>NC_035437.2:96289271-97570364 GCF_002127325.2 Helianthus annuus
TCTTTTAGGGTTGTAAATGATCCAAGCAGCTCGTTCTTATCAAGTTTAAACGAGCTAGAGCTTAAAAATAAGTTTTCTAATAAACAAATATGAGACCGAACTTCATTTGTCAAGCTCGAAGCAAGCCTAAATATATATTATATAAACATATGATAATAATAATTAAAAATTTTGTTATACATAAAAGTTATAATTATAAATTACAATTTTTTTTATAACGACAATCCTAATCTTCTTTTATTACCAACCTACACCACATTATTTTGCAATATTTGAACCATTCACCTTTTAATTAGGATATGCACCTTTATCACTACACCATGTACCTTGAGTACATACAAATTAATTTATATAGAATAAAAGTTATGTTTGAAAATGCACATTTACCACTACACCACGTCTTTTGAGGGCATATAAATATACAAGAAAAGTTATGCTTGAAGACGAGCTGAGCTCCAACTTAAGCTTTAGAAATAGAGTTTTAGGGTGTAAGGGGCACTCCCCTAAGAGGGGAGTCCCCTCTCTTACGCATAACCAATCCTCGTGTGCCACGTCAACTCCCCTCTTAAACTCCCCTCATACCCCAATTTGATGGCACCACTCCCCTATTAGGTGACTTGGCTTTTTATTAAAAAAAAAGGAATAATTTGATTGGTTTGAGAAGAGGCTGGCCCACCATCACCCCCTCTCCTTCATCGGTGAATATGCCCCGAGTCCACACCCCGAATTGGGTCACCGCAGGGATGGCGGCGGTGTTCCCGCTGGGGGAATTGGGTCACCGCGGCCACTCCCCGCTGGTGCCCCGTATACCCTTAGTTTGGCTTGACTTGTAATGTAACCAAGTTTTTTTTTTTTTTTTTTTGGTCAAAAGCAATATTACATGGAAATGTGAAAAGGCTATCACTCGTTTTTCTGGACTGTTGTATTCCACTCTGATTAATGAGGTTGTGACCTTTTGCTTTATGAACAGTCGTAGCTCGGGAGATATGTAGAAAGTGACACTATAAGCAACTTTTGGACCACTAGTCCACTAATACAACATGCTTTCAAAATTTCAAGTATATCAAGAGGAACCTGCCTGGTTTTAGATTTGCACCATTTGGTTAATGGTTTACAACTTTACGGTTTGGTTAGGTGGATTTGCACTTCATACACAGTTTGAAATGTTATATATTCATATGTATAACATTTGTAACTTTTTTTTTCTTCCATTTTTAAAAATTTATTAGAAATTTGCATGTTCAGTTTAATTTTTTCGTCAAAATGCTAAAATGCCCTTACTCATAAGTTCTATTGGTCTTTTGAAATTTACATGTTTGTAACGAACAAAAGGAAAAAAAAAAACAAATCAATGATGCAAAGGTCTAAAAAATGTTAGATTTGACTTATTTTGTCTACATGGTAATGCAAACTTATTTAGGTTGATGTATATGCACAAAAAAAGTTATTTTATCATCCAAAAGACTTAAATAAACATTAATTCTGTAGGATCATATTTTATTGTTAGTTGGGACGGCTTTTTTTCCAACATTAGGTATAATTTCTTGTCACAGGGTCTATTTTGGGTTTGGTTATTAGATTTTTTCCCAATATTATACACTCTAATTAACTATTATTTAGGTACTTTGTCACATTGTTAGGAATTTTTATTCTCTCACTAACCCACGTGAAGACATACTGTTTGCTTTTAATGTGTATGTGTGTGAGAGATTATTATTATATTAGAGTAAATTATGTTTTTGGCCCCTGTGGTTATATTACTTTTACTATATTAGCACAAAATAAGAATTTTTAACATATCTGTTCCTATGGTCTCTAACTAACCATTTTGGCCCCTAAGTCTAACCATTTTGGCCCCCATGAACTCTATAACTAATTATTTTGGCCCTCATGATCTCAAGACTTAGGGGCCAAAATGGTTAGTTATAGAGACCATGGGGTCAGCTATGTTAAAAATTCTTATTTTGAGCTAATATAGTAAAAATGACATAACCACAGGGGCCAAAAATGTAATTTACTCATTATATTATTATTTTATTTTATTATTTTATTAGAGATAAGTGGCCAAATTTGCCCTTGAAAGCAGCATTAAATTCTGAACATGATAATGCAATTTCTGTTGAGTCATGTGATTTTGGTTTTCTTGTTTCTTCTTGCCGTCTGCCAAACATTCTCCGGTTTTCTTACTAATTTTAGGGTGAACTAAGCATTTAAAATCTTGAATTTTTTTTAATTCTTTAACACTACTTGTGTTAGAATATTTAATTCTTGAGTGGTCAAGGGAACTGGTTGATTTAGTGGCGTCATTGAGACTTATTTTTATTCAAGAAAGTATCATCTAGTCATGTAGAGAGAATTTGTAAGTTTACTTGTTCAAAAAGACAATCTTTTTGATTCGATTCTGCATCATCTTGTCTTTTGCTTTGATCCCTTTTGGCTTTTCACTTTTAGTTAATAGATTTCAAGTGGGTCACTGTTTGATTTCTTTGTGTAAGTGTTGTAATGTAATCCTCTTTTTTGTTTGAGTAATTATCTCTAAAGAATAATGCAAATTTATATATCTTTTGTTTCAGCTGGCATCTGCATTTAGTTAGCAGTTCTGAGAAGCATAGCATGGATCTTGGAGACAGAAAGTGTTGGGGAAATTCTAAGGTCTGCCCACCAAATTTTGGAATTACTACTTTTTATATTACAAAAAAAAAAAAAAAATGATATTGGCTGCTAGTTTTATTGTCCTTATTTAGATTTTTACAAAACCATTGGTTAGTTAGTTAGTTAGTTAAAATAAAATAAAAAAATCAAGTTTTTTTTTTTTTTTTTTTTTTTTTTTTTTTTGCTATATAACCAATCTTTGTGTGGCTTTTACTTTAAAAATCTGATAAAAGTTATAAAAACTAAAAAATATTTATGTGTTTGTTAAATAAATTGCATTTAGAAGGATTCTTGGAGGACAACATTGGTGTTAGCTTATCAGAGTCTTGGTGTAGTCTATGGAGACCTCAGCATTTCCCCTATATATGTTTACAAAAGCACATTTGCAGAAGACATTCATCACTCGGAAACAAATGAAGAGATTTTTGGGGTGCTTTCATTTGTTTTCTGGACTTTAACTCTTGTCCCTTTGTTCAAATACGTCTTTATCGTCCTTCGAGCCGACGATAACGGTGAAGGTAACCATATGAGCGGGTTGAAATCGTCACCTTTAGCTTGCAGTAAACCAAATTGAACCCTGTTATTGATGAATGTATAGGTGGAACTTTTGCCCTTTATTCCTCAATATGTCGGCATGCTAAAGTAAGCCTGCTACCAAACAAACAAATTGCTGATGAATCACTCTCAACTTATAAACTGAAGCAACCTCCAGAAACCGAAAACGGGTCAAAACTGAAAACATTGCTTGAAAAGCACAAAACTTTGCATACAGCTTTACTAATCTTGGTTCTTCTTGGCACTTGTATGGTAATTGGAGATGGAGTTCTTACACCAGTTATTTCTGGTAATCGTAATTTTTTTAGTAAAGTACACAGATAGTCCCTGTGGTTAACTAAAATTTTGGATTTACTCCTTAGTGTACATGGATGGTCCCTGTGGTTTGTACTTTGTAACGCATTTAGTTCCTAACTATTGGCAAAAGTACATGGATGGTCCCTTATGCACTTTGTAATGCGTGTAGTCACTAAACGTTGGGGCCTAAATGAGTTACAAAGTGCAAACCACAGGGACCATCCGTGTACTTTTGGCAAAAGTTGGAGACTACATACGTTACAAAGTGCAAACCACAGGGACCATCTGTGTACTTTACTCAATCGTTTTTAAACTTTTGAAATCCCGTGTTTACTTTTATGCATTATTAACATATTTTGTTTCTCAAATTTGCAGTTTTTTCTGCGGTATCTGGGCTTGAGCTATCAATGTCCAAAGAACATCATGAATGTGAGTGGGTATCAATTGTTTGTGACCAAAAGGACATTTTTGTGAAAAAAGAGAGTCATCTTGTTGAACAGGATTAAGGGTTAAATAGGTCATTTCACTTTACATTCAGCTGGTTTGAAACTTAACTAATATTTGACAAAATACTCTAGATAATAAGAAGCCGAATTCGTTTATCCAAACACTATAAGCTGATTACGTTTAAATAATAGTCACACCACACCATTAAAAGTGTAAGTGCATATTTTAAAACTATTTTTATTTACAGATGCTGTGATCCCGATTACCTGCATCATATTAGTGTGCTTATTTGCACTGCAACACTATGGCACACATCGAGTTGGTTTCCTTTTTGCTCCAGTTGTGCTGTTATGGCTGCTATGCATCAGTGGACTCGGATTATATAACATATTCTTTTGGAACCCACATGTTTACAAAGCTCTTTCGCCGTATTACATGTATAAGTTTTTGAAGAAAACAAAAAAACGAGGGTGGATGTCTTTGGGAGGCATTTTATTGTGCATTACAGGTAAACCTTCATGCATTAGGCACTGTTTGACTTTTGAGGTCAAATACAATGATTCAACTTAGCCGATCATTTGTACTTATAGGTTCGGAAGCAATGTTTGCGGATCTTGGTCACTTCTCATATGCTGCAATTCAGGTACATTTTGTGTTCATCAATATTTCCTATATGGAAAATTTAAGAGTAAATCACAAAAATCGTCCTTTATCTATGTCACTTATTGCAAATTGTATCCTTTGTCTTCAATAATTACAGAAAACGTACTCGATGTTTGCAAACCCTTGCAAGTTATGTCCTTTAGCCCTAACTCAGTTAATTTTTTGTGGTTAAATCTGACCAAATGGACCCCACATGTGAGATTCATTTGTTCAGATTTACTCAAAATTTAATGCATGAATCATCTATAAAAAGTTTATAAAATTGGTCAGAAAGTGTTTGTTTGTGGCACGACCTGACCTAGCCCAAAATCACCCCTTTTGATCGCCACCTCTATTATTAATTTTAGAGTAAAGTACACGGATGGTTCCTGTAGCTTACCAAAATTTTGGATGTGGTCCCTAGTTTTCTAAAAGTACACATATGGTCCCTGTGGTTTGCACTTTGTAACGCATTTAGTCCCCAAAGTTTTCCAAAAGTACATGTATGGTTTGAACTTTATAACGCATTTAGTCCCTAACTTGGACATGCGAAAACCTTTAGATTTGTTGGCTGGGGACTAATTGCGTTACAAAGTGCAAACCACAGGGACCATCCGTGTACTTTTGGAAGGCTAGGGTTCAAATCCGAAATTTGGGTAAACCAGAGGGACCATTCGTGTACTCTTGATGTTATGTCGACATGTCTATTAACCAATAACATGTTGTGCAGATTGCTTTCACCTTCGTGGTTTATCCTGCGTTAATACTAGGATACATGGGACAAGCGGCTTATTTGTCTAAAAATCACGATATAGCTACCGACATTAGTTATTATGTCTCGGTGCCAAGTATTTCTTTTAACTCTAAAATCTTTCATGAAAAAAGAAACGTTCGTGATCATAACTAATTAAAAAACATGATGTGCAGAAAGTGTAAGGTGGCCGGTTCTTTTTATCGCCATTCTTGCTTCTGTCGTCGGGAGTCAAGCAATCATCAGTGGAACATTCTCAATCATTAATCAGAGTCAGTCGCTTAGTTGTTTTCCAAGGGTTAAGGTTGTTCATACATCGAACAAGAAACATGGTCAGATTTACATTCCGGAAATCAACTGGATTCTCATGATCCTATGCATCGCTGTCACCATTGGATTCAGGGACACCAAACACATGGGAAACGCATCAGGTCGGTGCTTCAACTTTGTTCTTCCTTCCTAAACGAACAAACTTTTAAATTTAAGCAAATTTGTTAAATTTAAGCAAAATGTGATTCTTAAGAACTAAAGGGAAAGGTGGCAACATATGTAATTCAGGCATGTTGGGTAACGGGTCAAATATCTAGTTTTACAAAATTTAGAGTAAAATGCCAAAATCGTCCCTGAGGTTTGGGCTGATTTGCCTGTTACATTCAAAAAAAACTTATTTTTGTATCTGGACGTTTGACGTTTTGGTTTTGTTGCCGTTTCCATCCGAATCACAAACCTTGTTAAAATGTGTCGTTAACTCAGGGACGATTTTGACAATCTACCCATTTATTTTTTGATTTTTTAAATTTATTTTTTAATCTTTAAATAAAAATAATTCTAAATATAATATATAGACACACATTTAAAAAACAAGCAAATCAACCCAAACCTCAGAGATGATTTTGGTATTTTACTCTAAAATTTATATATGATTGCAAAATCTTTAATATTTTCAAAAATAAATTAAGTTTATTTTAAAGGAGTTATTTATCAGATATTGCGCAAATTCTGACCAGTTTACCCTTTTTAAAAATAGTTTTATTTTTTGTTTTATCATAAAGACCTGTCGAATTGACCCGTTAGACATTGTATCAAAATTTTCGATCTTCATATTTGACTTTTTTGCAGGGTTGGCTGTTATGGCTGTAATGCTGGTTACAACGTGCTTAACATCATTGGTGATCATTCTTTGTTGGCATAAACCGCCTATTTTAGCCCTTTGCTTCCTACTCTTCTTCGGTTCCATCGAACTACTCTATTTTTCCGCTTCTTTAGTCAAGTTTCGCGAAGGCGCGTGGCTCCCAATTCTCTTAGCACTTATTCTAGTAACCATAATGTTCGTTTGGCACTACGGCACCACCAAAAAGTACGAATTCGACCTTCAAAACAAGGTCTCATTAGAATGGTTACTAGCTTTGGGACAAAGTTTGGGTATCTCGAGGGTACCCGGGATCGGGCTTGTTTTCACGGATCTTACGTCGGGTATCCCGGCTAACTTTTCGCGGTTTGTGACCAATCTGCCTGCGTTTCATCGTATCCTGGTGTTTGTTTGTGTGAAATTTGTACCTGTTCCATTTGTCCCTCCAGCTGAGAGGTACCTTATGGGTCGTGTGGGACCCGCTAGCCTTAGGTCGTACAGATGTATTGTGCGTTACGGGTATTGTGATGTTCACCAGGATGTGGATTCCTTTGAATCTGAACTTGTTAACCGGATCGCTGATTTTATCTGTTACGACTGGAGCCACCCCGAAACGGCTAGTGATCCAGGTAAACATCTGTACGTAACTTGTCTTCAAAGGTGTTTCGTGTTCGAATTGTACTTGAAAAAACCTGAAGAGATATGTCATTTTCGTCCCTGAGGTTTGGCCAGTTTTGCGACTTTCGTCCGAAGGTTTTTTTTCCCGCAACTGGATCCAAAAGGTTTGAAATCTTGCCATTTTTATCTGGCTCGTTAACTCCATTCATTTTTCTCCATTAAGTTAGGGGTATTTTCGTCTTTTTTTTTCAAGTAAAAGACAATTCAGTTTTTTTCGCTTTATGTACAATCATTTAGCATAATGTACAAGCGAGTCCTTAAGTGAAAAAGTCCGAATTGTCCTTTAAGTTAACAAAAAAAAGACGAAAATATCCCTGACTTAACTGAGAAAAATGGATGGAGTTAACGAGCTGGATGAAAATGGCAAGATTCCAAACCTTTTGGATCAAGAAGCGAAAAAACAAACCTTTGGACGAAAGTCGCAAAACTGGCCAAACCTCAGGGACGAAAATGGCATTTTACTCACTCTAACCAACCGAATTCAAATTTCTGATTTTGAATCGTGATTATCACTGATTTCATGCAGATAACGGAGAAGACGGTGGCTTACAATCAACTAGATCATCAGGAGAGTATAGGCGTGCAGTGATCGGGAACTCAGACTTTTCGACAACGAGGGCTTTTGACCCAGATGAAAGTATGCAACACTTTAGTGTATCTGTCGGGTTTCCAACAGCCGAGAGCATAACAGACATAGTCGAAACGGACCCGCAAATCATAAGAAGACGAGTGACATTTTCCGTCGATGATCATAATGATTCCGATGAGCCAACAGACAGGCAAATGAAAGAAGAACTTCAAGATTTATTGGATGCACAACAAAGTGGGACCGCATTCATACTCGGTCACTCGCACGTGGAAACAAAGCAGGGATCATCGGTTTCTAAGAGGTTAGCGATTAATTTCGCGTATAATTTTCTCAGGCGGAATTGTCGGGGACCGGATGTTGTGTTGAAGGTGCCTCCAGCATCTTTGTTGGAAGTTGGTATGGTTTATGTTGTATAAAACTTCATTACTGATATATATTGATGCAAGTAGCTTCTGTGATATGGATGTGCTAAAAGGGGCTTAAGTTTTGTTATCAGGGGCCGTGTTGCTATATCTTGTACACTGTGCTTTGCAAGTTGTATGTTGCTTATAAGTTTTAAGAAATATACGGTTAACAAATTCACAAAACATATTGAAGCTCGAGCTTGGGCTCATTGATTAAACAAACGTATTTCCAGGTTCAAGCTCGTTTAGCATCGGCCAGATTTGAGTTTTTAGCAAGTTGGCTTTATTTTTTGTGTCTTACGCCAAGTGATTCCTAGTGGGTTGGTCATGATTATTTTCGGCTGATCCAATATGGCTTTGGCTCATCATGGTCAGAAAGGGCCAACATGGAATCAAGTTTAGATTATTGGCTCAATCTATAAATCCCTCATTCTCGGATACACGTCCACTAGTGACTAGTCGACACATGGATATCGGACTCCAGAGCTACAAATGATCTCTCAATGGTACATGATTCTAGACGTTGCAACAATGGTTGCGTCATTAATGAAGTACCACATCTCTTCACATCAATCATCACACAATTGGTGGTAATTTGTTACTTTAACCAACGGGGAGCTACATAGACGAAACATATAGACTGATGTCAAGTTTATCTTGAAAATGTTATTATGCGTTTGGTTCCCACGCTTCATTATCACTCAAGCGACATTTTCCGTCAAGGGAGTTGCATATTTTCTTTTCAACCTTCTTCGAATACATCACAAGAAAGGTACTTAAATGTGGCGATTCAAAGCACATGGAAACTATCATTCTACTTAACAATAACATGATGGGAAATAACTTTTGACGAAGTAAGTTCCTATTCGATTGTGCGGATGTCAAATAGGTGCACAAAACTTCCCAAGATATGTTTGTTTATATATTTATACCCATATGTAAGTCATATTTCCATCCAAACAACTGTCAGAAAACACATATATGAAATCTAGATTAACAAAAGAGTACTCAAAACCAAAGTCGCCGATTCAGCTATGGAGAACATATTACATATCAACAATCTCCGGCTGGTTTTTCTTCTTCTTGTCTAGCTCTGGCTATACCTTCAGGACTCCTAAACCTAGGAGTGGTGAGTTTGATCTTCTTCAGTTTTGGTTTGGCTTCCTCCTCCTGTTGATCAATCATCGTAATCATGGTCGGCTAAAATTGGATAAGAAAATAAAACAATTTATCTGTAGTACTGTGACAGTTGCATCATCGTCTTTAAGATCAACTTCTGCAAATTCACGTGTTATAAGTCGAAGTCGCATGGCGTCTCTCAGATAACGCGCAGACTGTAAGTAAGAAACACCAAGTTTAGTAGAATAATAAGTAATAAACACCAAGATTAGCTATGCACGTGCGTACCCTATAGAGTTTTTTACTGATATGCTGCTGATTTGAAAATATTAATCACAAATAATGCCACGTTCAGATTTATTTCCAAATAATGCCCTTGCCATTGCAAATGGCGAATTCTTAAAGGCCCTAGACTTGTGTAAGTGAATAATCAGAATGATCAGAACGTAATGATTCGGTGCAGGTACCAATGGCGAAATTCTGCATAATTGCCGATAGTAATGGCGAATGCTGCACAGTTTCCATTCGAGTTGGCGAATTCTGCCATTTTACTGCATAAAAGCCATTTGTATTGGCGAAAAGTTGAAGAAATTCTGCACAATTTCCATTCGAAATGGCGACTTCTGCACATTTCCAATTCAATTGGCGAAAAGTTTTATTTTTCTGCATATATTTCTGCCATTTTACTGTTTAAAAGCCACTTCAATTGGCGAAAAGTTGAAGAATCCTGCAAATTCTGCACAATAGCCATTTGAATTGGTGAAAAGTGCATATATTTCTGCCATTTTACTGTTTAAAAGCCACTTCAATTGGCGAAAAGTGAACCTTTTTCTGCACAATTTCCATTTTAAATGGCGAAAAGTTCAACTTTTCTGCACAATTCTGCACAATTGCCATTTGAATTGGCGAAAAGTAGCTAATTAGCCAATATTATTGGCGAAAAGTTAACAAAACCTGAAAATTTGCTGAAAAGTTCTGGAAAGGAGTTAAAAAATAGGATTATTGTAGAGGACCATTGTTGCCAATAAAAAGTCCGCATTTTTTCCATCAGTCTCATTCTAGGCGACCATTGTTCAAGTTCTCACTTTTCCCACCACATTTTCTAAGTTTTATAAAGTATCTTAATTATTTTTTTTACCAATTCTCCATTTGTAATGGCGATTCGTTATAGTGGTGGTCCCCTAAACAGGGAGCTGTTGTTTCTTAGTGGTACGGGAGACCACAGAGCCGATTACATTTTTTTGGATCCTACGACATTGGCAGACGATGGGTTATTATGAATTAGAAGAGGAAACGAGAAGCTATGGAATTTTATTCGGCAGGAAAAACCCTTTCCACCCAAAGTAGCTGAATATATAAGTTTGGTTGGTTTTGCTGGAGTTATCATGGTTGATAACCGAAGGATTGATAATGGGTTGATATCCGCCTTAGTAGAAAGATGGCGGCCTGAAACAAACACATTTCATATGCCATTCGGAGAGGTAATGATAACACTACAAGATGTGGAAATCTTGTGGGGTTTAAAAGTTGACGGCCATGAGGTTTGTGGCACTGATGAGAGTTATACAAAATCTGAGATTCAGGAAAAATTTTATAGTTTAACTGGATTTTTTTTGTAGGATAAAGCTATTTTAAATAATAAAAAAATTAACATGCCATATGTTTTAAATGTTTTAAAGTCAATAGCTTTTCCCGAAAATCCAACTGATCACGAATGTCTTCAACGCTCCAGGACGATTATTTATCTTCTAATTGGTTCTCATTTATTCCCTAGTTCTGGGTCTCAGTGGGTCGATATTAGATATATAGGCTTCTTAGAAGATTTGTCCATATGTGGGGCGTACAGTTGGGGAGGTGCGGTTTTGGCCTATTTGTATAATCAACTAACCCGGGCCACAAGTATTAGAACCCATGAGATTAGTGGTGCGGTGTTTCTGTTACAATTATGGGCCTGGGAAAGATTGCCTTGCACAAAACCCAAGTTGGACAGAATCATAAACTGGAATAGACCGTATGGTGCTAGGTAATCGCATTTAAACAACGTAGTATTATTTGTCTAATTAGTTATCATTTTTACTAGTTTATTTTTAAACTTACACGTTTTCATATATATGTTACAGGTGGCAAGAGTTTAAATTGAGTCATACAGATACAACATCACACGTGTTGAAGGCATACCTGTCTCAATTTAATTCCTTGTCAGAGACCAACTTCATTTGGACCCCGTATGACGCGATTCTTTCAAGATTACCAGAAATGTGTCGAAGTGGTGAAGGTTGCTGGAGGAGCGAGACCTACCTTATTTGTTGGAATGTTGTGGAACTACATGCTCCAAGTCGGGTGTTGAGGCAGTTTCACATGTTTCAACCGATCCCTAATAATAGTCTTATGACGCAGGACACTTATCAGGCTCTTCACATTCCTGGACGTGTTGAGGGTTACTAGCCGACGTTTGAGACGAATGCCATAGCTGAGGAACTCCCCCCCCGTTACCCAACAAGTGCATAGGAATCGACCTCCAATGCGTCGTTTTCCAAATGTTTTTGAAACAAATACAGGAGCCGAACAAATTCATACCCCGTCTCATAATCAAATGGGCGGAGGGTCTGTTGGCTCGTTTGACGGGTTAAATGATCTAATGGAATTCGGTCAGACACAACCTTTCTCTGAGCTTATAAACTATCCGAATCCAAATTTTGAGGTGGGGGGTTCGTCAACACACGTCAACCAAGCCAGTCAACCCCAATTTTTGTCTCCTGGATTTGATATCCTATTTTACGAGGATGCGTTCACTGGCCCCGGGTTATGGAATCCACCGGTACAAAGAACACAACAACTAGTGTCGGAGACTGAATTCACGGGAAGGAGAAACTTAGAGATTGACCTAAATGTTGAGGCAGACACCGATGATGTCAATGTATTCTCGCTTCGTAGAACAACACGTACTAACGCTGGTAGGGGGCCTCCTTGTGGCACGTAGTTTGGGATTTTATGTTGTATATCTTGAATTATGTTGTATGACAAAATTTATATTGTAATACAAATTTTAAATTCTATTTAATTATGTTGTATGACAAAAATTTTTAATCTTTTTAATTACCACTACCTCGTCCACATATCTTAATTCATCTATAAATACCTCCCCCCTATTCCACAACTCCCTTACCCCTTTCCACAACTCTTTACTCATATAATGCATAACAATATGGACACATCTTTTGGTTCTCAACCAGCTCCAAAGTTTGCAAGAATGACGGACCCGATTTGGAGGCGTGTAAGGCGGCCATCCACGGCAGACATGCGTGGGTCGAGCTCGAAGAAAACCCCTGAAAATCCACCAGAAAATCAACCAGGAAATCCACTTGAAAACCCCCAGGAGAGAAAGATTTTCGTAGTTGAAGTCGAAGAATCAGAAAACTGGTCCAAGGATGTTGTAGAGTTTTATACCAACGGGGATGCCCCATTTTGCCATACTCGTTTTATTACAAAAAAAAAAAAAAAAAAAAACAAACAAACTAGATAGGGACTTTTGGGGTGCCCTACTAGGTTGCCAGTCCAACCGTTCGCTATCATCAATAGTAAATATATATTTTGAATTTTGAATTTAAGGTTTTCTTACGGAAAACTATAACTAACTTTCTGAGTCTATTTCTTGTACAGCACGTTGAAGCATGGACTACGAGAATTATGCGTATTAGACAGTCAAAGCTTTTAAAAAATCCAGCCGCAAAACTACGTTGGACAGTGTTACCGCCTAGTTTCTTTGATGATATTATAGACGAGAAGTGTATATCTGCCATAGAGATGGCCAGAGGAAAACAACCATATCCTCCATTTTGGGAGGTTGACTATATTTGTCTCCCGTTATGGATTGGGCATACAGACTGGCTACTTGTCCGTATTGATTTGCCAACCATGGTAATTACTCAATACTGGACTGATAAGAGATGGAGGAATGAAAAGCGTCGTCAAGTGGCTCACTATATGGAGATGTTAACCTTTTTTTTCAGATGGTTTATTGAAAAAAGTCATTACTGGTCAAACTCCAACAACCCAACAAAGTATGATGTTTCTATTGGGTTAGTTGAAGTAGATGTGCCCCAAGACAAAGGTGACACTGCAAATGCCGGGGTTCTTGTTTGTTACATGATGGAGCAGTTGGTTAGAAACAAATCGTTGCTGATTGAAAACGACGTCGAAGAGGCTTGTGTCAATTACCGACGCCACATGGCAGACGAGCTATATAAATGGCGTTGTGTTTAAGCCGTTTATGTTATTTGATGTTTACCCTGTTTACGTTTAAGTACGAAGTTGGTTGTTTAAGGTGTTTAACATTATGGTTTAATTTATGGCTAATATTGTAAGGTTTTTTATGTATTATTAGCATTTTATTATTACTATTATTATTATTGTTTTTATTATTTTTATATTTATTATTATTATTATTATTATTGTTGTTGTTGTTGTTATTGTTATTATTATTATATTATTGTTACTATTGTACCTACCAATTCCTCCTGCCTATATATAGTGGGGTGGGGTGGAATTTTGGAAGACAACAACCACCCAATTCCTCCTATCTACATCACAACCTCATTACATGCTCTAATGTTTGCACCAATATTTGTTCAATTGTACTGGGGGGGGGGATGTTTCGTATGAAAACGGAAACGTTGTATGTGATAATACCACAAGATACACCACAATGATCATTCAATCGAAGCTCTCATTTGAAGAATTTGTGGATTTGATATGTCTTCACTTACAAATTCAAACGGAATTTTATAGGTTAACTATAAAATTACTCTACACTCACCAAGGGTTTTCTCAATCGTCAGAGATCTTTAGCGACCACAGCCTAGAGGTGTTGTATTACCTAGCGATGAATGAACAAAGGTTTCAACCTAACGTTCATGTTATCGTTGAGCAAATACAATCATTCCACCAGCCTAGTTGTATGGAGCTGTTACGGGGTTTTACTACCGCATCAGAAGATGTCACCCAACAGAGCATGCTACAACATTACACCTCTCTTGACCAGGCTGAACTTGTCCACCTACCGTTAACAAACTAGAAGGGTCGTCATCGCGTTACGACGATGAAGAATCCGATGAGGAAGAACCCCCCAACCATTGAAGAATCTAAAGCCTATCCGCATTCAGATGAGTCTTCTGATTCGGATGGTGTTGTGCCCGAACCTGAAATTCCAGCTCAGTATGAGTCTAGTAACACACCTCAACTTCCACAAGGTAACGAAAACAAATTTGTATACCCTGAAGGTTTAAGAGAATACGAACCTATTGATCGGGATGAAGATGACGAAATGGATTTCTGGAGTGCACAACTCCCACACGTTGTTCGGAATGGTATGTTTTTTTTCAAGTAAAGAAGAGTTAATGCTCGGCATTCGTTCATGGAATATTGAATATAACAAAGAGATGTATGTTGTTGAAAGCACAACAAAGAAATGGAGAGCAAGATGCTACACAACAAACCCGAAGTGCAACATTAATCTTCGCACTCGGCCGCCTTGTGCGTGGTATGCTAATGCCCGTAGGAAGACCAGTGACAGCATGTGGCAACTCACTAGATGGGTTGACTCACACAACTGCTACGGGACAGTAGTGGGTAACAGCAACAGATGTATGAAATCTAAGGATATTGTAACACGAATCCTTCACCACATATGTGACGACATCGCATTTCCGGTGAAGAGCATTCAGGAACATATAAAAGACCGTATGGGTGTTGATATTTCTTATAGCAAAGGGTGGCGGGCTCGGCAAGATGCAGTCGAGAGGATTTACGGTTCTTGGCTAACTAACTTTAGGGAGTTACCGACGTACGTTGACGCATTAAAAAAGCGTAACCCTACAACTGTTGTTGAATGGTTACACGAACCCAATGGTTCGTCCGAGATCGAAACTTTTAAATACGTGTTCTGGGCGTTCGGGCCGGTGATAACTGCATTTCAATATTGCATGCCAGTTATATCTGTTGATGGTACTTTCTTCAAGGGGTCATACAAGGGAAAGTTACTAATTGCCATCACAAAAAATGCAAACAATTTGATTCTTCCACTATGTTTTGCAATTGTTGACGAAAAGACGGTGGAAAGTTGGACTTGGTTTTTCCACCATCTGTGGGAACACATCGCAAGGCACCGCGGGAAAAAACTGTGTGTTATATCCGACAGGCACAAGGGTATTATTAACGCAGTTAGTAATCTTGCAGTATGGCGACGAAATGTCGTTCATCGTTTCTGTCTTCGGCACATTCGAAGCAACCTGACGCAGAAGTTTAAGATAAAAGAGCTAAAGGAACTTTGTTAGGATATTGGTAGCACCACACAACAAAGGAAGTACGATCATTCAGTCGATTTGATGAAGGGCATCCTGCCAGAGGCGTGGGAGTATTTGGAGGAGATAGGCGAGGATAGGTGGACTCTTGTACACGATAGAAACAATCGTCGTTGGGGAACACTAACGACTAACATATCGGAGAGCTTTAACCATGCGCTGAAGGGGATTAGGATGATGCCGATAAAGGCCATCATTGAGCGTACTTTCGACAAGACGGTGGAGCATTTTCTAATGAACAACCAGGTTGCCCACAATTGTAGAACCCGGTTAGCTCCGTATAGGTACGAATGGTATCAAATTCGTTATTAAAATTTGAGACACCATCGATTACAAGAGTACAGTTACGTTAGCGGAAGGTACCGAGTTATATCAAAGATACAGACAAATGAATGCGGAGGCAACGATTACACTGTTGAGTACTACAAAGAAACGTGCACATGTGGTAAGTGGCAAATGCAGAGGTTTCCTTGCTCGCATGCTATCACAGTCAGCCAAAACAGAGGGGACTCACCACACAACACCATTAATAAGATATACTATAATGCTGCTTACAAGGCGCAGTACACAGGTGAGTTTTTTCCATTAGACGACCCAAAAACATGGGTAGAACCAGCTTGGAAAATAAAACCAAACACGTCAAGAATAACCACTAAACGTGGTAGAAGGAAGTCAAGGCGTATTCACAACGAGATGGATTGGCCCGAGCACACAAGAAAGTATAGATGTGGAATTTGCCATCAAAGAGGTCACAAGAGGAATGCATGTACAAGCCATCACCAATGATTAGCAGTGTGTTTTATTGTCTTTTGTTTATCATTAACGTATTTCCTTGTATTAACGTTATGTTTAGTTTACCAATTGTACTGGTTCGTATTAATGTAAGCATGTACGCCGTAGGGGTGTGTTTTCCTTGTATTAATATAATGGTCCCACCCGAGAACCCCAAATCTCCATTTTTCACCGTTTTCAAAAATGACCGAAATGGGACTTTTGGGGTGCCGTAACTCGCCCGTGCAACCCCCTCGGCCGGCATGAAGGCCAGTATATGTTAATCTCAGGGGAATGAACAGGAAAATACATGGCTTTGGGTCGTCGGATGGTGTTTTCCTTACAGAAAAACACACCCAAGAACCCCAAATCGCCATTTTTCACCGTTTTCAAAAATGACTGAAATGGGACTTTTGGGGTGCCGTAACTCGCCCGTGCGACCCCCTCGGCCGTCACGAAGGCCTGTATATGTTAACATCAGGGGAATGAATAGGAAAACACATGGGTTTGGGTCGTCGGATGGTGTTTTCCTTACAGAAAAACCCACCCAAGAACCCCAAATCGCCATTTTTCACCGTTTTCAAAAATGACTGAAATGGGACTTTTGGGGTGCCGTAACTCGCCCGTGCAACCCCCTCAGCCGGCACGAAGGCCAGTATATGTTAACCTTAGGGGAATGAACAGGAAAACACATGGGTTTGGGTCGTCGGATGGTGTTTTCCTTACAGAAAAACCCACCCAAGAACCCCAAATCGCCATTTTTCACCGTTTTCAAAAATGACCGAAATGGGACTTTTGGGGTGCCGTATCTCGCCCGTGAAACCCCCTCGGCCGGCACGAAGGCAAGTATATGTTAACCTCAGGGGAATGAACAGGAAAACACATGACCGAAAAAACATAATTAAGAACAACTAACATTAGGCAGTTTTATTTAAAATTTCTGAAAATTACACAACACAAAATACATCTACCAAAACACAACCTTGCATTTTATTTCATTCATGCTCTGCTCTGGAATCAAAAGGATGAATCGGAATCGCTATCAGTCTTGTAATAATTTTCCCATGGGTCATCACTAACGACAGCGTCGTCTGATAATGCATTATAGGCACGATCACTGTCGTATTGGTGCTTGCACAAATCTCTGAAGATGCATCCATACCTACATATCGGGAGGCGTGGTTGTGAAACACTTGACGACGTATGATTTGGGTTTCGTACGATCGAGGGACCCTGAGGTCGTTGCATGAAGGAGGTACGAATTTGAGGTTCGTGTTGAACATCTCGGGGTGGGTATGGATGTTGGTCAGGGGTGAAGGGTCGGGACGGATTGTGTGTTGTGCACTGAATGGCAAAACAGTGTTGTCATTGGGTTGTGGAACAACAAAGTGACGTATGGTTTGTGGTTCAAGAGAGTTATAGTTTTGTTGTGCACTGAATGGTAAAACAGTGTTGTCAGTGTTGTCATTCCTGTATTATATAACTGTCCACCCTATAGCATGTCGATGGTTGGGTCACCAGAATGATGAGGTTCTGGTGGATTTTAATTAAAAAGTCTAAAAAACCAGAGCAGTTGTCTCCATGGACCATTCTCCCACCGCAATTTCTGGACCTTTTGTGCGAGAAACCAAACCACGGTGCCTTACCTTTTGCCATTGGATTGAAGGAACACTACCCTCCTTTTTGGGACATTGATACGGTAACACCGTAATTAATATATATATTTTTTGGAAGCAAATGTTAGGCCTAAATATTTCAATTAACAACTTCGTATCTTAGGTTTATATTCCAATATGTGTCGAGCTACAAGACTGGTTCATTGTTCGTGTTGATATGCGGACACTTCATTGTTCGTGTTGATATGCGGACACTTCACCTTACATTGTACTTCACTGGAACGTCTGGTTCAACCAGTTCTGATGGATCAAACTTGATTCAAGTTAGGGTTTACCCAACCCTAGTAAAATTTGAAGCATTATTCAAATCGTTTTTGGACCAAATTTCGTACTGGGAACATTCAGGACGCCCATTCGTCGAAAAAACAATGGTCACACATACTGAAGTTTGCCAGCAGTGTAAGGAAAACCCAGGCGCTAATTCAGGGGTTTTAGTTTGTATGTTACTGACAAACCTAGTGAACGACGAGCAAGTCAATGTTGAGAAAGATCTTGAAGAGGCTTGTGCGAAGTATAGACGACATATGGCAGATGAGTTTTACGCAGCCCGTTTTACACCGGGAAATGTGTAATAAAACAATAAATATTTTCCATGATATATGTAACATGCCGCTGTACCGCTGTTTGTTTAATCGGAACTAGTGCAGGTTCCTCGTTTTAATAATATGTTATCTGTATCATTTGTCTGCTTGTCATTCGGCTATGTTTGTTGGGATTTAACTTGTACTATGAAGTTATGTTTTGTTTCCAAAACAATCAAGTAAAATTCTAACATTGGAGGAATTTGATCGCTTTTATTAGAAAATAATAAAATAGTATACTACACACAATTATACAAAATGTAAATACAAACAATTTATTTTTTAATAAAAATAAAAAATGGAGTTAGCCAACTTTACATCTATAAATACCAAAGCAACTCACCAATACTCCACAAGTGTGGAAATGGATGACCGGGGTAAGAAGCGTTTACTTCCGTTCTCCTATTTTCAAAACGGTGTAATGTCAAAGGAAGACATCTAAGCTTGTATAGAGCATGGCTCAAAGCTACACGATTCTCGTGAACAAAACAAATCGAAACCTGCCGGTGAAGGAAGTTCCTCTACCACTGTTGTTGTTAGTCGGGAGGTTGCCAAACAGAAAGATAAAGATGTAGATGGGAAGCACAAGCCAGCTGAAGTGAATCCTGTTCTTAACAAGGGTCGTGAAGCCACTAAGGAAGAACTTAGTTTCTGTAACAACCCGCACCTTCGTGCGTTGTTACTACTCGATACACTCGTTACGCCTAGCACCAGAAATTCGGATCATAATGTAACTATATCAGATATATCGTTAAATCGAAGTATAATCGAATAATTACGCATATTCTATCGCTATTACAAATCTATTTTCATAAATCATAACACTCACGATGACGTTGAGTGAGGGCTCAATCTACCCTCCTTGATATCCGTGAGGTGTCAAAACGTAAACAAGCAACGCTAACAAAGACTATCGGGAGAGTACCATGTCTCCAGCCATCGTGACGATGACGGCAATACGGGCAAAGTAGTACCCCGATAATCATTGTGGCACATCACGTCGAAGAACGCACTCGAAGGCACGCGTAACTCGATCATCGCACCGAATATTGGGTAAATAGATGCGTATAGGCGACCCTTTCGTGATTAATTATAGTAAATAAAATAAATAATAATATGAATATATGAAAATGTGGCCCAAACTATCGCAACGCACCAAAAACGAGGATCGAAAGGCTTTCGTACGGATGGGCCAGCCAAACGACTGGGCCAGTTGATCGAACGGACCAGCCGAACGGCTGGGCCAGCCGATCGGCTGGGCCGGCCGATCGGACAGGCCAGCTATTCGGTTGGGCCGGCCGATCGAACGGGCCAGCCGAACGGCTGGGACCGGCCGATCGGATAGGCCAGCCGATCGGTTAGGCTGGCCGATCGAGCGGGCCAACCGATCCAGCCCACTTTTTCTCCTTTTCCCTCCTCCCTTGCCTATAAATACCCCTCATTCACCCCAAACACTTGTTGTTACTACTGCTGCTCGACCAAGACGTTCCAGCCCCCTTAATCTCTTGATTCCTCGCGATTCTTGTAAGTTTTTAACTCAAATCTTGTACTTCCTTGATCTATATGCATTCCTTCACCTTTCTACCTTTCAAATCTCAACTTTTAACCGTGAAATCAACGGATTTGGAGTGTTCTAGGGTGATGTCACCATGGAGTTCTTCAAAGGTGATGTCATCCCATGAAGAACAACTCAGATCCGAATGGTTTCCATACAATTTTACATAAACCTCGCCTAAATCTATGTTTTCCAATCAAGAAGTTATGGATTTGAGATGTTCTAGAGTGATGTCATCATGAAGTTCCTATGAACTTCAAGTGTTGGCCTCATTCCACCAAGAATAACTCAGATCTAAGAATTTCCGCAAGAATAATCAAGATTTTCACATCAGATCTATACTTAAAAATGGTAGAACCAGAGCTTATACCGACCTTCTACTCATTCTTAGTGTCGTGTTGGTCAAAGATCTGATTCTTAACGATGAGACGACCAATTTCGGGTTAAACACGGAAAAACCGCCAAGAACGGCTGGTTCTGATGGAACGGGGTGATTCCCGGCCGTTAGAACAAGTCGGAATTGATGGGGTTTCAGTTGTTCAACACGTTACAGCAAAACGTCTCGACCAAAACCATCGAAAGCATGTAAAAAAATTTCGAAAACAGCAGAACGGGCCAGTCGATCGAACAGCCCATTCGATCGAACAGGTCATTCGATCGAACAGACCATTCGATCGAACGGACCATTCGATCGAACAGGCCATTCGATCGAACAGCCCATCCGATCGAACAGCCCATTCGATCGAATAGCCCATTCGATCGAGCCATCCATCCGAATGGGCCAACTTTCGACCTAACTATCGTCCAATTTCGTGTATTCCGATACCATTTAGCGCATAATCCAATACTCATGCAATGAGTCTGAAATCAGGGCATTCTCAGGCGTTATCCCGTCAATCCAACCAAATACGCACTGTGAGTATACTTGACCCCTTTTTATCGAATTTTGGGTGTAACATACGTTCCTTATAAATCGAACTTACCAAACGAATGATTCAATTTGTCAATTTATCACTTGAGAATAACTGTTTGCATAGATATACATGATGCTAGTTGCATGTATGCTAGGACTTATACTCGTGACGTCCCACCACGACTAGTATAGTACTATTTCGCCCGACGGGGTCTAGTTATGCCATCGAAGAATCGAGCATCGAGGACTTAGTTGGTAGTATCAGTTTTGTGAGTATATATGTCGTGTATTACATTTACGCATGTGGAAATTCGCAGCACTTTAAAATCTAATATGCTATTACATATCAAACCTGTATACTCGCCAATACTTTTGTATTGACAATGTTTTAACGTATGTTGCAGGTTTAGTCGAAGTCTACATCAAATCAAGCTAGGAAGTCTAGAAACCCACCTAAAATCTAGGTTGTCGGATTTGAATTGTTCGAGAGGACAAGAAATCTGTGATAACTTATGTGATTGTATTGTTTGTTAGTATGGGATAACAAATGTAATGAATATTATCGCAATATAGTCGTTATGAATTCTCTTGAGCAATCTGATTCGCCTAGTGTCGCGCCCCGATGATTCCGCCATCGGTTGGGGTGTGACAGTTTCAACCCTAACCCGGAGGAGGATTACGACCCGGAAGTCTTGAAGGATGCATGGAACTATGAAGAAAAAGAAGAAGAAGATTGGTCCTGTGTTTGGCACAACCCATATTCAAGGGAAGATTCAGATTCAGATCTATCATCGCGAGGAGACCGTCATTGGAAATAGGTTGTTGAGGTAGTTTGTGTGTGGTTGGTTGTTTGATGTTTGTTGTAGCATGGTGAATATGTTATTAAATAAATTGGAAGGTGTTGTCTTATGATGGACGAATTATGAAATTTTTTGACACTGTTTTAATTTATATTTCTTATAAACCAAAACCATAATATAAGGTTTTTCATCTACACCAATTAATTGTTACAGAAAGAAAACAATACAACACAACTTTCCTTTTCGTAATTTAACAAACTTTTTTATTAAGTAATTCAACAATATTACACAACATTACTATAGGATCCACCAAACGCTTCATAATTTTAACGAAGCACTTCTAATGGAGATTGAAGGTGCCAAACAGAAACTAAATAAATTTCCTCGTATCCTGCTTCTTCGGATATCGAGGTTGTATGAGGTCGAAAGGTCGTAACCGGCTCTTGGACCCCTAAAGTGATATGGAAGGGGTTGCTCGCACCTTCAGTAACGATTCTGCAACTTCGGTGACGTTTGGTGATTTGCAAAAGAATGGATACGCGTGAGAGGGCAGGCTAAGCAAAATCCCCGCTGATGCAGTAACATTACACAACATTACTATAGGATCTAATCAACACGTTTTCATCTCCAAGTCACATGGGGTAAAATGTGACTTCAAATGTGTTGTGATCGTCATCACCTAACGAAAACGGATCAGAGAATGATGGTTCTCAGACCACGTACCATCACCAAAAGCTACAGAAAGTTTAAAGCTAAGGAACACGTCATACGAAGACTCGTCTCTTTTTCTTTGCAGACACCACGTGAAGTCTTTTGTTCAGACTTCACGTGGTGTCTCCAAAAGAAAAAAATACGAGTATGCAAGAATACTCAATAGCAGCAGTAGGAAGCATCTATAAAGCAGCAGGGGCACCACAAAACATTTGGGGTGTCGTTATTATTGTATACCCTAATTGAGAAGGTGGTGGAAAAAACGAGCGTTCCCCTCCACATACGGTCTTCTTAAAAGGTATACAAACTTTAAAGCTTAGAAAAATGTCGTGTTGCCATTCTGAACGGCGTAATCTGGAAATTTTGAGAGTGGGAAATTTGGTTTTACAGAATGTGGAGAATACGGGTTTGTGTGAGCATATCTAATTTTCAGAGGGAAATTTGGTTTTACATAAGGTTGAAATTTATGGGAGTGAAATGTGGTTTTCCAGAATATCTCGACTCACCCTGCTTCATATTATGAGGCAATACTTCATATGTTTAAATATTTTTCCATTTCAAATGGAAAATTCTGCATATTGGTCCTTTTCGCCATTTCAAATGGAACTTTCTGCAAAGATTGTACAATTCGCCATTTACAATGGCTAGATGTACCTTTTCGCCATTTATAATGGCTACCTTTTACCTTTTATACCTTTTCGCCATTTGTAATGGCTACTTGTACCTTTGTACCTTTTCGCCATTCATATTGGAACCTTGTACTTTTCGCCATTTATATTGGATACTTGTACCTTTTCGCCATTACCATTGGTTGTTAATGCAAGATTTGGTCCTTTCAAATGATTGGTGGCTGATAAGCTTGCTGAGGACCTGCAAAATCCCTTTAAAGCCTGCATGTTTATCAGCAAAAGCTGAAAAGCCTACAACTATCAACAAAAATCGCCATTAGTAATGGCATTAGCATTATTTGTGAAATAATTCTATGAGCAGCATTACTTTTGATTAAATGTTTGATATAGCACTATTTCCGTAAAAAACTCTACCCTATAAGAGTAACAGTGTCCATGAAAAAGAACAGTTGGGTAGGTTGACAATTTTTTAAAGAAGATGGCCTTATCAATGCCTTGGACATCAACACGTGCATCTATTTCCTCAGCTGTCAAGGGCTTGCTTGACTGTGTGTGTGCCAAAACAAAAGTCGCTAACACTATGTTCCCGAGTCATTTAACAGGGGGAGGTGAGGGGAGGGGAGGGGAAGGAAAATTTTCTCTCCTAATCTCTCCAATTTGGGAGGATGAATATATGGTCACATTTGGTCATATTTTCTTCCCTTTTCCCTCCCCTCCCCTTGTTAAATGAAACTCGGGAACATGGTTTTTTATATTTTCATCTCTTTTCCCTCCCCTCCCCCTGTTAAATGAGTCTCAGGAACAGAATGTAAGTGTTATTGAACAAACAAACACAAGTTAAGTGAAGTGAAGTGAAGAGGGAGGAGAGATATAATTAGTACCTCATATAGGAGACCAAGCACTTGTTTCAATTTGAGTACTACAATGGGATTCTTAGGGTCAAAGATGGGTGACACCATGACTAATGGAACAATAAGAATAATAAGATAACAAGAGTATTACTATAAAGAGAACAAAGTTCAAACCCTAAAAAAGTTATAAGTGTTACCCTCCTTGCACCATATCATTCATGCAAAATAGATAGATATGTATATATTTTTTTTATCTAATCCCTAAGAGCTATGTATGTTACTTTAGGGTTTTGGTAGATGAAAAACTACAATCACTATTAACGAAATTCAAAACAATTTCTTCATTATTAGGTCAAACCTTGATTTACCAACAGACGACGACGATGATGAGGTTTGAAAACCCTATGGGCCTGGGAGATTAGGACGAGGATGATAGATGATTTTAGAAACCCTAGGGCTGAAAGACAATGAGATTTTGGGATATAATGTTACTAAAGTAACTTTGTAGAATACTAAAAGTGTTTCAATTAGGTCATTTAAGTTTTAAAAGTGTTCCAACCAGACATTTATTTTTTATTAGAATTAAGGGTTTATTCATTGATTTCATAGGTAAACGGGGTGATGTAGATTTTTGTTTCTTTTTCCCTTTTATTTGATGCTAATGTTGAGTGATGACGTGGATTGTAACTTTTTTTTTAATTTTTAATGTAATTAAAGTGTTTTTATTTATAATAAATATAATTTCTTATATTAAAATAATCCGACCCAAACATCTTATGCTCCATTTTTTTCTTGACACATGGAAAGAAAGACATTGCTTGATTTGAATGTTAAGTTATCTAATTAAGACAAAAACGATACAACTGGCCTAATTAGAACACTTTTAAAACTTTGTTACTATTCTATGACATTTTCCCTATCCGCTCTTTTGAATCCAATATGTATGATAATGATAGCCAAGACCCGATTGGATTTTCCCCACGTGACGAACTTGCATGTCTTCCATTCTTCACAAGTTTTATTCATTCCATTTTATTTTCTTTATTCTTCATTCAATCCATTTTATTTTCTTTATTTTACTCGTTGAATTTTTAATGACTCTTTTAAGCCTTATGTTCTCAAATTTCATTTAAGGAAAGAATAGAAAAGATTTAAGAAAAAGTAAGACTATGTGTAATAAAGGACATGGCTTGGCTTGATTTGAATGTTAAATTATCTAATTAGGACAAAAAACGATATGAGTGACCTAATTAAAACACTTTTAAAACTTGGTTACTATTCTGTGACATTTTCCCTACCCTCCTTCGAATCCAATGTATATGATAATGATAGCCAAGACCCGATTGGATTTACCCACGTGACCAGCTTGCATGTCTTCCATTCTTCACAAGTTTTATTCATTCCATTTTATTTTCTTTATCTTCATTCAATCCATTTTTTTGAACGATAAATTTCATTAGAAAACGGCTAAGCTCACCAAAAAGAGGACCGCCAAAACAAACAATTACAACATATACATTGGGTATCTACACCAATCCTTCCAACTAATGTTATCGACTTTAGATCTACTACGAAACCACAAATAAGACCAAGATTTGATGCATGCAATCATATCACAAACCAGAGGCTTGGCATCTTCGAAAACCGCCTTGTTACGAGACTTCCAAATGACCCAACAAGTCGTCATCACAATCCTTCTAATAATTTTCTTCTTCGTATTAGTACCTGGAATCGTCGAAGGCAAGGAGAAGATGTCTTTGATATCAAAAAGGAAGATCGGACCCAAACAACGCCATTTTTCTATCCCTTGCCACACACCACTCGACACAATGCACCCGGTGAAAAGGTGCAAGGCCGACTCCTCTACCGACTGACAAAGAACACACGAGCCATCTCCCACGTTAATATTTCTTCTGCGAAGGTTTATCTTGGTCGAAAGGCGATCCATATCGAGTCTCCAAGCATGAATATTCACCTTTAACGGAACCCACCCGGTCCAAACCATATTATGGACTCTCCTAACATTACGGTCATTCATGAGGATCTTTTTAACATTCTGCACTGAAAAACTGTTACTCGAATCGGCATTCCAGACCCAGCTATCCTTGCCACCCGAAAAAGAGCATTTAGGAATCATTTCTTGCAAACCTCTATACTCCGATAACTCCTCGACAGTAGAAAGACCGCAACGCCAATTGTCCACGAATGAGAGCATCCCATTACGATCCTGTAATCTGTCCCGAACCGTGCATCTTTTGTTTTTTTTCCAGAGAGAAAAGACAGGGCCAGCGCTGACATAAATTAGTCGTACCATACCAAATATCATGCCAGATCATTCAATCCATTTTATTTTCTTTATTTTACTTGTTGAATTTTTAACTACTGTTTTAAGCCTTTTGTTCTGGATTTTCATTTAAGGAAAGAAGAGAAATGATTTAAAAAGAAGTAAGATAATGTATAATGGGTATTATAAGGGTGTGAATGGGCTTGAACATTATATAGACTGCCAGATCGAAATCCTAATGTGTGAATATTAACTTAAAAAAAAAATTCAATTTATACGGGCCATATAATATTATACGTCCTGTATAAAACTATCATATATGCTGTATTCGATCAAAGTTAATTTTAACATGATGTATACGAACCGTATAACCTTGTACAGTCCGTATACACTATATTAAAATAAGATTTTAGCATGTGTTATTATTATTAAAAAAAGAGTTAAATGCTTAGTTGGTCCCTGTGGTTTGCGAAAATTGCAGACTTGGTCCTAATGGTTTACTAATTACACACTTGGTCCCAGTGGTTGCCATTTTTGAACTCGGGTTGTCCTTAATACTAACCTTTGTTAAATTTTCCAGTTAAATGTCTGTGAAATTACCAAAGTACCCTTAATTATTAAAAAGACAAAAATAAAAATAGTTTAACTAAAACAATATTTAAATATCCATCCTACTTCTTCACCCAAACTACCACCTACCACCACCCAAACCTAATCATCAAAGAAAGGACCGAGAATCATTATCATCATTGTTGACGTCGGGTTTCAGATCGAGGTCGGAGTTCGAAATCTGGTTTTGGGAGTGATCGGAATTTGATGGGGTTTTCGCTGTCGACGTCGGGTTCAATAGAAAGGATCGAGAATCACCATCATCATTGTTTCCTCCGGCGAAACGACCTCTCCCGTAGCGTGCGACGGTGAATACATCCAAAACCACCACCGCAGCAACGAAACCTGCAACATAGATGCATATGATGACGTCATCAAATAAATTATTAGCAGGTTATATGACGTATGAGTTTCTGACTAACGGAACAGTGTTAGGGCACAAAATCGGTACCGATCGGTCTGAAATGATGGCGTTTAGCGGTAATGAGATGTATGAGGAGATTACGAGTTTGTTGATGGTGAAGATCGGATTTCAGGCGTTGTGAATCCTACAGAGCTTCTTCGGATGTAGAGGTGGAGGTGGATGGTGGGTTAGATAGAGAGATGGGGAGAAGAAGATGAGGGTTGAGAAGATGATGCTCAATTTTCCGGCAATGTGGCCGGCCGGAGATGCTGGATTTTCCGGTTCAGTTGCAGGTTCAATTGAAGGTGGAGGAGGTTCTTTTATATGAAGATGACTGATGAAGATGATGTTCTTTTTATGAACCAGATTCAGTTGCAGTTGCAGGTGGAGGTGGTGGTGGTGTCAAGAGTTTTTAGAGAGGTTGAAGAAGATGGAGGAGGTTGCAGGTTGTTTATATATATATTTTTATTTCCTTTAATCATTTAAGGGTAATATAGTCATTTCACAGATAGTTAACTGAGAAATTTAACAGAAGTTAGGTCAGGGGACCAACCGAGTTCATTTTTAACAACTTTTGAGACCACGCGTGTAATTAGTAAACCACTAGAACCAAGTATGAAATTTTTGTAAACCACAGGGACCAACCAAGCATTTAACTCTTAAAAAATGATATAGTGGGTGATATTGAGTGAAAGAAAGTGAGAAGTAAAGGAGGTGACGTGTACACGGGGGTCGTGTCATGACCTTGGCGGCAATCCAACACAGTTTTGGCGGGAAAATGAGCCTCCTTTAAGTATTAACGCGGGAATCCGATGAACATGTGTAACTGACTCTGATCTCATTCGGTCTCAGTTGAAGTGCGTTTCTGTGAGAAGAAATCTGCTGTATCTGGATATGGTGGGACGTCAATACGATTGCTTGATTAACCCTCTCGGGGCCGTCCGATCAACGTTTGAGAAGGCGGTGGCATCTGGTGCAGATCCGACATCGTTTGACGGTAAAGATTGGGGCGTATCAGATCTCTTTCGAGAATATCTTTTTCAAAACGACGCCGTCAGTCAGGTGATTCTAGGGTTTATGAATTTCAAAACGACGACGTTCTAGGGTTTATGATTGCGACTCCTTTTTTAAAACCGTTTTCGGGGTGTTGATTTTTTCTTAAAATTTCTTTGTTGGATAATTTATTTTATTTTGAATATTGTTGATTGATTTGAGTATTTGATGGTAATTTTTTAGGTTCCGATTCTGACTCATTCAACGATTAAATGGGTTCAAGCGAATTCGTTAGTTCGGTTTCGTGGGATGATCCAAGATATGTTAGGAAATGAATGCTATGTTGGTGCTTATAAGGTACGATTCTGAATTAGAACGGGTTCAAAAGAGATGCTAATGTATAACCTGTGATCACCATCATTTGAATCTTGTATTAAATTATGATTATCTTTTGTAGAATGAAGGGACATGGAATACCAACAAATTCACAGATGTTTCTCAATTTCCCATGGGTCATTCACCGGATACCCGCCTCTGGGATCGTCGGCTGCTCTTATGTGTACCTGTGAGTTCATGTTCAAGTTTATTATATACGTATGCATTTGCATATCTATAGTTCTTCACGGGTTACTTATTGTATAACCTGTGACATTCATTTCCTTCATTTCTAACTTGCATTTGTATACGATAATAGTTTTGATTTCAAAAAAAAAAAAAGACAAGGGTATTGTAAATTGTATTTAGTGAAATGGGTGAATACCAAACTTTTAGTAGTCTGAGTCTGTATATTTGAATAATTTTTTTGGCTGCATCAGTATGATTTTATGCAAGGTTTTGGTTATATATGAAATTGCCCTTGTTCTGTAGGTTCCTGGCCAAAATTTATGGGCAGATTCTACTTCTGATGGTTTGATAAGGACACACGCCATGTCAGCAAACCAAGAGAAGCGACAAAGAGACAACTGTTCTGTTTCTGCTGAGGTGGAAATGCAAGTATGTTGAATAAATATCCCGAATCTCTGTATTTTTTCCATTACTGTAAAAATCGCGGCTAGTCGGCGATCAATCGCTAGTCGGCCAGTAACTGAGTAATTTTTCGTTAATCAGTCCATTAATCGCTAGTCGGACCTAGTCAGGCCTAGTTGGCCAGCCAAAAATCGGCGATTCCGTCCAGATTCTGGCAAAAAACCTGTATATTCCGTCCAAAACCTCTAAATTCCGGCCAGTTTCCAACCAAACGATGTGAATTCCAACAATTAATCTTGTATACTTAAAAAAATAAGTTGAGTAAGAGTTAAAACCTAGTTACTTAAAATATTTACCCATAAAAATGTGTATATGTATACATAAAACTGAAAATTACATATAAAAATCCCGATCCGATTAATCCCGAATAATCCCGAGTAGTCGCTAGTCCCCACCTCACCGGCCGACTAGCGACTAGCTAGTTCTCCAACCTTGATTTTTTTTTATGAAAAAGTTTTAAACGTTATATGTTTCGTCAATGATAGGACTTGAATAATGAGATGCCGGATTCTCCACGTGCAAAGAAGATGGTGAGTTTCTCTTTAAAAGTTTACAACCCAAATTGTTTTTATGTAAATCAAGTTAGTTTTTATTAAACTAACTTGATGCAAATGCTTATTCATGACAGCGAGAAGGTGAATCTTCACCACATGATAACATGGCTGAGGCTGCAGACTATGGTATGAGTATGGTCCCTGATTTTGACACAAGTAATTTTCAGTGCTTAGTGAAGGTAATTTTTTATTTTAATTTCAAAGGCTAAACTTTCATTTTATATATAAATAAATTAGAAAATTATATAAGTGTTAATTCTGCAGATATATGATACTCCAGAGTCTGACTTGAAGCTAAATGATGTGTTTGAGTTTATTGGTGTTCTTACATTCGACAGTGACGTTAAAGATGATAAAAAAGATGAAAATGAACTTGGAAATTATTTTGCCGATGAGGACTTAGTCAACCTACCTTCTAGCAAGGTCAACAACACCCATTTTCATGTTTCAAAAAACGTTACATTTTTTTTTCTTTTATACACTTTGGTTTGATATGTAAAGAATATGTTTTCAGGTGCCACGTCTTCATTGTCTTGTACACAGAAAGCTCTCACTCAATGATTTTGTTCTTAGTTCACCAACATTGGAGGTATTATAAATAATATTCATGATGCGACAATTCTAAATAATATTCATACCGTTTGCAATGTTAAATATGTTTCGACTCTTGTGATTTTACAGCCAAAACCCGATGTGATAAAAGGATTACGCGAATCTCTTTTGCATCATCTTACATTAGTTCTTGGTGATGACGAGTTAGCTGCTCGTTTTATGTTATTGCACCTATTATCAAAGGCAAGGATTTATTATTTATTGTTTCAATTATTTATTATTTATCAAATTATATATTATTTGGTTTTAAATTAAAAAAATTGTTGCTACAGGTTCATGTACGGGCAGACTCGATTGCGGTTGGAAAATTGTCGCTTAACCTTACAAATCTCGACAAGTCGAGTGCATCCGTGTTTAATAACCGTATTGATGCTGCAGTGAAAAATCTTTTACCTTTCAGTCAATGTATTCCGCTCACAGTTGATTATCTTAATACCGCTTCACTTGCCCCGGTAAAAGATTACCAAACAAACAGGTAACATAAATTTGTTTATGATATTTCATGCTTTTATTAATTAAAATTAACTTTTTTGTGATATTAATTCTGCAGACTTGTTCCGGGTGTTCTTCAGTGTGCAGAAGGGTCTCATTTTACAATAGACGAGACACAGTTACAATCAGGGACTTTAAACAGTAACGGTGTTGAAAATACGCGATTGCTCAGGGATCTAATGGAGTTTCAAAAGGTATGTATTATTTTATGAATCTTGTTTGTAGGGCTGTAAACGAACTGAAGTCCGAAGGCCTTGTTCGTGTTCGTTCGTTAAGAATATTATGTGTTCACGAACGGTTCATGAACACTTACCGAACGAGATTTTTTTGTTCGTGTTCGTTCATTAAGGAAATGAAGGTGTTCATGAACGGTTCACGAACACAAATGAACACAGATAAAATAGACGAAGTTCAATTGTATTTTTCGATGTGAATAGTAAGAAAGAAAGGTGGAGGTAGGGTTTCCTATTTTATTTGTTTGGGTAATGAGATAAATAAGAATTAAGGAATATAAAAGGTTTAGATAAAATAAATAAATGCTAAAAAAATATTTAATGAACACATAAACAAACGAACATGAACGAATGTTCACGAACACGTTACTGAACGTTCTTGAACGCAATTGAACGAACGAGACAGTTGTTCGTGCTCGTTCATTTAGCTAAGGCAAATTGGAAAATAATAATCCCACCTTTGTGAAATTGGCCAATAATAATCCCAAGTCAGGAATTAGCCACTAATAATCCCACCTCGCCCATTTTTTTTTTGTAAAATACTCCAAATGCTGACGTGGCATATACAAAAAAATTAACTGTGGAGTATTTTACAAAAAAAAATGGACGAGGTGGGATTATTGTTGGCTAATTCCTGACTTGGGATTATTATTGGCCAATTTCACAAAGGTGGGATTATTATTTTCCAATTTGCCTTTAGCTAATCGAACGGAATTTCTTTTTCATGTTCGTTCATTAACTAAACGAACGAACGTAAACGAACTTCCCGCCGAACGGTTCATGAACTGTTCGCTGAACGTTCGGTTCGTTTACAGCCCTACTTGTTTGTATGATGTGATTGAAAATAATTATTTTCTTGTTGCAGGTGGAATACGATTTTAAATTTTATAAAATGAAGATGGATGCAGATGTTCAGTTTTTGATTATTTCCGAGGGAAAATCAAACATTTTACCAGCTGATATAGTGCTTCGTTTTCATCCTTCGGCTGCGGGTGCTGTGGGAACCGTGGATGAAGAAACGTTAAATGCTTGGAGATGGTATTTGGCTACTCTTAGATCATTGCCACATTCTATTGGGACAGATATGCAAAAGGTACAATCTGATTTTATTTTAATTAATTAATATATTTAGAACTCGTTTTAAATTATTTCGTTTGACTGATGACAGGTGGTTGAAGATGATATGGTTGCAGCTAGACAAGCCGATCGGTGTCTTGGGACTCAAGATTTTAACAGGTTTTCTTTTAATCTTATATTTATTTATTTTTTAATATTTGTTTATGAACACAATGCTTTTGTGATCTGTAGATGGCTTACGATGGGGCGGCTAATGGCGGCGAGCTTTGGTGAGACATGCCTGTCGCCTCAACACTGGCAAATGGTGAAAGAAATGGAAAGGCTAAGAAAAGATAGGCTAAAATAAGTGCACCACTTGTTAGTTTTTATGGTTCATTGTGTTTGGTTTTTGAAATTTGGTCTTCACCTCACTCTAGTATATGGTTCTCTTTGTGTTGGAGATATATCTAATTAACAATATGCTATTGTGGAACCATACAACTCTTGCTATGTCTTTAGACTACAAGGAACACAATCTATGTGAATTTTTGGTTTTTATATTTACCTACTTGTAAATCTTTTGATAAAAACAAACAATTTGAAGATCAAACAAAACACAAGATGGAAAACATTAGATGGTTATTGATTGATTCTGGCGGGTGTACAGGAGAAAAAGTAAAGTGTTTCACGTTATGATATTCCTCCTATATGTTTATCACATACAAACAAAAACAAAGGGTTGCATTTTACGTCCTTTAAGGTTGAGTAAAATCGCACTTGTTGTCCTTTAACCAACAAAATTATACTAGATGCCCTTTATGTTACAGTTTCTCATAATGTGGTGTCCTGTTGCTCTAACCCGGTTAATTATTTCCGTTAACTCTTTAACACGTGTTATTCACATGAGGGCATAATGGTCACTTTCACTTAAAAATTAAAACAAAAAAAATTATCTGTGAAACTTCAAAGGGAGATTTATTTTAAGTGAATGACCATTATACCTTCATGTGAGTAGCACGTGCTAAGAGTTAACGGAAGAAATAAATTGGGTTAGAGCAAAAGGACAACGCATGATGAGAAACTGTAACATAAAGGACATCTAGTGTAATTTTGTTAATTAAAGGACAACGCCTACAATTTTGCTCAAACTTAAAGGACGTAAAATGCAACTTACCCCGAACAAAAACATCATACATAATTGTTATGTATACAAATGATTTCACTAAAAAATTAAATATATTTTTAAAATTCCCATGATACATTATCTCTTATTAGTAACGACAAAAGTCCATTAACAAAGGGTTAGCCCACTTGGTAGAGGCATATACCTCTAAGAGGTAAGGTCAAACTTGGGCGATAGCAATTAATTTAAGATTATTGGACTAGTAAAAATAGAGTAGACCAAGCGTTGCTATTCACAAGCGGCAGATCTTGTGTTGGCGTATAAATAGCTTTGACTGGAGTTGAATTATGTACACCATGGTAACATAACAGGATTTTACATTTTGAACTTTATAAAATTTACAGCAAGAATTTCACATAAATCAAAAGATGGTGTCAACTGTAAGTCTCCTTCTTGGAGGTGTTTTCTCTACAACTTGCTTCTGTAGTTCCATGAAAGTCGAACCCGTGTGCGCAAAAAGTCTTCGGAGGTTAATCACCGATAATTCATTAAAACCGCCAACAGCAAGATCAGCCTGCACCAGATCATACCTGCAAGTTTTTATTTCAGACATCAGTCTGTAATTACTTAAAATGAAAAAAAAAAAAAAAATATCACTAGGTACTTAATGTTCATAGGACTTCATACGCTGGATGTGCACCAATGAGCGCCACCGCCATCATTGTGCAGTTATGAGCGGCGGTTATACCTCGAGGGTCGTCTTCAAAAACCACACATTTGGAAGGTTTTCTATCCAACTGTAAAAGAAATTACAATATTTGTTAACAACCCAAGATACTTTTTGGGTGTTTAAATCCTTTTTACTATAATAAATGTCAATTTTGGTTAGATTTTTTAATTAATATGAAAAGGTTACAAATTACATGAAAACATGATGATTATTCGCGTTTAAGAATCGTTATAGATGGACGTGATCAAGAGAACTTACCTTGACTGCTGCAGAAAGTAATCTATGAGCCATAGAATCCATGCCATCTTCCTCTGTTACTATTGCCTACAAGTGCATGAACATGTGCGTTTTGGTCATTCAGATTTGACAACGGTTCATTACACGACAACATTGAGTAGAGGACAACATAAGCAGTTGTACATAACACCGACCAAATACAACTGGAGGGAGAAACAGATGCAGTTATGTCCGCCTCATGTATCAAAGTTAAAAACAATAGATACAAATGTTTATGCACTTCTTACAATTCTCTACTTAAAATTGGTTCATTATTAAACAACCATCTTAACATATATTGAAAAAATAGAGTAAATTACGATTTTGGCCCCTGTGGTTATATCACTTTTACCCTTTTAGCCCAAAAAAGAATTTTTTAACATCTAAGCCCCCAACGTCTTTTTTTCTAACCCTTTTGGCCCTAACACTAACCCCATCCATTAAATGTTAGGGGCCAAAAGGGTCAGAAAAAAAGGCGTTAGGGGCCAAAAGGGTTAGAAAAAGACGTTGGAGGCTCAGATGTTAAAAAATTCTTTTTTGGGCTAAATGGGTAAAAGTGATATAATCACAGGGGCCAAAATCGTAATTTACTCGAAAAAATATTTAAACTTGTAATATAAAAACCATTTCCTTATAGAATAAAAATAATATATGTTTATAAACTGTTAACTAATATAAAATTATACATTTGGTCACTTTTAGACTCATCTATAATTGGCAAAAGTGAAAGGCACTAAGTTCATGAAAATAACGAAAAAAGCAGGAGATGGTTAACCATGCGTCATGTGGTGGCGTTGATAGCCGAAAGACTAGGGGGCACATGCACTAATCGGCCTTTGTCCCAATTGTTGAGGGTTATGTGCCTTATGTCCAAGGCTTGATGCAAAACTACCATCGAGCCGGGGGGTCTCACTGGAAGCAGCCTCTCTATTCCTACAGGGCAGAGGTAAGGCTGTCTACATCTTACCCTCCTCAGACCCTACCTTGGCCTTGCTATTGGTGGGATTTACTGAGTATGATGATGATCTTTTTACCCGATAGTTTAATCAACAATAATCAGGGTAAAATGCAGCGTTAAATGTTAATAAGTTTCACTGCAGCTGATATAAAACTGATTATTTAACCCTAAATAATCAGATAATTACAATTATAATCACTTCATCCAAATATTAGTGAACCTTGAAGTCTCAAAAATCAGATGAACAGTTTGACACGCGTAACCAAAGTCCAAACGCACCCAAAAAGTGTGAATTAGCAAGTAAACCATTATTTATACCTGGAAATATTTCATGAGTCCCATTCGTTCCAATATCTCAACCATAACTCTCCTATCGAGACTTGAAACAACAGCACAAGGAATTTGGGCGGTCGATACTGCATCCAACCATTCTTTCAGGCCTTCCAAGGGTTTTGAAAGCTGAGAAACAAGAACAAAATAACAATTTTGACCAGTTAACTCATGAATATAATATAATATATTATTTAATTTAAGTATATTACGTCCCGGTGTGCACATATAATGTATATATGTGTGGGCGCTTAGGGGGCAAAAGTGAAATTGAACTAATTTTAACGTTATTTTACTAATTTCGTGAAAATAACGTTAAAAGCGACGGACGGTTAATCATGCATCATGTAGCGGCGGTGATAGCCAAAAGGCAAGGGGGTACATGCACCAATCGGTCTTTGTGCCGATTGCTAAGTGTTATGTGCCTTATGTCCAAGGCTTGATGCAAAACTACAATCGAGTCGGGGGTCTCACTGGAAGCAGCCTCTCTATCCTACGGGGGTAAAGGTAAGGCTGTCTACATCTTACCCTCCTGAGACCCTACCTTAGCTTTGCTATTGGTGGGATTTACTGAGTATGATGATGATGATGATGATGATGATAAACTATTTAAGTATATTAGAAAAAAGAAAAAAAACCTTGAGAAGATTGTTGCTATATAACTGTGAGAGTTTCAACGTTAATCTTTCCAATTCACATGCTTCATTCTCCCACGACAACACCTAATAGTAAATGATAAAATTAAAATCAAGAAAATCACATAAATCAAGCAGGGAACATAGGGAAAATACAAACTACAAAGCTTCTTCTTAAATGTGATTAACATGAAAATGTAAGTTTGAATATCAAGAATTTTACAACCTTATGCAAAACATGATCAGGAGCACCATGAAGCAAAAGCCGTTGTACATCATCATCCTCAGGAATCTCCTTTCCTTCTTCACGTGCAAGTTCTTTCCAAGCACTCAATTTCAAAGCTTGAGTGCCCGCCTGACCGCCATACACAAATTCATCTTAAAAATCAAATAGAATAGTACGTTTAGCTTATCGATAAGTAAACCATTTAATTGGCTTGCATTATGACCTAAAAATGTTCAAGAACTTACCATCACATTGTCCCATGAAAATATAAGTCCATAAGCTTCATCAGGTTTCATCGCGTATCGAATTCTTTTTAGAAAACCCTCTTGTAATCTATCATTTAAAAAATCCTGCAAAAAAACCAACCACAATCTTACATGTTTAGCTTCTATGAATAAAATTAACACAGAATTACAAAGAAAATGTCATAATTTACTCATGTTTTTCCGAAACAAAGAGATAGAAATCGAAATCTTTAAATCAAATCACCAAATGATATGATTAAGGATCAAATTTTCAATTCACAAGAAACAGGTTTGAATCAAAACTTAAAAGTGTAGCAACTACATTGGTTTAAAAAGCTTGTGGCGCTGCGATGCGCTTTGATGTGAAGCGTGAGCATCACGTATGCTAGGCATTCATTATAAAAAAAAAAAATACTAAACACTTGATATATAATATTTTAACTTGTTAACTATTAAAAAACAAAATATATATATATATATATATATTCTCATCATCTCTTATTAGATTTGTTCAATCAATGGTCTAATGTGTTCAAATACTCAAACCCATTGCTCGATGCGTCTCATCATGACATCATGTGTTGCGCTCATTATGCACTCCTGGCGCGCGCATTTTAAAAACCAAGGAACGCCTAACTCACACACCCTCTGAATATATCCACCAATAAACAGTAATACAGAGTACAATACTTACAACATCAACTTTCAAGGGCCCATCTGGCCTAAAAGTCTCAAACCCTTCTCCATACTCAGCTCCAATCGCCTAAAAAACACAATTCACACAAACCCCATAATCAAAACTCAATACCCAGAAACCCCAATCCCCAACTCAACAAGATCATCCCAAAACAGGGGAAATTTCAGAATTCCCATTAGGGTTCTAAATTGGAGACAAAAACTCACCTCTCCCACAAAACCCTTGGTGGGTGTGAACTGAAATCCATCAATTGGGCCAATTTCATGGGGCCGATAACAATTTCTAATCACGTTCTTTCGATTCTGCTCAATGAAGCTTGAACGTTGTAAGCTCTGTAAACACACAAGAACATTATGATACAAGAACAGATGATAAAAGGATTGAAAAGAAAGGAAATTTACTGGTAATTTGAGGTTAATAGGTAAGTGGTGTGGAAGAAACGACGACGTAGTGGTGGGAATCAGTCGGAAACCGAATGTGGATTCCATCTGGCGACTCGAATCTTGATTTTATTCAGATATGCTTCGATTTATAATGATTTTCAAGATTTTACAAATTTAGTTTCATTTATATTTGATATATTGGCTTTAGGGGATGAGCAAAACCCTACCCGACCATTAGCTAACCTGACCCGATAACCGATCAAACATAAAATACATAACCGATTCACTACCATAAATATAGGGTAGGTTCTGGGTTTTATGTAATCGGGTTTGTCGGGTACTAAGTATAAAAAGCAACCCGACATATTTCATTTTTGAGCATGTTTTGTTATAAACTTGGGAAGGCATTGTACATTCACAAACCATCCGGTGATGAAGAAACGTAACATTCTCCTTGATTTTGGCCTTATATACATTTCAATCTATGTTTCTATTTCAATCCATTAACGGTGGTGAGTTATTTCTTTGTTAATTTTCATTCCAATGTTATTGATAGTCATGCCTGATTTGAACTAATTTGAACACACAAGTATAATATGTTGTTGTATATTAAGTAGTTCTGTAATAATGGATGCGAATTTGGAAGTATTTCATGCTTGATGGGGTGTTTATGCTTCAATCTAATGTTTATTATCCATAATTAATCTCTTTGCACACCAAGTGTTCGATAAAGTGTCCGAGTGAAAAATTTGACGAAACATATCACCAAATGTTGTTTTTGATGAATTGCACTACCAAACGTAGATAAAACCTTCTAACCAAAAATTCATAACTTAAATATCTAAGAATCCAAAAAGTATTGAGTAATTCACAGTAGCAGCCAAGAAATTGACTACAAATTCAATGCAGATGGTTTTTTTTCTCTATATGAATGTATTTGTGGGAGCATCATGCAGCCGTTGTATGTTATATATTTTACGGGTTTAAGCCTCAATCGCTACTGGGTATGACCTAATCTTTTTTAAGTAGCATTTTAGTTCGGTCCATGGGTCCAAGTCAGGTTTCACCATGAAAAGAACCGAGAACCGACCCGAACCGATTTTATATGAAAAATTGGAACCGATCTAAATACATAGGTACTTGGGTTCGGGTCGGGTTGGGTATATTTTCGGTTCGATTCTCGGTTATTTTCGGTTCGGGCCTAAACTTGCTCACCCCTAATTGGCTTTGTGTGTGGAGTTTTCATTTACATTTTAGAGTTAAATGCCATTTTGTCAGTTTGGTGCAAAGGTTTGAAACGTCGTCATTTGAGTCCAAATAGTTTCAAATGTTGCAATTTTAGTCCACTAGGTTAACTTCGTCCATTTTTGTTAACTAGAAGGGCAATTCAGTCATTTGTATGTAATGCTAACTAGAAGGGCAATTCGGCCATATAAAATGATCGAATTGCCCTTCTCGTTAACAGAAAAATGGGATGAAGTTAACCCAGTGGACTAAAATGACAACGTTTCAAACTATTTGGACTATAATGGTAGCGTTTCAAACATTTGGACTAAATTGGTAAAATGTCTCAAACCACAGGGACTAAAATGGCATTTTACTCTATATTTTATATTTGATTTCATATTGGCTTTGTCTATATCACCGATATATGCATAAAGCATGGTTTAGGATAGAATTATGCGAATACGTAAAATTAAGGTTAAGGGCTTTAAGGTTGGATACAGGTTTCTTAATTTGTCGGGGTTAGATTTCTTAAACTATGTTCATTAGTGACCTGATTTCTTAATTTGTTGGGGTTAGATTTCTTAGACTATGTTCATTAGTGACCTAGTGTTAGGTTAGTCACCAATAAGAGTAATTAAAAAAATTAAAAAAGAAACTCACAGCAATCAAAGTTAACAACCATGTTGGTAGAGCAACCTTGGTTGCAACCCAAACTAATACTCGTAATAATTTAATTAATCAAATAACTTTTAATATTTAAACTTCAAAAAAAACTAAATACACGGTATATAACAACCCTCCAAAATAATCCGACACCCTAAAAATAATTAAAATATCCCAATACGTCCTAAAATACACCCCGTATGCGAAAACGGGCCCCGAATACCTTTATTTTTATTAAATTTAATTAAAAACCAGGTTTTTAGGTCTGTCGCGGGCCGCGTAAGACCACTCCTTGGTCTACGCGGGGCGCGAGCGATAGGCCAAGCGGCGACACCCGAAAGCCGCCACGTGTCGACACGTGGCAAGGCTAGACCGGTGACAAATCAAGGCTAGGGCCTACCAACCCTATGTCGCGGGCCGCGTAAGCCTTGGGTGTGGCCTTCGCGGGGCGCGACAAACCCCCTGAGCAGCCCTATAAATTCCCTCGATCGGCCTTCAGTCCAACTCGCTCAATTTCTTTTCTTTCTCTCGAATTTTCACATAGCTAAAGCTATTCTCGGGCATAATACCCCCCTAAATAACGAAGTTCTGCCCCGTTGTAAGTATTATAACCCCGGTTACCTATTAGATACGCTACCCGATTGATCCAGGGTTCCATATCGGCTGTCGAGGTTCTACCCGACGTAGTCGTTGGAATGCCGTCTCGGGGAGGGTATTACTAATGTAAATATTGGGTTATTATACTAACTCGTGTGCATTTGTGTATTTAATAGATAATCACCATGAAACCCTAAAGGAAAACTTAAGACAACAATGTGAGTAATCTCCTTTTTGCAAACTGTTTTTACAAAACCTCACACAATTAATAATGCATTAAACAGTGATTGAGTATTTGTATTCTACAATTATCGTCGGTATGTTGGGGTTTTGTACACAAAATTTGTTACTACATTGTGAGTAGTAACATGACCACAAGTCGGGTCAACAGTACCGTGGGTGGTAATTAAAGTAGATGGAAACAAATGTAATTGCGCGACCGCCCTCAATACTGTACAATGGTTTGTACTTAACTTGATTAAACTGAGATTCACTCACCAGTATTTCCCACTGACAAAATATTTTTAAACGCGTTTCAGGTAACAAAATGTGAAAGCCAAATAGAAGCCAGCTGGACAGCACTGAAGGCTTGGAAAAGTGGCTATAAAGTTACCTAAAATAAAAGAGATGTTTTATTAAATAAAATAGGATGTATTCCTATGAAAATGTGTGTACTTAAAACTTGGGATTTTCCCACGTGTTTAATATTATGAAAGTGTGGTATTTCACTCTGATAAAATATTTCCTAACTACGGTCCTGATGTAATCTCCGCTGCCAAAATGATAAAACACTGATACCACTGAAACTGGCCACGACCGCCCGTTCCCGTGTTGTTAGGGGGCGGGGGTTGTGACAGAAGGTGGTATCAGAGCTAAGCCACTGATTCAGCCACAGAATTGTTCTGCTGACACCAAGATATTATTTAAAATGTTAGGAAATTTTCTACGGAACTACGTGCATATTTGTATTTTATTGTTGTGTGTTATTTGACTATTTGTTAGTTTACTGTATGAGCGACCAAGGACCTTCCAAGGCCTACCGTCAGTTGTCCAGCTCACCTAGGAGCGAAGGCACCTCTTCACAGCCTGCCCTCTCAGGGTATTCAGCTGACAATGAAGATGGGATATTCGTGTTTAAGGCTCAGTCTGAAGAGCCATTCCCTCCTAAAAAGAGAGGATGGTTTAGTAGAGGAGCGCATGAACGTAGGAAGAAAATGAAAAAGTTACAGTAGCAACGTGTTTTAGCAGCCGCTAAGAGAGAGACAGATGCTCATGCCCAGGATATGTTAAATAGGAGTCTAGCAAACTTTCACATATTAGCAACTACAGCCGCAGATCCTAACCTGGAGCAACTGATATCACCCCAACCATTACCCTTGTTTCCCACCCAACCAATGGAGATTGAAGCCAACCCAAAAAATCAAATCCAAATGCATGATTTTAACCCAGAAGAGATACCTAGAGTGCCAGCACCCAATCCCTTAGACCCAAACTACGACCCGTGGTTTGACGACCATAAGGACTACCAGCCTCACTACCCAATACCAGAAGACGAACCCATGCCAAACCTAGCAGCCTACCCAAACTTGGACCCTCTAGATCCTTATTATGATAATGATCAATTCATTAGAGGAATTCTAGAGAATCCATACCCGTACCAGGAACCCATGCCCCAGTTCCCTAACCCAGTACCAGCACCTGCACCCCCAATGAGTGCAGAAAATGTGCACGAACTCAGGACTTTCAGTGAGGAAATTTTAGAAAATAGCGAGAGAATGAGGCAGGTTGGAGAACGACTCGTCTAGAAGTATGACGAGCGTAATATGGAGTTCTGGATGAACCCATATCAGTGATGGTGGAGGTAGTAATAATAATAATATGTATAATATGTATGTATGTTTGAATATATATATATATATATATATATATATATATATATATATATATATATATATAGACAATAGCTACTGATGCCTAATAGTATTGTAATTTTCAATTCTAGTATCAGTTTGTATTAGATGCATACTATATATAAGAAAGAGTAAGTCGCAATGCTCGACGTTTTTTATCAATATGTGTGTTATGTGATTGTTTGCGTTAAATATTATTTTGTAATATTAATAATTGGCAAATGTTTAAAATTCAGATGGACAACGAAGTGAACCAGGAAAACCAGAATGACAATAACCCGAATAACGATAACCCGAACAATGATAATCCGAACAACAATAATAATGGAAATCAAGTGCATAATAGTGCCATCCAACATATAGTGGCACAAAGAATTATAGACACAATGCCATTTATTATTCAAACTGTTAAGGAAGCTGATAATAAAAGTAACAATGGCAATAAGCAACCTACTGAACCCGATCACAGCGTAAACAATGGACCATTACTTCAAGTGTCCATCCCCAAAAGAAGAAGAACCATGTATTATGGTTATTCTTACAAAGAATTCTGGTCCTGCAAACCAATAGAATTCTCGGGTAATGAAGGACCCATTGCAACTCTACGCTAGATAGAAAAGACTGATGCAGCCTTAAAAATAAGCAAATGTGTGGAAGAGGATAAGATAATGTTTGCTTCTAATCTGTTTAAGAACTCAGCTTTAGAATGGTGGAACACTATCCTCCAGTCTAGGGGAAGTGACAGGGTTTACAATATGGAATGGGAGGAATTAAAGAATATGGTAGAACGAAAATTCTGCCCACCCAATGAAAAAGAACAGATAGCAAATAAATTCCTAAACCTTAGAATGACTGGAGTAGATAGTAAGGGTTATACTACTACATTCTTTGAATATGCTAGAATAGTGCCAACCTTGCATCACCAGAACCAGTATTAATCTCCCGTTACATCTGGGGATTAATCGGGGAAATTAGGCATGTAGTTAAGGCAGCTAGACCCCAAACCATAGAGGAAGCTGTAGAACTAGCAAATACCTTGACTGATGAATTAGTTCGTACTCGAGAAGAAGACCAAAGGAGGAACCTAGCTCAAAGGCTTACCCAGGAATTCCGTTCTGGAAATTCCAGCCGTGGGAAAAATGTAGGTTCTACCTCTGTACCTTACTGTAAGGTCTGCAAGAAGAAGCATTTAGGAAGATGCTCCACCTACTGCAATTATTGCAAGATACCAGGACACAAGGAGGAAGATTGTAGGAAGAAACCTAATAATTGTAGGATCAAATTCGGACCCGAACGAGTTGATCAGAAGAGTTAATCCTTGAAACGAAAGGCGGAAACAGACGAAACAAGGTCAATTCAGCTGGATACACTAATAAACTGCCTTTCTGATTGATATAATGACAGATTACAAAGAGACGGCACTTCGGCAGCACTTCGTTACACTGACCGGAAAAAAACTTAACTAATTTCGCATGGAACAGGTATATATAGGCACATGATTCCGTGTGAAAGTGGTTCCAAGCGGAATTAAGATTCCATACAGAACTTAATTCCGTGCGGAATTACTCACATACACTTTCATGCGGAATTACTACCATTCATGCGAAATTACATCTTTCTCAAAATACGTGGCCTGATCTAACTATCTACATACAAGGCTCGATACAAGACGAAGTCAACAGACGCATGCACTAACAGACTCCCCCTCGAATGTTGACGAGTCTTCAGTGTCGAGTCTTCGCATCTTCAGTCTTTATCAGTCTTCGGGCTTCTCTTCTAAGAATTTTACATTGTAAAGCATCCTCAAATCTCTCTCTTCTCTTCTCTATCAGCACCATCAGACTCCCCTCGAACAAATACTCCCCCCCTCGAATGTTGAATCTTAAAATTCATCAGCAGCTTGTGTGTCTACAAGTTTCCAGAATTAAAACCTGGCTCTTAGCATCTTCAGACTCCCCCTTTCGATAAGCTGGGATCGTAGTCTGGCTTTCACAGGTTCAAGATCGTCGCCTAGCTTACACTCTGCTCAGAATCGAAACCTGTCTCTCTTTAATCACAGAATCCTCAGGTATCAGAACCTGGCTAACCTGCACAGTCTCTTCCACAAACATAAGTTTTATACCATAAAGATTTTGCAATCTTAGACATCTCTTGCAAATCTCTGATGAACCACTTGGAAAAATGAAATGTTTTAACATTTAAATGTTCTAAAGACCATTTGTAGAAATGTTTTCAAAACCTTTTTACTCACACTCCCTCTCAAATAATATTCATCATGTTTAGCACTTGGAATTTTGAAAATCAACTCTCCAACACCAGTTGTCGAAAATCTTTTTGGATTTTTCAAAATTTATGCTAAAACAAACTAAAAATCTTTTTGAATTTTTTTTTGATTATAAAATGAAATGCAGTAAAGAAATATTTACAGACCATCTTTTTGTGAGTTTGTGTAAGAGGATCATATCAGTTTTTGAGACAAATCACCAACACCGTTAAGCTTCAAACATTTTAAGATCTAAACAATTCACCTGGATTGTCAGTATACTGGTCCACTTAAATTTTTACACAAAGTTTAACTGTTCCGAGATACAAGATTAGTGTTTTAATAGACTTAAACTAATACATGTGTCCCACTACTTGAATATACTCCCGTATCCAGATCCCAATATTCAGTCTTATAGGTGAGTATACCTAGATGATATCTGTAAAAGGGTTAAATGCGAAACCGTGAGAGCTCAGGTCAGAACTTCCGTTCAGCAGAGAGATGACGGCTCGACTTTAGGTGTGTTCCCTTTAGAGAATCTTTTCTTCAACAGCACATGATTAGCATTTTTCAATGTTTCATCATTTTTTGTACTGAGGGCTGCGCTATATTTCAAGCAATTTGCAAAGTATTATACGGGGACTAGGCCATTGCTTCCGCAAAATATGAAGTCCCGGGATAATACCCCAGATATCACTGAGTATAAAGACCTAGTATCTCAGAAAGAGGGACCTTTCAAACAAGATTTCGGGGGTTACCCATATATCCAAGAAATGTTCCCCACGATACAAGCAAGTTTGAAATTTAGGTTTATATCTCGAAAACAATTTACTAAATGTGCAAAAACCTACTGACATATCCACAGTGAGATTGTTTATCACATTTTTGACTTTCCATTTCTTTAACATGTTGTGATAGCCCACTGATGTACTATCATTTCCTCTTTTTACAACAAAACTCTTTTTCATTTTATCATGTTTTTGTTATTTTTCAATATTTTTCAAATGTTTTTGGATTTTCTGAAAAATTTTTACTTCCCCTAAAATGCAAACACATATAAAGAAATTTGGAAACAAAACTGTACAAGAAACTGACAACTGTTGATTCAAGCTTCAATTCGCCATCCACTTGGCATAAACAATCAGAACTTCCCCTTACAACAAACTATTTTCCCATTAAGATTTCAAAACACTTAAGTTTGTTTAATCAAAATGGTTTTTCCGGAAAATAAGTTTAGTTGATTTTATCACTTGTAGGTTCGGGGATCATCATATTGTTTTTCAACTACTTGAATATAGATTACATCAAGTTCAAATTAATGACCTTGATTAATCACTTTGTCAGAACAAACCTCTGTACCACTTGTAAATTTACCAATCCAAATACAAAGAATGATGCCGATTCCTGTTTCACTTTTACCAACCTGGGAACTCCGGCAAGTCAGGTTTTTCATTCAAAGAAAATATCCACCCAAGCCTGACCAGCCTTGGGTGTTACCGATTTACCAACACTCGATATCTTACCTTCCAACTTCTTCTTATAGAACTCTTTAACCCCTTTGACTTTTCTGTCAATCATTTTACCAAAGATGTGTTTCACTTTGGGGTTAAAGGTCTTTTCAACATCAAAAACCTTCTTATCAGAATAAAATTGGTTTGAAATTTCAACTTTACCAATTTTCTTCTTAAAATTTTCAGCCTGAAGTGGTGGAAAATTCACATCATCCACAGTCGGAACTGATTTTTCACCTTTTTCCTCAACCTATGGCTCATCTGACTTTGTGGAATCAGATTCATCGCCAGAAGATAGCTCCTCTGATTTTGAAGAATCAGAATCATTGCTAGAACTATCACCAGATTTCTTAATAACCCATTTTTGGTTGTCAGATTTAGCTCTTTTCTTGTAAAACCTGTTTGAACATTCACCAATTTCAAATGTTGAATTTTTGAAAAGTTTGGTTCTATCAATTGGTGGTTCAAATTCAATTACTTTTTCTTTCAATTTAGTAACTCCCTATTTTGACTGAAATGTCTTGGAACAATCTTTGGCAATATGACCAACTGTGTGGCATTGGAAACAGGATCTCGTTTCTTTCTTCTAATCAACAGTCTTCATCTCTTCTTGCTTCTTCGCAAAAAATTCCCTGTTCGACTGCTTTCTGAACAACTTTTCTTTCTCTTCTCGAACATATTTTTTATTTTTATGATTTTCTGGTGGAATAAATCCTAAACCTTTCTTTTTGAAATTACCGTTATGGTTTGGTTTCTTTCGAAAACCAGTACCAGAACTGTAACCTTTTTTCTTGTTTAACCTTTGCTGAACTCTTGAGGTGTATTTTTTAGGTTTTTCAGAAAGATTTGCATCTTTTATTTCAGAAATGTTATTCCTTTTAGTTTGAAAACCTTTTTTATCAATTCAGGTTTAACACCTCTTATTGGAAATTCCTCATCAGAATATAATTTGTCAGAATCATTCAAAGTATAAGCAACTTTAAACGTTTCGTCATTCAAATTAGATTTTGATAATAAGAATTCATTACTGTACACTCTTTTGCCCTGTTTTTCTGTTTGACTCAGAGTGCTGGACTCAGACTTTGACTCCGACTTTGACTCCTTTGTTTCATCGTTATCTAACACATGATCCACCACTTTCTTCCTTAATTGAGATTGTTGATCAGTGTCAGATGATGTGAAAGTAACATCAATAATTTCTGGCAAATTAACTGATGACTCCGACTTCCACTGTAAGTTTGTTGCCTTTTGGACTCTTTCAGAATTTGGATTTCTGGGCAAATATCCATTTTCCAGCGGGGGTGGACACTTGTTATAACTGACACCTTGTTTCTTACCAGAATTCTTCTTGTCAGTCTTTTTCTTTGTGTCATTCTTCTTTTCTGGAATCTTTTCAGGAGTCTTTTGTTCTTCGGTTACTTTATCATCCTCAAATGCCTTCATGCCTTCAACAGTTGGATAAATCTTGTCAATGACATAAGAAGTACATGAGTAACTTTTCAACAAACGATTAACTCTTTCAGTTTCAATCCTTTGTAATTCCAGTTTCTGTTCAAGAACAACACACTTCTCAATATAATTGTTCATGTCACACCCCGACCACGTAAAACATCAAACCGTGGCGGAAACGTCGGGGAGTGTTGTAACAGAATTATTGTTTCACAACCATGGCATACAAAGTTATATTTTATTGAATCAAACAAACGTGTTACATTGTTTTAAAACAACTAAAAAAGAGTACATAACATGTTTTAACTAGTCTAGCTCCATTTTATGTCACTAAGGCCCAAGTCCACCCTAGCGTGTCACGAACGTCCTATGCATTAGCTCCTGAAACACATGTGAAAATAGGTACGTCAGCATAAAAATGCCTGTGAGATACATAGGTTTTGTGAAAATAGGATTCATGACTTAAGTTTAAGAAAATGTTTTAGTAAAAGTTAGTCATGAATCTTGTAAATTGTTTTGTTTTGTAAATCGTTTGAAAAGTGATAAAATCAGATGACATGTATAAGTAAAAGAATAATGTATGGTTAAATGAATAACCAAGTAAAATAAGTTGTATAAAATAAATTGTTTTGTAAAACAATGTCTTGTGAAAAATATGTTATTTGTAAAAATGTATAAATCCAAAGTAAATGATTTAAATAACGCTACGACATGTAATATAGTACAAGCACTTATATATAGGAAGTACCAGCAGCGTATCCACCATGCTTGTATCACATTACACACGTCTCGTCACTTAAATCACTTACCCAAACAAACCATCAATGTAAATTGCCCATGTCTAAACCATTTGTCAAATGTCTTTGTAAAAATCACGTCAAAATGTTCATGTCAAAATGTAGACCATGAAATGTGTATATCAATATCAAAATGTCTATGTCAAATGTCAATCAAGTAATGTGCAAATAAAATGTCATGTATGGCAAGTGAAATATGTATCAACTAAACCATAGGTAAAAATGCACAAAACAATGTATTGAAGTAAAACTTGGTTCAAATCAATGTTATGTTTTGTGGAAAATGCATGCTACACTGAATACAAACATTTATGCAGTATTGTGAAAATGCATACATCCAAGCCTTGCGACTATGGTGATAAACCTTTAAACAAATTAAAGGTCTATCTGTGTTATGTTTAATCGAATTCGGTCATTCCTTCCATCCAAACATACCCAGGATGTCAGGAACGGGAGTTGTCAATTCCTATGGTACCACTACCTACTAACGAACGGCGTGATCAATGTTAATGAATGTATATTGTCCCATTTAAACAAACCAAATGTCATACCAAAATGTAAGCATGTGATGTGATGTAAATGTACTAAGTATGCAACAAATAACATACATAGCATGTGATGTAAAACAAATGTACTAAGTATGATGAACATACATAGCATGAAAAGGTAATGTAAAACAATGTACTAAGTATGCGCTAAACGAACATACGTAGCATAAAATGTCATGTAAAACGATGTACTAAGTATACACACAATGGACATACATAGCAAACATAATGAAATCATGTACTAATAATGTACTAATGAACATAGCAAGTATATGATGTGAAAACACGAAAAACATGAAAGTAACAAGTAGGCACATGTGTTTCACCCCAAAATGTTTGAAAAACAGTAAAAGAGGGGACTATGTACTCACTTGAGATTGCTTAGAAGTCCTGGATAACCACCAAGCAAGGCTAGAAGATCACGGATTCAAACGGCACCTAATATAGGTATCTATATTAATAAACAGACCAAATTGGAGGATCGGGTAGTATGAGGGTTCGTAAGCCAAATAAGTATGGGAACTTATGTAATATGGTTTAACAAAGCCTACATACTAAAAGGAGACTTATCCTATGTGCTTTTGACCCGTTACGACCCGTTTAGGTAGCTTATGCTACTTTAACACGTCGTTCGTGTAAAACGCATTCGGATCGCCTAACTAGCCTTATGACAAGCAAGATATGCCTTAACACGTTTAATATTGTTGCCAAATCAGTTTAGATACCAAAAATCATGTTACATAGGCTTAAAATGAATTTTAGCGTGAAAAGGGCATTTTGGTAATTTACCTAAGGCATAAGAACTACTTATCATACAACTACTTAAACGATGTGACCATAAGGTATAACCTCGGAAGGTTATTCCTTATACAACTATGGTCACCTAAAGTATTTGGTCGGATCCTAAAGATCGACCAAATGGGTCGGGTTCGAAAGTATAAGCGATTGATTAGATCGCTTACCTTTACGACCCTAGACAAGCACAAATCTAAAAGTGACGAGCTAAACATGCTAGAACATGTTTAGTTAAGTTAGAAAACAGGTTTGGTATCAAAACAAACGGTTTTGATACCCTAGAGTAGTTTGGTTACAAAATACGCGAGAAAACGCATTTTGGCCGAAACTACGACTCGTCACTGAGCCTAGATAACGTGGTAATCAGTAGGTATAGTCACTAGGGACTATAACCATCGTGATTACGCTCACGTTATGAAGTTCAAACGAACTTTGCGTTGACCATAAACTGGTCAATGCAGAAAGTCAAACGCAGTTTGACTTTAACGATAAAACGAATGAAAGCACGAAAGAATACTTACAGAAGGTCCCCGCAAGCTTTGACCCGATTCACTCTCAGGTAGGAAGCATATACTTCCACTTAGAGAGCAAGAATCAGATCAAATGTGAGGAGAATGAGCAAGCCAAGGTGGGTATTTATAGGATTTCTAGAACCGTTAGAATCGTTTATCGGGAAAAGAGCTTCGATCTAGACCCTCCACTTGTGCCCATTGTTTTGCAATACTAGGGGTACTAGAAAACCATCAAAATTTGCCCCTAGATTGATCAAAAGCATGTCCAAATTCACTGAATACCAGCTGCTGTTTCTGAAACTGGTTTTCTGTTACTGGGCCTCTCACACGGCCCACGTAAGATACACATAGAGACTTACGCGGCCCGCCTGGCTGACTATTCAGACTTTGCAGTTTTAGTCCCTGAACTTCAGAAACATGCATTTTGGCCCATTTTTGGCACGTTTAAGCCCCGTTAACCTCATTTCAAGGCTCTAAAATGAAGTTAAAGTGTAGGGAACTCAAAACATGCTCAAAAATATTTTGGATGTTGGTTCGTTTGGTCGTACGGTTGTGTTATTCGCTTAATTACGACGGAATGCGCATAAGTGCGAAAAACGATCCAGATTGCGCGACGAATGGATTTTTCTTATGCCAAACAATAAAATAAAATATTTTAATGCTTGCATAAATTTTTGGATGTCCGGATGTATTCAGAACGTAAGTTATGCACGAGAATGCAAACTTATGCACTTTTTGACACTTTTAGTCCCTGAATGAGCATAAAGTTTATTTTAGCACACCGAACCCCTCAAAGCCTATTTCTAAGCTATGTAAAGGATATTTAGGGTGTGTTTAACTTATGGTCAAGTTCCGGAATGTTCGTTACAGTTCAAATCGACATACTTTTGCAGTTTGTCAATTTTAGTCCCTGTAAGCGAATAAACTAGATTTTGCCATACCAAAGCCTTCAAAACTTATTTCTAAGTTATGTAAAGGTTATTTAAGGTATGTTAAGCATAAATTGACGTTCCGGAGTATTTGTCGCATTTAACTGATTACGTTTCCGCACCAGTTTGCGTATAATTCTCCAGAAAGCGATATAGAGTTTGAAATTAAATAAAAGTCAAAACATGAAAAACATCAAACACAAATAAACAAACATTGGGATCAAATAACTTTATTTTATTGATAACTGAATTGTTTACAATGATTACAAGCACAGATGTCACAGTCTCCCCTACTTGTGGAAATTTCGTCCCGAAATTTGTTTAGAGGAAACTCATGGGAAAAGATGTGGACACTTCGCCTTCATTTGATCTTCACGTTCCCATGTAAACTCAGGTCCACGTTTAGATTCCCAGCGAACTTTAACCAACGGAATGCGCTTCCGTTTAAGCCATTTGATTTCACGATCCATAATTTCCACAAGTTTCTCAACAAAATGTAGTGTTTTATCAACACGGATTTCGTCAAGTGGTATGTGGAGGTTCTCATCAGCTAGACACTTTTTGAGATTGGATACGTGGAAAGTTGGATGAACATTTCCAAGTTCGGGAGGTAATTCAAGTCTGTAGGCTACCTTGCCGATTCTTTCGACGATCTTGAATGGTCCAACGTATCTAGGTGCAAGTTTTCCTGTCTTTCCAAATCTGATCACACCTTTCCAAGGTGAGACCTTAAGTAATACACGATCACCGACCTGGAATTCCAAGGGCTTGCGTCGTCGGTCCGCGTAACTCTTTTGACGGCTTCGAGCTGTCTGTAGGTTATCACGAAATTTCTTAACCTTGTCAGTCGTCTTTAGAATGAGGTCAGGTCCAGTAAGCTGAGCCTCACCTACTTCATTCCAGCAAACTGGTGAACAACATTTTCGACCATAGAGAGCCTCGAAAGGAGCCATGTTAATGCTGGAGTGATAACTGTTATTATAGGAGAATTCAATCAATGGAAGATGTGAATCCCAACTACCACCAAAATCGATCACACAAGCTCTAAGCATATCCTCCAAATTCTGGATTGTTCTTTCAATTTGGCCATCTGTTTGTGGATGATATCCTGTGCTCAGATTGAGTTGGGTCCCCATAGCAGATTGCATGGTTCTCCAAAAACGAGAAGAGAAGCGAGCATCCCTATCAGAAATAATGTTCAAAGGAACACCATGTCGAGATACAATTTTATCCACGTAGATTTTGGCCAGTCTTTCAGCAGAAAAATCCTCACGGATTGGCAAGAAATGCGCTGACTTAGTAAGACGATCAACAACTACCCAGATGGCATCATGACCTTTCTTTGTGCGCGGAAGTTTGGTAATGAGATCCATAGCAATGTTTTCCCATTTCCAAACTGGGATCTATGGTTGCTCCAAAAGACCATATGGATGTTGGTGTTCAGCCTTAACCTTGAGATAAGTAAGGCATTTTGAAACGTATAAGGCAATGTCTTTCTTCATACCAAGCCACCAATACTGAGTACGAAGATCCTTATACATCTTATCTGAGCCAGGATGAATAGAATAACGAGACTTATGGGCTTCATCCATAAGCAAAGTGCGAAGGTCATCTAGGCTTGGGACCCATAAATGGTCCATGAAATAATATGATCCATCATCTTTCAGCACAAGATCAGGCTTAATGTGATAGGGTAATTCCTTACCCATCAAGTCTTGTGAAACACAAGCATGTTGAGCCTGAGTAATGCGTGCTTGGATATCAGATCGAGCTTGAATAGCAGATTGAACACGAGCACAAAGAAGCATAGTATGTTCCTTACGACTCAATGCGTCAGCCACAACATTCGCTTTACCAGGATGGTAGCGGATTTCGCAATCATAGTCGTTTAGGAGTTCAACCCAACGTCTTTGCCTCATGTTGAGTTCTTTCTGATTTAAGATATGCTGGAGACTTTTGTGGTCAGTAAAAACCACACATTTTGTACCGTACAAATAATGTCTCCAGATTTTGAGAGCGAAGACAACTGCACCTAACTCAAGATCATGAGTGGTGTAGTTTCTCTCATGCACCTTCAACTGCCTTAATGCGTAGGCTATAACTTTGTTCCTTTGCATCAGAACACAGCCGAGACCCAATTTAGATGCATCGCAATAAACGACGAAATCATCATTGCCCTCAGGCAGAGTCAGAATAGGTGCGTCACAAAGCTTCTGCTTCAAGGTCTTAAATGCTTCTTCTTGCTTAAAACCCCATTCAAAGGGTTTGTTCTTCTGAGTTAGAGCAGTTAGAGGAACTGCAATCTTCGAGAAGTTCTCGATGAAGCGACGGTAATAACCCGCAAGACCAAGAAAAGAACGAACCTCAGTAGGAGTAGTAGGCGTATCCCAATCCTTAATCGCACTGATCTTGGAGGGATCTACATGAATACCTTGTTCGTTGACAATATGTCCCAAAAATTGAACTTCCTTAAGCCAAAATTCACACTTGGCGAATTTGGCAAAAAGTTGCTCTTTCTTTAGGAGTTCCAGGGTAAGACGAAGATGGTGCTCGTGATCAGCTCGCGTATTAGAATAAATCAAGATATCATCAATTAAAACAATGATGAACTTATCTAAATAAGGCTTGCAGACCCTATTCATAAAGTCCATGAAAACAGCAGGAGCATTGGTCAAACCGAATGGCATGACTGTGAACTCATAATGCCCATATCGAGTGCGGAATGCTGTCTTGGGAATATCCTCTTCATGCACACGAAGTTGATGATATCCAGAACGAAGGTCAATCTTTGAGAAGCAAGTAGCACCCTGTAACTGGTCAAAGAGATCATCAATGCGAGGTAGGGGATATCGATTCTTGATGGTAAGCTTGTTCAGCTCACGATAATCGATGCACATTCTGAAGGATCCATCCTTCTTCTTGACAAAAAGAACGGGAGCACCCCAAGGTGAAAAGCTAGGACGGATAAAACCTTTATCGGAAAGCTCCTGAAGCTGCTTAGACAACTCTTGCATCTCAGACGGTGCAAGACGATATGGAGCTCTGGCAATGGGATTTGCACCAGGTACGAGATCAACACGGAACTCGACTTGGCGTGCTGGAGGTAGACCAGGTAATTCTTCAGGAAATAGCTCCGGATAATCCCGAACAACAGGGATATCTTGAATAGACTTACCTTGGCCCTTATCTGCTGTAACATGTGTCAAGAAGGCAACATAATTCTTTCACAGATACTTCCGAGCTTGAAAACAAGACATAAGCTTGAGGCTACTAGCAGGTTTCTCACCACGAACCTGTAGAATCTCGCCAGATGAAAGCGAAACTCGAACAATCTTCTCAAAACAAACTACCTATGCGCGATGCTTGGCTAACCAATCCATACCTACAATAATGTCGAAGCTTCCAAGTTGCATATGCGTGAGGTCAATAGGAAAAAGATGGTCGTTAAGGTTCAACTGGCAGTTGCGAAGAACAGAATCAAGAATAATGGGTTCACCACTCGCAACTTCGATAGTCAAAGGCTTATCTAGTTTCGTTCTAGACACGCGAAGCAAAGGCTCAAAAGATAACGACACGAAACTCTTATCGGCCCCTGAATCAAAAAGAACAGACGCAGGTTGATTATTAACAAAGAACGTATCGTTCACCACCTCATTGTTTGCTTGCGCCTCAACCGCGTTCATATTAAATGCTCGACCTCGAGCTGGAGCCTGATTCTGATTTGCATTAACCAGCCTTGGACACTGGTTTCGATAATGGGTCAGGTCTCCACAATTAAAGCACGAACCAGGAGGAAAGTGGGGTCGTGCAGCTTGTGCTTGCTGTTGAACAGGTAGTTGAGCTACCTGCTGAGCTGGATTTCGAGCAACCTGATTTCAAGCAGAACGACAAACCTCCGCAAGATGACCTGACTTTCCACAGTTGGTACAGAAACGGCACGGGAGTTGCTGTAGATGGTGACTATTGCACCTATTGCACAAAGGTGCATTCCCTTCATACCGCTTCTTTGCTGGAGGCTGCGCTGGCTGATTGGGAGCTGCCTGGTTCTGTTGGGAAGTGATGGCAAAATTTTGGGAAGCCTTTCGCTTCCTAGAGCCCTTTGAGGAACCAGAATCCTTCCCCTTCTTGTTTTTACCTTTCTTGCTATCCCCTTTGTCAGACGCCTGCTTCTTGCCCTTGTCACCTTTCCTATGTAATTTACCCTTTCGGATCTGTGATTCAGTCAACGTCGCAGCTAACTCGATTACCTGACGGACAGTGGTGGGATTACTACCAGTAACGATGTCTTGCACAGAGTCAGGTAGACCATCGATGTACCTCTCGATAGCCTTGTCGAGTGGGGTAACCATAGTTGGGCAAAGCAAGCTTAACTATTCGTACCTGTCTGTATACGCCCGGTGCTCACCACTTTCCTGTTTCAGATCATCAAATTCCCTCTCCAATTTTCGCAGCTCATGACGAGGACAAAACTCCCTCATCATAAGAGTTCTCAGTTCAGCCCATGTTTGTGCAAGAGCAACTTCTGCACCACGGTCTCTCATAACCCCGTTCCACCATGTCAAAGCACTCTTCTGAAATACACTAGAAGCAAACTCAACCTTCCGGTTTTCAAGACACAGAACATGACGGAATGTACTCTCAATGCTCTCAAACCATTGAAGGAGCCCAGTTGCCCCCTCACTACCACTGAACTTGAGTGGTTTAGCCGAATTGAAGCTCTTGAAGTTACAAGGAGCGTTCTGATTGTTATTGGCTTGGTTCACTTGAGCTATAATGTTTGGGAGTGCGGCAGCCATGTGCTGTGCCAGAATATCTGCCATTTCGGCATTAGATAACGGGTTTTCACGTCGAGGAGGCATGCTAAAAAAGAGGAAAACATGAGAGGAAACGAGTGAGATGATTAGATGAAAAGAATGAGATGAAACAAAATCAACAAAGCAAGGATGGTGGTCATTTATCCATATCACAAAGCAAACAAACGACACACAGTGACTAATCAAAGTAAATGGGTCTAAAAATAATGCTTAGCGAAGACATGCTCGCCTATAAGTGAACACTCACCCCAAGAGTTCCTAGGTAAGAGTGACTGGTCCGATTATGTGGATTTGTACGAACACTCTAGCCTTAGACAGAAAACCCAGGGTACAGGCATTCACCCTTCCAGTTTGCACGTGTTCACACTATTTAAAACCCAAAACTTTGACGAGATTTTGAAAACTTGGAAGGCACAAGGCCGAAAGAATTATTCAAAACAAATGATAAAATTTCAAAATCAAATTGAAAAATAAAAAAGGGTTCAAAACCATATAATAAATCATTTGAAAACAGAAGATTGTTTTTCAAAAATCGTTTCAGAAAACTGGGTTCTTGTTTTGGTGATCACCTAAGGATAGGTGAAGTGCATGTTTTAAGATCTAAACACAAGTTAACTTGTGTTGGGGTCCTAGAAAGGTTATAGTTTAGGTCAAAACATTACTAATAACCTAATTCCCTATAACCATTGGCTCTGATACCAACTCTTCTGTCACACCCCGACCACGTAAAACATCAAACCGTGGCGGAAACGTCGAGGAGTGTTGTAACAAAATTATTGTTTCACAACCATGGCATACAAAGTTATATTTTATTGAATCAAACAAACGTGTTACATTGTTTTAAAACAACTAAAAAAGAGTACATAACATGTTTTAACTAGTCTAGCTCCATTTTATGTCACTAAGGCCCAAGTCCACCCTAGCGTGTCACGAACGTCCTATGCATTAGCTCCTGAAACACATGTGAAAATAGGTACGTCAGCATAAAAATGCCTGTGAGATACATAGGTTTTGTGAAAATAGGATTCATGACTTAAGTTTAAGAAAATGTTTTAGTAAAAGTTAGTCATGAATCTTGTAAATTGTTTTGTTTTGTAAATCGTTTGAAAAGTGATAAAATCAGATGACATGTATAAGTAAAAGAATAATGTATGGTTAAATGAATAACCAAGTAAAATAAGTTGTATAAAATAAATTGTTTTGTAAAACAATGTCTTGTGAAAAATATGTTATTTGTAAAAATGTATAAATCCAAAGTAAATGATTTAAATAACGCTACGACATGTAATATAGTACAAGCACTTATATATAGGAAGTACCAGCAGCGTATCCACCATGCTTGTATCATATTACACACGTCTCGTCACTTAAATCACTTACCCAAACAAACCATCAATGTAAATTGCCCATGTCTAAACCATTTGTCAAATGTCTTTGTAAAAATCACGTCAAAATGTTCATGTCAAAATGTAGACCATGAAATGTGTATATCAATATCAAAATGTCTATGTCAAATGTCAATCAAGTAATGTGCAAATAAAATGTCATGTATGGCAAGTGAAATATGTATCAACTAAACCATAGGTAAAAATGCACAAAACAATGTATTGAAGTAAAACTTGGTTCAAATCAATGTTATGTTTTGTGGAAAATGCATGCTACACTGAATACAAACATTTATGCAGTATTGTGAAAATGCATACATCCAAGCCTTGCGACTATGGTGATAAACCTTTAAACAAATTAAAGGTCTATCTGTGTTATGTTTAATCGAATTCGGTCATTCCTTCCATCCAAACATACCCAGGATGTCAGGAACGGGAGTTGTCAATTCCTATGGTACCACTACCTACTAACGAACGGCGTGATCAATGTTAATGAATGTATATTGTCCCATTTAAACAAACCAAATGTCATACCAAAATGTAAGCATGTGATGTGATGTAAATGTACTAAGTATGCAACAAATGAACATACATAGCATGTGATGTAAAACAAATGTGCTTTTGACCCGTTACGACCCGTTTAGGTAGCTTATGCTACTTTAACACGTCGTTCGTGTAAAACGCATTCGGATCGCCTAACTAGCCTTATGACAAGCAAGATATGCCTTAACACGTTTAATATTGTTGCCAAATCAGTTTAGATACCAAAAATCATGTTACATAGGCTTAAAATGAATTTTAGCGTGAAAAGGGCATTTTGGTAATTTACCTAAGGCATAAGAACTACTTATCATACAACTACTTAAACGATGTGACCATAAGGTATAACCTCAGAAGGTTATTCCTTATACAACTATGGTCACCTAAAGTATTTGGTCGGATCCTAAAGATCGACCAAATGGGTCGGGTTCGAAAGTATAAGCGATTGATTAGATCGCTTACCTTTACGACCCTAGACAAGCACAAATCTAAAAGTGACGAGCTAAACATGCTAGAACATGTTTAGTTAAGTTAGAAAACAGGTTTGGTATCAAAACAAACGGTTTTGATACCCTAGAGTAGTTTGGTTACAAAATACGCGAGAAAACGCATTTTGGCCGAAACTACGACTCGTCACTGAGCCTAGATAACGTGGTAATCAGTAGGTATAGTCACTAGGGACTATAACCATCGTGATTACGCTCACTTTATGAAGTTCAAACGAACTTTGCGTTGACCATAAACTGGTCAATGCAGAAAGTCAAACGCAGTTTGACTTTAACGATAAAACGAATGAAAGCACGAAAGAATACTTACAGAAGGTCCCCGCAAGCTTTGACCCGATTCACTCTCAGGTAGGAAGCATATACTTCCACTTAGAGAGCAAGAATCAGATCAAATGTGAGGAGAATGAGCAAGCCAAGGTGGGTATTTATAGGATTTCTAGAACCGTTAGGATCGTTTATCGGGAAACGAGCTTCGATTTAGACCCTCCACTTGTGCCCATTGTTTTGCAATACTAGGGGTACTAGAAAACCATCAAAATTTGCCCCTAGATTGATCAAAAGCATGTCCAAATTCACTGAATACCAGCTGCTGTTTCTGAAATTGGTTTTTTGTTACTGGGCCTCTCACACAGCCCACGTAAGATACACATAGAGACTTACGCGGCCCGCCTGGCTGACTATTCAGAATTTGCAGTTTTAGTCCCTGAACTTCAGAAACATGCATTTTGGCCCATTTTTGGCACGTTTAAGCCCCGTTAACCTCATTTCAAGGCTCTAAAATGAAGTTAAAGTGTAGGGAACTCAAAACATGCTCAAAAATATTTTGGATGTTGGTTCGTTTGGTCGTACGGTTTTGTTATTCGCTTAATTACGACGGAATGCGCATAAGTGCGAAAAACGATCCAGATTGCGCGACGAATGGATTTTTCTTATGCCAAACACTAAAATAAAATATTTAAATGCTTGCATAAATTTTTGGATGTCCGGATGTATTCAGAACGTAAGTTATGCACGAGAATGCAAACTTATGCACTTTTTGACACTTTTAGTCCCTGAATGAGCATAAAGTTTATTTTAGCACACCGAACCCCTCAAAGCCTATTTCTAAGCTATGTAAAGGATATTTAGGGTGTGTTTAACTTATGGTCAAGTTCCGGAATGTTCGTTACAGTTCAAATTGGCATACTTTCGCAGTTTGTCAATTTTAGTCCCTGTAAGCGAATAAACTAGATTTTGCCATACCAAAGCCTTCAAAACTTATTTCTAAGTTATGTAAAGGTTATTTAAGGTATGTTAAGCATAAATTGATGTTCCGGAGTATTTGTCGCGTTTAACTGATTACGTTTACGCACCAGTTTGCGTATAATTCTCCAGAAAGCGATATAGAGTTTGAAATTGAATAAAAGTCAAAACATGAAAAACATCAAACACAAATAATCAAACATTGGGATCAAATAAAATTATTTTATTGATAACTGAATTGTTTACAATGATTACAAGAACAGATGTCACAGTTCACAACTTTTTGTTTTATCATGAACGCTCCTTGAAGTGTCTTCATTGCTGTTGCCTGTTCTTCACTTGTATCATTGTACATATTCATGGCTTTGTTCAGCACATCATACGATTGCTTCAACCTGTTCATGTTGTTAATCAGTTCACTATTTTTCTTTTTCATGATCTCACAGGTTTCACACTTTACAGGAATCTCTCTGGCATCAACATCTTCACTAATCTTGAACTTTGGAACTTCCTTTACTTTTCTTTTCACAGCTGGAACTTCTTCATCATCACTGCTGATCGGTGTTTTGACCTTTTTCTTTTTCTGTTTAGCTTTTTCATCTTCACTGTCACTTTCTGCCATCATTTTCAAATGATCTCTCATTCTTTTAGCATAATACTCAGTATCATCATCACTGTCTTCTTCAATTCGAGCAACAAAAGCTGTGTGAACTGGAGTTTTGTTAGGATCATAATCATCCCAACTGAAATTTTCCCAGTTAAAACCTTCAGGTAACTTTTCATCATCTTGATCTATCACACAAGCTTTACCATCAACTGAAATATATTTGTCCCAGTTGAATCCTGTTGATGACTTCTTCTCATCTTGATTCACCATACAAGCTCTCTTTGAAGATTATTCAATCACATTCCTTCCATGTGCTGTTTGTGCCTGTTGTTGATTTGGTTGTTGAGCAACTTGATGGTAGATGGCCTTCCGGTAGTAGTCATTGTTGTTGAATGGATTTTGAGCTCCACTTGCTTCGCGATTAGTGCACTCCCTCTTGAAGTGTCCTTTTTCCCTGCAACGAAAACAAGTGACTTTAGACTTATCAAAACCTAAAGTAGAAACATTAGCCTCACGTAAATCATCTCTTCCTGTGATTTGTTTAAATTTCTCAGCTCTCCTCAACACACTAGCCAAACACCATTTTATATCCATTAGTTCCATCTCTTCAGCATCGATCTGATCGTAATCCTCCTTAGTCAGCATTGGATTCCCGATCCGACCTGCAACAAAACTTCCATATGATTCTAAAACAGTCCCCAACAAAGACATGTGGCTTTTTGCAATTTCTTCTGTGTAATCTTGATCATCCTCAAGATTCAAAACAATGTTGCACTGTAATTTCCTGCCATTCTTTGTTGTAATCAAATTCGGATCAAATGATGGAAATGAAGAAAAACTTGTTTTGCTACTTAATCCTTTAAATGAACCACCCGATGAGCTTTTTGTATTGAATGCTGTTTCAACCTTCGGTGACATGTTGGTCTTTTCATTCAACCCGGCTTTGTAGTACAGCCCAATATCTTGTTCACCATCAAACACTTTCATTCTTGAAATCTTTATCTGTTCCATTTCCTGTGCTTCAAGCTTCTCAATAAACTTGCTCAGTGTTAGATTGTTGAAACCTTTCTTGTTTCTTAGCATCATCAAGTATGTGCCCCAAGTCTCATGTGGCAACGCATCTGCTAGTTTCTCAATCAACTCTTCATTGTCTTTGTTGATGCTAACCCTTTTCATGTTTACCAACAGATTGTAGTATCTTTCAATTATCCGCTTTGTGCTTTCATTTTTCAAACCACGGAATAAGTCAAACTCTTTTTTCATAAGTGATTTCTTGTTTTTGATCATCTCTTGGCTTCCAACAAACTTAGATCGTAATGCTTTCCAAATCGAATATGCACTCCCAGTGTGTTGCAGTAAGACCCAAGATATCCTCTTTGACTGCCTGTTGCAGTAAACTGATCATCATCTTTTCGTTTTGTATTTCTTTTTCTCCTCAGCACTAAGATCTTTGATAGCAATCACTTCTTCGTCATCATTCGTTGGTCTAACGTATTTTGTCTCAATACATTCCCAAGCATCTAGATAGTTTGCTTGCACCCAGTTCTCAAATCGTTCCTCCCAGCCCTTATATTCCTCAATGTTCATGAGTTTGGGTGGTTTCTGCATAGTGCCCGTTTCGTTTTCTAGCATCGCTTGCTGTGTCATGGTAATCGGAGTAGCAAACGCGTTGAAGAATTCCTCTTCCATGTTTCGGTTTTTCAAAGTTTCACAAACAAGCAATTTCAAACGGAATTACACACTTCACACGAAATTCCCTTCAAACGGAATTATCTTCCAAGCGAAAATACCTGCACAAATAGCTTTCAAACGGAATTAAGAGTTTCAAACTAAATCTCCAAATGAAATTAAGTAATTCCGTGCGGAATTACTCAGTTTCAAACGATATTAGATCTGGAACGGAATTACTCAAACGAAATTCTAATTCCGTGCGGAATTAGAAGCAGTTTCAAACAAAATTAACTCAACAATATATTTCCATACGAAATTAAGGATCACTTTCACACGAAACTATGGTGATGTCATCATTTTCGAACAAAATTTCATGCGGAATTATAAAATTTTTCAGATTTAGGTTGAATTATGGTCCAATTCTTTTAAGGATTCATTAAATCACTGTTTTGCTTGTAATATGTGAAATCCAGATCATTTTAACCGTGGAAACTAGTTTAATGAAGAAAAGAAGGTGTAGAAATCAGAATTTGCAGCTGAATTGGTATGAACTCTTCCTCCTAAGCTCTGATACCACTTGTAGGATCGAATTCGGACCCGAACGAGTTGATCAGAAGAGTTAATCCTTGAAACGAAAGGCGAAAACATACGAAACAAGGTCAATTCAGCTGGATACACTAATAAACTGCCTTTCTGATTAATATAATGACAGATTACAAAGAGCGGCAGCACTTCGTTACACTGACCGGAAAAAACTTAACTAATTTCGCATGGAACAGGTATATATAGTCACATGATTCCGTGTGAAAGTGGTTCCAAGTGGAATTAAGATTCCATACAGAACTTAATTCCATGCGAAATTACTCACATACACTTTCATGCGGAATTACTACCATTCATGCGAAATTACATCTTTCTCGAAATACGTGCCTTGATCTAACTATCTACATACAAGACTCGATACAAGACGAAGTCGACAGACGCATGCACTAACAATAATGGAATGTGCTTCAGTTGTGGAGGAAAAGGTCATATCAAGCCGAACTGTCCGAAACTAGCTCCAGCCATGAACAACAAGACTACTAAAAATGCTAGAGCATTTGTTTTGACTGCAGAAGAAGCCAAGATGATTCCGGACGTGATTGCCGGTACGTTTTTAGTTAATGATGTTTTTGCTAATGTATTATTTGACTCTGGTGCGAACCAAAGTTTTATTAATACTTCATTTTGCAAACTTCTCAATCAACCATTAACTAAACTCTCACAAGAATGTCTAGTAGAGACAGCAAATGGAGAAACCATTAAGATTTCCGAAATCTTGCAGGGAGCAAGAATAGAATTTTTAAATCAAAAGTTTATTGTAAACCTTTACGCAATGAATCCAGCAGCATTTGATGTTGTATTAGGAATGGATTGGTTAATAGCCAATAAAGCCAGTATTTTATGTGATCAAAAGTCAATCCAAGTAAATTCACCAAAAGGTGAAAACATCACAATTAAAGGAGATAAACCATCTAGATCCACGAAATTCATTTCTGTAATGAAAACAGCCAGTTATATAAGAAAAGGATCATTGGTGTATTTGATTTCTATAATCACTAACACTAAAGGAAAAGAACTGAAGGATATTCCAGTAGTATCCCAGTTTCCAGATGTGTTTCCGGAAGAATTGCCAGGATTACCGCCGGACGGAGAAGTTGAATTCAGAATCCATCTGCTACCAGGAACAGCACGTATTGCCAAAGCACCCTACCGTTTGGCGCCAACAGAAATGCAAGAATTACAGAAACAGTTAGACGAATTGTTGGAGAAAGGATTCATACAGCCAAGTTTATCGCCATGGGGAGCACCGATACTGTTCGTTAAAAAGAAAGATGGATCAATGTGTATGTGCATTGGTTACCGTGAATTGAACAAATTCACGATTAAGAATCGGTATCCATTACCGAGAATTGATGATTTGTTTGATCAGTTACAAGGAGCTCGATTTTTCTCAAAAATGCGATCAGGATATCATCAATTAAAGGTACAGGAAGAGGACATTCCTAAGACCGCTTTCAGAACAAGGTATGACCATTATGAATTTACTGTCATGCCATTTGGTTTAACCAATGCCCCAGCCGCATTTATGAACATGATGAACTGAATATGTGAGCCATATTTGGATAAATTCATAACTGTTTTTATAGATGATATTCTCATTTACTCTAAAAGTATGGAGGAACATGCAAAGCATTTGCATGCACTTCTAAGTTTATTAAGAAAGGAAAAGCTTTATGCAAAGTTTCAAAGTGCGAGTTTTGGTTAGAACAGGTACAGTTTCTTGGACATTTAGTCAACCATGAAGGAATTCATGTGGATCCCACCAAGATCGAGGCGATTACCAAATGGAAGACCCCTGAATCACCAACCGCGGTTAAAAGTTTCTTAGGATTGGCAGGTTATTATAGAAGATTTATTTGAGATTTTTCTAGAATAGCCATCCCCTTAACTAAGCTAACCTGTAAATCTGTTAAGTTTGAATGGGGACCAAAATAAGAAGAACCTTTAGAATTCTTAAGCAAAGACTAACCCATACTAGCGTTACCAGAAGGAACTGAAGACTTTGTAGTCTATTGTGACGCTTCTAAATTAGGTTATGGATGTGTGTTGATGCAACGTCAAAAGGTTATAGCTTATGCGTCTAGACAACTTAAGAATCATGAAGAGAATTATTCAACCCATGATTTGGAATTAGGAGCTATAATTTTTGCCCTTAAGATTTGGAGACATTACCTTTACGGTAGTAAGTTTACTATTTTCACCGATCATAAGAGTTTAAGGTATGTCTTCGGGCAAAAGGAGTTGAATATGAGACAAAGGCGCTGGATGGAAATTCTTAGTGATTATGATTGTAATATCCAGTATCATGCAGGAAAAGCAAATGTGGTAGCTGATGCTTTAAGTCGAAAGTATCATGAAAAGCCAAAAAGAGTGCGTTCTCTTAAGTTAAACCTGCAGGTAGATTTAAATGAACAGATTAGAGAAGCACAAGAATCAGTAATCAAGGATGATACTGAAAAGTTAAAAGGAATGATTAAAGAATTAAAGCAAGGAACCGATGGAATTTGGACATTCCATAAGAAAAGAATGTGGATACCTAAATTAGGAAACCTACGCCATCGTATATTAGAAGAAGCCCATAAGTCTAAGTATACGATGCATCCTGGAAGTGATAACATGTATCAGGATCTAAGAAAGAATTTTTGGTGGATAGGAATGAAAAAGAATATAGCAGTTTATGTTTCTAAGTGTTTAACCTGTTCACAAGTCAAAGCTGAACATCAGAAGCCCTCAGGATTGTTGCAGCAATTAGAGATGCCAGTTTGGAAATGGGAATTGATAACAATGGATTTTGTTACCAAATTACCCAAAACAAGAAAAAGGTAATGATACAATCTGGGTGATTGTAGATAGGCTAACCAAGTCAGCTCATTTCCTACCAATGAAGGAAACTTTTAGTATGGAACAGTTAGCTAAATTGTATATAAATGAAATAGTTTCATTACATGGAATCCCTTTTATCAATTGTTTCTGATAGAGATAGTCGTTTTACCTCTCATTTTTGGGCAAGTTTCCAAAAGGCAATGGGAACCAAGTTGAATCTAAGTACAACTTATCATCCTCAAACAGACGGACAAAGCGAAAGGACAATTCAGACCATGGAGGATATGCTTAGAGCTTGTGTGATTGATTTCAGAGGTAATTGGGACGATCACTTACCACTGATAGAATTTTCTTACAATAACAGCTATCATACCAGCATCAATGCTGCACCATTCGAAGCACTTTATGGATGAAAGTGCCGAACGCCAGTCTGTTGGGCAGAAATCGGAGAAAAGCAACTATCTGAACCAGAGATAGTACAAGAAACAACAGACAAGATTGTTCAAGTCAAGGAACGACTGAAAGCAGCACGTGATCGACAAAAGAGCTATGCAGATAACAGACGTAAGTCGTTAGAATTTCAGGTAGGAGACAAAGTGTTATTGAAAGTCTCTCCTTGGAAAGGAGTGGTAAGATTCATCAAAAGGGGAAAGCTAAGCCCCAGATATGTTGGACCTTTTGAGATTATTAGAAGAATAGGACCCGTAGCTTATCAGCTACAATTGCCAGAGGAAATGGCAGGAATACATGATGTATTTCATGTATCTAATCTCAAGAAATGCTTAACCGATGAATCACTGATAGTACCTCTTAAGGATATAGAGATAAATGAAAAACTTAGGTGGCGTTTGGTATGAAGGAATGGAAGGTGGAATGGAATGAATCATTCTGATGGAATGAAAAGAAACATGTTTGGTTATAATGTGGTAATGGAATAGAGCATTCCAAAGGAATGTAACTCCTTCCAAATATAATAATTTTCATTCCTTTGTATGTGGGTGGTTTTTTTCCATTCCTTCAAGTAATGGAAAGAAATATATTATTAATATTATTATTATTATTATTATTATTATTATTATTATTATTATTATTATTATTTTATTATTATTATAATTATTATTATACTTTTATTTGTATTTATATTTATATTTATTAATATTCATACTAATATTAATATATATCAAAAATCTATTATTAATTTTTTTATCATTAATATATTATTATTATTATTATTATTATTATTATTGAGGCAATTATATTTTTATCGTTTTTAATACAATTGTGTTACTTCATCTTTTTTTGTTTATCAAATTGTACAAAGTAATGATTCATTCTATTCACATATGAGTAACCAAACATCACAATGGAATGGAATGATCCATTTCATTCCGTTGTCAATTCCATTACCTCGTCCATTCCATTATCTCATCTATTCCAAGCCTCTACAGATTGAAGATAGAAAGGTTAAGAATCTCAAGCACAAGTGATTAGTTCTGGTCAAAGTGAAATGGGATTCCAAAAGGGGACCAGAGTATACATGGGAGCTTGAATCCGAAATGCAAAGGAAATATCCACATCTGTTCCAGTAGATCTCGAGGACGAGCTCTAAAACAAGGTGGGGGAGGATATAACAACCCTCCAAAATAATCCGACACCCTAAAAATAATTAAAATATCCCAATACGTCCTAAAATACACCCCGTATGCAAAAACGGGCCCTGAGTACCTTTATTTTTATTAAATTTAATTAAAAACCAGGTTTTTAGGTCTGTCGCGGGCCGCGTAAGACCACTCCTTGGTCTACGCGGGGCGCGAGAGCGATAGGCCAAGCGGCAACACCCGGAAGCCGCAACGTGTCGACAAGTGGCAAGGCTAGACCGATGACAAATCAAGGCTAGGGCCTACCAACCCTATGTCGCGGGCCGCGTAAGCCTTGGGTGTGGCCTTCGCGGGGCGCGATAAACCCCCTGGGCAACCCTATAAATTCCCTCGATCGGCCTTCAGTCCAACTCGCTCAATTTCTTTTCTTTCTCTCGAATTTTCACATAGCTAAAGCTATTCTCGGGCATAATACCCCCCTAAATAACGAAGTTCTGCCCCGTTGTAAGTATCATAACCCCGGTTACGTATTAGATACGTTGCCCGATTGATCCAGGGTTCCGTAACGGCTGTCGAGGTTCTGCCCGACGTAGTCGTTGGATTGCCGTCTCGGGGAGGGTATTACTAATGTAAATATTGGGTCATTATACTAACTCGTGTTCATTTGTGTATTTAGTAGATAATCACCAGGAAACCCTAAAGGAAAACTTAAGACAACAATGTGAGTAATCTCCTTTTTGCAAACTGTTTTTACAAAACCTCACACAATTAATAATACATTAAACAATGATTGAGTATTTGTATTCTACAATTATCGTCAGTATGTTGGGTTTTGTATACAAATGTTACTACATTGTGAGTAGTAACATGACCACAAGTCGGGTCGACAGTACCGTGGGTGGTAATTAAAGTAGATGGAAACAAATGTAATTGCGCGACCCCTCAATACAATGGTTTTTACTTAACTTGATTAAACTGAGATTCACTCACCAGTGTTTCCCACTGACAAAATGTTTTTAAACGCGTTTCAGGTAACAAAATGTGAAAGCCAAATAGAAGCCAGCTGGACAGCACTGAAGGCTTGGAAAAGTGGCTATAAAGTTAACTAAAATAAAAGAGATGTTTTATTAAATAAAATAGGATTTATTCCTATGAAAATATGTGTACTTAAAACTTGGGATTTTCCCACGTGTTTAATATTTGAAAGTGTGGTATTTTACTCTGATAAAATATTTCCTAACTACGGTCCCGATGTAATTTCCGCTGCCAAAATAATAAAACACCGATACCACTGAAACTGGTCACGGCCGCCCGTTCCCGGGTTGTTAGGGGACGGGGGTTGTGACACGTTATTTATTATTTTTTTGAACATCCCGATATAATTGTTTTTTTTTAAAAAATCGAGTTCGTTCAAAAACATATATTTTTAGGTTGAGATGAGTTGTGACTGTACGTTAAAAATTAAGTAGGGTTGGGTTGGGTTGTGTAGGTAGAAAAAAGAGATATTAATTTTTTAATAAAAAATTAGGTTAGATTAGATCACCAATGGACATAGTCTTATACTTCAGGTGAAAATTCAGATATTATTATCTACTTGTATTTTATGTATATATCTATACCTGATTTTATATTTACAATTTTACTTTAACACCGCTTTCTTTGTTGTTGGTAACTTTCTATTTCTAACTTTTATTTAATTCTCTACATTTGTCATGTTCTTACTGTTCTAAGATAGAAATACTGTTTATCTACATCATACTATTTTCAGACCCTAAAAAGAGTTTTGTTAATAGCATGTCTAATTTTTTTTGAACGGCCAACGAATCCTTCAAATGGGCTACTGGCGAAATTCACCACATCGGGATACACTCGCCTTCCGAACCGGGGAAAACCCCCACCTAGGGCCGAAGCCCGTGAACACTCGCCCGAAGGCACGACAGTGCGGTGAGGTAAAACCCGCTCAGTTCAAGGATCGAACTAGCGATCGCCGCCTACTCGCCTAGTCTCCCATCATCACCAGGTGCCACAGAAACTAAATGCTAGGGGCAGGAATTGAACTTGAGTCACTTGGAACACAAGGTCTCTCCCTTACCACTCCACCACTAGCTTATTGGCAATAGCATGTCTAATTAAATGAGAAATCATCATTTTTGTATAGCTGCATGATGTTGTGCCATTTGACTAATTTAAATTTAAAAATTGTATTGGTTATTTTTTACCTTATATTAGTTGGTTTTTATAAATAATTTTTACACCTAAATATTATTTAACACCTAAATATTATTTAATACCCCAAAATTTCAATGTATATATTACACGGGCACCGCTCTAGTAAGTGGTGCCCGTGTAATGCGATGAAAAACACAAAAACTAATGTTCATGACATGTTAATTTTTTAAACATATGAAAAAACTATAGCAATATAATGCTCAAACTAAAGAGAATAAAATGCTCGTTTTTTATATGTAATAAAAAACATATTAATGTATGAAAAAAGTTATGATCGTTTAAAAAAGGAAAAATGGATTTTAATAATCCTAACTTTAACATATTGGCCGATAACAATCGCAACTAAGGAAATGTTATGTGACATCCCTAACTTTTACCTATTTTCCCCCAACAATCCTACATTAACTAAAGGTTAACGCAATTAGTTTTGCTAACGTGGACTTCCACATAAGCAGTCCATGTCATCAAAACTTTGCCACACAAGCAGACCACGTAATAAAAACTTTGACTTTTTTGACACATAAATAGTCCACGTCAGTAAAAACTATCTGGGTTAACTTTTAGTTAGTACGGGATCACTAGGGGAAAATAGGTTAAAAGTTGAGATTGTGAAAACACAATTCCTTAGTTGGGACTGTTGTGAGCCAATATGTCAAAGATAAGATTGTTAAAATCTAATTTTCATTTTAAAAATCATTGGGGAAATTGACCTAAAACCTATAATTACTTAAACTTTTAAAATTATCTTCTAGGATTGGAATGAGTCTAGTATAAATAGATCGTTAGGTCTATTACAATTTGGTGTGCTTTTGATTAAAATAAAAAGAGTCAAACGATGTTCTTTCAATCTCGTGTTCTTTGTGTCCGATTAATGGCCTTTATTTTCCAACATTACCATGGCTTAAATTGAAAAACATGAGCTTTTAAAAAGAATGATGGGTGCAAATGCCTTAAATTGGAAACATGAAATAAAAAGAGAAAGAGAGAGAAGCGGCGGTATTTAAACCAATGTCTTTAAGAAAAAAAAAACTATATTCTTACCGGTTAACCAAGGCATATCATATAAATTAAGACCTTTGACATTAGAACTGTACACCATCGCATTTTATCGTTCTCTATACATACATACATAGACATAGGGATAGAGTAAAAAAAGTATTTCAATAAGATTTTATGTACCAATAAAATAACCCTCCACATAATATACTCCATTTTTATTTTTAATGTATTTAAAAACAATAGCAAAATTGGGGGCCCAAACCCCGCTTTAACCTATCCTTCTATTGGGCTGATGTTGGGGCATCATCATAATTTAACTAGGAATTTCAATTAATATACATTTTACTGGGTTTATCATCATTTGTGAAATATAACTAAGGTTTATAACATAATTTATTTATGATAACTCATCTTGGGTCAAAATTAACATATTCCACCTAAATCATTCACATGCATAAACTTAAGAACTTTTATAAACTATATAGTCAACTTCAAACTCGCGAGGCATGTTAGAATCATATTATAAGTCATAATTCGGCCCAAGTGTTGATATTCACCAGTGGTGTTAGAAACTCAGTTAACACGCAATAGTTCGAACAAGAGAAGAAAACTACTTACAACAAGAGGTGTTGGTCACTTGTAATTGGTTCCAAGAAGTTAGAATTAGTTTATAGAGTAAACTGCCATTTTGGTCTCTGTGGTTTGGGTACTTTTGCCATTTTAGTCTAAATTTCAAACTTTTTACATCTGGGTTCCTGCGGTTTGCATTTTGTTGCCATTTTAGTCCAAAATCCAAAAACCCTCTATTTTGACTGTTGAAAACTGATTATTTTGTCCTTTAGTGCAGGGGCATTTTGGTCATTTTTTAAATTTCATTTGTTGTAGGGGCAGTTTACTCTTTTTTTTAACAATAAAACCCAAAAAACCATCATCCCAAAATCAGCTCTCTCTCTCTCTCTTCTCTCTCTCTCTCTCTCTATAGCACCACCACCGCCACCTCCTCCCTCTCTCGTTCTTCTCTTTCTCTATAGCACCACCACCACCGCCACCATCGTCATCGTCATCGAAACCCTACCAAAACTTAGATCCACCATCGTCATCGTCATCTCTGCGTTCCTCTCTCTCTCTCTCTCATGTTTCTCTCTCGTTCGGCTCTATCTCTCTCTCTCTCTCCTGTTTCTCTCTCTCTTCCTAGTGCAGAATGGTGGTGGGGGGATGGTGCTTGTTTCAGATATGTTGGCGTGGTGGTGCGCCGTGAGAGATGGTGGTTCAGATCTGCCGGTGTGGTGGTGGTGCGGGGTTGTTGGTGCGGGATGGTGGTTGGGGGTGATGGTAATGGTGGAAGCGTGTGGTGGTTGCGGTGTTCTTGATTTCTGGGTTTTAGATGTTCTTGAAGATGAACGATCTCTGGGTTTTGATGATGTTCATCTTCGAATTCTTCACAAATACAATGGATGTAAGTAGTTCTAATGATCAATTTACTCTCAGCTGCTTTCATTCTAGTTAAACAAAGTGAGATTTGTACTGAACTAGTTGGTTTGTTGATTTTGTTCAGAAATCGAATCGGATTTTGTTCAGAAATCGAATCGGATTTTGTTCAGAAATCGGATGTGAGCTCTGGAGAGATTAATGAGAAGGAGAATGGTAATTCATTTTGTGTTTTTTGTCTATTTGTTTTTGTTCAGAAATCGTTTGTTGATTTTTGTCTATTTCCTGGGTTTTGATGATGATGTTTGAAGATGAACGATTTCTGGGTTTTGATGATGTTCTTGAAGATGATGTTCTTGATTTTCTGGGTTTTGATGATGTTCTTGAAGATGATGTTATTAATTATTGAAATGTTATAATAAATTAACATGGACCAAAATGCCCCTGCACTAAAGGACAAAATAATCAGTTTTCAACAGTCAAAATAGAGGGTTTTTGGATTTTGGACTAAAATGACAACAAAATGCAAACCATAGGGACCCAGATGTAAAAAGTTTGAGATTTGGACTAAAATGACAAAAGTACCCAAACCACAGGGACCAAAATGGCAGTTTACTCTAGTTTAGATTTTAATTATGTCATCAACCCTGGAAAAAAAACACAACTAATTCTCTCTAGAATTCTTTAAATAAGACTTACACATGAAAGAAAAACTTGACATGTTCAACCTCTTATTTATCTACGAGATTGATGTAAGTTCAATTTAATCCCTCAATTTCATTTTAACTCAACTCACCAGCAAACTCTGGGTTTAATAAAGAGTGACCTTATAATTTTGTTGGATTTTTGTGTCCTATACGGTTCTTACTTTACTGTTCGAACCGGTTTAAACTTGATGGATACCCAACCCAATTGAATCCCTAGGTTAGGAACCGGTTTATAACCCTTTCCTTTCAGTTCGAACCCAAACTGAACCGGTAAAAACTTAGGGCTGTCCAAAAAGCTCGCGGCTCGAAGCTCGCTCGGATTTAGCTCGGAAAAAGCTTGATATGGCTCGGTTTAAAAGTGAGCCGAGCCGGCTCGGCTCAGTTAGAAAGTGAGCCTAGCTCGGCTCGGCTCGTGACGAGCCAAATTGGCTCGGTTTGGCACGCTTGGTAGCTCGGCTCGGCTTAGCTCGAATTATTTACTTATAATATATTTTATTTTTATATACATATAATATATTACAAAAAAGTGATTATTATTTATATGTATTTAGGCTTGTAGTTTGATATCCATGACATAGTTAATGGTTGATTGGTGTGCTAATAAACAAATATTGTATTTACTTGAAATATAAAACTTATTTTGCGTTGTTGAACGTGATTTTGGTTTGTAATGTATTAGGTCGGACTTATTTTGAATATGTTTTTTGAAGTATTGAATAATATTTTAGAATACTGAATTTTGAGAGCTATGTATTAATTTTTTATTTTAAAATCGAGCCAAACCAAACCAAGCCGAGCCGAGCCAGCTTGGTTTAAAACCAAGCCGAGCCCGAGCTTAGATTTTTAGCTCGGTTTCAAATTCGAGCCGAACCGAGCCAGCTCGGTTTATAATCGAGCCGAGCCCAAGCTTGCCCAAACTCGGCTCGGCTCATGAACAGTCCTAACTAAAAACCCTCTTAAAGTTGGTTTGGAACCAGTTTGAACTTGAGTTGAACCTGTTAAAAAATTGGTCAACAAACCGATACAACCCGACCGGTTTGAACCCATAACCAGTTATTACTTTTTGTTGACCAACTGAAACGGGCTTGAGCCCAAACCGGTTTAAGGTTTGAACCCGATTTGGGCATTTTCACGTTATCAACTGCGTATTGGGTAGATCCGACCCGACACTATAACCGGATTAGTCAAGTAAAAAATCAAGCCGGTGCCCTGATCCTAAATCGTCCTCTTGCCGGCGGAAAACGGTTTCTCCCGATCATCGTCATGCGTACTTTAGCAGCTCAACTCACCTCCGTAACTCTCTCTCTCTCTCTATATATATATATATATATTGTATGATTGTGTGTTCCATGAACTGAATTGAATTCGTAACTCCGTTAATTCTTCTCCACGCTGATCCATTAAAAAGCTCCTGCTTAATCACAGCATTTGTGTAGAAGAAGACCAGTGAATGTTCGATCACGTCAGCATTCGTCATCGAGTTACGAACGAGGTAATTCTAGTGTACTTATGATGTTTCAATTGAGTTCCTGTGAATTATTGTGTATTTGTTTGTTTACCTGCTGCTGCTAACAATTTTTAGGGTTTCCGGATGAACGAGAAATGGAAGAGGAGGCTGAGAGGAAGATAGGGTGGCTTTTTAAACTTATTTTTGCTGGTACTGCAACAATTATTGGATACAATATCTTTCCTTACTTAGGTATGTTGTTATGGTAGAGGAAAACCTAATTTAAAGTTACTGCGTTTGCGGTGAAGTGACTGATGAATGTGTTTAGGTGATAATCTGATTCAGCAATCGGTGTCGCTTTTAAATGTCAAGGATCCCCTGTTTAAAAGGATGGGAGCGTCTAGATTAGCTCGCTTTGCAACCGATGGTATGGTGTCTTTGTGTTATTTGCACTTGGTTATATGCTTGTAATGTTTCATGTAGTTTATGGTTTAAGTTTTTGTCTGTTTGGGAAAGTGTATGAAAGATTATGTGATGCTAATATGCGTTTTAGATGAAAGAAGGATGAAGATTGTGGAGATGGGTGGGGCGAAACAGCTTGTGGAGATGTTGGAGGCTGCTAAGGATGATGCCACGCGTAAAGAAGCTTTGAATGCTATTATTGCCATTGCTCGTTCAGGTTAGAATCTTTTCTTGGTCTTCCTTTATCTGCATCTAAGGGGGTGTTTGGATGTGAATAATATATTATGATATTCGATAGTCAGAATCATGGTTGCAAAAGTCGCTAGGCGCCCCCTAGTTGGTCGACCGGGGAGTTGAGAGTACTCGGCCTAGGCGGAGAGTACTCGGGGTCGGACATGTTAATTATGAAGAAATTAGTTTTCGAAAATTAAATATATGTCATATAACATAAATTTACTAATATCTATAACAAAATACGTGAGAATGATATTCATTCATTAATATTATAGACATAGATATTATGTTTTATTGTTTTTTTAAAGTCAAACTCGGCCCGAGTTGTCCTACACTCCTACTAGATCCGATTCTGACCAAGGTTGACCACGTTTGATCGATTCCGAGTAATTAGGCGGAGTTGAAGAAAGTCGCCTCGGCAGGCTACCTTGTAGCGCTTACTCGGGGAGTAGTCGGCCTTGGAGACCTTGTTTTACAACCATGGTCAGAATCAGATAATCTACTCTGGTGTATCAGGCCATTGAACATTGTTTTTGGGCTGTTTGAAGTTGTAATAATCAAATAATTAGATGTTTTGAGGAATTTATAAATGGTTCGATAATCTACTGCTTTTTCACAAGCTTTCTTCTCAATCTCCTCATCATTCCACAATATATGTCACATCCGCATAACAAAACTATTCAACCTTGAGATATCCTGTCTAACAAGTCTATCTGTCTTTTCTCTATTCAACCTTGAAATATCCATTTGACAGCTACCATGCCCTGCTTTCTGTCACCGTTACACCATAGAAATTGTCCTGTAATCTTTTCCACTTCTTTGCAACACCTGCTGGAATTTTAAAAAAGATTTATTAATGCCACCCTTCACGCCTATGATATGACCATATGTACTGTTTCTTCACATTTCAGATGAAGCTGTTGGGGCTCTGCATAGTGCTGGAGCAGTTTCGGTCATCATGGCTACTCCACAATCTACTGAGGATGCTGAAATCGAGAAATTTAAGGCGAAATTGCTTAAGAGGTTTAAAGATATGAAATATGATCAAAATTAAGGTACTTTTTCTTTAATTTTCTGTTATAAGTGAGACTAGATAAATTTTAAGGCTGTATTAGTGATCAGGTTTGGTTGACCTCATTTCTCTACGCTTATGTTATCCATGATATACATTTCGCCCAATATATTACTATTATATTAGAAAAAAATAGAAAAGATCCAATGACAATATCAAACCTATCCAAGTTTTTTTACAGTGAGATGATTTGCTGTTCACGGCTTTTGGGGTCGTTATTACTAATGCAATTAATAAACGATATACTCAGTCTGAATTATGATCTACGGTACAATCAGACTACAGAGAACAAATAGTTGAATTGAATCGCATCAGGCCTATTGGGGTTTATAGTTAATTTTACTACTTGTTTTATTTTTCAAATATTTTTTTAATCATGAAATGGTGATAACTAAATTAATAGGGTAATCATACATGGTGGTATAATTGGTGTAGCAGTGTAGCACTATCTCTTGGGCTGTCTTTTTTAACCGAAACCCGACCCGGAACCGAAGTCACTCGAACCCGAAGTAGACGAGACCCGAAGAACCCGTAACCGAATAACTGTAAACCCGAAGCCGAACATAGTTCTATGGATTGGTTAACGGGTAATCGGTTTTACCCGAAAAACCCGAAATAGCTTTAAAACAATTAGCATATTTTCCAGATATAGTCGTATCTTCTAAAAGGACCTAATAATCCTTTCCCATTCCATCATATAGCCAACCTTATCTTCTAAAAATTTTAAATCACGAAGTCCATCCATATCTCTAATTTCTAAAAGTTTTAAATCACAGCACACATGATACATTCTATATCTTCGATATTGTCCATTCTCAGCTACATACAAGAGTTTTTTACAAAATCGTTTTGATAGTGTTCGCTAATAAATAATATTGATATTGCTACATACACGAGTTGCTTTAAAAATTCGTTTATATAGTGTTCGCGTATAAGTATTATTGATATTTTAAAATCTAAAAGGTTGTGCTTTTCTGTTAAACTAGTTCATTTTCTAACCCAAAACCCGTTCTAACCCGAACCATTTAACATGAACCTAGAATGGTTCGGTTATCAGGTTAAATATTTAGCTTTAAAAACCCGAAAAAGCCGATTAAAAAACCCGAAGAACACCCCTAACCACTACCACTATGAAATGTGTAGGAAGGCTGTATAACTGGCGAAGAACTGTTATGTTTCTGGTATTCTTGTGATCAGTTAAGTAGGCCTTTTCCATTATGGTTCATATTCCGGATTGAGTTGTTCTCTCTAGTAGTAGGATGAATTGAGTCATATACATAAAAACGTTAAAGACTCCTCGTTGTGAGCTAATGTTCCATGCAACTTAATGCCACCTAAGCTGGTACCGCTGTTAACCATTGAAACACGGCTGTTAAAGGGCCAAGGGGGCGCCACGAGGGGAGGCATTACCCACTTAACGAGCGTGAATGCGTGATGCAGAGAGAGGGGGAGAGGGAGAGAAGGAAAGGGAGAGAGAGAGAGAGGAAGAGGGAGGGAGGGAGAGGGAGAGAGAGGGAGAGAATGAGAGGAAGAGAGAGAGAGGGGGAGGGAGATGTATTTTTTTTCAATCCAATCATCTGGTTATGCCTTTTTTAGTTAATGCACAACACCTTTGTTAAAAGGGTGAGTTGCTTAAAGACCCACGCCTACGTGACAAAACACAATTCTACATGTAGTCCAAGAACTTTGAGAATTTCTCTCTCTCTATGATTTGAAGGAAAAAGGTTCTATTGAGTTATATTTGTAGTTTCAGATTTTTTTTAAAGCTTATTGAAGAAGTTATAATATTTACTCAATAAATTTCCCCACTTCTTCTGTTTGTGCACCATTTATTATATGTATCGTGCACATAATTACTAATTGTTATAAGGGTGTAAGGGGTGCTCCCCTCGTGGGGAATGGTAAACTCTCCACCTCAGCGAATCTTATTCGTCCATGTCAACTCCCCTTTCCAACTCCCTTCTTGCACTAAGGGGTGCTCTACCCAAACAATTTTTTCTTAAAAAAAAATTAATGTGTGATTGGTTGGAAGACAGTGGGGCCCACAATTAACCCCCCCCCCTCTCCTTGCACGATGACTACTCACCGAAATCAAAGATAATCGCTCACCTATGGTTAATGCTCGTTCAAATTTCGGCTAGGTTTGTAAACGAGCAAAGGCTCGCTCTACTCGGCTCGTGAACAACCCTAGCCTCTAGCATGACCACTTGATGATATGTACGTGTAGGGAAGTGGCACAAATAGGTAATGCTACACGAAGAATTCCTCTTTGAATAGTATGTACTATTTCTGGAATTTACGTGATTGATTTTGTAGGGGTCTTCTTGTACAAAAAAAGAGCAATTGCAATAATGGTAGCAAAATAAGTAACAACTTTTCATGGTCACAGGGTATGCTATACTCCTGTATGATATGCACACAAACGCAATAATACTACCAGACACCATCGCAATTCACACTAGACGCCGATTAAACCCTAAATCGACCGATTCTCATGCTGAATATCATCACAATTCACACCAGACGTCAATTAAACCCTAAATCCACCGATTCTCACCTTGATGATCTTCCTAAAATGCTTTAATTCCTGGTTAGTTTATGAGAATTTGATCTATGATTTGTGAATTCGGTTGTTTAGATGTTGAAATTGGTGAAGCTTTTAGTTTCAATCTCTCTTGCGCAGACCGTGGCGGCTTGACTTCGAGTCTAGGGTGTTTAGTTTCGATCGAACATCAAGAGTTTGGAGTTCAGCTTCAAATTCAAAATGTATGTGTTTTTCTTTGTTCAACAAGTCTCTTTCAGATTAGTTGATATTGATGCAACAATTGTTGTTTGAATTCGACATCAATTATGATTAGATAACTCTTGTTTCATTATGTAGCCCTATTTGGTTAGATCTATGTTGCCAATTCATTGTGTAGTTAGCTTGTTATTTAGTTAGGTTAAGAGATTAATAATTAATGCCATTGATATGCTGAAACCGGACTGGCTTTGCTTTTTTATTGTCATGTTCCTACTACTTAATGAGTGTATGCCTTTAGTACTGCTATTTATATTATCAATCGACTTAAGACAAAATTATTGGATGGCAAGTCTCTGTTTGAAATATTATTCTCTTTTCGACCATCCTACAACAACTTTCGGGTGCCGGGTTATCTGTATATTCTGAGTTATTCGGAACACAAATTATCACCTCGGAGTCTTACGTGCATCGTCATGGGATATTGCACACAATACAAATGGTATAAGTGTATTGACCCAACTACATCTCGTGTGTATATCACATGTCATGCCTGTTTTAATAACACCAACTTACCATATAAAAATAATAATTTTTCCAATGACATATCTTCTCTACAATGGCAAACTTCGATAATATCCCATCTTGAATACTAAAAACTAAGGGGCTGTTTGGTAGCCTCTGAATGGTCATTAAGAGGCTACCTCTTAATGGAACCATTAAGAATTTTACCAATGAGAAGGTAGAAGAATGTGACATGTGATGATTTACCATTCAAAGGTTACCTCTTAACCATTCAGACTTGAGGTTACCTCTTATTCATTAAGAGGTTTTAAACCATTAAGAGGTAGCATCTGAATGTAGGCCAAATCTCCCATTTACCTCATTAAAACTACAAACAAGCCAAGAATTCAATCTTTAACTTATTGTGACCCTCCCTTTCCCATACCCGCACCTACTCAGCCCACTTATCCAGCCCACTCCCAGCCAATCCATTCACGAATCGCCACTCTTGACCCAACCCACATCAGCTCCATCAGAGGGCCCAAATAGAACCGACCTAATCTGTCCCTATATTTGATCTCAGTGACATCCATGAAGACCAACCCCACCCAAACCAACCCGTCTTCTTAATAACCAAACCGATGCTCCTTACTCCACGAATGCTTCTGACCCAACTCTTATTGAACCTACTCCTACCCCTCTTGCCTCATCTCAACATATGATAACACGAGCAAAACCCGAAATCTTTAAGCAAAACATAGGGCAGACCTCGCGTTTTAAAAATCTCATGACTAGTACTTCAACTTATTTACGAATTCGAAATCCAAAGGTTTTAAGTCTGCTGCTAAGCACCCCCACTTGATTGACACCATGAACAAAGAACTCCAGGTGTAACGCTCCGCATTTTCGCACTTTATTATTTTAGCAAGACGTGTTGTACTTTCCATATTTAGACACTTGTACTCTCTTTGTAATCTACTTCCGTTTCAATTGTAATTCGAGACTCTTGATCATAATGAAAACAAAGCTATTTTTAATCATGTGTGTATATTCATGGTTAGTCTTATGTGCAACTGATAATTTAATTCTCGTTTGAACGAAATATTATTCAAGGATTCTTGATTCTATACTTATCGACACTTGATACTCGTTAAACTAAAATAATGAGATTCGGAAGCTTCGTGAAATGAATAATCGTTTAAAGTTTTTTATTCGTTCATAAATATGGTTATTTACCTATCTATTTTATTTAACTAATTAAATTAATTAATTTTACTATTTAAAAGTTTATTTTTATAATAATCTAGTTAGTTTCGTTAGATTTTAAAGTTAGTATATACAAACTAACCTAGTTAGTTAAACTATAAAGTTAGTCCTTTAAAAATAACATAACATGAGGGTTGTTAGAGTAAATAACTGAAACTTTAAAGTTCAGGGACTAATTTTGTATTTGGCTGAAAGTAGAATGGTTTTTAATAAAAGAAAAGAGGGAAATAATTAATCAAAAAAAAAAAAAAAGATGAAGACCACGGGACTCGAACTCGGGTCGCCACCTCCATCAAACGCGCGCCTAACCAGTTGAGCCGGGTCTTCACATCGAAACAAACCCAGGCCCTTCCCAGCTCGATTTTAGCGCAATTTTTTGTGTTTTTCTTTGAATTTAAACCTTGTTTAGCATTAATTACTCAACTACAAACTAACCTAATCACTTCCTATAAATACCAAGCCTCTTCCAAGCCATTTACACTTTCCAAATCACTCTAAACTCTCCCAAATCAGCCTATAATCAGCTGCTAATCTCAAGTTCGAGTAGAAATACCAACCTTCACAAAAGTATGCATAACTCTCTCATTTCTTAACGGTTTTCATCCATTCTTTTTCCCACTTTCTTGGAACAACCTTAGGAACATTTCCAGAGGTTTTCCATGGAAAACCAAGCCCTGGAATGTTGCCAAAAAGGCTCCAAAGTGGACTGTTTGCTTCTGATTTCGTTTTAACTTGTTAATATAAGTTGAACTTGAGTCTAACTCATCTCAAACCTATGTACTAATGCTTATAACCTCATCTATGGTTAGTTAGGCTTAAAAACAAGGTTGAGACATGTTAATCAGAGGTTAAAACCTCACAAACTTTCTATTTTAGTTAGGGTTTTACCCACAAGAAGTGTTCAAGCTTGAAGCTTGATGAATGTGTGATTGTTAGACTAGCTTGGGCTATCTTTCATAAAAATCCACTCACTTCTTGATGTTTTCTCATAGATTAGTTGTTGTATTTAATTATTCTTGTAAGTTCATGACCCTCCTTGTTGTTCACAACAACAAGTGTAGTGGTGAACAATAGAGGTACCTAAATGGAAGCTTTGTTCTTCCTACCTCATGTATGAATTCTATGACACTTAGAGGTGCCTAAATGAAGACTTTAATCTTCTACCTCATGATTGACATGTATGATATAATAATACTCAAATAACTTATGTAATATATTCAACAAACGAAACCCTTGATGATGAACAAGTGGACATTGTCAAGTTAGTAAGTGTATCATCTAAGCATCATATGTGATGGATGATTATTTTCCTATGTCTATGTTCATATATTTTAATTATGAATCTATAATCTTCCGTTATTTCCCCAAACTCACACACCTATGTTTTCTTCGTGTAGAAGGACAAGGTGCTCCAAACTAATCCATCCACCAACAAGACTCGTGGGATATCAAGTTGGAAAGCTTGCAAAAACCGTGAGCATACTCGATCCCTTTTCCTTTTAATCACTTTTGGATGCAACATGTATGCTATACAAACTACACTTCACTTTGAAACTATTTTAAACAAACTCTATCCATTGTTGAAACATGAAACTATGTGTGATGCTTGCTAATCTCGTATGCCATGTAAACTATTTGTGTTGATATGTGCTCATTAACTTTGCTAGCCTACCTTAACAATTATAGCGCTATAGGATTAACGCACCGCCCATGAGACTTGGGGTATTGTTAAGTTAAACATGTTAACCTCCCGCGATACTTTGGGATAGGCAAAATTAAACGCGTTGGAAACTTGGGTTTGAACATATTGTTACACAATCTAGGCATACTAGTAACTCGCATATTATGATTCATGTGGATATGAGCAACTTTTTAGTCTATATTATGCTATGTAAACAAACTTGTATTGTGACAACTGTCAAAATTCCATGTATCCGTACATAGATTAAACAACAATTTATGACTTAATGACTGTGCTGAATTAAATTAATGCCATGAATACTTTATGATTATTGTTATCATACATACATGTGCATCACATTTTGCATAATGTCATACCATTATTGCATACAATACTCTATTGACTCAAATGATGCACGAAACAAAGAAGGCACAGTTATCAGACAAATCAGAAAATGCTGACGGAGTTCAGCACATAGACAAACATGGTATTGAGACACAGAATGAGCCACAAACCAAGAGTTATACTAGTATAGTGTGTAGGAAAGTAAGGATCATAAAAATGCCTTCCTAGTGATAGTTTAAGTGTCGGAAAGTGCCTAAAACTCATATAAACTACAGAATTCTGCAAAATTCAGCATTTAAACAACTTATATCATGCACAAATATGGTTAAATGATCCAGAATACTTTCCTAAGTGTCAGGAATCAAAACTGTCACAAAAGGTAACATAAAGCACACTAAAGTGCATAGTTTAGCACCTTAACGAACCGATAACCAACCGAACAACCGGACACTACCCGAAACACCAAATTTTCACTAGAAGCATTGTTTTATCATTTCTAAGCTAGTTATGGTCCCCGAACATCATAACACACTGTATAACATTATAACAACTAATACCCTAACTAAATCACTTAGATTTCAACCATTAACCAAACTAACAATTACAACATAACCAAGATCCCCCCGCCTATTTACGGTCATGAGGTGGGCCCCCACCGTTGATTTTATTTGAATTCTTTAATGGATCTTGTCTAGAGCTTTAGTTTACATAAGGACCATTGGACTTCATGATGTTGGAGAATTATAAGACTAACCACAAGGCCATAACTTCTCATTTTCCACACAACACTTCACACTCATTCTCTTCCTTCTTCCCCCACTACTCACGGCCGAAACCAAGCAAGACACCACCACCATCTTCCAAGCTTGTTCATCCATTCTCTTGTTATACAAAGGTGCTAGGAGCTTGTTTAAGGAGCTTGGAGTCTTTGGATATTGAAGGACCTCTTTCAAGTGCTATTAACCATCACATTCATCTTCATTTTCATCTTGTGTTCATCCCTAGCCTTGAGCTAGTAGTAAGATCATCTTCATCTCATTTTACATCTTGTTTAGTTGGTTAAAAGATGTTACAAGTGAATAATCATGAAGAACACTAATGATCAAGAACTTAACCTCTAACATAAGACTAAAAATCATGAAGAATCATGTTGTTTAAGTGTTATTATGTTTCTTGATTGTTGATTTTTTTATGTTAATGATGTTAAACATCATATGAACTTGCTAGATGGTGATTAAAGACATAATCTAGCAAGATGAGAGGATGATTATGTTAGAAATCAATGTGATCATCCTTGTGTAAAAGCATGAACTTGGAGTATGAATTGTTTTTCTTGAATAATGATGATCAAAGTGAATATAAGTCTTGTAAATATGTGATTTTAAGAATGATTTTCTCAATAAACTAAGTTAAAATACAAGGTTTACATAAACTTGGTTCTTAAAGAAACTAACCACATTTTTAGTGGTTAATCAAGTGTAGAATCATGTATTTAACAAGAACTCAAGAAGAAATATTTCTAGAAAAATATTTTACAAGTTGTAAACATCCAAATTCTTCAAGAATGATGTTTTTAAATAAACAACCATACTTTAAAGGGTAACTAAGCTTACTAAACACACTAGTAAGCTACTACAAATTTTTATAAATTTTCAAGTTCATGATGAAGTGATAATGGCTTGATTTTGTCAAATTGGTATGTGTTGTTTGATTTGTTGTTGATTGTGATTATTTATAAAAGAAAATGATATGCTTTGAAAGCATGGAAACCTCCATTTTTATGGAGAAACTATGACAAAATTTTTCTAGAAATTAAACACTTAGAAAAATATTTTTAAACAAATATTTACATGTCTATTTTTAACCATGGTTTTTATATGAAGTTTGCCATAAATTTTATTACAAAAATTACAAAATGTTGGAGGTTGGTTTTTGATAATAAAAGTGACTAAATATGTATTTAGGAGAATATATTTAGATGTCACCTTGTGTGTGATGTGTGTGATTATTTGTATATTATGTGTATTAGTTATATTATTTTAGGACTTGAAATAATATAACTCACCAAAATAACAAAAATCACAATACAAAATATTACCAAAATTCCAAGAGAATGAATATATAATTTACACCCAAAATATTGGAGCAAGCTAACAAGGAATATAACCTACATACATATTCCGGAAATAATTCATGAGTATATTTTGGTAAACGGTGTTTTGGACACCGAGAGAACAATAATATGATTTTTGCAATTATTACAAAATTATATCATATTTTTGAAAAGAAGAAATCGTATTATTTTTGGGTAAAGAAAAATATATATGTTTTCTTGAATTACTAGAAAAATATATTATTTTTGGAGAAAATATATATTTTCTTAAATTAACTTAGAATATATCATTTCTGGGTGAAAAATGGATTTATAAATATTTTCTAAGATAATCTTGAAAATATATTATTTTTGAGGTTTATATAAAAAATATAAATATTTTTGTCAAGGAGAAGTATAGATAAAGTTCTATAAATGACTTCTTAAAAATATATATTTTAAGAATATATATTTGTGAATTTTTTTAGAAATATTAATCCGGGAAAATAAATACGAAAATTAAGTATAAGAATACTTAATAAACACAATAAGAATACGTATTCTCGTACATGTAAATACACCGGAATACGCCACCGATACTTGGCAAAAATATACAAGACTAAGAATACGAGTATGAATACGCCCATCCTTGGGGAAGTTATACATGTACAAATACATTATGTGTCAAGTTAAAATATATTATTTTAACTAATATTCCAAAATTTAATAAACATAATTTAAGTTAAAATATTTAACAAATAATTATATACTTAGGAATAATATTGATGACACAAAGAAACGTAACTCAAAGGCACTAAGTAAGACTAAAAGTCAAGGCACGACCCATTCGTCTAACAAACCGTAGCACGCTTGTAGGCAGTCGTGCGACCTAAAGGAAGCTTTGAGTTATTTGATCGAAGAACGCAAGACTGTGAGTTCATGTCCCCCTTTTCGTTTAACTGTTTTAAGTTTTATAACTTCGGGGGTGAAATACATGTTGCAAATGTTTCGATGATTACAAATGGTATGAACTGCTAGATTGTGTGAATGGGTGGGCGATTAACTTAAGACCATTAATCCTTGTATAAGGACCGAGGGGCATGAGTGATAGATCTATTGGGTGTTGCGAGCCTCGCCCATGAGCCCGCGGGTTGGACCATGTGGCGACTATGTCGTTCCCGCCGGATGGCCCGGTACGAAATACGCATAAAGGATTGAGCCATTCCTATACCGTTGCACACATTTTAGTGGCCTTGCAAACCCTTAATCGATCTGTTTCCTTGTTGCTTTCATACCGGGATTTACAAATACTTACATACTATGGTTACAAAGATTATTACGAGCTCACATACAAACACATGAACTCGCTCAACTTTTGTTGATGTTTTCAAACTACATGTATTTCAGGAAACTAATTATGGATCTGGCGGGCGCTGAAGTTTTCAAGTTGTGTCTTTAATAAAAGATGTCATCCAGTGTTGAAGGGTTTGAGTTATGTATTTTATCTTGGATAAGATACATAGCTCAAAGCCTAGCTTGTTAGTGTCTTTTGTGAAGTCCAGTACGGATCTTAAAACTCTGTTGTGTTGTATTTGAAACCTGAAGTCTTGGGTTGTGGTTAAACAATGACGATTGTAATATTTCGAAACTTAAATTATGGATGAACATCATGGTTTTATCATATAGATGTTTGTTATAGTTGAATGCAATGATATTAAGCAAGTCACACATAATCACGCTTCCGCAAAAGTCAGGGTGTGACAGTTTGGTATCAGAGCTTCGATTATGTCCCGTTTGGTCTACCAGACATTGCACCACTCATTCCAGACCCGGTACCTGCACCTGTTGATTTCCCGGTCGTTGAGCCATTTATTCCTCCACCCGCACCTGCTGATGTTGCTCCTCTCCCTCATGTAGAGTCTGATGTCCACCGCACTTATTTACCGATTGTCTTCCTTCAGGACATCCCTGCACCCCGTCCAGGGGAAGGTACTACAGGCCAGCATCCTAGTTTCGATCCTTTTGCTTCAGCAACTTTTCCTCAGATCCCTCAGAGTGCACCGTTTGCCCCCTTCACTTCTTCGCCGCTTGACGAGCCACTCCAATGGTTCCCACCATACTCTATGCCGATCTTAAACCCTTATCATCCCTCCCATTTTGTTGGCTACACACGGGATGAGTTACTTTTATCGCTTCAGCTTCAGTTCGAGGTTTTGAGTCGCCGAGTTTTGGAGTTTGAGCTGACTCCACGTCCCCCACCTTGTCCCTGTCAGTCTACTTTTGTTCCTCCACATTCATCGTCATCTCCTTTTGCACATCCACCTGCTGCTCTTACACCTTTTCCAGGTTTTGATGCTCGTTTCCTTACTGTCGAGCAGCAGATCAGTTACTTGCTTCGTCGTGTGTGCGAGCTCGAGGAGGAGCTCACACATGTTCTCAGTTTGCTCTTCTCCCCCTCTCCTCCTTCGCCATCAGTATAGTAAGTTTTTGGTCTTATGCAGATGCATTACTTTTGGTGAGAGCACTACTATTGAGCCGAGAATGTGAAGACTTTTGAAGACCACTTTTGGTGAGAGCACTACTATTGAGCCGAGAATGTGAAGACTTTTGAAGACCACTTTTGGCCATGTGATTTTTGGTATATTGACAGACTTATTGGACAAGGGTAGTGTGACCCTAAGTCCCTTTTGATGTGATACGCTTTGTCAACAATGTAGCCGTGGTCGGTAATTAATAAAAACTCAATCGTCATGTTCTCACTAAACACTTTGTCGATTTACATTCATGTGCTATGATTATGTTATTACATGATTGCTTGCCATGATGAATGCTTGTATATATGTGTGTATATATATATATATACACGTACATACGACCTTTAGACAACTATTTATTTATCTAACGAATAAGACCTTACCTATCCAATCTGCTTCTTTGAAGAAAGATGCCGTCGCGAAAGAATACCGATACCAACAACCCCTGCCTACGACAGAGGCGGAATTACAAGAACGCATCCCACAGGCCATCGCACAGCACGAGGCCCTTTGCTCCGAACATAGCAGAGGTACCTCAGGAAATAACCCACCCAACGGTAATGTTTAGTCACTTAAGACACATTACAAAACGTTTGGACATTTCCAAGTGCGCTTTGCTAATGCTTTCTGTGAATGATGTTGCTTATGTTGCAGGATGCACCTACAAGCAGTTTTTGGGCTGCAAGCCCCTGAATTTCGACGGCACTGGGGGTGCCATAGCCTTTGTGCGCTGGGTCGAGAAAACGGATTCTGTTTTGCGAATGAGTAAATGTACCCCAGAGCAACAAGTCACGTACATTTCTGGACTATTTCTAGATGGGGCTCTGTCATGGTTGAACCTTCAGGTTCAGACGTTGGGCGAGGTTGCTGCGTATGCTTTAACATGGAATGAGCTGAAAGAGCTGATGCGTAAGAAGTATTGTTCAAGGGCAGAAATCTAGAAGTTGGAAACTGAATTTTGGAACTTGAAAATGGAAGGTCCAAAGATAGCTGATTATGTGTAGAGATTTCATGATTTGTCCAGAGTTGTTCCGTATTTGGTAGAACCGGAATTTAAGAGGATAGAACGATTCATCTGGGGACTGGCACCTCAGATTCTGAGCATGGTGACAGCATCTAAGCCTCCAACAATTACCGATGCTATTGACTTAAGTGTGGCGCTCACTGAAGAAGCGGTTAGATTGGGAAAATTTTCAATCTCTGAGAAGAAAAAGGAGACTCATGTGGAGTCCTCTGGGAGAACAAAAGGAAGTTTACAAATTTCAAGAAGAGTACTCGGGCGAATAACAATAACAATGCCAATAAGGGAAAAAAGTACATGGGTAACCTACCTAAGTGCGACAATTGCCGACGTCATCATACCGGGCGATATAGATATGGAAAATGTGATAACTATGGCAAAGTGGGGCATGCCAAGGAGACGTGTTGGCATGGTACTGGACGTGGAAATGGAGGTCAGGATGGTAGCGGAAATCGCGGAGGAAACAACGACAACAACAACTATCAAGGCGGAAATGGTGATGATCAAGGATGTGGTCAAGGTTGTTTTAACTGCGGTGATGTGGGGCATTTCAGGAAGTATTGCCCTAAAAACAATCAGGCACGTGGAAGAGTGTTCAATATTGGAGCTAGGGAAGCACGCCAGGATCCGAACGTAGTTATTGGTACGTCCCCTATTAATCAACGTTATGCACCTGTGCTGTTTGATACTGGTGCCGATTTTAGCTTCGTATCTCTAGGCTTTAAGACCATGCTTGGTTTAGTTGCTAGTAAGTTAGACATCCAGTGTTCGATAGAATTGGCTAACGGGAAGTTAGTAGAGACGAATGAAGTGATTAAGAGGTTTTGTTATAGAACTTGGAGATATCCCCGTGATAAGGGGAATACCCTGAGGTCTTCCCCGAAGACTTGCCAGGATTATCTCCTCAACGACAAGTCAAATCCCACATTAATTTGGTTCCAAGCGCCGCGCCTGTAGCCAAGGCACCTTATCAACTTGCGCCATCAGAGATGCAAGAGTTGTCAACACAGCTTCAGGAGTTACTAGACAAGAGATTCATCAGGGCCGAGTTTCTCGCCTTGGGGAGCTCCAGTACTGTTCGTCAAGAAGAAGTGTGGTAGCTTTCGAACGTGCATCGCCCATCGGGATTTGAGCAAGCTAACCATCAAGACTCAATATCCCTTGTCGATGATTAATGACTTATTCGACCAACTACAAGGATCCAACTACTATTCTAAGATTGATTTTTGATCGGGTTATCATCAGCTGCGGATTCCGGAAGAAAGTATACCGAAGAGCGGTAAGTCAAAAATTTGTTTTTAATTGTGCACTAGTGTTGTGTGGTATACACGGTACACAAAACAGTTATACACAGAATACAAACTTCGAGGGTTTAGGAAACATGCACTTAGGACCTTCGGGAACTTATGTTGAAGATCACTAAAGGTTATCAAGTAAGAAACATGTCTAGCAACTTGGGAAAAACACCATTATTCTATCACGTATGCTATTTTAGTTAACCGAACGGGCAAAGTACTTAAGTTTCTTTTATTGAAATTCCCATTTTTGCATCTAGCGAGTAGATTTTTACATCTCTACTCCTCTTAATGGTAGTTGTACCACGACAATTTTCTTCATTAAAGCGAACACCCATTTGCTTCGGTTCTTAATCATTTCATATGTTACACATACATCGCTTGTTACGCATGTGGCTTCCCTTCGAATGATCGTTTTCATCAAGTTTCAAAAACTATTTCGCTATATCCAAATATTGCCTTGTGACCCGGATAACCTACGTTATTGAGAGTGTTGACTCCTTGATATCGAGTCAACAAAACTTCCTTGAAATTTCTTTTCCTTCGAGTTACATACATGGTTTATCTTGTAACATTGCCGAAATTTCCTTGTCGATACGTGTAATTATTGTCGGATTGCGCCGAAACCAAGTTCAATTGTTTGAACTTGTCCATTACACATATTCAATTCAAGACACCATATGATGTATTGAAAACATCATATTCAAAATTCATATTAACAAGCGCTTCATTTGTTCCGAGTCGTGGTAGACTTGTTTGGTCTACGACTCCATTAAGTCGTTGTTGATTTCGACACCTTGCGATGATGCTTTCACTAAATTGAAGCTTGCGCTAATCTCGTTTAAGCATCTCATGCACGGATTTAATTATTTATTCATTGACTTGCTCTAAATCCGCTCTGATTCTATCATGTTAAAGCACCCTTAGCGCAGTTGTGTGTTAAGACAATGGTACATAAATTCATTTTATCTTCCAGTGTACCTCCTAATGCTTCTTTCATTATCGATCGAATGCCTTGCGATATTCATTACTTTTTCATCTTCGATCAAAAACAATAGTTCTTTGATGTTCCTTAGTCAATTAAAAATCCTATTGATGTGCGTGAAGTGTGATATAATTTAAATGTATATTTAAGCCCTTTTTACACTTTTAGCCAAGTTTTAAATTTATAAAACACGATATTTACTAACACTAAACACACATATGGGCAAGTGCACCCATCGTGGACGTAGTATAGTGTTGGTAAGATACCGAGGTCGTCCAAGGACACAAGAGCTTTTAGTACCGGTTTATCCTCAACGTCTAATCAAATCAAAAAGTTAGAAAAGGTTTTTAAACTAAGAAAATAAAAACTAACTAAATGCTGAAAAATAAAAATAAAATAAAAACAGATAGACAAGATGAATCACTTGGATCCGACTCATGTATTAGTATAACCTGTGATTATTTTCGCACTTTTGCACTTGTTTAAGAGATTATCTTAGTTATTGTAGTAGGCCCCTCTTTTGAAGGCGACGTTACCCTCAACCCAGTAGTTTGAGTCAGCAAGGATACAATCCTAAAGGGTCGGATTATTGGAAGATAATGAATTAAGTTATTAATGCAAATTATGGTAGGCCCCGCTTTTGGCGGTGACGTTACCCTCGACTAAGTAGTCTGAGTCAGCAGGGATACAGTCCTAAATAGCCGGGTTATAGTATTAATAGTAGTTAACTTATGAGGGGGTCAAAGAGTTTGGATCCCCGCTATCCAATACCTATGGGCATTGAAGGAGATCCTACTAAATTTGATCCAGGTCCCTTGCAGGACCTCTAAACGCTGAACAAGGACAAGACCCTTACCAAACCGTTCCCTTAACCCCCGACCAGGTAGCCAACATACCTCCATATAGACCGTGGAGATATGAATTGTGAAAATCTTTTATTTTATATAGACAGTAAAATAATGCCAAGACACCACGGACAAACGATAAGGAAAGATCACCTTCAACATAAGCAACTAGTTATCAAAGTCATTAATACAAAACCAAATAAAAAGTGCAAAAGATTAAAAATAAAAAGTATTATACTAAACACTTGTCTTCACCAAATGATGTAAGAGACTTAGGCAAACATGGCCTTGATTGTCAAGAACTCTTACGATCAATCTAGGATCCCGAGACGACTCACACACTCTATGATGGACAATGGATGATGGTGGTGGATGATGGTGTTATGGTGGTGGTGGGTGGTGGATGAAGTGTGAGAGAGGTGGTGTGCCAAGAGATGAGTTGAAATGAAACCAAGCACTCCTATTTATAGGCTGAACAGAAGGCTGGGCACGCCCCGTGTCCGCTGGACACGCCCCCGTGCCCGTCTGACACTCTCTCTCTTCATTAATTGTAATTCGCAATTACAATTAATGCGCCTGCTGTACTTTCGCCACGCCCCCGTGCTCACTGGACACGACCCCGTGGTGGGCAATAGAAGCTTCTATAGGTTTGTCTTTTCTGCTGCTTCTTGGGCACGGCCCCGTGCTGGCTGAGCACGGGGCGTGTTCAGTCTTCTGACTTCTTTTTTCTGCTTGGGAGGATGCCGTTGAGGGGTCGGGCAATCCACTTTTGTTCCTTTTCTTGTATTTATGTTAGATTTAGCTGTCTTTTTGCTTCTTTTGTGAATTTGAGCTCATTTCATCCTGAAAATACAAAAGGAAGACAAAAACACTCTTTTTCCAACATTAGTACTTAAAAAGGGTTAGTTTTATGCCTCATTTGATGTAATTTATATATTGCATTTTACACACATCAAATACCCCCACACTTGAACTTTTGCTTGTCCTCAAGCAAAACTCTTTAATATGTGGCTTACACTCCCAAATGGAATGGGTAGAAGAGAAGGTTTTTGGTTTGTCATAGAGTGTCGGGAATCTAAGATCTTTTTTGGTTTTATTTTTATTCATTTACAATCCTATTCGTTATGATTTATCTAGAACGTTTCATAAGAGAAATTACTTATTTGGGCATAGCATGCCTTTCTTAAAATTTCATTTATATACAAGTTCACATACCTCACGGGAGAAATCACTTAACACTCGGCCGAAGGTGTATTTTTAGTGAATCACTCGAGAGCGGCATGGAACTTATTCCTACCATAAGCTTGCCAAGCAATCACTCCTCCTCCTTTTTAACTATATACCTTTGTAAATATCAAGAGGGCTTTTTGGGTGAAGGGTTAGGCTTGGGCTAAAGGTGGGTGGTTGGGTTAGTGGTTAGTAAAAGGGCGAAAAGCGTAAAAAGCGTCGGTTTTTGTAAAACACTTTGTTTTAGTGACTTTTTATTTCGAAGTATTTCTCCAAACAAGCTTTTTGTTTTAATAGCTTTGTTTGTTTATTTCTAACTTCATCATTTTTTTTATCACACGAAAAACCGAGCTTGTTACTAAAATAAAGGGTGAAAATAAAAAGGGTTTTTGGTGGGTGAAAAGGTTTTAGGGTAAAGAAATAAAAGGTTTAGGCTCAAAGGGGTTAACTAGGGGATTTTGGGTAGGTGGTAAAAAAAAATTGAAAAATAATGGTGTAGAAAGAAAAATGGTTAGTCCTAATGCCTCCATCATTTACTTACTTGGGTTTAAGTTGGTAAGGACCGGGAATGAATCGTCGTGGCAAGTTCTAGAGTCGTAAGAACCAAGCGGCTATTCACACAAGAAATGAAAAATGAGCATTTAGTCTTAAGATGTAAATTTGTATGCTCAATAAAGGCTCAAAACTTACTTTTGTGGGAAAGGGGTTTTTATGTGATCAAGTATATATAATCGAATTTTAAACCAAGCTTGTCATGCCGTTTCATAATTTTCTAATATTGGTTCTTGTTATCACGACGCTGTCGGTTGTAAATTTGTAAAAATATAACCTTATTAAACTTGTTATTCCCAAATTAAACCAAGACAAGTAAAAAAAAAAAAAACGAAAAGTTTTTGAAAAAAATTTGGGGTGATTAGCGGTTCCAAATAGAGTTTTGTGTAAGGCTTGTTAATAGGACTTGCAACATTTCAAGGTTTTAGCTTCCCCCCCACACTTAAATTACACATTGTCCTCAATGTGTCCCAAAAATAAATTTTTAGGTTGATTGGATGTGTAGTGTGGTGTTAAAAAGCAAAGATTTATGTTACTGGCAGTCTGGACACGGCCCCGCATACTATGTGTAATGCTTCACTCATTTACGATAAATAATAAAGAAAAAAGGCCATTCCATTGGGGACCGGACACGGCCCCGTGTTCAGGTGCCAGTAACAAAAATTTAAGAAATGAGACAGAAGCCTGGACACGGGGGCGTGTCTGGTGAACACGGCCCGTGTCCAGTTACCTGAATTGGGCATTTTTCTGCAGGGGGTTCAGCACGAGACCGTGTTGGTTGGACACGGCCCGTGTTGAGCCTTCTGTAATGGAGAAATTCATGTCGGGTTGCCTTGTTCTTGTACATGGGGCCATTTTTCTCGTTCCCCTTTTCATCCTTTACCACCATGAGTGTGTTTTATTTATTTTGAGCCATCAAACTTTAAAAACCATCATTTCATTGCAACCATAGAGAGAACTTACGTTAAACTAAATATGAAAACAAGGAAATACTAAGCCATGGAGTTCTAGCCTATATTTTATTCTAATTAGCAAAATTTCCAAGAAGCTACTAATCTTGGTTAGACAAGGCTTTTTTAAAACTCCATCTTCCGGGTGTGGCTTCCTCATATGTCGGCGAGCCACTCCTCCACCTCCCTTGGAAGGAGAAAAGTAGGCTCATTGGCATCAGCTTGAGGAGTTTCGATTTCCACCGGGATCTCTTGTTGGTGCTCCACGGGAGGTTCCGCCGGAAAATCTTCCCACCTGGTAGGGTTGTTAATCCCGAGTGCCAGGTTCCAATCCTGTTGTTGAAGGACTGGTTCCATTGGGGTGCTACAAGAATATTTAACCTCTGGTGCAAGAGGTTAATTTCTTGGAAGCTGCTTTCAAGTCCCACCGTAAGATCGTTAATACGGTCGATTAGGACCTCCTCTACTGACGTCATTTCATCGAGAGCCTCCCTTAATGCTATCACATAGTGCACAAGCGTAGCTCAACGGAGGGCCTCCTTCCTCTTCGGCTGTTTGATGAATGCACGGAAGATGTTTCGCTGCCTTCACTTGACATTCTACGAAAAAAATAAACTGAAAAATAGTTTATTTGATGAAACAGTGTCTGGACACGGCCCCGTGCTCATTGAGCACGGCCCCATGTTCATCTTTCTGCAGAATTTTGAAGCAAGGAAACTTCAAATTTTAAGTTATTTTCTGAACTTGTGAGGTCCTTTTAAACATTAATAACTTAAAACAATGTTACGTAACATATTTTTACCAAGATTCCTTGAACAAAACTCATTAATCCCTACCACAAAGTTTGAAGAATTCAAACTTTTAATGGTAGTTCTTGGAGAAAGATGGAGAAGAAGGAAATGGCTAGAAGAGGAAAGGACAAGATGGGTTGTTGGAACCTTCTTTTAGACTTACCTAGGATAGTTGAGAGAAGATTCCTTCAAATCTCTGTCCCAAGTTGGTCCAAATGTGCAGAATTCTTGGCTGCATTTATAGAAAACGACAGCATCCTGGACACGGCCCCGTGTTCGTTGGACACGGCCCCGTGTGCAGGTGGAGTTCTGACACAGTTTGTCCGTATTCTGACGTACTGATCAGAAGGGAATCTTTTGGTGGACACGGGGGCGTGTTGGCTGGACACGGCCCCGTGTTGAGGGACTATTTTATGAAGTTGTCTAGTTTTTTTAAGGAACTTACCAGTATCGGGTGGCTCTTGATTGGTTGGAACAACCCCAAAGTGCCTAAGATACATTAATTGTCCTAGAATAAGGCGAGAACGCAAGAGGTTGTCGGTGAGGGTAATTCCTTTTTTCATTCTAGGTGGACAAGTCCAACCCATTCCCGGGCTCTCGTTAAAGAAGGTGTATGCCGAATCGCTCAGGTCTATGTATGCACCGATCGAAGTCGATGGAGAGTCCTTCACGGCACAATCGGCACAGGGACGACTATCGTCCAAGTCTTCGCTAGGTATGAAGGTATTTTTTGGAGCAACGAGGTTGTCGGAATGCGGTTCCAACATTTCTTCATGGTCATTGTCTTGGGGCGGATCGATAAAATCCTTCCTAAGTTCTTTCGACCAATTTAGAATTAGCTCTTCTAGTTGAAATAACTCGTCAAGGAGCATTTCCCCTAGAATATCTGGCTGGGCGCATTCGAGGGAGAGATAATGCTTATTTTTACTTTCGCCCCTCTTAAGGTTATAAGGAATTGGTGGGTCTATGTAGTGGGTCCTATAATTTAGAAAGTAACATTTTAATTCTTCATGTTCGCCTTCACACAATTGACACCACATACCATAAGAGTGCCGAAAGTAAAAAGAATTACTATCACTCATGTTTATGTCAGAAATTACCAACCGCCGGGATCTAACGGTTCTGTTTTCAGTAAGTGAATCTTGGGCACAAGGGCGTGTTGAGTGAGCACGGCCCTGTGTTTAGCTTACTGTCTGACTTAAAACAGGATTGCCAGTTCCAGTGATTGAGCATGGGGGCGTGTTCAGCGGGCACGGCCCGTGCTGAGCTCTGCAGAAGCTAAAAAACTAAGAAAATCCTAAAAAATTAAAAAGAAAAATAAAAATATGATTAGGCCGTTGATTCCTAACTTTCTTAAAATCCTTGTGTCCCCGGCAACGGCGCCAAAAACTTGATGTGCGTGAAGTTTGATATAATTTAAATGTATATTTAAGCCCTTTTTACACTTTTAGCCAAGTTTTAAATTTATAAAACACGATATTTACTAACACTAAACACACATATGGGCAAGTGCACCCATCGTGGACGTAGTACAGTGTTGGTAAGATACCGAGATCGTCCAAGGACACAAGAGCTTTTAGTACCGGTTTATCCTCAACGTCTAATCAAATCAAAAAGTTAGAAAAGGTTTTTAAACTAAGAAAATAAAAACTAACTAAATGCTGAAAAATAAAAATAAAATAAAAAAAGATAGACAAGATGAATCACTTGGATCCGACTCGTGTATTAGTATAACGTTTGATTATTTTCTCACTTTTGCACTTGTTTAAGAGATTATCTTAGTTATTGTAGTAGGCCCCTCTTTTGAAGGCGACGTTACCCTCAACCCAGTAGTTTGAGTCAGCAAGGATACAATCCTAAAGGGTCGGATTATTGGAAGATAATGAATTAAGTTATTAATGCAAATTATGGTAGGCCCCGCTTTTGGCGGTGACGTTACCCTCGACTAAGTAGTCTGAGTCAGCAGGGATACAGTCCTAAATAGCCGGGTTATAGTATTAATAGTAGTTAACTTATGAGGGTGTCAAAGAGTTTGGATCCCCGCCATCCAATACCTATGGGCATTGAAGGAGATCCTACTAAATTTGACCCAGGTCCCTTGCAGGACCTCTAAACGCTGAACAAAGGCAAGACCCTTACTAAACCGTTCCCTTAACCCCCGACCAGGTAGCCAACATACCTCCATATAGACCGTGGAGGTATGAATGGTGAAAATCTTTTATTTTATATAGACAGTAAAATAATGCCAAGACACCATGGACAAACGATAAGGAAAGATCACCTTCAACATAAGCAACTAGTTATTAAAGTCATTAATACAAAACCAAATAAAAAGTGCAAAAGATTAAAAATAAAAAGTATTATACTAAACACTTGTCTTCACCAAATGATGTAAGAGACTTAGGCAAACATGGCCTTGATTGTCAAGAACTCTTACGATCAATCTTGGATCCCGAGACGACTTACACACTCTATGATGGACAATGGATGATGGTGGTGGATGATGGTGTTATGGTGGTGGTGGGTGGTGGATGAAGTGTGAGAGAGGTGGTGTGCCAAGGGATGAGTTGAAATAAAACCAAGCACTCCTATTTATAGGCTGAACAGAAGGCTGGGCACGACCCCGTGTCCACTGGACACGCACCCGTGCCCGTCTGACACTCTCTCTCTTCATTAATTGTAATTCGCAATTACAATTAATGCGCCTGCTGTACTTTCGCCACGCCCCCGTGCTCACTGGACACGGCCCTGTGGTGGGCAATAGAAGCTTCTATAGGTTTGTCTTTTCTGCTGCTTCTTGGGCACGGCCCCGTGCTGGCTGAGCATGGGGCGTGTTCAGTCTTCTGACTTCTCTTTTCTGCTTGGGAGGATGCCGTTGAGGGGTCGGGCAATCCACTTTTGTTCCTTTTCTTGTATTTATGTTAGATTTAGCTGTCTTTTTGCTTCTTTTGTGAATTTGAGCTCATTTCATCCTGAAAATACAAAAGGAAGACAAAAACACTCTTTTCCAACATTAGTACTTAAAAAGGGTTAGTTTTATGCCTCATTTGATGTAATTTATATGTTGCATTTTACACAAATCACCTATGATGCCGTTTGAATCAAATTTTCAAGATTTGCTTCATTGCGCTTTCATTTGATTTCAAACACGGTGAACTTGTTTGGTCACAGCTATTATTGCATTATTTCATTCACTTCGACACCTGGGGGCGTCAGTATAAACTTGTAGCTTGTGCTAATCATGGTCAACCGTTTCATACGAAAATAAGTATACTTTTCGTTTGACTCGTCATTTAAACACTCTTAATGCCACTGCGAATTAAGACGGTGATACACCAGGTTCGGTTGTATTTCATTTTGGTGTATTCTCGCAGTTCAATAATGTCAACGCACTAATTTTATTCATTTATTCATTCGAAAGTTGGCGGATCATTTTCATGTTACTATTACAATTGAGGTTGTTGAATTCTAAGTTCATCTAGCGGATGCTATTGCTTCTAGAACTCATTTGCATATTGTGAACGATCGTTCGAAGTACTATTGGTCGAAACTCCTCTTTTGTTGAACCCCTGGTGACTAAGTCACACTAGTTAATACGTCTGTACTTTGTCGTCAAATTCTAGAAACACATACCTTTTAACCACTAGGTTCTTAATGTTGTAATATGTCCTTGGATTCACCTGATACGAGCGAGTCTTGATTTTGTCTCGTGGTTATTCACTTTGGTATTATTCATACCCATCTACGCATAGCGTAACTCTAAGGAGTTAACGTAGACTAAATTTCAAGGACGAAATTTTCTTAACATGGGGGAGAATGTGACAACTGTCAAAATTCCATGTATCCGTACATAGATTAAACAACAATTTATGACTTAATGACTGTGCTGAATTAAATTAATGCCATGAATACTTTCTGATTATTGTTATCATACATACATGTGCATCACATTTTGCATAATGTCATACCATTATTACATACAATACTCTATTGACTCAAATGATGCACGAAACAAAGAAGGCACAATTATCAGACAAATCAGAAAATGCTGACGGAGTTCAGTACATAGACAGACATGGTATTGAGACACAAAATGAGCCACAAACCAAGAGTTATACGAGTATAGTGTGTAGGAAAGTAAGGATCATAAAACTGCCTTCCTAGTGATAGTTTAAGTGCCGGAAAGTGCCTAAAACTCACATAAACTGCAGAATTCTGCAAAATTCAGCATTCAAACAACTTATATCATGCAGAAATATGGTTAAATGGTCCAGAATACTTTCCTAAGTGTCGGGAATCAAAACTGTCACAAAAGGTAACATAAAGCACACTAAACTACATAGTTTAGCACCTTAACGAACCGGTAACCAACCGAACAACCGGACACTACCCGAAACACCAAATTTTCAAAAGAAGCATTGTTTTATCATTTCTAAGCTAGTTATGGTCCCCGAACATCATAACACACTATATAACATTATAACAACTAATACCCTAACTAAATCACTTAGATTTGAACTATTAACCAAACTAACAATTACAACATAACCAAACCCCCTCCTATTTACGGTCATGAGGTGGGCCCCCACCATTGATTTTATTTGAATTCTTTAATGGATCTTGTCTAGAGCTTTAGTTTACATAAGGACCATTGGACTTCATGATGTTGGAGAATTATAAGACTAACCACAAGGCCATAACTTCTCATTTTCCACACAACACTTCACACTCATTCTCTTCATTCTTCCCCCACTACTCACAGCCGAAACCAAGCAAGACACCAGCACCATCTTCCAAGCTTGTTCATCCATTCTCTTGTTATACAAAGATGCTAGGAGCTTGTTTAAGGAGCTTGGAGTCTTTGGAGATTGAAGGACCTCTTTCAAGTGTTATTAACCATCACATTCATCTTCATCTTTATCTTGTGTTCATCCCTAGCCTTGAGCTAGTAGTAAGATCACCTTCATCTCATTTTACATCTTGTTTAGTTGGTTAAAAGATGTTACAAGTGAATAATCATGAAGAACACTAATGATCAAGAACTTAATCTCTAACATAAGACTAAAAATCATGAAGAATCATGTTGTTTAAGTGTTATTATGTTTCTTGATTGTTTATTTTTTTAATGTTAATGATGTTAAACATCATATGAACTTAATCTTACAAGATGAGAGGACGATTATGTTAGAAATCAATGTGATCATCCTTGTGTAAAAGCATGAACTTGAAGTATGAATTGTTTTTCTTGAATAATGATGATCAAAGTGAATATAAGTCTTGTAAACATGTGATTTTAAGAATGATTTTCTCAAGAAACTAAGTTAAAATACAAGGTTTACATAAATTTGGTTCTTAAAGAAACTAACCACATTTTTAGTGGTTAATCAAGTGTAGAATCATGTATTTAACAAGAAAAACTCAAGAAGAAATAATTTTAGAAAAATATTTTACAAGTTGTAAACATCCAAATTCTTCAAGAATGATTTTTTAAATAAACAACCACACTTTAAAGGGTAACTAAGCTTACTAAACACACTAGTAAGCTGCTACAAATTTTTATAAATTTTCAAGTTCATGATGAAGTGATTATGGCTTGATTTTGTCAAATTGGTAAGTGTTGTTTGATTTGTTGTTGATTGTGATGATTTATAAAAGAAAATGATATGCTTTGAAAACATGGAAACCTCCATTTTTAAGGAGTAACTATGGCAAATTTTTTTATAGAAATTAAACACTTAGAAAAATATTTTTAAACAAATATTCACAAGTATATTTTTAACCATGGTTTTTATATGAAGTTTGCCATAAATTTTATTACAAAAATTACAAAATGTTGGAGGTTGGTTTTTGATAATAAAAGTGACTAAATATGTATTTAGGAGAATATATTTAGATGTCACCTTGTGTGTGATTATTTGTATATTATGTGTATTAGTTATATTATTTTAGGACTGAAATAATATAACTCACCAAAATAACAAAAATCACAATACAAAATATTACCAAAATTCCAAGAGAATGAATATATAATTTACACCCAAAATATTGGAGCAAGCGAACAAGGAATATAACCTACATAAATATTCCGGAAATAATTCATGAGTATATTTTGAAAAACGGTATTTTGGACACCAAGAGAACAAAAATATGAATTTTGCAATTATTACAAAATTATATCATATTTTTTAAAAGAAGAAATCATATTATTTTTGGATAAAGAAAAATATATATGTTTTCTTGAATTACTAGAAAATATATATTTTCTTAAATAAACTTAGAATATATCATTTCTGGATGAAAAATGGTATAAATATTTTCTAAGATAATCTTGAAAATATATTATTTTTAAGGTTTATATGAAAATATAAATATTTTTTGCCAAGGAGAAGTATAGATAAAGTTCTATAAATGACTTCTTAAAAATATATATTTTAAGAATATATATTGGTGATTTTTTTTAGAAATATTAATCCGGAAAAATAAATACGAAAATTAAGTATAAGAATACTTAATAAACACAATAAGAATGCGTATTCTCGTACGTATAAATACATAAATACACCGGAATACGCCAACGATACTTGGCAAACATATACAAGATTAATAATACGAGTATGAATACGCCCATCCTTGGGGAAGTTATACATGTACAAAGACATTATGTGTCAAGTTAAAATATATTATTTTAACTAATATTCCAAAATTTAATAAATATATTTAAGTTAATATATTTAACAAATAAATATATACTTAGGAATAATATTGATGACACAAAGAAACGTAACTCAAAGACACTAAGTAAGACTAAAAGGCAAGGCACGACCCATCCGTCTAAAAAACCGTAGCACGCTTGTTGGTAGTCGTGCGACCAAAAGGAAGCTTTGAGTTATTTGATCGAAGAACGCAAGACTGTGAGTTCATGTCCCCCTTTTCTTTTAACTGTTTTCAGTTTTATAACTTCGGGGGTGAAATACATGTTACAAATGTTTCGATGATTACAAATGGTATGAATTGCTAGATCGTGTGAATGGGTAGGCGATTAACTTAAGACCATTAATCCTTGTATAATGACCGAGGGGCATGAGTGATAGATCTATTGGGTGTTGCGAGCCCCGCCCATGAGCCTGCGGGTTGGACCATGTGGCGACTATGTCGTTCCCGCCGGATGGCCCGGTACGAAATACGCATAAAGGATTGAGCCATTCCTATATCGTTGCATACATATTAATGGCCTTGCAAACCATTAATCGATCTGTTTCCTTGTTGCTTTTATACCGGGATTTACAAATACTTACATACTATGGTTACAAAGATTATTACGAGCTCACATACAAACACATGAACTCACTCAACTTTTATTGATGTTTTCAAACTATATGTATTCCAGGAAACTAATTATGGATCTGGCGGGCGCTGAAGTTTTCAAGTTGTGTCTTTCATAAAAGATGTCATCCAGTGTTGAAGGGTTTGAGTTATGTATTTTATCTTCGATAAGATACACGACTCAAAGCCTAGCTTGTTAGTGTCTTTTGTGAAGTCAAGTACGGATCTTAAAACTCTGTTGTGTTGTATTTGAAACCCGAAGTCTTGGGTTGTGGTTAAACAATGACGATTGTAATATTTTGAAACTTAAATTATGTATGAACATCATGGTTTTATCATATAGATGTTTGTTATAGTTGAATGCAATGATATTAAGCAAGTCACACCTAATCACGCTTCCGCAAAAGTCAGGGTGTGACATGTATGCTCGCCAACTTTTTGTTAATTTATTTTAATACATGTTGCAGGTTGTTAGTTTGATGATGATGTGACGAAGAACAAATATTAGGTGGACTTAGATACACACCTAAATTTAGTTTATCTTTTGATGTTCTGTTTCGTCGAACTATGTTGCATTTCTTTGAAATCTTGTATGACATTTAGTCCATTTATGAAATTTGAATTTTAATTATATTGTCACATAGTGTTATGACGTTTTGAGCAATTTGTTCGTCTCATCCCGATGTTTCCGCCATCGGTTGGGGTGTGACACCAGGCTCCCTAAAATTATAATACCTGGGTTCTTTTTCCGCATCCTCAAAACCTAAATGTTTTCGGCTCTTAATAGTTGTTTCATACAATGTATATATCTGAAGGGATCTATTGATAGATACAAAGTTCGTCTTGTGGCACTAGGGTTCAGTCTAATACCTGGTCTTGACTATTCTCATACATTCAGTCATGTGGGTAAAGTTTCTACTATCCAAACTGTTCTTCCTTTAGTTGTGATCAATAATTGGACACTACATCCGTTGAATGTTAATAACGCCTTCCTACATGGTCACCTCATAAAAAGGCCCTTTATGGTCTCAAATAAGCTCTGCGGGCCTGGTTTCACCGCTGAAGCTTCTTTTGAATTAAGTATGGTTTCTTGTGCAATCAGGCTAACACATCGTTGTTTTTCTTTAAAATGATAGATGTGTTATATACCTTTTGTCTAGAGTAAACTTCCGTTTTGCTCCCTGTGGTTTGGTCACTTTAACGGTTTTGCTCAAACCTTTAAAAATAGCCATTTTACTCCCGGATGTTTCGGTTTTTTTGCCAGTTTGCTCCCCGCCTCTAACTCCATCCAAATTGTTTGTTTTTCCATTTTGCTCCCCGCAGGGAGTAAACTGGCAACAAAACCAAAACATCAGGGAGTAAAATGGCTATTTTTAAAGGTTTGGGGCAAAACCGTTAAAGTGACCAAACCACAGGGAGCAAAACGGAAGTTTACTCTTTTGTCTATGTTGATGATTTAATTTTGATAGACAACCAAGAGAATGTCATGACCACCTTTTTCAGGAAGCTACACATTGAATTTTCCATCAAGGGCCTCAGAAACCTGAACTACTTTCTTGGGCTTGAAGTTTTGAACACCTCCAATGGTCTACTTTTGAGCCAATCCAAATATGCTCATGATGATTCACTCTCGGGTTGATCTCCTTGACTACAAACTAGATCATATGCCTGTAGTAGCTAATGAGCCCTTCTAGGATCCTACTACATACTGATCCCTCGTTAGGGCTCTCCAATATATAACTATTAATTGTCCAGACATATCCTACGTTGTTAATCAAGTTAGTCAGTTCTTACAAAACCTCAGTACTGTACACTTTCAAAAGTATCATGCCGTATGTCAAAGGCACCCTCTTATACGGTCTTACATTCTCCAGACGACCCAATATCTCCATTATTGGCCACTCATATGTTGACTGAGCTCGCTGCCTGGATACTTGACACTCCACATATGGCTACTCTATCTTCCTTGGCGGTAATCTTATTTCTTGGAGTTCCAAGAAACAACCCACTGTGGCTCGGTCAAGCTGTGAGTCTGAATACCCCTGCCATGGCTAACATAGCTATTGAGATTATTTGGGTCACCCACATACTTCAGGAAGTTCATTCTCTCCCACCGGATCGACCAACATTATTACGTGATAATAAAAGTGTCTTGTTTCTCGATCAAAATTCGGTCTCTCACAAACGTGCTAAGCATATTGACTTGGATTACCACTTTGTTCGTGAACTTGTTATTTCTGGAGAACTTTATACTCGGTTTATTCCGACCAAGCTCCAAGTTGCGGACATCTTTACCAAGAGTCTTCCACGACCGCAGTTTGAATTCCTCCGCGATCGTCTTGGTCTACGTCCGCTGCCGTTTTACTTGAGAGGGAATGATAGACAACAATAGTTTACTCTATATTCTTTACACTTGTATTTGTCATTTTATACTTCTAGATGTACCTATGTGTAACTTTATTGTGTATAAATTCTATTGCAATTTCTCATTGAGGCAGCCAATCATTGATCATTAACGGTACATACACTCTAATCCCCTCTATCTATTTAGGATGAAGGATGCATAGAAGGAAATAACTACATACTAAAACTCAACTAACCACCTCAACTGTCTAACTAACTAAATACATACATGCTTATATATATATATATATATATATATATATATATATATATATATATATATATATATATATATATATATAGGGAGCCGCTAGAATGAAAACCACCTCGAGTTGTAAGAACCGCGAGAACTACACCCCACGGAGCGCCGTTCGCCATGATTTTTTTTACAAGTAGATGTGTGTATTATAAACACAGCCGTAAAAAATCATGGCGAACGGCGCTCCGTGGGGTGTAGTTTTTTACACCACAAGTTTGGTGAAAAAAAAAAGAAAAAAGAAAAAAAATTAAAAAACACCAAACTTGTGGTGTAAAAAACTACACCCCACGGAGCGCCGTTCGCCATGATTTTTTACGGCTGTGTTTATAATACACACATCTACTTGTAAAAAAAATCATGGCGAACGGCGCTCCGTGGGGTGTAGTTCTCGCGGTTCTTACAACTCGAGGTGGTTCTCATTCTAGCAGCCCCCTATATATATATATATATATATATATATATATATATATATGGTAAGGTTCATGCGAGAACCACCCTTATTGCGAGAACCGCGAGAACCAATGTAAACACAAAATAAAATCTAAAAAAAATCAACAATGCACTCAAAATTTTTTTTATTTTTTTTATATTTTTCTTAAAAAAATCGCTATATTTCGTTACCATAAAAAAAAAATTTTTTTTCTTCGAGTAACAGTTATCCATGCACATGTGCATATGTATCATTACTTCGACAAATTCGGTAATACGTTATCAGGAATAGACAATTGCACTTTAATTTACAATACCATTCGTAATACACTACTTTTTACATTACCAATATTCAAAATGCACATATGCATCATTAGGTATAACCATGATATAACGTGTTTTGGTACAAAAAATTTGTGATTTTGAATGGAGAAGTAGGCCCATATACATGTTTTTTGGTTAATTATATCTAATGGTTGATGGTTTGGTTATAGTTGTCAATTTATGATGTAATATGTTGATTGGATAGTATAAATGGTGTTTACATACATGTAATAAAGTGAAAATATTGGTAATGGTATTGTATTATGGATGGTAGGAGGTAATGGTATTGTATTATGGATGGTAGGAGGTAATGGTAGTGCATTATGGATGGTGTGATCGATGAAAGGGAAAGTATATTCAAAGTAGTGTACCAAAACACCTTATTTCATGTTGATACATATAGATGCACATGTGCATTTCTAATATTGGTAATGTAAAAAGTATTGTATTACACATGGTAGTGTAAATGAAAGTGCAATTGTCTAATAGTTGTAATGAATTACGGAATTTGTCAAAGAAATGACAAAAATACACATGTGCATGTTTGTGTATTATGGATGGAATGATAGATGAAAGAGAAATTAGTGTACCAAAAACACCTTATTTCATGTTGATACATATAGATACACATGTGCATTTATTGTTAACGTAAAAAGTAGTGTATTACACGTGGTAGTGTAAGTGGAAGTGCAATTGTCTAATATTTGTAATGAATTACGGAATTTGTCAAAGAAATGATACAAATGCACATGTGTATGGATAACTATGACTCGGAAATTTTTTTTTTGAATTTTTTGAATTTTTTTTATTGTAAACGAAATATAGCGAATTTTACAAAAAAATAGTAAAAAAATAAAAAAAAATTTTTTTGGGTGTTTTTTAGATTTTTTTAGGCATTACTATTTGTGTTCACACTGGTTCTCGCAGTAAAGGGTGGTTCCTAACGGATCCTTCTTCTATATATATATATATAGGGGAAGATTCAAATGAAAACCACTAGTTATTGTGAAAACTCGAAAACTAATTAAAAAAAGCCAAAAAAACATACAATTTTTTTTTTCTGCAAACCAAATTTCGCATGTTTTTTTATATAAAAAAAAATTGTTGTGTAGTGCACATGTGTAATACTACACATGGGTGTATGTGTACTACACATGTGTATTATTACACATGTGCACTACACAATTTTTTTTGAAAAAAAGTTTTTTTTATATATAAAAACCAGCGATTTTTATAAAAAAATTGAAAAAAAAACTTTTTTTTGTGTGTTTTTTAGGCTTTTTTTTAATTAGTTTTCGAGTTTTCACAATAAAAGTGGTTTTCATTTGAACCATCCCATATATATATATATATATATATATATATATATATTATATATAGACTAAGGAGGTGTTTGTTTTTTGTTCAAACATTTTCAAGGGAGCTTACGTCTGCAGGCGCACAGACGTTACCCTTGAAGACTGTTTGTTTTTTTTTTAACAAATCCGAACTCATTTTTTTTCATCTAAAAAAATAAGCTATGATCCCTCTTCTTAAAACATCTTCACAAAAACCCTAATATAATCCTCCCTCATATACGCTTAAAACATCAGCCCCTCCTACATCAGCCTCCCAGACGCCGCCGCTCCTCCTCCTCCGACCAGTTTTCCGGCGACCTCCCTCTTCTCCTCGCCGTCCGACGACCTCCTTCTTCTCCTCCGACCAGGTACTTCTTTTTTGCTTCTTGATTTAGCTTCTTAGACCTAATTTTTTGCTTCTTAATTTAGCTTCTTGAATGTTTATATTTCATTGGTGTTTATATTTCATAGAAGATAATTACATTAATGTTGGATTTGTTGAACATAAGGTTCTTGAATGTCTGCAAAAACAAACAGTCTTATATTTTCATCTTGCAAAGCTTCAGACCACATTTTCAGTTGCAGACATGAAAACAGATGAAATCAGCTTGCAGACAGTTTACGTGTGCAAAAATAAACAACACCTAATAATATTATGTTATTGAGGACGGGATTGTAGATGTGTTTTGACCCCCTAACCATGGAAGTATATTCTCCAAACTTTAGCGTCTACATAAGAACACGTTGAAAAATGTAATGTGTAAGTTCTACTTGGTTATAAGACCACCCGTTAGTGGGGGGTTTTTTGGGCGTTTTTTCCCTAAAAAACGCCCCAACGCCTTGAAACCGCCCCCTGGGCGGTTTTTTTTTTCAAAAAAATGGTCCTGGGTGTGCTTTTTTAACGCCTTTGTTCGAAATGTTTGGCCAATGACCGGTATTCTTCTTTTTGTTTGGCCAATATCAGTTTTTTGATGTTTTTTTATTAAATTCTATTACACCCCTTTTAACATAATGCTCCACAATGCCCACATCCCCACTACACTTTAGAAAAACGCCTCATAATGCCCCATTGCTGACTAAACTGCCACATGACGCAAACCGTCCAAGGGTGGGGGCATTATTTGTGTCTTCAACTACATGATCTAATGGGTTTTTATGAGTTGTGATAGGGTATAATTATCCCTGTATAAATTAAGGGAAGTTTAACCGTTTAGATTTTACTCACTTTCGCCATGTGTAAGAAACCCACTAACATGTAATATATAAACAAGTCAAGGTATAATAAAACAATTATATATTATATAATTGTTGGGATTGAACCCTATCAGAGGAACAGATAATTAAAGCCAAAACTGGTTCAGGGCAGTGGATCCAGAATAAGCAGATGTTATACTTCAAATCTCTCCCCTTGAAAGTGGTTTCAACATCTGCTGACCTCCAATCTACTGATCTTTATAAACTGCTGACCAACAACTGCTGCCCAAGTTAAAGACTAATGTAAGACTAAAGCTCTGCTGTTCAATCTACTGCTTTGAGTCAAGCTCTGCTGGATATGTAAAGTGTTGCTGGGTTCACATCAGTGGAAGGATGCAACAGTAGTTTTGTTTACTTTATGAATTGTATTGTAATAACAGTTGTTAGCATAGCAGAGTTTGTATAGGTCAGATGTTAGAGTTTGTTAGGAGGTTAGATGTCACTTTCATGGTGACGTCAGCAAAGATGCTCAGTGGTTTGTCTCGTGCCTATAAATAGAACAATGCTCTGTACTGTTCTATTAGCTCTTCACCATCTTCTTCCTGTACAAACAAATCACTGAGCTCAGGCTGGGGGGGAGTTTGTAGCATACATGCAATTGTAATCAGTGTTTGAAATAAATTTAAGCATTCGGTTCTTTGTTGAAAATGTATGTTGAAAGCAATTCTCCTGTTTGATTGTGAAAAGTTTGTTTCCATCTAAATTCCGCTGCACTACTCTTTCATTGTTCATCTTAATTCAAACATAAATCACAATCAATCCAAACTTAGATCCTAACAATTGGTATTAGAGCTCGGTCAGTCAAAATTGATTTAACAATCATTTTGACATAAATAGTCCAGCTCGTAATCGTTGATACTGATAGTTTGTTCGTTTTGTTGAAAAACAGAGTAAGGTTTAATCACCATTAAAGTTGATTAATCAGTGCCTGTAAAACAACAGGGATGACGTCACAATCACAAGATGATAAGAATAACATTGGCTCTCTTTTCAAACCACCCATGCTTAAACGTAATGAATACAACATCTGGGAGAGAAGGATGGGTCACATCCTTGCTCAACAGAATACTGGATGTTGGAGATCTGTTGTTTTTGGACCACATGTTCCCATGGTGCCAAGTGCTGAGGATTCAAAGAAGTTCGAACCTAAAAAACCTGAAAATTATACTGAAACTGATTTCCAAAAGTTCGAACTCGATGCCAAAGCATTTAGCATCATTGCATCTGCATTACCCAATGAAATCTATGCTGGACTGTTACATTGTAACAGTGCCAAAGAGCTATGGGATGCATTGAAGGAACAGTTTGGGGGGGGGGGACGGAAGAAGTTATTGAAAATAATAGGGAAATTCTGAATCAGCAGGATGAAACCTTTTGTCACATCAAGGGTGAATCATTGACCCAACAGTTTGAGCGTTTTAGCTATCTCATTAGTGAGCCAAGACTTGTTAAAGTTACACTTCCAAATGCAACTCAAAATAGCAGGTTTCTTAGATTACTACCTGAAAAATGGGATAAATTGCTTTTGTGACTAGAAACTCAGCTGAGTTCAAAGATCTGACCCTGGCCCAACTTCATGGTAGACTCCTGACCTTTGAAAGGGAGTTAAACCAGAAAAAGAGGTTGCAAGAGTCTGGAAAGGTTGCAGATGACTATTCATTTGGTAGCACAACTCTTTTTGGTCAGGAAGAATCTGGTAGCAGCAGTAAGGATCAGAGTTTTGATCATTTTATTGACATAACTGCTGGTTTTAACAACTCTGATCCTCACTCTGCAAATTATGCTTTCACTGCAAATTATGAAAACCAGATGTCAGATAATTTGTGTTTTGAACTCAATGATTTGCAACACTTTGATCCCACTGACTTAGAAGAAATGGATATTTTGCATCAATTGGCTTTGCTTAGTGTAAGAACAAGCAAATTCTACAAAAGAACAGGGAGAAAATTCCCAGGGTTACATGGAAAGTGGGGTTGGATAAGTCTAAAATTAAGTGCTATAAGTGCAATAGGCTAGGTCATTTTGCTAGGGAATGCAGGAGTCAAACCACTGGTCCTATAATAAATCATCCCAGCTCAAACCCTAGACCACAACATCAAAGCACTGTGCAATATACCCATTATACCCCTGCAGCACATGTTAACACTACTCACTATGCTGCAACCCCTGTGCCTGTGCATTATGTTCAAACCACTGTTCCACAAATTCAGTATGTTCAAGCCCATGTCCCTCCGGCAGAAGTGCAACCTGTTGCACCTCAACAAGCTGCTCCAACAGTGGTACAACCAGATCAGCAAAGCTTTTTCACCCAAGGCTTTGTTGACTGGAGCAGCATGCCTGGTGAGCTTGGTGATGAAAATTTTGCACTCTATGCTTCTAATGATAATCTTAATGATGAATTTTGTTTGATGGCATTAGAGTCAATACCAGAAGGGGTAGAAACTGAAGGTAAACAGCTAAGTGCTAAAACAGTGGATGAAGTGGCTGAAGCAGTGGTTACTGCAGTTGCTGGTGAACTACTGCTGGGAGAAAATTCAGAAACCATGATTGAACCACTGTCTGACCCCTGGTCCAAAAAAGACAAAGAGAAAGAGGAAGAGAAGAAAGCAGGTGAGGAAGAAGTTAGAGCTGATGAAGAAGGTGATCATCAATGTGATTGTGCCATGATGGCTGCTGCTAAGGTATCACCTCAAGTTCTTGAAAAACTGTGTTCAGACAAATGTATTATTGCATTTGCTAACATTAAAGAGGTAAATGAAAACCTCAGGGATAAAGTCTTATCTGATGAAGTCAAATTTGAAAAGTCATTAAAAGAACTTAGAAACAAATTGACTGAAAAAGACAAAGAAATCAGCAGTCTCAAAGAAGAGCAGCGCATAACCAAGACTCAACTCCAAACTATGGTAGAAAAATACCAAGTTTGTAAAAAGGAGTTGGAGTCCACCCAAATCACTTGTGAAAGATGGGTGGAATCTTGCAAAGGTTATGAAGTTATGCTTGAGAAACAGCTTGAAAGCAATGTCAAGTTTGGAATAGGATTTAGAAAATATGATGAACTTGAAAACAATGCTGTCAAACAAGCCGGTTCAACTGAAGTAAAACCAACCAACAAGAATGGCCAAGAAGTTAAAATTACTGACAAACTTGGTAACAAAATTACTCTGGAAAGACCATCTGTGGGATCCTCAACTTTTGAGGAAATTGAGAAATACCAATTCAAACCCATATGGTCTGATGAGTGTGACATTCTTGAAAATTTTAAGCCCATGGATTCCACAACCACTGATGGTGTCACAGCTCCAAAAGCAAAGGTCATTCCTATTAAAGATATCCCAACAGTGGTTCAAAACTCTGTTGCTAAGGAATCTGAGAAAAGGAAGAAAAGAGAAAAGTTTAAACACCTGTTTTATGATTTTTGTGAAAAGAGGAATCATCTAACAAAAGACTGTTTTCATCTAAAAGCATATGATCTAAACAAAACAAGTGTCATTGTACCTGCTGAAAGCTGCACCATCTGTGGTAAGAATAACCACAAAACTAAAGAATGTGTGTATCTCAAAAACTTTGACGAGAAAAAGAGTGAGTACACTGTAAAAACATTCTTGAGTTCATCAGCTTCATCTGTCAAATTCACCAAGAAACAACCACTGTTTGTGCCAGTCCAAACAGCTGTCACAAAACAGCTGAACCAAACATCTGTCCAAAGAGATGTTCAAGTGACTGATGCACCCCCTGCCAATCAATTCAGGAGAGACAAGGGACAACCATCATACCAAAGGATCCCATATGTTTATGAGGCTTACAAAAAGCCCTCTAAACCAAGAGTGAACAGGCATCCTTTTGGTTACCAACAGGTGATTGGTCAAGATCCGCAACAGTGGTTAGAGAAAAACAGTCCTAAAACTGTCCAAACCCATGATCTAACCACTGCCCATGCACTTGAGACCATCCCAGACACTGTTGAGACCCCATCCAAAGCCTTGTTGGCTTTGGAGACCCTAATGAACTAATCCTTTTACTTAATGTGTAGGGAGCTTCTGCATGCTTAGATAGCCTTTGGTATGTAGATAGTGGAGGCTCCAGGCACATGACAGGATGTAAAGCCCTTCTCAAAGATTTCAAAATCCATGGAGGGGGTGATATATCCTTTGGTAATAATAGTAAAGGGAAAGTTCTGGGGTCTGGTACAGTACAGTCTGGTAATGTAAAATTTGAAAATGTCAATCTAATAGACAATCTAAAATTCAACCTCCCGAGTGTTTCACAAATGAGTGATAAGGGGTATGGTTCATTCTTCACAAAGGAGTGTTATAGGATTGTTGGACCAGAAATGGTTGAAAAGATTGAAGCAATAATAAAAAATGGTAAAACTAAACTTGTTGCTCAAAGAAGTGGCAATGTTTATGTTGTTGATATGTCAAAAGAGTGCCCCAGAACTGATGCATGTCTGTTCTCAGCTGCATCAAACAAAGAGACAGAACTATGGCACAGAGGATTGGGGCACACAAATCTTAAGACAATCACTGCCATTTCAAAATAGGGGTTAGTTAGAGGTTTACCTCAAAAACTGTTCATCTGTCCTGAGCATTGTGTTTCCTGCCTAAAAGGTAAACAACATAAAAGCTCCTACAAATCCATTGATGAGTCCAAAACAACCAAATGTTTGCAAATGCTTCATATGGATTTGTTTGTCCCAGTTAAAGTCATAAGTCTTAAGAAAAAGAGATATTGTTTGGTTATTGTTGATGACTTTTCTAGGTTTACATGGACTTACTTTTTACACTCAAAAGATGAGACTGTAGGCATTCTGCAAGACTTTATGAAACAGGTTGAAAAGCAGTTTGACCTTCCAGTAAAAATCTTCAGAAGTGACAATGGCACAGAGTTCAGGAACAAGGAGTTGGATGATTTCTGTGTGTCAAAAGGAATTGTGAGACAATACAGCATTCCAAGGACCCCAGAACAAAATGGGGTTGTTGAAAGAAAGAACAGAACTTTGATTGAGGCTGCCAGAACCATGTTTGTAGATTCAGGTTTGCCATTAACTTTTTGGGCAGAGGCAGTAAACACTGCTTGCTATGTCCAAAACAGAGTTTTAATCAACCCCAGGCATCAAAAGACTGCCTATGAACTGCTGTATAAAATAAAGCCATTAATTTCATATTTCAAAGTTTTTGGTTGCCCATGCTTCATTTTAAACTTAAAAGATTCTATCTCTAAGTTTGCATCCAAAATTGATTGTGGTTATCATCTGGGATACTCAACCACTGCTAAGGCCTACAAAGTGTTTAACACAAGGACCAAAATAGTGGAAGAGACTTTGAATGTGGTTCAATGAACTTCCAAAACAGTGGAAGAGACTTTGAATGTGGTTCAATTAACTTGCATCCAAAATTGATTGTGGTTCAATGAACTTTCATCAATGAAAATCCCAGCATATCCTGCAGAATTGTTTGATCTTGATAAATTCACTTTTGAAAATACTGCTGTCAAGACTTGTTGGTGCAGTCATCTGTCGTCTTCGTCTTAGTGTCAAGTCTCGGTCACGGTGTGGATCTGATCAGGCATGACATCACGAGTGACATCACCCAAGTGACATCACAAGTGATGTCATGATCTCAAAAATAAGATATTAGCCGTTTAATGTTTGCACAAGAAATATACATTCACAAAAGACAAAACATGTTGCCATCTTGATGTTGATTGGACCAACATATGGTCCAATGAGGAGATGCCATCATGAAAGCCAATGAGTGGAAAGTATAGCATTTGAAGTCAACATGGTGCACCTCTTATTCAGACATGTGAATCGCTTATTCATCAACCATGCTGAACCGCCTTTATGTCAAGATCTGAACCGCCTGTATGTCAACAAGTCAAGAGCTGAACCGCTTGAAGAACATTAGCTGGATCGCCTTTACGGCATGATATTCTGGATCGCTTTTATAGCTTTAGGGGCTGAACCGCTTTAATGTCAGTCCATTGGAGCGGTTCACAACATATATAAATAGGTCATTGTCATTTCATTTGAAAACGTTGTTCAGATTTGCTACCGAAGTGCTGCCGGTATTTCCTTGTACTGTAAACGTTCTTATATCAATATAGAAGAGGATTAAAGTGTAAAACAAGCTGTGTATACGTCCGTTTCTTTGTTTCCGCCGCTGAAACGGATTTGAGCTCTTCCGAACGACTCGTTTAGGTCGAAGTCCGATCCTACAATTGGTATCAGAGCCAAGAAGGAGGAGATCTCGCATATACAGCTCGTTCTCATCATTTTTCTGCTTCTACACCTTTCTTTTTCGAAAAACGCAACTTTTTACGGTCAAAATCGCTCCAAATTCACACAATATGTGCGGAATCATGTTTTAACAAAATCTGGAAGTTTTCAGAACTTAATTCGGCTTAAAATTGATTAAATTTGAACTTTCGCTCGAAATAGGTTCGTGTTTGCTGACGTCAGGTCTGAACCGCTCGAAATATCGTCTGAACCGCTCGAAACACATGTCTGAACCGCTCGAAAATATATGTTTTTGAACCGCTCATAGGAACATCCTTGAACCGCTCAAAAGTGTAAAGTGTGGACCGCTCATTTGACCTTACCTGGATCGCTCATAGGAATATCTTGAACCGCTCAAAGATATTATTGTGAATCGCTTTTATGGAAATCTGTATGGACCGCTCATAGGATTACTCCACGTGGTTCGCTTGTCTGAAAATTATAACATGACTCGCTTTTATGATAATTGACTGTCATCAGTCGTTAAATACGTCGACAAATTAAAGTCAAACATTCCACCGCCATTCTCTCAATTAAATCAACTCACACTTGTAGGCCAGCTAATACAATCATTTTGTCACTGCCCAAAATACTTTTAAAAAAGTGCACCGCCCCACTCACAAATACAAGCAATTAAAACAATTTTAGTTGGTCGGTATCATCGGTAATCCCACATATTGCCGCCCCATTATCTAAATGGCCCAATAGAACTTTTACATTTGCCGCCCAATTACATCATCACATCGTCTCAATTAAAGGTGTGCCACCCATTTAAAGGCCCAATTATTGATTAGTTTAGTGGACTGGGGTGCTGCCATTTGAAGGGAAACACGTGTCGGGTTTGTTTTTACGGAAAAATGGCAATGGTGTTTGATGAACAGGAGAACTATTATTTCGAAAGATTTAATGATTGGCATCACGGATTTCTAGATGAGGGTTATAGAAAAGTGAGCAAAGATGGTTGGGCAAAAAGGTTCAAATATTTCGTGTGTCTGAAAGACGAAACGTTGGATGATCTTAAAGACAGATATAGTGTTTTATTGAGTTATATGAAAGATCATGAGATATACCCGTCAAATGCTGAAAAATTGGAGAAATTTGCAGATGCATTACCGATTGAATGGGGTGAATGTTTGAAGAATTTAAAGGAGAACTCAAATTTTTCAAAATTACCTCTAAATCAATTCATCAGCAAACTTCAAACTCATGAACTTGAAGTTAGAAAGAAGAAGAAAGATTTGATCAAGGTTTTGGAGAATAATGTGCTAGATCTAAGTTCAGATGTGATTGAAGAGATGCAAAAAAGGGTTACTAAATGTATCAGGACAAAACATGTGCTGAAATACGATTTCAAACGAGGTTGTTATATTGATAATAATGGAAACCCTTTTGATTTCGTTAAATTGTTTTGTGCAGGTACATTGATAGCAAAGGAAGAAGAAGCTTCAAAAGCTAAAGAATCGGTGAAGAATGAAACAATGTGCTCAACATGCGATAACTTTAAGACTGACAATGACAAACTTGAGAGAGACATAGAAAGTTTGGCATTTGAAGTCAAAAAGTTGAAAGATGAGAAGCACGTTGCTGAAAAACAAATTCTTTCTTTGAAAAAAGATTGTGAGAAGTTGAAAGCCGAAAACGACAAACTGTTGATTGATTTTAACAGTTTGACTTTGAAATATCAAGAATTTGAGGGGCAAGTGAAAATTCTTGAAGATGGGAAAAATGTGTTTAGTAAAAACAACATTGAAAAACAAAAGATGATAAATTCCCATCTTCAGAAGATTGTCGAACTTGAAAAAGAAGGTGAAAGCGCTCAAAAGAGAATCAAAGAGTTGGTAAAAGAGCTTGAAAGCAAAAAGAAATCGTCAGAAGATGAGGATTTCTGGATAAAGCTTGAAAACAAGAATCTAAAAGCCAATGAATCAAAATTTCAGGAACAGATCAAAATTTTGATAAATGAAAAGTCTGTTCTTGAAAGTTTGAAGGTTGAGAATGACAATTCCATCAAGTCTCATCTTGAGAGAATTTCTCAGCTTGAGGAAGAAGCTAATAATTCAAGGACCAAGATAGATAAACTTGAGAAGAAATTGATTAGTTTTGCGACTAAATCTGACAAGTTGAATATTCCTTGTCCAAAACCGATCAATTCAGTTCCGATGAGTGAAAAGGCTACAAACGTTGACAAAGTCAAAGTCAAAGATTGTGATGATAAAACTGATGAGGAAAATGAGAAATTTTATTCAGCAGATGAGTCTGTGACAGAGTCTGATGATGAAAATGTTAAGAAAGAAAAACAAAAATTGTTTTTAAAGTTGAAAGAAAAATTTCAGAAAACTGTTCTGCAATCAACTGAAAAAGGTGAATGCTCTAAGCAAAAACCTGTGAAGAAGATTGTAAAACAGAATCAAAACTTTAAAAATGAAAGAAAAAACTCATCAGTACGATCATCCAATCAAAAGAAAAAATTACAAAAAATTGAAAATGAAAATTCAAAATTTGTTGTGTGCAGAACAAACCACAGTGCAAAAGTGTCAAAACCAGCACATTTGAGGAAGGAATATCACCAAGCCAGACAATGCTATGATCTGAGCGTTTGGTGTGAAAATGGTAACTGGTATGATAACAGGGTGTGCTACAGCTGCGGATATCAGGGGCATATTGCTGTTAACTGCCAATACTGGAGTTATGAGACCAGAAGGTGCTATAATTGCAATATCAAAGGTCACATTGCCAGAGATTGCCCAAGAAGATCAAATGACAGATTGAGGGCTAATTCTCAGAAAATGGCAAAGAAAATCCCAGTCGTTGTCAAGCCCAAAGAATTGAAAGCTTCGGGTCAAAACGTCAAAGAACAGAAGGTCAAAGAATCTAAAGTTCAAGAAACAAAAGTGAAGTTGTCTCAAGGGCAGAAAGACCGACTGAGAAAGAAGAGAAAAAAGGCGAGAGAGTATCTCGAGAAGATTTTGTTCTCGGGTTCATCCGTTGGTAAGAATAAGAGTGCTGATGAATCAAATCCCTCAATTGCAAAGTCAAGCAAGTCGAATTCATCAGATACAAATCTGAGGACGAAAAAGGACAAGAAGAAGGTAACATTTTGTGGCAATGAATCTGTTTCTTTGGAAACAAAGGAGCCACATGTCGGCGATGAATCTGACTCATTAAAGTCAGACAAGCCACATACAGGCAATGATTCTGGTTTGTCAAAACCAGAAAAGCCAATGGTTGAGGTAAATTTTTCGAAAACACCCAAGGCTGGTCGGGCTTGGGTTGATCTTTTTAAATGAAAAACAGGAATTGCCGGAGCTCCCAGGTTGGTAAGCGTGGAGCATGAATCGGCATCTTTCTTGAATCTTATTCGGTAACGTCATTCAAATGGTAAAGAGGTTTGTTTATGTGTTTCTTACAATTGGTACGATGGTTTCTGAACTGAAAATGGTAAATCAAGGACATTAAGTTGTACTTGTATTTTCCTACATTGGTAGAAAGACAAGATGATGAACCACAACCCCGAACATTTGTTAGATATTTCTACAAATGATAATCTACAATTGGTAAAATCAATCAAACTTATTTTCCGGAAAAACCATTTTGATTAAAACAAACTTAAGTGTTTTGAAATCTAAATGGGAAAATAGTTTGTTGATAGGGGGAGTTCTGATTGTTTATGCCTAGTGAATGGAGATTTGAGGAGATTCGATATCAGTTGTCATGTTCTGTATAGTTTGTTTTCAATTTTCATTAGATGTATTTGAATTTTAGGGGGAGTAAGAGTTTTTAGAAAATCCAAAAACATCAGAAAATTTGAAAAAGTCAAAAACATGATAAAATCAAAAATGAGTTTTTGTTGCATAAAAGAGGAAATGATAGTACATCAGTGGACTATCACAACACGCTAAAGATATGAAATGTTTAAAAGTGATAAACAATCTTACTGCGGATGTGTCAGTAGATTTTCATACACTTAGTAAATTGAAACGAGATATAAACATAAATCAAACTTGCTTGATTTGTGGGTAACTATTCTTGGATATATATGTAACCCCTGAAATCTCGTTTGAAAGATTTCTTTTTCTGATATACTAGGTTTGTATACTCTGTGATATCTGGGGTATTATCCTGGGACTTCTGCTGAATGGAAGTTCTGACCTAGTCCTCGGATAATACTTGCTGCAAATGCTTGAAACATAGCATTAAACCCTCAGCTGATTAGACAATAAAATTGATAATCAGTTGTTGTAGCTGAAAAGATCCTCTAAAGGGGACACACCTTTAAGTCGAAGCTGATATCTCTCTGCGCATACGGAAGTATCGACCTGAGATCCCTCAGCCCTCGCATTTCACCTAAATTATATACAGATATCAGTTGTAGTATATTTTCCTGTAAATCTGAATATTGAGATCTGGATACGGGAGTATATTCAAGTGGAGTGATACACAGTTAAGTTCAAGTCTCTAAAACACTAATATCGTATCTCGAATCAGTTGAAATTTGTGTGAAAATTTAAGAGGACAAACATACTGACAATCTAGGTAAATTGTTTAAAACTGAGAATGTTTAAAGCTTAACGGTGTTAGTGATTTGTCTCAAAACTGATATGATCCTCTTGCACAAATTCGCAAAAATATTGTTTGTGAATATTTCATTTCTGCATTTCAATTTCTTTTATTCAAAAATCCAAAAAGATTTTCAGTGTGTTTTAGCATAAATTTTTGAAAATTCAAAAAGATTTTCGACAACTGATGTTGAATAGCTGATTTTCAAAATTCCGAGTGCTAAACATGATGAGCAATTCTTGAGAGGGAGTGTGTGTGTGAAATTAATTGTTTTCATAATCTAACCTTTTCAAGTGGTTCATCACAATCTGAGTTTGTTTTGATTGAGAATCTGAATTGGAGTAAGTTCAATATGTTTGATAAATATATGTGAAAGAAATTTACTCTGAGGTAGAGTTGATGCAGGAAAGCCAGACGTCGATCCTGAAGATGTTGCTGAAGATCAAAGGAATGCCAGCAAATCGAGAGGGGGAGTCTGAAGACAGAGAGAGAGAAGTCCAAAGACTGTTAAAGACTGAAGTCGTTTGAAGACTCGACACTTTAGACTCGTCAACATCTGAGGGGGAGTCTGTTGGTGCAGTCATCTGTCGTCTTCGTCTTAGTGTCAAGTCTCGGTCACGGTGTGGATCTGATCAGGCATGACATCACGAGTGACATCACCCAAGTGACATCACAAGTGATGTCATGATCTCAAAAATAAGATATTAGCCGTTTAATGTTTGCACAAGAAATATACATTCACAAAAGACAAAACATGTTGCCATCTTGATGTTGATTGGACCAACATATGGTCCAATGAGGAGATGCCATCATGAAAGCCAATGAGTGGAAAGTATAGCATTTGAAGTCAACATGGTGCACCTCTTATTCAGACATGTGAATCGCTTATTCATCAACCATGCTGAACCGCCTTTATGTCAAGATCTGAACCGCCTGTATGTCAACAAGTCAAGAGCTGAACCGCTTGAAGAACATTAGCTGGATCGCCTTTACGGCATGATATTCTGGATCGCTTTTATAGCTTTAGGGGCTGAACCGCTTTAATGTCAGTCCATTGGAGCGGTTCACAACATATATAAATAGGTCATTGTCATTTCATTTGAAAACGTTGTTCAGATTTGCTACCGAAGTGCTGCCGGTATTTCCTTGTACTGTAAACGTTCTTATATCAATATAGAAGAGGATTAAAGTGTAAAACAAGCTGTGTATACGTCCGTTTCTTTGTTTCCGCCGCTGAAACGGATTTGAGCTCTTCCGAACGACTCGTTTAGGTCGAAGTCCGATCCTACAAGACTAACAGTGCAGGTCCATCAGAGAATTCATCACCGGACTATGGGTATGAGATCATCATTCCTCAACAAAAGTCTGTCACAATGGGAAGAGCAGCAGATGTAGAAAACAGTTGTCAAAGCTCAACCACTGCTACCTCAACAGTTGTTGACCAAAGTAGCCCCTTAACCCCTGCCTCCACATCATCAAACACTGTTGATAAAAGTCCTCAAACAGTGGATCAAAGTCAGCATGTGTCCTCACCTTTACCACCTATCCCACCACCTTTTGAAGCCACTGCTGGATCATCAAAGTCACCAGCAGTGGCTATCTCAGATGATTCACATCTGCAGCCATCTCCACTTAATGCCATTGTTCCATACCAAGGAGAGCTCATCTTCTTGAAATCTCATCCACCAGACCAAATTATTGGCAACATCAATGAAGGGGTGCTCACAAGAAGTCAATCCCAAAACATTTGTCTTTTTGCTGGTTTTCTATCACTCCATCAGCCAGCCAAGTACCAAGAGGCACTAAAAGACAACAGCTGGGTAGAAGCCATGCAAGAGGAGTTCCAACAATTTAGAAGACAACAAGTTTGGGAGCTTGTACCATTGCCAGAGGGTGTAAGTCCTATTGGCACAAAATGGGTCTTCAAAAATAAAACTGATGAAAGGGGTATTGTTGTCAAAAATAAAGCCAGACTTGTGGTTCAAGGGTTCAGACAAGAAGAGGGCATTGACTATGATGAAACTTTTGCCCTTGTAGCAAGACTTGAAGCTATCAGATTATTTCTGGCCTTTGCTGTCAACCACAACATCAAGGTGTATCAAATGGATATCAAATGTGCATTCCTCTATGGTAAGATTCAAGAAGAGGTTTATGTCTGTCAACCTCCAGGTTTTGAGGATCCATTTAATCCAAATCATGTCTACAAGCTGAATAAAGCTTTGTATGGCTTGAAACAAGCACCAAGGGCCTGGTATGAAACTCTGTCCACCTTTCTACTTTCCATTGGTTTCACAAGAGGTAAGATAGACAAAACATTGTTTCTAAAATGGAGAGGGAAGGATTTGATGATTGTCCAGATTTATGTGGATGACATCATCTTTGGAAGCACATGTAATAAAATGTGTGAAGAGTTCAGAAAACTCATGACAGCTAAGTTTGAAATGAGTGCAATGGGTGAACTCCAGTGCTTTCTTGGTCTCCAAGTAAGGCAATTGCAAAATGGCACTTTTATCCATCAAGGAAAATATGCCAAAGAACTTTTAAAGAAATTTGAGATGGATGATTGTAAACCATGCAGTACACCCATTGTAACCAATAAATTAGTCATGTCTGATGAGAAGGATGAATTGGTTGATCAAACTTTGTATAGAAGCATGATTGGGTCTTTATTGTACCTAACTGCATCTAGGCCAGACATCATGTTTGCAACATGTGTCTATGCAAGATCCCAATCAGCCCCTAGAAAGTCAAACCTTATTGCTGTAAAAAGGATATTCAGATACCTCAAAGGTGCTCCCACACTTGGTATCTGGTATCCAACTGATGGTAAAATTGAGCTTTCAGGTTTATCAGATAGTGACTTTGCTGGATGTGACAAAACAAGGAAGTCCACTTCAGGAGGGTGTCAATTCCTAGGCAATTGCTTAGTGTCTTGGCAAAGCAAAAAGCAAGCAGCTGTTTCAACATCCACTGCTGAGGCAAAATATATAGCAGCTGCAAGCTGTACAGCCCAACTGCTCTGGCTTCAAAATCAGTTGCTGGATTTTGGTATCACTGCCTTGAAGACACCACTCATGTTGGGCAGCCAGGCAGCATAAAATATCATCAAAAATCCAGTTTCCCATTCAACCACCAAACACATTGACATCAGACATCACTTTGTGAGGGATTGCTATGAAAAAGGTTTGATTTCTCTGCATCATGTTCCAACTAAGGATCAGCTGGCAGATGTGCTAACCAAAGCATTAGACACATCCACCATTGAAAGCTTGATCTCTAGGATTGGCATGCTAAACATGGAATAACAGGCAAAATCCTGTTTCTCTATGAATAAAAGCATTAAAATGTTTTCAGAAAATCAAAAATCCATCCTTAAAAATAGCTAAAAATGAATTTTTCATTAAATCCTTAAAAGTCTGCCATAACCACTAATGAGTTCAAAAGTCTGTTCTACTTTAAAGTCTGTCCACTACTGAAAGTCATCCCCTGTTTTCTCAATTTCTTGATAAGCACTGTTGTTCAAAATCAGTGTTGTATCAGCTGATGTGCTATCTACTGATAGTAAAAATCATCCACTGCTTCCATCTGTTACCGTTGCAACCACTGCCTTCATCAGTAGTTTTCATAAAAGTACTGTCCTTCATTTCATCAGGGGTTGGCACGTGGACAGTACATAGTGGTCAGACCTTTTGTAACCACTGCCACGTCAGCATTCACTTTTTCTCCATAAAACCCCCTTTCAAAACCCCAAACAGGGTTTTACTGTCGAATTGAATTCATAAAAATTCTCTTCTCAAAGTAGTTTTCATCTCATTTTCTCAAATTCCTTCACAACTTTCTTCGATCGTTTTCTTCAAAATGACTAAATCGAAGTCCTCCGCAAAATCAACTTCAAAATCATCTTCCAAAGAGGCTTCTCAAAAGGTTAAACCCATCGAAATCCCACACAAAACTTCTCACAACCTTCTGGGTCTTCTCACAAAACCCGACACCACCGATGCTTTCGACTCCATTATTGATATTATGTCTGCATCAAAGTACAAAACTTTGTTAATAGCAGATGCACCAATTTACTTGGCGACCCAAAGAGAGTTCTGGAAAAATGCAACCCTTGACAAACAAGGAGAGACTGTCATAGCCATCAATTCTTCTCTAAAGAGTAAAGCTGTCAAAATTACACCACAATCCATCTCGGAAGTCTTTCAACTCGATGATCAGCAAGGTAAATCCTTCTTTCCTAAAAAAGAGTTAAAAATTGACTTTATTGAAAGAGGGTATGCAGATACAATGATGAAGAGGGATACCTTACAAAAAGGTTTCTTCCCTTCTGCAACAAGGTTTTTATTTCATACCCTCCTAATGTGTGTTTCAAACAAAACCACTGCTTTTAATGAAATACCATTAAAGATTCAAAATCTGGGATATGCTATTCTTCAAGAAGAAAATTTTAATTATTCTCAGGAAATCTTTAATGATCTGGTTAAAAATGTTGAAACAAAATCATTCTTACTGTTTCCAAGATTTCTAAGTTATTATTCTGAAAAGAAACTTGGTAAGGATGATGCTTCTGCAATAAAACAAGGTGAATCTTTTCAAATGCACAACTTAACTGCGGAAACTTTTACAAGAATGTCAACACCTTGCAAAACACAAGCAGAGGTGCCTGAGCAGAATTTAGCAGCTACCACTGCTCCTAAGGTATCTGCTGCCGAGCCCACTGCTCAAGGTGATTAAAGCAGCAAAACAACTGCTTTGAAACCCACACCTACAATCCACAAAAAGCCAAAACAAAAGAAAATTCAAAACCCCCCCAAACCTACCAATAAGGCAACCCTGGAAGATGAGATACCAGAGCAATTGCCTGTGACAACACAAAAGTCACAAGAAATCACTGCTGCTACTTCCTTACAACAGTTGGTAGAAATATCTCAACCCATGGCTGAAACTCCTCCTGCTTCTTCTCAAAAAGAACAGGTTGTACAAATAGGGACACCACAATATGATGCTCTGGAATCACTTGCTTCCATCATCCACAACCCAATGTCCGGGGCCAATTCTCTTTCCACACCCAACCTCACATCCACACTTCCACCACAAACAAAGATTTTGTTGGATGCAATTGATTTGAACCAGGCACAAACCAGTCCTTCTCAATCACCTGTCAATGAGAATATGACTCAACAAATGACTGGGTCTGATGCATCAATCCTTGCTAACCCACCAACACAACCTGAGGAGGTTACACCCCTTGAGTTACAAGTAACTCTTGGTGGTAGTCCAAGTGAAGCAGCCACTACAAGTGTTGAACCCACTGGTTTACATCTGGACAGTGGTTACATCAATAAGACTTCCTTGGAGGCAATTCTTTCTATGGCACCTCTGATATCCACTAGTGAGTTTGTTTTGACCACTGGTACCATCAAAAGGTTATCAAGTGCTGAAGGAAGAAGACCCCAGTACCAAGAAAAAGGGGCATCAGTGGATAATGTTTGGAGTACACTCCCTGCATCAACCACTGATACAACCACTGTTAGTGGGAAATCAGATGATCCCATTAAATTGGGTGATGGTTTAAAGTACCTAGAATTGACGAACAGAGTTGAAAAACTGGATACATCTGTTGCAGAAATCAAAGAAATGCTGCATCACTTGTTGAAAGTACCAAAGGTGCAACCCACTGCTGTTCCACCTCAAGCACCTGCTCCACCACAAGCATCTGCTGCAAATGAGTTATGGAGCTTATTTCAACCTTTTCTCCAACAGCAAAAACAACTGGCTGATCAGCAACATGCTATACATGTACAAGAGCTGAGAAACATGCTGGAGTCCAGGTTTAGAAACACTCAAGCTGATATCAAGGCTATAAAGGCCCATATCTTGAACACCACTGGCACTGCTCCTCCCACTGTTCTCTTCATCGATCAGCTGCCCCCAGATAATGCCAAAAAGGGGGAGAAAATCAAGGAGTGGAAGAAGAAAGGTATAGATGATGGTCTGTATGTTGAACCAGAAAAGGATGCTATGACCAGAAATATTCCTTTGCCAGATGGCAGCAAAAAGGTTGATGTTACCCAAAATGCACTTGATGAAGCTGTAGCAAGTGTAAAAGGGACAAAGCGGCAAAGGATATGTCAAGGTGGAATGAGGAGAAAAGAGCTTACATGGAGCTGAATGCGCAGGGTTGTTCTGAGCCTGTGGATGTTCAAAATCCTGTGCCAAAAAGAAATCCCACTAGAAAAGTGAGGGAACCCAAATCCATACCATCCAGACTCACAAAGCATACTCCAAAACCACCATCCAAAAGCCCCCAACATCAAACTTTCACCCAAACAGTTGTTGTAACACCTGCTGTATCAACAACTGTTGATACTTCAGTGGTTTCAATAACTGCCAGCCAAACACCTGCCATCACTTCAACACACACCACTTTAACACATACCACTACCACTGCCTTATCACCTTCATCACCAAAAATCACTTCACCTTCAAAAACAGTCATTCCATCATCACCTCCTGCCAAAAAGCAGAAGACATCAGATGTTACAACATCTGTTGTAATGACAACAGTGGTTGATACACCAGTTGTTTCAACAACTGTTAGTCAATCACAAACCACTGCCACTAAAATCATCACCACTGATCCACCCAAAACATCATCAGCACCAAAAAGGAGAAGGCTAATCGTGAAAGATGATGACATTTCATCACCACCAACATCTTCAAAACCTCTATCGCTTGTCACAATTCCAAATCCCATTCCTCTCTCTTCAGCTCAAATTCAAAAGCCATTACCTCCTGCAGGTGTTCAATTTCCTATTGAACTCATAGCAATCAGAGAAGAAATCAAGTCTTTTTACTATGAGGATGACCCTGCAAAAAGGAGATTACCATCTATTGAAGGATATCCAAGGCCAAACAATATTGAAGAATACTTGCAAGTCAAAGCTAAGCAAGCAGAGGATATCTCCAAAAGAGAGTCCAAAGGAAAGACTGACAAAGAAATTCAAAGGCATTATCAGTTTCTACTCACCCAAGTCAGATCTTTGGAGCAATTTGCTAAAAATGTGTGTCAGCAACTCTCAGAAAGGGCAGATGAGTCCTTGAGAAAAGACTATATTGATAACATCGTTGCTTACAAGAAATACAAAGGAGAGAGAGATATGTACAAAGAGTGGACCATTCCTGAGCTTGAAAGTGAAGCAGCCAGGATTCAAGAAATGATCAAGAATAAGGTCAAACACACTCCTCCTGAAAAATTCAAAAAGAGTGTACCTGACAAGACTTTAGAGTTGAAGAGAATGAAATAGGAGCTAATAGCAGCTGACTATGGGTCAAAGAATTTTGTGTCAAAATGGAGAGAAGATAGGGTCAGGGCCACCTACAAAAGGTTGGAGGAACTAAGGAAGAAAGATCCAAAAGTTCCACAAAAACCTGACTATTCCAAAGCAGAGGTCTCAACAAGACCACCAAAGCTGCAAGTCAAAAGAGCCACTGCTCCAGCTGGTGCTACCATCTATAATAGAAGGGATCAAAATCAGTTGGGTGCTGAAACAATCCAAGAATTAATGGCTGGTGATGACCTTGTAAAAGATGGCATTAAGAAAATGATTGAAGAAACTCTTGGATTGAATCAATCTGCAAGTACTGCTCAGACAGTCATGAATAGGCCTGCATCACCAAACACCTCATCCAATAAAAATCTCCCAAGAAACCCACCAGACTCAAAAGTACTAAAGTGGAAAACTGATAAACAGACCCATGTACTGACAGTGATCAAGTCTGGTGGAGAAGTGAAGAAAATAACAAGGGAACAAGCTCTTGGCCTGAGTCTTGAAGATTTGCAGGATCTCCTTGATCTTCCACTTAGCAGGGATGATGATGACACAGATGCCTTAGCCTTTGAATTACAACTCAAAGGGAAAATAAGGGAACTGTTGATGAGGCAATAAAGATCTATCAATAATGAAGAGTTTTGGCATTATCTGTTCCAGGGGGAGATTGTTGGGATTGAACCCTATCAGAGGAACAGATAATTAAAGCCAAAACTGGATCAGGGCAGTGGATCTAGAATAAGCAGATGTTATGCTTCATCTCTCCCCTTGAAAGTGGGCTCAACAACTGCTGACCTCCAATCTACTGATCTTTACAAACTGCTGACCAACAACTGCTGCCCAAGTTAAAGACCGATGGAAGACTAAAGCTCTGCTGTTCAATCTAATGCTATGAGTCAAGCTTTGCTAGATATGTAAAGTGCTGCTGGGTTCACATCAGTGGAAGGATGCAGCAGTAGTTTTGTTTACTTGATGAATTGTATTGTAATAACAGTTGTTAGCATAGCAGAGTTTGTATAGGTCAGATGTTAGAGTTTGTTAGGAGGTTAGATGTCACTTTCATGGTGACGTCAGTAAAGATGCTCAGTGGTTTGTCTCGTGCCTATAAATAGAACAGTGCTCTGTACTGTTCTATTAGCTCTTCACCATCTTCTTCATGTACGAACAAATCACTGAGCTCAGGCTGGGGGGAGTTTGTAGCATACATGCAATTGTAATCAGTGTTTGAAATAAATTTAAGCATTCGGTTCTTTGTTGAAAATGTATGTTGAAAACAATTCTCCTGTTTGATTGTGAAAAGTTTGTTTCCATCTAAATTCCGCTGCACTACTCTTTCATTGTTCATCTTAATTCAAACATAAATCACAATCAACCCAAACTCAGATCCTAACAATAATATAGAGTAAATTACTTTTTTAGTTCCTGTTTTTAGTGGTTTTAATCACTTGAGTCTAAAATTAAAAAAGTTTAACGCTCCGTATCCACTCATTTTATAACGTTTTCAAGTTCATGTGTTTTAGTGGTTTTAAACACTTGAGTCCAAAATCAAAAGTACAAGTGTTAAAATTTGGACTCAAAATATTATAAAATGAACGATTAAGAACTTAGAGCGTTAAACTTTTTGATTTTGAATTCAAGTGGTTAAAACACTAAAACGCAAGTAATTAAAAAATAATTTACTCTATAATATATTAAAAGAAACTCATTTCTACGGTAACCATTTGTTTGTTCACTTTTCCATTTTCTGTTATGGTAAAGTGTAAAATACAAATGCGCTTATCGTACGATACGTACGCGATCATCCCAGCCGTTCGATCAGATGCGGATCTGGTACGAATTCAATACATATCGCATGTGAAAAAATGGTTAGCATGGGGTAGTGTGAAAAATGGCATGGGGTGTGTAGATGGACAAAATCGCACGTGGAAGATTGAATATCGCATGTGAAAAATGGCAGTATGGGGTAATGTGAAAAATGGCATGGGGTGTATAGAATCGCATGTGGAAGATTGAATATCGCATGTGAAAAAATGGCAGCATGGGATTATGTGAAAAATGACATCGGGTGTGTAGAATCGCATGTGGAAGATTGAATATCGCATGTGAAAAAATGGCTAGCATGGGGTAATGTGAAAAATGGCATGGGGTGTGTAGAATCGCATGTGGAAAATTGAATATCGCATGTGAAAAATGGTTAGCATGGGGTAATGTGAAAAATAGCATGGGGTGTGTAGATGGAGAAAATCGCATGTGGAAGATTGAATTCGCACAGTTCGTACAGTTCGCATGGAGGTATGAAATCGCATGGGAGATGAAGATCTGACAGCTGGGGTTATCGCGTACGTAATGTACGATATGCCCTATTGTACGTTAACCGGCCTCTATATATCTTATAATATAATAATTTATTTTTTCTTATGCATGTTTTCTGCAGACGATAATTATATATACTTTTCAATACGATGTATGTATTTTAATCTATGTGTTCCTATAAAATAATGTTTTATACTGAATATAACTGTTACGACGTGCTTATTTTTATCTAAAATTTGATAACAGTTTGAACGGGCTAAATATAATTGATGTTTTTCTTTACCATGATGAATTGAAATCATACCGTTAAACATCAGTACCGGTACTGTATTCGTTTTTATGATTTTCTCGACGTGACGTTATAAAATTTGTTGAAAACGGAGTTGTATTCGCAATAGAGTATTTTTTGGGTACTATAAGCTATAACAAATGTCGGCATTTGTTTCTATGGTTTCCGATCCTTGTAAAACACCTGTTTATATCATGTTAGGCATATCTCGACCGATTGCTATATTTAGTGTCTGTTCCTTGCCAAACCTTCTTGAGATAGATGGTTAGAATAATTTGTTTTCCTTATTTTCCCTTGGTTTATAGTAACGGACCAAAATGTCGTCACCAAACAAAATTACCAACCGAATCATCACCGCATCGTGCATATATTAGCTTACACCCGTAACTATCAAAGATACTAAAATACGATTAAACATTTTTACACAATAAACACACCCCGTCGCAAAGTGCGGGGTACTTCCAACCCTAGTTGGTACCAAGAGTAGTAATGGTCAAGTGCTAGTGGAATAATATTTTATTGTCATTTTTCTTGTCTTTGATAAGAATCCATGAACTCAATATCTCTCCGGAATGTGAATCAGTGGCGAACCCAGGAGTTTTTTTTTGGGGTGCGGAATTTTTTTTAAAAATTTTAGACCCCTAGCTATATAAAAAATCGGTTCATAGCGGGTCGGATCGGGTTGGGTCATGTAAAACAAGTAAAAACAAACAAACAAAGTTTCATAGCGGGTCGAATCAGATCGGGTCGGGTCGGGTCCATTTCAATTCTCAAACAATCAAACCCTAGTTCCTAACTTCCTATCACATTAACAAACAAAAAAACATCAAAGTTCAAACCATCCCTACTTTTATTTCTCTTAATCATTCAATAAAAGAACAAAAAACTTATCTATAACATACCTTGGTCTTTAATTAGAATAATTCGGCGAAAAAAAGTGGTTCAACCCCTTTCCTCTTGAGAAATCGCGGCATAATTTCCCTACTCATTGTTCATTCCTAATCCTATCACATACAAAATAAACAAGGATCTTCAAGTGTTCAACCATAGCCCATGTTCCTTAATTTTCAATTTAAAATTTTGAATTTCAAGCCCTAGTAATTATTATTTGCCAACCAACAATCATATAATCAATAAACATGTTTGCCAACCAAAATTTTGAATTTCAAGCCCTAGTAATTATTATAAGCCCTAGTAAAAAACATGTACCTGTCAGGGGCGGCCTGAATTAACCAGTTTGCAGTCGCCGACCGGAATTATGCTGTCGCTGGGCGCTGAAGTGAGGCAGAGGGAGGGTGAGAGTCGCTGGCAAGTGGCAGCGATTTGGGCTTTTTTTTATTATGTGGACTGGTTTGTTTAACAAAACTAGTAGTTGGGTTGGGCTTGAATGGGTATTAAGTTATTGGGTTTGATTGATTGAATTTAAGTTTTATTGTTGGATCGTCGTTGACCCTGAATGAGTCAATCAGAAGAGTCGTTTATCTAATTCAAAGGCGGAATCGATGAATCAGACGCTTAAACTAAATATAATGCTTCACTTTATTGATTTTGACAATGATTACAACCTGGAAGCAATTTGGCAGCACCTCGTTACACAATCAGATCCGTGCCAAATGAAACAGACATGCACCTATTTATAGTGGATATGGTTCGCTTATGTGGTCATGCACATATAAGCGGACCTGTGTGATGTGTGTGGTTCGCTTATATGGACATTGTCCATATAAGCGGACCTCCATGCTAAACCACCATATTTCAGTTCTCGAACCTCGTGCATAGAATATTCTAACCTATCCTAATCTATTACATGATACAAGACGAAGTCAATAGACGTAGTGTACTAACAGACTCCCCCTCGGATATTGACGAAGTCTTCAGTGACCATTCTCTGTTATGCCACCTCTTCAGTCTTGATCATCTTGCCATCTTGTTCAGATTGTAACAATGTAAGTATCCTTCAATTTTTCTCTTTGATCTTCATAGTCAGCTAGCTCCCCCTCTCGTCAAGCTTCCGTGCTTTTAGGGATCGACACCTAGCTTCCCGGCTACAAGCTCTTCCTCACTTTCAGCTTGTCTTCAGACTCCCCCTTCGACTCGGCTTTCGGGATCGTAGTCTGGATCTTTCCTGTAATCCTCAAACATTCATAAGTAACAATATTTTCGAAATCATTAAACATGTTCTCTAATACACTCCCCCTGTCGATGTGTAGATTGTTAAAATCTTTGTAATAGAGATAGTTTACAATCATTAAACATGTTCTCTAATACACTCCCCCTGTCAACAAACTTCATAGATTTGACAATATTAACAAACCAGATTGTAAACTATCTCTATTACAAAGATTTTAACAATCTACACATCCAAATCCCTCTCAGTTAATCATTCAAGTTCAAATTAATGACCTTGAAGATATTCACACACTGTTTTTGAAGTTTTTCTAGAAATTTCAAGTTTCAAATTAATGAACTTGTTTTATTTTCAGAAACACAATCAGCTTACTCAGATTTTGAAACTCAGCAACTCAGATATCGGTTGTCGAAACTAACGCAGAAATCAAAATCTTTTTGTATTTTCTGAAAATATAAAGCAGTAAAGAAATATGTACAAACATATTTACAAACAATATTTTTGTTTTGAGTATGCGACAGAGGATCATATCAGTTTTTGACAAGATACAAGTACCGTTGAGCTTAGTTATACGTTAAGAAGTAAACAATTCACTTAGATTGTCGATATACTGATCCACTTAAATTTTCATACAAATTTCAACTGATTCAGGATACGATTTAGATGTTTTAAGAACTTAAACTCATTCATGTGTCCCACTTCTTGAATATACTCCCGTATCCAGAATCCCAGATATTCAGTCTTACAGGTGAGTATACCACAGATGATATCTGTAAGGGGTTAGATGCGAAACCGTGAGAGCTCAGGTCAGAACTTCCGTTCAGCAGAGAGATGACGGTTCGACTTTTGGTGTGTCCCCTTTAGAGGATCTTTTAATTACAACAGCAGCGACTATCAATTTTATTGTTTCATCAGCTTGCTGAGGGCGATGCTGTGTTTCAAGCATTTGCAGAAAATATTATTCGGGGACTAGGTCAGTACTTCCATACAGCAGAAGTCCCGGAATAATACCCCAGATATCACTGAGTATAAAGACCTAGTATCTCAGAATATGGGACCTTTCAAACGAGATTTCAGGGGTTACCTATATATTCAAGTAGTGTTCCCCACGAAATAAGCAAGTTTGAAATTTTAGGTTTATATCCTGAAAAAGTTTACTAAGTGTATAAAAACCTATCGACATATCATCAGTGAGACTGTTTAACGCTATTTAATCATTACAATTCTTTAGCATACTGTAACTGTCTACCGATGTACTATCATTTCCTCTTTTTACGCAGAACTCAAATTTTTGAATTTTATCATGTTTTTGGCTTTTTCAAATTTTCTAATGTTTTTGTATTTTCTGACAATCTTTCTCCCCCTAAAAGGCAAAATCATTAAAAAAAAATTTGACAAACCGATACTGATAGCTTTGTCTTGCCATCCATTTTCTGCTTAAAGTGCTCTGATTTACAGAAAATCCACTATCAAGTACCCCCATGATTTACAACCCATTGATTTTGACAGTTAGAAAACCATTTCTCAATCTGTGACAGTAATCATGCTTGTTCAGCCGTGAGGGTTTCAGCGTAGTCCATCAACACTTATTCAAACAGAAATAGTATCCAACAATACACATATTACACAAAACAACATACAAACCCCCTGTTCGACCAAAACCAGGGTTCATCAACATCTTGCTGTGCCAGGCTGCTCCAACCAAAAATCTCACAATCTTCAGCACCATTTAGCACCTGCACAATCAATAATTTGATCATTTGAACAAAGCAACCCAAGCCTGTTTAGACTCAGGTAATTGAACATGAATTCGACCAGGTAAAATTGGATAATTCCTTTCATTTTTCTCAAAAACATCGTCAATTTTAATCTCAACTTTTTCATCTTTTACCGAATTGACATGTTTCTTAACAGACCATGTTTGACTTGTTGGTGTTCCTCGTTTGTAAAAATTTGTCTGTTTTACAATCTTTTGTTTCTGAACAACACTTGGTTTCCAAAACTCTTGAGGTTTTGTCATATCGACAGATGTTCTCCAACTCTGTGTCGTTCTCAATCTGGGTGTGTGAGAGTTCCAGGTCTGTCTAGAATTGAACCTGTTCGGATTTGATTTCCAATTTTGATTTGAAGCAAACTTGTTTGTATTATACCTCCAAGTTTGTCTCGAATCAAATCTGGTTGACCTGTGTTTCACACTCTCAGATTTCTTTGTCTCAACATCAACAGGCTTTGGATTTGGACACTTTCGTGCAACATGTCCAATTTTATCACATTTAAAACAAACTTTCTTTGAAACATCCTTTGCCTGATGTTGTTTCTTTTTCATAGCCTCAAACTCTGCATTAGACTGTTGTCCAATTTTGAGTTTTTCTTCTTCTGTGAAACTCTTCCCTTGAACAAAACTAATTTTTGTCTGAAAATTTGGCATTTCAGTTCTGTTCCGATTTTGTTTCTTCTTATAACCCAAACCAGCTTTCATATTTTTCTTCTTAGAACCAGGTTTGTTATAAGAATCTTTGTAACCTCTACCAGCAAACTTCGAAATCTCAGACTTTTGAATCTCAACCATTTTGAAAACTTTATCGACCTTTTCTGAAATCACATTATGAATCGGGAAAACAACATCTAAGAATAGTTTGTCCGATCCAATCATGGTATAAACCAATCCTTTTGAATCATCATTTAAATTCTTCTCGGATTTTGTGTCTTTCAGATATCCATCATAAAGATTTCCTTCATCTTCATCTTGTGATTCAGAATTACCTTTTGTAGACTCATCTTTCAAAACACTATCAACCGCCTTACTCACCACCTCTGAATCATTAGCATCATCAGTTTTGGTGTAAATCACATCGATACTTTCAGGTAATTGGTCAGCTATGTTTAAACCCTTTGCCACCTTTTCCTCATCATAAAAAGTATAATTGTCTCTCAATGGTGGTGGTACCTGATGAAAATTCTGAACCAATACCCTTTTTGCAATTATCAGTATCTTTGTTATCTGGTGTGATATTGAAAATGCGTTCGAGAATGTACGAAGAGTTATGATAACTTTGAAGTTTTGTAACAATCTTTTCTTTTTCAGCCAAGACTTGTTTAAGATTAGCAATTTCATCAACACATTTGTTCAAATCAATTTGCTTTTCTTTAACCTTTCTTTCAAACATTTCTTTAGTGACTAAAGTTTCTGACAATCTTTGATCAAAACTTTTGACTTGGCTCTTCAAAGTATTATAAGCTTCTTGTACTCTCTGACTCGACCACTTTAAAGAATCATATTGTTTTTGTAACTCAAGAAATTTAGAATCTTTCTCAACACAATCAACACATTTTGCGGCACATTTTTCTTTCAAAATTTTATTTTCTTCTTCAAAATCATGACATTTCTGTGTTAACTTCTCAACTTTTAATTTTAAACTTTGTTCTGTTTCAATTCTTTCTTGACATTTCATTTTTAAAACATCTTCAAGTTTATTCATTTCATTATCTTTTATTTTTGTGATATCATCTTTTTCTGTACAGGCTTTGCACATTCCTATGCAATTCCTGCAATTGTTTTCATTTTTGTCAACTAAATCAACATTTGATGAGTCAGAAGATTTATTTACCTCATTTTCTTTCAGCACCAAATCTTCTTTCTCAGCTTTCTGATCTTCCACTGTCTTCTCCTCTTTTCCTTCTTTCTCTTCAGCTTTCTGTTCTTCTTCAGCAGTAGTCTTTGCATCAGCCTTCACTTCTTCAATCAACTTCTTCAACTCCTCTTCTTTTCTCTTTCTCATCTCTACCACCTTCGGTAGACTTGCATCAAAAACCTCTCTTATCTTCTTCTCCAAGTCAGGCAAATACTCTTTATCAGATAATCTTCGTGTGTTAAACGTAGCTTGCCTTGGAAGCAAATTTGTTACAGCTTTGAAATCCACTTTTGAAGGGTCGACAACAGGATTACCCCGTGAATCCATGTTACATTCAAGTTCTTCATTCCATCGTTTAGCTCTTTGAGCTTCTTTGAAAGGTTCATCTAACTTTCCAATTTCCCACCTCGCATAGTCTGCTTTCCACCACCTGTCAGGATCAGCATCAGCAACAAAAGCATACCCAACAGCATCTTGTTCAGGTAAAACTTCTTTGCTCCAATCATATCCTTCATCGTCGTAGATAACTGCAAGCGCTCTTGATCTTTCTTCTTGCTGTTTCAACCTTGGTGGCTCAGACTTATTCTGATGGTATATCGCTTTCTTGTAATAATCTTCGGTGAAAGGATTCTCAGAATCATCAGCAGCATAGGCATTTTTGCACTCGCGCTTGAAGTGACCTTTTTGTTTACATTTGAAACATGTCACTTTGGATTTATCAAATCCCAGTTTGGTAGTTGGCCCACTAATCGATTTTCTCCCCGTGATCTCCATGAACCGCTGTGCTCGACGAACCGCACTGGCCATGCACCATCTTATATCCATAAGTTCCATCTCTTCGGAGTCTAGCTGGTCATAATCTTCTTTCGTCAAATTGGTATTGCCATTCTTCCTAGCAACAAGGCATTCATACGATTCAAGAACAGATGCCAAGAAGACCATCTGTTGTTTTGCCGACTCTTTGCTGAAATTCTGCCCATTCTTCAAATCAACTGCGATATTACACTGGAATAGTTTCTTTGAAGCAGATTGGTCTGAAGCGTTTGAAGAAGAACCACTATGAAAACCACTGTGAAGACTTTCATTGTTCACTGAATTCGAGCTTTCTGCAGAAAATACTGTTTTTGGAGACCCAGCTTGTGGTATATTTCCTCTGTAATACAGTTCCACATTCTGCTGATAAGCTGGACTGTTGACTTTCGATCTTTTTATCTCCAACTCATGGCTTTCAAGCCTTTCGATCAGCAAATCCACTTTTACATCATCAGGCTTGATTGTATTCTTCAGCATTAGAGCAAAGTATTGCCAATCTTGATCTTTGGGCAATGCATCAAACAATTTATCCACCATCTCCTCTTCAGACACTTTGATTTCATATCTGGCCAGTTCCATTTTCAGATGTCCAAACCTCTCGATCATCTTACAAACAGATTCATTTTTCATGCAATTGAACACCTCAAACTCTTTACGCAACAATTTCTTTTTGTTTTTAACAATTTCATTACTACCAACACACTTTTTCCCTAACGCTTCCCACAAATCCTTTGAAGTTTTCTCCTGTTCAAGTAAAGAAATGATATCCTCTCTCACTGACTGTTTGATCAACGTTATCATTCTTGATTCAGCCACAACACTTTTTATATCAATATCAGTGTAATCTTTTGGATCTATCAACTCTCCTCCCACTTTCACAGGTTCAATGTATCCATTTGTCATCTTTAACCAGCTTTCAGGAGCAAACGCTTTAACCCAGCCCTCAAATCTATTCTTCCACCAGTTATAGTCTTCGACTTTCATTAACTTTGGTGGCTTCTGCTGACTTCCGTACATGTTTTCAAACTTCAAATTTTCCGAAATCTCTCTTGAATATTCTTTCAACTCAGATCTTCTATCTGATGAATCGGAAGTGAATGCGTTGTAGAATGTGTTGTAGAACTCTTCACCGTTGTTTGACATCTTTAATCACCTGAAATTCAATGACCTGGAAACGAACAAACAAACTTAATCAGTTTAAACAATATCAAGTAATTTGAAATCCACTAACACTCGATTGTCGTGAAATGATCTTGACACTTGGACGAAATCAGATTGAACGAACGAACGAAACTCAGACTTGACAAATAAGCGAATCCCCTATTTGACTAATAAACGAAACTCCTACTGGACAGATAAGCGGACCATTAACTTGACTGAATGAGCGAACCAACTATTTGACAAATGAGCGGACCAAACCGGTTACCAATAAGCGAACCCTTGTTGGACCAAATAAGCGAACCAGGTATGTCTAAATGAGCGGACCTGGTTTGTTCTTTCGAGCAAACCTAAAGTTGTTTGTTCAAGCGGACCAGAAATAGTTCATAAAAGCGGACCAGCAATGTATTTTTGAGCGAACCTAGCTAGAATGTGGCCCAATAAGCGAACCTGACAGGTTATTTCGAGCGAACCAGTTGTATTTCGAGCGAACCTATCAATGAATTACAAGTGGACCTGTCAACTTATGTACACAGGAGCGAACCTATCTACTATCCGGAAAAAACGAACCTACATCCGAGACTGTTTTGTCCATTTTTAGTTCGAATTTTAGTCTGAAAGTTTCAAGGGTTTATTATTGTCCACTAATACACAATCTGTGAAAAATTTGTCCGATTTTAACCGTGGAAACATGTCCGAATAGAAAAAGAAGGTGTAGAAGACAGAAAACGGATCAAATTTGAGCTAAACTCTTCCTCCTGTGCTCTGATACCACTTGTTGGATCGTCGTTGACCCTGAATGAGTCAATCAGAAGAGTCGTTTATCTAATTCAAAGGCGGAATCGATGAATCAGACGCTCAAACTAAATATAATGCTTCACTTTGTTGATTTTGACAATGATTACAACCTGGAAGCAATTTGGCAGCACCTCGTTACACAATCAGATCCGTGCCAAATGAAACAGACATGCACCTATTTATAGTGGATATGGTTCGCTTATGTGGTCATGCACATATAAGCGGACCTGTGTGATGTGTGTGGTTCGCTTATATGGACATTGTCCATATAAGCGGACCTCCATGCTAAACCACCATATTTCAGTTCTCGAACCTCGTGCATAGAATATTCTAACCTATCCTAATCTATTACATGATACAAGACGAAGTCAATAGACGTAGTGTACTAACATTTATTAAAGGGGTTAGCAGGCTAACTTGTTTACATAATTTGATCGGGTTTCAATCCGTGTTCACAATTTCTTTTACATAAATTCCTAACATTTTTTTCTAAGGGTACGGATGAAAATTTCCAAGGGGTGCGGTCGGAATTTTTCAAGGGGTGCGGACGAAAATTTCCAAGGGGTGCGGTCTGAATTTTTCGCGAAAAATACCACTAATTTTTTTTTTCAAGGGGTGCGGCCGCCCACCCACCCCATAAGTTGGGTCCGCCCTTTATGTGAAATCATGGGTTCTCATATTACACTAAAAATAACTATATTTTTCTTTTCCTTTCAAATAAATAATACTTTTTAAACATTTATCATTATCTTTTCTCTCTTTTCCACTTATAATCACTTTCGAAATAGATTAAAAAATTATAGAGGGTAAACATTACTCTTCAAATATACATATGAACAGTAACATTTTCTTACTACTTCACTTACAATTACTTACAACTACCTTTTATAAGGGGGGAGGGGGTGGTGATCACTCATCACTCACAACATCCAATCAAATTCTGCCATGTCATCAACCATTATTCCATCACTCACAACTTTTTTAGTGGAAATAATCATCACTCACAACACCCAACAATAAACCCTCACACCTCCTCACATCCAATTATCACGGAATAGCCATAACACGTGAATTTTATCACGGAATCCAAGTTTCACGCGTTAATTTGTTTGAGTGGCGATGGTTTGTTTGTAAAATTCACGCGTGGAAGAAAAGTTTCACGGGAACAAAAGTTCCCATCCCGCCTCTCCTAATATAAAAACCTTACTACAGAATTTTATAGAAGCATTGTAGATATATTGAAGGAACAGAGCAACAAATCTTTGCAGATTCCTGTATTCGCTCAGATTAGAGCCATATATAATAACTCTTTTTTTCTTTTCGTGTTACTTTTACATTTTATTAAATTTTTGAGCTTAGGGGTCCCCAATCCCCTATCTAGACATGTCACCATTAATGGCGTCCTATAGCGTCCCTTTTCTATTTCTTGTCCACCAAAAGGGGGCATCATAGATGAATCGCTAGCCTAGTAACGAGCACCAACGGCTATATTTTGGTGGTCCCCATATACAATATCATTTGACAATGTTAATTTAAAAAAAAATTAACTTTTATTTTTAAATTTTCACACTATATATCCTACAATTTTTACTCAAACCATACCATATCTACCATCTATTCTCCATAAATTTTATACATTCTATCAAACTCACACAATGTTTCCCAACAATCAAAACGTGTGCGACCCCAACAATCCGTTTTGGGCTAATTTAGCAAACAACGAGCAAGAAGAACGATACCGAAGAGGCTCGCGAACGGGTAAGATTGGGTATTATCTGATGCCACCTACCACCCAACCTCCCCTCATCCGACAACGCCACCACCGCTTCCGATGCCACCTACCACCCTAGGCTTGTAAAGCAAAAATCCGAGCAAAATATATGTAGTTTTTTAGTAGGTTTTTATTTTTTTTAAGTTGGTTGTTTTTTTTTTAATTAGCTTTGTAGTTTTTTTATTTTTAAGTAGTTTGTAATCTTTTATTTATTTTATTGAAATTATGTTTTTTTTTATTTTGTTTAAAAAAATGGAATATTTAAATTTAAAAAAAATACAAAACAAAAATAAAACAAATAATTAGGTAATCATGATAGGGTCTTTAAACCATTGCAAAGATGTTAAAGGAAGAGGCTTTAAAGCCCCCCATATGAGGTGACGCCTAAATAACATTGACTTGGCGTAATAAAGGCCGTAGAGGCTTTAAACCACATCCACTAGCCTTAACTAAGTTTATTATCAATTTTTGTAGTTTTTATTATTTGATCACTACTTATCTTCAAGTTTGTTTCTTAGTTATTTTTATCTCTAGTTTTTTATTATTATCATTAGTCGTTTTTTATTATTATTTCTTTATTGTAATCTCTCTATCTAGTTTTTATATATTCAACACACAAAATATCATTCATCTATCGTTTTGTTTTCTTTCTTTACACATTTGGCATTGTGATCTTAGAGAACTCTTCACCTCTGATAGCAACATGCTTGATACATTTCGTGAAATCTTGCACAAGGCAATAACAAATAGCCTTGCCAGTTTTCTTGGCGACTCAACTTTTGTGTGAGAGTAAGTATAAGTATGTTGAATTAGTAAGAGTAGAAGTGATGATTCTCACGTGTTCTTACTAAGACCCCTAAGTGATGTATTTATACTACTGAGAAGCGAATATCGGGTATGGTGACATGGCAGGTGGACCCCATCTGAGCATGATCTTGTGTTCTTGTTAGTTTGTTGTTTAAGGGTAGTTTGTTATTGGTATTCCCCATCATGTTCTTTTCGAACAGAAAGTACCATGTTATACATAACATGAGTAACTTTGATATCATTTACAACATCTAAACACCCATACAAACCAATATTGTTCTTTTGCCCCACACGACCTTGTTTTAGGCATAACAACACTTGACTTGAAAACTTCCCTCCTATCCTAAAATTCTTCCATCCAGAAAGGCTTTACAGTGGAGTTATACTCTTATCAACAACCGACATGTTTAAACACACCTTCATGGTATTTTAGGCCGCACATTACTTATAACTAAAATCTATCATTTCAACAACCTGTGTGAAGTTTGTCTAATGTGTCACAAAATGGTCGTTTTGGGCCTGAGTTCCTTCACATAATGAATAATCGATTGCTATCAACGGAGAATTGCTTCTCGTTTTATAGTGAGAAGATGTCTTGGTGAAAATATATATGAATGATCCGATTAAACTAACTAGGTCCACGAATCAAAGAACTAGCGAAAATCCTTGACTTGTCTTAAAATCTTTTTCAATTCCAACACGAAGTAGACATGCCAAAGTCTCGTAATTTACTTAAGAACACATTAAGCATCCCATTGCTTTACTTTAGTCGAAAAAAAGAATCCGGTAACTTGCAATGACCTCAGTGGCGGAACTAGAATAAAAATTCAGGGGTATCCCAAAATATTTTTTATCGTACATCGATAGAGTGTAAATGAAAAAATCACGATAATAAACAAAATCGCCTCTAACAAGAATCCCTAAATGTCTTTTAAAAAAAAATGGTAACTTAAACAATTTAATGATATAAAACCTATACAAAATAAAATTCACATATGTGTTATCAAATAATATATAAGTAGTATTAAGGACCCCCGCGTTGCGGCTGGGGCGTAAACCGTGCCAAGTAGCACCAATGCTATATCACTTCCAGCAACCAGCAACACCGAAAAAATGGGTAAAAACAAAATAAAATAAATAAAAAGATAACACCGAACAAAAAGCAAACGTAAAATTGTTGAACCATGCATGCCCATTGCGTCGTGTTAATGCGAAAAAAATAGACTAAAACGTAAAACATAGAAAATAATAACTAAATCGATTTAGGACCATGCTCATTGCGACAAACCTATCAAACAGGGAAATAAAGACGTATTGCGACGAGCCTGTCAAATGGAAAACAAATAGACGAAAAAAATTGAACCCACACGCACGCCAAATGACAAATTCTCAGGTTCAATTCCTATTGGAAGCATGCCAATGCAACCCTCCAATAAGTTTATTGGAGTTGCATCATATCAATGAAATCTCACCATTCATACACATACATATTAACGGTATCACACGATGCAACAAGAGTAGAAATCAGTAGTCTTATGGAGCCTCACTAATTAAAATTTTAAACTTTTCCCAATACAAATCAAAAAAGATTTTCATTCAGTAGTAACCTTAGAAATATCCGTAAACGTTCAAACAAAATCATGAATCAGCCACCAATGAGTTCAGTAAAAACATCAATAGAGTCACCATCCTCCATTTTAAGTTCTTTAGGCGTCTTTTTCTCATCAACCCTCTTTCCGTCGAAAAGGAATCTACATGTACGATAATCCTGCACGTCGGCCCGAACAGACCACCTGATCATAAGTTGTTGCATCGGCTCATCGCGCTTAACTCTAAAGTATTGATCTAGTTCGTTCAGTTGACTTACCACCTTCAAATTTATCTCATTTTCATTTTCTAGCTTCACAGGAACTAAAGGCGAACCCATCGATGACTTCGATTTAGATGTACAAAAGATTATTAAAAGTTGTGTGATATTTGTTAATGCTTATGAATACTTATAGCGGTGACAACCTACTAACTCAGATGGAAACGGAACGATCCGGTGGTAATTAGGAGAAGACGAATCATATTTTTTTTTTTTATTATGGATTGAATCATGCATTGAAGTAAAGTATCACACTCTATTTAATATTACATTTTGTGAAATACATTTAAAAAGGGTCTACATATTCACACACCCAATTGTCTATTTCCACACCCTTCAAGACGCCTCGTGAAATACATTTAAAAAGGGTCTACATATTTTTTTTATAGGTCCCGTATAGGTCTATACGAGAGCTATACGAGACTTATACTATACTATACGATACAATACAATACGATACGATACTATAGGATATGATACAACGCTCGTATACGTCGATAGGCCTATACAAGACCTATAAGGGACCTATACGAGACCTATACTACACTATATGTTAAAAACAATATAATATTTCTACGATCAAATATTTTTAAAGGCCGATCTTGAAAACGGTAAAATATTTTTATAAAAAAATAAAACTTTTCTTAAAAACAACTCAAATTACCCCACCAAAACACCCATTTTTTTACTCAAAAAACATCACCCTCAAAAAACAATCAAATTACCCTACCAAAACATCCATTTTTCAACTTAAAAAAAAACCAACGAGGGGTCCTAATATTAATTATTTAAAATAAAAAAACTTGTTTTTGTATAAAAGTTTGCTAAAACGATTAATATTGTATAAAATGTTTGTTAAAAAAAAAAAAAAACCTTTCAAGACGCCCAGTATAGGTCTATACGAGGCATATAAGAGGCAAATGGTCATATATGAGGCCTATACGAAGGGTCCTATACGCCCAGTATAGGCCTATACGATGCGTATTGAGACAGTCAAACCAAAAGTGACATGAGTCAGACACTGATTTTAATGTAACCCTATACGCCTCGTATAGGCCTATACGAGGCAAAGGGTGTCTAAATAGGCAGATAAGGTGTCTGGATAGTTTGAGCCTTTAAAAAACTCATCATTTTCCGAAATAACTAAATAATAACTCTGAATTGTTTTTATTAGAGAAAATTTGAATTGTTTTTGTGTTTTTACTAGAAAAAAAGCTAGAACTAATATGTTTATCATACAATGTAATAAAGCTTATAGATTAGGGATGAGATTGGTACAGTAGCCGATTTAGTATGTCATACGTGTTTCGGAAGTCACATTATTGTCCAGATACTAGCGTATCACAACACCAGATGGTGCTCTTTGAGATGATCTGTGACTATATACGTTTTTTTGTCTAATTTAATTGGAGGTTCATGGGTCAGTTTGTGCGTAAAATGAACCAAAAACGAAATTTCATACTCTGATGTTAAATGTTGTTTAATGGTTATACACTACAACAGAGTATTGAAGTAAATGTTAATAAAAACAATTCACATGCCTTTATACATCAACATTAGTTAACCAAAAAACCTTACCTGGGCCTAGATCGGGCCTTTTAACTAAAACAAAGTCGAAGCCTTCAGTCTTTAACTAGTTTTAGTGTGTGCAAGAGTGAATTCTTTAGTTTTTGAGTAAGAAATTTACTTAGAACCAGGTGACAATGACTGAAACATAATTGGGATTAATATGATACCAATTACCAATAATAGAATCGTAGATGATAACATGACCTGTAAATCATATACTTTTTTTTTATACCTATTCAAACGAATTGGGTTGGGTCGACTCAAAATACTCTCCGCCCAGTTACTAATTTTATTTAAGTAAAGCATCAATTGCACGCATTGATTTTGATTAGCTCCATTCATCAATCTCCGATAAGTTGATAAGAAAATAAGAAAACGGCAGGAAAAAGTGATTCAATAAAGGAAGTAGGTCAATCTTACCTTATGTAGAATTATGTATATGGTATATTATACTTCTATTTTTTTTAGATGACATTCGAGACAAAAGGTACTTGCGGATTTGCAACAGATGCAGACAGTTCATGTGAGTTGATGATATTTTCTTTACTTTCACTTTGTACATTTAAAATTAGCATCACTTTGATGGTATGTATATTGCAGCTTTTGAACTTCTATTTAGCTTACAATACTTTAAATATAGATTAGTTTTCTTTTTTCACTTTTCCAGTTTACCTTTTGTTTTCAAATGTAGCATAGATCAACTAACCAATAACAAAAAAATAGCTTTTATTGATGTTAAAATTACTGACTTCACAATAGGGTATTCGTTTGTAGAAGCTGGCGTAATTGCCCATATGAGTTGGCCATTACATGGACAATGATTAATAAACTTAAAGACAAATCTTACTGAGGTGTGTACATAACATTTTTTTTTTGTCAAAACAAAACATACATTAAAATGTATGGAGCAATATGCTTATATGTAGCGAGTGCCTTTGACAACACGTTACAAATTGAGCTCAATACGGGTACTCGGAACCGTAGCCGATTTATACCCAAAAATTACCTGAAACCGGTTATACCCTATACACGAACCCGTTTTCTTAATATCCGATTGAATACTATAACATATTATGTATATTTGTATTTTTTTATTTTTTCTAACATGAATCCGATTCTAAATTATATGATTCTGAATTGATGATGAACACGGCATTTGAGCCTTGGTTAAACCCGACTCTAACGAGTTCTTGAGGGTGGCCTATAAGCGAATTCAATAGCTGGGCGGCGTGATGCATACAATTGAGTAGTTAGGTTTGTTCTTATACATTGTCCCTATTTGTCACACCCTGCAAAATCAGAATTGGGCATAATGACTGGTATCTTTATTGCATAGTGGAAGTATAAAATGCTAAGACTTCTAGAAAATTGAACGCCTGCTAAGTACTTGAATTCCAAAGGGTTCTCCTATTCTAATCGCGCCATAGTTTAAATGTGTAACCTGAGAAAGAACATGCTTAAAAGTCAACATAAAGTTGGCGAGTTCATAGTTTGTTTGAAAAAGATTTAAATAAATCTTTTTGGTAACCGGTTTACATATTGTTGAGGAAACATAATAAACCATTTTCCTCGGCATGTTATTTGAAAAACCGTGTGCTTGTAAAACTTGTATAACCGTCAATGTCCGCGTACGACAGAGACAACATGCTCGCATGAGCCTATAACCAACCTCGAGCTAGTGAGTGCCTCGCCAACAGTTTACTCAAGACGGTAGACTAGCAGTCGGTTATAGTTCTGATATGTACCGAGGACTTCACTGTACAGTTTACGGACCATATGGTCCTTATGTTCGTATGTAGGACAATCCAGTCCCTGTGTCTGTATGTAAGACAACCGAGTCCCGAAGTTTGTAAGTAGGACAACCCAGTCCCATTATTTGTATGTAGGACAACCTAGTCACATTGTTTCGTAAGTAGGACAACCCAGCCCGTAATTGTAATTAGGACAATCCCGTCACTAGTCATGAAACTCATGAATGTTTTGAAAATACACGTATGTTTTGTAAATCTGGTATGTTTAGCATAAACCTTTCATAAACCATTGTGTTAGTTGAAACTTGTTTGTCGTATGGTTTAGAAATATGAAATTTTCCGTTCATCGAAATATTGTATGCTTTTGCAAAACTTGCAGGTCTTTCCACCCCCGAAAACATTTATAAAAATGTAAAAATATAAAATGTGGGGGTTATGAACTCACCTCGATATCCTTATGCAAAGTTAGCATAATACAATCCATATGTCATTTCCAAGATATAAACCCGCTAGGCATGCAATCTGTACATTCCTATAAAGGAATAAGCTCATAAGATTCTACTAAAAATGTAGCTAAACTACGTGTCACCGAGCTCTACCGAATCGTTAACCAGTTGATTCAATAGGAAGATGTTCTTAGCTTGATGGAAACGATAATGTTATACTCGCTTAATCCCATTTATAGTCGGTGACAATTACTAAGTCTTGGGAACACTTAGTTTCTAAGAGGTTTAGGATATATATGTAGGGTGAGGTTCGGTTACGAAGTCTATTTTTCCTACAAAGTCATAAAACCCCACAATTTCAGCCATAAAACACACTCAAAACCCACAAATAACAGAGAGAATACCATTAAAACACAATATCCAAATCCTAACAGTCTATAAAAACTTCAAACACACCATCGCAGAACTGTGAATATAAAACACAACATGATAATCAACATAAAACACACCGGTGTTAGTCATTCGATAATCAAAGGCTTATCATCCAAAACAAAACACAAAACCCACAAATATGGCGTTTTAATAATCTTCACTTTGTTATTTGTGGGTTTTGAATGTGTTTTATGGCTGACATTATGGTGTTTCATGACTTATTATACTTTGTAGGATAAATGGACTTTGTAGCCAGCTCCCACCCTTATTGCGAGAACCGCGAGAACCAATGTGAACACAAAATAAAATCTAAAAAAAATCAAAAAAGCACTCAAATTTTTTTTTATTTTTTTAAAAATAATTTTCTTCAAAAAATCGCTATATTTTGTTACCATAAAAAAAAACTTTTTTTTTCGAGTAACAGTTATCCATGCACATGTGCATATGTATCATTACTTCGACAAATTCGGTAATACGTTATCAGGAATAGAGAATTGCACTTTAATTTACAATACCATTCGTAATACACTACTTTTTACATTACCAATATTCAAAATGCACATGTGCATCATTAGGTATAACCATGATATAACGTATTTGGTACAAAAAGTTTGTGATTTTGAATGGAGAAGTAGGCCCATATACATGTTTTTTGGTTAGTTATATCTAGTGGTTGATGGTTTGGTTATAGTTGTCAATTTATGATGTAATATGTTGATTGGATGGTATAAATAGTGTTTACATACATGTAATAAAGTGAAAATATTGGTAATGGTATTGTATTATGGATGATAGGAGGTAGTGATATTGTATTATGGATGGTATGAGGTAATGGCAGTGTATTATGGATGGTATGATAGATGAAAGGGAAAGTGTATTCAAAGTAGTGTACCAAAACACCTTATTTCATATTGATACATATAGATGCACATGTGCATTTCTAATATTTGTAATGTAAAAAGTATTGTATTACACATGGTAGTGTAAATGAAAGTGCAATTGTCTAATAGTTGTAATGAATTACGTAATTTGTCAAGGAAATGACAAAAATGCACATGTGCATGTTTGTGTATTATGGATGGAATGATAGATGAAAGAGAAATTAATGTACCAAAACACCTTATTTCATGTTGATACATATAAATGCACATGTGCATTTCTAATATTGTTAACGTAAAAAGTAGTGTATTACACGTGGTAGTGTAAATGAAAGTGCAATTGTCTAATATTTGTAATGGATTACGGAATTTGTCAAAGAAATGATACAAATGCACATGTGCATGGATAACTATGACTCGGATTTTTTTTTTAAATTTTTTATTTTTTATTGTAAAGGAAATATAGCGAATTTTACAAAAAAAATAGTAAAAAAATAAAAAAAAATTTGGGTGTTTTTTAGATTTTTTTAGGTATTACTGTTTGTGTTTACGCTGGTTCTCGCGGTTCTCGCAATAAAGGGTGGTTCCTAACGGATCTTTGCCCTATATATATATATATATATATATATATATATATATATATATATATATATATATATATATATATATATATATATATATATATATATATATATATATACAGGGGAAGGTTCATTTGAGAAGAAAATTTAATTGAGAAGAAAAAGAACAAAGGGTAATTTTGTAAAACATTAAATAGTTTTTCAGTTGTCTCATTTATTATCATTTTTGACTAATTAATTAGTCATAAAGACTATTATCCTCCACACTAACTTTTTTTTGCCTACATACATCAAAAAGTTGTTCTACATATTTCGAAATTCATCGTACACGTTTAAATTTATCTTACACAACTTCTAATTTATCCTACACTTTAATTTATTTTATTTTATTGTTTTGAAAAAATATATATTTTGAATATAAGTTACAAAAAATTAATATATTTGCTATTAAAGAGGAAGACTACAAATTAATGACCTATATAGATTTACCTATGTACCCTTATAGTAACATTAAATACTTATATTAAATGAAGTAAAATAATGTATTCTTATTGGTTGAAATTTGTTCTTTTTTCTTCTTACAAAAAAATTATTCTCATTTGAACTCTCCATTATATATATATATATATATATATACAAATATATTTATAAAATCCTGTTAGTTTTGCGACTATAAAATGTGTATATATATATATATATATATATATATATACATTTACACTTAATTTTATAAAATTCACTGAGTGTCGATACATTCCCGTTGGTTTTGAGACTATAATATATATATATATATATATATATATATATATATATATATATATAGGGGGCTGCTAGATGTGTGTGTGTATATATATATATATATAGGGGGGCTGCTAGAATGAGAACCACCCCGAGTTGTAAGAACCGCGAGAACCACACCATCCGGGTCGCCGTTTACCATGATTTTTTTTACAACTAGATGCGTGTATTATAAACACAGCCGTAAAAAAAAAATTTAAACGCCGCGGCCGAGGGGGTAGTTTTTTACACCACAAGTTTGGTGTTTTTATTTTTTTTCTTTTTTCTTTTTTTTTACACCAAACTTGTGGTGTAAAAAACTACCCCCTCGGCCGCGGCGTTTAAATTTTTTTTCTTACGCCTGTGTTTATAATACACACATCTAGTTGTAAAATAAAAATCATGGTAAACGGCGACCCGGATGGTGTGGTTCTCGCGGTTCTTACAACTCGAGGTGGTTCTTATTTTAGCGCAATTATATATATATATATATATATATATATATATATATATATATATATATATATATATATATTAACGAAAATCGGGCAGAGTTTCCTCTGTTTTCGTAACAAAACCCAACAATACAATTTGTCGATAATTTTTCCAAAATGCAACAATTCAATGTAACCAATATATATAATTCTATCGTATCTTCAAAACGTCCATTTTCTCGTCTCATCAATCTAACATATATATACACACATACATATATATATATCATATTATATCATGTGTCGGTTCGGTTTTTGACTAAAATATATAAACATGATTACGTATAATTCCGAGAATTTTATTTTCTTAATGATTTTGTTAGTTGGTTCGGTTTAGAGCTCTGTCTGGCGTAAAAATATTATCTATAAAAAAAACAATATAATCTAGTTCGTGTCGTTAAAGTTTTACCATGTCTCCTGTTTGACCCCTGTTGAACAGCGGACCATGGTTGACCACTTTGACCACATTGACCCGAGCACCAAAACTGACCCGGTTTGACTCGTTGACCCGAGCCCACATCTGACCCGGTTTGACCCGTAGCTGACCGGGTTTGACTTGTTGACCCAAACAGAAAACTGACCTGAGTAGACCCGAGCCAAATCTGACCTAACCCTAATCAACCAAAAGGAAACCGAGCCACTAACCACCACACCGCGGCCGTCACTTCTGCCGTACAGCAACAGCCACATCCACCGTGACTACAAAATGCCACCCAAACTTCGTCAACAACATTATTCCGCCCATAACTATGAGTGAATTATGTGTATTGCCTCCGTCAATCATGTCTATAACTGTCAATGTATTTAGTCATAGTTGATTGTATAGGTTTTCGTCTTTGAAACAGTCAGGATTGTAATGTTTACATCCTGTCGCACGAAAGGACCTTTCGTGCGAAAGGATACTGTCGTCGCAAACACCTCTCACACGAGAGGATCCTGTCGTCCATGTTGATTTCGTGCGACAGGGGTGGCCTATAAACAGGAGGCTTGGGACTTGTCATTTAGTAACTTTGTATGTTTCAAAGGGGAAACTCTGTCCGTTTGGTTTCGTTGTTTTGTACTATCAAATATTCAATAGAAACCAGTTTAATTCGATAGTTCTTGTGTTTGTCATCATCATACATGGATTCCACACATGATATGGTGAATATCTGACTGGCCGGAGCATTCAGAGACCCGAAACGGTCGTCACAAGTGGTATCAAAGCACAAAGACAAGGTCTACTTACTTGATAAAGCCTTATACGGGTTGCATGATAAATGGTCTCACTGATGATATACCAGTAGGTTTTTACACAAGTAGTAAATTGTTTTCGAGATATAAACCTAAATCAAAACTTTCTTAATATGTGGGTAACATCTCTCGGATATATGGACTTAGTACTCCAAAATTTCGTTTGAGAGATTGTCTGATTTTGAGATATTAGGTCTTTATACTTATTGATATCTGGGTTGTTATACAAGATCTTCTGATTTTGCATCAGCAATGGCCTAGATATTGTAGAATACGTTTGCGCTTTAAACCCTAAAACTACACAAAAATTGAAAATCGAAAGATATATCAATTGCAGTCAAAAGATTCCTAAGTGGAACATACCTCTAAATCGAGCCTTCATCTCTTTGTCGGTACAGTGGTACTAACCTGAGCTCTCAAGGCCTCACACTAACCCAGAGATAGATATCAATTAGGTATATTAACCTGTAACACTGAATCCAGGGAATCTTGATACAGGAGTACATTATGAGGTGGGACACACTGTTAAGTTAGTTCCTAAAAGGCCAAAACACTAAATCTCGTATCTTGAAATAATTGAAGTCTGCGTAGATGATGTGTGTAAAATGCAACATATAAATCACATCAATTAAGGCATAAAACTAACCCTTTTTAAGTACTAATGTTGGAAAAAGAGTGTTTTTGTCTTTCTTTTGTATTTTCAGGATGAAATGAGCTCAAATTCACAAAAGAAGCAAAAAGACAACTAATTCTAGCATAAATACAAGAAAAGGAATAAAAGTAGACTGCCCGGACCCTCAACGGCATCCTCCAAGGCAAAGAAGAGAAAGCAGAAGACTGAACACGCCCCGTGTCCAGCGGACACGGGGCCGTGCCCAAGAAGCAGCATAAAAGACAAACCTATAGAAGCTTCCATTGCCCACCACGGGGCCGTGTCCAACGGGCACGGGGGCGTGGTGAAAGTACAGCAGGCGCATTAATTGTAATTGCGAATTACAATTAATGAGGAGAGAGAGTGTCAGACGGGCACGGGGGCGTGTCCAGCGGACACGGGGCCGTGCCCAGCCTTCTGTTCAGCCTATAAATAGGAGTGCTTGGTTTCATTCCATCTCATCCCTTGGCACACCACCTCTCTCACACTTCATCCACCACCCACCACCACCATAATACCATCATCCACCACCATCATCCATTGTCCATCGTAGAGTGTGTGAGTCGTCTCGGGATCCAAGATTGATCGTAAGAGTTCTTGACAATCAAGGCCATGTTTGCCTAAGTCTCTTACATCACTTGGTGAAGACAAGTGTTTAGTATAATACTTTTTATTTTTAATCTTTTGCACTTTTTATTTGGTTTTGTATTAATGACTTTAATAACTAGTTACTTATGTTGAAGGTGATCTTTCCTTATCGTTTGTCCGTGGTGTCTTGGCGTTATTTTACTATCTATATAAAATAAAAGATTTTCACCATTCATATCTCCACGGTCTATATGGAGGTATGTTGGCTACCTGGTCGGGGGTTAAGGGAACGGTTTGGTAAGGGTCTTGCCCTTGTTCACCGTTTAGAGGTCCTGCTTGGGACTAGGGTCAAATTTAGTAGGATCTCCTTCAATGCCCATAGGTATTGGATGGCGGGGATCCAAACTCTTTGACCCCCTCATAAGTTAACTACTATTAATACTATAACCCGGCTATTTAGGACTGTATCCCTGCTAACTCAGACTACTTAGCCGAGGGTAACGTCACCGCCGAAAGCGGGGCCTACCACAATTTGCATTAATAACTTAATTCATTATCTTTCAATAATCCGACCCTTTAGGATTGTATCCTTGCTGACTCAAACTACTGGGTTGAGGGTAACGTCGCCTTCAAAAGAGGGGCCTACTACAATAACTAAGATAATCTCTTAAACAAGTGCAAAAGTGCGAAAATAATCAAAGGTTATACTAATACACGTGTCAGATCCAAGTGATTCATCTTGTCTATCTGTTTTTGTTTTATTTTATTTTCAGCATTTAGTTAGTTTTTACTTTCTTAATTTAAAAAAAAAAACATTTTTCTAACTTTTTGATTTGATTAGACGTTGAGGATAAACCGGTACTAAAAGCTCTTGTGTCCTTGGACGACCTCGGTATCTTACCAACACTATACTACGTCCACGATGGGTGCACTTGCCCATATGTGTGTTTAGTGTTAGTAAATATCGTGTTTTTATAAATTTAAAACTTGGCTAAAAGTGTAAAAAGGGCTTAAATATACATCTAAAATATATCGCACTACACACGCATCAAGTTTTTGGCGCCGCTGCCGGGGACACAAGGATTTTAAGAAAGTTAGGAATCAACGGCCTAATCATATTTTTATTTTTATTTTTCTTTTTAATTTTTAGGATTTTTTCTTAGTTTTTCAGCTTCTGCAGAGCTCAGCACGGGGCCGTGCCTGGTCGGACACGGGCCGTGCCCAGCATTGTTACTGGCAGTTTTTGTTTTCCAAGTTACAGAAGGCTGACCACGGGGCCGTGCCGGTGCAACACGGGGCCGTGTCCAACTTCCAGTAACTGGGGATTTGGGAAACAATCACTGAAACTCCGACCACGGGCCGTGTTCGCTCAACACGGGGCCGTGGTGAACCTTCTGACCAACATTCTTTTCTGTTTTTATTGTAGGACTTGGAACCCGACGCCAACCTTGCGTAGTGTATGAGCTCCAGTTCCAATAAAGACATAAAAGAACCACTAGAAGAACCCGAACGCTTTCTCAGAAAAAGGTTAAAAGCCAAAAACCAAGAGAAGGTTTCGGGTGATCCACCTCCAATGGCGGACCAACGTACCCTTATGGATTATCTACGACCCACCGTAGGTAATCTAGGCGCCGCTATCAATGCTCCGAATGTCGAAGCTAATAACTTCGAACTCCGGCCGCATTTGATACAAATGCTCCAAAACTCCGCAACCTTCCATGGGCTTGCGGACGAGGATCCCCATCTACATATAACTAATTTCTTGGAAATATGTGATACCTTTCGGATCAATGGAGCATCAAACGACGCCATCCGCCTCCGTATGTTTCCCTTCTCACTTAAAGACCGAGCGAAAGCTTGGCTCAACGCCCTCCCAGCTGGATCGGTAAACACCTGGGATGAACTAGCCCAAAAATTTCTATATAAGTATTTCCCTCCCGCTAAAACTGCTAAGTTAATGACTGAAATTAATACATATTCACAAGAGGACGGGGAATCCTTATATGAAACTTGGGAAAGGTTCAAGGAGCTATTACGCAAGTGTCCCCATCACGGCCTCGCAATATGGCAACAAGTATCCACTTTCTATAATGGATTGTTGCCACACACTAGGCAGACACTTGATTCTAGCTCCGGGGGACTTTTAGGTAATCGACGCCCACACGAAATATATAATCAAATTGAGGAAATTGCTCAAACCAATTTTCAATGGCACACCCCCCGGGGAAATAAGTCTATCGCCCCGGGCGCCCATAAGGTCGATGAAAGCACTTCTTTACAAGCCCAAATCGAGGCCCTTTCTTCAAAAATAAAAAAATTGGAAATGACAAAAACAGTCTCGGTTATGGCTTGTGAAGGGTGTGGTGGGTCACATGAAAATTGGAGTTGCATGAAAGAAACAGACACCAAGGATGGCGAAACCACCCAAACCTTGGTTGGAGGGAACCCGGCAATAGTAGTAACCAACAAACCCAACGAACAAACTTTCAGCAACCAAGAAATGAGTCACAAAATTTCACTCAACAACAAAGTGGACGAGAAAGGCTCGAAGATACTGTATCTCGCCTCGTCTCCGACACTGATAAGAAAAACTCGGAAAGATTTCTACAATTAGAATCAAATTTTAGAAATCAACAAGCTAGTATTCAAAACATAGAAAAACAATTAAATCAAATAGCTCAAAATTTTTCCGAGAGACCGCAAGGCGCATTACCTAGCAATACCGAAACGAACCCAAAAGCGCAAGTTCATCTCATCACACTACGGAACCGCACCGTAGGGCCTGCAGAAGCGCTGCCACCAACGGAGGAAACAATACCCACACCTCTGCAGGAAAAGAACTCCCCTCCGTCACCAGAGCCTACCAAGGCTCCTCGAGTTCCATACCCCGGTAGGTTAATTCGTCAAAAGACCAATGAGCAATTCGCAAAGTTCGAAAGTCTGCTAAAACAATTGCATGTCAATATTCCTTTTATCGAAGTCCTAACCCAAATGCCCAAGTACTCTAAATTCATGAGGGACTTCCTTACTCATAAAAAGAAAATTGAGAACTTGCAATTAGTCAATTTAGGCGAAGAATGCTCTGCCCTCGTACTCAATAAACTTCCCCAAAAGAAAATCGATCCCGGAAGCTTCACGATTCCTTGCTCAATAGGGGAATCACCCGTTCGTAATGCCTTAGCCGACCTTGGGGCTAGCATTAACCTCATGCCCTCATCAATGTTTAAAAGACTCGGCTTAGGAACCACAAGCCCTACAAAAATGAGCATACAACTCGCTGATCGATCCGTCAAACTCCCACAAGGTGTCATCGAGAATGTCTTGGTAAAGGTAAGCAGATTCGTTTATCCAGCTGACTTTGTCATACTCGATATGGAGGAAGACACCGAGGTCCCCCTTATACTAGGGAGACCCTTCCTTGCCACCGCCCAAGCAGTGGTAGATATGAATGACGGGACACTCACCTTGAGGTACGGGGATGATGAAGTGAAATTCGGGGTTGGGAAGAGAATAGAGGACGACGACCCGGTCAATTACATGAAGGTTATTGATTCGAGCTTGGATGCTGCTCTCCGACGGTGTAACATGGGACGCCAGACATCCCACTCAGAAAACATATAACCTCGCATTGGGTCTAGCCAAGGACCCTTATAAACGTGGCGCACCACGGAGGCATTCCGCGGAACTATCCTTAATTAGTTTAATCTTTTAGTTTTAATTTGCAGAATAAAACACACTCATGGTGGTAATGGATGAAAAAGGGAACGAGAAAAATGGACCCATGCACGAAGAACAGAGCAACCCGACACAAATCTCCATCACAGAAGGCTCAACATGGGCCGTGCCCAACCAACACGGCCCCGTGCTGAGCCACCTGCAGAAAAACACCCAGTTCAGGTAACTGGACACGGGCCGTGTTCAGCGGACACGCCCCCGTGTCCAGGTTTCTGTCTTAACTCTTTAATTTCTGTTACTGGCACCTGACCACGGGGCCGTGCCCGGGCACCACGGGGTCGTGTCTAGGAAGCCAGTAACATAAATATTTGCTTTTTAACCCACTTTTACACATTCTAATCAACCGAAAATATTATTTTTTGGACACATTGAGGACAATGTGTAATTTAAGTATGGGGGGGATGCTAAAACCTTGAATTTTGCAAATCCTAAATACAAGCCTTACACAAAACTCTATTGGAACCGCTAAACACCCCAATTTTTTTTTCAAAAACTTTTCGTTTTTTTTTTTTTTACTATTTGCTTGTCTTGGTTTAATTTGGGAATAACAAGTTCTAAAAAGGTTATATTTTTACAAATTTACAACCGATAGCGTCGTGATAACAAAGAACCAACATAAGAAAATTACGAAACGGCATAACAAGTCTAGTTAAAAATTCGATTATATATACTTGATCACATTAAAAACCCATTCCCACAAAAGTGAGTTTTGAGCCTTTATTGAGCATACAAATATACATCTTTAGACTAAATGCTCATTTTTCGTTTCTTGTGTGAATAACCGCTTGGTTCTTACAACTCTAGAACTTGCCACGACGATACATTCCCGGTTCTTACCAAGTTAAACCCAAGTAAGTAAGTGATGGAGGCATTAGGACTAACCATATTTTTCTTTCTACACCATTATTTTTCATTTTTTTTTACCATACCCAAAATCCCCCTAGTTAGTCCCTTTGAACCTAAACCTTTCATTTCATTACCCTAAAACCTTTTCACCCACCAAAAACCTTTTTATTTTTCACCCTTTATTTTAGTAACAAGCTCGGTTTTTTGTAAGCTCGCTATTTTATGTGACTCTTAAAAAAAATAAAAAAAAATAAAAATATGATGAAGTCAAAAACAAACAAAAGCTATATAAAAGCTTGTTTGGAGAAATACTTCAAAATAAAAAGTCACTAAAAACAAGGTATGTCACGAAAACCGACGCTTTTTACGATTTTCGCCCTTTTACTAACCACTAACCCAACCACCCACCTTTAACCCAAGCCTAACCCTTCACCCAAAAAGTCCTCTTGATATTTACAAAGGTAAAAAGTTAAAAAGGAGGAGGATTGATTGCTTGGCAAGCCTATGGAAGGCGTAAGTTCCATGCCGCTCTCGAGTGATTCACTAAAAATTACACCTTCGGCCGAGTGTTGAGTGATCTCCCGTGAGGTATGTGAACTTGTATATAAATGGAATTTTAATAAGGCATGCTATGCCCGAATAAGTAATTTATCTTATGAAACGTTCTAAATAAATCATAACGAATAGGATTGTAAATAAATAAAAATAAAACTTACAAAGATCTTGGATTCCCGACACTCTAGGACAAGCCAAAAACTTTCTCTTCTACCCATTCCATTTGGGAGTGTAAGCCACATTTAAAGAGTTTTGCTTGAGGACAAGCAAAAGTTCAAGTGTGGGGGTATTTGATGTGTGTAAAATGCAACATATAAATCATATCAATTAAGGCATAAAACTAACCCTTTTTAAGTACTAATGTTGGAAAAAGAGTGTTTTTGTCTTTCTTTTGTATTTTCAGGATGAAATGAGCTCAAATTCACAAAAGAAGCAAAAAGACAACTAATTCTAGCATAAATACAAGAAAAGGAATAAAAGTAGACTGCCCGGACCCTCAACGGCATCCTCCAAGGCAAAGAAGAGAAAGCAGAAGACTGAACACGCCCCGTGTCCAGCGGACACGGGGCCGTGCCCAAGAAGCAGCATAAAAGACAAACCTATAGAAGCTTCCATTGCCCACCACGGGGCAGTGTCCAGCGGGCACGGGGGCGTGGTGAAAGTACAGCAGGCGCATTAATTGTAATTGCGAATTACAATTAATGAGGAGAGAGAGTGTCAGACGGGCACGGGGGCGTGTCCAGCGGACACGGGGCCGTGCCCAGCCTTCTGTTCAGCCTATAAATAGGAGTGCTTGGTTTCATTCCATCTCATCCCTTGGCACACCACCTCTCTCACACTTCATCCACCACCCACCACCACCATAATACCATCATCCACCACCATCATCCATTGTCCATCGTAGAGTGTGTGAGTCGTCTCAGGATCCAAGATTGATCGTAAGAGTTCTTGACAATCAAGGCCATGTTTGCCTAAGTCTCTTACATCACTTGGTGAAGACAAGTGTTTAGTATAATACTTTTTATTTTTAATCTTTTGCACTTTTTATTTGGTTTTGTATTAATGACTTTAATAACTAGTTACTTATGTTGAAGGTGATCTTTCCTTATCGTTTGTCCGTGGTGTCTTGGCGTTATTTTACTGTCTATATAAAATAAAAGATTTTCACCATTCATATCTCCACGGTCTATATGGAGGTATGTTGGCTACCTGGTCGGGGGTTAAGGGAACGGTTTGGTAAGGGTCTTGCCCTTGTTCAGCGTTTAGAGGTCCTGCTTGGGACCAGGGTCAAATTTAGTAGGATCTCCTTCAATGCCCATAGGTATTGGATGGCGGGGATCCAAACTCTTTGACCCCCTCATAAGTTAACTACTATTAATACTATAACCCGGCTATTTAGGACTGTATCCCTGCTGACTCAGACTACTTAGCCGAGGGTAACGTCACCGCCGAAAGCGGGGCCTACCACAATTTGCATTAATAACTTAATTCATTATCTTTCAATAATCCGACCCTTTAGGATTGTATCCTTGCTGACTCAAACTACTGGGTTGAGGGTAACGTCGCCTTCAAAAGAGGGGCCTACTACAATAACTAAGATAATCTCTTAAACAAGTGCAAAAGTGCGAAAATAATCAAAGGTTATACTAATACACGTGTCGGATCCAAGTGATTCATCTTGTCTATCTGTTTTTAGTTTATTTTATTTTCAGCATTTAGTTAGTTTTTACTTTCTTAATTTAAAAAAAAACATTTTTCAAACTTTTTGATTTGATTAGACGTTGAGGATAAACCAGTACTAAAAGCTCTTGTGTCCTTGGACGACCTCGGTATCTTACCAACACTATACTACGTCCACGATGGGTGCACTTGCCCATATGTGTGTTTAGTGTTAGTAAATATCGTGTTTTTATAAATTTAAAACTTGGCTAAAAGTGTAAAAAGGGCTTAAATATACATCTAAAATATATCGCACTACACACGCATCAGTAGAAATTTAAGTGGATGAGTATACTGACAATCCAAGTGAACTGTTTAAAACTTAAATTTTAAATAGATCAACAAGGTTTATAATTTGTAAAAAGCTGATATGATCCTCTAACACAAATTCAAAAAAAAATATGTCTGTAAATATGTTTGTACACAGTTGTTGTTACATTCATTACAGATAAATCATAAAAAGATTTTAGTGTGTTTTAGCATAAAGTCTATAAAATACAAAAAAGAGTTTATTTTTACTTTATTTTTGACAACCGATGTTGGAAAGTTGAGTTTCAAAATCCGAATATGCTGAACATGATTTTGAATAATTATAAGTTCATTAATTTGAAACTTGAATTTGAAAATGAAAAACTAACATTGTTTGAAAATTGTCAACTAAAGGTCATTAATTTGGACTTGGTAGATAATTTGGATAATCAAAGTCATTAATTTGGACTTGATAATCTGTGAGAGTTATTGAGATTGATAATATTTGATATAAAAGAATGATGATAGATGTTTGTTTTTCTCACAAGTGAAATCTAAAATGTCTATTTGAATATTCGTGAGATTTTAAAGGAAGTTGAAAGTCAGGGGGAGTCTAACGTTGATAGAAGGGGAAGAAGTATAGAAATTTGTCTGATAGGGGGAGCTACAACGTTGAACAAAGTAGAGATTGAGGAGCTGAAACGTCAAATGAAAACTGCTAAAGCAAGTAGGAGATTGCAAAGAGGGAGTTTGATGGTTTACAAGTGAAAGAGGGAGTCAATGAATGTTAAAGTTATTGAAGACTCTAAAGAGATTGAAGATTGTCTGTGACAAAGATTGACAAAGTTGAGATTGACTGCGACAATATCCAAGTGGGAGTCTGTGAGTGCATTCTGTCCATTGCCTCCGTCAATCATGTCTGTAGCTGTCAATGTATGTAGTCATAGATGATTGTATTGGTTTTCATGTTTGAATGAGTCGGGATTGTAATGTTTACATCCTGTCGCACGAAAGGACCTTTCGTGCGAAAGGATACTATCATCCCAAACACCTATCGAACGAGAGGATCCTGTCGTCCATATTGATTTCGTACGACAGGGGTGGTCTATAAAAAAGAGGCTTAGGACATGTCATTTAGTAACTTTGTATGTTTCAGAGGGGAAACTCTATCCGTTTGGTTTCGTGGTTTTGTACTATCAAATATTCAATAGAAACCGGTTTAATTAGAGATTTCTTGTGTTTGTCATCATCATACATGGATTCCGCACATGATATGGTGAATATCTGGCCGGCCGGAGCATTCGGAGACCCGAAACGGTCCTCACAATAATCTACCCGCCGCTAATTTCGGCGGCCCCAAGGCCACCGTCAACCACCTCAGCGCCGTCATCATCGTCACAAACACCCTAAAAGAAAAAGAAAAAGCCATTAGTGGGGGAGATCTACACGGATCTAAGCTTAGGAGATGAAAGAGATGAACTTACCCGAGTTTAAACCCGTGACGGACGGCTGCCAGAGCTCGAAACACCACCACTGTCGCTCGAATGAAAAAACTTGTGACAGCCCTCACATTTACAGGTATCCATACAATTAATTAATATTTAATTTGTACTTAATGATTGTGCTTAATTTCAACTGTGATTAAACTGCTCTCTGTGTTCTGTTACATACATACATACATATGCATCACATTTTATACTGTAACTCCATTTATTTCACACAAACATTAGTGACAAACTCGATGCACAAAGCACAGTTAGCACAGTGAGCGGATAACCCAGAGACATGCAGACAATGCCAGCACCTAGACAGACAATGTTTTTGAGGCCAGTATGAGCCAGAGATAGAATACTACACTAGTAGGAGTGTAGGGAAGTGAGGACCATAAAACTGCATCACTAGGTGATAGTTATAGTGCCGGAAAGTGCCTAAAACATACTTTAAGTGCAGAATTCTGCACTAAATAACCAATAATTCAGCATTTAATAATGCTAGTAAAGCGCAAAAACTTGGCAAAATAGTCCTAGATACTTTTCAAAGTGTTGGGAATTAAATGTGTCACTAAAAGTAACATAAAAGACACTTTAAAGATTTATTTAGCACTTTAACGGAACAACACCCAACCGAACAACCGGACTTTACCCGGAACACAAAAATATTGCCAAACACATTGTTTTTACTTTTCTGAGCTAGTTAGGGTCCCCGAACACCCTAACACACTTTATAATTAACAACACACCTTCAAGTACTAACTACACATTTAAATCCTAACTAGATTGTAACTTTATCATTAGAAACCAACCCTATACCCCCCCTCGAACCGGTTGTGTGGAGTGGGGACACTCCCATGATTTTTTTATTATTATATTTGATGTTGTTGTTGGATAAAAGAACACTATATACAATGGTTAATGTTGATTAGTGGTTTATAAGTAAGACTTGAGGATCATGACCATCTCATTCACAACATCAAAACTTCACTCATCTTCTCTCTTCCTTCTCCTTGTTCGGCCGCCACCTTACCACCACCATACCACCACCTTCAAACTTCCTTCATGCAATCTACACATATCCAAAGGTGCAAGAGACCCTACAAGTAAGCTTGGTGTGTTCGGAAGCTCAAGGACCGCCCTCGTTTTGTTTTATCCATCACTTTTACGCTCTTGAACTCCCCTAGCCTTGTGCTAGTAGTAAGTACCTAAGATCTTCATCTTGTTCATATTTTTGTTGGTTAATAGCAAAAAGAATGGTGAAATGTTAAGAACTCTAAAGAAGATAAACAGAGTCTTGAAACATAAACTAACAAGTAATGAAAAATGGTTAAAGTGATGATGAAATCATGTTGTTCTTGTGTTGTTATGCTTGTTGAATGTTGTTGTTAGTGAAAATGTTTTGGTTCATCACATAGGCTTGCTAGATCATGTTTAAAGACATGAACTAGCAAGATGTGAAGGTTAAAAATGTTGTGGATGATGATTACATACATGTTTTCTTGAAAAATAAAGATCAAAATGGGTTGTAATCTTGTAGATCTAAAGATCTATGAGTGGTTTTTCGAAAAAACCAAGTGAAAAATATTAGTTTTGATAACACTTGGATCTTACATAAAATTTACGCAATTTTTAAGGGATAAACAAGTGTAGGAACACTTGTATAAAAAGAAAATTTCACAAAGAAATATTTTAAGAAAATATGACTAGAAGTTGTAAATGTTCAAACTCTTTAAAAATGAAGTTTTTAAAGAACTAATCACATTTTGGAAGATAACAAGACTTTCTAAGTGTGTTAGTAAGTTACTACATGTTTTTATAAATTTTCAAGTTCATGAGTTTATGGTTTATGCTCATTTTTGTCAAGTTTGGTAGTTAGAGATTGTATGTTGATGGTTGATAATTGTTTGAATGATTTTACAAGAGAAAATGATATGCTAGTAAGCATGGACACCTCCATTTACAAAGGAAACTCTCGCGAAATTTTTCTAAAATCTCAACACTTAGAAAAAATTTTTCTAACAGGTGTTACAAATATATTTTTAACTTGGTTTTCGAAATAAACTTCGCCATGATTTTTATTACAAAAATACTAAGTGCCGGAGGTCGATTTTCGTAAATTAAATTTGATAAATATATATTTAGAATATATATTTTTATACTAAAACGCTTGTGTGATTGTTTGTTTATTCTGTGAACTAGTTATATTATTTTAGGGTAAAATAATATAACATACAAAATACGATGGAAATTACAACTCCAAAATCATATTAAAAATCACAAGGAATGAATATTTAAGTTACACACATAATATTGTGAAACCGAACACAAGAACACGACTTATGAAATATTTCGGATATACCATTACACTATATTTTTGGTAAGTCTTATTTTGGAAATGAAAGAAGTGAAAATATGATTTCGTAAATATTACCCAGTATATCATATTTTTTTGACAACGAGAAAATATATTATTTTTGGGAGTTAAAAATATATTTTTCTAGTATATTTAGAAGATATATAATTTTTGAGAAAAATATATATTTTCTGGGACAATACATGATTGAACAAAATAAGTTTATATATATTTAAGTGAGACTTGAAATATATGGTTTTGGGAATATATTAACATATTTTATTTGGAACAATACACCGAAATACGACGCCATTACAAGGCAAGGTATACACTTTCGAATACGAAAATACATGTATGAAATACCCCCACCATTGGGAAGGAAAATACGAAGTTAAAATACTTGAGAAGTAGGAATACGAAATATTGTTTAACAACTATTCAAGAAATTAACTATAATTTAAAGTTAAAATAATTATTTTAACTAATAATCATAACTAGGAATAATTCTGAGAATACAAGAAACGTAACTCAAAAACCTTCATACTAAGCAAAGGCACGGCCCGTTCATCTAATAGACGTTAGTACACTGTAGGTAGTCGTGTTGGCTGAGGAGACTTGGGTTACACATACTGAAAACGCAATACAGTGAGTTCATGTTTCCCCCTTTTCTCTTTACTGTTTTCAGTTTTATACTTCGGGGGTGAAATACATGCGACAAATATTAAAAAAATTAATTACATGGTATGGTTAGCGTAGGGAGGGTTTTTTACTACTTAAATCATGTGAGTGGGTAGGTGGAACTTAAGGCTATTAATCCTCGTTGTAGGACCGAGGGACATGAGTGATAGATCTATTCGGGTGTAGCGAGCCCCACTCCTGAGTCCGCTGAGTGGAGCATGAGGTGACTATGTGCCTGACACCAAAATCTGCTAGGTTTGAGTCTTCCTGCATCACTTCACACATATCAGTGGCTTTGCAAACCATTGGTGATCTCTTTTTCCTTATTACTACATACCAGGGACTTACATACATACTTACAACATTTTTCAAAGGTTTATACATACACACAAACGAACACATGAACTCGCTCAACTTTTGTTGATGTTTTTCAAGCTACATGTATTTCAGGAAATTTTAAATGGATCTGGCGGGCGTTGGAAGTTTTCAAGCTACATCTTTAACAATAAAGATGTCATCCATGGTCTTTGAGTTTGGACGGTGTGTCTTATTCCTGGACGAGACATGTTTTCCAAACCTTGGTATTATTCAATAGCTTTTGACGAGTCTTTAATGAACTCATAAACATTTTGTATGATTTGTAAAACGATGTTGTTATATTTTAAATGTATTTAATGGATGACAAACCTATGGTTTTATCATATAGTTGATGTTATGATTGAATGCAATGATATTATGAAAGTCACACCATAATCACGATTCCGCAAAAGTCAGGGTGTGACAGCTTGGTATCAGAGCTTCGATCGTAGCGAACTAGGATTCTTTCTCGAGTCTAGACTACGATCATTAGGGCTCTCACGAAATTGTTTTCACAACTTGTTTTTCATTGCATACACAAAACGTCCAGATCCAGGGAACAAACATTTTTACAAACAAAAGGCACAAATACACATTTCAAAATTCACACTTATAATTCAGTTTTAGAGACAGAGGGAGGTTCAGTCTTAGAGGCTGAGGGAGGATTAGCCTTAGAGGCTGGGGATAATTAGTCTTAGAGACTGGGAGGATTGGTCTTAGAGGCCAGGGAGCTGGTCTTAGAGACCAGGGAATTAGTCTTAGAGACTGGGAGGATTGGTCTTAGAGGCCAGGGAGCTGGTCTTAGAGACCAGGGAATTAGTCTTAGAGACTGGGAATGTTTGGTCTTAGAGGCCAGGGAGTTAGTCTTAGAGACTGGGGGAGTTCATTCTTAGAGACTGGGGAGGTTTAGTCTGAGAAACGGCACGTGTTAGTCTTAGAGACTGGGAAGGTTTGGTCTTAGAGGCCAGGGAGTTAGTCTTAGAGACTAGGGAGTTTAGTCTTAGAGACTGGGAAGGTTTAGTCTAAAAGACGGGATGTGTTAGTCTTAGAAACTGGGAAGGTTTGGTCTGAGAGACGGGATGTTTTTAGTCTGAGAGACTGAGAGATTTGTCTGAGAGACTACGAAAGATAATGTGAATACATGACTACGTGATAAATTACTCTTATTTGCATATGCTGATTGCTAATGATTATTATGGATATACGTGATATGGCTACTATGTACCGGCACACACATCACCTTCCTCAGGGAACAAATTGTCAGATAATGATGAACCTACGACCACCACCACAGATGATGAGACTGTACCTGCGCCGGAGATATTTACGACAGACACTGAGAGCGACCCTAACATGTTGACCAAGGACGAGGACGACTTCTAACCGTCCGTGCTGCCAGACTTTGGTAAAGAATTACCCTTGCTGATGGTTTCCTTGACGAGAGTCTTCCTGTCATTCTTGATTCGGTCCACGACCACCTTACCATTTGGACACTTCGGTGGAGAGCACCTCTTGACTCCAATCCTCGACAAGGCCCCTCCTGTGGACATTTCCCTCCGAAGGTTGGCTACTCAATGAATAATTGATGATGACATTGGCATATTTTTGATGGCCCTTCTGATAACACCTATGATGATGGAAAGTTTGACGAGCATGTTGTTACAAATTTCACTTTTTAAGACCCCTGTTAACAAGCTATCCTCTGAGTCTAGCATACATTCGATCTCAGACTCCTTTGAGTCTGTGACATCTGCAGCCTTACAGACAGCCAGATTACAGCTTTCTACTACTGACGCAGATGACGACGCCGTTACGACTGCTGCAACTATCACCTGCTCGAAGCACCACACTGTCACACGACCCAGAACCTGCTTCTGAGACAGCCCTGTTTCTTTTGACTTACCAGATAATGCATCCCTTATACTCGACCCGGTATCGGCACCTAATGATCTTCCTATCAGTTGAGACGTTTGTACCTGCACCTTCACCCGCTGATGTTGCTCTTGTGAAAACCGACGTCCATTGCGCCAACGTGCCTATCGCTTTCTTTCAAGACATACCCACACCCCGGGAGGGTACTCCAGGTCAGCACCCGCGTAACGGTCTCTTTTGCCACAGCAGCATTTTCTACGGCCTCGCAGGCCGCACCGTTCGCTACTTTCAACTCTACCGCGTTGGACGAGCCATTTTCAATGGTTCTTATCATACACTATACTAATTTTAGACCCTTACCATCCCTCACATTATGGAGGCTACACACGAAATGAGTGATACTGTAACATCATCTACAGTTTGAGGATATAAGTCGCAGAGTTTTGGAGCTTGAGCTAACACCACGTCCTCCACCCTGTCTATTGCCAGTATACTTTCATCAAGATTCCTTTCGCGCTCTCACCTGCTGCTATTACACTTTTCCCAGGTTTTTGATACTCGTCTCTTTACTATCGGGCGACAAATCAGTTAATTACTTCGACGTATATTCAAACTCGAGGAGGTCACGCATGACGACAGTTTACTTTTCTTTCCTCCTCCACCTCAGTCACCAGTATAGTTGGTTTCTGGATTGTGCGGATTGCATTACATTTGGGTAGGACACTTATGATAAGCCGAGATTATGGAGACTTTTGAAGACCGCATCTGACTACGTAATTTTAATACACTAATATATTTAATGGACAAGGGTAGGGTGACCCTGTGTCCCTGTTGATGTGATACATTTGGGAAGACAACATAATTGTGACCAGGGAATAATGAGAAGCCAATCATCATTAAGCATGCGACAATACTATCTGACCAATGACCAACGAAAGCTCAGTCGCTATGTCTTCGTTAAGCGCGTTACTGACCTATGTGTGTGTGCTATAATTATAATACTACGTGCTTACTTGCTATGCTCTCATTAAACATAATTACCATATCACTTGGTTATACTATGATTATACTATTGCGTGATTGGTTGGTATGATAACCTAATATGTGTATGTGCATACGATCTCTAAACAACTATATGCACTCCCCGAGCGAATAAGACCTGACCTAATCATAACCAATCTTCTTCTCAGACGATGTCGATACAAGGGAATGTCGATACCAACAACCCGCTGCCGACAACCGCAGGGTCAGAACTGCAAGGACGCATCTCGCAATCCATCGCACAACTCGAGGCCCTTCGCTCCGAACACGACGGAGGTACCTCAGGAAATAACCCACCCAGCGGCTGCACTTACGAGCAGTTCTTGAACCACAAACCTCGAGAATTCGACGGCACTGGGGGTGCCTTAGCTTTGGTGTGTTGGGTGGAGAAGACGAATTCTGTCTTACGGTTGAGCAAATGTGCCCCAGAACATCAGGTCACGTACGTAGCTGGACTATTTGTAGATGGGGCTCTTTCTTGGTGGAACCTTCAGGTTCAAACAATGGGCGAGACTACTGCATACGCTTTGACGTGGGACGAACTGAAGGAACTAATGCGCAAGAGATATTGCTCTAGGGCGGAAGTCCAGAAGTTGGAAACTGTATTGTGGAACCTGAAAATGGAAGGTCCAAAGATAGCCGAATATGTGTAGAGATTTGGCGAATTATCACAAGTTGCATCACGTTTGGTGGAACCAGAATCTAGGAAGATCGAACGTTTCACCGGGGGACTGGCACCCCAGATTCTAAGCCTGGTAACAACATCTAAGCCTCCAACAATCATCGAAGCAATCGACATGAGTGTGGCGCTCGCTGAAGAAGCAATTAAACAAGGAAAATTTTCCAGTATGGAAGAGAAAGAGGAGACTCCTATAGAGTCATCTGGAGATAATAAGAGAAAGCTCGCAAATTTCAAAATGATTACTCGGGCGAGTAACAAGAAGAAGGCCAAAAAGGGAAAAGACTACATGGGTATCCTACCTAAGTGCGACAATTGTCTACGTCATCATGTCGAGCGATGTAAATATGGAAAATGTGATAACTGTGGTAAGATGGGGCATCCCAAGGAGACTTGTAGACAAGGCATCGAAAGTGGAAATAAAGGGCAAGATGATAGCGAGAATCACGGAGGAAACCACGACAACGACGAAGGCAGGACGAGTGACAAACAAAAACGTGCTGAAGGTTGTCTTAACTGTGGGAGCAAGAAGCATTTCAGAAAATACTGCCCTAAGAAGAACCAGGCACAAGGATAAAAGCTCAGCAGCAGAGCTAGGGGAGCACGCCAGGAATTCAAGCATGGATATCGGTACGTCCCATATTACTCAACGCTATGCATTTGCGCTGCTAGATACTGTTGCAAATTTTAGCTTCGCATCTCTAGGGTTTGAGAGAATACTTGGTTTAGTAGTAAGTAAGTTAAATAACCCGCACTCGATAGAACTAGCTAATGGGAAGCTAGTAGAAGCCAACGAAGTAAATGGGACATGGCAAGATAGGACCCGGAGAGTGTGAGTTCACGCTTGATCTACTGCCAGTGAATTGGGAGATTTCAACAAGGTAGTTGGATGGATTGGTTGACAAATGATTAATAGGAAATTGATATCCGCACCGGATGGCGAACGAAGAAACAATCTTGACTCATGAAGCGGGATACGCCTCTGCAAATTACTAATTGCTTGAAGGCACGAAAGTTGTTTGCGAATAGGATGTGTTGCTTTCTTGACTCATGTCGTGGACAAAGGAATCGAAGAACCAAAGCACGAAGATATTCCTGTGATAAGGAAATATCCTAAGGTCTTCCTCGAAGATTTTCCAGAAATACCTCCTCAACGACAAGTCGAATTTCGCATCGATTCGATTCCAGGCGCCGCGCCTGCAGTCAATGCACCTTAGCGACTTACACCTTCGGAAATGCAAGGATTGGCAGTGTAGTTTCAGTAGTGGATAGAGAAGGAAGATAACAGACCAAAATTTCCATTTTAGGTAACCCCAGTTCTGCTTGTCAAGAGAAAGGATGATGACTCTCAAATGAACATCAAACTACCAGGAGCTGGATGACCTAGCCAACAAGAGTCAGCGACTCTTGCTAAGGGTTGGCGAACTACTTATTTGACTAACTGTGAGGATCCAACCAGTATTTCCCGACTGATCGATGATCGAGTAGCTGTAAATTCAGGAAGAAAGTATACCGGGGGAAAATTGTGTGACAACAACTTGTTTTTAAACGTACACAAGAATGGCGTTTCCTACACGATGCACAGAACGATTCTACACCGAATACGAAACTCTGAGAATCTAGGAAACATGTACTTAGGACCATCGGGAGCCAGGTCCAAATTCACAAAGGTCGTTACTTAGAAACCACGTCCGTTAACTCAAGCAGACACCATTAACCTGACACATATGCCAGTTCCGTTGACCAAACTGAAAGTACTTGAATTTCTTTTATTTTTAGCGAGTAGACGTTTGCATCTCTACTCCCCTTAATGGTAGTTGCATCATGTTAATTTTCTTCGCAAAGAGCGAACACATATTTGCTTCGATATCTGGTCAATTCTTCATTTTAGCAGATACTCATTATTCCTTTTCTTGGGAACTTATTTGTCACGCATGCACCATTTGCTACGCGTGCGACTCCACTTCGTTTCAAACGCTTCATTTGAGTTCAAATATTAGGACGCTAAATTTAATTACCGATTTGTGAATTCGAATGACCTACATTATTGTGACTGTTGGCTCTTTTGCTATCAAGCCAACACACCCCTTTGAAACTTCCTTCATTTCAAGTTACATTCATGGTTTATCTTTGCAACCATGCCGAGATTCCTTTATTGATACATACATTTATTGCCAGGTTACGCTAAAACCGAGTTCAATTGCTTGACCTCATCCATTTTGTATATTCAGTTTAAGACGTCATATGATGTATTGAGGGCATCATATTCAAATATTTTGAAAAGATTCTTTCGTTTCGAGTCGTGGTAGACTTGGTTGATCTACGACTCCACTAAATCATTTGATTGATTTCGATACCTCGCGGTGATACTTACACAGAATTGAAGCTTGCGCTAATTTAAGTTACACACCCTATATATATATATATATATATATACGGATTTAGTTGTTTATTGACTTGCTCTAGATCCGTTTCGTTCAACACGATTAAAACGATCTCAACACAGTTGCGTGTCAAAACAATGGTACATAGACTCATTTCATATCCCAATGTACCTCCGAACGATTCTTTCGTAATAAATTGAACACCCCGAGGTACTATTTATTTCCCCACCTTAAACCAAAAACAGTGGCTCACTGATGTTCCATATTCGACTGAAAACACTTTGACATTGTGTAAATCAAACCTTCAGGCTTCTTCGGTACATAATCACTTGATTTCCAACACGGTGAATTTGTTCAGTCACCACTATACTTGAATTATGTCATTACGACACCTCGTGGTGTCATTACAAACTTGTAGCTTGTGCGAATCATGGTCAACCATTTCACATAAAACTGCATATACTTTCGTTTGACTTGTCATTTAAACATTTCTGATGCAACTACGAATCACGACAATAATACACCAGATTCGCTTGTATTTCATTCGGTGTACTTTTGAAATTTAAGAATGTCAACACACTAAACCTTACCATCCATTTACTCGGTAGTTAGTAGACCATTTTACTATTACATTCGAGTTATTGATTTTGAATTCATGGAGCAGATGCTATGGTTTGTGAAAACTCATTGCATATTGCAACTGATCGTTTGAGAATCTTATTAGCCAAAACTCCTCTTTTGCGAAACCCCCTGCTGGCTGGATTACACTAGACTATACGTCAATTCCATCTTGTACCTTTGACATCAAAGGTCAAAAGTACATGCCTTTTAACCATATGATTCGGATTGTTATATATTCTTGGACTCACCTGAGGTGAGTAGGGTTTAATGCGGTTTAGTGATTATCTACCTCGGTATTAGTCATATACATACACGTGTGACGTAACCATAAAGAGTTAAGGTAGAACAAATTTCGAGGACGAAATTTTCTTAACAGGGGGAGAATGTGACAACCCTCACATTTACAGGTATCCGTACAATTAATTAATATTTAATTTGTGCTTGAAGACTGTGCTTAATTTAACTGTGATTAAACTGCTCTCTGTTTTCTGTTACATACATACATATGCATCACATTTTATACTGTCACTCCATTTGTTTCACACAAACATTAGTGACAAACTCGATGCACAAAGCACAGTTAGCACAGTAAGCGGATAACCCAGAGACATGCTGACAATGCCAGCACCTAGACAGACAATGTTTTTGAGGCCAGTATGAGCCAGCGATAGAATACTACACTAGTAGGAGTGTAGGGAAGTGAGGACCATAAAACTGCGTCACTAGGTGATAGTTATAGTGCCGGAAAGTGCCTAAAATATACTTTAAGTGCAGAATTCTGCACTAAATAACCAAAAATTCAGCATTTAATAATGCTAGTAAAGCGCAAAAACTTGGCAAAATAGTCCTAGATACTTTCCAAAGTGTTGGGAATTAAATGTGTCACTAAAAGTAACATAAAAGACACTTTAAAGATTTATTTAGCACTTTAACGGAACAACACCCAACCGAACAACCGGACTTTACCCGGAACACAAAAATATTGCCAAACACATTGTTTTTACTTTTCTGAGCTAGTTAGGGTCCCCAAACATCCTAACACACTTTATAATTAACAACACACCTTCAATCACTAACTAAACATTTAAATCCTAACTAGATTGTAACTTTATCATTAGAAACCAACCCCATACCCCCCCTCGAACCAGTTGTGTGGAGTGGGGACACTCCCATGATTTTTTTTATTATTATATTTGATGTTGTTGTTGGATAAAAGAACACTATATACAATGGTTAATGTTGATTAGTGGTTTATAAGTAAGACTTGAGGATCATGACCATTTCATTCACAACATCAAAACTTCACTCATCTTCTCTCTTCCTTCTCCTTGTTCGGCCGCCACCTTACGACCACCGTACCACCACCTTCAAACTTCCTTCATGCAATCTACACATACCCAAAGGTGCAAGAGACCCTACAAGTAAGCTTGGTGTGTTCGGAAGCTCAAGGACCGCCCTCGTTTTCTTTTATCCATCACTTTTACGCTCTTGAACTCCCCTAGCCTTGTGCTAGTAGTAAGTGCCTTAGATCTTCATCTTGTTCATATTTTTGTTGGTTAATAGCAAAAAGAATGGTGAAATGTTAAGAACTCTAAAGAACATAAACAAAGTCTTGAAACATAAACTAACAAGTAATGAAAAATGGTTAAAGTGATGATGAAATCATGTTGTTCTTGTGTTGTTATGCTTGTTGAATGTTGTTGTTAGTGAAAATGTTATGGTTCATCACATAGGCTTGCTAGATCATGTTTAAAGACATGAACTAGCAAGATGTGAAGGTTAAAAATGTTTTTGATGATGAAATCATCCACACATAAGCTATGAACTTGATTACATACATGTTTTCTTGAAAAATAAAGATCAAAATGGGTTGTAATCTTGTAGATCTAAAGATCTATGAGTGGTTTTTCGAAAGAACCAAGTGAAAAATATTAGTTTTGATAACACTTGGATCTTACATAAAATTTACGCAATTTTTAAGGGATAAACAAGTGTAGGAACACTTGTGTAAAAAGAAAATTTCACAAAGAAATATTTTTAGAAAATATGACTAGAAGTTGTAAATGTTCAAACTCTTTAAAAATGAAGTTTTTAAAGAACTAATCACATTTTGGAATATAACAAGACTTACTAAGTGTGTTAGTAAGTTACTACATGTTTTTATAAATTTTCAAGTTCATGAGTTTATGGTTTATGCTCATTTTTGTCAAGTTTGGTAGTTAGAGATTGTATGTTGATGATTGATAATTGTTTGAATGATTTTACAAAAGAAAATGATATGCTAGTAAGCATGGACACCTCCATTTACAAAGGAAACTCTGGCGAAATTTTTCTAAAATCTCAACACTTAGAAAATATTTTTCTAACAGGTGTTACAAATATATTTTTAACTTGGTTTTCGAAATAAACTTCGCCATGATTTTTATTACAAAAATACTAAGTGCCGGAGGTTGATTTCCGTAAATAAAATTTGATAAATATATATTTAGAATATATATTTTATACTAAAACGGTTGTGTGATTGTTTGTTTATTCTGTGAACTAGTTATATTATTTTAGGGTAAAATAATATAATATACAAAATACCATGGAAATTACAACTCCAAAATCATACCAAAAATCACAAGGAATGAATATTTAAGTTACACACATAATATTGTGAAACCGAACACAAGAACGTGACTTATGAAATATTTCGGGATATACCATTACACTATATTTTTGGTAAGTCTTATTTTGGAAATGAAAGAAGTGAAAATATGATTTCGTAAATATTACCAAGTATATCATATTTTTTTGACAACGAGAAAATATATTATTTTTGGGAGTTAAAAATATATTTTCCTAGTATATTTAGAAGATGTCTAATTTTTGAGAAAAATATATATTTTCTGGGACAATACATGATTGAACAAAATAAGTTTATATATATTTAAGTGAGACTTGAAATATATGGTTTTGGGAATATATTAACATATTTTATTTGGAACAATACACCGAAATACGACGCCATTACATGGCAAGGTATACACTTTCGAATACGAAAATACATGTATGAAATACCCCCACCCTTGGGAAGGAAAATACGAAGTTAAAATACTTGAGAAGTAGGAATACGAAATATTGTTTAACAACTATTCCAGACATTAACTATAATTTAAAGTTAAAATAATTATTTTAACTAATAATCATAACTAGGAATAATTTTGAGATTACAAGAAACGTAACTCAAAAACCTTCATACTAAGCAAAGGCACGACCCGTTCGTCTAATAGACGTTAGTACACTGTAGGTAGTCGTGTTGGCTGAGGAGACCTGGGTTACACATACTGAAGAAGCAATACAGTGAGTTCATGTTTCCCCCTTTTCTCTTTACTGTTTTCAGTTTTATACTTTGGGGGTGAAATAAATGCGACAAATATTACAAACACTTTTTACATGATATGGTTAGCGTAGGGAGGGTTTTTACTACTTAGATCATGTGAGTGGGTAGGTGGAACTTAAGGCCATTAATCCTCGTTGTAGGACCGAGGGACATGAGTGATAGATCTATTCGGGTGTAGCGAGCCCCACTCCTGAGTCGCTGAGTGGACCATGACTATGTGCCTGACGCCAAAATCTGCTAGGTTTGAGTCTTCCTGCATCACTTCACACATATCAATGGCTTTGCAAACCATTGGTGATCTCTTTTCCTTATTGCTACATACCAGGGACTTACATACATACTTACAACATTTTTCAAAGGTTTATACATACACACAAACGAACACATGAACTCGCTCAACTTTTGTTGATGTTTTTCAAGCTACATGTATTTCAGGAAATTTTAAATGGATCTGGCAGGCGTTAGATGTTTTTATGCTGCGTTAACAATAAAGATGTCATCCATGGTCTTTGAGTTTGGACGGTGTGTCTTGTTCCTGGACGAGACATGTTTTCCAAACCTTGGTATTATTCAATAGCTTTTGACGAGTCTTTAATGAACTCATAAACATTTTGTACGATTTGTAAAACTAGAATCTGTAGTCTACATTTTAAAACGATGTTGTTATATTTTAAACGTATTTAATGGATGACAAACCTATGGTTTTATCATATAGTTGATGTTATGATTGAATGCAATGATATTAAAAAAGTCACACCATAATCACGCTTCCGCAAAAGTCAGGGTGTGACAAAAGTAATGCCGGAAATGAGTTCAGGAGGTACGATTTAGGGGCTACGCGCGTTCACTCACCGGAAAATGGCCGCCGGAAAACCACCACCGCCGCCGCCTCGCTGTTGCCGGACTTATGGGAGAGAGAGAGAAGAGTGTGTATGTGTGTGTGGTGGCTAGGGTTTGAAGGAAGAAGTGAAGGAAATGATAAGTTGTTTGTATACTAGGGTTTCGTTAATCGGTGCGTTCTTTCGGTCGTGTTTTTCGTTCACGCATGCGTTCTGTGGCGTTTGAAAGAAAGATAAATTCACAAATAAGTTTATGTGTGTGTATATATACGTATACGAACTCGTATTTTTCGGCGTTATCAGTATTGCATCCGGTGTCACTTTGTTACCGTTTAACGCTCGTCAGGTTTCCCGCAAATCAACATTCGCGTACTCTAAAGCCTAATAGGCGTTCCTAGGCATTTCAAAGGCCTAATTAAGTTAATTTGTGTCTTAAAACATTGCTTATAATTGTCTTAATGTCTGTTATGCGCGTAGTTATAAATCGAAAATTACCGGTTGTCATAGTATTTATTATCGAATTTTTTACATATGTTACGATACAAAAAAGCTCACCTAGCTAGGCCGTATTATGTTATCATGTGATGATTTCATTGTTCAGAAATTGATGGGAAAAACAACTCTTTTCAGGTCTTCAACATCGGCATTGCAAGTCTTTAACACGCACGACACCCGATTGGTTAATAATTAAGACTAGCTTTCCATTTTATTAAAAAAATCGTCTTGTCCCTGTAGTGAAGCGCGGGTGAAAACCACTAGCGAATAAACTTTAAACAATGTGAACAACTACCAAATGATGATGGATGAGGTTTAGCGAATGCTTTTGTACATACGGTTTTTCCGCCGCAACGCGCGGGCGGGTATAAACCTTGTTTGATTTAAATATAAAAGTAAATTAAAAAACAAAAGAATAAATAGGTAAATTGTCAAAATTGCCCCTGTACATTTTGAATTGCCAAAATCGTTCATAAATTAACGACATATTTTAACTAAGTTAGATGTTTAATATAAATGGAAACGAAAATAAAAGGTGAGGGTTCAATAATAAAAAGTTCGAATAGAAAAAATAAAAGTGCCCAAACGATTTTTGCATTTTACTCGAATATTTAAACAAGAGATTATTATGATGCATTACTTCCTTCAAATGAGACAAACGTACAAACGTTTATCTTGCACAATGTACAAACTGCATCGATCTTTGAGCCAGAAAGCGTGCCAGTCACGTGCAACCTCATGATCTCTCACTGTCATACTACAAAATCACCATCTTTCTCAAACTGTAAAAACATGAAGCTTTCCTTTTTCATGGTCCATTAATGGAGTTCAATATCATTTTCCACAAATACTCTTCTCACAAAACCCTCCACACCAAGAAAAAAGAAAAATGCATGAAACACACACACTATTTCACCTTCCTACTAATTTCCAGTTTTTCCAAACCTACCCATATAAAAAAGCTTTAACTTTAATATCCCAATCTTTACACCAATGCAACATTATCCTCAAGAAAAATAAACAAAAAAGGAAGACAAACACACACTGTTTCACCTTACTAACACACCTACTCATTTTATGTTATCCTTACGTTGTTTCATCTGGATATTGGGATGGAGTTACAGTCACAAAGTCAGACTTTGAAGCCTTAAAATCTTTCAAACAAGAACTGACTGACCCACATGGTTTCTTGAAAAGCTGGAATGATAGTGGATATGGAGCTTGTTCTGGTGGTTGGGTAGGAATCAAGTGTGTGCAAGGACAGGTTATTGTCATACAGCTTCCATGGAGAGGTTTAGGTGGTCAACTCACTTCAAAAGTTGGTCAACTTCAAGCTCTTAGAAAGCTTAGTCTCCATGACAATGCCATTGGAGGTTCAGTTCCAAAGGAGTTAGGGTTTTTATTGAATCTTAGAGGTATTCAATTGTTTAACAATAAGTTTACAGGCTCAATACCTCCTACATTGGGTTCATGCACATTGCTTCAAAGTGTTGACTTTAGTTATAACATGTTTGATGATGAAATCCCAACTGAATTTGGAAATCTTGTTATGCTAAAAAGCTTGGATCTTTCTTACAATTTTATTAATGGTGGCATGCCGAACAGTTTTTCAAATTTGAGTTCATTAACTTGGTTGAGTTTAGCTCACAACAATCTCAACGGTCAAATTCCAGTTTTCTTGGGAGGTTTGGTGAATCTTTTGTTCTTCAATGTGTCCTACAACAATCTATCTGGTCGTGTCCCGGTTCGACTTGCTTCAAGATTCGATTCGAGTTGTTTTGTGGACAATCTTGAACTATGTGGATACAGCCCTTCAACCGCGTGTCCCACATCTCATGCAGACCGGAAACTAAGTACCGAAGACATCTTGCTAGTTGCAGGCGGAGTTTTGATGGCAGTTTTATTGTTATTTTGTTGTGTACTTATCTTTTGCATGTTAAAGAAAGATGATACGGATGAAGATGAAAAGAAGGATGGTGATGAAAGTGGTGTGGGCCCTATGAAGGATATTCCGGTGGCGGTGGAGGTGGAGGAGGGTGGAGATGGTGAAGGAAAGCTTGTGTGTTTTGAAGGTGGGATTGAGTTCACAGCTGAAGATCTTGTGTGTGCAAGAGTTGAGATGTTGGGGAAAAATAGTTATGGAACTGTTTATAAGGCTGCTTTAGTGGAAGGGGATCAAGTGGTTGTCACAAGATTGAGAGAAGGGGTTATAAAGGATGAAAATGAGTTTGAAACTGAAGTGAATTCAATTGGGAATATTAGGCATGAAAATCTATTGGCAATGAGGGCTTATTATTTGGGTCCAAAAGGGGAGAAACTTCTTGTTTTTGATTATATGCCCAAAGGAAGCCTTGCTTCTTTCCTTCATGGTAATTTCTATACTTACACTCCGTACATATACACTTAAGCATTCACATAGTGATGTGAATTTCTATACCAAACAAAACTAAAATGATATTCATGGGTTAAGCTTTAGCTAGCGGGTGCGGGTTAATATCAGGTCGAACCCGTAAACACATATTTAAATAGGTTGAGTTTGGATTAATCTAACGGATTTGTTGGTTGACGTGTTTAAATATGATGAGTTTTTACTGTGAAATTAAAAGCTAAAAAGAGTAAAGGGTTTAAGTTTTATGGCATGTAATTTACACACATTTGTATTTTATGTTGATAGATTTGTAATCGTAGATTATTAAGATAAGAAAAGAATTTGGGGTTAAACTAGGGATAGCAAAAATATTTGAATCCAAAAACTTGAAGTATTTGGGATATGTATACCCGATACTCAATGGGTATTCGGCCGGGTATGGGTAAATTTTATGAGGCGTGTATGGAATTAGATGATACCGGAAACTACATACCCGTTTACCCGAAATATATAGCTGAAAACTTTTAAGTAGTCATATGTTTTAGTAATGTTTCATTTTTGTAGTTTTATTATATGAAAAATTGATTTTTATTTGTAATATATATTTTGATGACATTAATCATATATATATGCTATGAAATGCAAAATTATTTTTTGAGATTAATATATATATTTAGGGTGGGGTTCTAGAGTGAGCACTAGTGTATTTGCGAACCGAGTGAACAAATCCTGACCATTGTTTTGCATCGCCAAATCGTATAATACACTAGTGTATTTTTATCTTCAAATCATGACCATTGATTTACACTTTGTATTGATGCAGTTCGAGGACCCAAGGAACCGGTTAAGTGGCCAACAAGAATGAGAATAATAAAAGGAATAACTAAAGGTTTGCTCAACCTCCACACCCGTCACAATATAATCCATGGAAACTTAACCTCAAACAATATTCTTCTGGATGTCGATCTTAACCCAACGATTGCGGATTACGGGTTTTCATGGTTGATGGCGACCGCTGCAAACTCAAACATGATTGCAGCCGCTGGTGCACTCGGGTATCGGGCTCCCGAGCTTTCCAAACTCAAGAAAGCAAACACCAAGACTGACATATATAGTCTTGGTGTCGTAATGTTAGAACTCTTAACAGGAAAATCAACGCAAGAGGTGGATGATGGTGTCGGTTTGCCACAATGGGTGGCTTCAGTTGTGAACGAGGAGCGGACTGATGAAGTTTTTGATTTGAAGTTAATGAAGGATTCTTGTGCAACGGGTGATGAGTTGTTAAACACGTTAAAACTTGCTTTGCATTGTGTTGATCCATCTCCGCTTGCTCGGCCCGAGGTACAGCTGATTCCTCAACAGCTGGAAGACATTACACCGGAAACCACCAGTGAAGGTGGTGGTGGCACTTCATCTAGGGGTGAAGCTGGAGTAGTTTTGGGACATTTTTTTCCTTATTGACATATTGGTTAATGTATGCAAGTTCATCTACTTGATTTAGTTTCTAAAAGTAGAAAGTTTTGTCATTGTAAAGTTTGTAAAAGTAGAAGGTTTCATTATTGACATTTTGACTGAAACCCTATTTATATGTTTATCATTTGTGTTTAGAGTATCTCCACCGCTTTGATGGTGATAGTGTGGAGTGGTTTGGTCCGGTGCACCCGACACCTCCGGAATCTTTATCATTTGTGTTTAGAGTATCTCCACCGCTTTGATGGTGATAGTGTGGAGTGGTTTGGTCCGGTGCACCTGACACCTCCAGACTCAGGGGATTGGGGGACTAAACCTCCGGACTCAGGGGATTGGGGGACTACACACATACTATTGTTTCTGAGTTATTGGATTTTAATAATTCTAAAATAATTATAAGTTTCACCTGTTTGTCGATAATAATCTCAACTTAAAAAATTTCCTTAAATAATCACAACTTGTAAACATTTTGCCCCATCGATCCTTTTCTAACTGAGGTTTAACCCAGTTAGTGTTTGCTGACTTAGACGTTGACATGACACACAACTTATATTATTTGTTGACGTGAACGCTGTTATGGTACTCTCACCTCCACCACCATCAGACACCACCACCATCGCCATCTACACCGCTCATCACCATTGCCATCTCCACTACCATCTCCACCAACACCACCACCATCTTCACCCAGCACCACTCCCATCTCCACCACCCCCACCATCAGCCACCACCACCAGTGCCATCTACACCGCCCACTACCACTGCCATCTCCACTACCATCTCAGCCCACTACCACTGCTATCTCCACTATCATCTCCACCAACACCAGCACCAACACCAACACCAACACCAACACTACCGCCATCTCCACCCACCACCACTACCATCAACAACCACTGCTGCCGCCATCTACGCGACCCACCACCACTACCATATCCACAACCATCTCCACCCACCACCCATCGCCATCTCCACCACAACCATCCTCTGATTACTACCACGAATCTCAGATTCAACCCCAAAACATCAAATCTTACCCAAACCATTACACAGTCCTAAAATCGAAACCGATCTCAGATTCACCACCTCCGATTGACACTTTCTCTCTCTAGATATCTATGTGAGTGTGTGTTTGCAATATGATATATGTGTACATGTATATTTGTATTAGATTAAAGGTCAATGGTTGTGATTTTGGAGGTTGTTGATGGTGGATGGTGGTAGTGGTAGCACGTAGTGGTTGGGTGGGTTGTAGTGGCTATTGGGGGCAGTGGTTATGGTAGGTGCTGGATGGTGGGTGGTGGTGATGATGGTGGAGGTGTAGTGGTGAAGTAGAAAAGGGTGTGTAAATATATCATTTTTTTCCAAATCGTTGTCCACGTCATCTGTGACAACCGTCAAAAAATTCAGGTATCCGTACAATTAATTAATTGTGATTAGTACTTAATAATTGTGCTGAATTACAACTGATGACTTAAACTGCTTTCTGATTACTGTATCATACTTACATGTGCATCACATTTCATGCTGTCACAACATTTTTACATACAAACTCTTAGTGACATAAACGATGCACAAAGCACAGTTAGCGGATAATTCAGAAAAATGCTGACGATGTCAGTACATAGACAAACAGTGTTTTGAGACCCTGTATGGGCCAGAGACTAAGTTTCACACTAGTATAGTGTGTAGGAAAGTGAGGATCACAAAACTGCTTCACTAGGTGATAGTTTAAGTGCCGGAAAGTGCCTAAAACCCACTAAAAGTGCTGAATTCAGCATATTTCAGCAAAATTCAGCATTTTAACAAGGTTGTAACATGCAAAAATATGACAAAATGGTCCTGAATGCTTTCCTAAGTGTCGGGAATTAAAAGTGTCACAAAAGGCTACATAAAGATCACTAAACGGAATAGTTTGACACTTTAACGAACCGGTATCTAACCGAACAACCGGACACTACCCGAAACACCAAAATTATACTAGAAGCATTGTTTTAATGTTTCTAGCTAGTTATGATCCCCGAACAGCCTAACACACTATATAACACATAATACACTTAAACACTAAACACTATACTTGAAATCTAACTTAATCACTTAACTAACCATTAAACACCAACTAGATACCCCCCCCCCATAATCTTCTCAAGATCTTGCTAAATCCTCTCTTGATCTTCCTTAGATTGCATGAAGATTGTGTATGTACTATTAGATACATAAGACCCATTGGACAAAACTATAAAATGGTTATAAGATTACTTGAAGCTCTCATTCTCACCACACTTCACCACAACTCTCCCCCTCTCCTCCCTTACTCTATTCTTAGCCGAACACCCCCAAGCACACCACCATCATCATTAAATTTTGATCATCCGTTCCAAGTTCATTTCAAGATGCAAGAAGGTGTTTAATCAAGCTTGGTGGTCTTGGATCTTGAAGGAACTCTCCCATTAGCTTTTATCCTCCACATTTGTCATCTAAAACATCAAGTGTTCTTCCCTAGCCTTGTGCTAGTAGTAAGGCCCTCATAACCCTTTGTTACTTCATATATTGTTGGTTAAAAGATGACATACATTGTTAATCTTGATGAACATTAAAAGTTTACAGCATATATTCGATCAGAAAGAGCTTAATACGAGACAACGCCGATGGGTGGAGCTGTTAAACGATTATGATTGCGAGATTAAGTATCACCCAGGGAAGGCGAAAGCGGTAGCAGACGCCTTGAGTCGGAAAGAAATGATTAAGCCCATAAGGGTTAGGGCTTTGGAAATGATCATTCAGACGGACCTCACATTGTGCATTCATGCTGCGCAGAGAGAAGCTCTTAAGAAGGAGAACCTTGTGAATGAATATCACCGTGGGATGGAGAAACAGTTAGTGCCCAATAAGGAAGGAACGTTGTGTTTCATGGGAAGAATTTGGGTACCCTTCTTTGGTGGTCTCATAGAAGTAATTTTTGATGAAGCTCACAAGTCACGGTACTCGATCCATCCAGGATCGGATAAGATGTACCAAGATTTAAAGGATTTCTACTGGTGGCCGAGATTAAAAGGTGATGTTGCAACGTATGTTAGCAAATGTTTGACTTGTGCCAGGGTAAAGGCCGAATATCAGAAGCCTTCCGGTCTTCAGCAACAACCGGAAATACCCATGTGGAAATGGGAGCAGATTTCAATGGATTTTATAACGAAGTTACCAAAGACACCCAGAGGTCATGATACGATTTGGGTAATCGTAGACCGTCTGACGAAATCTGAACACTTTTTGCCAATCAAGGAAAAAGATAACACATGTAAGCTTGCTGAGCTGTACCTCAGAGAGATTGTTGCACGTCATGGAGTACCTCTCTCGATTATTTCCGATAGAGATGGAAGATTCGTGTCAAGGATTTGGCAATCCTTTCAAGAATCCTTTGGTTCTCAGTTGAATCTGAGTACTGCTTTTCATCCGCCAACAGACGGCCAGAGCGAATGAACGATTCAGACACTAAAAGATATGTTGCGAGCATGCGTAATGGATTTGGGTGGCAGTTGGGACACCCATCTACCTTTGGTTGAATTCTCATACAACAATAGTTATCATGCAAGCATTCAAGCCGCACCGTTTGAAGATCTTTATGGACGTAAGTGTCGATCACCGTTATGCTGGGCAGACGCGGGTGATAGACAGCTTGTCGGCCCCGAAATGGTTCAAGAGACGACAGATGAGATTATACAGATCCGAGAGCGCATCAAAGCGGCTCGTGATTGACAAAAGAGTTATGCGGACCAAAGGAGGAAACCTTTGGAGTTTCAAGTGGGAGATATGGTTTTGTTAAAGGTTCACCCTGGAAGGGTGTAGCACGCTTCGGGAAGCGTGGGAAGTTAAACCCAAGATACATTGGACCGTTCAAAATCCTAGAGAGGATTGGTCTTGTAGCTTACAAGTTGGATCTACCCGCAGAACTGAATGGCGTTTATGATACATTTCATGTATCTAATCTGAAAAAGAGTCCAACTCAAGAAACAGTTGTCATTCCTGTAACACCCCGTGTTTTCGAATGTCAAAGTCAAAGTCAAGGTCCAAGTCAACTTTGACTTCTTTGACTATAGTTAGTCTATTTTATGTTTATTTGTATTATGTGGAGTAAGTGTTGTAATCAAGAATGAATCGAAGTAATCGAATGTTTCATTGACGCAACCGACTTACGACTGTGAACAGTAGGAAGTAACAATGCTATAAAGTTAATCAATCAATAATCAAGCCAATCAAATCATCAATCGAACTCGAATCTCGAATTGCGCGAAACCTTGGTTGTTGTTATACGTGTGTGTGTGCCTTATGTGTTACCTGTGCATGCTTAGTTTATGTTTTGTGTGGTATTCAACCGAATCAATCGAAACTCGAATCTCAAATCGAATGCAATCGAAATCGAATTATGACGAATGGTAACGCAAGGTTAGTTTGAAATATAGATGATTGTATGTTAGATATAGTGGTTGGGATTAAAAGTAATTTGAATAGGAAACTCTATCGTATTCGTATCATCTTCAATCGAAATCGAAATATCAAAAATCGTCGCACCGAACACTCGAAACAGGCTGTTGATCGATCAGGCTGTCAGCCGATCGAACAGCCCAGCCGATCGGACAGACTGTCCGATCGAGCAGGCTGTCCGATCGGGATGCCTGGCCGATCGGCCATCCCTTTCCTCTTTTGGAGCCTATAAATAGGGCTGTCATTATCATTCTTTCCACTTTTGGAAACTCTCTGACCGACCAGCTCGTGCTCCTTATCTTTTCTCAGATTTCTTCCGATTCCGGTAAGTTTTCATCCTAAATCTTGTACTTTCTTGATCAATACACACTTCTACAACTTTCTATCTTTCAAATCTTGATTTCTAACCGTGAAATCATCGAGATCTAAGCATTCTAGGATGATGTCATGATGGTGTCCTTCAAGAACATCATGTTTTGGCCTCAATCCACCACGAATAGCTCGGATCTAACTGATTTCCACATAAACAAGCTAAGATCTATCACAGATCTAAACATTTACATGATGTAAAGGATTGAAAGAAGGATTTCCAACTTTCTTTCAACTCTTTTACACTCAATGCCTTCAAACCGGTAGAAACAGAGCTTGAGCCAACTCACTAATCATTCCAATGGTTGTGTGATTCAAGATCCGAGTTCTATCTACGAGGTTCACCGACTTCAGGTTAAACGTTAAACCGCAGTTCCGAACCTTTCACCGGCCGGACTTGGGTGATTCCTGTCTGAGCAGGAGAAACAAGTAAGAACGAAGGTTCCCTGGTTCAGCTCGTTGTCAAACTACCTCAATATAACGTCAAATAATCAGAACAGCCAAGTGTTAGACGAACAGGCCGACCAGGTCAGGATGCTGACCGAACGGTTAGGCTGTTCGAACGAACAACCCAACCGATCGAACATGTCAGCCGATCAACCAGGCCAGCCGATCAGCTAGCATATGGCCCCACACTTTGACAATTTCATGAAGTATGGTATTGAACGAGGTGATGTTCGATCGATCAGGTTGTTCGATCGATCAGGTGACATCCAGCTGAGGACTCATATCGAAGTGTCTAACCGATCGGTTAAGCCGGCCGATCGAACGGACCGTTCGATCGATCGACCGGACCGTTCGATCGATCGACCTGAAAGGTAAGAACACTTCAGTGTTCTCAAATACTACAAAGAAAACTTCAAAAGGTCAAACCATCATACACAAACACATCTTCCGCAAAGGAAGAGACAATCCATTCGAACTGTGCAGCCGATCGAGCCTACCGGCCGCTCGAACAGACTGTCCGAACGGATTGTCTATCCGAACGAACAACCCGTTCGATCGAACCTGCTGTTCGATCGACCAGGCTGTTCGACCCTTCATCACTTGTTTCCATTTTACGTGTTGCTCATCGTTATGCTATCGAACTATTGAGGCTAACCCTACTCTCAAGCGCTCCCTTCAATCCATCAATCAATCGCTGTGAGTATACTCGATCCCTTTTTGCTTTTAGCACTTTTGGGTGTTACATACGTTACTTATATCAAAACACAATCGATCACACCACTCAAACTACTTGAACACTAACCATTATGCATGTATTACGTGACTAAATGAATGCTTGTTGATTGTGTTTACACGTGGAATGCTGTCTACCTGCCTTAACGACGTAGTACTATAGTTTGGACTCAGCACCCGTTCACACGGGGGTTGTTAAGGACAATTACTTGCATGGATTACGGTGGTAATCATGTATTGCGAACTGTCTCGGACAGTCAACCCGCAGTCATTGGTATTGATAGATCCATATCGATAATTAACATGCTTCGTTTTCCTCTGTGTACGTGCTGGTTATGCGTAAACTATTTCAAACTCTATATGTTATTATCAAACTTGTATGCTCACCTTTACATTATATGTATTGACTTTATTTTAACATATGTGACAGGTGTTTAAGATGTTTGCTTGCTAGGAAAGCGAGGCTAGAATAAAGCTCTAGAGGCCCCCAACAAATAGTTGTCTGTCAGGAACAAGCGTCTAGAGCATAGTTGTCTGTAGATCTTGTCCGACCGGGTCTTTAGGAGCATTTGAACAATATTTTATTTGTTTCATTTAAAATCTGAGTTGTCGGAACAGAATATTTGACTGGTTGTTATCTGTAATAATTTGTTTTTATTATTTAGGACACGGTATGGGACGTGTTATTTAAACTAAATAGTGACGATAGTTGTTATGGAAACTTCTGGACAATCTGTTTTGCTCAGTGCCATGCCCCGATGATTCTGCCATCGGTTGGGGTGTGACAGATTGGTATCAGAGCCATAACTATAGGGAATTAGGCTAGACACGACCTAGTCCGGGTCGCTGTCTTAGAGACCTAGACTATAGTTAGGAACCAACAGACCAAGCGTATACGCTAAATTCTGCTATCCTACACTATCACTGCACTCGAATTTTCAAATAAAATCAAGCGATTCAGTCGGGATTAGGTGTGAAAACCGCAAACTCTCGACTAAATTTCTTGGTCAATACTGATCTTATCGATTTATCGACGATTTCCTCATTATTTTCAATAACGAACGAGGAGAATTATACCAAATTAGGAGTGAAATCCATATTTTGATGAATAATCTCCTCAATTTTACTAAAACAAGGGAGGAGTTGCTAAGCTAGGGGTGAAACCTTAACCTTGACAACTTGTTCCGGATTTTATTTATCTCACCAAAGCCTCGATGGACTCCAACGACCTGAACTCACAAGTATGACCTAGGGAATACGTGTTGAATGCCCAAGAATCGAGGCAGCAACGCGAGCCCGAAAGTTAAAAAGTGACGACAAGTCTATTGTGAATAGTCGAATCGCCTTGAGTAGTCAATGTCTAGTAACCGCAGACAATCTATCTCTTGATTTCTATGTGTTTTCGATTCTGAGCCCGCAGCCGCTGACTCTGATGACTCGTTGTTTTTATGTGTTATATGCGTTTAACTGTTTATGTGTTTAAAATTTTGAGATTTATTCGATTTTTGCTACCACTTCGATCGACACACACGACTCGTGTTGCTATTCTATCTCAAGACGCTAACAAGTCGCTGCAATTCTAGACGATATCATACTACGAAATACGATTATACTATACTTGACATGCTATATGATTATGCGATACTATTCGATATACTATACGCGATCACTATATGCGAACGACTCGCGAGCTTTGAATAATAGATTTATGTATTCTGACTGCTTCTGTGATTAAATGTGTATGTGCTTCTGTTCTTATGTGTCTATGTGCTCTACGTGCCTACGTGCTTATGTGTTTCTGTGATTACGTGAATCTGTGGTTATGTGGTTATGTGTCTATGTGTTATGGGATGCGTATTTCGACGTGTTCCTGAGCTTTAGTTAGTAGTAGACGTGTGAGGTGAGATTCAATCATGTTGTGTTGAGTCCTATGACGATGTCTGTTACAGACAATGTCGTCTGGATCCTGACACCATCTTACTCGCCAAGAGAAGAGAGACAGACGTCTCGCTGCTATCATTGCCAAGAGTGTGGCAAAAGCTGTAAGCGATGTATATGAGAACGTCAGCAAGTCGTCCGAGGAGTCGCGAATTGAAGCTCCTAAGGATGCCAACAAGACTGGTTTCAGCTTCAAACAGTTTAAAGCATGCGGACCCAAAGAATTCACCAGAGAAGATGGCCCTACCGCCATGTTTCAATGGTTTGATTCGGTTGAAGTCACTCTGCGCCAAAGAGGCTGTCCTGAAAATCTCCGCACCCTCAATGCTACAGGCGTCTTCCAGTCCCGAGCTCTAGACTGGTGGACGGCCGAACGAAACAAGCGCGAAAATGATGCAACTTATGAGCTGACTTGGGAAGAGTTGAAGGCCATCATGATGGATAAATTTTGCCCTCCCCATGAACGCCAAAAGCTCGAGGACGAGTTTTGGAACATCAAGCAGAAGGATGGAGACAACGCTGCTTTAACTGCTCGCTTCAAGCAGCTTAGCATTATCTGTCCCGATCAAGTCAAGACGCCAGACATGGCCATCAAGAAGTATATTCGAGCTCTACCCGATTGTGTTACCGATTTTGTTCATGCTGCCAAGACATCATCGATTGAAGAGACCTACCTACTTGCCGCTGAGATCAATGACAAGCGGGTAAAGTCTGGTTTTTGGGATAAGCATACCAAGTCTCTGCACCAAGCCACCACCGCATCGACCGTCGACACCACCACTGCTCAACCCTCCAAGTCATCAAGAAGAAAGAAGAAGCACAACAACAACAGCTCCAGCAACAAGAACTGTGCTGTGACAACAACTGCTGCCCCTCTGCAAGCCGTACAGGCTCAGCAACAGTCTCACTATTGACAAGCTCCAGTGATCAATGCGCCGCCAGCCAAGCGCGCTTACACAGGTCCCCACCCGCTCTGCCCGACATGCTCATACCATCATCCGGTGGGAATCGCCTGTCGTTTCTGCGCCCACTGCAACCTCTACGGGCATTTCACTGCGAACTGTCGCTATGGTCCCCGTCAAGCCCAGTTCAAGCCGCCGCTCATCAAGCTCTACTCCCAGCCCCTCAAGGCCAACCTGCAGCTCAAGCACCCACGGTCAACGCTCAAGTCTGCTTTGCATTTGGTGACCCTAACCACTTTGTAAACATGTGCCCGAACCGGGTTGTGAAACAAGAACCCCAGCAGCAGCAGCAGCCTCAGCAGCAACAGCAAGCAGCTCGTGCCAGAACCTTTAACATCAACGCCCGTCAAGCCCAGGCTGACAACAACGTGGTTAATGGTACGCTCCTTGTGAATGGTATTTATGCATCATGTTTGTTTGATACTGGAGCCGATAACTGCTTTGTGTCGTTTGAATTCGAGAAGCTCCTTAGTCGTTAGTGTTCTTATCTCCCCTCATCATTCGAAGTCGAAGTTGCTACAGGAAGAACCGTCGCCGTTAACTCTGTTCTTCGTGATTGTACCCTCGAGCTCAACAATCACATCTTCCCAATCGACCTCATTCCGATGCAACTCGGAAGTTTTGACGTCATAGTAGGCATGGACTTTCTTCGCGAAAACCATGCTGAAGTTGTGTGTTTCGAGAAGATGATTTGATTCTCGCTCGCGAATGGTGATCTATTATGTGTGTACGGTGAAACGGCTTCGAAAGGTCTCAAACTCATGTCATGCGTCCAAGCTAGCAAGTATCTCCGCAAGGAATACAACGCTTTCTTGGCCAACATTGTAGTAGCGGAGAAGGAAAAAAAGAAGAAGGTTAAAGTCAAAGACGTTCCAGTGGTCCGTGAAATTCCTCAGGTGTTCCCTGACGATCTTCCTGGACTACCGCCAAGTCGTGATATCGACTTTCGTATCTACCTTATTCCTGGAGCTAACCCTGTTGCCAAAGCCCCTTATCGACTCGCGCCATCCGAAGTGAGGGAACTCTCAAACCAAATCCAGGAGTTACTTGAAAAAGGCTTTATTCGCCCGAGCACCTCTCCTTGGGGCGCGCCAGTCCTCTTCGTTAAAAAGAAGGATGGGTCGTTCAGGATGTGCATCGACTATCGGGAATTGAATAAGCTGACCATCAAGAACCGTTACCCTTTGCCTCGAATCGATGACTTATTTGATCAGCTGCAAGGTGCCAAGTGTTTCTCGAAGATCGATCTACGTTCAGGTTATCATCAGTTGCGCATACAAGAGGAAGATATACCCAAAACAGCCTTTCGCACTCGATACGGCCACTATGAGTTCGTTGTTATGCCATTTGGTCTAACCAACACACCCGTGGTTTTTATGGATCTGATGAATCGCGTGTGTAAACCTTATCTTGACCGTTTCGTCATCGTGTTCATCGACGATGTCTTGATTTATTCCAAGTCGAAAGCCGAACACGCGCAACATCTACGTTTGGTTCTCGAGTTACTCCAGGGGAACCAACTCTATGCCAAGTTTTCCAAGTGTGAATTCTGGTTGGAGGAGGTTCAGTTTCTGCGTCACATCATGAATAGTCAGGGTATTCATGTCGATCCCGCGAAGATTGAAGCAGTTAAAAGCTAGATTATGCCAAAGAACCCGTCTGAAGTCCGATCTTTTCTTGGATTAGCGGGCTATTATCGAATATTTATCGAAGGATTCTCTAAGATCGCTGTGCCGCTTACCGCTCTCACCCATAAAGACAGGTCTTTTGTTTTGGGAACTGAACAAGAATCTGCTTTTCAAACCCTTAAGCGGAAGCTCTGCAATGCTCCCGTTCTCACATTGCCGAACGGAAACAACGATTTCGTTGTCTACTGTGATGCTTCCAACCTTGGTCTTGGCTGTGTTCTCATGCAACGAGACAAGGTTATAGCTTACACGTCTCGTCAGCTCAAAATCCACGAGAAGAACTATACAACCCACGATCTCGAGCTAGGCGCAATTGTTTTTGCATTGAAGATTTGGCGACACTACCTGTATGGTACCAAGTGTACGATCTTCACCGATCACAGGAGTTTACAACACATCTTTAATCAGAAAGAACTTAACATGCGTCAACGCCGATGGGTAGAACTTCTTAACGATTACGACTGTGAGATTCGTTATCACCTGGGCAAGGCAAATGTTGTAGCCAACGCGCTCAGCAGACGGAGTTATTTGCTCAGTATTCGCAATACCCAAGCCCAGCACAATCTTGAAGCTCTCATCCGCGAAGCCCAGCGTGCCTGTTTTAACGAACGCACCTTGAAGAAGGAGAGAATCTATCACGATGGAGCTCAACTGGTAAGCAAAGCATATGGGATTTTCTATTATCTGGACCGAATTTGGATCCCTAAGCGGACCGATTTGCGAAAGATTATAATGAACGAAGCCCACAAATCCCGATACTCTATTCATCCCGGTGCCGATAAAATGTACCAGGATCTTCGTTACATGTACTTGTGGCCGGGTATGAAACGGGATATCGCCCTCTATGTTGGAAGTTGCCTGACTTGTGCGAGAGTTAAGGCTGAACATCAACGACCTTCTGGCTTACTCGAACAACCTCCAATCCCCATATGGAAGTGGGAGAGTATAGCTATGGATTTCATAACCAAACTTCCGCCCACGCCATCAGGTCACGACAGCATTTGGGTTATAGTTGATCGTCTGACCAAATCAGCCCACTTTTTACCAATACGGGAAGACTACAAGGTAGAACGACTAGCCCGAATATACACCGACGAGATCATTTCTAATCATGGTACGCCTCGTGACATTATTTCAGACCGTGATGCTCGGTTTACTTCGCGATTGTGGGAAACGTTTCAAGCGGCCCTTGGTACGTCGCTTAACCTGAGTACTGCATTCCGTCCTCAAACTGACGGACAGACTGAAAGAACGATCCGTACTCTTGAAGACATGCTCCGCGCGTGTGTCCTAGACTTCGGTGGTAGTTGGAACAAATACCTACCGTTAGTCGAATTTTCGTACAACAACAGCTATCATGCCAGCATACAAATGGCACCATTCGAGGCTTTATATGGAAGAAGATGTCGTTTGCCTATTGTGTGGCACGAGATCGGTCACTCGCAATTAACCGGTCCCGAGTTACTACAAGAAACGACTGACAAAATCCTCTAAATTCGAGACAACTTGTCGAAAGCCAGGGATAGACAGAAAAGTTACGCCGATAGAAGACGCAAGCCCCTTGAATTTGACGTTGGCGACTACATACACCTAAAGGTATCACCTTGGAAGGGTGTGGTCAGATTCGGCAAGAAAGGGAAACTAGCGCCTCGATATGTTGGACCTTTTAAGATTCTGGAAAGGATCGGAAAAGTCGCCTACAGACTCGAACTACCGGAGGAACTCAGTAAGGTCCACCCGACTTTCCATGTGTCAAACCTCCGAAAATGCCTGGCTGATCATGATCTGATTGTACCTCTCGACGATCTTCAGGTCAACGAAACGCTACACTGCGTGGAAAAGCCTGTCGACATCATGGATCGCCAAACCAAGCAACTCAGACGCTCGCGCATCCCTATCGTGAAAGTCCAATGGGAAGGCAAACATGGCGCAGAGTTCACTTGGGAACTCGAAAGCGACATGAAGGCTAAGTACCCGCAGTTGTTCAAATGAAGATCTGAAGCGAGAAATTGGTAAAATCATTTACGGTGATGTGCAGCTTCAAGCCTAATTTCGGGACGAAATTCCCTAAACAAGGGGAGGCTGTAACACCCCGTGTTTTCGAATGTCAAAGTTAAAGTCAAGGTCCAAGTCAACTTTGACTTCTTTGACTATAGTTAGTCTATTTTATGTTTATTTGTATTATGTGGAGTAAGTGTTGTAATCAAGAATGAATCGAAGTAATCGAATATTTCATCGACGCAACTGACTTACGACTGTGAATAGTAGGAAGTAACAATGCGATAAAGTTAATCAATCAATAATCAAGCCAATCAAATCATCAATCGGACTTGAATCTCGAATTGCGCGAAACCTTGGTTGTTGTTATACGTGTGTGTGTGCCTTATGTGTTACCTGTGCATGCTTACTTTATGTTTTGTGTGGTATTCAACCGAATCAATCGAAACTCGAATCGAAACTCGAATCGAAACTCGAATCTCAAATCGAATGCAATCGAAATCGAATTATGACGAATGGTAACACAAGGTTAGTGTGAAATATAGATGATTGTATGTTAGATATAGTGGTTGGGATTAAAAGTAATTTGAATAGGAAACTCTATCATATTCGTATCATCTTCAATCGAAATCGAAATTTCAAAAAATCGTCGCACCGAACACTCGAAACAGGCTGTTGATCGATCAGGCTGTCAGCCGATCGAACAGCCCAGGCGATCGGACGGACTGTCCGATCGAGCAGGCTGTCCGATCGGGATGCCTGGCCGATCGGCCAGCCCTTTCCTCTTTTGGAGCCTATAAATAGGGCTGTCATTATCATTCTTTCCACTTTTGGAAACTCTCTGACCGACCAGCTCGTGCTCCTCATCTTTTCTCAGATTTCCTCCGATTCCGGTAAGTTTTCATCCTAAATCTTGTACTTTCTTGATTAATACACACTCCTACACCTTTCTATCTTTCAAATCTTGATTTCTAACCGTGAAATCATCAAGATCTAAGCATTCTAGGATGATGTCATCATGGTGTCCTTCAAGAACATCATGTTTTGGCCTCAATCCACCATGAATAACTCGGATCTAACCGATTTCCACATAAACAAGCTAAGATCTATCACAGATCTAAACATTTACATGATGTAAAGGATTGAAAGAAGGATTTCCAACTTTCTTTCAACTCTTTTACACTCAATGCCTTCAAACCGGTAGAAACGGAGCTTGAGCCAACTCACTAATCATTCCAATGGTTGTGTGATTCAAGATCCGGGTTCTATCTACGAGGTTCACCGACTTCGGGTTAAACGTTAAACCGCAGTTCCGAACCGTTCACCGGTCGGACTTGGGTGATTCCTGTCCGAGCAGGAGAAACAAGTAAGAACGAAGGTTCCCTGGTTCAGCTCGTTGTCAAACTACCTCAATATAACGTCAAATAATCAGAACAGCTAAGTGTTAGACGAACAGGCCGACCAGGTCAGGATGCTGACCGAACGGTTAGGCTGTTCGAACGAACAACCCAACCGATCGAACATGTCAGCCGATCGACCAGGCCAGCCGATCGGCTAGCATATGGCCCCAAACTTTGACAATTTCATGAAGTATGGTATTGAACGAGGGGATGTTCGATCGAACAAGCTGCTTGATAACATTACTCATCGGATCATGAGATACTATGCTTCAACACTTAAATCGATTTACAACTCGTAGTAGTACGAAGTGCCACCCGATCGAACATGCTGTTCGATCGATCAGGTGACATCCAGCTGAGGACTCACTATCGAAGTGTCTAACCGATCGGTTAAGCCGGCCGATCGAACGGACCGTTCGATTGATCGACCTGAAAGGTAAGAACCCTTCAGTGTTCTCAAATACTACAACGAAAACTTCAAAAGGTCAAACCATCATACACAAACACATCTTCCTCAAAGGAAGAGACAATCCACTCGAATAGTCCAGCCGATCGAGCCTACCGGCCGATCGAACAGACTGTCCGAACGGATTGTCTAGCCGAACGAACAACCCGTTCGATCGAACCTGCTGTTCGATCGACCAGGCTATTCGACCCTTCATCACTTATTTCCATTTTACGTGTTGCTCATCGTTATGCTATCGAACTATTCAGGCTAACCCTACTCTCAAGCGCTCCCTTCAATCCATCAATCAATCGCTGTGAGTATACTCGATCCCTTTTTGCTTTTAGCACTTTTGGGTGTTACATACGTTACTTATATCAAGACACAATCGATCACACCACTCAAACTACTTGAACGCTAACCATTATGCATGTATTACGTGACTAAATGAATGCTTGTTGATTGTGTTTACACGTGGAATGTTGTCTACCTGCCTTAACGACGTAGTACTATAGTTTGGACTCAGCACCCGTTCACACGGGGGTTGTTAAGGACAATTACTTGCATGGATTACGGTGGTAATCATGTATTGTGAACTGTCTCGGACAGTCAACCCGCAGTCATTGGTATCGATAGATCCATGTCGATAATTAACATGCTTCGTTTTCCTCTGTGTACGTGCTGGTTATGCGTAAACTATTTCGAACTCTATATGTTATTATCAAACTTGTATGCTCACCTTTACATTATATGTATTGACTTTATTTTAACGTATGTAACAGGTGTTTAAGATGTTTGCTTGCTAGGAAAGCGAGGCTAGAATAAAGCTCTAGAGGCCCCCAACAAATAGTTGTCTGTCAGGAACAAGGTCTAGAGCATAGTTGTCTGTAGATCTTGTCCGACCGGGTCTTTAGGAGCATTTGAACAATATTTTATTTGTTTCATTTAAAATCTGAGTTGTCGGAACAGAATATTTGACTGGTTGTTATCTGTAATATTTTGTTTTTATTATTTAGGACACGGTATGGGACGTGTTATTTAAACTAAATAGTGATGATAGTTGTTATGGAAACTTCTGGACAATCTGTTTCGCTCAGTGCCATGCCCCGATGATTCCGCCATCGGTTGGGGTGTGACAATTCCTGCTGATGAAGTCCACATTGACAACACACTCCACTTTACCGAAGAACCTGTTGAGGTCACTGACTGGAAGGTTAACAAGACGCGCAGGAGTAGTGTTAAACTCGTCAAGGTTCGTTGGAACGCCCGTCACGGCCTAGAATTCACCTGGGAACGTGAGGGTCGCATGAAAGCGAAATACCCACATTGTTCCCCAACTCCCCTGCAGCTAGTAGCAGAGCCTAAAATTTCGGGACGAAATTTTCTTAATAGGGGGAGAATGTGACAACCGTCAAAAAATCCAGGTATCCGTACAATTAATTAATTGTGATTATTGCTTAATGACTGTGCTGAATTACGACTGATGACTTAAACTGCTTTCTGATTACTTTATCATACTTACAAGTGCATCACATTTCATGCTGTCACAACATTTTTACATACAAACTCTTAGTGACATAAACGATGCACAAAGCACAGTTAGCACAGTTAGCGGATAATTCAGAAAAATGTTGACGATGCCAGTACATAGACAAACAGTGTTTTGAGACCCTGTATGGGCCAGAGACTAAGTTTCACACTAGTATAGTGTGTAGGAAAGTGAGGATCACAAAACTGCTTCACTAGGTGATAGTTTAAGTGCCGGAAAGTGCCTAAAACCCACTAAAAGTGCTAAATTCAGCATATTTCAGCAAAATTCAGCATTTTAACAAGGTTGTAACACGCAAAAATATGACAAAATGGTCCTGAATGCTTTCCTAAGTGTTGGGAATTAAAAGTGTCACAAAAGGATACATAAAGATCACTAAACGGAATAGTTTGACACTTTAACGAACCGGTATCTAACCGAACAACCGGACACTACCCGAAACACCAAAATTATACTAGAAGCATTGTTTTAGTGTTTCTAGCTAGTTATGATCCCCGAACACCCTAACACACTATATAACACATAATACACTTGAACACTAAACACTATACTTGAAATCTAACTTAATCACTTAACTAACCATTAAACACCAACTAAATACCCCCCCCCAAGTGGACGGTGTCACACCCCAACCGATGGCGGAAACATCGGGATGAGACGAAGTGTGTATAGATTGCTAGAGACGTCATAACACTATGTGACAATATTTAATTAAATTCAAATTTCATTTCAAAACTAAATGTCATACAAGATTCAAAGGAAATAACAACATTGTTTCATAGCATAACATAACAAACAAAAGATAGATAGATTAATCTAGGTGTGTATCTAGTCCACCCTAAATCTTGTTTCGTCTTGAGTATCATCTCAATAATTAACCTGCAACATGTATTAAAATAGAGTTCAATGCAAAAGCAAAGGCGAGTATACAAGTTTGACTACATAGCATAATAGAATAAAACTCATATCCAACATGTTACTAAATGAATAAATTTACTAGCAATGCAATTTTTGGCGTACAATATGATCAAACCCATGAATACAACGCATAAAAATAGCCTAATCCCAATCGTTCAGCGGGGTGGTAATGTTTAACTTAACAATACCCAATAGAATAGCGGGCGGGGCGTTAATCCTATAGCGCTATAATTGTTAAGGTGGGCTAGCAAAGTTAATGAGCATATAACGTTCCAAATCGTTCATAGAGCATACAAGCATAGCAAATATTCATAATAGTTTCATGTCACGTTCATAGATAGAGTATGTTTTGTTTAAGCATAAAAGTTGTTTTGAATAGGTATACATGTTGCATCCCAAAGTGTAAAGGGGAAAAAGGGATCGAGTATACTCACGGTTTACAAGTCTTGACTTGGAAGATCCGAGAGTAAGTTTGGTGGATGATTTAGCTTGGAGCACCTAGTCCTTCTACACGAGGAAACGTAGGTGTGTGAGTTTGGCGTTTACGGAAGATTAAGAATATGGAAATAACTTAGTATAACGAAAGTATATGTGTATGTGAAAATAATCATCTTTTAGACTTTATAACCATCATATGACACTAGGTAACCAATATGGTTATTTAATGTTTTTCATGGGTAGTGAACCCATTAGAATCATATTAAGGTTTAGGTCTTGGATGATATTCTACTTCTTTAACATGTAAACACAAGTTTAACATCAAAGGTTCGAATGAGTATATGCTTATACTTAGGCTAAATATTACATATTATTTAGGTCCAATATTTCATGTAGGAGGTAGAAGATTAAATCTCCATTTAGGCACCTCTTAGTTACAAGGATGTCATGTATGGGGTAGGAAGACTAAGGATTCCATTTAGGCACCCCTTTGAAGTTCACCACTTCTCTTGATGTAAAGACAACCAAGGAGGGTCACGAACTAAGGTTTATACGAGTATGTAAGATAAGCTAACTAATAGAAATCATCAAATCATGTGAGGATTGTATGTTTGGACAACCCAAGTTGTTCCATAATCACTCATGTATCAAAGTCTAAGTTTGACATGAATTGTGGGTTAAAACCCTAATCAAAACACCAAGTTTATGAGGTTTAATCCTCTGATTTTAAGTGTCTCAACCATGTTTTTAAGCTTACCCAACCATAAGAGAGGTTGTAAGCATTAGGACATTGGTGTGAGATGTGTTAGACACAAGTTGGATAAGAAATAACAAGTTGTTGAATAATAATAAACAAAACAGAAGGTTTTAGTCCATTTTAGGGCAAATCCAAGCATGATTCTTCCAAGGAAAAACCAAGGATTCAAACCCAAAGACATAACAAAGCAATAGGAAGAAGAACCAAGTGATTTGGTTGAGAAATGAGCAAGTTACACTCACTTTTGTAAGTCCTTACGAATCCGTCCAAAACTCAGATTCTCAGCTGATTAGAGAGTAGTTTAGTGAAGATTTAGGAGTTGTGAAAGTGTCAAATGGGTTGGAGAAGGTGGGTATTTATAATGGAAGAGTTAGAAGGTGATTGGAGGTGATTAGAGGTGGATTAAAGGTGATTGGGTGGTTTAGGTTAATGGGATTTCGTGCACAACAGCTCAAGAAACACATTCTGCCGAAACAAGGGGCTCGCGTGACGCCAAGCCCCCTCGCGTCACGCGGCGGGTATGGTTTCCAGATCTTTCGTTTTGTTACACTTAGGCCCCTGAAGTTTATATTTGGTTCCTTTAGGTGCAAACTTGGGAGTTTAGGGACTCGTTTTGATATAAAAGCATAGTATAAGGTGAAATCAAGTACGACGATCAAAATCAAAGTATAATTAAGCGTATAAATATCATAACCAAGTATCGTTTTCGTTCAAAACATGTTCAATGCATAAGTTTAGATTAATTACAAGTCTCGCACATAGTTTCCAAGAATAACGATTAAACATCGATTGATTCACCAAATCGAACATACGAGCACACATAGAATGCGTATAACACAAACGTAACAAAATACAAGCTTCAACAATGATCCAAGTCTCGGTTTGATAATGATTACAATGAAACGAACGATTACAAGAATACAAGGTTTCCAAAAATAGAACTACGAACAAAACTTTCTATAAATGGAAAGTACAAAAGAGCCGGGCGTTACAGACGGTCACTTATGTGACCCCACCATAATCTTCTCAAGATCTTACTAAATCCTCTCTTGATCTTCCTTAGATTGCATGAAGATTGTGTATGTACTATTAGAAACATAAGACCCATTGGACAAAACTAGAAAATGGTTATAAGATGACTTGAAGCTCTCATTCTCACCACACCTCACCACAAATCTCTCCCTCTCCTTCCTTGCTCTATTCTCGGCCGAACACCCCCAAGCACACCAACATCATCATCAAATTTTGATCATCCATTCCAAGTTCATTTCATGATGCAAGAAGGTGTTTAAGCAAGCTTGGTGGTCTTGGAACTTGAAGGACCTCTCCCATTAGCTTTTATCCTCCACATTTGTCATCTACAACATCAAGTGTTCTTCCCTAGCCTTGTGCTAGTAGTAAGGCCCTCATAACCCTTTGTTACTTCATATATTGTTGGTTAAAAGATGATATACATTGTTAATCTTGATGAACATTAAAAGACATATTCATGAATCTCTAACATAAGCTTATAAACATATGAATACTTGTTGATTTGTGTTTATTTGCTTCTTTTTGATTGATTATTAGTGTTTATGATGTTAGACATCTTATGGAACCTACTAGATTGTGATTAAACACATGATCTAGTAAGTTAATGTGATGATCTTGTGAAAGACCAAGATCATCATGCCTTATGTTTACATGAACTTGAATAATAAAAGATGTTTTCATGTGATGATGATTTAAACAAAATACAAGTCTTGTGAGTAGATGTTTTCTAAAATATTTTTCTAAAGATGTTGGAAAACCGATACATTTGCAGCGGAAGTTTTGTTTTGTTTCGGATTCATGGACATATCTAACTTTGGGAATGTGCAGAGAATCAACAGGAACAAAGGTTGCAGAATATGAACGGTTGAGAGGGTGGACAATTTCGGTTTGAATAGAAACTGTCTTGATGCCGAACATATTGCCGTCAAAGTCATATAAATACATAGATAGTTTTGGCGGTTGATATGGCGGGAAAACTGCTCCGGCAGTTGTTTAAATCCTAACCCGCTTATCAACCAAAATACATAAGTTATCATGTCTAAATTGAGTACATATCACATAAATAAAACATAAACATAATAGAATTTAACTTTGTTCTAACATAATCCCCCTTATATTCGATTATGTTTTGCGGTAGTTCATCATAACACTGCGATTGGCTTCATCTACGGCTTTCCGAGCTTCGTTGAAATTGAATCGGCGGCGCTTCTTGTGCAGATTCCATGAACCTTCCTAGCTATTTCCGGCATAGAGAGCATAATGCTTCGATGCAGCATCCTCTGGTATTGGATCCGCACTCTTACTTCTTCCATGTTCATTGCCTGCCATTGAGGTTTCACCTTCTTCCATCATCTCTTTGTTCTGCACTTTCTCTTCAGTGGATTTAAACTTGTAGTAGTAAATCAAAACATCTAAATACATGGCATATATGACTCTGATAAAGTCACCGTCTTGATATTCAAAGCCTAAATCCTTCGCTATTGCCGGCCATAAGTTGTCAACGGTAACACTTCGGTAGCCACCATCTCTCTCAACCATTACATACAAGCCAAGCAAGTTTATCTTTCTACCATCTGTCAACAGTGGGGGAATCGATCTTGATGATATTCCCATCTTTTCTTTCAAGAACCAACCCACCATTTCTTCAAACTTTATTTCGAGATCATATTTATATTTAAATATGAATTCTCGATCATCAATCATGTCGGGCAGTGCTTTACAATCAGTAAATTCATGAAATTCAAGTGCTCTTATGATCATACGAGTCCGATCATTCTCACTATCATTCGAAACATTTAATGTTTCGAAATATGAATTCAAATAATTTTCTTTGAATTCATCATCTACCGAACACAAACTCAGCAATCTCCGTTTCTCGTTTAATCCCAATTCTTCCTCTTTTGTTAACCCACTCACTTCATTTACCGTATTTACTACTGGAGATGAGAACATGGGATATATCTTGCACATATCACCGGATTTCTTGACCGTGAAACCTTGAAGAGTTAACTGATCAAGGCTTAGAACATTCCGGTCAAGTTCCGGTGAATAGAATACGCTGTGTATTCTCATTGTATCATTCCCAGTTTTTATCTCTACAGATCCTACCCCTCTTATAAACATAAAATTATTCATCCCAGATCTCGTTTCTACACCCATCACATGTTTCACTCTTTTGAAAACATTAAGATTACCAGTAAAGTGATGATCGAACATCGGGTTTACATACCAGATATCTGCCCATTGTCCACCTTCAGTGCCGGTGACAATCATCTCGTTCTGGCAGTGTACATTTCCTTCCTGTCTTCTCGTCCCGGTGTTTATGGCCTGCTTCAACAATTGCGTCACTTCATCATTTTCTTTGACTTTGCAGTTGTAAATTTGACAGCCTGGTGAGTGACAATAATAGCAAAGTTTTATGCGAGGGGTTCGTCGGTCTATTTCATTTTGTTCGTCAGTGCAGTGTTGGCATGGTAAAGTAGTTGAGTTTGGTTTGATTTCTGCACGATTACCAGAAGTGGCTCTGATACCACTATGTTGGAAAACCGATACATTTGCAGCGGGAGTTTTGTTTTGTTTCAGATTCATGGACATATCTAACTTTGGGAATGTGCAGAGAATCAACAGGAACAAAGGTTGCAGAATCTGAACGGTTGAGAGGGTGGACAATTTCGGTTTGAATAGAAATTGTCTTGATGCCGAACATATTGCCGGCAAAGTCATATAAATACATAGATAGTTTTGGCGGTTGATATGGCGAGAAAACTGCTCCGGCAGTTGTTTAAATCCTAACGCGCTTATCAAGCAAAATACATAAGTTATCATGTCTAAATTGAGTACATATCACATAAATAAAACATAAACATAATAGAATTTAACTTTGTTCTAACAAAAGAAACCAAGTTAAATAACAAGATTTACATAAACATTGTTTTTAAAGAAAACCAACAATGTTTCTAGTGTTGAAACAAGTATGAGAATACATTGTTTACAAGAAAAATTCAAGAGAATGATTTTTGGAAAAATCATCTAGTAAGTTGTAAACACCTAAATCCTTTAGGAATGAGATTTTTAAAGAAATAAACACACTTTAAAGGGTAACTAAGTCTACTAAACACACTACCAAGTTACTACAAATTTTTATGAAAACTCAAGTTCATGATCATTATGTAGATAGCTTTGTTTTAGCACATGGTAAGTGTCGATTGATTGTTGATTGCTTATGATGATTTTTGAAAAGAAAATGATATGCTTAAATAGCATGGACACCTCCATTTTTAGAGGAAACTATGACGAAATTTTCTAAAAATCTAAACACTTAGAAAAATATTTTCTAAACAAATATTTACAAGTGTGTTTTAACTATGGTTTTCAATATAAACTTTGCCATAGATTTTGTTACAAAAATACAAGTATTGGATGTTGGTTTTTGTAAATAAAAATAACTAAATAGGTATTTGAATGGTATATATTTAGAAGACACATTGTGTGTAATTATTCGTATACTTTGTGTATTAGTTATATTATTTTAGGATTTAAAGTAATATAACTTATCAAAATACCAAGAATTTACAATCCAAAATAATACCAAAATCACAATGAATAAATATATAAGTTACACGCTTAATATTGTGAAACCGAACGCAAGAACGTAACTTACAAAATATTCCAGAAAATACCGTTATAAATATATTTTTGGTAAATGTTATTTTGGATGCAAGAAATGAAAATATGATTTTTGTAAATATTACCAAAGTATATCATATTTTTGACAAGAAAAAAACATATTATTTTTGGAAGTTAAAATATATTTTCTTAGAATATTTAGAAGATATATGATTTCTGAGAAAAATATATATTTTCTTGGAATAATTATTTTTGGACAAAATAAGTTAAATATATTTTCTAAAGTGGGACTTGAAAATATATTATTTTGGAATTACAAATACAAGAATGCGAATATACATGTATGAGATACCCCCATCCTTGGGAAAGAAATACGAAAATAAATACTTGAGAAGTATAGTTACAGAAATATTGTTTAACAAATTATTCCAAAATTAAATATAATTTAAAGTCAAAATAATTATTATTTTAACAAGGAATTATAACTTGGGATAATATTAAGAGAAACGTAACTGAAAAACATAAGTACTAAGGCAAGGTACGGCCCGTTCGTCTAATAGACCCTAGTATATTGTAGGGAGTCGTGTTTGCTGAGGAGACTTGAGTTACGAGCACAGAAGACGCAAAACCGTGAGTTCATGTCCCCCTTTTCTTTTAACTGTTTTCAGTTTTATAACTTTGGGGGTGAAATACATGTTACAATTATTTACAAACGTTTTATACATGGTATGATTAGCTAAGGAGGGTTACTGCTTGATCATGTGAAAGGTGGGTATAACACTTAAGGCCATTAATCCTCGTCGTAGGACCGAGGGACATGAGTGATATCTATTTGGGTGTAGCGAGCCCACACCAATGAGGACCAGGGTGGCCCATGTGGTGACTATGTCCACATACTAATGCCGTGGCAAAATCCGCTAGGTTTGAGTTTTCCTGCACCATTTCACACATACTATTGGCCTTGCAAACCATTGGTGATCTGTTTTTCCTTACTGCTACATACCAGGGACATACATACATACGGACATACTTTAAAGGTTTATTCTTACACGAACACATGAACTCGCTCAACCTTTGTTGATGTTTTCAAATTACATGTATTTCAGGGAACGAAGTGGATCTGGCAGGTGTTTGCATGTTCAAGCTGCGTCATGAATAAAAGATCTCATCCAAGTCTTTAGGGTTTAGGAGATGTATCTTACGCCTGGACGAGATACATGGACCTAAGCGCGGGCTTGTATAAGTTCTTTTGTCGAGTCTTTGTGAACTCATTAAAACATGTTGTGGTTTGTAATCTTGAATTTGGTGTCAACGTTTCGGACAAGTATGTTGTGTTATTTTTAAACTTAATTAATGGATGAACATCTCGTGGTTTTTATCATATAGCGTTGCTATGATTGAATGCTATGGTATTAAGAAAGTCACACCAATACTCACGCTTCCGCAAAAGTCAGGGTGTGACAACTTGGTATCAGAGCTTCGATCGTAGCGAACTAGGATTCTTTCTCGAGTCTAGACTACGATCAATAGGGCTCTCACGAAAATATTTTCAAACATGTTTACATTGCATACCACAAAACGTCCAGACCCAGGGAACAACCATTTTTACAAACAAAAGGCACAAAACACATTTCAGGGTTATGTTTATGGTTCAGTCTTAGAGACTGAGGAAATTGAGTCTAAGAGACTGGAGAAGTTTAGTCTGCGAGACTGGGTAGTCAGTTTGGGAAACTGGGGAGGTTTTAGTCTGAGAGGCTGGGTAGTTCAGTCTGAGAGGCTGGGTGGGATAGTCTGGGAAGACTAGGATGAATACATGCTTACATTGTTACTGCTTACATGCTTAGTTGATGATTGTTGATGTATGTGCATATGTTGTGATTGTTTTGTTACAGACACCATGTCCTCATCTGAGAGTGAGCTGTCAGATACTATAGACCCTATGGCCATAGTTTCGGACGACGAGATTGTCCCAGACCCTGAGGTTTTCACATCTGACACTGAGAGTAGCGATGATGATGATTTTCAGCCGTTTGCTTTACCTGACCTGGGCGACATTGTGCCGCTAGCTGATGGTTTTCCTGGCGAGGATCTCCTTCTTGTTCTGATCCCCGCTCCTCTTCCTCTTGCTGCATTTCCTCTCGAGGATCAGCCTCTTGATGCCATGTCTGACGACGACATTGATCTATTTATTGAGGGTCCCCCTGAGGGTGCCCAGGGTGATGGAGCTCCAGTCAACGATGTCATTGTTGTCCCACTTATTGAGATCCCGATCATTGAGATTTCATCCGACCATTCTAGTGCTGATTCATTCGAGTCTGTGTCATCTACTATTTTCACGCACTGGGATTGCAGCGTTATCCCACCGATTCTGATTCCAACACCGCTATGTCTGCCGCACCTGTTCAGGACTTCGAGTTTGATGATAAGTTTGACCCTGACATTGATCCTGAGCATGAGGTTGACTTCGTACCTGATGATCAGCTTTTTGACATACCTGTTGATCTCGAGCCGATACCCGATGATCCTGAGTTAGCACCAGCCGACCTTGAGCCTATGATTGCACCCGAGCCTGTACCTGCTCACGATCCTCTGCCTGAGCATGACCCTGCACCTGTTGACATTCCAGTTGTTGCACCACCTTTACCTGAACCAGTCCCTGCACCTGTCGATCATGCTACTTTTGTAGCCCAGATTGACCCCAGATATGCATTCACCCGCAACGGGTGGATAGAGGACGATGATGACTTGCCTCCTTTTGTTAAACATGTTACTCCCCCACCTGCACCTACACATACACCCGTTGATATCGCCTCGTTTCATCCACATGTGTCTGACACACACCGCACCGATCTGCCGATCACGTTTTTACAGGATATCCCTCCACCCCGTCCATGGGAAGGTCCATCGAGTCAGCAGTGTCACACCCCGGCCGCGAATAACATGCAACCGCGGCGGAAACGCCGGGGAGTGTTGGGACAGAATTAATTGTTTCATAACCATGGAAATCAAAGTTACATTTTATTTATCAACACACGTGTTACATTGTCTTTCAACAGGAAATAAAGAGTTTATAACATAATTAACTAAGTCTATCTTTATTTTTAGTCTCTAAGGCACAGGTCCGCCCTAGTGTCACCATTGTCATCCTACACGATAGCTCCTGAAAACACATGTGAGAGTAGGTACGTCAGCATAAAAATGCCTGTGAGATACATAGGTTTTGTGAAAATGGGATTCATGATTGAGTTTAAAGAAATGTTTAATAATAGTCAGTCATGAACCTTGTAATTTGTCTTGCTTTGTAAACCATTTGAAAAACGATAATATCAGATGATATGTATAGATAAGTGTAAGGTTAAACGAGTAACCAAGTAAAATGAGTTGAATAAGATAAGTTGTTTGTAAAAATAATGTCTTGTGAATAGTATGTTATTTGTGTAAAATGTAATGTGTTTAAACTGAAATGACTTAGATAACGCTACGATATGTAATATTATACAAGCATTTATATATAGGAAGTACCAGCGGCGTATCCACCATGTTTGTATCATATTACATACGCCACGTTACTCCAACCATTTACCCAAACCAACCACCATGTAATTTGTTCATGTATAAATCAATTGTCAAGTGTTATTGTGTAAACCATATCGAAATGTCTATGTTCAATGTAAACCACCAAGTATGTATATCAATGTCAAAATATTTATGTTTAATGTAGATCATGTAATGTGTACCCAAAATATATCTTGTATGGTAAGTGAGATGTATCAACTAAACCATATGTAAAATGCACAAAACAAGGTGTCGAAGTAAAACATGGTTTAAATCAACGTTATGTTTAATGGAACAATGCATGCTATACAGATACAAACATTTATGCGGTATTGTGAAATATGCATACATTCAAGCCTTGAGACTGTGGCGATAAACCCTTAAACAAATTAAAGGTTTATCTAAGTTATGTATATCGAATTCGGTCATTCCTTCCAATCCAAACAGACCCAGGATTTCAGGAACGGGAGTTGTCAATTCCTATGGTACCACTACCTACTAACGAATGGCGTGATCAATGTTAATGAATGTATTGTTCCATGTTAAACAAACCAAATGTCATACCAAAATGTAGGCATGTGATGAATAATTGTACTAAGTACGCACACAATGGGCATACATAGCATAAAATGTAATATGAAACAATGTACTAAGTACGCACACAATGGGCATACATAGCATGAAATGTAATGTAAAACAATGTACTAAGTACGCACACAATGGGCATACATAGCATGAAATGTAATGTAAAGCAATGTACTAAGTACGCACGCAATGGGCATACATAGCATAAAAGTCATGTAAATCAATGTACTAGTATGCTCAGTCAACATACATAGCAGAAATGTAATGTAAAACAATGTACTAAGTACGCACTAGAAAGTCAAACAAAGTTTGACTTTAGCACTAGAAAACGATTAAAAGAACGAAAGAACACTTACGAAGGGTCCCCGAATGCTAATCTAGATCAAAATGGCTCAGGTATGAAACAAAGGTTCCAACTTAGAGCTTTAGATCAGATTTTTGTGGGTTTTAACCAAAAGGGGGGGGGGTATTTATAGGAAAAGTAAAGCCGTTAGGATCGTTTCTTGAATATCGAGCCACGATCTTATGAGTACACTTGTCAAGTTGTTGTGGTAGCTCAAAATGACCCTAACTCTACAGATTGTGAAAGGGCATTGCCCTTTGGAGTGTTTGAAAGGCCAAATTTTGCAAGAAAACAAAGTTTCTGCAACTGAAGGGGCCACGCGGCCCGCATCAGGATCAGACAAAACTCAGGCGGGCCGCCTGGGCATGTCTGATCTGCACATACTTTCAGAAATGGCAGTTTTGGTCCCTGTTGCATGTTTAAGCCATTTCCGACACTTCTAAGGCCCATAAAGCCAACTTTAAGGCCCTAAAATGATGCCTAAACATTGTGGATATGAAACATGCTCAAAAATATGTCGGATGTTGGTTCGTTTGGCTGTACGATCGCGATGTTCGGTTAATTACGACGGAATGCGCATAAGCGCGAAAAACGATCCAAATGACGCGACGAATGGATTTTTCTCTTGCCAAACACCAAGGCATAATATAAGGATGCTTACATAAATTTTTGGATGTCCGGATGTATTCAGAACGTAAGTTATGCGCGAAAGTGCAAACTTGTGCATTTTTTGACACTTTTAGCCCCTGAATGATCCAAAAGTTTCTTTTAGCATACCAAACCCCTCAAAGCCTATTTCTAAGCTATGTAAAGGATATTTATGGTATGTTTAACTTATGGACATGTTCCGGAATGTTTGTTATAGTTCAAATTGGCATACTTTCGCAGTTTGTCAAGTTTAGTCCCTGTAAGCGAATTAACTTGTTTTTGCCATACCAAAGCCTTCAAAACTTATTTCTAAGTTATGTAAAGGTTATTTAAGGTATGTTGAGTATATGTTGATGTTCCGGAGTATTTGTTGCATTAAACTGAGTACGTTTACGCACCAGTTTGCGTATAATTCTCCAGAAAGTGATGTAGAGTTTGGAATTGAATAAAAGTCAAAACATGAAAAATGTAAAACACAATCAAACAAACATTGGGATCAAATAACATTGTTTTATTGATAATTGAACTGTTCACAATGATTACAAGCACAAATGTTACAGTCTCCCCTACTTGTGGAAATTTCGTCCCGAAATTTATTTAGAGGAAACTCATGGAAAAAGATGTGGATATTTTGCCTTCATTTGATCTTCACGTTCCTAAGTAAACTCGAGTCCACGTTTAGATTCCCAGCGAACCTTGACCAAAGGAATGCGCTTGCGTTTAAGCCACTTGACTTCACGTTTCATGATTTCCACCGGTTTCTCAACAAATTTCAGTGTTTTATCAACACGAATTTCGTCAAGCGGTATGTGGAGGTTCTCGTCAGCTAAACACCTCTTGAGATTGGACACGTGAAAGGTTGGATGAACATTTCCAAGTTCAGGAGGTAACTCAAGTCTGTAGGCTACCTTACCGATTCTTTCGACGATCTTGAATGGTCCAACGTATCTAGGTGCAAGTTTTCCTTTCTTTCCGAATCTGATCACACCTTTCCAAGGTGAGACCTTAAGCAATACACGATCACCAACTTGAAAATCCAAGGGCTTGCGTTTTAGGTCCGCGTAACTCTTTTGATGCCTTCTAGCTGTCTGAAGGTTATCGCGAACTTTCTTAACCTTATCTGCTGTCTCTAAAATGAGGGTAAGTCCAGTAAGCTGAGCCTCGCCGATCTCATTCCAGCAGACTTGTGAACGACATTTTCGACCATAGAGAGCCTCGAAAGGAGCCATGTTGATGCTGGAGTGATAACTGTTGTTGTAGGAGAATTCAATCAACGGAAGATGTGAATCCCAACTACCACCAAAATCGATCACACAAGCTCTAAGCATATCCTCCAGTGTCTGGATTGTTCTTTCAGATTAACCATCCGTTTGCGGATGATAAGCTGTGCTCAGATTAAGTTGGGACCCCATAGCAAATTGCATGGTTCTCCAAAAATGAGAAGTGAAACGAGCATCTCTGTCAGAAATGATGTTCAAAGGAACACCATGTCGAGCTATAATTTCATCCACGTAGATTTGAGCAAGTTTTTCAGCCGAAAAATCCTCACGGATTGGCAAGAAATGCGCTGACTTGGTAAGACGATCAACGACTACCCAGATGGCATCGTGACCTTTCTTTGTGCGCGGGAGTTTAGTAATGAGATCCATAGTAATGTTTTCCCATTTCCAAACTGGGATCTCTGGTTGTTCCAATCAACCAGAAGGACGCTGATGTTCAGCTTTAACCTTAAGACAAGTAAGGCATTTGGATACGTATAAGGCAATGTCTTTCTTCATACCAGGCCACCAATACTAAATACGAAGATCCTTATACATCTTATCTGAGCCAGGATGAATAGAATAACGAGACTTATGGGCTTCATCCATAAGCAAGGTACGAAGATTATCTTGGCTTGGGACCCACAAGCGGTCCATAAGTAATATGATCCATTGTCCTTCAGTTCTAGAGTAGGAGTTATGTGATAAGGAAATTCCTTATCCATCAAACCTTGTGAAACACAAGATTGTTGAGCCTGAGAAATACGGGCTTGGATATCGGATTGAGCTTGCATAACATATTGGACACGAACACAATGAAGCTTAGTACGTTCCTTACGACTCAATGCATCGGCTACGACATTCGCCTTACCAGGATGGTAGCGAATTTCGCAGTCATAGTCGTTTAGAAGTTCAACCCAACGTCGTTGCCTCATGTTGAGCTCTTTCTGATTGAAGATATGCTGAAGACTTTTGTGGTCCGTGAAAACCACACATATTGTACCGTACAAATAGTGTCTCCAAATCTTAAGAGCGAAGACAACTGCACCCAACTCAAGATCATGAGTGGTGTAGTTCTTCTCATGTATCTTCAACTGCCTTGATGCGTATGCTATGACTTTGTTTCTTTGCATCAGGACGCAGCCAAGACCTAGTTTAGATGCATCGCAATAAACGACGAAATCATCATTGCCCCCAGGCAATGTTAGAACAGGCACGTCGCAAAGCTTTTGTTTCAAGTGTTGAAAAGCTTCCTCTTGCTTGAATCCCCAATCAAAGGGTTTGTTCTTCTGAGTTAGAGCAGTTAGCGGAACAGCAATCTTTGAGAAGTTTTCAATGAAGCAGCGGTAATAACCTGCCAGACCAAGAAAAGAACGAACTTCAGTAGGAGTAGTAGGCGTATCCCAATCCTTGATCGCACTGATCTTGGAGGGATCCACATGAATACCTTGTTCGTTGACAATGTGTCCTAAGAATTGAACCTCTTTAAGCCAGAATTCACACTTGGAGAATTTGGCGAAAAGCTGCTCTTTCTTTAGGAGTTCCAACGTAAGACGAAGGTGTTGCTCATGATCAACTCGCGTCTTAGAATATATCAAAATGTCATTGATGAAAACGATGATGAACATATCCAAATAAGGTTTGCAGACCCTATTCATCAAGTCCATGAAAACAGAAGGAGCATTAGTCAAACCGAATGGCATGACTGTGAACTCATAATGTCCATAGCAAGTGCGGAACGCTGTCTTGGGAATGTCTTCTTCATGCATACGAAGCTGATGATATCCAGATCGTAGATCAATCTTTGAAAAATAAGAAGCGCCATGCAATTGATCAAAGAGATCATTAATGCGATGCAATTGATCAAAGAGATCATCAATGCGAGGTAGGGGATATCGATTCTTGATGGTGAGCTTGTTAAGCTCACGATAATCGATACACATCCTAAAAGATCCATCCTTCTTCTTGACAAAGAGAACGGGAGCACCCCAAGGTGAAAAGCTAGGACGGATAAAACCTTTGTCAGAGAGTTCCTGCAGCAGCTTAGACAACTCTTGCATCTCAGACGGTGCAAGACGATATGGAGCCCTGGCAATAGGATTTGCACCAGGTACGAGATCAATACGGAACTCGACTTGGCGTGCTGGAGGTAGACAAGGTAACTCTTCAGGGAAAACTTCAGAATAATCCTGAACGACAGGAATATCTAAAATAGACTTACCTTTGCCTTTATCTGCTGTAACATGTGCTAAGAAAGCCACATAGTTCTTCCGTAGATACTTCCGTGCTTTAAAACAAGACATGAGTTTGAGACCACCGGCAGGCTTCTCACCACGAACCTGTAGGATCTCGCCTGTCGACAGCGGCACACGAACAATCTTCTCAGAACAAACTATCTCTGCGCGATGCTTAGATAACCAATCCATACCCACAATAACGTCGAAGCTTCCAAGTTGCATTGGTGTGAGGTCAATAGGAAAAATATGGTCGTTAAGGTTCAACTGGCAGTTGCGGAGAACAGAATCAAGAATAATGAGTTCACCGCTCGCCACTTCTACTGTCAATGGTTTACCTAGTTTCATTCTAGACACGCGAAGCATTGGCTCAAAAGACAATGACACAAAACTCTTGTCGGCACCCGAATAAAAAAGAACAGATGCAGGCTGATTATTAATAAAGAACGTATCGTTCACCACTTCATTGTCTGCTTGTGCCTCTTGAGCATTCATGTTGAAGACTCGCCCTCGAGCCTGAGCCTGATTCTGATTCTGGTTCTGGTTTGCTAGCCTTGGGCACCGGTTTCTGTAGTGGGTCAGATCCCCACAGTTATAACAAGCACCTGGTAGGTAGTTTGGTCGTGCAGCTTGACCCTGTTGCTGAGTAGGAGGCTGAGCAACTTGTTGAGCCGGGTTCTGAACCGCGCGATTTTGAGCAAACCGACAAACATCGGCAAGATGACCTGACTTCCCACAGTTAGTACAGAAACGGCACTGATGTTGCGGCTGATGGTGACTGTTGCATCGATTGCACAAAGGTGCACTTCCTGAGTAGGGCTTCTTTGCTGGAGGCTGTGCGGGTTGGTTGGGAGCTGCCTGGTTAGCTTGGGCAGTGACAGCATAGTTTTGGGAAGCCTTACGCTTCTTTGCCCTTTTTGATGAACCAGAATCCTTTCCATTCTTGTTTTGACCTTTCTTGCTATCTTCCTTGTCAGACGACTGTTTCTTGCCCTTGTCACCCTTCCTGTGTAATTTATTCTTTCGAATCTGCGACTCAGTCAGTTTCGCTGATAACTCAATTGCCTGACGGAGTGTGGTAGGGTTGCTACCAGTAATAATGTCTTGTACCGAGTCAGGCAGGCCGTCGATGTACCTTTCGATAGCCTTGTCGAGTGGGGCGACCATAGTCGGGCAAAGCAGACTCAACTCCTCAAACCTATCAGTATATGCCCTGTGCTCGCCACTATCTTGCTTCAAATCATCAAACTCTTTCTCCAACGCTCGTTGCTCATGACGAGGACAAAACTCCCTCATCATAAGAGCTCTGAGTTCAGCCCACGTCTGTGCTAGAGCAACGTCTGCGCCACGGTCTCTCATTACCCCATTCCACCATGTAAGAGCCCTCTTTTGAAACACGCTTGAAGAAAACTCGACCTTGCGATTATCCGGACACTGAACGTGGCGAAAAGTATTCTCAATGCTCTCGAACCATTGAAGAAGCCCAGTTGCTCCCTCAGAACCACTAAACTTGAGTGGTTTAGCCGAGTTAAAATTCTTGAAATTGCATGTACCATTGTTGCTATTGTTGGCTTGGTTCCATTGAGCAAAGAGATTTGGGAATTGAGCAGCCATCTGCTGCGCAATAATTTCTGCCAGCTCGGCAGTTGCTATCTGGTGTTCGTGTCGAGGAGTCATTCTAAAAGAGGAAAAAAACATGAAAGGAAACGAGTGAGATGACTGGATGAAGAGAATGAGATGAAACAGAATCAACAAAAGCAAAGATGGTGGTTACGCATCGCAAAGCAAACAAGCGACACGAAATGTCTAGTCAAAGTAAGTGGGTCAAAAATAATGTATCGCGAAGACATGTTCGCCTATAAGTGAACACTCACCCCAAGAGTTCCCAGGTAAGAGTGACTGGTCCGATTATGTGGATTTGTACGAACACTCTAGCCTTAGATAGAAAACTCAGGGTACAGGCATTCACTCTTCCAGTTCGCACGTGTTCACACTTATTAAAACCCGAAAACCTTGACATTTTATTTATCAACACACGTGTTACATTGTCTTTCAACAGGAAATAAAGAGTTTATAACATAATTAACTAAGTCTATCTTTATTTTTAGTCTCTAAGGCACAGGTCCGCCCTAGTGTCACCATTGTCATCCTACACGATAGCTCCTGAAAACACATGTGAGAGTAGGTACGTCAACATAAAAATGCCTGTGAGATACATAGGTTTTGTGAAAATGGGATTCATGACTTGAGTTTAAAGAAATGTTTAATAACTGTCAGTCATGAACCTTGTAATTTGTCTTGCTTTGTAAACCATTTGAAAAACGATAATATCAGATGATATGTATAGATAAGTGTAAGGTTAAACGAGTAACCAAGTAAAATGAGTTGAATAAGATAAGTTGTTTGTAAAAATAATGTCTTGTGAAGAGTATGTTATTTGTGTAAAATGTAATGTGTCTAAACTGAAATGACTTAGATAACGCTACGATATGTAATATTATACAAGCATTTATATATAGGAAGTACCAGCGGCGTATCCACCATGTTTGTATCATATTACATACGCCACGTTACTCCAACCATTTACCCAAACCAACCACCATGTAATTTGTTCATGTATAAATCAATTGTCAAGTGTTATTGTGTAAACCATATCGAAATGTTTATGTTCAATGTAAACCACCAAGTATGTATATCAATGTCAAAATGTTTATGTTTAATGTAGATCATGTAATGTGTACCCAAAATATATCTTGTATGGTAAGTGAGATGTATCAACTAAACCATATGTAAAATGCACAAAACAAGGTGTCGAAGTAAAACATGGTTTAAATCAACGTTATGTTTTGTGGAACAATGCATGCTATACTGATACAAACATTTATGCGGTATTGTGAAATATGCATACATTCAAGCCTTGAGACTGTGGCGATAAACCCTTAAACAAATTAAAGGTTTATCTAAGTTATGTATATCAAATTCGGTCATTCCTTCCAATCCAAACAGACCCAGGATTTCAGGAACGGGAGTTGTCAATTCCTATGGTACCACTACCTACTAACGAATGGCGTGATCAATGTTAATGAATGTATTGTTCCATGTTAAACAAACCAAATGTCATACCAAAATGTAGGCATGTGATGAATAATTGTACTAAGTACGCACACAATGGGCATACATAGCATAAAATGTAATGTGAAACAATGTACTAAGTACGCACACAATGGGCATACATAGCATGAAATGTAATGTAAAACAATGTACTAAGTACGCACACAATAGGCATACATAGCATGAAATGTAATGTAAAGCAATGTACAAAGTACGCACGCAATGGGCATACATAGCATAAAAGTCATGTAAATCAATGTACTAGTATGCTCAGTCAACATACATAGCAGAAATGTAATGTAAAACAATGTACTAAGTACGCACACAATAGGCATACATAGCATGAAGTGTAATGTAAAACAATGTACTAAGTACGCACACAATGGGCATACATAGCATGAAATGTAATGAAATCATGTACTATAGTGTATTAACGAACATAGCAGGTATATGATGTGAAAACATGGAAAGCATGAAAGTAACAAGTAGGCACATGTGTTTCACCCCAAAACAGTTTGGAAAACAGTAAAAGATGGGGTTCAATGTACTCACCTGAGATTGATTTTGTGTAATAATCACACAATGCTAGAGATCACGGGATATCAAACGGCACCTAATAGGTAGCTATATTAATATACCGGACCAAAATTGGAAGGATCAGATAGTATGCGGGTTCGTAAACCAAACGAGTATGGAAACTCGTGTAATATGGTTTAACAAAGCCTACATACTAAAATGAAACCTAACCTAAGTGCTTACGACCCATTACGACCCGTTTAGGTAGCTTATGCTATCTTAACGCGTCGTTCGCGTAGAACGCGTTTGGAACGCCTAACATCGTGACCACAAGGTATAACCTCGGAAGGTTATAGCTATGGTCACCTAATGTGTTTGGTCGGATCCTAATGATCGACCAAATGGGTCGGGTTCGAAAGTATAAGCGATTGTTTAGATCGCTTACCTTACGACCCTATATATGCACTAAACTAAAAGTGACGAGCTAAGCATGTTAGGACATGCTTAACTAAGTTTAGAAAACAGGTTTGGCATCAAAACAAACGGCTTTGATGCTCACGATTAGTTTGGTTACAAAATACGCATGAATGCGCATTTTGGCCGAAACTACGACTCGTCACTGAGCCTAGATAACGTGGTAATCAGTAGGTATAGTCGCCATGGACTATAACCATCGTGATCACGCTCACGTTATGAAGTTCCAATGAACTTCGTGTTGACCATAAGCTGGCCAACGCAGAAAGTCAAACAAAGTTTGACTTTAGCACTAGAAAACGATTAAAAGAACGAAAGAACACTTACGAAGGGTCCCCGAATGCTAATCTAGATCAAAATGGCTCAGGTATGAAACAAAGGTTCCAACTTAGAGCTTCAGATCAGATTTTTGTGGGTTTTAACCAAAAGGGGGGTATTTATAGGAAAAGTAAAGCCGTTAGGATCGTTTCTTGAATATCATGCCACGATCTTATGCATACACTTGTCAAGTTGTTGTGGTAGCTCAAAATGACCCTAACTCTACAGATTGTGAAAGGGCATTACCCTTTGGAGTGTTTGAAAGGCCAAATTTTGCAAGAAAACAAAGTTTCTGCAACTGAAGGGGCCACGCGGCCCGCATCAGGATCAGACAAAACTCAGGCGGGCCGCCTGGGCATGTCTGATCTGCACATACTTTCAGAAATGGCAGTTTTGGTCCCTGTTGCATGTTTAAGCCATTTCCGACACTTCTAAGGCCCATAAAGCCAACTTGAAGGCCCTAAAATGATGCATAAACATTGTGGATATGAAACATGCTCAAAAATATGTCGGATGTTGGTTCGTTTGGCCGTACGATCGCGATGTTCGGTTAATTACGACGGAATGCGCATAAGCGCGAAAAACGATCCAAATGACGCGACGAATGGATTTTTCTCATACCAAACACCAAGGCATAATATAAGGATGCTTACATAAATTTTTGGATGTCCGGATGTATTCAGAACGTAAGTTATGCGCGAAAGTGCAAACTTGTGCACTTTTTGACACTTTTAGCCCCTGAATGATCCAAAAGTTTCTTTTAGCATACCAAACCCCTCAAAGCCTATTTCTAAGCTATATAAAGGATATTTATGGTATGTTTAACTTATGCACATGTTCCGGAATGTTTGTTATAGTTCAAATTGGCATACTTTCGCAGTTTGTCAAGTTTAGTCCCTGTAAGCGAATTAACTTGTTTTTGCCATACCAAAGCCTTCAAAACTTATTTCTAAGTTATGTAAAGGTTATTTAAGGTATGTTGAGTATATGTTGATGTTCCGGAGTATTTGTCGCATTAAACTGAGTACGTTTACGCACCAGTTTGCGTATAATTCTCCAGAAAGTGATGTAGAGTTTGGAATTGAATAAAAGTCAAAACATGAAAAATGTAAAACACAACCAAACAAACATTGGGATCAAATAACATTGTTTTATTGATAATTGAACTGTTCACAATGATTACAAGCACAAATGTTACAAGCAGCCCAGTCATATTCCTCCTATATCAGCAGCTTTTCCCTTCATGCCACAGATTTCACATACTGCTCCTTTTGCTTCTGCACCATCGGGCGAGCCACTGATTTGGTTCCCGCCCAACACGATGCCTATTTCTGATCCATACCATCCCTCACATTACATTGGCTACACGAGGGATGATCTACTTTTGTCGTTACAGCTCCAGTAGGAGTTGTTGTGCCGTAGAGTCATGAAGTTAGAGAGGATTCCACGTCCTCCGCCTTGTCCTTGTCAGTCACCATTTGCGACTCTGCCCGCACCTCTCCTGCCATACCTAGATTTTGACGTTCGTTTTCTTACTATGGAGCAGCAGATTAGTTACCTGCTGTGTACCGTTTATGCTCTTGAGGAGGAGTTAGCGCATGTGCGCAGTTTGCTTTTCGTTCCTCCACCTCCTCCACCATTAGCATAGCATTTTTGGTTTTATGCAGGTATCATACTTTTGATGAGAGTGTAGCTATTGAGCCCAGATTGCACAACCTTTTTGAAGACCACTTTTTGACTTTTGACTGTTGTAGTTTGTTAGACGATGTGGACAAGGGTGATGTGACCCTGTAGTCCCTTTTGATGTATGGTACATTGTAGAACATGTACAACTATATTTGTGGTCATTGATATATGCAAGCTCAATCACAACATTCTCATTACATACATTGTTGAATTACTTGTTTACGTTATGATTGAGATGTTAAGTGTTTACTTGCGTTGATAAATATTATTACGTATGCATGCCATGTATTTACTATACTTGTTATGACCTGACCGACGCAATCTTCTTATAGAAGATGCCTCCGCGAAGAGAAACTCGATTGCCCACTACAGAGGCTGTGTTACAAGCACAGATTTCACGAGCGATAGCACAGCACGAGGCCCTGCGCTCTGAACATAGCGGGGGTACCTCTGGAAACAACCCACCTCATGGTTGTAGGATCGTGTTGCGACCCAAATGAGTCGTTCAGAAAAGTTTTAATCTGTTTCAGAGGCGGAAACTAAGAAACAGACTTCGAAACAGCTTGCAAATCACTTTAAACCTCTTTCTGATTGATATAACACTGATTACATGCAGAAAACAAACCGGCAGCACCTCGGTATCAAAATCCAAAACTATTACTGAGATTTCGCTTGAACTTGCTATATATAGACATCAGGTTCCGCTTGAAAATGTCAAGATGCATTTCAAGCGGAATAGCTTATGTTGTGATTCCGCTTGAAACTGCACATGACTCATTCAAGCGGAATCAGGTCCTTCAAGAGAAATCAACCTAATTAACACATAAAACTTCTATTTTCTCGTACAACGTGCCCTGATCTAACATATCTAGTACAAGACTCGATACAAGACGAAGTCGACAGATTTTGACGAGTCTTAAGTGTCGAGTCTTCTCAACTTCAATCTTTATCAGTCTTTGGGCTTAACTCTTTCAATCAGCACCAACACGCTTCCTTTGATCCTTCTCTTGAATGTCTTCAGACTCCCCCTTTCGATGTGCTGGAATTCCTTAAGTTCATCAGCATCATCAGCTCCAGGATCATAATCTGTCTTTCACAGGATCAAGATCGTTGCCTGGCTCATAATGTGCTCAGAATCGAAATTTGGATCTCTTCAACCACAAATTTCTCAGGATTGATTAAACCAGCTCTTACTCAAACCTGCACAGTCTCTTTCACACAGTAAATTCCATAAATTTTCAACAATTTAATATTATGATGTATGCACCAACTCAGAATATCTGTGATCAATTTTCTTTTCAAACATCTTCAACCAAACTTTCCCAAACCTGTTCATCATGTTCAACACTCGAAATTTTGAAAAACAGCTTTTCAACAATCAGTTGTCTAAAATCTTTTTGAGTTTTTCAAAATTTATGCTAAAACACACCGAAAATCTTTTTGGATTTTTTGAATGAAATGAAATGCAGTAAAGAATTATTTACATACAATATTTTTGTGAGTTTGTGTAAGAGGATCATATCAGTTTGAGACAAATCACCAACACCGTTAAGCTTCATTTCATTTTAAGTTCTAAACAATTCACTTAGATTGTCAGTATATTGATCCACTTAAATTTTCACACAAAGTTCAATTGTTTCGAGATACGAGATTAATGTCTTAAGCACTTAAACTTATTCGCGTGTCCCACCACTTGAATATACTCCTGTATCCAGATCCCAATATTCAGTCTTACAGGTGAGTATACCACAGATGATATCTGTAAGGGGTTAGGTGCGAAACCGTGAGAGCTCAGGTCAGAACTTCCGTTCAGCAGAGAGATGACGGCTCGACTTTTGGTGTGTCCCCTTTAGAGGATCTTTTCTTCAACAACAATGATTATCAATTTTATTGTTTCATCATTTTTGTTGAGGGCGACGCTATATTTCAAGCATTTGCAGAAAGTATTATACGGGGACTAGGTCAGAATTTCCATTCAGCAGAAGTCCCGGGATAATACCCAGATATCACTGAGTATAAAGACCTAGTATCTCAAAAAGAGGGACCTTTCAAACAAGATTTCGGGGGTTACCCATATATCCAAGAAATGTTACCCACGATATAAGCAAGTTTAAATTTAGGTTTATATCTCGTCACAATCTACTAAATGTGCAAAAACCTACTGGCACATTCACAGTGAGGTTGTTTATCACATTTTTTAACTTTCCATTTCTTTAGCATGTTGTGATAGTCCACTGATATACTATCATTTCCTCTTTTCACAACAAAACTCATTTTTGTTTTATCATGTTTTTGGCTTTTTCAAATTTTCTAATGTTTCTGGATTTTATGAAAATTTCTTACTCCCCCTAAAATACAAACACGTTTACAGAAATTTGAAAACAAACTATACAGAAAAATTAACAACTGATATCGAATCGCTTCAATTCGCCTTCCACTAGGCATAAACAATCAGAACTCCCCCTTTCAACAAACTATTTTCCCATTTAGATTTCAAAACACTTAAGTTTGTTTTAATCAAAATGGATTTTCCGGAAAATAAGTTTTGTTTTAACCACTTGTAGGTTAGGGGATCAATTCATCACCTTGTTTTTCAACCACATATATGAGAATTACATCAAGTTCAAATTAATGACCTTGAGTAATCACTTTGTCAGAACAAACCTCTGTACCGCTTGTAAGTAAACACTTGTAAGAAAATCAAGTACAACTTAATGTCCCTGATTTACCATTTGTAGGAATATCTCATCTACACAAAATCATTTTACCAGTAAAGATGTCGATTCCTGCTTCACACTTACCAACCTGGAAGCTCCGGCAATTCACAACCTGTAAACATTTAACCATTATAAAATCTTCTACAAAAATTATTTTAACAAGAATGATGCCGATTCCTGCTCCACGATTACAAACTTGGGAGCTCTGGCAAGTCAGATTTTTAAGGGAAAAGAATGTCCACCCAAGTCTGACCAACCTTGGGTGTTTTTAACTCTTGTTCAGTAGGGTTATAAGTTGCCTTCTTTGTAGCATAAAAATCTTTAACCCCTTGAACTTTACCCTCAATCATTTTCCCAAAAATTTTCTTAACATTCCCATTGAATGTTTTCTCAACATCAAATTCTTTCTCCTCAGAATAGAATTGATCCGAGATCTCAACCTTCCCAATTTTCTGTTTAAACTTTTCATCCTTTAATGATGGAAAATTATCATCATTTACTGTAGGCACTGATTTCTCTTCTTTAACCTCAACTTGTGGCTCTTCCGGCTTTGTGGAACCAGAATCATCGTCAGTTTTCTTATCAAACTTCTTAACAACCCACATTTGGTTGTACTTTGCTCTCTTTTTGTAAAAATTTTTCTTAGAACACTCACCAACTTCATAGGTTGAATTTTCAAAAATTTTGAACTTTTCAGTTGGTGGTTCAACATCGACAACTTTTTCTTTAAGTTTTTCAGAAACTCCCTGATTTGTTTTTGTTGCTTGAGAACAGTTCCATGCAATGTGACCAACTTCATTGCACTTGTAACAGGTTCTTGTCTCTTTTCTATGAAAAACTCCAGTTCCTTTCCTCTCAGCAAGAAACTCCTGGTTTGATTGTCTCCAGAAAGGTTTCTTCTGTTCTTCCTCAGCACTTCCTCCTGAAACAAATTTCATATTTGTTTTAGAAATTTTGTCATTTTTATAATTTTCAGGTGGAATGAAACCTAAACCTTTCTTTTTGTAGTTACCATTATGGTTTGATTTCTTTTGAAAACCAGAACCAGAATTGTAACCTTTTTTCTTATTTAATCGCTGTTGAACTCTTGAAGTGTATTTTTTAGGTTTTCCAGTAAGATTTAAATCTTTTATTTCAGAAATATTGATTTCTGTCATTTTGAAAACCTTTTTGATCATTTCAAATCTAACACATCTTATTGGAAACTCTTTGTCAGAATATAATTTGTCAGAATCATTCAAAGTATATGCTACTTCGAATGTTTCATCATTCAAATTCGATTTTGATAACAAAACCTCTTTACTGTACACCCGTTTAACCGACGGTTTTGGACTGTTGACTGACGAACTTGAACCTCCATACTCAGACTTTGACTCAGACTCCTCATCTGTATCCAACACCTGATCGACCACCTTTTTTATTAACTCAGACTGATGATCAGTGTCAGATGATGTGAAAGTGACGTCAATGTTTTCTGGTAATTCATCGGTTATTTCAGACTTCAATTTTATATTGACTGCCTTTTGAACTTGCTCCTCATTTGGTTTTCTGGGAGAATAACCTTCCCAGATCGGAAGCGGACACTTGTTATAGCTAACACTCGGTTTCTTACCAGTATCCTTCTTCTTTGACTTCTCATCCTGAAATGCTTCGAAACCTGCAACAGTTGGATAAATTCGATCAATAAGATAAACAGAACTAGAATAACTTTGTAACAAGCATCTGATTCTCTCATTCTCAATTTTCTCAGTCTCCAATTCTTGTTTCAGCTTGGCACATTCTTCAATGTAATAGTTTATTGCCTTTTGTTTCGTCATCATCGTTGCATTCATCATGGTCAAAACGTCTTCTCTCTCAGAATTTGTCTTTTGAAGACCAGTTACTGTTCTATTCAATACATCATAAGATTCCTTCACGTAATTGAGATTGAACAATAATTGTTCCTTCATCTTCTCAAACTCAGCCAACTTTTCATCTTTTGATGCACATTCTTTGCAAGATTCTAAACACTTTGAACAAGGCTTGATGATTTCCACAATTTTTTCTACCTCAATAATGGTTTCAGATTCAACAACTTTTTCAGCTTCAGTCACCATCTCTATTTCAATAATCTCCTCAGCAACACTTTTTACTTCATCATTTTGAACAGTCTCATCTTCTTGAACAACACTTTCAGATTGCATTTGCTTTTGTTCTTTTGCAGCTCGTCTCTCCTTCAGCTTCTCCAAGCGATCTGCAAAATAAAAATGAAAACATTCAGGGGATAGATGAGTTTTTGCAACATTAATATATCTTTCTTCTTCATCATCACCACTGTCATCAGTTGGTGATTGATCAAACTCAATTGATTTATTAGAACTATCATCTGTGAAGTCAGACTCAGATGGTGTTTGATCAAAAACAGTTGCTTTTTCTGAACTTTCATCTGAACTAAGTGAGGTTTCATCTGATGAAATAGACGTTTCTTCTTCATTCTTCACACTAACACCAATAGCGTTCATCTACTCGGTAAACATATCTGGTTCTTTCACAATTTTAGCAATGAAAGCTTTAAACTCTCCTTTCTCACCCAAAAACATATCCCAGCTAAAACCTTCAGGTAATTTTTCATCATCTTGATTGATTAGGCATGCTTTGCTGTCGGATGGGATGTATTTATCCCAGCTAAAATTTTCTTGATTCACCAAACATGCTCTTTTTGAAGAATCCTCTATCACTTTTCTACCATGAGCCACTTGTGGTTCTTGTTGTTGTTGTTGACCAACTTGTTGATATATGGCTTTCCGGTAGTAGTCATCTTTTCCAAACGGATTCTTTCCTTCACTTGCTTCTCGATTCTTGCATTCCCTCTTGAAATGACCTTTCTCCCTGCATCGAAAAGAAGTAACTTTAGATTTATCAAAACCTAAAGTAGAAACATGTGCATCAAGAAAATCATTTCTTCCAGTAATCATCTTGAACTTTTCAGCTCTTCTCAAGACACTAGCTAGACACCATTTGATGTCCATGAGCTCCAATTCTTCAGTGTCTATTTGATCGTAATCCTCTTTCGTCAGCATAGGATTCCCGATCCTCCCTGCAACTAAACCTTCATAGGATTGTAGCACAGTTGCAAGTAAAGACATATGATCTTTGGCAATTTCTTCAGAAAAGCTTTGACCTTCTGGAAGATTCAATGCAATGTTGCATTGTATCACACGCCCACCACCTTTTGTACTTTGAGAATGGAAACTTGAAGATGAACTCTTTGGATTGACACTTGGGGTAAGAAGAGAAACCACTGCTGTTGTTTGAACCTTGATCAACATTTTTAGATGAATTTCCAGCACTAAATGCAGTTTGTATTTTCGGACTTCTTTCAACCTCTTGAACACTGCCTTTACAATACATTTTCACGTCTTGTTGACCACTCGGATTACTCATCCTTGCAATCTTTTGCTGTTCAAGATCTTGACCCTCAATCTTCTCGATAAACTGAGAAATCGTTAAACCATCATATTCACCGGTGTTCTTCAAGATCATCAAATAAGTACCCCACTCTTTTTGTGGTAAACCGTCAGCCAACTTGTCGACCCATTCTTCACGATCTTTGGTTATGCTTAACATTGACATGGACCGAACTAAGTGACAATATCTCTCAGTTAATTTCTTTGTATCTTCCCCTGGCAAACTTGTGAAAAGATCAAATTCCTTTTTAAGCAATGCCTTTTTACTCTTAATCATCTTTTCACTTCCTTCAAATTTTGTTTTAAGAGCATCCCAAATTGATTTTGAAGTTTTGTCATGTTGACGCAATACGAAGATGTCTTCCTAAATAGCTTGCTGAAGGAGACTAATCATCATCTTTTCAGCTTTGTACATGTCTCGTTCTTGGTCATTGAATTCAGAAATAGTCTTTTCAACTCGCAGTTCAGTACGTGGTAGAACATACTTTTTCAAAATACACTCCCATGATCTCAAATGGTTTGCTTGTACCCAGTTTTCAAACCTATCTTTCCATCCGCAATACTCCTCAATGCTCATAAGCTTCGGGGGATTTTTGCATTGTTCCAGTTTCATTTTCTAAGTTCATGTTCTGAGCAATGGAAGCCGGAGTAGTCGGGGATGTGGCAAACGCCTTGTAAAATTCTTCACTCATGATTCGGTAACACATTTTTCAAAAACAGACAATTTCAAGCGAAATAAGATCTTCAAGCGGAATCACCTGAAATAACAACTTCAAGCGAGATTAAAATTTCAAGCGGAATAAGAAGTTTGGAGCGGAATCACTGATTTCGCTTGAAATTTCAAGGGAAATAACAACTTGAAGCGGAATTAGGCTATTTCAAGTGGAATCAGTACATTTTGAAGCGGAATCCCTGATTTCGCTTGAAAATCTCAAGCGGAATAACGTTTTTGAAGCTGAATCAGAAATTGTTCGTTCAAGCAGAATATCAACTATGGTCCATTTTAGTCATTTTTAAGCCGAATTTTGTTCTAAATCTTTCAAGGGTTTGTTAAAACACAGTTTTACACAATATGTGAGAATTTTAGCCGATTTTAACCGTAAAAACTTGTTGATTTTGAAAAGAAGGTGTAGAAAACAGAAATTTTGAGCTGTATCGGAAAGAACTCCTCCTCCTGAGCTCTGATACCACTTGTAGGATCGTGTTGCGACCCAAACGAGTCGTTTAGAGGAGTTTTAATCTGTTTCAGAGGCAGAAACTAAGAAACAGACTTCGAAACAGCTTGCAAATCACTTTAAACCTCTTTCTAATTGATATAACACTGATTACATGCAGAAAACAAACCGGCAGCACCTCGGTATCAAAATCCAAAACTATTACTGAGATTTCGCTTGAACTTGCTATATATAGACATCAGGTTCCGCTTGAAAATGTCAAGATGCATTTCAAGCGGAATAGCTTATGTTGTGATTCCGCTTGAAACTACACATGACTCATTCAAGCGGAATCAGGTCCTTCAAGCGAAATCAACCTAATTAACACATAAAACTTCTATTTTCTCGTACAACGTGCCCTGATCTAACATATCTAGTACAAGACTCGATACAAGACGAAGTCGACAGATGTATGCACTAACAACGGTAATGTTTAAGTCTCTAAAGACACATTACGTTACATTTGGATATTCCATGTGCGTTCATGCTTGCTGTGAATGATGTTACTTGTACAGGAAGTACCTATAAGCAGTTCTTAGACTGTAAGCTTCTGAATTTTGACGGCACCGGGGGTGCTGTAGCCTTTGCCAGATGGACGAAGAAGACTGATTCTGTGCTAAGAATGAGCAAATGTGCTCCGGAGCACCAGGTCACCTACATCTCGGGACTTTTTCTAGACGGTGCTCTATCCTGGTGGAATCTCCAAGTCCAGACCTTGGGAGAAGAAGCTGCTTATGCCATGTCATGGGATGAAATGAAGGAACTCATGCGCAAGAAATACTGCTCAAGGGACGAAATCCAAAAGTTAGAAACTGAGTTCTGGAACCTGAAGATGGATGGTCCGAAGATTGCTGAATATGTGCAGAGATTTCACGACTTATCCTGCGTCGTTCCTTACATGGTTGAGCCGGAGTTCAAGTGCGTCGAGCGTTTCATTTGGGGATTGGCACCCCAAATCATGAGTATGGTAACAACATCGAAGCCTGCTACGATCACTGAGGTGATTGATCTAAGGGTGGCCTTAACTGAAGAGGCAATCAGGTTGAACAAGTTCTCGATCTCTGACCAGAAGAAGAAAGAGACTCACGTTGAGTCGTCCGGTGAGAACAAAAGAAAGTTCTCAAACTTTAAGAAGGGTACCAGCAGCGCCAACAAGAAGAAGGAAGTAAACCCACCAGCTGAGGTCAAGACTGGTGCTGAAAACAACGGAAAAAGATACATGGGCACTCTGCCCAAATGTGATGTGTGTCAGTACCATCATGCCGGCCAATGCAGAGTTAGAAAGTGTGAGTCTTTTGGGAAGGTTGGCCATTCAAAGGAGACATGTTGGGCTGGTACTGGTCGTGGTAACAATGGTCAGAGAGGTTATGGCAATGGAAACAATAATCGTGGTGGTAATGGGTATGGAAACCGCAATCAAGGAGGAAATGGCGGTAATGGTAATCGTGGTAATTTTGGGAATCAAGCGGGTAGTGGAAACCGTGGAGCAAACAACAATCAAGGTGGTAATGGAAATGGAAATGGTCGGGGACCAGGTTGTTTTAATTATGGAGATGTGGGGCACTTCAAGAGAGAATGCCCAAAGCTCAATCGAGCTCAAGGAAGGGTTTTCAACATCGGAGCTAGGGAAGCTCGCCAAGATCCGAACGTAGTTACTGGTACGTTCCTTATCAACCAACGCCTTGCATCTGTACTGTTTGATACTGGTGCCGATTATAGTTTTGTATCCTTAGAATTTAAGAATATGCTTGGGTTAGTAGCTAGTAAGCTAGATATTCCGTACTCGATAGAACTAGCTAATGGAAAGCTAGTAGTAGCAAATGAAGTCATTAGAGGTTGCGTGATAGAACTCGGGGAGCACGAGTTTTCGCTTGATCTTCTGCCCGTCGAGTTGGGAAGCTTTGACGTGTTAGTGGGAATGGATTGGTTGTCCAGCAACCGAGCAGAGATCGTATGTCACGAGAAGGTCATTCGCATTCCGATGGCGAATGGAGAAACAATTGTAGTGCATGGAGAAAAGCACGATACGCCTCTAAGGATCCTCGGTTGTTTGAAGGCTCGAAAGTGTTTGCAGAAAGGATGTGTTGCCTTCTTGGCACACATTGTGGACAACGAAGCCGCTGAGCCAAAATTGGAAGATATCCCAGTTGTTAGGGAATATCCTGAAGTCTTCCCCGAAGACTTACCAGGATTGCCGCCACAGCGACAAGTTGAATTCCACATTGACTTAGTTCCAGGCGCCAGGCCTGTAGCTAAGGCACCCTATTGACTTGCACCTTCAGAAATGCAGGAGTTGTCGACGCAACTTCAAGAGCTTTTGGACAAGGGATTTATCAGACCAAGCTTCTCGCCTTGGGGAGCTCCAGTTTTGTTCGTTAAGAAGAAGGACGGTAGTTTCCGCATCTGTATCGACTAACGCGAGCTGAACAAGTTGACAATTAAGAATCGGTATCCTTTGCCAAGGATTGATGACCTGTTTGATCAACTACAAGGATCGAGTTTTTACTCCAAGATCGATCTTCGATCAGGTTACCACCAGTTGAGAATACAAGAGGAAAGTATTCCGAAGACTGCCTTCAGAACTCGATATGGACATTACGAGTTCCTGGTTATGCCGTTTGGATTGACAAACACGCCAGCAGTGTTTATGGATTTGATGAATAGAGTCTGCAAGCCATATCTCGATAAATTCATGATTGTGTTTGTCGATGATATTTTGATTTATTCAAAGACGAAGGAAGAACATGAGCAACATCTAAGAGCTATCTTAGAGCTGCTCAAGGGAGAGAAATTGTACGCGAAGTTCTCAAAGTGCGAGTTCTGGTTGCGTGAAGTTCAGTTCCTTGGTCACGTGGTTAACAAAGATGGAATTCATGTGGATCCCACAAAGATCGAGGCGATCAAGAATTGGGAGACTCCGAAGACGCCAACCGAAATCCGTCAATTCCTAGGCTTGGCAGGGTATTATCGCAGATTTATTGAGGATTTTCCAAAAATCGCTCAACCTTTGACCTCCCTCACTCAGAAGGATAAGAAGTATGAATGGGGAGATAAGCAAGAAGAAGCTTTTCAGTTATTGAAGAACAAGCTTTGCAATGCACCGATCTTATCCTTACCCGAAGGCACTGATGACTTCGTGGTATATTGCGACGCCTCGCGTTAAGGTTTAGGCCGCGTGCTGATGCAGCGACAGAAGGTTATAGCTTATGCTTCGCGCCAGCTGAAGGTTCATGAGAAAAATTACACCACGCATGATTTGGAATTAGGCGCGGTGGTGTTTGCATTAAAGATCTGGCGACATTACTTGTATGGTACCCGCGGTACGATCTTTACAGATCACAAGAGTTTACAGCATATATTCGATCAGAAAGAGCTTAATATGAGACAACGCCGATGGGTGGAGCTATTGAACGATTATGATTGCGAGATTAAGTATCACCCAGGGAAGGCGAATGTGGTGGCAGACGCCTTGAGTCGGAAAGAAAGGATTAAGCCCATAAGGGTTAGGGCTTTGGAAATGATCATTCAGATGGACCTCTCATTGCGCATTCATGCTGCGCAGAGAGAAGCTCTTAAGAAGGAGAACCTTGTGAATGAATATCACCATGGGATGGAGAAATAGTTAGTACCCAATAAGGAAGGAACGTTGTGTTTCATGGGAAGAATTTGGGTACCCCTCTTTGGTGGTCTCAGAGAAGTAATTTTCGATGAAGCACACAAGTCACGGTACTCGATCCATCCAGGATCGGATAAGAGGTACCAAGATTTAAAGGATTTCTACTGGTGACCGAGATTAAAAGGTGATGTTGCAACGTATTTGGCAAATGTTTGACTTGTGCCAAGGTAAAGGCCGAATATCAGAAGCCTTCCGGTCTTCTGCAACAACCGAAAATACCCATGTGGCAATGGGAGCAGATTTCAATGGATTTTATAACGAAGTTACCAAAGACACCCAGAGGTCATGATACGATTTGGGTAATCGTAGACCGTCTGACGAAATCTGCATACTTTTTGCCAATCAAGGAAAAAGATAACACAGGTAAGCTTGTTGAGCTGAACCTCAGATAGATTGTTGCACGTCATGGAGTGCCTCTCTCGATTATTTCCGATAGAGATGGAAGATTCGTGTTAAGGATTTGGCAATCCTTTCAAGAATCCTTTGGTTCTCAGGTGAATCTGAGTACTGCTTTTCATCCGCAGACAGACGGCCAGAGCGAACGAACGATTCAAACGCTAGAAGATATGTTGCGAGCATGCGTAATGGATTTGGGTGGCAGTTGGGACACCCATCTACCTTTGGTTGAATTCTCATACAACAACAGTTATCATGCAAGCATTCAAGCCGCATCGAAGCTCTTTATGGATGCAAGTGTCGATCACAGTTATGCTGGGCAGACGCGGGTGATAGACAACTTGTCGGCCCCGAATTGGTTCAAGAGACGACAGAAAAGATTATACAGATCCGAGAGCGCATCAAAGCGGCTCGTGATCGACAAAAGAGTTATGCGGACCAAAGGAGGAAACCTTTGGAGTTTCAAGTGGGAGATATGGTTTTGTTAAAGGTTTCACCCTGGAAGGGTGTAACACGCTTCGGGAAGCGTGGGAAGTTAAACCCAAGATACATTGGACCGTTCAAAATCCTAAAGAGGATTGGTCTTGTAGCTTACAAGTTGGATCTACCCGCAGAACTGAATGGCGTTCATGATACATTTCATGTATCTAATCTGAAAAAGAGTCCAACTCAAGAAACAGTTGTCATTCCTGCCGATGAAGTCCACATTGATGACACACTCCACTTTACTGAAGAACCTGTTGAGGTTACTGCCTGGAAGGTTAACAAGACGCGCAGGAGTAGTGTTAAACTCATCAAGGTTCGTTGGAACGCCCGTCACGGCCCAGAATTCACCTGGGAGCATGAGGATCGCATGAAAGCGAAATACCCACATTTGTTCCCCAACTCCCCTATAGCTAGTAGCAGAGCCTAAAATTTCGGGATGAAATTTTCTTAACAGGGGGAGAATGTGACAACCGTCAAAAAATCCAGGTATCCGTACAATTAATTAATTGTGATTAGTGCTTAATGACTGTGCTGAATTACAACTGATGACTTAAACTGCTTTCTGATTACTTTATCATACTTACATGTGCATCACATTTCATGCTGTCACAACATTTTTACATACAAACTCTTGGTGACATAAACGATGCACAAAGCACAGTTAGCACAGTTAGCGGATAATTCAGAAAAATGCTGACGATGTCAGTACATAGACAAACAGTGTTTTGAGACCCTGTATGGGCCAGAGACTAAGTTTCACACTAGTATAGTGTGTAGGAAAGTGAGGATCACAAAACTGCTTCACTAGGTGATAGTTTAAGTGTCGGAAAGTGCCTAAAACCCACTAAAAGTGCTAAATTCAGCATATTTCAGCAAAATTCAGCATTTTAACAAGGTCGTAACATGCAAAATGTTAGTACATTTATGTCTATAGCCTTTGTCAATCCGAGCCGTAGCGAGAGATAGAAGAATACGAGTCGTTATATTGTAATATCTAGACAAATAGGCAAGGTGGCAATATTGTAATTAATGAGAAATCTTATTAAAAGCCAAGGCCTATAAATAGGGAGGTTATGTTTAGTTTAGGAACTTTTGCAACTTTGGTCACTTTAGAGCTTTGGAGAAGATAGGAGCTAGAGAGAGAAACTAGAGAGAGAAAGTGACATCGTGATTCAGGTTCTTGTACGTTTTCAGATCTGATCAATAGAATCACAGTTTCTATTACGTCTCGCGTGTTCGGTCACGTTCGTGTACGGATTCCGCACGTAACACGTTCGGTTACGCAATCGTACGGAGTCAAAATCGATCCTACAAGTGGTATCATAGCAGGAGCTCGATTGCACTGATCTATCACATGATTTCGCACAAGATTACTCGATTTCAGATCTGAATTTCATCTATTTCTTCATCTTTTACATATTTTTCACGTCTTTAACTGATTTTCGTCAAATTGAACGGGTTTTTACGGTCCAAATCGTCTGATTTTTTTGATATGTTGTGCGAAAACACCTGATCTACAACCCTACCAAATTTCAGATTCAAACTCCTAGCCGATTTGGAGAAATTCGAGTTTTTAGATCCGATTTCGTTTGAATCAGCGAGAGTCCGTTTGAAAATGACACAGTCCGTTTGAAAGTGATACATTCCGTTTGAAAATGACACAGTCCGTTTGAAAGTGATACATTCCGTTTGAAAACAAATGCTTCCGTTTGAAAACAGCAACATTCCGTTTGAAATCGGGTATCTCGTTTGAAATTGCATGGTGATTACGTTTGAGAACTGGATTTCCGTTTGAACTGGTTGTTTATTCCGTTTGAGGATCGTATACCGTTTGAGAATTCCGTTTGAATTCGTATTCCGTTTGAAGCTTTAGTTTGAACTAGGTAACTTCGTTTCAAGACTGCAATCTCGTTTGAAGGTCATACAAAATTGTCTATTCGTTTGAAACAGCCTGTCAAAGTATTCTCGTGATTGTTCAGTTGTGTCAGGCCCATGTGATTTTGAATTACAACAAAACCAATATCTCAGTATTTGTCGGTATACATGTAAACATTATAGTCGGCTAATTCATAATAACTTCACGTGATTCTTTAAAAATCCATGTGAATTCATACATTGTGGCCCAATGAGAATTAAGAGGTGTGATAGAGTGTCAGCCATTTGAAATGAACATTTAAAAATAACAATATATTATCGACCCAATCATAGTTAAAAGGTGTTGGTCATTTTCAAAAAGATAAAAAGCAGACTTTGAGGTCCTATAAAATTGAGCTTATCATTTTTGTCGGCTAGTTTAGATGATGCTTTCAGTAATTAATATGGCATGCTATGGAGGTTCAATGAGATTTTAATTGCATGTGTTGTTGTGAGGCCCATTGATTTCTCTGGTATACAAGTCTCGGCCCATTGAAGTTGGTCAAGACAGTTTGGATGTAATACAGATTGTTGTGTGGTTTGTCATTAAAGTCCGAATTTTCTATCCGCACAGTTTGGAGTTCAAAGATTTCAAAGGGTCTGGTCGGTTGAATTTGATCCGGGTCATAGCAGTCTGCACAGTTTGTCAACTCTCAGTTCACACAGAATAATCATCAGTTTGAGTATTATTTTGATTCAGTTGTTTGATAAGTGTTTAAACTGATAAGTGTTTGTTTGTTCATTCAAGGTAATTCGAGACATTCAAGGTAATTCGAGACATTTAAGGTGATTAGAGATGTCAAACAACGGTGAAGAGTTCTACAACACATTTTACAACGCGTTCACTTCCGAATCGACAGATAGAAGATCTGAATTGAAAGAATATTCAAGAGAGATTTCGGAGAATTTGAAGTTTGAGAACATGTACGGAAGCCAACAGAAGCCACCAAAGTTAATGAAAGTTGAAGATTATAACGGGTGGAAAAATAGATTTGAGGATTGGGTAAAAGCTTTCGCTCCTGAAAGCTGGTTAAAATTGACAAATGGATACATTGAACCAGTGAAAGAGGGAGGAGAGTTGATAGATCCAAAAGATTTCACTGACATTGACATAAAAAATGTTGTAGCTGAATATAAAATGATCACATTAATCAAACAGTCAGTGAGAGAGGATATTATCTCGTTACGTGAACAAGAGAAAACTTCAAAGAGTTTGTGGGAAGCGTTAGGGAAAAAATGTATAGGGAGTAATGAAATTGTCAAAAACAAAAAGAAATTGTTGTGTAAAGAGTTTGATTTATTCAGTTGTATGAAAAATGAATCTGTTTGTAAAATGATTGAGAGATTTGGACATCTGAAAATGGAGCTGGCCAGACATGAAATCAAATATTCTGAAGAAGAGATGGTGGATTAATTGTTTGATTCATTGCCAAATGATCAAGATTGGCAATACTTCGCTCTAATGCTGAAAAATACAATCAAGCCTGATGATTTAAAAGTGGATTTGCTTATTGAAAGGCTTGAAAGCCATGAGTTGGAGATAAAAAGATCCAAAGTCAACAGTCCAGCGTATCAGCAGAATGTGGAACTTTACTACAGAGGAAATGCACCACAGGCTGGATCTCCAAAAACAGCGTTTTCTGCAGAAAGTTCAAATTCAGTGAACAATGAAAGTCTTCACAGTGGTTTTCACAGTGGATCTTCTTCAAACACCTCAGATCAATCTGCTTCAAAGAATCTATTCCAGTGTAATATTGCAGTTGATTTGAAGAATGGACAGAACTTCAGCGAAGAATCGGCGAAACAACAGATGGTTTTCTTGGCATCTGTACTTGAATCGTATGAAAGCCTCGTTGCAGGGAAGATTGGCAATACCAATTTGACGAAAGAAGATTATGATCAATTAGACCCCGAGGAGATGGAACTAATGGATATAAGATGGTGCATGGCCAATGCGGTTCGTCGAGCACAGAGGTTCATGGAAATCACGGGGAGAAAGTCAATTGGTGGACCAACTACCAAACTGGGATTTGATAAATCCAAAGTGACATGCTTCAAATGCAAACAAAAAGGTTACTTCAAGCGCGAGTGCAGAAATGCGTATGCTGCTGATGATTCTGAGAACCCATTCAACGAAGATTACTACAAGAAAGCGATTTACCATCAGAACAAGTCTGAGCCACCAAGATTGAAACAGCCAGAAGAAAAATCAAGGGCTCTTGCAGTTATCTACGACGATGAAGGATATGATTGGAGCAAAGAAGTTTTACCTTAAGAAGATGCTGTTGGGTATGCTTTTGTTGCTGATGCTGATCCTGATAGATGGTGGAAAGCCGACTATGCAAGATGGGAAATTGGAAAATTAAATGAACCTTTCAAAGAAGCCCAAAGAGCCAAACGATGGAATGAAGAATTGGAATGTTACATGGATCTACGGGGTAATCCGGTTGCTGACCCATCAAAAGTGGATTTCAAAGCTGTAACAAATTTGCTTCCAATGCAGGCTACTTTCAACACACGAAGGTTATCTGATAAAGCATATTTGCCTGATCTGGAAAAGAAGATAAGAGAGGTTTGTGAAGCAAGTCTACCGAAGGAGGTAGAGATGAAGAAGAGAAAAGAAGAAGAGTTGAAGAAGATGATTGAAGAAGTTAAGGCTGTTGCGAAGACTGCTGCTGAAGAGGAATAGAAAACTGAAGAGAAATAGAAGATCGAGGAAGCACTTAAAGAAGGAAAAGACGAGAACAAAGAGCAAGTTCAGAAAGCTAAGACAGAAGAATCGGCGCTGGAAGAGACTGAGGTAAGAAAATCTTCTGACTTATCGAATGTTGATTTAGTTGCTGAAAAAGAAAACAAGTGCAGGAATTGCATAGAAATGTGCAAAGACTGTACTGAAAAAGATGAAATAATAAAAGCAAAAGAAATTGAAGCAACCAAATTTGAAAATGTTTTCAAAACGAAATGTAAAGAAATGGTTGAAACAGAAGAAATTTTGAAATTAAAAGTCGAAAAGCTAACACTAAAATGTCATGGTCTTGAAGAAGAAAATAAGGTTTTGAAAGAAAAGTGTATAGCAAAATGTGTTGCTTGTGTTGAAAAAGAATCTAAATTTCAAGATTTACAAAAACAGTATGATTCTTTAAAGTGGTCAAGACAGAGAGTACAAGAAGCTTATGATACTTTGAAGAGCCAAGTCAAAAGTTTTGATCAAAGATTGTCTGAAACTTTAGTCACTAAAGAAATGTATGAAAGAAAGTTTAAAGAAAAGCAAATTGAATTGAACAAGTGTGTTGATGAAATTGCTAATCTTAAACAAGTCTTGGCTGAAAAAGAAAAGATTGTTACAAAACTTCAAAGTTATCATAACTCTTCGTACATTCTCGAACGCATTTTCAACATCACACCAGATGACAAAGATACTAATAATTGCAAAAAGGGTATTGGTTCAGAATTTCATCAAGTACCACCACCATTGAGAAACAATTATACTTTTTATGATGAGGAAAAGGTGGCAAAGGGTTTGAACATAGCTGACCAATTACCTGAAAGTATCGATGTGACTTACACCAAATCTGATGATGCTGATGATTCAGAGGTGGTAAGTAAGGTTGTTGATAGCGTTTTGAAAGATGAGTCTACAAAAGGTAAGTCTGAATCACAGGATGAAAATGAAGGTAATTTTCATGATGGTAATCTGAAAAACACAAAATCCAAGAAAAATTTGGATGATGATTCAAAGGGATTGGTCTATACCATGATCGGATCGGACAAATTATTCTTAGATGCTGTATTCCCGATTCAGAATGTGATTTCAGAAAAGGTTAATAAAGTTTTCAAAATGGTTGAGATTGAAAAGTCTGAGATTCCGAAGTTTGCTGGTAAAGGTTATAAATCTTTTTATAATAAACCTGGTTCTAAGAAGAAAAACATGAAGGCTGGTTTGGGTTATAAAAGGAAATAGAATTGGAATCAAAGTAAACAACAAAATTTGCAACAAAAGATGAATTTTGTTCAAGGGAAAAGCTTGAAAGAAGAAGAAAAACTCAAATTTGGACAACAGTCTAATGAGGAGTTTGATGCTATGAAAAAGAAACAACAACAGGCCAAGGATGTTTCAAAGAAAGTGTGTTTTAAATGTGACCAAATTGGACATATTGCACGAAAGTGTCCAAATCCAAAGTCTGTTGATGTTGAAAAACAAAAATCTGAGAATGTGAAACCACGGTCAACCCGATTTGATTTGAAACAAACTTGGAGGTACAATACAAACAAGTTTGCTTCAAATCAAAAATGGAAATCAAATCTGAAAGGTTTCGATTCAAGACAGACATGGAATTCTCACACACCCAGACTGAGAACGACACAGAGTTGGAGAACATCTGTTGATATGACAAAACCTCAAGAGTTTTGGAAACCTAAAAATGTTATTCAAAATCAAAAGGGTCAAAAAGGAACAAACTTTTACAAAAGAGGTACTCCGAAAGATCAAGTGTGGAGTGCTAAGAAACAAGTGACGACGGTAAAAGATGAAAAAGTTGAAATCAAAGCTGAAAAAGTTTTAAATGACAAAGAATTTCCAAAATTAAATGAAAATTATTGTGTTGAAATGCCTAAGGTCCAACAGACCTGGGCTAAATTGTTCAAATAATCAAATTGTTTAAATGTGCAGGTGCTCATCAGAACCAAAGACTGTGAGAATCAAAACAGGAGCAGCCTGGTACTTGGAGAGGAGGAAGAGGTTGCAGGACCCTGGTTTGGTTGAACAGGGAGTTTAGTTTGAGTGTTGTTTGTATATAAATAAACAATATTTTCAAAACCCTAAAAACTTGAAAAATTAAAAACCAAAAATATGTTATGTTTTAGTTTTTGTTAGAATAATTGTTAATTGAATACGCCGAAACCCTCACGGCTGAACAAACATGATTACATTCATCAGATTGAAAAATGGTTTTCAAACTGTAAAAATCAATGTGTTGTAAATCATGGGGGTAATTACTGCTTTTAGTGTAGTTCAGTGCATGATTAGCAGAACATGGATGGCGAGACAAAGCTATCAGTATCGTGTTGTCAAATTTCTTTTAATGATTTTGCATTTTAGGGGGAGAAAAATTGTCAGAAGAAAATACAAAAACATTAGAAAATTTGAAAAAGCCAAAAACATGATAAAATTCAAAAATTTGAGTTGTTGCGTAAAAAAAGAGGAAATGATAATACATCAGTAGACAGTTATAGTATGCTAAAGAATTGTAAAGAATTAAAAAGTGTTAAACAGTCTCACTAATGATATGTTGATAGGTTTTTATACACTTAGTAAGCTTTTTCGGGATATAAACCTAAATTCAAACACTTGCTTATTTCGTGGGGAACGCTACTTGGATATATAGGTAACCCCTGAAATCTCATTTGAAAGGTCTCGTATTCTGATATACTAGGTTTTCATACTCAATGATGTCTGGGGTATTATTCCGGGACTTCTGCTGAATGGAAGTTCTGACCTAGTCCTTGGATAATACTTTCACCAAATGCTTGAAACATAGCATAAACCCTCAGCATGCAGATGAAACAATAAAATTGATAGTCGCTGCTGTTGTAACTAAAAGATCCTCTAAAAGGGACATTCTGAAAAGTCGAAGCTGATATCTCTCTGCGCATACGGAAGTATCGACCTGAGATCCCTCGGTCCTCACATACCTAATTTATGTACAGATATCATTGTAGTATAATCACCTGTAAGACTGAATATTGAGATTCTGGATACGGGAGTATATTCAAGAGGTGGGACACATGAATGAGTTTAAGTTCTTAAAACACCTAAATCGTATCCTGAATTAGTTGAAATTTGTATGAAAATTTAAGTGGATCAGTATATCGACAATCTAAGTGAATTGTTTAGTTCTTAATGTGTAATTAAGCTCAACGGTACTTGTAATTTGTCAAAAACTGATATGATCCTCTGACGCATACTCAAACAAAAATATTATTTGTAAATATGTTTGTACATATTTCTTATTGCTTTATATTTTCAGAAAATACAAAAAGATTTTGATTTCTGCATTAGTTTCGACAACTGATGTCTGACATGCTGAGTTTTAAAATTTGAGTAAGCTGATTGTGTTTCTGAAAATAAAACAAGTTCATTAATTTGAAACTTGATATTAAAAAAAACAAAAATTTCAAAAACAGTTTGTGATATCCCCAAGGTCATTAATTTGGACTTGGATTATTAACTGTGAGGGAGTTGGATTCTTTAACACTGCCAAATCTGTAAAGATTGTTGATAGGGGGAGTGATTTAGAGAGTTGAATAGTGCCAGATTACGATTTCTGGAAAATTGAATGTTCAAAATGTTGTTACTTATAAATGTTTGAGTGTTGCAGATGTTATACCAGACTACGATCCCGAAAGCCAAGTCTAAGGGGAAGTCTGAAGACAAGTTCAACGCAAAAAGGAAGCATGGATTCAAGAAGCCATGTAACTATTCTAAAGGAGCTTGTATACGGAAAGCAAGGTGTCGATCCCAAAGCACAGAAGCTTGACGAAAGGGGGAGCCTGATGAAGAAAAGAGTTTACAGAAAGGAGAAGCTAAAGCTGAAGACAGATCCACGGGGATTCTGTTCAAACAAGAGAGAGTCTAGCGTTGATGAAAAAGTGTTAAAGCTTCAAGAAGACTCAAAGAGAGAAAGACAAGACGCTACGAGATTGACTGCTGCAATATCCAAGGGGGAGTCTGTTAGTACATTTATGTCTATAGCCTTTGTCAATCCGAGCCGTAGCGAGAGATAGAAGAATACGAGTCGTTATATTGTAATATCTAGATAAATAGGCAAGGTGGCAATATTGTAATTAATGAGAAATCTCATTAAAAGCCAAGGCCTATAAATAGGGAGGTTATGTTTAGTTTAGGAACTTTTCCAACTTTGGTCACTTTAGAGCTTTGGAGAAGATAGGAGCTAGAGAGAGAAACTAGAGAGAGAAAGTGACATCGTGATTCAGGTTCTTGTACATTTTCAGATCTGATCAATAGAATCAAAGTTTATATTACGTCTCGTGTGTTCGGTCACGTTCGTGTACGGATTCCGCACGTCACACGTTCGGTTACGCAATCGTACGGAGTCAAAACCGATCCTACACAAAAATATGACAAAATGGTCCTGAATGCTTTCCTAAGTGTCGGGAATTAAAAGTGTCACAAAAGGATACATAAAGATCACTAAACGGAATAGTTTGACACTTTAACGAACCGGTATCTAACCGAACAACCGGACACTACCCGAAACACCAAAACTATATTAGAAGCATTGTTTTAATGTTTCTAGCTAGTTATGATCCCCGAACACCCTAACACACTATATAACACATAATACACTTGAACACTAAACACTATACTTGAAATCTAACTTAATCACTTAACTAACCATTAAACACCAACTAAATACCCCCCCCCCCCCAAGTGGACGGTCACTTATGTGACCCCACCATAATCTTCTCAAGATCTTGCTAAATCCTCTCTTGATCTTCCTTAGATTGCATGAAGATTGTGTATGTACTATTAGAAATATAAGACCCATTGGACAAAACTATAAAATGGTTATAAGATGACTTGAAGCTCTCATTCTCACCACACTTCACCACAACTCTCTCCTCCCTTGCTCTATTCTCGGCTGAACACCCACAAGCACACCACCATCATCATCATCAAATTTCGATCATCCATTCCAAGTTCATTTCATGATGCAAGAAGGTGTATAAGCAAGCTTGGTGGTCTTGGATCTTGAAGGACCTCTCCCATTAGCTTTTATCATCCACATTTGTCATCTACAACATCAAGTGTTCTTCCCTAGACATGTGCTAGTAGTAAGGCCCTCATAACCCTTTGTTACTTCATATGTTGTTGGTTAAAAGATGATATACATTGTTAATCTTGATGAACATTAAAAGACATATTCATGAATCTCTAACATAAGCTTATAAACATATGAATACTTGTTGATTTGTGTTTATTTGCTTCTTGTTGATTGATTATTAGTGTTAATGATGTTAGACATCATATGGAACCTACTAGATTGTGATTAAACACATGATCTAGTAAGTTAATGCTATGATCTTGTGAAAGACCAAGATCATCATCCCTTATGTTTACATGAACTTGAATAATAAAAGATGTTTTCATGTGATGATGATTTAAACAAAATACAAGTCTTGTGAGTAGATGATTTCTAAAATAGTTTTCCAAAGAAACCAAGTTAAATAACAAGATTTACATAAACACTGTTTTTAAAGAAAACCAACCATGTTTCTAGTGTTGAAACAAGTATGAGAATACATTGTTTACAAGAAAAATTCAAGAGAATGATTTTTGGAAAAATCATCTAGTAAGTTGTAAACACCTAAATCCTTTAGGAATGAGATTTTTAAAGAAATAAACACACTTTAAAGGGTAACTAAGTCTACTAAACACACTACCAAGTTACTACAAGTTTTTATGAAAACTCAAGTTCATGATCATTATGTAGATAGCTTTGTTTTAGCACATGGTAAGTGTAGATTGATTGTTAATTGCTTATGATCATTTTGAAAAGAAAATGATATGCTTAAATAGCATGGACACCTCCATTTTTAGAGGAAACTATGGCGAAATTTTGTAAAAATCTAAACACTTAGAAAAATATTTTCTAAACAAATATTTACAAGTGTGTTTTAACTATGATTTTCAATATAAACTTTGCCATAGATTTTGTTACAAAAATACATGTATTGGAGGTTGGTTTTTGTAAATAAAAATAACTAAATAGGTATTTGAAAGGTATATATTTAGAAGACACATTGTGTGTAATTATTTGTATACTTTGTGTATTAGTTATATTATTTTAGGATTTAAAGTAATATAACTTAACAAAATACCAAGAATTTGCAATCCAAAATAATACCAAAAATCACAAGGAATAAATATATAAGTTACACGCTTAATATTGTGAAACCGAACACAAGAACGTAACTTACAAAATATTCCGGAAAATACCGTTATAAATAAATTTTTGGTAAATATTATTTTGGATGCAAGAAATGAAAATATGATTTTTGTAAATATTACAAAAGTATATCATATTTTCAACAAGAAGAAAACATATTATTTTTGGAAGTTAAAATATATTTTCTTAGAATATTTAGAAGATATATGATTTTTGAGAAAAATATATATTTTCTTGAAATACATTATTTTTGGACAAAATAAGTTAAATATATTTTCTAAAGTGAGACTTGAAAATATATTATTTTGGAATTACAAATACAAGAACGCGAATATACATGTATAAGATACCCCCATCCTTGGGAAGGAAATACGAAAATAAATACTTGAGAAGTATAGTTACAGAAATATTGTTTAACAAATTATTCCAAAATTAAATATAATTTAAAGTTAAAATAATTATTATTTTAACAAGAAATTATAACTTGGGATATTATTAAGAGAAACGTAACTCAAAAACATAAGTACTAAGGCAAGGCACGGCCCGTTCGTCTAATAGACCCTAGTACATTATAGGGAGTCGTGTTTGCTGAGGAGACTTGAGTTACGAGCACAGAAGACGCAAAACCGTGAGTTCATGTCCCCCTTTTCTTTTAACTGTTTTCACTTTTATAACTTCGGGGGTGAAATACATGTTACAATTATTTACAAACATTTTATACATGGTATGGTTAGCTAAGGAAGGTTACTGCTTGATCATGTGAAAGGTGGGTATAACACTTAAGGCCATTAATCCTCGTCATAGGACCGAGGGACATGAGTGATAGATCTATTTGGGTGTAGCGAGCCCACACCCATGAGGACCAGGGTGGCCCATGTGGTGACTATGTCCACATACTAATGCCGTGGCAAAATCCGCTAGGTTTGAGTTTTCCTGCACCATTTCACACATACCATTGGCCTTGCAAACCATTGGTGATCTGTTTTTCCTTACTGCTACATACCAGGGACATACATACGGGCATACTTTAAAGGTTTATTCATACACGAACACATGAACTCGCTCAACTTTTGTTGATGTTTTCAAATTACATGTATTTCAGGGAACTAAGTGGATCTGGCAGGTGTTTGCATGTTCAAGCTGCGTCATGAATAAAAAAAAGTCGTCCAAGTCTTTAGGGTTTAGGAGATGTATCTTACTCCTGGACGAGATATAGGCTTGTATAAGTTCTTTTGTCGAGTCTTTGTGAACTCATTAAAACATGTTGTGGTTTGTAATCTTTAATTTGACGTCAACGTTTTGGACAAGTATGTTGTGTTATTTTTAAACTTAATTAATGGATGAACATCTCGTGGTTTTTATCATATAGCGTTGTTATGATTGAATGTTATGGTATTAAGAAAGTGTCACGGCCCCCGACCCGGTTTGACCCATTTCAGGAGCCGCGGGACAGAAATCCTGCGGTATTTAATTAGGCGACAGCGGAAGTCTTTTTAAAACAGGATCTTTCAATATTTAAAACTGCCCGTTTTATATAATCTAGGGATAAAACCCAATAATTTACAATAAGATGATTTCACTGGGAAATCTTTATTTTACAAAACATGTTTCTTTATTTATTTATATTGAGCCACTTTTCTAAGCTGGTAGTGCTTCCTGGTACTTTTCTTTGCTCACAACAGATCACCTGAAACATGTTTGGAAAAGGTTTTGTCAGCGTGGAAATACTGAGTGAATCATTCTATTTACATAAAATGATGCGTAGTTATTAATTACAGCATAAGAGCGATTACAATGGTTTATGTCTTTTATTTATCTGGCTTTCTGTCACAATGGTGACAAGTCACAATGGTGACGATGGTCATACCACTATTAGATCAATGAACCTAAATAGTGATGATTATCCCTGTAGGTTAATGAACCTAACAGTGATTATCCCAAGTAGGTCAATGAACCTAACTGGGAGAAAATTAGTAATGTGCACAATACCCCACTAACCAATAAATCAAGATATCCATGACTTAGTCCCTGTAATTATAACTTTCAGAAAATAATTTGGAGTATTGTAAAACAGTTGATAAAAAGAGAATGACTCACATTGCAGATTTAACGAGCAGAATATAAGCCTTACTGATTTGCCTGTGATTAACCTAATTTAAATAATAATGCACACACACAACCGGGTTAATGATCAATACAGCATTTACGATAACTCACGAGATCAAATTCTCACAACGAACGACAAAGTGCGATACTTAAACATCCATCGATTTAACGACGAACGACAAAGTATAACCCTAATGTGGGCGGCACTTAAACATCCATTGGATATATTGATCGGTCGGAAAATGAATCGTAATAGCGATCGAGTTATTACCCTGATTGTGGCAGCACTTCGTGAATTAGTGTGTGTTGTGGACTGATTTAACTATAACTCGACGTACACAGTGAAATTGTGCGTCGTTCTAACAACAGAAATCAAGTGCCAAGGCCGGCTATTTATACACGAAATTGGCCACGCTTACGGACCGTAAGCCTTATCCCATACGGTCCGTAAGGGATAAGAACCGACTATAGGGTAGCCCCCTACGCATGTAGCTTTGCTGAGTTGACAGAATGGACCAATCAGATTTAAGCAACGAGTTATTTTAGATAACTATCAACTAGGGTTTGCCCCCCTTGAATTTTAGGGGCCCTGATCCTGATTCCGATTGTTCTGAAATTTTTAGGGTTTGTGCAGAATCACTTGGGTGTCTCAATTAGGGTTTTCTTATTGACTAATTATCGTCCTAATTATTGATTTTAGTGACAGTTGTTACATCCTCCCCACCTTAAGAAAAATCTCGTCCTCGAGATTTATTGAAAATAGATGAGGGTATTTCCGCTTGCCGTTTCGATTGTAAAGATTTATCTAATGTTTGCACCAGAGTCAAATAATACTTTTGTGTAACCGTTGTAAATTGAGAACGTACCGGCTATCACCTCTGGAATGAGTTCTGCTTCTTGAGCAGTCAGTTGGAAGGCTCTTACATTCCTCTTTGCTCCTTCTGCAGGTTTGGTTTTATTGTCAGATGGTTTGTTCAGTTTTGGACAATCTGGCCTAAGATGTCCAGCTTCTCCACAGTTGTAGCAGACTGAAGATCTCTTTCTCCTGCAATCTTCTTCCTGATGCCCTGGAATTTTGCAAAAATTGCAATATCCCTTGCATCTTCCAAAATGCTTTCTTTTACAAGAATTGCAAAATGGACTAGTGGAAGATTGTCCATTCCCTCCTTCCTTGAAATCGTTATGGTTACCCGAATGGATTACCTGGGTAATCTTTTGGGCTACTTCCTTCCTTCTATTTTCTTCTCTTGTCCGTACTAGTTCGTCAGTCAGAGTATTGGCTAGATCCACCGCATCATCAATCGTGCGAGGTTTCGCAGCCTTGACGATATTACGGATTTCAGAAATCAATCCCCAAATATATCGAGAAATAAGTACCGGCTCTGGCGAAGCCAGGGTTGGTACTACTCGAGCATACTCGAAGAATGTCGAAGTATACCCTCGACAATCTACATCCACCATCCGGTGGGTTAGAAACTTATTTGTCATTTGTTCCTTTTCATATTCGGGACATAATTTTCTTTCTACCAAGCTCTTAAATTCTTCCCAGTTCATAGCATACGCCATCCTTCTTCCTTCTGCTTGTAACACCGTATTCCACCATTCTAGCGCCCCTTCTTTGAAAAGATTTGACGTATACATGACCTGATCATCCTGAGCACATTTACTTATGGCAATTACTGCCTCAGTTTTCTCTAACCAACGTAGTGCAGCAGTCGCTCCTTCATTGCCTGCAAACTCAGATGGTTTACAAGCAAGAAATTCTTTGTAAGTGCAACCAGGCGTTGCAGCTTTTATTTTCTTAGGGAGCGGAGCTTGTCGTGGTTCATTATCATGATTAACATGATTATCGCCTCCGTTTACGTTGTTACTGAAGTTGTCTTCAGAAATACGTTTGCTAGGAACGATTTGTTGTGGTTCGATTGGGTTTTTAACAGCAGCAACGATTGTTGGAATAGCGTTGGCTATCCCTTGAGCAATCATTGTTGGAATAGTGTTGGCGATTCCTTGAGCAACGATATTTTCTATATCCTGCCTAGTCATATATTGATCCCCTGATTGGTGTTCAGATTGATTAATCTCGTTAACTGGTTCGTTATTAGCGTTTTCCATCTGATAACTACTTTATAGATAAATAATTAGTATACAAGAAATTATCCAAGGTTACACTTAATTGCACATAATCACGTAACCGAACAAAATTTGTAAATTTTCTGAAATTTCATTTATTTTTATTGATTATATCATACTTTTATATACAACCATTTTATTATTTATTTTACACATACTGATTTTACTATTACTATTACATAACCATAGTTCCATAATCTCTTATCCTTTGTTAGATAATATTCTAGTAACGGCGTTCCCTCTCATCTGTTCCCCCAAATCTCTTGGATTCTATTCCCAGTATCCATTAGTTCTTCAGCAAAGCGAGTTCATCCGTATTCTCGTTACTTATTGGTGGATTTGGTAAAGCTTTTGAATTGAACTGAGGAAAAAGCTTATAGGGATGGTTTTGTAACTGTATTTCGTTAATCAACCATTCGTCTATTTGCGAGTGGACTGAAGGGTTTGGAATAGCTGGTTCTAAGTTCATCGGTAGTTGTGTTTCAAGAGAGCGATTAAAAATATTTTCATTAACAGGCTTCATAGTATTATAGCTTGCCATTATAAAATCTAACTCTTCCTAAGATGGTAGCTTTTCAATTTGCCTAGAACTTTCCCCAATTTCTATTTCCTTGGGCTTGGGTTTCTCGAGAGGTAAAGCATCAAATTCTATAGGTTCTTCTATGTCTGGTATATACCTATTGAAATCTCTGGAAACTTCTACTCTTACTGGATAGAGATTTAAATTCTGAAGGGCCTCAGACAAGTTACTCATGCTGTTTAGCAAAATACACATAATTACTACGTTAAAATTTATAACAAAAATTTATAGAAATATTATTTTATACTGGGTAACTATTAAAACAACTAAAATTTAAAACACATTAGGTTTTATTTGTAATTCTTATGATTTCTTGGATGAGACTTCTAAACTGTAGATAATAAAGGTACTAATACTTGAGTCAAATTATTTAAGGATTTGTATTACTGGCTACATTGACCAGCATATAAAAATTTGCTCATACTGTACACAGTTAGTCAGATAAATAAACAAATAATCACAAAATAGCAATTAATGGAAATTAAATATTTTCTAAATACTTAATTGGCTTAAATCAGTGGCTTGAGAAGTGGCTCTGATACCACCTTATTTCTGTCACGGCCCCCGACCCGGTTTGACCCGTTTCAGGAGCCGCGGGACAGATTCCTGCGGTATTTAATTAGGCGACAGCGGAAGTCTTTTTAAAACAGGATCTTTCAATATTTAAAACTGCCCGTTTTATATAATCTAGGGATAAAACCCAATAATTTACAATAAGATGATTTCACTGGGAAATCTTTATTTTACAAAACATGTTTCTTTATTTATTTATATTGAGCCACTTTTCTAAGCTGGTAGTGCTTCCTGGCACTTTTCTTTGCTCACAACAGATCACCTGAAACATGTTTGGAAAAGGTTTTGTCAGCGTGGAAATACTGAGTGAATCATTCTATTTACATAAAATGATGCGTAGTTATTAATTACAGCATAAGAGCGATTACAATGGTTTATATCTTTTATTTATCTGGCTTTCTGTCACAATGGTGACAAGTCACAATGGTGACAATGGTCATACCACTATTAGATCAATGAACCTAAATAGTGATGATTATCCCTGTAGGTTAATGAACCTAACAGTGATTATCCCAAGTAGGTCAATGAACCTAACTGGGAGAAAATTAGTAATGTGCACAATACCCCACTAACCAATAAATCAAGATATCCATGACTTAGTCCCTGTAATTATAACTTTCAGAAAATAATTTGGAGTATTGTAAAACAGTTGATAAAAAGAGAATGACTCACATTGCAGATTTAACGAGCAGAAAATAAGCCTTACTGATTTGCCTGTGATTAACCTAATTTAAATAATAATGCACACACACAACCGGGTTAATGATCAATACAGCATTTACGATAACTCACGAGATCAAATTCTCACAACGAACGACAAAGTGCGATACTTAAACATCCATCGATTTAACGACGAACGACAAAGTATAACCCTAATGTGGGCGACTTAAACATCCATTGGATATATTGATCGGTCGGAAAATGAATCGTAATAGCGATCGAGTTATTACCCTGATTGTGGCAGCACTTCGTGAATTAGTGTGTGTTGTGGACTGATTTAACTATAACTCGACGTACACAGTGAAATTGTGCGTCGTTCTAACAACAGAAATCAAGTGCCAAGGCCGGCTATTTATACACGAAATTGGCCACGCTTACGGACCGTAAGCCTTATCCCATACGGTCCGTAAGGGATAAGAACCGACTATAGGGTAGCCCCCTACGCATGTAGCTTTGCTGAGTTGACAGAATGGACCAATCAGATTTAAGCAACGAGTTATTTTAGATAACTATCAACTAGCGTTTGCCCCCCTTGAGTTTTAGGGGCCCTGATCCTGATTCCGATTGTTCTGAAATTTTTAGGGTTTGTGCAGAATCACTTGGGTGTCTCAATTAGGGTTTTCTTATTGACTAATTATCGTCCTAATTATTGATTTTAGTGACAGTTGTTACAGAAAGTCACACCAATAATCACGCTTCCGCAAAAGTCAAGGTGTGACATCATCAACCATCTGGTTATTTTACACATCAGTGTCCATGTCAGCGTCCAAGTCAGCCAAAATTAACTGGGCTAGACCCCAGTTAGAAAAGGATCGACGAGGATAAAATGTTTATAAGTTGGGATTGTTGGAGAGAATTTTTTAAGTTGGGATTCGGCCAATAGGTGAAACTTAAGATTATTAAAATCCAATAACCTATTGTCTTTTAATATATTTTTTTGTGTAAAAATGGCCCCATGCCCACCTGACACGGCCCCGTGTTGGTCATTCTCTCTCTTCTTCATTAATTGTAGTGTCAGATCTTGTACTAACACGGCCCCGTGGCTATTGTACTTGCTTGTACTTGTTGTACTATCCAAGATTCTACAAATTTGGGAGTTGACCACGGCCCCGTGTTGCCTTAGCACGGCCCCGTGTTGGTGTGTCTGGTTTGTCTTTTGCTGTTGTCTTTTTTTCTGCAAAGAATATATATTGACTGGGCATGGCCTCGTGCTGAGGTGGCACGGCCCCGTGCTGAGGTGGCACGGCCCCGTGCTGAGGTGGCACGGCCCCGTGCTGAGGGTGGCACAGCCCCGTGTCAGGGTGGCACAGCCTCGTGTCAGCCTTCGGACTTGTTATTTTTGGCCTTGGGGTGAAGCTCGGAGGGTCGGTATGAAGTGTCAACTTCTCTTCTTTGTATTTATGTTGGTTTTTGTCGTTAATTTGTTCCTTTTGTGCGTTTAAGCTCTTTTGACCCTGTAAATTAAAAAGAAACAAAGAAACATGCTTTTTCCAACATTAGTACTAAAAAATGGTTGTTTTTATACCTTATTTGATACAATTTATATGTTGCATTTTACTCATATCAAATACCCCTACACTTGAATCTTTGCTTGTCCTCAAGCAAAACTCTTTAATGTTGTTTACACACCCCAATGGAATTGGTAAAGAAGAAGTTTTCGGGTCTTGTTTGTAGAGTGTCCAAAATCCAAGTTCTTTATTCTTATTTTTATATCATTTACAATCCTATTCGATATGATCTATTTTGAACCTTTTTTAAGAAAAATAAATATTTTTGGGCATAACAAGCCTTTATAAAATTTCATTTAGCTATATACAAATTCACACACCTCACAAGTGATCACTCAACACTCGGCCGAAGATGTATAGGTGAAACGCTCGATACCGTATGGAACTTACTCCTACCGTATGCTTGACAAGTAATCAAACCTCCTCCTTTTTAACATAATCTTTGTAATATCAAGAGGTCTTTGAAAGGGTAGGTTTTGGCTAAGGGTAGGATAGTTTTTTTTGAAAAGTGGCTAAAACGTAAAATGTCGGTTTTCTTTTGAAAATTTATTTGTTTATGACTTAGTTATAAACTTTGAAAGGGTAGGTTTTGGCTAAGGGTATGATAGTTTTTTTGAAAAGTGGCTAAAACGTAAAATGTCAGTTTTCTTTTGAAAATTTTTTTGTTTGTGACTTAGTTATAAACTACATTTTTATAAGCAATAATTTCTGCTTATTTATTTCAAGTAACTAGAGATTTTTCTTTTTTTTTTATGTAAAACTAAGTCACCTCTTTTTATATGATTTTCAAAAGAACCGCATTTTACTAAAAACAAGGGGTGTGAAAATAAAAATTGGTTTTGGAGTGATGCGTAGTTTGTGCAAAATGGTATTTTGCGGGTTTTGAAACGAAAGGTTTAGGCTCAAAGGGGGCTTAACTAGGGGAATATTTTTGTTTTTTTATGGTGGGGAGATAAAGAGAAAAAAAAAGTTGAAGATGAAAAAGAGGGTTTGAAATCCTAATACCTCCATCATTTACATACTTGGATTCGTTGGTAAGGACTGAGAATGTATTGTCTTGCCAAGTTCTAGATTTGTAAGAACCATACGGCTATTCACACAAGAAACGAAAGATGAGCATTTCGTAAATATATGATTGAATGCTCGGTAAAGGCTCAAAACTCACATTTTTTGTGGGAAAGGGGTATAAGTGTGAAATTATATATACAATCAAATTCTACAAAGAATTGTCATGTCATTTTTATAAATTTTTCTTGTATGGTTCTTTTTATCACTGCGCTATCGGTTGTAAACTTGTAAAAACTCGAAATTTTTAGAACTTGGTTTCTAACTTAAACTATAAACAAGATAAAACAAAGAAATCTTTTTGAAAAAGATTTGGAGTGTTTTAGCAGTTTCAAGTAGAGTTTTATGTAATGTGATGAAACAATGGTTAACCGGGCAGGGTTAACACACTGGTCTCGTCAAGAAGGGTTAATCCCTTCCTCTCGAGGATCGCTGGCTGGATCACCGGTGGTTGATCTCCTACACAAGGAAACAAGCCGTGACTCGTAACAAGGAGGATGGGGTGGGGGGTGCTCCTTGTTACCACTCTCCGGCGTGAGAATCAGTAGTTTGCTTGGGAAGCAAAGTAAGATAGTAGTAGTAGTGAGAGAGTTGCGAAGAGATACCTCAAACCTGGTTTGGGGTTGGTATTTATAGCCGAGGAGTGAAGGAGGATGATGATGGATGGACTGACGACGTGCTGCACCTTTTCAGGTGTGTCAGGCATGTCGGTTATGGAGGTTACGCCACGTCAGTCCATTGCTTACGTAGCTCTGACAGGTAACTGCCATTGGTGCCACTTGCACTGTGGTGTCAGTACCACTTGCTTGAGTGCATAGGATGCGGTGCAAGCCGCATCGCTACGTGCGGTAACATCTGAAGTTACCGCGTCTCCTACTTGTGATCAAGGAATACGCGAGATGCGGTGCTAGCCGCATCGTCGTCTTTCCTGCATCCCTTGTCGTGACGAAAACGCCCGTATGGTGCGGTGTCAGCCGCACCGCTACGTTCATCTTCTTCTATGCCTAAGGTAAGGCTTTCATGTATTGATAGAAGTGTTCACTGGATGCGGTGTGATGCCGCATCACTGTGAATACTTCCGTTTTCATACACCAGATGTGATGCTATGTCGCATCACTCTACCATTCTCATGTTCCGTGTAAGTCCTCCTTTGTTACTAGATAGATTGGATTCAACCCTTGTGCCGACGCGTTCTCGCATGGGCACAAGTAGGTTGTTAGCTAGTGGGGGTTTTGATAAGGGTAATGGTCACTCGCGGTCGATGTTGGCGCGAGATCTGGGACCATACCCCTTCAAGTCCCCCCAGTCTAGTGTTGCTGCCACATACAAGTTGTATGTGGGAGGAGTACTGGACTATGGTTTTTGGAAGGTAGTTTGGAGTCTGGAGAAGATCCTAGACCATGTGTGGTCTTTTCTGTATGTAAATCAAGCTGGAGGTCTGGAAGGGTCGTCTGACGCCTCTTCCGTATCGGTGAAGGAATCTTCGTCTGATGCGAGATTCTCAGCCGATTTATGTCACCAGGTGGCTTGCCACCTGTTGTTGTGCCGAAGGTCTCTTGGAGACCTTGTTAGTAATGCTGCACAAACTTCGAACCAACCTCTGAGATGGTGGTTTGAAGGTATGTGGAGGTTTCCCATCCTTTAAAGGTGGTCTTTTCTTCATAATTCGCAACTCTCTCACTACTACTACTACTATCTTACTTTGCTTCCCAAGCAAACTACTGATTCTCACGCCGGAGAGTGGTAACAAGGAGCACCCCCCACCCCATCCTCCTTGTTACGAGTCACGGCTTGTTTCCTTGTGTAGGAGATCAACCACCGGTGATCCAGCCAGCGATCCTCGAGAGGAAGGGATTAACCCTTCTTGACGAGACCAGTGTGTTAACCCTGCCCTATACCCCCTGTTTTGACATAACTTATAACGTTTACAATACGACCCTTTTTACATAAAACCAACCCAACAAAAACGACAAGTTTCCAATTCTAAAACATTTCAACAAAGTTTAACTAGTAACAAACACGACCCAAAAGCATGCATATAAGTTGCGGAAGCGCTTGGTATTATAAGGCTTGAACATGTGCTCGTCCCATTTCCAAATCGCCTATAGAGGTGCTTTACCTACAATAACATTCACAATTTAAGAAGTTAGTTATCGCCATAGAAAATCATAACCTTTCATTTTAGCTTTATCCATATAAAACATTCTTTCTCTTAAGCATACAACAACCCGGTAGTTGGGTTAGGCATAATCACTCTCATAGAGAGTTAAGCATACACATTCGACCCGTGTAATTGGGTTTAGCATAAACACTCTCGTAGAGAGTTAAGCATACCGTTCGACCCATAGAATGTTCAGCATCTAGTTATGAGACGACGATCCCTTTTTTGTTGGGTTTTCGTGTTTGTCGTCATAGCTCTCTAGTAACCGCACGTTCTTTGCGGTTACCTCGTTGCGTCATTGTTGGCCATGTTTGGTCGAACAATGTATATTCGTACTATGGGTAAATAAACATGGTCATAGGCAAGGGTATGCCCACCATTGTTTATTCTATGCGGCCCATAGGCGGGGAAACAAAGTCATAAGCAGACTTGTTACCGCTGTTCGGACGCTTGTTGTTCGACGAGGGCTCGTTTAGAGTTTTGTTCTGCGTTCGTTTTGGAGCCACTTACCTTCCCGCTCCAATACCGAGTTTGCCTTGTAGTAGCATTGCTCGGTGATGCGGAGTGAGCTTGGCTCTTCCGTAGCAACCACTCTGCGGAAGCTATGGTTATGTCCGTAGCTCCTCGTGAGTGTCTGTGGTTTTGCATTACCACATTTGCTCGAAGCGGGTGTGGCTCGGATGTAGCTCTTGAAGGTTCAGGAGACAGGGTTGCTGATGTGCGTTCGCGTGCATTCCCTTCCTTCCTTTTGTTAAAGAAGGTGTTCATGTACCCTCTGCGGTTGTGAACCGGACAGGAGGGATTTGAAGCTTGAAGAGAATGAAGGCAATGCGGTTCCCCTGTCTCTGAGATGCGGTTCAGTCCAGCGGACAACGCTGGTTCTGAGCATCTGACACACCTGAACGGGCTCGTGTGTGTCATGTCCGCATATTCCACGTGTGCTCGTGGGTAGTGCGGATAGGTATTATACCCCCTTATAGTGTAGAGATATATATTTTTACCTATTTTTAGGGGTATGTTAAAAAACGATATGCGGTATGGGTTATGGTGCGGTATACCAGAGAAACCGCATGCCGCTTATAATTGGATACTGTAGTCGCTTTTTGTTGCATACGTGGCTGATCGCACGTGTGAGTTGGTGGAAGTTGGTGAGATCTTCCTGGCATGTGCTGAAATGAAAGGACGTTTGCACTGCCCGAGGCATTAAATGCACTGTAGCGAAGAGTGTAAACGTCTCTTGTGTCAGGCGCGTGGGCGGCCACGCGCGCGTGATAACCGTCAGCAGAAACGGCGCTCGACACGTGGTGTCATACGATTCGCCCTTTTTGAACGTGATCATTTGTTTTCTCCCTCCGCATTAATTGCGATGGGTATATAAGGGGAAACCGTTCGTGGTTTCCCCTCACTTGTTTGAAATTTCAAAAATTTGCCGGTGAGAGAAACCTTGTTCTTTGTCTTCTCCGACGAAATTTCTTGAAGTTCCAGTGAGGGTTTCTAGTTTTTCTACTCACGTTCCTTCATATCTCTGATATTTTCTGATGGCTGAACCATCAAATCCACACAATGTGGAGGGTGAAAACCCTGAACAGCCGGTAGTATCGGCTGATGAAGACGAAGATGATGACGTTGACGTTCCCGGTGGTGGGTTACCGGTGTTGAAGTGGTCAAAGGGTGGTTTTAAAACCCTGATGGCCACTGTGCAGATGGCCAAAGATTGGGATGCTACCTACCCACAAGTGGGGGACACCGGTGCCGATGCTCCGGCCGGTTATATAACCTTGTGGGCTGATTTTTTCAACGACGGCAACCTTAGGTTGCCGGTGACGGTGTTTGTTGCGGAGGTATTGGAGTATTATCATCTCCATATCTCCCAACTTAGTCCTTTCGGAATGTTCCGAATTAGGAACTTTGAATACACCTTCCGTGCCCATGGCTTGCCCGTTACAGTGGAAAATTTCCGGCGGTTCTACCAGTTGACGGTGAACACCGGTTTTTTCTCGTTTACTCAACGGCACGGGAGTCTGAAGTTGATGACGCCCCCTAAGGGTGTGACAGGCTGGAAGAAGAGGTTCTTCTATGTGAAAGCCTGTGCGGTCTATGCTACCATGTCTTTCAGGAATGTCAACGTTGGAGTTTCTGATGAAGATATTCCTGTTGCTACCGCAAAGACCGTGGACTGGTTCTCTAGGCTGCGGCCTATTGAACTCAAGAAGCTGGATAATGATCAACTGTGGATATTGCGGATGATGCTCTCGAGGCCAGATAGGAAGGAAAGGCCCGTTTTACGGGAACAGGGTGGTGGTAAGCTCTTTACACTTTGTTATTTTCCTTACTTCCTAAACCTTTGTAGTAACCTGCATGCATGTATCAGCGGATGCGGTTGGCTTGTGGAGAATGTTTGAGCCCGATTTCAAGGGCCAGGTTGAACTGATTGCGGTTGAGCTGAAGAAAGGCTTCAACCTTGAGATTCTTAAGAACTTCCGCGTGCCGTCACGTGCGGTGCTGGATGCCCCGGTTCCGGGAGACGCAAGAGGTATGTCGTATGTGGCATTAGTTTGTGCAGTTTATCGTTTTGACTGGTTTTGTTGATTGTGTCAATCCAGGTATCCTTGCGGATTTGGGGAAGTTTGAGAAACGCGTCCCCAAAAAGACTGTGGAGAAGAAGACGGTAAAGAAAACCGTGCGGGGTCGTGGCAAGGGGAGTGCTGAAGGCTCAGCTGCCCCTTCTTCAGTTTCTGAAGTCGCAGGTACCTATCGATCTTGTTCTCGGGGATATACCGATTACGTCGTAGTATCTGACACCCTTGAGGGTTTGGGTGTTATAGGTAGTGGTGCGGCTGCGGGTGGAACTGCTGTGGTTCCCCCCGTTGTTGGAGAGAAACGGGGACCAGAGCAGAGGGCTGCTGGTGGTGGTGAACCGAAACGTCGGAGACTGCAGACCAAGAGAGTCGCTCCGGCGCAAAAGAAACCTGCAGTTGCTGCTGGTAAGTATATCCCTTTTCCTTGTTTTGTATGTACAATAGGTGGGAATACTCATTAATGCTCTTTGTGTTGCAGAATCCCGAGATGCGGGGTATTCTTTCTTTGACTTCCCTGCGTCTCCTCCGCATACCGCTGCTGCGGGTGCGGGTGTATCGAAGGAGACTGTCGCGCCTAAGGAGCCCACGGCCCCTTTTGTTGGGCCGGTTCGCGATCCCCCCTTGGAGAAGACGGTGGAAACGACTGCTGACCGGATTTTTGACAATGTGGATTCCTCGGACAATCTGATCTCTCCTAATGAGGGTGATGGATTGGACTTGAGGTTTTCAGATGCCGGTAAGCAGAAGTCTGATGCTGAGGTGCGGCAGCAGGATGCTGAGCCGCAGAAGTCTCCTGCTGGTGAGAAGGGTAGCGGCTCGTCTGCTGGTGGTGCAGGTTATGACGGGCCTCCAATTCAGCCTGGGGAGTCTGAATTGGAGTATTACTACCGCACATACTCCCAGGGTCGCAGCATGGTGTATCACCGACCCCCCTGGACTGTTATGCAGGGGGACGATATTTCTAATGACCCTGCGGCATGCAAGGAGATTCTGGGTGGTCTGGGCACCCCTTTTGAAGTCGAGCGTGCCCGTGCCGCACCCCGAGAGCTGCGTATTAACCAGCTTTCATCAATGCTGGTAGGGACTTCCATTGTGGCAAATGCCATTTTGGAAGATTATAAGGTGCTGGGCCGCCGCGAGGAAGAAGCTGCTCGCATGCGGGCCGAGGCGGAGAAGTTGGTCGATGCTGCTCGTGCGGGTGCGGAGCAGCTCGCGAAGGACAAGGCTGCTTTTGAGAAGCAAAAGCAGACTTCTGAATGGGCTGCCGCTGCCCAGCTGAAACAGGTGCGTACCCTTGCTAAACTTCTTGCTGATGAGCGCAAGAGTTGGAATGAAAAAATGTCCAATGAGCGCAAGAAGTGGAATGCATCGTGGGCTAAGCAGAATGACATTCTGTTTCATGCTCGGCAGGAGTTGACAAATGCCAAGGCAGCGAACGCTACCTTGAGTCAGGAGAAGGCTGCGGCTGAGGCCATTTCTGTTAAAGCGCTGCAGGCGAAGGCCGACGCCCTGAAGGCGCTTGGAGAGGCCAAAGAAGCCGGGGCTCGTGCCGCGAAAGCTCTTGAGGAGGCTGAAGAGAGGGAGAGCCGTGCTTCTAAGGCTCTTGAAGAGGCGAATGCGGAGCGCATTCGTTTGGACAAAGTTGTTGCTAGCCTGCAGGTGTGTTTCTTTGACTGTGTGACTTTCTTCCGTGTTTCGTAAATGTTTATCGTGTAAACTGTTTACTATTTTTTGACAGGCTGAGGTTCAGGCCCGGGAGGTCGCGGTTACAGACCTTACTGCCCGCGTGTTTGTTGCGGAGAAGTGGGCTGACGCCGCTGCTGAGGCCAAGGATGCCTTGGTGTCCTCTTTTAACCAGCTAGAGGCTGATCGTGAGTGGTTGCGGACTCACGGCATCACGCGTGTAAGTATCCGTTGCCTTTGCATTTGCTTTGGTTAGTATCCAAGACTTATGATCCATTTATTGCAGATTGTTGAGGCTATCATGAATGCCCCTGAGACCGCATCTGGTTTGGACCTGGTTAAGGAACGTGCGCGCGATGCTGGCTTTAAAGCTGGTTATAACCGCTGCATTGGGCATATCAATGTATTATCCGCAGGCGGTTATACTGATAAGGCATCCGGGTTCCGTGATGTGGATACCGAAGGTCGCCTGAAAGCGGCCGTAGCCTCCTTTTATGATACGCCCCTTGCCTGTGTAGGGGAACTGGACGATTGTTTGGAGGTTGCGGACTATGTTGACCGCTTGCGGATGCTTTATCCGGATACGGAAGAGGAAGAACCCGCTGGTGGTACCGGAGGAGATGCGGGAACCAGCGGCACAAAATAGGATCTAGGTTGGCAAGCGTGCCTCCTTTTTGTTTTCCTCTTGTATAGAATAGGAACTTTATGTAAATCTATTAAGCATCCCGTGGGTGCTTAAAAAAAATTTTTTGAATATAAAGTTTTTTGCTCAGTTTGTACAAGTGTTTTTAATTCTTGCATGTCTGAACGTATGTATGCGTAACTTTACCCATTTATGAACGGGGTCAAGTGCACTTCATACTTTTGTTGTATGAGTACGCATCAATTCTGTTATTTACCGCGTTAGGGTTTTAGAATTGTGTAAGCTTTGTAAAAGCTTATATGTCCGGAACTCTACCCATTTGTGACTGGGGTCAAGTGTACTCCATACCTTTGTCGTATGAGTCCGCGTCAATTCCATTGTTTGCCTTTTTGGGCTCAGGAATTGTGTTAAGTGTTTAACAAAAACTTGTTTATCCGGCCGGATAAATATGCAAGTCTTTTTGCCTTTTGCTGGCCTATTACAATATTTGTGTGTGGTTACCACTTTGTATGGGTATCGCAAATGAAGATTTTGCCAATCTGTTTTTGGGATACCGCAAAGTGGAACACGCATTTGTAATAGTAATAACAAACAATAATGTATAAAATTGCCTATTTATTTATTTGCAAATGGCCTGCGGCCCGATAGGTTACATAGAGAAATGTAAGAACATGGCTTACATATAACAGCGTCGAAGCTGTTGTGCATTCCATGTGCGTGCGATAGGTTCGCCTTCTAGTGTTTGCAATTTGTACGTGCCTTTCCCTAAGACCTCTTTGATGAGGTAGGGTCCTTCCCACTTGGGGGCGAGTTTGCCTGGGCGCTCGGCATTAGATGCCTCATTGTCGCGTAGGACGTAGTCTCCTGGGTTGAAAGTACAAACGCGGACGCGCGCGTTGTAGTACTTTTCAAGTTTGGATTTATATTTGGCCTCGTTGATGGCAGCGTTTTCTCGCCTTTCTTCTAGGAGGTCCAAATCGATCCTGAGTTCCATGTTGTTGTCTAGTTTTTCAATAGCCAACATTCTAGGAGAGGGGAGACCTACTTCCGCGGGGATCACCGCTTCTGAACCGTAGACTAGGCTGAAGGGTGTTTCCCCATTGCTTGTTTTTGGGCTTGTACGGTGAGCCCATAAGATACTTGGGAGTTCATCGACCCAGCCACACCTGGCCGTTCCCAACCGTGCCTTGATCCCTTCGACTAGGCTTTTATTGATACTCTCGACTTGGCCGTTCCCTTGCGGGTGTGCGACTGATGAGAATATGTGCTCAATATGTAGTTCTTTTAGCCATTTTTGGAATTCGTCGGCAGCGAAGTTGGTACCGTTGTCGGTGACAATGCACATTGGTAAACCGAAACGGCAGATGATGTGTTCCCAAATGAACTTCCTTGTTATCATAGCAGTGGTTGAGGCGAGCGGTTTTGCTTCCACCCATTTTGTGAAGTAATCAACCGCTACTATGATAAATTTAACCGCACCTGGAGCGTCAGGGAAAGGTCCCACAACCGCTACTATGATAAATTTAACGAATGCTTCGAGCGATTCGTCGTCCCTTCGCCAGATGTTCATGACGTCCAACGAATCTCGTTCGTGGCGTCGCTGCTGGCAAAAATGGGCGAGGAACTTGGTACGCAAGTCCTCGAATGAATCCAGTGATCCCACTGGCAAAGAATCGAACCATGCCCTGGCCAGGCCCGTAAGGGTCTGGGGGAAAAAATTACACCAAGTGGGTTCATCCCACTGGCCGTTGATGCCCGCGCCCATGAAGATGTTCATGTGGTCGTCCGGGTCGGTTGAACCACTGTATTTCCCAACGTTGAATGGGAACTTTGTCGTGGTGACATGGGCGTTGGCAATCCGCGTACCGAACTTGGAATTTTCGGCCGCTGCCTTTGGCCTGCATGGCTCGTTCGCAGGGCGCTTTGCCGCCCTAAGGTATGTGTTGCGGGGGTGACTGGGAGGAACATAGTTGCGTCCTCCCGGTCTGCTACTGGTGTCATGCGAATCACCGCGGTAGCTATGGTCGTCAGGGTCGGTATGACCGTACCCTTCGGTGTATGGTTGTGGGCCCAATCGGCTCTGAATGCCTGGGCCGCGTCGGGAGGTTGATCGCCTCCTGTCCTCGCCTTGGGGGCCAAGGCGGGTATGCACCGGTCCTCTGGTATGGGACCCGTATGAGGAATCGTCCTCGTTGAGGGTGTGGACCGAACAGTAAGACGATCCCCGTTCTTCACGTCGGCTTCTTGAAGCCGGGCGTGAATGTATCCTGCCGTCGTATTGTAAAATACGCTCAACAGGGGTGTGCGGTGCTGGGGGAAGCCCAGCTCGTATATTCGCTTCAGTACAAGCGCGGTTGTACGCTGCGGTCAGCGTGGCTGCTTGCTGCTCGTACCAGGCATGAATGGTCATGCCTGGTGGGATCACAGATGGGAACTGTGATAAGTCATGTCCAAACATAAAGGAGGGGCTCCTTTGTGTGGACGTGCCGATGTGTCCGGGTTGGGAGGTCGAGGCATTGACCCCTACCGGGTTTGGGATTGGAGGATTTTGGTTATCCGCAGTGTTGTTTTGGTGATCAGTCATGATCGTGAGAGAGGAAAAAGGATGGTTTAGAAAATGCTAAGAGTAGCGGTGGGCGCCAATGATGAAACAATGGTTAACCGGGCAGGGTTAACACACTGGTCTCGTCAAGAAGGGTTAATCCCTTCCTCTCGAGGATCGCTGGCTGGATCACCGGTGGTTGATCTCCTACACAAGGAAACAAGCCGTGACTCGTAACAAGGAGGATGGGGTGGGGGGTGCTCCTTGTTACCACTCTCCGGCGTGAGAATCAGTAGTTTGCTTGGGAAGCAAAGTAAGATAGTAGTAGTAGTGAGAGAGTTGCGAAGAGATACCTCAAACCTGGTTTGGGGTTGGTATTTATAGCCGAGGAGTGAAGGAGGATGATGATGGATGGACTGACGACGTGCTGCACCTTTTCAGGTGTGTCAGGCATGTCGGTTATGGAGGTTACGCCACGTCAGTCCATTGCTTACGTAGCTCTGACAGGTAACTGCCATTGGTGCCACTTGCACTGTGGTGTCAGTACCACTTGCTTGAGTGCATAGGATGCGGTGCAAGCCGCATCGCTACGTGCGGTAACATCTGAAGTTACCGCGTCTCCTACTTGTGATCAAGGAATACGCGAGATGTGGTGCTAGCCGCATCGTCGTCTTGCCTGCATCCCTTGCCGTGACGAAAACGCCCGTATGGTGCGGTGTCAGCCGCACCGCTACGTTCATCTTCTTCTATGCCTAAGGTAAGGCTTTCCTGTATTGATAGAAGTGTTCACTGGATGCGGTGCGATGCCGCATCGCTGTGAATACTTCCGTTTTCATACACCAGATGTGATGCTATGTCGCATCACTCTACCGTTCTCATGTTCCGTGTAAGTCCTCCTTTGTTACTAGATAGATTGGATTCAACCCTTGTGCCGACGCGTTCTCGCATGGGCACAAGTAGGTTGTTAGCTAGTGGGGGTTTTGATAAGGGTAATGGTCACTCGCGGTCGATGTTGGCGCGAGATCTGGGACCATACCCCTTCATAATGCTTGATTTAGGACAAACAAATTCAAGTTATTGAATACCTCCCCCCCCCCTACACACACACACACACTTAAATTACACATTGTCCTCAATGTGTCCAAAATATGTTAAATTGATTAAATGTGTAAGATGTGTGTTAAAAATAACAATTTTTTTGGGAAACAGACACTTGGCAAGCCCCGTGTAGATCACACACGGCCCCGTGTCAAAAATGCCAGTATCAAAAGATTTTTAGAAAGCAAACACGGGGGCATGCCCATGGGGCACGACCCCGTGTCAAGGTTCCAGAATAAAAAATGTTACAGCAGACTTGGGGCACGGGGGCGTGCTTACCTGACACGGCCCCGTGCTGCACATACAGAATTGAAGATTTTCAGTCGGGAGCTGTTTGTTTTCATGCATAGGGTGCTGGGTCAACGTCCTTTAGCCTTCTCACCATCCTTTTGAGTGTATTTTATTCCTACTAAAAGAAAAACTTTAAAATAAAAGCTTAAAAGTTATACTAAGATTAAAACCAATTTATTGGATAGGCTATGGAATGCCTTCATGGTGCGCCACGTTTATAAGGGTCCTTGGCTAGACCCATTTTATCAGGTGGTTCTGGTTCATCTTCAATTAGGGGTTGTCATTGCCCATTGGATATTTCATTGATTGATCAAGATTGACATTCCTTTTATCGGCCTCTAATTGAAGTGGTAGGTTGTTTTGCTTCCATTTGTTCAAGGCTTGATGGAATTTTAGAAATGGTTGTCCCAACACGAGGGGTATCATCTAGGATGACAAAGTCGGTTGGGACTACCACGTGGCTTGTTTGAATTAAGACATCTCCAACCATTCCGGTTGTGTTAATGGCTTTTCTATTTGAGAGAAAAATAGGAATTTTAAGAGGAGAAAAATCAGTAGTACCCGATTTTTCGAAAATATAGTTTGGCATTATGTTAATGCAAAGATCTTTATCAATTAGCACATTACTAACAAAAATGTTTTGAAAAAATATGGTACTGGTTTTATTTTCATTTCATGATATTCTTCTTTTATTAGTGAAGTTTGATCATTTGTTAACATGACGCTTACTAATTCTTCGATTTTAGTAGAAGTGTTCAACTCTTTAAAAAACTTAGCATGTGAAGAAACCAAACAATGATTTCCAAAAGAAGGTTGTAAAACATGAATTTCTGAAAAACTTTGATCTAGTTTAAAATCGTTAGTTTTAGGCTTACCTTCTTCTTGAGTTGGTTCATGCGTGAGTTTTTCATTTTGTTCTTCTATTTTTACCTTTTCGATTATTATCTCTTTAGTACAAATAGCATCTTCTTTTTCACGAGATCTCTTAATTAAGAGTTCTAGATTTTTGATACCTTGTATGAGTCTTTCGGCTTCGGGAGTGATTGTTCGTGGAGTGTCGTAAGTTTCAAACAGATTGGCATCCCAATCAAAGTTTGACTTTGGGAGCTCAAACCTTGGTTCTTTATAAGTAGTGTATGAAGAACTTGGTGTGGTGTATAAGGTTAATGGTTTAAAAAGGTAACAATGTTGAACCGAATGGTATTCTCCGCAAATGGTACAAGATGGTCGCGGGCCGCGAACGATCCAAGGGGGATCTACACGGGGCGCGACAGCTATGCAGATCACCGGATAAGCTTTAGGGCCACGTGTCGCACACGTGGCAAGTCTAGGGGTTGACACGGCAGCCCTAGCCGTAGCTAGGGTGGCCTTCGCGGGCCGCGAAGGATGTCCTTCAGGTCTACGCGGGCCGCGAGAGACCCAGATTTCAGCTATAAATTGTACGTTGCATGGCCTTTCTTCTGTGTTCGAAAATCTCTTTCAAAAACGTCAAATTTTGCTAAAAATCATGTATTTGAGAGTCGAGACGCTGCTACGATCACAGGGTAATAACTCGATCACTGTTACGATATAATGTCCGATCGATTGAAACCGATCCGATGGATGTTTAAGTGATGCCTGAATTCGGGCGATACTTTGTCATTCGTCGTGAGGGTTTTGATTTCGTGAAGTTATCGTAAATGTTGTATTAAGTTACTAACCTAGCTTCGTTTGCATTATTTAACTAGGTTACCAGGCTTAATCAGTAGGCGGACTATGTCCAGTTAAACTTGCAATGTGAGTCATTCTGTTTTTATCAAATTGCTTTATAAATCCCTAAATGTTTTCCAGTTATATTTTACAGGGATTGAGTCTTTGTTATCTTTAATTACTGGCAGTAAGTGAGGTATTGTGCACATTACTGCTGTTTTATCACTTTTAGGTGAACGAACCTAAATAGTGATACACGTCACTTTTGGGTGAACGGACCCCATAGCGATATGACCACAGTCATAGATCTGGTCGAGTGAAAACTGGACTAGTTAATTATAAGATAGGAGCAACTGTAATCGCTCTTAATACTGTAAATTTATAACAACGTGTTATTTTATACAACTTGAATGACTCGCCAGTATTTCCCCACTGATAAAATCTTTTTAAACATGTTTCAGGTGATTTACTGTGAACAAGGAAAAGTGCCGCGTAGTACTCCAGCTTGAATAAAGTGGCTCACTAAATAAATAAAATTGTTTTTGTAATTAGGGAATTTCCCAGTGAAATTCCTTTATTGTAAATTACGGGGTTTGTCCCAAAACTGAAATAAAATAAATGGATGTTTTCAGTTTAATCGATCCTGCTAAAATTTCCGCTGCCAAATTAAGCACCAATACAACGGGTTTCTGTCCCACGGCTTCTGGACCGGGTAAAACCGGGTCGGGGGTCGTGACAGAAAAAGGTGGTATCAGAGCCACTGATTTAAGCCAATTAAGTATTTAGAAATACTTAATTTTTCAGATTGCCAATTTGTGATTCTGTGAAAATTTAATTTACAATAAGTAAAATTTTAATTTGATTTTTTCTGTGTTTCCTTATGTGTGCTAACAGCATGAATGAACTATCGGAAGCACTCCGAAACTTTACAATCCATACGACTGATATGGATATACAGGACCCCAGTCTGGTTATCAGGCGGATACCGAGGATCCACTAGTCTATCAGGCCCAACCACAGGAGAAACCAATCCCAAGTAGCCGGGTTAATGTATTAATAGTAGTTTACATATGAGGGGATCAAGCCATTCGCACCCCCTCCATCCAATACCAGTAGGTATTGAAGGAGGTCCTAGTAAGGTTGAACCAGGTCCTTGCAGGATCTATACACTGAACAAGGCAAGAACCTTACCAAACCATTCCCTTAACCTCCGACCAGGTAGCCAACATATCTCTGTATAGACCGTAGAGATATGAATGGTGTAAATCTTTTATTTTATATAGACAGTAAAATAACGCCAAGACACCATGGACAAACGATAAGGAAGTTTCTCCTTCAACATAAGAAACTAGTTATTAAAGTCATTAACACAAAACCAGATAAAAAGTGCGAAAAGATTAAAAAACAAAAGTATTACACTAAATGCTTGTCTTCACCAAGTGATGTACGAGACTTAGGCAAACATGGCCTTTAATTGTCAAGAACTCTTACTATCAATCTTGGATCCCGAGACAACTACACACACTCTATGATGGATGATGGATGATGGTGGTGGATGTGGGTGTTGTGATGGTGGTGGAGTGTGGATGAAGTGGGAGAGAGGTGGTTTGCTAAGAGATGCCTTTGAAGTGAACCAAGCACCTCTATTTATAGCCTGCACAGAGCCTGGACACGGTCCCGTGTCCATTGGGCACGGCCCCGTGTCTATCCACTTTCTCTTTCTTCATTAATTGCAGTTTGTCTGCATTAGTTGACCACGGCCCTGTGTCCGCTAGGCACGGCCCCGTGTGTAGAAGCGTATCTGTACTATCAAGATTTGCTTGGATTCTGTGAATCTTAGCATTGACCACAGCCGTGTTGAGCTGGGCACGCCCCCGTGTTGGGAGATAGAAGCTTCTATGCTTTTGTCTTTTCTGCAGACACTTGGGCACACCCCCGTGTCCGCTGGGCACAGGGCGTGTTCAGCCTTCTGATGTCTTGTTTTCGCTTGGGAAGATGTTGTCGAGGGGTTGGGCATGCCATGTTTATTCATTTCCTTGTATTTATGTTAGATTTGGCTGTGTTTTTGCTTCTTTTGTTCATTTAAGCTCTATTAATCTTGAAAATACAAAAGGAAGACAAAAACACACTTTTTCCAACATTAGTACTAAAAAAGGGTTAGTTTTATGCCTCATTTGATGTAATTTATATGTTGCATTTTACACACATCAGTAGCTAGAAGAAAACATGTTTTGAGCTTAATCCTTGCACCTAAGCTTGTAACTCTTGAACTACACCTTGGACTCGGGACTTGAAAATAGAGAATTTATGGGTGTTTTTGGGATGAGTTCGGTCAACAAAAGTGAGGGTTTCATTTTTTTGGGTGAGCCGATGAGAGGGAAGAAAGTTGTGGTTTGAGTGGTTAAAAGATAAACTAAATGTAAAAGAACCAAAAATGAAAGTTTGGAGTTGAAATGGGATGTCAGCCGAAAGCATGGAATTCTCATGCTTATTTCTTTTTCAAACATGGTTTTATAAATAGAGAATTCATCCCATGATGTTTGAGTGTGTTATTGGATAAGTAAACTAATCATGTTGTATGGGGTGGCTTAGACGACCACACAAGTAGGGTAAGGTTGGATTGTAGGTTGTTCAGATTGATTAAGAATTCTACACTTCATGATGTATGTATGTGAAGTCTACGTACAAAGCATGTCATATATTAATATAATATTGAAATTATATATGCCATAATAGGGGGTTGTCATTGCCAATTGGATATTTCATTGATTGATCAAGATTGACGTTCCTTTTATCGGCCCCTAATTGAAGTGGTAGGTTGTTTTGCTACCGTTTGTTCAAGGCTTAATGGGATTTTAGAAATGGTTGTTCCAACACGAGGGGTATCATCTAGGATGACAAAGTCGGTTGGGACTACCGCGTGGCTTGTTTGAATAAAGACATCTCCAACCATTCCCGTTGTATTAATGGCTTTTCTATTTGAGAGAAAAATAGGAATTTTAAGAGGAGAAAAATCAGTAGTACCCGATTTTTCGAAAATATAGTTTGGCATTATGTTAACGCAAAGATCTTTATCAATTAGCACATTACTAACAAAGATGTTTTGAAAGAGTATGGTACCGGTTTTATTTTCATTTCATGATATTATTCTTTTATTAGTGAAGTTTGATCATTTGTTAACGTGACGCTTATTAATTCTTCGATTTAGTAGAAGTGTTCAACTCTTTAAAAAACTTAGCATGTGAAGAAACCAAACAATGATTTTCAAAATAAGGTTGTAAAACATGAATTTCTGAAAAAACTTTGATCTAGTTTAAAATCTTTAGTTTTAGGCTTATCTTCTTCTTGAGTTGGTTCATGCGTGAGTTTTTCATTTTGTGCTTCTATTTTTACCTTTTCGATTATTATCTCTTTAGTACAAATAGCATCTTCTTTTTCACGAGATCTCTTAATTAAGAGTTCTAGATTTTTGATACCTTGTATGAGTCTTTCGGCTTCGGGAGTGATTGTTCGTGGTGTGTCGTAAGTTTCAAACGGATTGGCATCCCAATCAAAGTTTGACTTTGGGAGCTCAAACCTTGGTTCTTCATAAGTGGTGTATGAAGAACTTGGTGTGGTGCAGAGGTTGATGGTTTAAAAAGGTAACAATGTTGAACCGAATGGTATTCTCCGCAAATGGTACAATAATGTAAGGACCTGCACAAAAATGTCCTACAAACACTCCGTAAGTGAAAACCCGGACCCCTAAAACCCTAATTTTCATGAAAAATCAAGAAAATCAAATTTTCTAAGTTGGTCGCGGGCCGCGAACGATCTAAGGGGGATCTACGCGGGGCGTGACAGCTATGCAGATCACCGGATAAGCTTTAGGGCCACGTGTCGCACACGTGGCAGGTCTAGGGGTTGACACGGCATCCCTAGCCGTAGCTAGGGTGGCCTTCGCGGGCCGCGAAGGATGTCCTTCAGGTCTACGCGGGCCGCGAGAGACCCAGATTTCAGCTATTAATTGTACGTTGCATGGCCTTTCTTCTGTGTTCGAAAATCTCTTACAAAAACGTCAAATTTAGCTGAAAATTGTGTGTTTGAGTGTCGAGACGCTGCTACGATCACAGGGTAATAACTCGATTACTACTACGATATAATGTCCGATCAATTGAAACCGATCCGATGGATGTTTAAGTGCTGCCTGAATTCGGGCTATACTTTGTCATTCGTCGTGAGGGTTTTGATTTCGTGAAGTAATCGTAAATGTTGTATTAAGTTACTAACCTAGCTTCGTTTGCATTATTTAACTAGGTTACCAGGCTTAATTAGTAGGCGGACTTTGTCCAGTTAAACTTGCAATGTGAGTCATTCTGTTTTTATCAAATTGCCTTATAAAACCCTAAATGTTTTCCAGTTATATTTTACAGGGATTAAGTCTTTGTTATCTTTAATTACTGGCAGTAAGTGGGGTATTGTGCACATTACTGCTGTTTTATCACTTTTAGGTGAACGGACCTAAATAGTGATACACGTCACTTTTGGGTGAACGGACCCAATAGCGATATGACCACAGTCATAGATCCGGTCGAGTGACAACTGGACCAGTTAATTATAAGATAGGAGCAATTGTAATCGCTCTTAATACTGTAAATTTATAAAAATGTGTTATTTTATACAACTTGAATGACTCGCCAGTATTTCCCCACTGATAAAATCTTTTTAAACATGTTTCAGGTGATTTACTGTAAACAAGGAAAAGTGCCGCGTAGTACTCCAGCTTGAATAAAGTGGCTCACTAAATAAAAAAAATTGTTTTTGTAATTAGGGAATTTCCCAGTGAAATTCCTTTATTGTAAATTACGGGGTTTGTCCCAAAACTTGAAATAAAATAAATGGACGTTTTCAGTTTAAACGATCCTGTTAATATTTCCGCTGCCAAATTAAGCACCAATACCACGGGTTTCTATCCCACGGCTTCTGGACCGGTAAAACCGGGTCGGGGGTCGTGACAGAAAAAGGTGGTATCAGAGCCACTGATTTAAGCCAATTAAGTATTTAGAAATACTTAATTTTTCAGATTGCCAATTTGTGATTGTGTGAAAATTTAATTTACAATAAATAAAATTTTAATTTGAATTTTTGTGTGTTTCCTTATGTGTGCTAACAGCATGAATGAACTGTCGGAAGCACTCCGAAACTTTACAATCCATACGACTGATATGGATACAACAGGACCCCAGTCCGATTATCAGGCGGATACCGAGGAGCCACTAGTCTATCAGGCCCAACCACAGGAGAAACCAATCCCAAGTAGTCGGGTTAATGTATTAATAGTAGTTTACATATGAGGGGATCAAGCCATTCGCACCCCCGCCATCCAATACCAGTGAGTATTGAAGGAGGTCCTAGTAAGCTTGAACCAGGTCCTTGCAGGATCTATACATTGAACAAGGCAAGTTAATCTCCGACCAGGTAGCCAACATATTTCTATATAGACCGTAGAGATACGAATGGTGTAAATCTTTTATTTTATATAGACAGTAAAATAACGCCAAGCCACCACGGACAAACGATAAGGAAGTTTCACCTTCAACATAAGAAACTAGTTATTAAAGTCATTAATACAAAACCAAATAAAAAGTGCGAAAAGATTAAAAAACAAAAGTATTACACTAAATGCTTGTCTTCACCAAGTGATGTAAGAGACTTAGGCAAACATGGCCTTTGATTGTCAAGAACTCTTACTATCAATCTTGGATCCCGAGATTACTACACACACTCTATGATGGATGATGGATGATGGTGGTCGATGTGGGTGTTGTGATGGTGGTGGAGTGTGGATGAAGTGGGAGAGAGGTGGTTTGCTAAGGGATGCCTTTGAAGTGAACCAAGCACCTCTATTTATAGCCTGCACAGAAGCCTGGACACGGTCTCGTGTCCATTGGGCACGACCCCGTGTCCATCCACTTTCTATTTCTTCATTAATTGCAGTTTGTCTGCATTAGTTGACCACGCCCCCGTGTCCGCTGGGCACGGCCCCGTGTGCAGAAGCGTATCTGTACTATCAAGATTTGCTTGGATTCTGCGAATCTTAGCATTGACCACGGCCGTGTGGAGCTGGGCACGCCCCCGTGTTGGGAGATAGAAGCTTCTATGCTTTTCTCTTTTCTGCAGACACTTGGGCACGCCCCCGTGTCCGCTGGGCACGGGGCGTGTTCAGCCTTCTGATGTCTTGTTTTCGCTTGGGAAGATGTTGTCGAGGGGTTGGGCATGCCACATTTATTCCTTTCCTTGTATTTATGTTAGATTTGGCTCTTCTTTTGTTCATTTAAGCTCTATTAATCTTGAAAATACAAAAGGAAGACAAAAACACACTTTTTCCAATATTAGTACTAAAAAAGGGTTAGTTTTATGCCTCATTTGATGTAATTTATATGTTGCATTTTACACACATCGGTAGCTAGAAGAAAACATGTTTTGAGCTTAAACCTTGCACCTAAGCTTGTAACTCTTGAACTACACCCTTGACTCAGGACTTGAAAATAGAGAATTTATGGGTGTTTTTGGGATGAGTTCGGTCAACAAAAGTGAGGGTTTCATTTTTTTGGGTGAGCCGATGAGAAGGAAGAAAGTTGTGGTTTGTGTGGTTAAAAGATAGACTAAATGTAAAAGAACCAAAAATGAAAGTTTGGAGTTGAAATGGGATGTCAGCCGAAAGCATGGAATTCTCATGCTTATTTCTTTTTCAAACATGGTTTTATAAATAGAGAATTCATCCCATGATGTTTTAGTGTGTTATTGGATAAGTAAACTAATCATGTTGTATGGGGTGGCTTAGACGACCACACAGAGTAAGGTTGGATTGTAGGTTGTTCAGATTGATTAAGAAGTCTACACTTCATGATGTATGTATTTGAAGTCTATGTACAAAGCATGTCATATATTAATATAATATTGAAATTATATATGCCATAATAGGCATGGCAATAAGAAACGTGAGATATGGATTCTCACAGTTATGAAACTTTTTTTTAGCAAGCAATCTAGAAATGTGGTATTGATTGACTAAATTTTTAAATTTGCTTTGTACTTACATTATTTGCTCAAAACATTCTCATGTTAACTTGTAAGTATGAACACATATATAATTGTATACACCTTGAAATTTTTGGTAAGAATTGTAATTCATATGCCACATATACGAAATCTAACGATTTCGCAAACTATTAGCCTTGTATAAACGAAGATGCGCGTTAAATTATAAAGGTTAAAGAAAATCATTTCTTAAATGCATATAAAAATATATTATGCATAATAATAATTTGAAAATGCTTTCCTAGCATTTTTGATTGTTAAATCACCAACGTTCATGGTCGTCGGTTGCACTAAAATTGTGTAAATTGGTTTGTTTGTCGTTTGTAATCCGTTTTTCGATCCAATTTCAACTGCGGACGTTAAAATCTGATTACGGAGCTGAATTTATTATCATATTTCAGTTTTTAAGGTAATACACGCGTCTGCTGCTTCTGTTTCGTTGTCGGTGCGTTCATGTAGTCGCGTTTTTCCGCGTTTGTGCACTGTGATGTCCGGCAATCCGAATAATTGGCATAATTATAAATATATGATAAATATAAGCACAAAACTCGTATTTTGATGCGTTGTTAATATTTTGTCCAGTGTCAGTGTCACACCCCGACGACGTAAAACAACAAAACGTGGCGGAAACGTCGGGGAGTGTTGTAACAGAATCATTGTTTCATCACACAAGGAAAATTGAAATTTTGTTTTATTGATTAACTGAGTTACAATGTCTAAACAAACAAAGAAACATAACATAATTAACTAGTCTTGCATCTTTTAATGTCACTAAGGCCTCGTCCATTCCTATGTGAGCATACACCAATATCATCATCATATATCACCCACCAACTACTGTATCTGAAACACATGTGAAAATACGTCAGCATAAAAATGCCGGTGAGTGCATAGGTTTTATTGATTTAGGATTCATGACTTATAAGTTTGGAAAACGTTGTTTAACAAAAGTCAGTCATGATCCTTGTAAAATGTTTTGTTTTATAAATCATTTGAAAATCGATGATAGATATGTATATGTAAAAGAATAATGTAGGGTTAAATGAATAACCAAGTAAAAAATGAGTTTGTATAAGATAAGTTGTTTGTAAAACAATGTCTTGTGAAAAGTATGTTATTTGTATAAAATGTATAAGTCCAAATTGAATGATTTAAATAACGCTACGACATGTAATATAATACAAGCACTTATATATAGGAAGTACCAGCGACGTATCCACCATGCTTGTATCACATTACACACGTCTCGTTACTTAAATCACTTACCCAAACAAACCACCAATGTAAATTGCCCATGTCTAAACCATTTGTCAAATGTCATTGTGAAAACCATGTCAAAATGTTTATGTTAAAATGTAGCCCATGAAATGTGTATATCAATGTCAAAATGTCTATGTCAAATGTCAATCAAGTAAAGTGTAAACATAATGTCATGTATGGCAAGTGAAATATGTATCAACTAAACCATAGGTAAAAATGCACAAACAATGTACTAAGTATGCGGCAAATGGACATACATAGCATGTGATGTAAAATGTACTAAGTATGATGAACATACATAGCATGAAAAGGTAATGTAAAACGATGTACTAAGTATGCGCTAAATGAACATACATAGCACAAAATGTCATGTAAAACGATGTACTAAGTATGCACACAATGGGCATACATAGCAAAGACACAATGAAATCATGTACTAATAGTGTACTAGTGAACATAGCAAGTATATGATATGAAAACATGAAAAGCATGAAAGTAACAAGTAGGCACATGTGTTTCACCCCAAAATGTTTGAAAAACAGTAAAAGAGGGGAACTATGTACTCACTTGAGGGTGCTTAGAAGTCTTGAACAACAACCAAGCAAAGCTAGAGGGATCACGGAATCAAACGACACCTAATATAGGTAACTACATAAATAACCGGACCTAAATCGGGGGATTGGATAGTATGAGGTTTCGTAAACCAAATGAGTATTGGAACTCATATGATATGGTTTAACAAAGCCTACATACTAAAATGAAACCTATCCTAAGTGCTTACGACCCATTACGACCCGTTTAGGTAGCTTATGCTACTTTAACGCGTCGTTCGCGTAAAACGCGTTCGGACCGCCTAACTAGTCCTATGACAAGTAGAATATGCCTTAACATGTCTAATATAGTTGCCTAATCAGTTTAGATGTCAAAATTTAGGTTACATATGCTTAAAATGAATTTATGCGTAAAAAGGGTATTTTGTTAATTTTCCTAAGGCATATAAACTACCTATCATACAACTACTTAAACTACGTGACCATAAGGTATAACCTCGGAAGGTTATTCCCTATACAAATATGGTCACCTAATGTGTTTGGTCGGATCCTAATGATCGAGCAAATGGGTCGGGTTCGAAAGCATAAGCGATTTTTAGATCGCTTACCTTTACGACCCTATATAAGCACAAATCTAAAAGTGACGAGCTAAACATGTTAGAACATGTTTAACGAGATTTAAAAACAGGTTTGATATGAAGACAAAGGGTCTTGATACCCACAAGTAGTTTGGTTACAAAATACGCAAGAATACGCATTTTGGCCGAAACTACGACTCGTCACTGAGCCTAGATACCGTGGTAATCAGTAGGTATAGTCACTAGGGACTATAACCATCGTGATTACGCTCACGTTAGGAAGTTCAAACGAACTTTGCATTGACCATAAACTGGTCAATGCAGAAAGTCAAACGCAGTTTGACTTTAACGCTAAAACGAAAGAAAAGCACGAAAGAATACTTACAGAAGGTCCCCGCAAGATTTGATCCGATTTTCTCTCGGGTAGGAAGCATATACTTCCACTTAGAGAGCATAAATCAGATTCAAATTGTGGGTTTTGAGCAAGTGAATGAAGGGGGTATTTATAGATATGTTAGAGCCGTTAAGATCGTTCCTCGTTAACCGAGATTCAATCCTAGCCGTACACATCGAGCCCATTGTTTTGAAAAACCATTGGAGCCCCCAAACCAGCCCATAGATTGCCCAAAACCATTTGCACAAGTGAGGAACAGCTGGATCAAGCTGGAATGCATTTTCTGCTGTCTGGCACCTGCTTACGGACCGTAAGAGGAAGTCCATACGGTCCGTAAGGACCCTGCAGGTCAGCAAGTTTGAAATTTGGCAGAACAGGCCCCTGCAGCTCCAAACTTGGTTTTTAATGCATTTTTGACCCGTTTAAGCCCCGTTAACCCCATTTCAAAGCTCTAAAATGAAGTTAAAGTATAGGGAACTTAAAATATGCTAAAAAATATGCCGGATGTCGGTTCGTTTGGCCGTATGATTGCGGTGTTCGGTTAATTACGACGGAAGTCGTAACGGACGCAAAAACGGTCCAAATTGCGCGACGAATGGATTTTTGACAAGCCAATCACTAAAACATAATATTTTAATGATTACATTAATTTTTGGATGTCCGGAAGTATTCAGAACGTAAAATATGCGCGAAAATGCAAACTTATGCACTTTTTGACGCTTTTAGTCCCTGAATGAGCATAAAGTTTATTTTTGCGCACCAAACAACTCAAAGCCTATTTCTAAGCTATGTAAAGGATATTTAGGGCATATTTAACTTATGATCAAGTCCCGGAATGTTCGTTACAGTACAAATCGACATACTTTTGTAGTTTGTCGAAATTAGTCCCTGTAAGCGAATAAACTTGATTTCGCCACACCAAACCCTCCAAAACTTATTTTTAAGTTATGTAAAGTTTATTTAAGGTATGTTAAGCCTATGTCACTGTTCCGGAGTGTTTGTTGCATTAAACTGGTTATATTTACGCATCAGATCGCGTATAACCTTCCAGAAAGCGATTTAAAGCCCGAAATCGAACAAGAATTAATATGTACAAACGATACACATATTTATACAAATCCCAAGTATGAAATACAATATTTCATTGGTTTGGTATTTGTTTGATGGCTGATGAGACACAGGTGTCACAGTCAGTTCGTTACCGCTTATCGTTCAGCAGTTTTTTTTTCCGCAAACCATCATTCGCGTACTGTAAAGTCGAATAAACGTTCCTAGGCATTCCAAAGGCCTGTTTAAGTTAATTTGTATCTTAAACACTATATTTAATCACCTAAATGTTTGTTAATCGCGTAATTAAAAGGTGTTAATTACCGGTTATCACATTCTCCCCCTGTTGCAGAAATTTCGTCCTCGAAATTTAGACTATGTTATCTCCTCGGAGTTGTGTCGTTCCTAGGTAAGTCCGAATAATACCAAAGTGAATGACGGCGTAATCGAATCAAGACTTATTCGGATTACGTGAGTGTAAAGACATTTTGCATCAATAAGAACCCAACGGTTCAACTAAGTGTGTTTCAGAGTCGATATCAAGTGAACGAAGTGTAGTGACACTATCACCAATGTGACTAAGTTTACGGGGTTCAACAAAGAGGAATTTCGACCAATCGGATTCCAAATGAACGTTCACAATATGCAATCGATTTTTGAAACAATAGAATTTACTACCAAGTGGAACTTGTATTGGTTGTTCTATGACTGAAACTCGAATTCAACAAGCTCAAGTAAATAGAATCATAAGAATGATTTGTCAACTATCGAGCCATTAAATGAATAAAATCAACGTGTTGACGTTATTGAGTTGCAAGGATACACCGAAATGAAATACAACCGAACCTGGTGTATCATCGTCTTAATACATAGTTGCATTAAGACTACTTAAATGGTGTGTCAAATGAAAAGCATGTATATAGTTTTGCATGAATCGGTGTTTTCATTGTATTGTGATTCAAGGCGTTGTGTTTTACAGTAAAACACCATATGGAAATATACAACTAATGCAGAAAACACCATTCAAAACTAACGATGTGCAAAAAAAGACACTGCAACATAATATCTACAACATAACACCATACGCAACTAATCAAACTGTAGAAAAGAAACAACTGGTATAAAAAACACACTTCATCTTCAATAGTATACATCAAAACACCATGTACATATAAAAACACCATGGAAGGATTACACATGGTGTCATTAAATAAACTCGTATACTAAACGAAAATCACCCATGCAAAAAACACCATACACTGTAACATCAAAGGGGCAAAAACCATATTTATCAGAAAACTAATCGGATTGAAATTCAAAATTCGAATTCCTAAAATAATTACCTAAATTTAGTTACATTTATTTAATCCTAAAATAACTACCTAAATTCGGTTATATTAATTTAATCCTTAATTATAATTATTAGTACAATTACCATTATATCCTTGATCTAATAAAATGGATAGGGAAAGATCTAATGGCTGATATTCTTTCTTACCCTTCTCACACTTTTGGTCTTTTTTACAGGATCCTCTACCTATATATATATATATATATATAGAGTAAGGTTCATTTGAGAACTATATATATATATATAGGGTAAGGTTCATTTGAGAACCACCCTTATTGCGAAAACCACGAGAACCAATGTGAACACACAATTTTTTTTTTAATATTTTTCTAATAAAAATCGCTATATTTCGTTACCAAAAAAAAACTTTTTTTTTCGAGTAACAGTTATGGATGCACATGTGCATATGTATCATTTCTTGGACAAATTCCGTAACATATTACTAGTAGTAGAAATATTTACTTTCATTTACATTACAATCCGCAATACACTACTTTTTACATTACCGATATTTAGAAAATGCACCTGTGCATCATTATGTATAACCATCATATAACGTGTTTTGGTACAAAAAGTTTGTAATTTTAAATGATGAAGTAGGCCCCATACATGAGTTTTGGTTAGTTTTATCTAGTGGTTGATGGTTTGATTATATTTCTCACTTTATGATGTAATATGTTGTTTGGATGGTATAAAGGGTGTTGATGTACATGTAATAAAGTGAAATATTGGTAATAGTATTGTATTATGGATAGTAGGAGGCAATGATATTATATTACGGATAGTAGGAGGTAATGGTAGTGTATTATGGATGGTATGATAGATGAAAGGGAAAGTGTATTCAAAGTGGCGTAACAAAACACGGTATAACATGTTCATACATATAGATGCACATGTGTATTTCTAGTGTTGTTAATGTAAAAAGTAGTGTATTATGAATGCTAGTGTAAATGAAAGTGCAATTGTCTGATATTTGTAATGTATTACGGAATTTGTCAAAGAAATGATACATATGTATGGATAATTGTTACTCGAAATTTTTTTTTGTGACGAAATATAGCGGTTTTTTTCATAAAAAATAGTTAATAAAAAAATTTTTTGAGTGTGTTTTTATTTTTTTAGGTTTTTGGTTGTGTTCACACTTGTTCTTGCGGTTCTCGCAATAAAGGGTGGTTCCTAACGGATCCTTCTCCTATATATATATATATATATATATATATATATATGTATATGATAATTTAATGTAATGACAAAAGCATTATTACGTTTTCATTAGTTTTTAACTATCTAGTACTAATAAAAGACTCCATATAGTGTTGCATGGCATTATTTTTATCAATTCATTAATATTATTATAATTTTTTATAATAAAATTATTAATTAACTAACAATCAATCTCTAATTCTAATTTATTATTAAAAAAATTGCATAGTTGATCTATAATTTAAAACCTTTCTTAAACGAGCATTTACCTTAGCAGCGTAAATCAAATATAAACATAATTATATTAATACTATCTTATATAGTTCATAACATTGGAAAGTCTTTTGTAATTTTTTTTCATAGTAAATTTTAAGATCTTTTTGTTACAAACTTTGTTTTTTTCTTGTTTATATTTTAATTTTACCACAAAAGTTAAATTAGTTTAGTTTTTTTTTTGAACGGCAAAGAATCTCATGTGTAAACCCACCCTGTTCGGGGCTATGTCCAAGGGCGACTCCTCGATCGCCATGAGACAGTGCCCCCTGACGCGCGAGAACCGGATGGAATCCGTAAACCCTCGTCCCCCGTCAGGTTCAAACCCGGGAATAAAGCCCCGATTCGTCTCTTCAACCAGATGTCCGTTGAAAATGGCCCAAGCGAGAATCGAACCTGCGCCTCCACTAGGGAGGGCAGACCAATTTACCACTAGACCAAGTTTGTTTAGTTTAGTTATCTTTATTAGTTTTTGTTTTACGATTTTCCACAAATTTGGTCGTCGTTCGTTTCCTACTTAGCACGATGTTTGGTTGTTACATTTGGTCCTTTATGTTTTTTTGTTTGGTTGTTACTTGGCACGTTGTTTGGTGGTCACATTCGGCCATTCGGGTTCTAATACGTGTTGGTACAAATTCAATTACGTCTACGTTTTACGTCACGTGAGTTACTTGCTATTTGAAATTTATTTTTTTTTTATTTTTCCCTAGTTTTGATCGTCGTTCGGTTGCTATTTAGTATGTTTTACGTCCGTCCAACCCCCAACGCTGGTATCATGGTTACGCCCCCTGCACCGCAACGCGGGGCTTAAGACTAGTAAACATATAATATACCTTAATACTAAGTATAAACTCTACATATTGAAAACCCTTACGTGATACTTTTTGAAAACCATAGAGAATAATGGTGTTTAGCACTTTTAAACTTCGAAAAATGATGTGGTCCATAGCGCTTGTTTTTAAGGGTTCAAAGCAATAAGAAAACTTTTTTGGGGTGACTAACTTTATCAAAAAGTAGGGAAAGAGATCCAAGTGAGATGGACAACCCACCAACCAAGGGGAGAAAACAAAAGGATCAAAGTGATATAAATAAGCAACCACCAAAACGAAGGAAGAGAGACATAATAATCAAACGATCATAATCACGACAAACGAATTATGTTAATTAACACCCAATTAAGCTGCAACAACTCACCAAAGCTTGACTTTGTGTTAGCTATTCTTTCTTTTTCATATTTCAAGATATAAGCATGTTTTGTTTACGTCGCGATTGAAAATTACTATATGTGTATGTAAGATTACAAATCGCAAATTAAAAAGAAACTTATTAAAATTGATACGAAGGTGTGAAAACAAGCTAATATTAAGATGCGGATGATGACTCAAGAATGAATTCTCTAAATTTTGATGGGTTTGAAGCTACCTACAATTTTGGGTTTCAATTTCAGGATCGGGCTCTGAGCATGAGTCAGGCAGGTAACCGCGGCTAAAATCCTCAACGAACTTGCAAAATTTTTAAATTATATATATATGGGTCAAGTTATTCTACAAAATCTTCTAATTGTAAGAAGTGTAAGAAGGATTTATAGAGTGACAAGTGTCTAATAACCTAAAACTAAACTCACTACATCACCACCAAAAACTTAAACACCCACCCCCCCCCCCCCACCACCACCACCCAAAAACCTAAACCCCCCCCTCCCGGCAAAAAAAAAAAAAAAAAACTATACCTCACAAAAAAAACCCCAAAAAACCTAACCCCCCCCCCCCCACCCCCCAAAAACCTAAAAAAATCTAAAAAAAAACTAAACACCCACACCCACCCCCCACCCCCACGGCAAAAAAAAAAAAAAAAAAAAAAAAAAAATTTAGGGTGGGTGATGTGGGGGGGGTGGGGGTTTAGGTTTTTGGTGGTGGTGGATGTTTAAGGTTTTTTTTTTTTTTTTTGTAGTGGGTTTTTTAGGTTATTGCACACTTTTCACTCTATAAATCATTCTTACACTTCTTACAATTAGGATCCTTTGTATTTGATTCTAATCCATATTTATATATATATATATATATATATATATATATATATATATATATATATATATATGGGAGATGTTTCAAATGAAAACCACTTTTATTGTGAATACTCGAAAACTAACTAAAAAAAGCCTAAAAAACACAGAAATTTTTTTTTTCAATTTTTTTAATAAAAATCGCTGGTTTTTATATATAAAAAAAAACTTTTAAAAAAATTGGTTTGCAAAAAAAAAAACCTGCGAAATTTGGTTTGCAAAAAAAAAAAAAAAATTGTATGTTTTTTTGGCTTTTTTTAATTAGTTTTCGAGTTTTCACAATAACCAGTGGTTTTCATTTGAATAATATTTTTTTTTTTGTTTTTTGCATAATAATTTTCGCAGGTTTTTTATATAAAAAAATATTTTCAAAAAAAAAAGAATTTTTTTGTGTAGTGCACATGTGTATGTGTACTACACATGTGTATTATTACATACTACAATTTTTTTTTTTTTTGAAAAAAAGTTTTTTTCATATATAAAAACCAGCGATTTTTATAAAAAAATTGAATAAAAAAGTGTATGTTTTTTAGGCTTTTTTTAGTTAGTTTTCGAGTTTTCACAGTAAAAGTGGTTTTCATTTGAACCATCCCCTATATATATATATGATTAGGATATAGGGGAAGGTTTATTTGAGAAAAAAAATTTAATTGAGAAGAAAAAGAACAAAGGGTAATTTTGTAACATATTAAATAGTTTTTTTACTTATCTCATTTATTATCATTTTTGACTAATTAATTAGTCATAAAGGCTACCATCCTCTACATTAACTGTTTTTACCTACACACATCAAAAGTTATCTTACATATTTCGAAATTTATTCTACACGTTGAAATTTATCCTACACAACTCGTAATTTATCTTACACAACTCATAATTTATCTTACACTTTAAATTATTTTATTTTATATTTTTGAAAAAATATATTTTGAAGATAGGTTACAAAAAGTTTAATGTAGTTAGCTATTAGTGAGGAAGACTACAAATTAATGAGCTATGTAGATTTACCAATGTACCCATTCTAGTAACATTAAATACTTATATTAAATGAAGTAAAACAAAATTTTTTTATTGGTTGAAATTTCTTCTTTTTTCTTCTTACAAAAAATTTCTTCTCATTTGAACTCTCCACTTAGGATATATATATATATATATATATATACATACATATATGTATATAGGATTAGATTAAGAGTGAACCCTAGTGTATTTGCGAACTGAGCGAACTAATAGTAGCTCTACACGTGTGTAAATCAATGGTCAGGATTTGTTCATTAAGTTCGCAAATACACCAGTGTTCACTCTAGAAACTTACCCTATATATATAGGAGAAGAATCCGTTAGGAACCACCATTTATTACAAGAACCGCGAGAACCAATGTGAAGACAAAAAAAAGTACCTAAAAATAGCTAAAAACGCACATAAAATTTTTTTTTAGCTAAAAATCGCTAATTTTCATTACCAAAAAATAAAAAAATTAAAAAATTTAATTTTTTTTTTGACTACTAAAGGTACCAATTTTTAGCTAAAAAATATTAAAAAAAAAAAATTTGTGTGTTTTTTAGATTTTTTTAGTTTTTTTGGGGTTTAGTTTTTAGCATTTTAGCTTGGGTGGGGGGGGGGAGGGGGAGGTTTAGTTTTTTTTAGGGGGTGGGGGGTTAGGTTTTTTTTAGGTTTTGGGTGGGAGAGGGTTTAGTTTTTAGCATTTAGCTTGGGGGGGGGGGGGGTTAGGTTTTTTTTTTGGAGGGGGGGGTGGGGGTTAGGTTTTTTTAGGTATTTCTTTAGGTTTTTTAAGGTTTTTTTTGGTGCGTTCACATTGGTTCTCATAGTTCTCACAATAAAGGTGGTTCTCAAATGAACGTTACCCTATATATATATATATATATATATATATATATATATATATATATATATATAAAGTGTATTGTACAAAATGGCTTAACGTACGCTACGTACGTGTTGGTGCATCCGTCTGTCGTCTTCGTCTTGTATCGAGTCATGTATAGAATGTACTAGATCAGGGCACGAAAATCGAGAATAGTGAATTAAGAGTGATTCCGCTCGAAATGACAACTTGTTATTTCAAGCGAAATCAAACAAGTTTCTTATTCCGCTCGAGATGTTAATGTATGATTCCGCTCGAAAGGTTGTCTCTGATTCCGCTTGAATGTGTTCAAGCGAAATCAGGAAGTCTATATATAGGTGTTGTTCGAGCGAAATCATTATCATTTTATTCCGGTTTTGCCATGAAGTGCTGCCGAAGTGTCGAATCGTTGTAAAACAGCTTTATATCAATCAAATCGACAGTTTAAAGTGTAATACTTGCTGAATTGAACTCAGTTTCTTAGTTTCCGCCTCTGAAACTGAGATTAGCTATTCTGATCGACTCGTCCGGGTCTGAAAACGATCCTACAAGTGGTATCAGAGCTCAGGAAGAAGAGTTCTATACAATTCAGCTGCAAATTCTGTTTCTACACCATTCTTTTTCGAAAAGCAAAATTTTTCATGGTTAAAATTGACTGATTTTTACATATGTTATGCTCAAACATGTTTTAATGAATCCTTGAAAGTTTCAGCTTAAAATTCAAACTAAAACTGATAATTTTCACTATTCCGCTTGAAAATCAACGTGTGATTGTTGACGTCAGCAGCATTTCATCGTGATTCCGCTTGAGTTTGTGGCTTGAAAAACAGATTCCGCTTGAAATACTTTGTGATTCCGCTCCAAATCCAGATTCCGCTTCAAAGTTCAGTTCTGATTCCGCTTGAATCAGTGATCCCACTTGAAATTTCAGTTTTGATTCCGCTCCAAACCAGGGTTTCGCTTGAACAAGTTATTAACTGATTCCGCTTGAATAAGTGTTTAGTGATTTCGCTTAAACAGTTGTTGTTTGATCTTGATATTTCGCTTGAACTGACTGATTTTTGAAATTCTTGAATTCCGAATCATGGACGACGAATTTTATAACGCATTCGCTACGCCGGTTACCCAGATCAGTATTGCCCAAAACACGATGTTGGAAAACGAAACGGGAACGATGCAAAAACCGCCCAAACTTATGAACATCGAGGAATATAAAGGTTGGGAAGGTCGTTTTGAGAACTGGGTGCAAGCAAATTATCTAGATGCTTGGGAATGTGTTGAAACGAAGTATGCGAGAGCGATGAATGACGATGAAGAGGTGATTGCTATCAAGGATATGAGTGCAGATGATAAAAGAAAATATAAAAATGAGAAAATGATGTTAAGTTTGCTACAACAAGCTATGAAAGAAGACATCATGTTCTTATTGCAACATAACGGAAGTTCTTTTTCAATCTAGAAAGCATTAAGATCAAAGTTTGTTGGTAGTCAGGAGATGGTAAAAAACAAAAAATCGCTTTTAAAGAAAGAGTTTGATTTGTTTTGTGGGTTGAAAAATGAAGGCACAAAGCAGATTATTGAAAGATACTGCAATCTTTTAGCCAACATGAGAAGATTAAGCATCGAAAAAGATAATGAAGAGTTGATTGAAAAACTTGCTGATGCATTGCTACACGAGACTTGGGGCACATATCTCATGATGATAAGGAACAAGAAAGGCTTTAGTAACTTAACGCTTAGCAAATTCATTGAAAAGTTGGAAGCTCAAGAAATGGAACAAAGAAAGATTTCTTGAATGAAAGACTTTGATGGTGAACAAGACATTGGGCTTTACTACAAAGCAGGATTGAATGATAAAACAACCAACTTGTCACCGAAAGTTGAAACCGCATTCAATGCAAAGAATTCATCTGGTAGTTCATCAAAAGGATCAAACAGCAATACAAGCTTCTCATCATTTCCATCATTTGATCCAAATGGTTCAACATCTAGAAATGGCAAAAAGCTTCAATGTAACATTGTGCTAAACATTGAAAATGATCAGGAATACTCGGAAGAGTTAGCTAAAAGTCATATGTCTTTATTGAGAACTGTTCTTGAATCTTATGGTAGTTTTGTTGCAGGTCGAATCGGGAATCCTATGCTAACCAAGGAAGATTACGACCAGATTGATGCTGAAGAGATGGAACTGATGGACATAAAATGGTGTTTGGCGAGCGTGTTGAGGAGAGCTGAGAAATTCAAGCAGATCACTGGAAGAGATGATCTTCGTGAGGCTAACGTTTCTACTTTAGGCTTTGACAAATCTAAAGTCACTTGTTTTCGATGCAGGGAAAAAGGACACTTCAAGAGGGAGTGCACCAATCGCGAAGCAAGTGGAGCTCAAAATCCATTCAACAACAACAATGATTACTACCGAAAGGCAATCTACCATCAAGTTGCTCAACAACCAACTCAACATCAACATCAGGCACAAACTGCTCATGGAAGAAATGTGATTGAAGATTCTTTAAAAAGAGCTTGTGTGGTTAATCAAGAAGAAAAGAAGCCATCAACAGGGTTCAACTGGGATAAATATATTTCATCTGATGCTAAAGCATGTGTGATTAATCAAGATGACGAAAAGTTACCTGAAGGGTTTAGCTGGGAGAATTTTACTTGGGATGATTATATTCCTGACCAAGCTCTTGTTCACACAGCTTTTGTTGCACGAGTTGAAGAAGATAGTGATGATGATGGTACTGGATACTATGCAAAAAGAATGGCAGAACATTTGAAGATGATGGCAGAAAGTGACAGTGAAGATGAAAAAGCTAAGCAGAAGAAAAAGAAAAAGATCAAGACACCGGTCAGTAGTGATGATGAGGAAACTCCGGTGGTCCGAAGAAAAGTTAAAGAAATTCCAGCTTTCAAGATTGATGAAGAAGCTGTTGCGAAAAAGAGTCCTGTAATGTGTGCAAATTGTGAAACAATGAAGAAACAAAATAATTCATTGATTCACAACATGAACAGATTAAAGGAGTCTTATGATGTGCTGAATAAATCTATGAATATGTACAATGATACAAGTGAAGAGCAGGCTACAGCAATGAAGACACTTCAGGGAGCATTCATGATTAAGCAAAAAGTTGTGAACAACTACATCGAGAAGTGTGCTGCTCTTGAACAAAAGTTGGAATTACAAAGAATTGAGACTGAGAGAGTAAACCGTTTGTTGAAAAGTTACTCCTGTACTTCTTATGTCATTGACAGGATTTATCCAACTGTTGAGGGCATGAAGGCATTTGAAGATGATGAAGTGACTGAAGAAAAAAAATGCTGAAAAAATTTCTGAAGAAAAGACTCCAGAGAAAAAGACTGAGAAGAAGAAAGACACTAAGAAAAAGGCTGACAAGAAAAATTCTGGTAAGAAACAAGGTGTCAGTTACAACAAGTGTCCACCCCCGCTGGAAAATGGATTTTTACCCAGAAATCCAAATTATGAAAGAGTCAAAAAGGCAACAAACTTGCAATGGGAGTCGAAGTCCTCAGTCAACTTGCCAGACAGTATTAATGTCACGTTTACATCGTATGACACTGATCAACAATCTCAATAGATGAAGAAAGTGGTGGATCATGTGTTAGATAACGATGAAACTGAGTCAAAGTCGGAGTCAATGTCAGAGTCAAAGTCTGAGTCTAGCACTCCGGGTCAAAATGAAAAACAGGGAAAAAGAGTTTATAGTAATGAATTCCTGTTATCAAAATCTAATTTGAGTGATGAAACATTTAAAGTAGCTTATACTTTAAATGATTCGGACAAATTATATTCTGATGAGGAATTTCCAATAAGAGGTGTCAAAACTGAGATGATTAAAAAGGTTTTCAAATTAACAGAAATTAACATTTCTGAAATAAAAGATTTAAATCTTACTGATAAACCTAAAAAATACACCTCAAGAGTTAAGCAAAGAGAAAACAAGAAAAAAGGTTATGGCTCTGGTTCTGGTTTTCAAAAGAAACCTAACCATGGCAATTTCAAAAAGAAAGATCTTGGTTTTACTCCAACAGAAAAACAAAAAAAATGAAAAATATGTTCGTGATTTTAAATCAAAAATGACATTTGTTTCAGGTACATCATCAGAAGAAGAAGAAGAAAAGAAAGCATTTTGGAGACAGTCAAATAGAGAGTTCCTTGCAAAGAAGCAAGAAGAAATGAAGAATGCTAATCAGAGAAAGAAAACTCGAACCTGTTTCAAATGTGGTAGAATTGGACATCTTACGGTAAACTGTTTGTAAGCAATTCAAACCAAACAGGGAGTTTCCAAACTCAAAGAGAAAGTGGTTGAGTTTGAACCACCAACTGACAGAACAAAATTATTCAAAAACTCAAAATTTGAAATTGGTGAATGTTCAAACAAATTTTACAACAAAAGAGCTAAATCTGACAACCAGAAATGGGTTGTCAAGAAGTCTGTTGATAGCTCTAGCGATGATTCTGATAGGTCAAAATCAGAGGAGCTATCTTCAGGCGATGAATCTGATTCCACAAAATCAGAGGAGCCACAGGTTGTTTCAAAAGGTGAAAAATCAGTTTCGAATGTGGATGATGAGAATTTTCCACCACTTCGGGCTGAAAATTTTAAAAAGAAAATTGGTAAAGTTGAGATATCAAACCAATTTTATGATGATAAAAAGGTTTTTGATGTTGAAAAGGCCTTTAACCCCAAGGTAAAACATATCTTTGGTAAGATGATTGACCGAAAAGTCAAAGGGGTTAAAGAGTTCTATGAGAAGAAGAGGGGAGGTAAGAAATCGAGTGTTGATGACTCGGTGACACCCAAGGGTGGTCAGGCTTGGGTGGATATTTTCTTTGAATGAAAAACCTGACTTGCCGGAGATCCCAAGTTTGTAATCGTGGATCAGGAATCGGCATCATTCTTTGTATTTGGTTATGTTTGTCGTACAAGTGGTACAGAGGTTGGTTCTTAAAAAGTGATTAATCAAGGTCATTAAGTTGAACTTGATGTAATCCTCATACAAGTGGTTGAAGACAATATGATGAACCACATCCCCGTCCCTATAAATGGTAAAATCAACTAAACTTATTTTCCGGAAAAACCATTTTGATTAAAACAAACTTAAGTGTTTTGAAATCTAAATGGGAAAATAGTTTGTTGAAAGGGGAAGTTCTGATTGTTTACGCCTAGTGAATGGAGAATTGATGTGATTTGATATCGGTTGTCAAGTTCTTGTACAGTTTGTTTTCAAATTTCTTTATGTGTTTGCATTTTAGTGGGAGTAGAAAATTTCAGAAAATCCAAAAACATTGGAAAATTTGAAAAAGACAAAAACATGATAAAATAAAAAATTGAGTTTTGTTGTGAAAAAGAGGAAATGATAGTACATCAGTGGACTATCACAACATGCTAAAGAAATGAAAAGTCAAAATGTGATAAACAATCTTAATGTGGATGTGTCAGTAGGTTTTTGCACATTTAGTAAATTGTAACGAGATATAAACCTAAAATTTCAAACTTGCTTATTTTGTGGGTAACAAAACTTGGATATATGGGTAACCCCCGAAATCTTGTTTGAAAGGTCCCTCTTTCTGAGATACTAGGTCTTCATACTCGATGATATCTGGGGTATTATCCTGGGACTTCTGCTGAATAGAAATTCTGACATACTCCCCGTATAATACTTTCTGCTAATGCTTTGAAATATAAGCTCGCCCTCAGCAAAATGATGAAACAATAAAATTGATAATCATTGCTGTTGAAGAAAAGATCCTCTAAAGGGGACACACCTAAAGTCGAGTCGTCATCTCTCTGCTGAACGGAAGTTCTGACCTGAGCTCTCACGGTTTCGCATCTAACCCCTTTACAGATATCATCTGTGGTATACTCACCTGTAAGACTGAATATTGGGATCTGGATACGGGAGTATATTCAAGTGGTGGGACACTCGAATAAGTTTAAGTCTTTAAAACATTAATCTCGTATCTCGAAACAATTGAAATTTGTGTGAAAATTTAAGTGGACCAATATACTGACAATCTAGGTGAATTGTTTAGAACTTAAAATAAAATGAAGCTTAATGGTGTTGGTGATATGTCTCATAAACTGATATGATCCTCTTACACAAACTCACAAAAATATTGTCTGTAAATTTTTTTTACTGCATTCCTTATACTCAAAAATCTCAAAAAGATTTTCGTGTGTTTTAGCATAAATTTTGAAAAATCCAAAAAGATTTTCGACAACTGGTGTTGAAGAGCTGATTTTCAAAATTCCAAGTGCTAAACATGACGACAGTTGGTTTGGGAGAGTGTGTTTAAGAGGTTAAATCTTTCAAGTGTTCATCAGATAATTTTGGTAGAGAAAATGTTTTTGCAAGAGGTAAAAACTATATTCCTGCAAGTGGTTCATCGGAGACTAAATGTTAGATCATTTTATGATTCCTACAAGTGGTGTTTGAGTGAATTAAAAGTTTATATTAGAAAACTTATGTTTGAGGTAGAGATTGTGCAGATAACCTGAGCTGGAGGTGAGCCAGGTCACGATCTTGGAATGGATTCTGAACCTGTGAAAGCCAGACTGCGATCCCAGCTTACTGAGAGGGGGAGTCTGAATGACAAAGAGCTGAGCCAGGTTTCTGATCCTGAGATTGTTTCTGCTGATGAATTTAAAGATTCAACATTTGAGAAGGAGTGTATGTTGGTGCTGATGAATAGAAAAGACGTCAACATCCGACGAAAGATGAAAGAGAAGAGAAGATAGAGATTGAGGATGCTTACAGCGTCAAATACTTCAAAGAGAAGCCCAAAGGCTGATAAAGACTGAAGGTGCAAAGACTCGACACTGAAGACTCCGTCAAAATCCGAGGGGGAGTTTGTTGGTGCATCCGTCTGTCGTCTTCGTCTTGTATCGAGTCATGTATAGAATGTACTAGATCAGGGCACGAAAATCGAGAATAGTGAATTAAGAGTGATTTCGCTCGAAATGACAACTTGTCATTTCAAGCGAAATCAAACAAGTTTCTTATTCCGCTCGAGATGTTAATGTATGATTCCGCTCGAAAGGTTGTCTCTGATTCCACTTGAATGTGTTCAAGCGAAATCAGGAAGTCTATATATAGGTGTTATTCGAGCGAAATCATTATCATTTTATTCCAATTTTGCCACGAAGTGCTGCCGAAGTGTCGAATCGTTGTAAAACAGCTTTATATCAATCAAATCGACAGTTTAAAGTGTAATACTTGCTGAATTGAACTCGGTTTCTTAGTTTCCGCCTCTGAAACTGAGATTAGCTCTTCTGATCGACTCGTTCGGGTCTGAAAACGATCCTACAGTACGCGATGTGAAATTGCATGTTGTAAAATATCATGGATGAAATCGCATGTGATAATTTTGATAAAATCGCATGTTGGTTTTTTGTAACAATTTCGCATGTGGTAATTTTGATGCAATCGCATGTTAAAAAACCAACATGCGAAATGGTTACAAAAAACCAACATGCGATTTCAATGTGGGATGAAGATCTGACGGCTGAGATGATCGCATACGTAATGTAGGATAAGGGTTCTTGTACGTTAACCTAACTCTCTCTCTCTCTCTCTCTCTCTCTTGATATATATATATAATCCTAAAAACCGAACCCTAAATACTAACCGATTCATGGATTGATGTTAAGAGTTATGATTATATTATCTTAGATTAAAACTTCTCATGATTGGACTTCCAATAGGTGAACTTGTGTCTATGAAAAACACATAATCATGGTGTCCAATTTGAGTGTTTTGACAAGATAACTTCCATGTAATTTTATACTAGTTAAGCATCTTGCATACTCGTTCCTAATTTAAAAATCCTTCGGATTCATAAGCCTGGTTTATCCTTGTAGGATAACTCGACGGTTCCCAAACTCCCATAACATCAACTCACTTATGTGGAAATTTCTATGCAAACCTTGAGTATACTCGAATCCCTCTTACGCTTTAATCACTTTTGGGGTGTAACATGTATGACATAAACAAACTCACTTATGCACAGACTCAAACTTATGAAATCACTCAATTTATCAAACATGCTATTTGTTATACTTAGGTTACTCATGTTAGATATTCAATCACTCATACATGCAAGCTGCTGGTCATTAACCTCGCTAGCTTATCTTAACATGTATAGTGTTATAGGAGTAGGACACCACCCGTTTGTGGTCTATGTTAAGTATTCAATCGTAAACGGTCTTGTTCACTTGTTGACAAGATTACATTCGTGGAATCTTTGGTTTGGCACTTAGGTTGTGCATGCTAGTATGTTACTCAACCTAGTATACGAATTGCCATGTTGGATTTAAGAACCTATATTTATACGTTTTGTAATATCACACTTGTATGCCCACCAACATTTTGTGTTGACATATACTTTAATACATGTTGTAAGAAATGTATGATGAAGCACGAAGAAATCTACTTAGGGTCGATTAAAAATGCATCTAAGTTCTATGTTTTGTATTTATGTTCAATTATGTTATGGACAATTTGTTATAATTTCCTTCCAATGATGTACTTTTGATTAGAAATGAAATGAAATCTTGTTACTCAAATATTGTCACAATTAGTCGTTATGAAGTATCGAGCAATCTCGTTTTCGTTTCACTACGATGTTTCTGCCATCGGTGGGTGTGACATCGAAACTTGTAGACATTTTTCTAAAATTTGAGAGAGTTGTGTTGAAGTGTGAGAGTTGTGTGTGTTTAAATATAAGTTTCAAGAGGGTTATGTTGAAGTGTGAGAGTTGTGTGCATTTAAACATAAGTTATATTATAAAAATTGTTTTTTTTACTTTGTAGTCGTTCCCCAATGGCTAGTAGCCAAGGCCCACAAGAACAAGCTCGCCAACCCCCGCCATTGCATTCACATTTCAACAATAGTGTCCCTGAATGACGCCCAGGGTATGGAAGGGGACCCTATTATATAAAAAATAGTGAGGTGGCATGGGGAAAGCGCCCCATACCGCATAGCCTAAAGATGATTTCTTTTTTCTATTACTATGTTTAGTCGTGTTTTTTACCACCACCGACTAAAGAAAAAAATGTCTATGGCAAATTTTTTTTATTATCCAGATTTTGTGTTTATTATTTGGGATATGGTAGTTCTTGATTGTTATAAAAATAACTTTTGAATGACATAACACATTGTCATCATCATAGGTAGGGGCGTAGTACAATTATTATTATAGTTAGTAGGGGTAGTGTCCGTTACTCCTTAACTTTTACGGCGTAGTGCAATTATTATAATTTTCTTTATGTTTTTTTATTTTGTTACCCCTAAAAAATTTAGGTTACCCCCTAATATTATTTTAGGCTACTTCTAAAAACATTGAGCTTTTATCGAAAGTCCAACCGCATATTTATGATTAAAAACTCAATAATAAACAGTTAAAAAGTCATTATTCTATATATAAATTACCAAGTTTTTTGTGCATCATGACTTTATACCTCATGCTCAGGGGCTTTAAAAAAAAACTTGATTTTTCACTTTCAACCATAAAGTTTTTCTTTTACATTTTAACCCATTTGAAATTTTTACTTTTAACTCAAACTTTTTCATCTTTTGTAATTTAACACAACACTTTATTATTTACCTTTGGTCCCATATACTTTTTATCTTTCGCAAGTTTTTCGTTTTACGTTTCGTTCTAAATTTTGCGAGTTAACATGTCGTAGCGTGCATGTGAGGTTCAACGTTTTTGCTCTTTTTTTCATATTTGACAGACCCGTCGCAATGCGTCCATTTTTTCCCTTTTGAAAACTTCCTCGCAACGGGCGGGTCCTAGATCGACTAAGTAATTATTTTGTACGTTTTGCGTTTCTGGTTAATTTCTTCGCATTAAGACACTGTAACGGATGTGCGTGGTTCAACGATTTTAGTGTCCTTTTCGTTCAGTGTAATTTTTACCATTTTATCTATTTTATTTTTACGATATTGAGAGTCGATGTCGTTGTGGCATTGGTGCTATTTGGCACGGTTTTACGAACGTTTTTAACCTATTAATTTTTTTACTAATGTTTTGTTTCTATTAGCCCTATACTTCCTTTACTTAAAAACTATTTTTTACGTGCATATTTTATATACGGGTATGTATAAATATGAGTTCTACATTCCGACGTAAACTTTTTTTATAGACGAGTCATGTCAAATATAATACGTTTTCGTTTAAAGAAACCATTTTTATGTGCATATTTTTATGTACGTTTTGGTATAAATTCAAGTTGTTCTATGTTTCGACGTAAACTTTTTTGGGAAATGATTCAGGTCAAATATAATATGTTTTCGTGTTTATTTTATGTATGTTTCGTAAATTTTTTTTTCGAACCGAGTGGAGTCAAATTATGGTTTCTTTTTCTCCCATTTTTTCCGAAAGCTCTAATTAATCCCTTTCGATTACACATGCATATTTTTCTTCATACCCGTTACGTTTTCTATGTATGAGTTGGGTCACATATAATACGTTATGATTGTTCGATATGAATTCCATTTACTTTACGTTTGATCCAATCACAATGCTTATGCAGGTTACACTGAGTTCAACTGAATATGTTGAAAAGTGTGTTTTCATATGGTTAATGCATCATATAACGTTTGGACTAATCCATTCATTGTTTACGATGTACCCGCACCACAACGCGGGCGGGTCTTAACCCTAGTTATAACTAAAACTCAAGACCTCACATAATTTAAACACAAAAGCCCACATGGTAGTTAAAACCTAAAAGCCTAAATGACATAACACATTTTTTTATTATCCAGAATTTGTATTTTTTATTTGCGATATGGTAGTTCTTCATTGTTATAAAAATAACTTTTGAATGACATAACACATTGTCATCATCATAAGTAGGGGCGTAGCGCAATTATTATTATAGTTAATAGGGGTGGCGTCCGCTATCCCTCAATTTTTACGGCGTAGTGCCATTATTATTATTTTCTTTATGTTTTTTTTTATTTTGTTACACCAAAAAATTTAGGTTACCCCCTAATATTATTTTAGGCTACTCCTAAAAACATTGAGCTTTTATCGAAAGTCCAACCGCAAATTTACGATTAAAAGCTCAGTGATAAACGGTTAAAAAGACATTATAACTAAAACTCAAGACCTTACATAATTTAAACACAAAGACCCACATGGTTAGTTAAAACCTAAAAGCCTAAATGATTTGGGTTTAGATGCCGCTCAGCCCTCCCCCACTTTGCCTCCCACTGCCGATTGTCGAACGTCACCACTTTGCCTTCCACTAACCCACTGTCGATTGTCGAACGTCTCCAATCTTCAATCTCCATTGTAAAGAAGGTATGTGCAAGTGATTATGTGCAAATTCTAGGTATGCGTATAACTTTAAAAACCGAAAACGAGAAATCTATTAGGTATGTGTTGCACATCGTGTTTTTATTTTTGTTTCTTTTACATTTTATGAAAGTAGGCCATCCCCGAGAATGTTAAAAGAATTGGGCCCTCAACAAGATTAAAAAATTGGACACTACCTGCCTTATAATATAAACTCATCAATCACATATATAAAACATAAAAACCTGTAATACGACAATATTTGTTAAAAATAAATAAAACAAAAGTAGTGTAGCAAAACGATCGATTGGTATATGTAATTTAGGTTTGAAATTTGGGCCTTTTAAAATTGAGTAAGCCATTTTACTATTAGTTATTTAGTTTAGGTTTAAATTTTAGATCTTTTAAAACGGTTGTAACTCAATTATTAAACCAGATTGAACACAAATTAAAGTAAATATAGAGTTTTTTTTTAAATATAAAAAGAACAAAGGATAATTTTGTAAAACATTAAATATTTTTTTCATTTATCTTATTTATTATCGTCTTTAACTAATTAATTAGTCATAAAGACTATCATCCTCCACACTAATTTTTTTCCCTACACACGTCAAAAGTTATCTTACATATTTCGAAATATATCCTACACATTTATCCTACACAACTCGTAATTTATCCTACACTTTAAATTATTTTATTATTTTTTTTGAAAAAATGTATATTTGAAGATAAGTTACAAACTACAAATTAATGATCTTTGTAGATTTACCATTGTACCCTTATAGTAATATTAAATACTTATTTATATTAAATGAAGTAAAATAAAACATTCTTATTGGTTGAAATTTCTTCTTTTTTCTTCTTACAAATTTTTTTTTCTCATTTGAACTCTCCGCTATATATATATATATAGGGTGGGGTTCTAGAGTGAACGCTAGGGTATGTGTGAACTGAGTGAGGAAATCATGCCCATTGATTTACATCATCAAATTGTAAAATACACCAGTGTATACACTTGTGTATTGAATCAAGGGCTAGGATTAGTTAACTAGTGTTCACAATCAACGTGGTTGTTCACTAATGAACCTAACCCTATATAACACGTGTATGGCTAGGATTTCATCATCAAATCGTAAAGTACACTGGTGTATTTCATCATCAAATCCTGCCCATTGATTTACACACGTGTATGGATATGATTAGTTCGCTCAGTTCGCAAATACACTAGTGTTCACTCTTGAACCTAGTCCTAAATATATTATTTAAAGTTTGTTAACAACTTTGTGGATGTATATAATTTTTTTTTTAATTTTGCGGCCCCCTTAAGTTTATTGGTCCTAAGCCATCGCCCACCCGACCCATGCTTAGGGCCGGTCCTGTATGAAAGTACGGTAAAAAAAATTGAACGTTACCTCTGAAATTTCAGTCTAGATCCGCCACTGAACATAATCGAATATACTTATACTATAGATTTCATCATCTTGGCTTTTCGAACAGTATACTACTTAATACTATATTACTAAGGTGTAAAACTTAGAAGAACTATGTTATTGATGCTCAAACCTCCTTCTTTGAAACACAACCGTCTTAGATGCATTGCATGTTATTTCGAAAGAGAAAGACATTTGATGGAAAAGGCCAGAATAAAACACATTCTTAGCTAGGCGTTTGTACCAATCTATTTGACAAGACATGAACCCTTAGTAAAGTGATTATAAAGGTTTGAACAATGTGTAGACACTCTAAACTCGTATATGACGAGACCATGTAAGTTCTAACAGCATGGTCAACGTAACGGTAACAAGTTCCAAACACCTATGAAGGTATGTTAGTCCGATTGCATAGTTAGAGGTGGCATGCAAAACGTGTCACCGTCCATCATGCAAAGGATATTTAATTCTTGGTATTATTTTTCTCATCAAATGGTATGTCAATAACGTTTTCATGTAGCATGTTTGTCATCCACGAGGGTCAATAGATGAACGTTGAATGTGGGCGGAAATAGTAGGAAACAAGTAAGAAAATGTGGGCGGTTATTGTCGGGCGGTATAGGGGTTCTTCATGGTGACAAAGTGAAACAAAAAGTCATCCTACTCGTCTTGAAAGGGATATTCAGATGGTTAAGTGATGTACTTTACAACCAAAAGATATGGATATAAATAGTGACGAATCTTGAGATTTCTGACCAGGGGTGCAGAAGTCACAGGATCAAAAAATCTCTATAAAACCGGGGGGTCGAAAACGTATATACCCAAAAATTTCTATACAAAAACTACATACTCTCCACTACTAAACGAAAAGTTCTGAGGGTCGACCCCCTCCTCCCGCCCATTAAAAGCTTCGCCCATGGATATAAAATCCTACAAAGCTCAAGTTATAATATATTTATCTTTGAAAATTTAAGAATTGTTGCTAAAAATACAGATAGTAAATTAATCATCTTAGTCATCGTAGATTAGTAGTTGAAATTTGTGGTTGGGGTTTTAAAGTAGAACGTGTTACGATTATTGAAGGGGTATGGCCTCAAATCTCGCACCAGGTTTGAGCGCGAGTGACCATCACCCGGCTCATCGTCCCAATCGACAAAAGACTTACCTTAGTTCGTGCGGGCACGCTCGATACAGTTGGACACGAGGCAACACCTCCGCATGAGCCCAATATTCCCGTGACATGCGTTCCTGTCAAGTCTATGAAAAGCTGCAAGTTGTCAGTTAGGCCCTAGGCCCATCAAGCGGCCATTGGCTTTTCTCCTTCACTCTTCGACTATAAATCCCCATCTCGAACCAGGTTTGAGGTAATGCTAATCTAATCTGCTCTCTCACAATTACTATCTAAATATTTATCTTGCTTCCAAAGCAAATAGTTATTCTCACGTCGGATGGTGGTAACAAGGAGCAACCACCACCTCATTCTCTTTGTTGCGAGTCACGGTGTGTTTCACTGTGCAAGTGACAGATTAGAGGACGACTCAGCCATCGATCGAGAAAAGAAGGGATTAACCCTACTTGACGAAACTCGACCGGTGGACTAACCTCTCGGTTAACCACTGTTTCATCAATCATGAAGCTAGTATTTTAGCCCCACAATCATGCTCCCATCATATATAGTAAGTCCAAAACACCGTAACACAAAATTCGTAGCTTGATTATGTGGTAAATCAATGTTCATAAGGACTTGTCTAATCCCTTGGTGGCACTTTGTGGTAAACCAATGTTCATAAAAGTGCTCTACATGGAGAGAATTCGAAAACGCAAAGAATCACAAATGTAATTAACTATAAAAGCTGGGTCTTGGACAATCAAAAACCAAAAATATATAAGAATTTTCTGTTAAGGGTAGAATGATTTTCAACGATTACAAAACAAAAACAAAAAGTAAATTATCATTCATATGATTTGGTGTTTAGTTTGTGTTTTAAAATTATATGTAAATGAAGAAAAGTTCGATTCAGTAGACTAATATTTATGATGTTTTTCGAGTTTAGGGGAGTATATAATTTCTTCAATCTTGTGAAGATAGTCTTCATAATTTATTAATAATATATTATTATTATTATTATTATTATTATTATTATTATTATTATTATTATTATTATTATTATTATTATTGATATTTGAGCTTGATCCTAATTCATAAAATTATTTATTTTCTCATCTTTATCGTAGTCGAGGTTAAACTTTAAGTGCGAAAAGTACATAACACTTTTCAGGTATATGAATAGCAACATCTTTTCGTCCTAAGTAAATCGGAGCTTCTCTAAGGGGGGAGCGGTGTCAGAGGCATCTACGAGAATTCACGTACCGTGTTCGAGCTTGAAAAAATATGTTATTCCGTAATGTTTTATTATTATTTAAAAAATAGAGTAAAGTGTCATTTTGGTCCCTATGGTTTTGGCAGTTTTGCCAGTATGATCCAAAGGTTTCATTTATACTCTGTGGGTCAAAAAACTTTACACTATTGTCATTTTGGTCCAACCAACTTAACTTCATCCATGAACTTCGTTAAATAATGGGCAATTTCATCTTTTTCTATTATTCCTTTAGCGAACTCTTTGAACACGATCCTGAGCTGATGATGAAACAATTAACATACTGGTGGTAGACTCCGTTAGTCATCACGGTTGAGATGAATAGCTCCCACAGTTTTGGTGAGAAGTAGTGGAACGTATTGTTGCCATCGGTGAAAAAGATAAGTTGCTTTTTTTAAATAATAGAAAATGATGAAATTACCCCTGATTTAAAGGAGTTCATGAATGGGATTAAGTCTGTTGGACCAAATGACAATGGTGAAAAATTTTTGGAGTCATAGACTATAGATGAAACTTTTGGACTAAACGGCAAAATTGCCCAAACCACAGGGACCAAAATGACACTTTACTCTAAAATATAATAATCAAATTAGTATTGTGCTCAATAAACCTAATGCCAAGTGTGCTATATTCTAAACTATAAAAGATTATTTGTAAATTGACCTATATTTGAATTGGTATGTGTTTACTATTTAAAAAAATAACACATACATATCGGATTTTTTTAAATCGCATGCCCTCAAAATCACGGGCCTTGTGCGGAGGTCCTCCCCACAAACCATCAAAGCCGCCAATGAGGGTGCCATCCTCTATCTTTTATATCAAATTCACTTCTCCATCATATCATATACGAGTTCTACCCTCCTCTTTGACATTCCACATAGTACCCACGAATTTTACCCTACCTCTCTCCTCATCATATGATGTTTGTCAGTCTTTTTCTTCCACGTCGGTCCAAGAACACCAACACAATTTTAGTTGAAGATGCTACCAAGAAACTTGTATTATACAACAAAAATGTTACTAAATATGAAGCAGGAGCAAAAGGCCTCGGCCTAGTATCTTCTCCAAACTGATTTCAAGGACACCATTCAACCATTAGTCCAGCATTGCACCCACTTGCAACCTTCGCATAGAAGCAACACTATATTGAGGGGGACTTGAAAGGGCATGGTCCCAAATCTCACACCAGGCTTGAACGCGAGTGACCATCACCCGACTCATTGTCCCAATCGACAAAAGATTACCTCAGTTCGTGCGGCCACACGCGAACCCAGTTTGTTTTCCCTCTTTGGGAAAGATGAGAAAACTCACCTTGTGTATGAAAATGGCTGTTTTTGTCAACATACACGTGATGCGGTGAATACTACCAAAGATGATAATAGTTTACTACATTCACTTTCTGTCAAACACATTTCTAGGCTGCGATCTTGCGCGGGCGCGCAGAGCGGCAAAGGAAGTAGTGGCACACATGTGCACAGTCACCACATGTAGCGATGCGGTGTAAGACCGCATCCTATTGTCATACAAGTGGAACTGACACTTTGACTTCTGTGACCAACCAGCAAGTGGTATGCCTGGGCACTGACAACAGCGGCCAGCTGACCACTCAATAAGCAGCTGCCCAGCCCACATGCATAAAAGATGACGGACAGACTGACAACCCTAGCGAGCCACATGGCGAGTGTTCTTTCGTGCAACCGGTACAACTGGACACGGGGAAACACCTCCGCGTGCGCCCAACACTCCCATGACCTACATTCCTGTCAAGTTTATGAAAAGCTGCAAGTTGTTAGTCAGGCCCTAGGCCCACCAAGCGGCCATTGGCTTTTCTCTTTCACTCTTCGGCTATAAATACCCATCTCGAACCAGGTTTGATGTAACGCTAATCTGCACTCTCACAATTACTACCTAAATACTTATCTTGCTTCCAAAGAAAATAGTTATTCTCACGTCGGAGGGTGGTAACAAGGAGCAACCCCCACCCCACTCTCCTTATTGTGAGTCACGGTGTGTTTCACTGTGCAGGTGATAGATTAGAGGACGACTCAGCCATTGATTGAGTAAAGAAGGGATTAACCCTACTTGACGAAACTCGACCATGAACTAACCTCTCGGTTAACCACTGTTTCACCAATCATGAAGCTAGTATTTTAGCCCCACAATCATGCTCCCATCATATATAGTAAGTCCAAAACGCCGTCACACAAAATTCGTAGCTTGATTATGTGGTAAATTAATGTACATAAGGACTTGTCTAATCAATTGGTTGCACTTTGTGGTAAACCGATGTTCATAAAAGTACTCTACATGGAGAGAATTCGAAAACGCAAAGAATCACAAATGTAACTGACAATAAAAGTTGGGTCTTGGACAATCAAAAACCAAAAATTAATAAGAATATTCTATTAAGGGTAGAACGATTTTCAGAGATTACAAAACAAAAAGTAAATTATCATTCATACGATTTGGTGTTTAGTTTGTGTTTTAAAATTATATGTAAATGAAGAAAAGTTCCATTCAGTAGACTAATATTTATGATGTTTTTCGAGTTTAGGGGAGTATATAATTTCTTCAATCTTGTGAAGATACTCTTCGTAATTTAATAATAATAATAATAATAATAAATAAATAACAATAACAATAACAATAATAACAATATTGATATTTGAGCTTGACCCAAATTCATAAATTTATTTATTTTCTCATCTTTTCCGTAGTCGAGGTTAAACTTTAAGTGTAAAAGCTACATAACACTTTTCAGGTATATGAATAGCAACATCTTTTCATCCTAAGTAAACCAGAGCTTCTCTAAGGGTAGAGCGGTGTCAGAGGCGTCTACGAGAATTCACGTACCCTTTTCGAGCTTAAAAAAATATGTCATTCCGTAATGTTTTATCATTATTTAAAAAATAGAGTAAAGTGTCATTTTGGTCCCTATGGTTTTGGCAGTTTTGCCAGTATGATCCAAAGGTTTCATTTATAGTCTATGGGTCCAAAAACTTTACACTATTGTCATTTTGGTCCAACCGACTTAACCTCATCCATGAACTTCGTTAAATAATGGACAATTTCGTCTTTTTCTATTATTCCGTAAGTGAACTCTTTGAACATGATCTGTGGCCGATGATGAAACAATTAACAAACTGGTGCGAGACTATAACAACCCTCCTAAAATATTTAGAACACCCCTATACGCCCTAAAATACACCATGTATACGAGAAACGGCCCAAAATACCTTAATTTTATAAAACTAAAATAAAATCAAAATCCTTGGGGCGCTCGCGGGCCGCGAATGCCATAATTAACTCTGTCGCGGAACGCTACAGCTAGGCCACCAGGCCGCCCCCTGAGCCGCCACGTGTCCCCACTCGTATCGAAGCTAGCTGGTGACTGGTCAAAGCTAGGGCCTACCCTGCCTAGCTCGCGGGCCACGAAGACTATGTCTTCGGCTCTCGCGGGGCGCGACAAAAGGCCAATCAGGCCCTATATATTGGGAGTTCAGGCCTTCATTCCAACTCGTTCATTACCCTCGATCTCTCTCTCAATTTTCTACATAGAAATTATAATTTCGGGCATAACACCCACTAAATTAGTGAAGCTCTGCCTCGATGTAAGTATCATAACCCCCGGTTACGTATTAGATATGCTGCCCGATTGATCTAGTGCTCCGTAACGCCTGTCGAGGCTCTGCTCGACGTAGTCGTTGGAGTTTCTGTCTCGGGGAGGGTATAACTAATGTAAATTGGGTTATTATACTGACGTTGTGCATTGTTTAATTAATAGATTATAACCAGGAAGTCACAAAGGAAATACCTAAAGTAGCAATGTGAGTAATCCTTCTTTTCGTAAACCCTTTTTGTGAGTAATCTCCTTTTTGTAAACCTTTTTGCAAACTGTTGTTTTTACATTATAATTAACAGTGATTGAGTATTTGTAATACTACAATTATCATCGGTATGTTGGGGTTTTTTATACAAAATTTGTTACTACATTGTGAGTAGTAACATGACCACAAGTCGAGTTGACAGTACCGTGTGTGGTAATTAAGGTAGAAAAATAAACAAACGTAACTGCGAGATCGCCCTCAATGCTGTACAATGATAAAACCTGTTTTGATTAAATTGGGATTCACTCACCAGTATTTCCACTTACATAATATTTTTTAAACGCGTTTCAGATAACAAAATGTGAAAGCCAAATAGAAGCCAGCTGGACAACACTGAAGGCTTGGAAAAGTGGCTATAAAAGTTACCTAAATAAATAAGATGTTTTATTTCAATAAAATAGGGCTTATCCCTATAAAAATGTTTGTAATAGAAACTTGGGAATTTCCCATGTATTTAATATTATAAAAATATGGTATTTTACTCTGATAAAATATCGGTCCTGATGTAAATTCCGCTGCCAAATTGATAAACACCGATACCACTGATACTCGCTCGTAGCCGCCCGTTCCCAGGTGATTAGGGGCCGACGGTTGCGATAGAGAGTGGTATCAGAGCTACAACCACTGATTTCAGCCACAGAAGTGTTCTGCTGACACCAAAATTTTATCCATTTTGTTAGGAAATAATCTACGTGATTACGTGCATATCTGTATATTATTGATTTGTGTTATTTGACAATTTGTTAGTTTACAGTATGAGTGATCAAGGACCATCGGACGCCTATCGTCAATTGTCTAGTTCTCCTAGGGATGAAGGAACTTCTTCCCAGCCTATCCCCTCGGGGTATTCAGCTGACACAGAGGAAGGGCTTTTCATATTCAAAGTGCAATCCGAAGAGCCATTCCCTACCAAAAAAAGAGGGTTGTTCAGTCGGGGAGCTCACGAGCGTAGGAAAAGAATGAGAAAGTTACAGCAGTAGAGAGCTTTAGCAGCTGCAAATAGGGAGATGAATGCCCAGACTCAGGAGATAATAAATAGACAATTGGCCAATTTCCACATACTAGCTACCACAGCCGTAGACCCGAACCTAGAACAAATCATAGCACCACAGCCACTACCCTTATTCCCAACACAACCCATGGAAATCGAATCTAACCTAGGAGACCAAATTCCCATACCTGCTTTCGACCTAGCCAAAATCCCTAAAATCCCAGCACCCCATCCGCCAGACTATGACCCATGGTTTGACGACCACAGGGATTACCCAGAACTCCACCCACAAGAGGAACCCATGCAAAACCCAGTAGCACCCTACCCAAACCTTGACCCTCTAGATCCATACTAGGATACCGACCAGTATATTCAAGAGATCCTAGAGAACCCGTACCCTTACGAAGAACCAATGCCACAGTACCCTGACCTGATACCAGCATCCGCACCACCCATGAGCACCGAGAACGTGCAGGAACTCCGCACTTTTGGTGAGGAGTTGTTAGATGAGAGTGAAAGGATAAGACAAATAGGGGAGAGGCTCGTTTGGAAATACGACGAGCGTAACATGCAATATTGGATGAACCCCTATCAGTAATAATAACAATAATAATATATATATATATATATATATAGGGTGGAGTTATTGTAAAAAAGACCAAAAGTGTGAGAAAGGTAAGAAAGAATCTCAACCATTAGATCTAAATCAATTGAAAAGGGTATGATTGTAAATGCATTAACAAATTCAAATATGGTAATCCTTGATTTAAGGATTTGGAGAGAGAAAATCCTTGATTTAAGGAATTATAACCGTCCATAACATCATTCATTTTAATTTTTTTTGCATCATTCACAGAATCAGAGCATGTTCAAGACATGGTGTTTTAAAAAAATTCATAGTTCAATTCATGGTGTTTTTACAAAATAATATAACACCATTCAGTAAACAAAAAATATAACACCATTCAGTACACAAAATAACACCATTCAATATAAGATATAACACCATTCAGTAAACAAAAAATAACACCATTCAGAAACAAAATAACACCATTCAGAAACAAAATAACACCATTCAGAAACAAAAAGCACCATCCAGTAAACAAAAAATAACATCATTCAGTAAACAAAATAACACAATTCAGTAAATAATATAACACCATTCAGTACAAGAATATAACACCATTCAGTAAATAAATATAACACCATTCAGAAAAAGAAAATAACACCATTCAGAAACAAAATAACACCATTCAGAAAAGAATAACACCATTCAGTAAAAAATAACACCATTCAGTAAAAGATAACCCCATTCAGTAAAGAATAACACCATTCAGTAAAAAATAACACCATTCATAAAAGATAATAACTCCATTCAGAAAAAAAGAAAAAAAAAACCATTCACAAAAAGATAAAAACACCTCTGTATCATCTTCTCCACTTCTGGCACCACCACTGCCGCTCCGCCGCTGCTGTCGTGTAGAGAGAGAGATCATCTGGTCGTGTGATAATTCATCAATGATCAAGACGGATGATGAAATGATTGATAAAGTTCGATCAATTTCAATCTCAAATTCTCGAAAACCTAATCCAAAATTAGTTCAAAATCTCGATTTCAATGCTAGGGTTTGGTTCCGGTAGGATGATGCAGATTCGTCTTCATTGACTTGTGGTTTCTCTCTCTAGAATTCATCTTCACATTGATCACTGTATCTGATCAATTGATTGTTCCAGCGGTAGGATAATGCAGGATGGAGGAGATCGACGGAGAAGATGAGGCGGAGGAGATGAGGGTAAATCGAATTTGTAGAGAGAGAGAGAGCTCTGGTCGTGCGATTGGAGAGAGAGATCGAAATTGTAGGGATTTTGATTAGAGTTACCTATTTTCGAATGGATATAAAGACTTTATTACCCCTAGAATTTTCAATTCAGTCCAAAAAGATAAAACAAATTTTTCAATTTGGTCCCTATTAATCTAAACCATTAAATCAAAGATCTAATGGTGTAGATTCTTTCTTATCCTTCTCACACTTTTGGTCTTTTTTACAGGAACCTTTACCTATATATATATATATATATATATATATATACACATATGTGTGTGTGTGTGTATGTAAGTTGAGAAAAAAAATATAATCAACTAAAATCCAATACCTATTGATGCATACTAGTATTGTATTTTAAATTCCAGTTGTGTTTGTAATAGATATAGATATATATAAAATAGAGTAAATGTCGCAATGCACGACGATTTTGACCAACCTGTTTGTGTTGTGTGATTGTTCGCCTTAAATATTGTTTTGTGATATTAATACTTGGTAAATGTTTATAATCCAGATGGACAACGAAGTGAATCAAGAAAACCCGAATAACGATAATAACGGAAACCAATTAGATAACAGTGCCATCCAACACATAGTGGCACCAGGGATTATAGACGTAATGCCATATATTATCAAAACGGTTAAGGAAGCGGAAAATAATAAATGTAATAGTGGAAGTAAACGACCACCTACAGAACCCAGTCACAGCGTAAACAATGGACCATTACTTCAATTGCCTATTCCAAAAAAAAAAAAAAAAAGAACCATGTCTTATGGTTGTTCTTACAAAGAATTCTGGTCTTGTAAACCAATAGAATTCTCGGTCAATGAAGGAGCCATTGTAGCTCTACGCTAGATGGAAAAGACTGAGGCAGTCTTGAAAATAAGAAAGTGCGCAGAAGAAGACAAAATCATATTTGCCTCCAATCTATTTAAGAACGCAGCTCTAGAATGGTAGAACACTATTCTCCAGTCTAGGGGAAGTGACAGAATCTATAGTATGGAATGGACTGAGTTTAAAAATATGGTTGAAAGGAAATTTTGTCCTCCCAATGAAAAAGAACAGATAGCTAATAAGTTCTTAAACCATAGAATGACTGGAGTAGACTGTAAGGGTTACACTACTGTATTCTTTGAATATGCTAGAATTGTGCCAACCCTACCTTCACCAAAACCGGTATTACTCTCCCGTTACATCTGGGGATTAATCAGCGAGATTAGACACGTAGTCAAGGCAGCTAGACCACAAACCATAGAAGAAGCTGTAGAACTAGCAAATACCTTGACTGATGAATTAGTGCGTACACAAGAAGAGAACTAGAGGAAGAACCTAGTCTAGAAACTTACCCAGGAATTTCGCTATGGAAATTCCAACCATGGGAAAAACGTAGGTTCTACCTCTGCACCTTTTTGTAAGGCCTGCAAGAAGAAGCATTCAGGAAGATACTCCACATACTGCAATTTTTGCAAGATACCAGGACACAAAGAAGAAGACTGTAGGAAGAAACCCAGTAATGGAGTATGCTTCAATTATGGAGAAAAAAGACATATCTATCTGAACTGTCCGAAACTAGCTCCAGCCATGAACAACAAGACTTCTAAGAATGCTAGGGCATTCTTTCTGACAGCCGAAGAAGCAAAGATGATTCTGGACGTAATTGCATGTACGTTTTTAGTTAATGATGTTTTTGCTAAAGTATTATTTGACTCTGGTGCAAACCAAAGTTTCATTAATACTTCATTTTGGAAACTTCTCAATCAACTATTAACTAAACTTCAACAAGAATGTCTGGTAGAGACAACAAATGGGGAATCCATTAAGATTAGTGAAATCTTGCAGGGAGCAAGAATAGAAATTTTAAACCAAAATTTTATTGCTAATCTTTACCCAATGAATCTGGTTGGATTTGATATTGTATTAGGAATGGATTGGTTAGTAGCCAATAAAGCCAGTATTCTATGTGATCAAAAGTCCATACAAGTAAATTCACCAAAGGGTGAAAAGATCACAATTAAAGGAGATAAGCCATCCAGATCTACGAATTCATCTCTATGATGAAAACAGTAAGTTGTGCAAGGAAAGGATCACTAGTGGATATGATTTCCATAATCATTAACACTAAAGGAAAGGAATTGAAAGATATCCCCGTAGTATCTCAGTTCTAAGATGTGTTTCTAGAAGAGCTACCAGGACTACCGCCAGACAGGGAAGTTGAATTCAGAATTCACCTGCTACCAGGGACAACACCAATTGCCAAGGCACCTTACCGTTTGGCACCAGCAGAAATGCAAGAGTTAAAGAAACAATTGGACGAACTTTTGGAAAAAAAGGATTTATACAGCCAAGTTGATCGCCATGGGGAGCACCGATCTTGTTTTTCAAAAAAAAAAAGACAGGTCAATGCGTATGTGCATTGATTACCGAGAGTTGAATAAGGTCACGATTAAAAATCGGTACCCGTTACCGAGAATCAATGATCTGTTTGATCAATTGCAAGGAGCTCGATTCTTTTCTAAGATCGATTTACGCCCAGGATATCATCAATTAAAAGTACAGGAAGAGGACATTCCAAAGACCGCTTTTAGGACAAGGTATGGCCATTATGAATTTACCGCATGCCATTTGGTTTAACCAATGCGTAAGCCGCATTTATGGACATGATGAACCGAATATGTAAGCCATATTTGGATAAATTCATAATTGTCTTTATAGATGATATTCTCATTTACTCTAAGAGTAAAGAGGAACATGCAGCGCATCTGCATGCACTCCTAAATTTGCTGAGAAAATAAAATCTTTATGCTAAATTTTCGAAATGCGAGTGTTGGTTAGAAGAAGTACAATTTCTTGGACATATAGTCAATCATGAAGGAATTCATGTGGATCCCACAAAAATCGAGTCGATTACTAAATGGAAAGTCCCTGAATCACCAACGGAGGTTAGAAGTTTTCTAGGACTGGCCGGTTATTATAGACGGGTTATCCGAGATTTTTCTAGAATAGCCATTCCCTTAAGAAAACTGACCTATAAATCAGTTAAGTTTGAATGGGGACCAAAACAGGAAGAAGCATTTAGAATTCTTAAGCAAAGATTAACCAGCGCACCCATATACTAGTGTTACCCGAAGGAACTGAAGACTTTGTAGTCTATTGTGACGCTTCTAAGTTAGGTTATGGATGTGTGTTGATGCAATGTAAAAAGGTTATAGCCTATGCGTCTAGAAAACTTAAGAATCATGAAGAAATCTATTCAACCCATGATCTAGAGTTAGGAGCCATAATTTTTACCCTGAAAATTTGGAGACATTACCTTTACGGTAGTAAGTTTACCATTTTCACATATCATAAGAGTCTAAGATATGTTTTCGGGCAAAAGGAGTTAAATATGAGACAAAGACGCGGGATGGAAATTCTTAGTGATTACGATTGTAATATCCAGTACCATGCAGGAAAGGCTAATGTAGTAGCTGATGCTTTAAGTCGAAAATATCACGAAAAGCCAAAAAGAGTACGTTCTCTTAAATCAAATCTGCATATAGATTTAAATGAACAAATTAAAGAAGTACAAAGATTAGTAATCAAGGATGATACTGAAAAATTGAAAGGAATGATTAAGGAATTAGAACAAGGAACAGATGGAATATGGAGATTCCATAAGAAAAGAATTTGGATACCCAAACAAGGAAACCTGCGCCACCGAATACTAGAAGAAGCCCATAAGTCTAAGTATACGATACATCCTGGAAGTGATAAGATGTATCAAGATTTAAGAAAGAACTTCTGGTGGATAGGAATGAAAAAGGATGTAGCAGCTTATGTTGCCAAGTGTCTAACCTGTTCACAAGTCAAAGCTGAACATCAGAAACTGTCACGACCCCCGACCCCATCTAGCCGGAATCGGTGCCGTGAGCAGTCCAGTGGTACCGGTGATTATTTTGAAAAACACATTGCAGCGGAAATTTCATCAGGACCGTGAGTTAGGAAAATATCAGAGTTTAGAAACACCGGATTTTTATTTAAATAGATGGAATAAATTCCATGTTTTACAAAGGTAGCTTTTAATGAAAACAATATTTCTTAAGTTGATTTAATTAATAAAATAAGCCACTTCTTGAAGTCTCTTAGTGCCGGATCCAATCGTTACTCCAATCTACTGTAATTACCTGAAACGCGTTTTAAAAAGGTTTTGTCAGCGGGAAATACTGAGTGAGTTCATTCATTTTACTGAAAACGACACATTTGTTATAATTTACAGTATTAAGGGTTTTTACATATGTTTATTATCAACCAACATTCAAGAATAGGTATTTGTCACAGACCAGCTCTGTGACTGTGGTCATATCACCATTGGCTGTCCCAATGAGTGACGTATATCACTTACTTTTAGGCTCGCCCACCTAATGTGATTAAAACAATAATAATATTGTGCACAATACCCCACATACCGGCTGTAATTTGGTGATTACATAAACTTAATCACTGTAATTATAACTCTGAAAAATAATTTGGAGTATTGTAAAACAGTTAATAAAAAGAGAATGACTCACAAATCAGTATGCAGGATTGAGTTAACAAACTTCTTGATTCTATTTCTTCTGATAATTAACCATGCACTTTATTATTCTGGATCTTCTGATGATTTAATAGTTTATTTGATTGTAAGGGTGTAGTTGGGAGTATTTTTGGTGGTTTAACAGAATGGAATACGTATTGGTGTAGAACCTAAATCAACCTTAACGAATTTCACAAAAACCGGGTTAATGATCAATACAGCTTTTACGATAACTCACGAGATCAAATTTTCACAATGAATGACAAAGTGCAATACTTCAACTCATTTATCGTATTAACGACAAACGACAAAGTATAATACTTCAACTCATTTATCGAATTATCGACAAACGACAAAGTATAATGCTTCAACTCATTTATCGAATTATCGACAAACGACAAAGCATAACCCAATATGGGCGGCACTTAGACATTCTTTGGATATATTGATCCCGGAAAATGAATCGTAATAGCGATCGAGTAATTACCCTGTTTCGCGGCAGCATCTCGTGTGTGGTGTGTGTTTAATTTGTAGTATAATTGAACTAATTCGATGCACAGAAGGTTTTTGATTGAAGTTTGAACATCAACAGTCGACTGCCAAGGTCGGCTATTTATAGTGCAAATTTCAACTCGCATACGGACCGTATGACTAAACCCTTGCGGTCCGTAAGGGAGCTGGTTAGCTTACGGTCCGTAAGGACTAACCTTTACGGTCCGTAAAGGGTGCGTTTAGGCTTGTAGACTAGCCTTCTCAGTGGTATAGGCTTGATGATTCAGAAATTTCAAAACTTCTCAATATAGACAACGAAAATTTAAGATAAATATCAATTAGGGTTTATCCCCCTGGGTTTTAGGGGCCCTGATCCTGATTCTGGTTGCTACGAAAATTTTAGGGATTGTGTAGAATTATTTGGGGGTCTCAACTAGGGTTTCCTATTGGGTAAAAATAATAGATATGACTTTTGATAAAATAAAATAATAATAGTTTTGGGTAAATCATAAAAAGAGAGTAAAATGGTGAGAAAAAGGAATGGACTCACTGTGTAACTTTAGGGTTCAACTAGAAAACCTCCTGGTCTAAATTTTGGGTATAACTTCTGAGCTATATAAAAATATATAATGCATTTGTGTTAAGTATAATACCCCTAATTCAACCTTGTCCCGAAGTCCCGAGATAGAATCCAAACGAACTTAGTCGGGCAGAGCCTTGACATGCGTTATGGGATTCAGATCAATCGAAAAGGGTAGCGGTGATCGGGAGTTAAAACACTTAAAACGGGGCATGACTCTATTACTACTATTATTATTAAAATAGAATTTAAAGGTATATATATTTGAAAGAAGATGGCGACGGAAAATGATCTTTGAAGGAATACAAATGGTGACTATTTATAGCAAATGTATAGTAGTTAATCAAAGGAAGGAATGAATCTCCATCTTACACGTATACAATGAAATGGTGAGTTATCATTTCTTTGCTTTATTTGATGTCACAAATACAAGTATTGTAATGCATCCATATGCACACACGTATACTAGGATTCTTTTTAAATTTTAATATTTATTTTATATTTTATTTTGATTCCTTGCTGATTATTTCTACACGCACACACACACCAAATTCAAACACACTTTCATTTGTTAATATTATTTTTATTTTATTATTTATATTAATTTAACTGCTTTACTTATTTGGTGCTTATAACTTGTAAAATATAACGTTCTAGAAAATAATAAATATGTTATTAGAACGAGTATATTTTTGTCTACATTTAGGTCTAAGTTTTATTAAAAATAGTATAGGTTAAAATACAATGTATTTTTATATCTTAATTATTATACGGTTCATGGGTCCGTCTAGTTACTTCATAATTATAACAGTTGACATACCCATAATCTACCCGTCTAATAATATAAGCTTTTTATAGATTTTTATTTTATTAGAAAGGTCACCCATATACAGGCCAATTATTTAATATAATATTTCAACCAACTTTATAAAATAGTGTTTAAAACTATTTGGGTTGAATATTTATATTAAAAATAAACTAGTTACTAGTTACTAGTGGTTAATAAATTTAACCAAACCTTATAATTTATATGATAAAAATTGGTATGTTACAGAAACCCTCAGGGTTATTGCAGCAATTAGAAATGCCAATATGGAAATGGGAATTGATAACAATCGACTTTGTTAATAAATTACACAAGACACGAAAAGGTAATGATACAATCTGGGTGATTGTAGATAGATTAACCAAATTTGCTCATTTCCTACCAATGAAGGAAACTTTCAGTATGGAACAGTTAGCCAAGTTGTATGTAAATGAAATAGTATCGTTACATGGAATTCCTTTATCAATTGTGTCTGATAGAGATAGCCGTTTTACTTCTGATTTTTGGACAAGTTTCCAAAAAGCAATGGGAACCAAGCTAAATCTAAGCACCACTTATCATCCTCAAACAGATGGAAAACCGAAAGGACAGTTCAGACAATGGAAGATATGCTTAGAGCTTGTGTAATTGATTTCGGAGGAAATTGGGACGGTCATCTACCATTAGTAGAATTTTCTTACAATAACAGCTATCATACCAGCATCAATGCTGCACCATTCGAAGCACTTTATGGACGAAAGTGCCGAACTCCAGTCTATTGGGTAGAAATTGGAAAAAAAGCAATTGTCTGGACCAGAGATAGTGCACGAAACCACGGACAAGATTATTCAAGTCAAGGAAAGACTGAAAGAAGCACGCGATCGACAAAAGAGTTATGCTGATAATAGGCGAAAACTGTTGGAATTTCAGGTAAGAGACAAGGTATTATTAAAAGTTTCTCCTTGGAAAGGAGTGATAAGATCATCAAGAGAGGAAAGCTAAGCCTCAGGTATGTTGGACCTTTTGAGATTATTAAAAGAATAGGACCTGTAGCGTATCAGCTACAACTGCGAGCGGAAATGGCAGGAATACATGATGTATTTCATGTATGTAATCTCAAAAAGTGTTTAGCCGATGAATTATTAGTGGTACCTCTTAAGGACATAGAGGTAAATGAGAAACATAAGTTTGTAGAAAGACCTCTACAGATTGAAGATAGGAAAGTCAAGAATCTCAAACACAAGAGATTAGTTCTAGTCAAAGTAAGATGGGATTCCAAGAGAGGACCATAATACACTTGGGAGCTTGAATCAGAAATGCAGAGGAAATATCCACACCTGTTCTAGTAGACCTCAAGGACGAGTTCTAAAACAAGGTGGGGAGGATATAACAACCATCCTAAAATATTTAGAACACCCCTATACGCCCTAAAATACACCCCGTATACGAGAAACGGCCCAAAATACCTTTAATTTTATAAAAATAAAATAAAATCAAAAGCTTTAGGGAACTCGCGGGCCGCGAAGGCCATAATTAACTCTGTCGCGGGGCGCGACAGCTAGGCCACCAGGCCGCCCCCTGAGCCGCCACGTGTCCCCACTCGTGTCGAAGCTAGCTGGTGACTGGTCAAAGCTAGGGCCTACCCTGCCTAGCTCGCGGGCCGCGAAGACTATGTCTTCGGCTCTCGCGGGGCGCGACAAAAGGCCGATCACGCCCTATATATTGGGAGTTCAGGCCTTCAGTCCAACTCGTTCATTTGCCTTGATCTCTCTCTCAATTTTCTACATAGCAATTATAATTTCGGGCATAATACCCACTAAATTAGCGAAGCTCTGCCTCGATATAAGTATCATAACCCCGGTTACGTATTAGATACGCTGCTAGATTAATGTAGTGCTCCGTAACGCCTGTCGAGGCTCTGCCCGACGTAGTCATTGGAGTTTCTGTCTCGGAGAGGGTATAACTAATGTAAATTGGGTTATTATACTAATGCGTGTGCATTGTTTAATTAATAGATTATAACCAGGAAGTCACAAAGGAAATAGCTAAAGTAGCAATGTGAGTATTCCTTCTTTTCATAAACCCTTTTTGTGAGTAATCTCCTTTTTGTAACCCTTTTTGCAAACTGTTGTTTTTACATTATAATTAATTGTGATTGAGTATTTGTAATTCTACAATTATCGTCGGTATGTTGGGGTTTTGTATACAAAATTTGTTACTACACTGTGAGTACTAACATGACCACAAGTCGGGTTGACAGTACCGTGGGTGGTAATTAATGAAAAATAAACAAATGTAATTGCGAGATCGCCCTCAATGCTATACAATGATAAAACCTGTTTTGATTAAATTGGGATTCACTCACCAGTATTTCCACTGACAAAATGTTTTTAAACGTGTTTCAGGTAAAAAATGTGAAAGACAAAGAGAAGCCAGCTGGACAGCAATGAAGGCTTGGAAAAGTGGCTATAAGAATTACCTAAGTAAATAAGATGTTTTATTTTAATAAAATAGGGTTTATGCCTATAAAAATGTTTGCAATAGAAACTTGGGAATTTCCCATGTATTTAATATTATAAAAATGTGGTATTTTACTCTGATAAAATATTTCCTAACTACGGTCCTGATGTAAATTCCGTTGTCAAATTTATAAACACCGGTACTGGCTCGCGACCGCCCGTTCCCAGGTGATTAGGGGCCGGGGGTTGCGACAGAGACTCCGTTTGTCATCGCGGTTGAGATGAATAGCTCCCATAGTTTTGTTGAGAAGTAGTGGAACGTATTATTGCCATCGGTGAAAAGGGTAAGTTGTTTTTTTAAATAATAGAAAAAGATGAAATTGCCCATGATTTAACAGAGTTCATGAATGGGGTTACGTCTGTTGGACCAAATGACAATGGTGAAAATTTTGGACTCATAGGCTATAAATGAAACTTTTGGACTAACCGGTAAAACTGCCTAAACCACAGGGACCAAAATGGCACTTTACTCTAAAATATAATAATCAAATTAGTATTGCGCTCAATAAACCTAATGCCAAGTGTGCTAAATTCTAAACCATAAAAGATTATTTGTAAATGGACCTATATTAGAATTGGTATGTGTTTACTATCTAAAAAAAATAACATATACATATCGATTTTTTTTTTAAAACACGTGCCCTCAAAATCACGTGCCTCGTGCGGACGCCATCCCCGCAAACCATCAAAGCCGCCAGTGAGGGTGTCATCGTCTATCTTTTATGTCAGATTCACTTCTCCATCATATCATGTATGAGTTCTACCCTCCTCTTTCACATTCCCCATAGTACCCACGAATTTTACCCTACCTCTCTCCTCATCATATCATGTTCGTCAGTCTTTTTCTTCCACGTCGGTCCAAGAACACCAACAAACTTTCAGTTGAAGATGCTACCAAGAAACTTGTATTATACAACAAAAAAATTACTAAATATGATGCAGGAGCAAAAGGCCTCGGCCTAGTATCTTCTCCAAACTGATTTCAAGGACACCATTCAACCATTAGTCCAGCATTCCACCCACTTGCAACCTACGAGTGGAAGCAACGCTGTACTTGGGGGACTTGAATGGGTATAGTCCCAAATGTCACACCAGGCTTGAGCGCGAGTGACCATCACCCAGCTCATTGTCCCAATCGATAAAAGACTTACCTCAGTTCATGCAGGCACACGCGAACCCGTTTAGCTTTCCCTCTCTGGGAAAGATGAGAAAACTCACCTTGTGTATGAAAATGGCTGTTTTTGTCAACATACACGGGATGCGGTGATTACTACCAAAGATGATAATAGTTTACTACATTCACTTTCTGTCAAACACATTTCTAGGCTGCGATCCTGCACGGGCGCGCAGAGCGGCAAAGGAAGTAGTGGCACACCTGTGCGCAGTTACCGCACGTAGCGATGCGGTGCAAGACCGCATCCTATTGTCATACAAGTGGAACTGACACTTTGAATTATGTGACCAACCAACAAGTGGTACGCCTGGGAACTGACAACAACGGTCAGCTGACTGCCCAGTACGCAGCTGCCCAGCCCATATGCATAAAAGGTGACAGACATACTGACAACCCCAGCAGGCCACGTGGCGGGTGTTCCTTCATGCAACCGATATAGCTGGACGCGGGGTAACACCTCCGCGTGCGCCCAACACTCCCGTGACCTGCGTTCCTGTCAAGCGGCATTGGCTTTTCTCCTTCACTCTTCTGCTATAAATATCCATCTAGAACCAGGTTTGAGGTAACGCTAATCTGCTCTCTCACAATTACTACCTAAATACTTATCTTGTTTCCAAAGAAAATAGTTATTCTCATGCCGGAGGGTGATAACAAGGAGCAACCCCCACCCCATTCTCCTTATTACGAGTCACGGTGTGTTTCACTTTGCAGGTGATAGATTAGAGGACGACTCAGCCATCGATTGAGTAAAGAAATGATTAACCCTACTTGACGACACTCGACCCGTGGACTAACCACTCGGTTAACCACTGTTTCATCAATCATGATGCTAGTATTTTAGCCCCACAATCATGCTCCCATCATATAGTAAGTCCAAAACGCCGTCACAGAAAATTCGTAGCTTGATTATGTGGTAATCAATGTTCATAAGGACTTGTCTAATCAATTGTTTGCACTTTGTGGTAAACCAATGTTCATAAAAGTACTCTACATGGAGGGAATTGGAAAACGCAAAGAATCACAAATGTAATTGACAATAAAAGTTGGGCTTGGACAATCGAAAACCAAAAATATAAGAATGTTCTGTAAAGGTAGAATGATTTTCAGCGATTACAAAACAAAAAGTAAATTATCACTCATACGATTTGGTGTTTAGTTTGTGTTTTAAAATTATATGTAAATGAAGAAAAGTTCAATTCAGTAGACCAATATTTATGATATTTTCGAGTTTAGGGGAGTATATAATTTCTTCAATCTTGTGGAGATAGTCTTTGTAATTTATTATTAATAATAATAATAATAATAATGAGCTTGACCCTTTATCATAATCGAGGTTAAACTTTAAGTGCAAAAGTACATAACACTTTTTAGGTATATAAATAGCAACATCTTTTCATCCTAAGTAAACCGGAGCTTCTCTAAGGGGAGAGCGGTGTCAGAGGTGTCTTCGAAAATTCACGTACTCTGCTCGAGCTTGAAAAAAATATGTCATTCCGTAATGTTTTATTATTATTTAAAAAATAGAGTAAAGTGTCATTTTGGTCGCTATGATTTCGGCAGTTTTGCCTATATGGTTCAAAGGTTTCATTTATAGTCTGTGGATCCAAAAAACTTCACACTATTGTCATTTTGGTCCAACCGACTTAACCTCATCCATGGACTTCGTTAAATCATGGGCAATTTCGTCTTTTTCTATTATTCCTTTAGCGAACTCTTTGAACACGATCCTGGGCTGATGATGAAACAATTAACATACTGGTGGGAGACTCTGTTAGTCATCGCGGTTGAGACGAATAGCTCCCACAATTTTGTTGAGAAGTAGTGGAACGTATTGTTGCCATCGGTGAAAAGGATAAGTTGCTTTCTTTAAATAATATAAAAAGATAAAATTGTCCCTGATTTAACGGAGTTCATGAATGGGGTTAACTTTGTTGGACTAAAATGACAGAGGCGAAATTTTTTTGGACTCATAGGCTATAAATGAAACTTTTGGACTATACTTGCAAAGCTGCCCAAACCACAGGGACCAAAATGACACTTTACTCTAAAAAATAATAATCAAATTAGTATTGAGCTCAATAAACCTAATGCCAAGTGTACTAAATTCTAAACCATAAAAGATTATTTGTAAATGGACTTATATTAGAATTGGTATGTGTTTATTATTTAAAAAAAAATAACATACACATATCAGACTTTTTTTTTTAAATCGCGTGCCCTAAAAATCACGGGCCTTGTGCGGAGGTCCTCCTCGCAAACCATCAAAGCCACCAGTGAGCGGTGTCATCCTCTATCTTTTATATCAGGTTCACTTCTCCATCATATCATGTACGAGTTCTACTCTCCTCTTTCACATTCCACATAGTACCCACGAATTTTACCCTACCCCTCTCCTCATCATATCATGTTCGTCAGTCTTTTTCTTCCCCATCGATCCAAGAACACCAACAAACTTTCAGTTGAAGATGCTATCAAGAAACTTGTATTATACATCAAAAACATTAAGAAACAATCATTGTGGTATAACTATTGTAAATATATAAGATAAATCATAACATTTTAGCAATAAGATACATGAAAACTTTCATAATGTATATATCTAATAAAATTTGAAATATATTTAAATGTACATGACTTATTTTAACAAGTGATCATATAAGTACCTTTAAACTAACAAATGTGAAGAGAGGTCATGTATGATAATGGGACATGAGCGGTTCTATGTGATGATCTCTTAGGCTGAAGGGTGTGGTAACCCCTTCCCCCACCTATACATCATCTCTATGTCATCACCTCTCCATTCCCCTATCAAGGGGTATGGCTCCCCTTCACCCCCTTCCCCTCCAATCAACTGCTCTCAGTCATTAGGGGTGTTCAAAATCGGATTATTCGGTTTTCGCATATCCGAAAATCGAATATCCGAAAATTTTAGATAGTGAATATTAATATTCGAATCCATATCTGAAATATCGGATTCGGATATGCGAAATTTCGGATACGGATTCGGGTATCCAAACGGATATCCGAACTTTTTAAAAAATTAAAAAAAAATTTGTTTCGTGCAGAGATTAAAACTAAACCTATATTCGATTTTTCAAATTTACAACATTGAAAACTAAAAAGATTCATAAATGCACATCCGAATCTGATTATTTACTACCTTTTTACTATATTTCAAACTAATATAAGGCTCATATACTATATATATTTATAAAAAAAAAAATTGGTTTTCGGATATCGGATAATCGGATTATTTGAAAATTTTTAAATCTATATCCGAATATTCGGATTATCCGGTTTTAGGATATCCGAAATTTCGGATATTTCGGTTACGGGTTTTCGGATATTTCAGATTCGGGTTTAGATCCGGATTTTTTTGAACACCCCTACCAGTCATCACAATCCACAAACAACAATCGTCGCGCGGGGGGGTGGGGGGGGGTGGTTCCTGCCGGGAAAGACGTCCACCTCAGCACCCGATACCACACCCCTTAGGCTTAGGCTTACTCTGAAGGCCCCGAATCATTAATGCTATCAGTTTCTTTCTTTCTTTGTTTTTTTAATATACATAGTTTAATACAAATTATGAATATTCATTCTTAATCCAACCTCACTTAATCGAAACAAGTTTTGAGCCTATTTTTTTCTTCTTTACTATAGATAATCCAATCCTACTTTAGTGGATCGGTTTTTACCCCGCTCACAAAAAATCTTAGATCTACATTTAAAATATTAGCATTTAAAAAGGGGCCTTAAGTTTTTACTTTGCCTTAGGCCTTCAAAATGGTTATGCTGCCCTTGATGAGAGGTTCACATTGTAAAAGCTTTACTCACGTACACGCTAAAGCATAATTATATCGAAATGACGTTTCTTTGATTTTGTGTCTACTATGATTGATTTCGTAAGAAGGTCAAATTATGAGGGTAATATGCTAAGATAGCGTTGTTAATTAAAATTAAAATTAATTAAGAAACAAGCCTTCCAAATGTTTATCACATTTAACTTTAATTGAGTGGGTACACCAACTCGAGGTTTAACCATGTTCCTTTTGATGTTAACCTGATCATGACCATTAACCAAAACCTACTTAGTTAACCTCCAAAAGTCCAAACAACTCACTTTATGTCCTCTATATAAGAACCTAATATTCTCATAGTTTCACCATCAAAACACACACTTAACATTTAACAATGGAGGGTGTGCTTCATAACCCTATTCACAACACTTTACGCGTTTTCTTCCTGCTAAGCTCGTTACTCGCTTTAACGACTGCGAAAACCCACAACCATGACTTTGTCGTATGACTATGTTAATACTTTCAATGGGTGTTGTTTTCTGATGATTATTATATACTTTAAACATTGCTACATAAATAATGCTAACTAGTTCATGTTCTTTCAGGTTCAAGAAACAAAAGTCACGAGGTTATGCAAAACACTTAACTCGATCACAGTCAACGGGCAGTTCCCGGGTCCAACCTTGGAAGTGAACAATGGCGATACTCTAGTGATACATGTTACAAACAAAGCTAGATATAATGTCACAATTCACTGGTATATATATGTTATATGCATGTGAAGATAATATCTTATATGGTGACGTCATCTAGTCAAGATTGTTTATTTATTTTTGTGACTTTTCAGGCATGGTGTTAGACAGATGACGACAGCATGGGCTGATGGGCCCGAGTTTATTACACAATGTCCAATTAGACCAGGAGGGAGTTACACATACCGGTTCACAATTTCAAGACAAGAAGGAACTTTATGGTGGCATGCACATAGCTCGTGGCTTCGAGCCACTGTTTATGGTGCTATTGTTATTCACCCACGAGAAGGATATCCGTACCCGTTCCCTAAGCCGAACCGTGAATCGGTCATAATGCTTGGTATACAATTTATTAATGATAAATCAATATTGTACATGTTGGGAAATTTAAACTTTTGAGCTACTTGACATATTATGATGTTGATGATAATCAGGTGAATGGTGGGATGCAAACCCGATAGATGTTATAAGAGAGGCCACAAGGACCGGATCAGGCCCAAATGTTTCGGATGCGTTTACCATCAATGGTCAACCCGGTGATCTCTATAAGTGCTCTAGCCAAGGTTTGTTAATGTAAAACAAGACTTCTTTAGGGGTGGTAGAATTGATGGGTCTAACGAGCTGAATGGTAATTTTGGTATAAGTTGTAACGCGAAACAAGCTAGGCTAGATTGACACAAAACAGTTTCAAATCGGATAACTAACAATTTTGGTAAGAGTTGAAACTTGAAACATATCGGGTCAGATTGACCCGAAACACAATCAAATGAGTTAAACGATGATTTTGGTATAAGTTGAAACTTAAAACGATAGATTAACCCCAAACACCGTCAAATGGGCTAATAGGTAATTTTGTTAAGAATTAAAACTTGAAACACACTGGGCTTGCTTGGCCCAAAACACTGTCAGATAGGCTAACCGGATTGGCTGACCCAAAACGCATTTTATCTGGTTTTTTATATATACTAGATTTGTTGACGCCGCGCGTTGCGACGAAACAGAGCAAATGTTAAAGTAAAACAAACGTTATTTGAAAAAGAACATCTTGTTTAGAAAGCCAAACCGTCAGAAAATCGGTTCAGTTCATCATCGTACCATCTTATGATACCAAATAAATACTTTATTTTGAATAAATGTTTGTTTTTAACAAAACTTATACGAGAATGTAAAGGGAAAAAATAACGAATCTAGGTTATTAAAAAATATCTAATTAACTAAAAAAGGAAATATGACTTAGAAAATGAAAAAATAATTATTAAAAATAGAAAATAAGTAATAGAGGAAATATGGTTTAAGAAAAGAAAAAAAATAAAAATATGTTAAAAAGTGAAAAACAAATTTTATAATTAAGTATTACACTATTAAAATAATAAATAATTAAAAAACTATATATTATTATAAAATTAAAATTACTCATGGGTCGTCGTAAATAATATATATATATATACATAATAGTTATTATGTTTTAGTTTTTACAAATTATGTTAAGAAAATGATATTATATTTTTCACATGTAGATACGGTCAAAGTCCGAGTTGACTCAGGGGAAACAAGCCTAATCCGGGTGATCAATGCAGCGCTAAATCAACAGCTTTTTTTCACCATTGCTAGCCACAAACTTACAGTCGTAGGAGCTGATGGTTCCTATGTAAAACCCTTCACCACCCCGGTCCTCATGCTCGGGCCGGGTCAAACCACCGATATCCTCATGCAAGCTGACCAGGCCCCAGCACGTTACTACATCGCTGCACGCGCTTACGCTAGTGGACAAGGTGTCCCATTCGACAACACCACAACCACCGCAGTTTTGGAGTACAAAACCGCCACTTCAAAGCCCATCATGCCACCTCTCCCAGCATATAACGACACCGCCACTGTCACAGCCTTCACGACCCGCTTCAAAAGCCTCCAAATAGCACCTGTTCCGACTGTACTCGATCACAGCCTATTCATCACAATGGGCCTTGGAATCCACCAGTGCCCGCCGGAAACCCCGGCCCAAAACTGCCAAGCCCCCAACCGGAGCCGTTTCGCAGCCAGCATGAACAACGTGTCTTTTGTATTCCCATCCAATTCCTCCATACTTGAAGCACATTACCATGGTATACCCGGGGTTTTCACAACCGACTTTCCAGCGAAACCAGCTGTGACCTTTGATTATACCGGTAACGTGAGCCGGTCTTTGTGGCAGCCTATCTTTGGGACAAAGGTCTATAAGTTGAAATATGGATCAAGGGTTCAGATTGTGTTGCAAGGAACAAGCATTTTTACACCGGAGAACCACCCAATCCATCTTCATGGATATGATTTCTATATACTTGCAGAAGGATTTGGAAACTTTAACCCTAAAACAGACACTGCTAAGTTCAATCTGGTGGACCCGCCTCTTAGGAATACAGTTAGCTTACCTATCAAAGGATGGGCAGTCATTAGATTTGTTGCTGACAATCCAGGTAAAGAAAATGGAAGTAATGGTTGGGTAACGGGTCAAAAGAAGAAAAAAAAAAAAAAAAAAAACAGGTTGAATCCCTCACAAAAAATAAAAGATTAACTATAGGGTGTAACGTCAAGCTCTTGCTAGGCTTGTTTATTTTATATTAATTTTTTTATATAATCTCTTTTTCTTCTTTTTTATTATTATTATTATTATTATTATTATTATTATTATTATTATTATTGTTATTACTATTACTATTACTATTACTATTACTATTACTATTACTATTACTATTAGTAGTAGTTGTTCTTATTAGTAGTAGTACGTTTAGTTACTATTTAGTTACTTTTATCAGAACTTTATATATTATAAGTATTATCATGTAAAAATATATTTGATAATCTAAATAAAAACTTTATAAATAACTGGGTCGTTTAGGCTCGTAAACCTACTCGAGCTCGATAAGTGAAGCTTGGGCTTACACTCATTATTAAATAAGCTAATAATTAGGCTTGGGCCCGTTTAAGCTCGGCTTAGTTTGAACACTTAACAAGCCAATATCGAGTAGCATACCAGCGGCTTGGCTCATTTATACCCTTAGTTTCTAGAAATCTAAGATATCAAATACGGTTACAAAATTATCTTATTTAAATATTAATCTACTTTTATCGGATAAAATGAGCTATGACCCATTTGACATGTTCAAGCTAATGGAACATAGCCCACGTCAACCCATTTAAAAGTAAACGGGTCAATATCCGAATCAACCCATTCAAAAGTAAACGGGTCAAGATTTACAATTTCATCTTTACTTTCTTAGGTACCTGGATTATGCACTGCCACTTAGATGTCCACCTTGGATGGGGTTTGGCTACAGTGTTTGTTGTGGAGGATGGGCCTGCGCCATGGCAGAAATTGGAGAAGCCACCACCAGATTTACCTGTATGCTGATATCATTCATCATCCATATGAAAAATCACAATAGCTACCATTTGTTGTCTAATATGTGTTAAATGTCTTCCCACATTGGGGCTATTACAATTCTAGTGTGTGTTTTTTTTTTGGTTTGGTTTGGTTTATTTTCTTGTAAACTTATCTCTTTTTCTGGCATTTGTTGTTAATGTCAGAGTGTACATAGGTGAACAGGTGTTTTATAATACGAGTGCTTTATACAACTTATACAACTTAGTATATGCTTTCGCGGTTTGAAACTTAAACTGGTCGTGACTCGTGTAAACTATACCGGTCATGTTATTATGTAATCTTGTTTACATTTCTAGAACATGCAGTCATGAAATTATATATGATACGCATGACCTACTTTTATTATTATTTATTTATTATTAGTAGCAATTCATACAAGCCAACAATTTAAAAAAAAAATAGTAGAAGTTGTCGATTTAAATAAAAAAATTACAAGTTCAAACCTATCAAATCTTCAAACTCTTGGCAGGTTGGGTCAACCCAAACTAGTTGGTTTACTATTTTTCATAACTGTACTTAATGCACGGAAATTGAATTCTCATTACCCACAAACATAGCAACAACTAACTCTAATATCCAGTAATGTTAAACAAAATATTTAATTGTCATAAGTTAGAGGGTTATTATTGTAACTAGTAGAATATATATATATTTCTCTTTGTATTAAATATTGATATATGAATAAAATTTATGAGTTGATATGGTATCAGAGCCTATCAACTTGTAAACCCTAAACAACCCCAACCCAACCCTCAACCAGCCGGCCACGAACCATCATATATCACGTGAACTTTGGGATCAAAAGGAGTCAACAAGATTAATTCAGTCTTCATCTTTGACGGCAAAGGGTTATCCACAAAGTCAACAAGAATAAATCATCATTACATCGTCCAACATTCAAGATTTTGGCGGCAGACTTCTTAAAAACCTTGGGGGACGAGATTCAATATTAGAGTTTCATTAAATTGGATCATCATTATTTATATTAGATTATAGATGTTAGTCCTCTTCAATCTTCAAGGAACGATTACTGTTTTACTCATCACAACCATCAACGAACCATCAGCCAACCATCAACGAACCATCAGGTATCAAAATCATTGTTTTACTCATCATGACAACGATTACTGCTTTCAGTATTCAAGAACGTACATCCTATAAATCCCACAAGTTTGCATTCAATCTTACACCAAACAATTATGGCTACTGGAAAGCCATGATGGAACCATTTTTAAAGGCGATTATATTGTTATGTTGACAACATGTTATCTTGCCCAAAAGAGAAAATTACAACCGGTGATTCTACCACTACAAACCCTAATTTTACAAACTGGATTGCTAATGATGCACACGTCCGCATGATCATTATATCCACCGTTTCCGAGTCTTCGTTTCAACACATCCAAGGAGACACGGCTCGGGAAGTGTGGTTAAGTCTAGCACGTGCATATGCCCCTTCGAATTCATCTCATGAGTTCACACTAAAAACGCAGCTTTTAAAGATTTCAATGAAAGATGGTGAAAAAGGTATCGATTATCTCAGCCGTGCTCAACAATATGCAACGGCTCTTGCAAATATTGGTGAACCCGTCAAAGACAAAGATCTCGTCATGCTTACTATAGCCGGTTTACGTGAGGAATACCATGGTTTGAAAAGCAACCTTCTTGCCCGCTCCCCACCGGTTCAATTTAACGAGCTTCACAGCCTGATTGGTGATCATGAATACATAACTCGGTCCACTATTTCTTCATCATCGGCCTCTCCACAAGTCTTCAATGGTACCACTGCCGCAACAACTACTTCCCAGGCCCCCGATTTGGCTTCGATTCAGCAGCAGATTACTAATCTTCAACTTTTGGCAAACCAACTTGCTTCCACAACTCAACCGTCGGCATCACCATCAGCTCATCAGGCAAACCATCAGCTCATCACGACCCGTGGATACGGTCGGGGCCGTCCGTTTTCTCGCGGGGGCCGTGGCCGTGGTGGTTCACAAGGCTCTCGCCAATTTGCTTGGGCGTCCACTCAAAATGTGGTTTACGGTCATTGCAATAGGTGCAGTATTGGTCATATTCCCTCACAGTGCCCGAATCACACCGGCTCTTCTCGTCGATCACCTCAAGCGAATTATGCTAACTCTGAGGCGGGCTCATATACTACTTGGACATCGGATACAGGCGCTAATTCCCATGGTACTCCTGATCTTGCTAGTATGGATAACTCGGACGTCTATTATGGTAATGACTCCCTCTATGTTGGTAACGGTAACTCTCTTCCAATTCTTCATGTCGGTTCAAAATCCTTTTTTTTATCTCAAACAAAAACTTACAACTTAACCACATACTTCATGTCTCGGGCCTACAACGTAACCTACTTTCCGTTCACAAATTTTGCAAAGATAATAACGTTTTCTTTGAATTTCACACTTCTTTTTTTGTTGTAAAGGACGAGGCTACCAGGGCTATCCTCCTCACGGGCCCTAGTGACCAGGGTCTCTACACCATTCGCCTACCTTCTTTTCAACCAGTTTCCAAGATGGCGTTCACTACTTTTCGAGCTCCATCTACCATGTGGCATCAACGACTTGGGCATCCTCACTTTCGAGTTTTTCAACATATTGTTAAAACATTTTCTTTACCTGTTTCTGACAAACTTTGTTCATCTTTGTGTACTTCTTGTCCATTGGGAAAAATGTCCAAACTTACTTTGCCTATTTCATCTTTTCGTGGTAAAAACATACTTGATTTGGTTTATTGTGATGTTTGGGGCCATACTACCACGTCCTTTGACGGTTATCGTTATTTTTTGTTATTTGTTGATCATCATACCCGCTATATGTGGTATTTCCCGCTCATGCAAAAATCTGACGTTTTTACCACCTTTACAAATTCCGTTCGCCTAGTTGAACGCCAATTTAACATCAAACTAAAAAGTGTTCAAACTGATTGGGGTGGCGAGTTTCGGAACCTTACTCAGTTTTTTACATCCCATGGAATTTTACATCGTCGCTCGTGTCCTCATACGAGTGAACAGAATGGCATTGTCGAGCGTCGCCACCGCCACGTCGTGGAAACTGGTCTCACCTTACTAGCCCAATCCAAACTACCTCAAACTTTTTGGTCATTCGCCTTTCAAACCGCCGTCTACCTCATCAATCGTCTACCTACTCGCCTTTCCTCAAACAAATCCCCATATCAACTAGTTTTCCAACGTCCTCCCGATTACTCATTTCTTCGAGTCTTCGGATGTCTCTGTTTTCCTTATTTACGCCCATATAACCAACACAAAATTGATTTTCGTTCTACTCCTTGTATATTTCTCGGTTATAGCCCGTCTCAACATGGATATCAATGCCTCGATCAAACTACTCACCGAATCTACATTGCTCGCCATGTCCGATTTAACGAGCATGTTTTTCCCTCTCTTACTGAACCCTCCATCGACCCTCCTTCCTCCTCCACAGCCGTCACTTCCTTTTCTACAATTCCTGATCCGCCGTTAACCATTTTCGATAACCCATCCACTCCTACAACCGAACCATTGCTACCCACCCCTCCTATTTCCGAACCTGTCCAAACCACCCCCATTCCACATACTACCACCACCCAACCTAATTCCTCTCCTTCGCAACCATCCATGCCCCGTTACCGACCTCCTCACCTTCGGCCGCATCCTAAACCCCGAAAATTTTTTGACCCTTCAGCCAATATCGCCATTACCGCTCCCGTTCCTTCTGAACCGACTTCCTTTACTGTGCCAACGAATCCGTGGAGTGGCGTCAAGCCATGGCAGCCGAGTTGCACGCACTACACAGAAACGGAACATGGTTGTTAGTTCCTCCGGTTCCAAATTCTAATGTTATTGATTGCAAGTGGGTTTACAGGTTGAAAACTGATCAGCATGGGAACCTGACTAGACACAAGGCTCGATTGGTAGCAAAGGGTTTTTTACAGCAGTCAGGCATTGATTATCATGAGACGTTCAGCCCCGTGGTCAAACCAGCCACCATCCGCACGGTTCTTTCTCTTGCTGTCTCTAACAATTGGTCTCTCCAACAACTTGATGTGCAAAATGCGTTTTTACACGGTGATCTACATGAAACAGTTTACATGCGTCAACCACCGGGCTTCGAGGATTCTAAACATCCTCATCATGTTTGCAAGTTGCACAAATCCCTTTATGGCTTAAAACAGTCGCCCAGGGCATGGTTCACCAAACTCTCAAATGTCTTACAGCATCTTGGTTTTCATGGGTCCAAAACTGATCCATCATTATTTATCCTTAACCACTTGGGTACACAAGTTTATCTACTTGTTTACGTGGACGACATCATCATTACGGGCAACGATCCCAACACAGTTAATCGCATCGTTGCCTCACTTGGTCAGCAGGTGTCTCTCACTGACATGGGTCGTCTTACTTACTTTCTTGGTATTGAAGTTCTTCACACCTCTTCGGGTCTTATCCTATCTCAACGGAAGTATATTCAGGAACTTATTGATCGAGCCGGGTTAAAAGATTCGAAACCGCTTGCAACACCTACAAATGCCAAAGCAGATACGATAACCAAGGACGACCCACTTATGCTCGATGCTACAAGATATCGTCATTGTGTTAGAGCACTTCAGTATGCTACTTTATCTCGGCCCGACATTGCCTACGCTGTCAACAGGGTCTGTCAGTTCATGCATGAACCTCACGAATCCCATTGGACGGCTGTCAAACGTATAATTCGCTATCTCAAAGGGACGTCTCAACTGGGCCTTCGTTTTACATCAAACTCAACGTCTCAATTACATGCCTTTGCTGATTCACATTGGGGTGAGCGGTTGGTTCCTATTACAGCATATTCGGATTCCGATTGGGCTGGTTGCACTTCTTGGGTTCAAACTTAGTATCATGGTCAGCTCGTATGCAGAAAACTGTCTCTAGGTCGTCTACTGAATCCGAATACAAGGCTATTGCTGATACGGTTGCTGAACTAATATGGCTAAAGTCTCTTCTACAAGAACTGGGAGTTAAGTTGAATAAACCCACTCTTTGGTGTGATAATCTTGGAGCTACGTATCTTTCAGCAAACCCGGTGTTTCATGCTAGAACTAAACATGTGGAGGTAGATTTTCATTTTGTTCGTGAGCAAGTCAGTCAAGGAAATCTGAAGGTTCAGTTTATTAAAACAGGTGATCAAATTGCCAACATCTTCACGAAGCCGTTATCAACTCAAAGATTTGAATTTTTAAGATCCATATTGCAGGTCGTTACCCACCCTCAACTTGCGGGGGAATGTTAAGCAAAATATTTAATTGTCATAAGTTAGAGGGTTATTATTGTAACTAGTAGAATATATATATATATATATAGGGTAGGGCTAGATAGAAAACCCTATATATATAAAAAACCCGAGAAAACCCAAGCTCCCGACATTTTTTTTTTTGAAAAAAATAACACATGTAATATACATGTTTTTAAGACTTTTGGGCCAAAAAAATCAAAAAAGCGCCGAAGGGATATTTAAAAAAAAAAAACAAGTTTCAGCAATTTTCAGCGAAATTATGGATTTTTTGCTTAACACGTGTTAGGAGCTGAAATTTGTTTATTTTTTTTAAAAAAATCCCTTCGGCGCTTTTTTGTTTTTTTTGGCCCAAAACACTCTAAAACATGTATATTAAATGTGTAATTTTTTTCAAAAAAAAAATATGTCGGGAGGTTGGGTAAAAATGGCTTCCCATTTGGGTTTCCAGAGTTTTCTAAGAATTTTAGGGTTTTTTATCTAGCATTATCCTATATATATATATATATACCTATATAGGGGATGGTTCAAATGAAAACCACTTTTAACGCGAAAACTCGAAAACTAACTAAAAAAAGCCTAAAAAACACACAAAAATTTTTTTTTTTTTTTTTCAATTTTTTTAATAAAAATCGCTAGTTTTTATATATAAAAAAAACTTTTTTTCAAAAAAAAAAAAAAAAAAAAAAATTTGTGTAGTGCACATGTGTAATAATACACATGTGTAGTACACAGACACATGTGCAGTATTACACATGTGCACTACACAAAAAAAAATTTTTTTTTTTTTTTTTTTTGAATTTTTTTTTTTAATAAAAAAACCTGCGAAAATTTGATTGAAAAAAAAAATTTTTTAAAAAAAAATTTTTTTGCATTAACTAGTGGTTTTCATTTGAACCTTCCCCTATATATATATATATATATATATATATATATATATATATATATATATATATATATATATATATATATATATATATATATATTTCTCTTTGTATTCAATATTGATATTATGAATGAATTTTATGAGTTGATAAGTAACGAATCTAGAAATTTTTTTTTTCACTGGAATCACTTTTATAGGTGTTCAAATTTCGGTCTAACTCCACAATAGAACTTTTGGATCGGGTCGGTCAACTTGAAATATATCATCTTTAGTCTACCGTCCAATTACTCATTTGAGGTTGGAGAAAACTCGATTTTTTTTTTTTTTTTTTTTGTGTTTTGTTCAAAAAAAGATTGATTTTTTTGACAAAATGAAGAGGGTGAGGTGGGCTTGAAGTGTTCTTGTTGTGGTGTTGAGTTAAAGAGAAAAGGGTTTCATGACAGTTCTTGTTTTATGATTGATTCATCATGGGATTTTGAAAAATGGCAATTTCGTTGTTGAGTTAATTTATTAGATCGAGATTGGTGAGTAGTGATTTTGAGGAAAAATATGAACTTGAACATGAAAACGAAATTCAAATTCATGGGAGGATTTGATTCAGTTTGAAAAGAGGGGAGGGTTAAAATCTGAAACATGAGTGGATTAAGTTTGTAATATGGTCTCATATAGGCCTATAGGTGTAGTATCGTATCATATGGTGTAGTATAAGTCTTGTATAGGTCTCGTATATGCTTATAGGTCTCGTATAGGCCTATGGATGCAGTATAGGTCCCATGTAGGCCTAAAGGTGTAGTATAAGCCCCGTATAGAACTATATGTATAGTTTAGGTCCCATATAAGCTTGTACTGTACTGTACTATACTGTACTGCACTGTACTATACTGTACTATACTATATTGTACTATACTATACTATATTATACTATACTATTGACGTGTGCGGGTGTAGGTATAAATTTTAAATATATTTTAAGCACTTTTTACTCGCGAATCAAGCTTTAAATTTAAGGTGAGGGTATTGACACACCCCTACTTTTTGAGTGCAACCCCCCCCCCCCCAGAGGTGGCATATAGGACAATAAGGGGAGTATATAGTGTTAAAGCGATTAATGTGCCAGAAAAGGGGTTTTGATAAGCCTCTCATTGCCATATGAGATGCGTATAAGGTTGTGGTAGTTGGAGCATTTATCCCTATACGCCTCTCATTGAGCAATGAGAGGCTTATCGGCACGACGTTTGATGAATTTAAGGTATAATTACTGACATGAAAGGAGTTCAGTCTGAAAAAGCGTGAAAGTGACCCATATGACCCTTATCGACCTATACGACCCTTATCGACCAAAAATGTTTATTTACCCAAACATACATGATTTATTTGATTCAAAATTTTTTAAACTCATAATAATAATAATAATAATAATAATAATAATAATAATAATAATAATAATAATAATAATATTACTTAAATAAAAATAACATATGCACATTTAAAAAAAACAATGATATAACTAGACCTGGCAAACGGGTCGGGCTGGGGGTCGGGTAGGGTCATGGGTCAAAGACCCTACCCGACCCCCGGCCCGACCCGTTTGCTGGGACTAGTTATAACATTGTTTTTTAAATATTTTATTAAATGAATTCTGTGTATTATAAAATGTCAAAACTTCATATTTTATCGACCATGAATGTTTATTTACCCAAGCATACATGATTTATTTGATTCAAAATTATAATAATAATAATAATAATAATAATAATAATAATAATAATAATAATATTACTTAATAAAAATAACATATGCACATTTAAAAAAAAAACGATGATATAACTTGACCCGGCAAACGGGTCGGGCCGAGGGTCGGGTAGGGTCATGGGTCAAAGACCCTACCCGACCCCCGGCCCGACCCGTTTGCCGGGACTAGTTATAACATTGTTTTTTAAATATGCATATGTTTTTTTATTAAGTATTATTATTATTATTATTTTTATTATTATTATTATTATTATTATTATTATTATTATTATTATTATTATTATTATTATTATTATTATTATTATTGGTCAATGAGCAACTCAATATGTGCATATGCATTATTATTATTACTATTATTATTATTATTTATTATTATTATTATTATTATTTTAAACTTTATATTTTATGAAATGAATTGTGTGTATTACAAAACGTCAAATTTTTTATTTAGCAAACTTACTTCCCGTTTGTTCGATGGTCCGGAGGTTTACCCGAACCATTCCATTTTATCGATCGCTGATGTCGAATGTGTCTATTTCATCGTGGTTAAGTTAACAGGATGATTGCCCGATGCCGGTACGAATTGGACTTTGAAATACCTCACCGAAGTATAGAAGCTATGGAATGGGTGACAATGTACATGTCTCGTATTACACAGGGTAGGGCGTTACTAGGTAGTAATAGAACTTCACGAAAAAGAATTTGTTAACTTGGCAAAGGTGTAAAATCCGTGAAATTTAGTGTACGCAACAATTTTTTTATAAAAATAATATTAGTCAATTAGCAACTCAATAGTAGTGGTGGTGGTGGTGGTGGTGGTGGTAGACTTGACATTTATGACAACTTTTCAGCCGATATGACTCGTATAGCCCAATGAGACCCATATATATCTACTTTTTCTAAAAAGTTGACATGACATTTATGACACACCACTTCCATACGCGTTTCATCGACCCATACGGGTCTCATTGAACTTCAGTTTCTTTTCTTTTTGTGGTTTTATTTTGGCCGTTTGTGGTGGTGTTGGGTTGTGGTTGTGGTGGGTAGGTTGTGGTGGTGGTGGTGGTGGGTTGGCTATGGTGGTGGTGGTGGTGGTGTGCCGGCTGGGGTGGTGATGTTGGGTCGGCTGGGGTGGTGGTGGTGGGTCGGCTATGGTGGTGGTGGTGGGTCGGCTAGGGTGGTTGTGGTGGTGGTGGGTCGGCTGTGGTGCTGGTGGTGGTGGGTCTGCTGTGGTGCTGGTGGTGGTGGGTCGGCTGTGGTGGTGATGGTGGTGAGTCGGCTGTGGTGGTGGTGGTGGTGGGTCGGTTGTGGTGGTGGTGGTGGGTCGGCTGGGGTGCTGGTGGTGGTAGGTCGGCTATGGTGGTGGTGGTGGTGGGCCGGCTGGGGTGGTTGTGGTGGTGGTGGGTCGGCTAGGGTGGTGGTGGTGGTGGTGGGTCGGCTATGTTGGTGGCGGTGGTGGTGGGTTGGCTATGGTGGTGGTGGTGGGTCGGCTGTGGTGGTGGTGGTGGGTCGGTTGTGGTGGTGGTGGTGGTGTGTCGGCTGTGGTGGTGGTGGTGGTGGTGGGTCGGCTGTGGTGGTGGTGGGTCGGCTGTGGTGGTGTTTTGTTTTTTTTACAATATATTTTCGAATGCCGAGTCTAATGCTAAATTGTATTTTTGATTAACAGGATATCGAAAGTCGGTGTTTCGACGGTGGTGGTAGCGTAATAGTAATGGAGAAACTACGTTTGTATTTAAGATTCATTAACTAGAACGCCGATCTACGTTCGTATTTGACAATTAAAGAAATAATAATTCATAAATAAAAAAACTTTGTTATAATATATACAATTCATTTTATAAAAAAAAAATTGACATTTAATAATACTTATAAAAAAATGGCATTTTATAATATACAATTCATTTCATAAAAATATGAAGTTTTTAATAATAATACTTAATAAAAAAACATATGCACATTTTTTTTATTAAAAATATACACAATTCATTTTATAAAAATATGAAGTTTTATAATACTAACACAATTTTTTATAACAATATTTTATAAAAAAATATATTAATTTTCTTATATAAATTTTTCACAACTTTCCCACACAAAAACTCTATCAAAATAAAGTTCCTTACATCCCAATCATTGGTAATCATTGACTAACACCCAATGATTGGCATTAATTAGATGGTAGGGACCATTTTCAAACGTATTGGGCAATGAGGGGCGTATGGGTGGGGCCAGTTTGAGGCGTATTGGGCAATGAGGGTCATTTAGGGTTAGGGAGTGTGTAAATACTTTGAGTGGGGGGGGGTGTGGATACCTCCACCGTAAATTTATTAAATACGATATAATACTATCACTCTACACACGTTAGGGCAAGTGCACCCATTATTGTATATAAATGTTATGTTGCAGGAAGTGGACCCATTTGAGAGATTAAGTGATGAAAAAATTCGTACAACAATTTACCACACAACTGGTCTTAACTTTGCCTTATCTGTCCCCAAGGTTGAAATTTCTTGATCTTTTTTATATTCATAAGTTTTCTCTGCAATTTATAGGTTCCATTACAAGTTCTTGTTTGAAAGCAGATAGCGCGATTGTTGGATCCTAGCCTTTAGTGTGCTAGATTTGTATATGAAGATGATCTGATTTCATTATGCTTTTTTATATATTTCGTTGATCTTTTTTATCTTAGACACTAAGATGAAACCTTATATGTTTGTTGTATCGTAAATGAAAATCTTTATCATTCTTTTGTAGGTTCGAGGTGTGGAGATTGGTGCAAATGAAATGGATCCTTACAAATGGCATCAAACTAAATGCGGGCGAATCTTCATCCAACAGCATTTGAACACCCTGGTTCTAGTATGTATTATTTGACTTTCTTGATTTGTTTTTAGAGAATTATGAATTAAACCTGACAATTTCAACACATTTACTTATGTTATGGGTCGATTCAGGTTATGGTCGATTCAGGTGCTTTTATCTCTAATGAGTTAAACGGGTTGAAAGTATCTTCAGTTAGAACTATGCAGGTAATGGTTGGATACTCTTAACTCGGGTAAAGATGCTAGAACTATGCAGGTGGGTGTTTTGCTGTTGCATGGGAACTTTATAAAGCTCAAGAAAATGTTGTGGCTTCGTAGCATTTACACTTTTAGTTTAAATGTTTGGATTTTTGTGTTTTAATTTAAGATATTTGATGTTTTGATTTGGATGTTTAATTATGAGGAACATTAGTGTCACACCTTCAAATCCCACGTGCGGAGTTTCATCTTGAGGCGTGTGACTGCACAGGATCAAGCCACCAATTATAACGAACATTCAATATAAGTAAAATAAAACCATCATCGACGTAATTTGCATCATAGCATTTGAGTCTAAAACATAATAAGTTTTTAGAATAAAGTTCCAAACATAGTTAACATATAAAGTTCAAATGTTTAGCGGAAGCATGAAAACATAGATAGTAGACGACCACCACAACGCTCCAAGCAGACTCCAGCACCGCATCTACGGACCTGCAAGCATGCAGTAATGTGTCAACATAAAGTTGGCGAGTTCACGGTTTTCGAAAAGGTTTTCACGTTTATCCAAAAACATTTGTTCTATGAGTTACCATGTTATCAAAACAAGTTACGGGAAATCCATCCCGTAATGAGCTAATAAACTGTGTAGTACCGAAACTTTGACGTAGTTGTTGTTTGCCCTCTTAGGTCAATGTCTACCGTCATTGACCCGATGTCCAGATAATAGTTCATGCCCGGCTCTCTGCACGGTGTGAGGTTGTCAAACCTAATAGCGCTATCAACTAATATCCCGTTCGCTCCCCGCGATTAATCAGTATAAGTGTAAGGGACTTTCCTTGGTAGAGTTTCGATTAGTATGGAAGCTCCCAAACCATTGGGAGTGCATGCTTTTTGAGTTTTATTAAGTTGTCACACCGTTACCTTGGTGTGTGCGAAGTTCCCAAACCATGGGGAATACATGAGTTTAGTTTTAGTGTGACCTCACCTTTGGTTGCTCGACCAGATAGAGTAATTGTCCTAATTTGGCTAACCTTGTCCTATTAAGGTTACCACCCATTAGGCTCGTATATAATTAAATCACGTACTTCATGCACATATTAAATCAACTAATCATGTATACAAGTAGATCACCTGTGTTGAACATGTATTCAATCAAGTAGGATTTTCCAAATAATATAAGTCATATGAACATGGTTCTTATAAACTATATGGCTCAACAATTAGGTGTGCTTCTAGAGTAGGAACATGTTTCATTCAATGAGCGACGGATTTCTAAGAATGTGGGACTTTATAATTGTGCTGCCCAAACATTAAACACCCAAACAAGTGTGCGGTCGATGAGATGGTGTACGGTCAAAATCCCATTCTTTTGTAAGTGTGCGATTGAAACAACTTGTGTGACAATGATCCAAAGGGTACGGTCCCAACAGTCCATTACAAAAGAGTTTGGCCCAAGCATGTGTCGCCCAATAAGGTACTATGTGTGCCAAAACCGATTGTGCGATTGAACATGGTGTGCGATCATAAGGGCATTTTATAATTCTCATAAAGTGGGTGGCCCAACTGGACTTATATAGCCCAAATGTGTGAGGCCCAGTAGTGGGTTGCATACTTTAAAAAATTCTAGTGTATGGTTGACATCAATTGTGTGACAATCAAAAAGTGTAAGGAGGAGATGTGGGTCCCGATACTTTTAGTGTGCGGTAAGGCCTTATATGTGGGTGGCCCCCACATCATGTCCACTATACAGTTCCTCATACTCTTATTACTGTGCGACATGCTTCCTAGTGTTGTACCCTAAGCTCATAATGTTGTACATTCCACAAACATCTAACATTACACACATACTAAGATCAATCAGATAGGACAAACTCCCCGTTTTAATACTTAATCAATCCCAAAAAGAAACCCAGTTCATAAAGTTTTCACATAATACTTGTACACTGTGCATGCATATTTGTACATTTATGAAAACAAAATATTATCATCTCACATAATAGCATTCATGGCCAATCGCACAATCCATATTTCATCCTTAACACTTTCATGAGAGCACATCATCAAGCTTTTCACATAACAGCCATCATATTCCAAATCACATAGTTATGTATTCAACGTTTATTTTCTAGACCTTCATTAACAACTAGGACTCTATCATCATCTTAATCACTTAAGCATTTAATAGATTCGATCATCACTATCCTTATCATTTTAACAGTTAGCAGATTTTAACGTCAAACACACGAACATCAAGCATCGAAACGGATTCCGACGATTAAATTTCAAACCTTTTACCATCTAATGCTTTCGTAAATCAGATTCATGTAATAGTTTCATGATTTCCTTTGTTGCCATTCATATTTCGAACCAGTTTCAAATATCACACAGAATCTATCATTTTTCATATTATAACATTTACACACCATACAATCATCATTTAACATCACAAAGTGTTAAGATTTAAACTAACCTGAAGAGTGTGAACTTGAAAGTGCAAGAGAATAAGATGAAGATCTTCAAGAATGAATCGAGAATGAGACTAACGGCTATCGTAAGCTGAAAGGAAACAATGGGGTTCCAAGTCGGAACTATGTGAGTTCTTGGCGTACAACGGAGTGGGCTGACGTCGATACGATCGGAGTGGTATGGGGGTTGCCGAGGGGTGATCGGAAATGTAGGAATGATTTCTTTTGTTTATGTTGCAGGTTTTGGGGAAAATAAGGTTAGAGAGAGAAAGAGAAAAGGAATAATTCTTCGGATTTGCAATTGATTGAAATCAATCAAAAAGTAAATGAATGTCGGCTGGTGAATATATATAACATCAGGGAAAATTGTCGCACACTCTCCTATTTGCTAATAGTTCCATTTGTGCGACCTATTTGGGCAACCTAGGAGCATTGGGCCTGCATTCTTGGGCCAGTATAAAGTATTGTGTGACTGGGTTATGTGGTCCGAACAAAGCATGGGTTATGTGACTCGGAGGATGTACGAGTGGAAGTAGGTGTGCGAATGAACTGAGTATGTGGTCGGTGTATTATTATTAGGATGATGCAATAATATGGTAAATATTAAAACCCAATAGTATTAATGTCTCCCTCTAATTAATATAGTTCTTATATTAGTTACAAATACTTATGCGGTAAAACGTAATAGGGAAATGGTACGAAACGAAACGAAACATGCGGACTGTCACATTATCCCCATGTTAGCAGAAATTTCATCCTGAAATTTGGCGTGCAACAAAAGTTTTTTCACGGGGTGTCATATCATCCCTCCGTTAGTTTGGAATTTCGTCCTGAAATTCAGCTGTAGCCTCAGTGCTGGGAGTATGGTTTGCGAATAACTGGGGATACTTGCACATCATTTGGTCTTCCCGTTCCCCGGTAAACTCTGGGCCACGGCGGGAATTGCAACGAACTTGAACGATATGTATCTTGCTACGTTTGAGGGTTTTGACTACTCGATCCACGATCTCGACAAATTCCGCAACAAAGCATAATTGGTCATCAATCGTGAGTTCCTTAAAAGGAACGATGAGCGTCTCATCTGACAGACACTTCTTCAGATTCGATACATGAAAAACATTGTGTACCGCACTCAACTCTTCAGGCAGATTCAGTCTGTAAGCTACCTTTTCGATTCTCTCAGTGATCTCAAAAGGTGCAACGTATCGCGGATTAAGCTTGCCCCTTTTGCCAAAACGTACCACACCTTTCCAAGGTGAGACTTTTAGTAGAACCCGGTCCCCAACCTGGAATTCTAAGGGTTTCCTATGCTTATCGGCGTAGCTTTTCTGACGGTCTCGAGCTGCCGCCACGCGTTGTCTGATCAGGGCAATCTTTTTCATCGTGTCAACTACGAGTTCCGGGCTAGTAATTTGGCTTTCGCCAACTTCCGCCCAACACCAAGGAGAATGACATTTATGTCCGTACAATGCCTCGAATGGAGCTGCCTGAATGCTAGTGTGGTAACTGTTATTATAAGAGAATTCTACCAGAGGTACGCTCAGTTTGACCATCAGTCTGTGGGTGATAAGCAGTGCTCTTGTCCAAGCGTGAGCCAAAGGATCTATGCGTAGCTTGCCATAACTCCGATGTAAAACATGGGTCACGATCGGAGATGATAGATATTGGCACTCCGTGCCTTGCAACTATTTTTTTTCAGATATATGGCTACAAGTTTCGAATACTTGTTTGTTTCTTTGATCACAAGGAAGTGCGTAGACTTGGTTAAGCGATCTAGGATCACCTAAATGGTGTCGTTCCCGCTTTGCGATCTTGGTAAGCCAGTAACAAAATCCATGGAAATTTGCTCCCATTTCCATTCTGGCAATTCGGGTTGCTGAAGTAATCCAGACGGCCTCTGGTATTTGATCTTAACTCTGGCGTAAGTCAAGCATTTGCTAACATACTTCGCAATGATAGCTTTCATGTTAGGCCACCAATACAGGGCCTTGAGATCATGATACATCTTATCAGAACCAGGATGCACCGAGTAGTGAGACTTGTGTGCTTCGTGAGTCACAAGCTCTCGGGGGTTTCCGAAAAAGGGAACCCAGATACGTTCCATAAAATAGTGTATATCGTCATCTTTAAGTTCAAGCTGCTTTTCCATGACCCGTAGGGATTCAACTAGGAGGTTCTCTGGTTTCAGCGCTTCGATCTGGGCGTTACGGATTTGGTTTGGGAGGTTTGAGTGAATAGTAAGCTATAAGGCACGAACACGCTTAGCTTTGGTTTCTTTCCGGCTTAGAGCATCAGCCACAATGTTTGCTTTACCCGGATGATACTTGATCGCGCACTCATAGTCGTTTAGGAGTTCGACCTATCAGCGTTGTCGCATGTTTAACTCCTTTTAATCCAATATATGCTGGAGACTCTTGTGATTGATGTAGATAATGCTTTTGGTACTGTACAAGTAATGTCTCCAAATCTTGAGTGGGAAGACAACTGCTCCTAGTTCCAAATCGTGTGTCGTGTAATTCCGTTCGTGGATCTTAAGTTTTCGAGAAGCGTAGGCAATAACCTTCTCGCGTTGCATCACACACAACTGAGTCCTTGGATAGAAGCGTCACAGTAGACAACGAAGTCATCGGTGCCTTCAGGTAATGAAAGAATAGGAGCTATTAGGATCGAAGGCTGTCATGATTATGCTTGTTTGTAAGAATTTGACAAATCAATGGATATAAAACAATGTAAAGTGCAGCGGAAATGAATACAAACTTTATAAGCATAATCAAAGAAGAGAATAGTTTGATAAACACATGCTTTCTCATTGAGTTGAATGATTATAATGAAAATCAAAAGTTTACAAGCATGCTCACAATACTAAGCTCCCCCTCAGCCTGATGCCCCAAGGTTGGTTGTACAAGATGAAAGGATTGAATTGAGGAGAAGAACTCACTCAAAATGATCAAATGTAACAGTACAGAGTACTGTTACATTTATAGACAATCCAATCCTCTGAAGCATCTCAGCTGACGTCACCATGAAAGTGACATCTAACAACCTAACAAACTCTATCTACTGATCTATACAACTACTGCTTTGCTAACTACTGATATTGCATTACATTACATAGAACAAACATAAAACTGCTGCTGCATCATTCTACTGCTGTGAACCTAGCAGTACTTGTCATGATCAGCAGTGCTTGACTCAAGGCAGCAGATTGAACATCAGGGCTTTTAGTCTTCATCAGTCTTTGTGTTGATCAGCAGTTGTAGGTCAGCAGAGGTTGATATAGGCAAGACTTTGGAACATATCAGATGTTTGATCCACATTTAAGGGGAGAGCAAAGTGTAGGCTGCTACTTATTGTTAGTCCACTGATGTGATCCAGTTTTGGCTTTACATTATCTGTTCCTCTGGTAGGGTTCAATCCCAACAATCTCCCCCTGGAACAGATAATGCCAAAACCCTTCATTATTCAGGACCTTTATTTCTCACCAAAAGTTCCTTAGCTTGTCTTTTATATTTAGCTTCAAATTCCTTGGAACTTAGATCATCTTCATCCCTACACAGTGTAAGTTCAAGGAGATCCTGCAAATCTTCAACACTAAGGCCTAGTGCTTCTTTCCTTGATATGTACTTCACTTCACCATTGGTTCTGACCAGAGTTAATACGTGGGTCTTTTGATCAGATATCCACTTTAGTATTTTTAAACCAAATGGGTTTCTTGGGAGAGATTTATTCTTTGATGAGTTTGGAGATGATGGCCTTGTGAACACTTGCAGACTTTCAGACATTCTTTTGAAGGCCATCTCAATAACATTGTTAGCTGCAGCTATGTCTACTGCAAACTCTTTTTCGATCAGCTCTTGCCTTTCAATGTCTGTCATGCCTGTTGTAGTGTTTGGTGATGCAGGATTGGTTATTACCTTCTTAAAAAGGTTCTGAAGCTTTGTTGAGTTCCCTTCTTTTAATCCCATTTTCATGATGGCATCATTGAAGTACTCAGCTTCCTTTTCCTTAACCTCTTCTTCAGACAGTTGTTTTCCTTTTTCTTGGTTTGACACAAGAGTAGGATTATCTGCTGATTTGAACAATGTTTTGAGGTTTTCAATCCGATGTTCAAGCTTCATCATTTGTTCACGTTTCTTTGAAGCACCTGAAACAGTTATCTTTCTTTTCTTTAGCCTTTCATAGGCTTCATCAGTCTGCTGTTTTGACCATTTTGATATGGCTTCAGCAGTATCAATTTTTGCATCCACCAGCTCCTTTTTCTTTCTTTTGTACTCAGCAGTGAGGTCAGCAATGAGCTTTTTGAATTTGCTCCAGTTTGGAGCATTCTTCTTCTTTGTAGGATCATTCTTGATTCTGTCAATCCTATCAGCCTCATGCTTTAGAGCGATTATTGGCCATTCTTCAAACTGTTTTTCTTCAGCAGGATAGAATTTTTCTTTCATGATGTAGGCTAGATATTGTTTTCTTAACTTTCTTCGTTGTTCAGCCTTTTCTTTGTTCAGTTCTTGTGCAAACTCTTCTATCTGCTTTACTTTAGTGAGGAAGAAATCCAGTCTTTTAGCAATGCCTTCTTCGCTTAGACCTTCACTTTCACTCTTAACTTTAGCTCTTAGTTTAGCTTGCCTTGCCTTGATCTTGAGGTAATCATCCATATCCTCTGGTGGCATGTAGCCTATGAGTGAGGAGAATCTTCTTTTTGAAGGATCTTCTTCTGTATAGAATTGCCTCATCTCATTTTTGATAGCTTCAAGTTCCAGTGGATATTGTGCAGCATTAGGATCATGTATACCCTCATCGGCAGAGATTGGCTTTCTTTTTCTGTTGAAGAGCTTTGGTTGTGATGTAGGAAAGGTGAGAGCAGTGGTGGATGGTTGACTAACAATAGTTGAAACAACTGGTGTCTCAACTGCTGTTGTCATTACAACTACTGATGTATCAGCAGATGTCTTCTGCTTTTGAGCAGGGGTTCTGATGGCAGTTGTTTGAGTGGTGATAAGTGGCTGACTAACAGCAGTTGAAACAACTAGTGTTTCAACCACTGTTGCCATTACAACAGATGTTATAACATCTGCCGTCTTCTGCTTTTTGGCAGGAGGTGATGATGGGTTGGCTGTTTTTTATGGTGATGGTGGTTTTGGTGTTGTAGACACAGATGGTGGTGGAACAGTAGTTGTGGTGGTGTGTGGTGATGTGGTGTGTGTTGATACTGCAGTTTTAGTTTGGCTATTTTCTGGCTCAACATACATACCATCATCAATTCCCTTTTTCTTCCACTTGATCTTCTCCCCCTTTTTGGCATTATCTGAGAAGGGTTCATTCATGAAGAGAACAGTGGAGGGAACTTTTCTAGAGGCACTTTGAATGTGAGCTTTGATAGCTTTAATATCTGCCTGAGTATCTTTGAATCTTGATTCCACCATATTTGTCAGCTTTTGAACATGTATGGCATGCTGCTGATCTGCCAGCTGCTTTTGTTTTTCCAGCAGTGGTTGAAATAGGTTCCATAACTCATTTTCAGCAGGTGCTTGTTAAGCAGATGCTTGAGCAAGAGGAGCAGTTGATTGGACTTTCTGAGCTTTTAACAGCTGCTGCACCATATCTTTTATTTCAGCAACTGAGGTCTCAAGGTTTTCGACCCTGCCCGTCAATTCCTGATATCTTGAATCATCACCTGAGTTAACAGGATCATCTGAATCCCCACCAGCAGTGGTTTTACCAATGAATGACTTAGGAACAGAGTCCCAAAAGTCAGCCATTGATGCCCCTTGTTCTTGGTACTGGGGACTTCTTTCTTCAGCACTTGATAACCTTTTGATGTTGCCAGTAGTTAAAACAATCTCACTGGTGGTTCTCAGTGGTGCTATTGAAGAAATTGCCTTCAAGGGAGTCTTATGAATGTAACCACTGTCCAAATGTAAACCAGTGGGTTCAACATTTGTAGTGGCTGCTCCACTTGAACTACTGACAGGAATTACTTGTAATTCCTGCAGTGTAACCTCCTTAGTTGTTGCTGGGATAGCAGAAATGTCAACATCGGACCCAGTCACCTGTTGAAGTATACTCTCAGTGATAGGTGGTTGAGAGGAACTGGTTTGTGTCTGAGTAACATCAGCTGCATGCAACAAAGGTATGGTGGATGGTGGTATTATGTGGGGTGAGGGTAAAGGAGTTGAAAGAGACATGTCCTTGGGATTAGGACTGTGGAAGATGGATCCGAGTGGGTCCAGAGCTTCATATTGTGGTGTCCCTATGTTTACAACCTGATCCTTTTGTGAGGATGCAGGAGGAGTTTGAGGCAAGGGTTGAGATCTTTCTTCCACCTGCTGTGAGGAAGTAGCAGCAGTGGTTATTGGTGACTTTTGTGTTGTCACTGGCATTGACTCTGGGATCTCATCTTCCAGAGATGCCTTTGTTTTGGGTTTGGTGGGCTTTCTGGATATTTTCTTTTTGGTTCTTTTTGTGGTGGCAGGTGTGGGTTTCAAAACAGTGGGAGTGCTGCATTGATCACCTGGAGCAGTGGGCTCAGCAGCAGATACCTGAGGAGCAGTTTCATCTGCTAAATTCTGCTCAGGTACCCCTGCTTTTGTTTTTACAGGGCCTAACATCCTTGAGAAAGTCTCAGGTGTTAAGCCGTTTATCTTAAAAGGAGAACCTTGTTTGAGCAAATCTACTTCTTTCTTTTCAAGTTTTTGTTCAAGATAATAACTCAGAAATCGTGGAAAGAGCAGAAATGCTTTGCTGTCAACATTCTTTACCATATCATTAAAAATTTCCCGGGAGTAATTGTAATCTTTATTATTTAAAATGGCATAGCCCAGACATTGAATTTTTAATGGTATTTCATTGAAAGATGTTGTTTTATTTGAAGCACACATTAAAAGTGTGTGAAATAAAAATCTGGGTGCAGAAGGAAAATAACCTTTTTGTAAGGTATCCCTTTTAGGTTGTTCTGCATATCCCCTGTTCAGAAAATCATTTTTCAACTCGCTTTTTGAGAAAGTGATTTTACCTTTCTGATCATCGAGTTTGAAGACCTCTGAAATAGATTGCGGAGTGATTTGGATGGCTTTACCCTTTATTGAGGAGTTTATGGCTTTGATGACATCATCTTGTTTCTCAAGAGTGGCATTTTTCCAGAACTTTCTCTGAGTTTCCAGGTAGATGGGAGAATCTGCTGTTAACAAAGTTTTATACTTTGATGCAGATATGATGTCTATGATGGAATTGAAAGCGTTGTCGGTTGTGGGTTTTGTGAGTATCCCCACGTAGTTGTGAGGAGCTTTGAAAGGTATTTCGCTCGCTTCAACAACCATTTGAGTGGCGTCTGTTGGGGTGGAGGAAGAAGATGTTTTTGATTTTGACTTCGATTTTGGTTTCGTCATTTTTGATGAAGAAGATCAAAGAAGGTTTTGTGAGGAAGAGTGGGAAACTGCTTTGTGAAGAGAATATTTGGAATTCAATTCGACAGTGTGAGCCTCTATTTGGGTTTAATCAGGGTTTTATTTTAGGGAAAAAGTGAATGCTGATGTGGCAGCGGTTATAATGATCTGACGGCTAAAAGCTGACCACGTGCCAACCCCTGATGAAATGGTAAATAATGGAGGACAGTTGTTTTGACAACCACTAATGGATCAAGCATCAGTAGTTACAACGGTAATGAAATGAAGCAGTGGGTGTATCAGTGGATAGAACAAAGATTTTAAACATCAGTGTTTTTGAAAGAGCAGGAGTTGACTATCAGCAGTGGATAGACTTTAGAGAGCAGATGTTGAGGCACAACAGCATTTAAGGTACAACAGTGGTTGAAGACAATAATGAGGATCATTAGTATAACAACTGTTTGTGCAGCAGTGTTTTGACTTTTGACAAATAATTTTAGCATCTGCTTGTTCAGATGTAGGAATTGACTTTGTCTTGTGAAAGTACAATATCTTATCTAACATCTGTTGAGCACCAGAAATGCTATTCTTAACAAAATACATTTTAGATGTATGTTATCAAGATTAAATTGCCAGCAGTTATCTACAGAAATTTTTGTTCAAGGTTTTGCCACATGTTCATTACTCCTGACAGTGGTTTAGCATCCCAGATGATGAAGACTTTTCTACTAAAACTACTCATTTTGTGTCTAATTATTTGAACTAGAACATGAGTATCTCAGTAGTTCAAAATCAATTTGCAATCAATTTTTTGATCCGTGACAACCAAACTTGAGCTTAACATGACCTTGATATGTGTGTCATCTCCTTTTGATCAGATTTTAAGGATAGTAATTTCACAAAAAAATTAAGAAATTACATCCTGACCGTGGAGAAAATTTTACTATATAAAAAATGAGTAAAAGAACAAAATATGTTATCCAGGAACAAAGAGATAATATATCCGGTTTTATTTGAGAAAAACACCTTAAAAAAATTAAAGGATGTTTTGAAAATCATCGAAAGGATCTGACAGCTTTTCAAGTAAGTTCATGATCATATCATTCTCAAGTTATTTTGACCATTGTTTGGGGTCATTTTCTAGACAATTGATTGTAAATTCTTCTTTTAAGGACAATCACTGGAGATGCCATTGTTACCTGAACGATTCCTGTATTTGATGAAAGCACACAGTTGCCTAATGACCACTGTTTACCTAACTTTGACCTCATAAGTGTTTTATGCTTATACTCTTATTCTTTTGGATTCAAAAGTTTTAAGATAGCCACACTTTGAGTTTTGTTCATTTTCTTCTTTTCCCTTTTTACCCTTCCCATTCACATGTACAGAAATACTCACTATGAGACTTTATTTTGAGGAAACTTAATCCAGAATCATTTTGAAGTAATGTTTTGAGAGATCTGGCCACATTTGTACATGTTTTATTACCAGATCTCACATTACATATGATTTGGACTGTTTTGACACCTTATTTTCTTAATGTGTTTTGACAAAGTTGATTTGGTCCTTTTGAGGATTCTCAACATGCCTTTGAGCACATAAGAAATTTTGACTAAAGCTTTATTTCCCTATTTCAATGCTAGCAGAGCACCTGTGTTTAGATGAACATAGGTTTTGCTAATCTGAGGTGCATACTTTAGTGTAAAATATGAAAACATCACAAATTTCATAACAGTTGAAATCAATTTTGAATGAAGATAACCATACCATAGTTACCAGATAAGTTTCCAGATCTGGAAACTATGAGTGATTTGTGCATGACATCACCAGTTGTATGAGATTTGTGAATCTTATGACATCTTGGTTGTTTTACAGAGCTTTTGAGTCATCATTTTGAACATGATTTCTCGTTACTCTGTTTTTCAACTAAATACAATCAACCTCAGTATCAATGAATTTTGAGCTGAACTGTTATGTCAAATTGATTGTTAGATCGAATTTGACTGTCCAAGCTCTGATACCAATTGTTAGGATTGAAGGCTGTCATGATTATGCTTGTTTGTAAGAATTTGACAAATCAATGGATATAAAACAATGTAAAGTGCCGCGGAAATAAATACAAACTTTATAAGCATAATCAAAGAAGAGAATAGTTTGATAAACACATGCTTTCTCATTGAGTTGAATGATTATAATGAAAATCAAAAGTTTACAAGCATGCTCACAATACTAAGCTCCCCCTCAGCCTGATGCCCCAAGGTTGGTTGTATAAGATGAAAGGATTGAATTGAGGAGAAGAACTCACTCAAAACGATCAAATGTAACAGTACAGAGTACTGTTACATTTATAGAAAATCCAATCCCCTGAAGCATCTCAGCTGACGTCACCATGAAAGTGACATCTAACAACCTAACAAACTCTGTCCACTGATCTATACAACTACTGCTTTGCTAACTACTGATATTGCATTACATTACATAGAACAAAGATAAAACTGCCGCTGCATCATTCTACTGCTGTGAACCCAGCAGTACTTGTCATGATCAGCAGTGCTTGACTCAAGGCAGCAGATTGAACATCAGGGCTTTTAGTCTTCATCAGTCTTTGTGTTGATCAGCAGTTGTAGGTCAGCAGAGGTTGATATAGGCAGTACTTTGGAACATATCAGATGTTTGATCCACATTCAAGGGGAGAGCAAAGTGTAGGCTGCTGCTTATTGTTAGTCCACTGATGTGATCTGGTTTTGGCTTTACATTATCTGTTCCTCTGGTAGGGTTCAATCCCAACAGGAGCACTACAAAGTTTCTCCTTTAGATTCTGAAACGCAGATTCCTGAGTATTGGTCCACTTGTAAACAATACCTTTCTAGGTAAGAGTCATGAGGGGTTGAGCAATCTTCGAACATCCCTCGATGAATCTACGATAGTATCCTGCCAATCCTAAGAATTGATGGATTTCTGTTGGAGTCTTGGGTGCAGGCCAGTTCTTGATAGAGTCAATCTTGGCTGGATCAACGTGAATCCTGTCTTTGTTGACCACGTGCCCAAGGAAATGGACTTCGCGAAGCCAAAAGTCGCATTTTGAGAAATTGGCGTAGAGTTGTTCGTGGCGTAACAGTTCTAGAATAAGGCGGAGGTGTTGCTCGTGTTCTTCTTGGCTCTTCGTGTATATCAGGATGTCGTCAATGAAAATGATAACGAACTTATCAAGGTAGGGTTTACACACCCGGTTCATGAGATCCATGAAAACTGCATGCATGTTTGTCATTCCAAAAGGCATGAAAAGAAATTCGTAATGACCATAACGAGTTCTAATAGCAATTTTTGAGATGTCCTCGTCGCGGACTCTCAACTGATGATATCCCGATCGTAGATCAATTTTGGAGTAGTAACTTGACCCTTTCAGCTGGTCAAATAGATCGTCGATGCGTGGGAGTGGGTAGCGGTTCTTCATACTTACTTTGTTTAGCTCGCAATAATCGATGCACATACGAAAAGTGCCGTCTTTCTTCTTGACAAAAAGTACTGGAGCTCCCCAAGGGGACGAGCTAGGACGAATAAAGCCTTTATCCAACAGTTCCTGCAATTGCGTAGAGAGTTCCTTCAATTTGGTTCGGGCTAAACGATAGGGTGCGCGATCTATGGGTGCTGCTCCAGGGGTTAGCTCGATTTGAAATTCAACTTGACGATGAGGTGGGAGACCAGGTAATTCTTCAGGGAATACTTCGGGATAGTCACGAACGATGGGAATATCTTCAATCTTCTTTTCCTCTGCTTGAGTATCGGCGACAAGAGCTAGGATAACAGTATGCCCTTTTCGTAGACATTTCTAGGCCTTCAAGAATGAGATGATGCCCGTAACGGCACCACTTTTATCTCCTTGAACAACGAGGGCTCACCGACAAAACGAGGAATGCAGACAATCTTCTCTTGACATAGTATTTCAGCTCGATGCTGGGATAACCAGTCTATCCCGATAACAACGTCGAAACTCTCAAGAATAATTGGAAAGAGATTGATAAAAAAAAGCTTGGTCAGACAGAACAAGTTTACAATTGTTAATGATATGCGTAGCCTCGATGTTTCTACCATTAGCTAATTCTACGACATGCTTAGCATTCAGAGGAGTTGGCGGAGTCTTACGCATCTTACTAACACTTAATGACACATAACTAGCATCGGCTCCAGAATCAAACAGTACGGAAACAAAAATATCATCGAGTAGGAACTTACCCGTTACCACGTTGGGGTCGTTCCTTGCTTCTCCTGCACCAATCACAGATACGCATCCTCTTACGCCGTTGTCACCATTGTTGCCATTCCTGTTGTTGTTGTTGTTGTTTCCCCCACCCTGTATGTTGTTGCGGTTTTGGTTCAACTGTGGGCAATTCTTCCTGATGTGCCCCTCGGCCCCACACTGAAAACATCCCCTGTCATTACCCCGTTGTTGCTGCTGCTGGAGCCTCTGGTTTTGCTTCACTAAGAATTGACTCCTACAATCCATGGCTGCATGTCCCAATTTGTTGCACCGTTGGCAGCGGTTCTTGTCACACTGCCCATAATGATGCATATTGCACTGGTGCACTTGGGTCGGTTCCCTTGGTAACCACCAGTTTGCTGGTTAGGACCCTTGTTTCCATCGGTCTTCCTTTGCTGGGCTTGAGGCTGTGAGGAGTTGGGATTCTTGTTGCTATCCCGCTTGCGCTTGTTGTCTCTAGAAACATTAGTAGTAGTGCTGATTCTTTTGGGAAATTTACCTTGTTCGACAGCCTGGTCGGTGAGGCGGTGTGCCAGACGAATGACTTGCTGAATTGAGATGAGATTGGCTGCAGTCACCAAACTTTGAATTTCAGGGACCAGACCCTTTAGATAAAGCTCAATCCTTTTGTAGGCAGGCTGCGACATGTTGGGGCAGAGAGCGGCCAAGTCGTTGGATCTTTTTGTGTAAGCCTCAATTTCGGATCCCACCATATTCAGCTCATAGTACTCAACTTCCAGCTTGTGGATCTCATCTCGATGGCAGTACTCTTCCTTGATTAGGTCCTTGAAATCATTCCAAGGAGTAGCATTGGCACCTGCCAACCCAAGCATCTGCACTTGTGCGTTCCACCAGGTGAGCGCATTTCCTTCGAGAGTACCAGTAGCAAACTTCACTCGATTGCCAGTAGCGCATTCGCACATCTCAAAGACCGAACCAGTCTTTTCAATCAAATGCAGGAGGCCTACAGCTCCTTCAGTGCCATTGAAGGTAAGAGGCTTGCAATCCATGAATGTTTTGAAAGTGCAAACACGTGGCTGAGCGGGTGCGGGCTGCACTGCTGCAAAAACAAAGTGAACAGATTAAAGAACGGTAAGACGATTCGAGAGTAGGATCCAAACATCCTAGGACGACGTGTTTAACTCCAGGGTAGGCTGCGAAAGCTGCAACCACAGTGTTGATCAAGTTCGTAAACTGATCCTGAGTCATGTTGACATTGCCTCTTGCGCGTCCGCTCATTGTCTTCATATCCACAAAACACGGTATGAGAATGATATCGGGAAGATCGCGAGAAGTGAGGTAGAAAAGATATCTATCAATGACACATAGACTTCTAAGCATCGCTTAGAATTAAACCAAATAAGTAGTATAATGTATTACTAGGTATACTATCACGTGATACACTAAGCAAGTAGTAAGTAGCCATATACTTATGCTGAGTAGTCTGGGAATGCTGAGTCTTGCCCTTGGAGTGTGGTTTCGTTGTGGATCGTTTCGAACAAAGTAGGTTATAGTTTGGTTATTCTCGAAAAGACTTTTTCTTTTAAAAACCGTGTTCACTATAACTGACGGCTCTGATACCAATCTCTCAAATCCCACGTGCGGAGTTTCACCGCGAGGCATGTGACTGCCCAGGATCAAGCCACCAATTACAACGAACATTCAATATAAGTAAAATAAAACTATCATCGACATAATTTGCGTTATAGCATTTGAGTCTAAGACATAATAAGTTTTTAGAATAAAGTTCCAAACATAGTTAACATATAAAGTTCAAATGTTTAGCGGAAGCATGAAAACATAGATAGTAGACGACCACCACCACAACGCTCCAAGCAGACTCCAGCACAGCATCTACGGACCTGCAAGCATGCAGTAGTGTGTCAACATAAAGTTGGTGAGTTCACGGTTTTCGAAAAGGTTTTGATGTGTGTAAAATGCAACATATAAATTACATCAAATAAGGCATAAAACTAACCCTTTTTAGTACTAATGTTGGAAAAAGTGTGTTTTTGTCTTCCTTTTGAATTTACAGGGTCAAATGAGCTTAAACAAACAAAAGGAACAAATATACAGCCAAAACCAACATAAATACAAAGAAAAGGCATGGGGCTGTGCCCAGCTGAACACGGGGCGTGCCCAGCGGACACGGGGTCGTGTCCAGCGGACACAGAGCCGTGTCCAGGCTTCTGCAGAAAAGACAAAGCTATAGCAGCTTCTATTCCTGACACGGGGGGGGGGGGGGGGTGCCCAACTCAACACGGGGCCGAGTTCAACGCTAAGATTCACAGAATCTTGCAAATCTTGATAGTACAGATACACTTCTACACACGGGGCCATGCCCAGCGGACACAGGGGCGTGTGGAGCTAATAAAGACAAATTGTAATTAATGAAGAAAGAGAAAAAGGGTGGACACGGGGCCGTGTACAGCGGACACGGGTCCATGTCCAGGCTTCTGTGCAGGCTATAAATAGGGGTGCTTGGTTCACTTCAAAGGCATCTCTTGGCACACCACATCTCTCACACTTCACCCACACTCCACACTCCACCACCACAACACCATCATCCACCACCATCATCCATCATCCATCATAGAGTGTGTGAGTAGTCTCGGGATCCAAGATTGATCATAAGAGTTCTTGACAATCAACGGCCATGTTTGCCTAAGTCTCTTACATCACTTGGTGAAGACAAATGTCTAGTGTAATACTTTTTATTTTTAATCTTTTCGCACTTTTTATTTGGTTATGTATTAATGACTTTAAGAACTAGTTTAACCCGGCTACTTGGACTGTATCTCTGCTGACTCAGACTACTTAGCCGAGGGTAACGTCACCTTCAAAAGAGGGGCCTACCACATTACGTATTAATAACTTAATTAATTATCTTTCAATAATCCAACCCTTTAGGATTGTATCCTTGCTGACTCAAACTACTGGGTTGAGGGTAACGTCACCTTCAAAAGAGGGGCCTACTACTATAACTAAGATAATCTCTTAAAAATTGCAAAAGTGCGGATATAATCAAAGGTTACACTAAACACGAGTCGGATCCAAGTGATTCATCTTGTCTATCTGTTTTTATTTTTATTTTATTTTTTCAGCAATTTAGTTAGTTTTATTTTTCTAGTTTAAAAACTTTTTTCTAAACTTTTGATTTGATTAGACGTTGAGGATAAACCGGTATTAAAAGCTCTTGTGTCCTTGGACGACCTCGGTATCTTACCAACACTATATTACGCTCACGATGGGTGCACTTGCCCATATGTGTGTTTAGTGTTAGTAAATATCATGTTTTATAAATTTAAAACTTGGCTAAAAAGTGTTAAAGGGCTTAAAATATACATTAAAAACTATACGACACTTCACACGCATCATGTTTTTGGCGCCGTTGCCGGGGACACAAGGATTTTAAGAAAGTTTAAAATCGTGCGCATTTTTACATTTTTTTAGTAGTTTTGCATTACAGTAGACTGAACACGGGGCCGTGTTCACTGAACACGGGGCCGTGCTGCATAATTTTTTTTTTTAAATCCCAGATACAGAGTCTGAACACGGGGCCGTGCTCGCTGAACACGCCCCCGTGCTGCACAAAACCAGTTACATTTTCTAAAATTCCCAGATACAAAACCTAAACACGGGGTCGTACTCACTAAACACGGGGTCGTACTCAGCCTCTGTTTCTGTTTTTATTTTTGTTTTCTGGTCCCGAGACTCTATTGTGGTCTGCTGGGTGATTCTTATGGATCAATACTCAGGAGATTACAACTACCACTATGAGGAGGATGATTATAAAGAAGAGTATTGTACCATTTGTGGTAATCCTCATTCGGTACAATATTGTGACCTCTTTGAACCATCCCCTTCGTACACATACTATGAGGAACCTAGGTACGAGCCAACCACTTCATATACATACTATGAAGAGCCGAGGTATGAACCTTCTCCTTCATATACGTACTACGAAGAACCAAGGTATGAACCTTCTCCCTCATACTCATATCTTGATGAACCAAGGTATAAGCCTTCTTACTCATACTTTGAGGAGCCAAGTTATGAGCCTTCACCTTCATATACTTACTATGAGGAACCATGGCGTGAACAACCCACCTCATATGAGTATTATGAAGAACCAAGTTACGATCCTTATCCATCATATACTTACAATGAGGAACAATGGTATGAACCATCTACCTCACATGAGTACTATGAGGAACCAAAGATCGAACTTCCGAATTCAAGCTTTGATAATACTTATTCAACTCACTTTGACGAACCACCAACTATCTCACCCGTAGCCGAAAAGATAATAGAACACCTTAAAACTATCGAGCGCTATATAAAAGAAGCCCGCGCAAGGGAAGAATTAACTCGTAATAAAGAAGAGATAGCTGAAGAGGTAAAAATGGAAGAACAAATAAGTGAAAAACCGACACATGAGTAAACAACGAAAAAGGTGAGTCCGATAACGTTAAAATTCAAGAAGAGTCTAATTTTAAAGAAATTAATCTCTTGTCATATTCTTTCGAAAATCATTGTTTAGTACCCACTCATGCTAAGTTTTTATAAGAGTTAAACACTAACACTAAAATTGACGAAACGATAAGCATTACGTTAACAAATGATCAAACTACGCTAATAAAAGAAGATTCATTTGAAATTAACATTACAGCGGTTCCATGTTTCTTTCAAAATTCCTTTATTAGTAATATTACAATTGATAAAGATCTTTGTGTTAATATAATGCCAAACTACATTTTCGAAAAATTAAGTATTAGTGATTTTTCTCCACTTCAAATACCCATTTTTCTATCTAATCGGGAAGTAATAAAATCAATAGGACTAGTTGAAGATGTGTTAGTCCAAACAAATCAAACGGTAGTCCCAACCGATTTTGTCACCCTTGATGACGCCCCACTTGTGTTGGGACGACCTTTTGTAAAAACCCACGAAGCTTTGAAAAATCGGAACTACAACAACCTACATATTCAATTAGGGGCATTTAAAAAATGTATCGATCTTGAACGATCAATGAAATATCCAATCGGCAATGACGACCCCCTAATTGAAGATGAGCCAGAACCACCCGATAAGGTAGGTCTAGCCAAGGACCCTTATAACTGTGGCGCACCACGGAGGCATTCTGCGGAGCTATCCTTAGTTTTAGTTTAGATTAACTTTTATGTTTTCTAGTTTAGTTTTACTTTTCAGGAATAAAACACACTCGAAATGGTGGAGGTTACTAAGGAAACTTGAACCCACACCCCATGCACAAAAACAGAGCCTCCCGACAATTTTTCATCATTACAACAAGTTCAGCACGGGGCCATGCTCACCCCAATACGCCCAATGCCCAAGGTTCTACAGAAAATGCCCAGTTCAGGTAACTGGACACGGGGCTGTGCTCACTGAACACGCCCCCGTGCCCAGCCTTCTGTTTACTTTTGGTACTGGCAGTATGGACACGGGGCCGTGCTCAGCCCACACCACCCCGTGTTCAGCTACCCAGTAACATAAAATCTTGTTTTTAACCCACTTTTACACATTTTAATCAACCGAAAAACATATATTTGGGACACATTGAGGACAATGTGTAATTCAAGTGTGTGGGGGGATGCTAAAACCTTGAATCTTACAAGTCCTAATTACAAGCCTTGCACAAAACTCTATTGGAACCGCTAATCACGCCAAATTTTTTCAAAACTTTTTCATTTTTTTTACTTGTCTAGGTTTAATTTGGGAATTTCAAGTTCAAAAAGGTTATATTTTTACAAATTTACAACCGATAGCGTCGTGATAAAAAGAACCAACATAAGAAAATTATGAAACGGCATGACAAACCTAGTTAAAATTTGATTATATATAATTGATCACATAAAAACCCATTCCCACAAAAAGTGAGTTTTGAGCCTTTATTGAGCATACAAATACACATCTTCAAACTAAATGCTCATTTTTCGTTTCTTGTGTGAATAGCCGCTTGGTTCTTACGACTCTAGAACTTGCCACGACGATGCATTCCCGGTCCTTACCAACTTAAACCCGAGTAATTAAATGATGGAGGAATTAGGACTAACCCTTTTTATTTCTACACCATTAATTTTCTTTGTTTTTTTTACCACCTACCCAAAATCCCCCTAGTTAACCCCTTTGAGCCTAAACCTTTACATTTCTTAACCCAAAACAAACACCCTTTTACCCACCAAAACCCTTTTTCATTTTAAACCCTTTATTTTAGTAACAAAGCTCGGTTTTTCTTATGATTTCCTTATCAAAAAAAATTGATGATGAAGCCAAAAGAAATAAACAAACAAGTTTATCAAAAAAGAACTTTGTTTGAAAAATTGCTTCATCAAAATAAAATGTTAAAAAATAAAAAATCTTACGAAAACCGACGCTTTTTACGCCTTTCGCCCTTTTCTACTAACCACTAACCCAACCACCTACCTTTAATCCAAGCCTAACCCTTCACCCCAAAAGTCTTCTTGATATTTACAAAGGTATATAGTTATAAAGGAGGAGGATTGATTGCTTGGCAGCTTATGGTAGAAGTAAGTTCCATGCCGCTCTCGAGTGTTTCACAAAAATACATCTTCGGCCGAGTGTTGAGTGATCTCCCGTGAGGTATGTGAACTTGTAGATAAATGGAATTTTAAAAAGGCATGTTATGCCCTAATAAGTAGTTCATCTTATGTAATGTTTTGAATAAATCATGACGAATAGGATTGTAAATAACATAAAAATAAAACCTAATAAAAATCTTGGAATCCCGACGCTCTATGACAAGCCCAAAAACCTTCTCTTCTACCCATTCCATTTGGGAGTGAAAGCCACATTATAAAGAGTTTTGCTTGAGGACAAGCAAAGATTCAAGTGTGGGGGTATTTGTTGTGTGTAAAATGCAACATATAAATTACATCAAATAAGGCATAAAACTAACCCTTTTTTAGTACTAATGTTGGAAAAAGTGTGTTTTTGTCTTCCTTTTGAATTTACAGGGTCAAATGAGCTTAAACGATAAAAAGGAACAAATATACAACCAAAACCAACATAAATACAAAGAAAAGGAAGAAACGTAACATGCCCGACCCCTCGACAACATCTCCCAAAGCAAAAAAAAAACAAGAAGAAAGCTGAGCACCGGGCTGTGCCCAGCTGAACACGGGGCTGTGCCCAGCTGAACACGGGGCGTGCCCAGCGGACACGGGGCCGTGTCCAGCGGACACGGGGCCGTGTCTAGGCTTCTGCAGAAAAGACAAAGCTATAGAAGCTTCTATTCCCGACACGGGGGCGTGCCCAGCTCAACACGGGGTCGTGGTCAACGCTAAGATTCGAAGAATCTTGCGAATCTTGATAGTACATATACGCTTCTGCACACGGGGACGTGCCCAGCGGACACGGGGGCATGTGGAGCTAATAAAGACAAATTGTAATTAATGATGAAAGAGAAAAAGGGTGGACACGGGGCCGTGTCCAGGCTTCTGTGCAGGCCATAAATAGGGGTGCTTGGTTCACTTCAAAGGCATCCCTTGGCACACCACCTCTCTCACACTTCACCCACACTCCAGCACCACCACAACACCATCATCCACCACCATCATCCATCATAGAGTGTGTGAGTAGTCTCGGGATCCAAGACTGATCGTAAGAGTTCTTGACAATCAAAGGCCATGTTTGCCTAAGTCTCTTACATCACTTGGTGAAGACAAGTGTCTAGTGTAATACTTTTTATTTTTATCTTTTCGCACTTTTTATTTGGTTATGTATTAATGACTTTAATAACTAGTTTCTTATGTTGAAGGTGAATCTTCCTTATCATTTGTCCGTGGTGTCTTGCCATTATTTTACTGTCTATATAAAATAAAAGATTTTCACAATTCATATCTCCACGGTCTATATGGAGATATGTTGGCTACCTGGTCGGGGCTTAAGGGAATGGTTTGGTAAGAGTCTTGCCTTGTTGAGTGTATAGATCCTGCAAGGACCTGGGTCAAATTTAGTAGGACCTCCTTCAATACCCACCAGTATTGGATGGCGGGGGTGTAAACTCTTTGATCCCCTCATATGTAAGCTACTATTAAAACTTTAACCCGGCTACTTAGGACTGTATCCCTACTGACTCAGACTACTTAGCCGAAGGTAACATCACCTTCAAAAGAGGGGCCTACCACATTACGCATTAATAACTTAATTAATTATCTTTTAATAATCCAACCCTTTAGGATTGTATCCTTGCTGACTCAAACTACTGGGTTGAGGGTAACGTCACCTTCAAAGGGGCCTACTACTACAACTAAGATAATCTCTTAAAAAGTGCAAAAGTGTGGAAATAATCAAAGGTTACACTAAACACGAGTCGGATCCAAGTGATTCATCTTGTCTATCTGTTTTTATTTTATTTTATTTTTTCAGCAATTTAGTTAGTTTTATTTTTCTAGTTTAAAAACCTTTTTCTAAACTTTTGATTTGATTAGACGTTGAGGATACACCGGTATTAAAAGCTCTTGTGTCCTTGGACGACCTCGGTATCTTTCCAACACTATACTACGCTCACGATGGGTGTACTTGCCCATATGTGCGTTTAGTGTTTGTAAATATCATGTTTTATAAATTTAAAACTTGGCTAAAAAGTGTTAAAGGGCTTAAAATATACATTAAAAACTATACGACACTTCACACGCATCAGTTTTCACGTTTATCCAAAAACATTTGTTCTATGAGTTACCATGTTATCAAAACAAGTTACGGGAAATCCATCCCATAAAGAGATACTAAACTGTGTAGTACCGAAACTTTGACGCAGTTGTTATTTGCCCTCTTAGGTCAATGTCTACCATCATTGACCCGATGTCCAGTAGTTCACACCCGACTCCCCACACGGTGTGAGGTTTTCAAACCTAATAGCGCTATCAACTAATATCCCGTTCGCTCCCCGCGATTAATCGGTATAAGTGTAAGGGACTTTCCTTGGTAGAGTTTCGTTTAGTATGGAAGCTCCCAAACCATTATAAGTGCATGCTTTTTGAGTTTTATTAAGTTGTCACACCGTTACCTTGGTGTGTGCGAAGTTCCCAAACCATGAGGAATACATGAGTTTAGTTTTAGTGTGAACTCGCCTTTGGTTGCTCGGCCAGATAGAGTAGCTGTCCTAATTTGGCTAACCTTGTCCTATTAAGGTTACCACCCATTAGCCTTGTATATAATTAAATCACGTACTTCATGCACATATTAAATCAACTAATCATGTATACAAGTAGACCACGTATGTTGAACATGTATTTCAATCAAGTAGGATTTTTTAAATAATATAAGTCATATGAACATGGTTCTTATAAACCGTATGGCTCAATAATTAGGTGTGCTTCTAGAGTAGGAACATGTTTCATTCAATGAGCGACCAATTTCTAAGAGTTCGGCCCAAGCATGTGTGGCCCAATAAAGTACTGTGTGTGCCAAACCGATTGTGCGATTGAACATGGTGTACGATCATAGGGGCATCTTATAATTCTCATAAAGTGGGTGTCCCAACCGGACTTATACAGCCTAAATGTGTGAGGCCCAGTAGTGGGTTGCATGCTTTAAAAAATTCTAGTGTATGGTTGACATCAATTGTGCGACAATCAAAAAGTGTAAGGAGGAGATGTGGATCCCGATTTTTTTAGTGTGCGGTCAGGCCTTATATGTGGGTGGCCCCCACATCATGTCCACTATACGGTTCCTCATACTCTTATTGGTGTGCGACATGCTTCCTAGTGTTGTACCCTAAGCTCATAATGCTGTACATTCCACAAACATCTAACATTACACACATACTAAGATCAATCAGATAGGACAAACTCCCCTTTTTAATATTCAATCAATCCCAAAAAAGAAACCCAGTTCATAAAGTTTTCACGTAATACTTGTATACTGCGCATGGATATTTATAGATCTATGAAAAAAGAGTATCATCATCTCACATAATAGCATTCATGGCCAATCGCACAGTCCATATTTCATCCTTAACACTTTCATGAGAGCACATCATCAAGCTTTTCACATAACAGCCAGCATATTCCAAATCACACAGTTATGTATTCAACGTTTATTTTCCAGACCTTCATTAACAATTAGGACTCTATCATCATCTTAATCACTTAAGCATTTAATAGGTTCGATCATCACTATCCGTATCATTTTAACAGTTAGCTGATTCTAACGTCAAACACACGAACATCAAGCATCGAAATGGATTCCGACGATTAAATTTTGAACCTTTTACCATCTAATGCTTTCGTAAATCGGATTCATGTAATAGTTTCATGATTTCCTTTGTTGCCATTCATATTTCGAACTAGTTTCAAATATCACACAGAATCTATCATTTTCCAGATTATAACATTTACACACCATCATAGTTGTAAAACAAGGTTTCCAAGGCCGAGTACTCCCCGAGTAGTCGCTACAAGGTAGGCTGCCGAGGCGACTTTCTTTGACTCTGCCTAATTACTCGGAATCGGTCAAACGCGGTCAACTGAGGCCAAAATCGTATCTAGTAGGTCAACTTGGGCCGAGTTTGACTTTAAAAATAATAAAACATAATTTCTATGCCTATCATATTAAAGAATGAATAATATTTTCACGTATTTTGTTATAGATATTAGTAAATTTATGTTATGTGATATGTATTTAATTCCCAAAAACTAATTTCTTTATAATTTAACATGTCCGAGTACTCCCCAAGGACTCTCCGCCTAGGCCGAGTACTCTCAACTCTCCGGTCGACCGACTAGGGAGCGCCTAGCGACTTTTGCAACCATGCACACCATACAATCATCATTTAACATCACAAAGTGTTAAGATTTAAACTAACCTGAAGAGTGTGAACTTGAAGGTGCAAGAGAATAATATGAAGATCTTCAAGAATGAATAAAAAATGAGACTAACGGCTGCCGTAAGCTGAAAGGAAACAACGGGGTTCCAAGTCGGAACTATATGAGTTGCTGTCGTACAACGGAGTGGGTTGACGTCGATACTATCGGAGCGGTATGGGGGTTGCCGAGGAGTGATCGGAAATGTAGGAATGATTTCTTTTGTTTGTGTTGCAGGTTTTGGGGAAAAGAAGGTTAGAGAGAGAAAGAGCAGAGGAATAATTCTTGGGATTTGCAATTGATTGAAATCAATCAGAAAGTAAATGAATGTCGGCTGGTGAATATATAACATCATGGAAAATTGTCGCACACTCTCCAATTTGCTAATAGTTCCATTTATGCGACCTATTAGGGCAACCTAGGAGCATTGGGCCTGCATTCTTGGGCCAGTCAAGAGTATTGTGTGACTGGGTTATGTGGTCCGAACAAAGCATGGGTTATGTGACTCGGAGGATGTACGAGTGGAAATAGGTGTGCGAATGAACTGAGTATGTGGTCGGTGTATTATTATTAGGATCATACAATAATATTAACATTCATCACATATATGGTAAATATTAAAACCCAATAGTATTAATGTCTCCTTCTAATTAATACAGTTCTTATATTAGTTACAAATACTCATGCGGTAAAACGTAATAGGGAAACGGTACGAAACAAAACGAAACATGCGGACTGTCACATTTAGATATTTGTTATGATTTTCAAATATCATTAATGGTTATATTTCTAAGTTCTTCTAGTATGTATGTATAAATAAATAAATATAATGTAGCATATGTAGATAAATAAATGGCAAAATGGTGACGAAAAGGTTTTAAAATGCGGTAGCAGCAAAACGATCGAAAATAAACAGGTAGCAAAATAGTGACAATAAGTGGTAGGAAAACGGTGGCAAACCAGGAGCTGTAGCAAAATGGTGACAAAAAACGGTAGCAAAACGGTGGCAAACAAATGAAAGCAAAACGGTAGCAAAAAACAAAGTGGTGGCAAATAGGTGGCAATAGGGCAACTGCTACGTGTGTATTTTCTACCGAAATTTTGGTGGCAAAACGGTAACAAAAGGGCTTTTGCCACCGTTTTGCGACCGAAACTGCGGTAGCAAAAACTCTATTCTCTAGCAGTGTTTACCTTCTTTTCTTTATCTTCCATTTGTATTGTTTTGCTTCTAGTAAAGGATATAACATACTAAATTTTTGTAACCCTTGCCTTCTAAATAATGGTTAAATGCATAAAAGAAGAGGGAAACCATATGTGTAGTTACCATACATATAACATACGTAGCAAAGAATAAAAAAGTTTATTATGCCCCTATCCCTTTTATTCTGTGTTTTATGTAAATTGATGAAACTAATTTAACAAGTCATCCTTCAATTATTTTTCTAAATAATGTGAATTTACGCATATGCATCACGAGAAATGCGTACAGGGGCAATTGTATATATCTTGAAACCTGTAAGATTAAAAACGAAATATAGGTGGTGGATTGATAATCATGCAACTCATGTCACTACAAGAAATTACCACTTTTAGCGGCGACACTTTTAGCGGCGACATCTAAAATGTCGCCGCTTAAAGTCTTGATCCGGGACAAGGCATTTGCAATTGATCTGGGCCGTTCTTTGCTTAACTAATCCAAGGGCTAGGGTTTATCCTGAATAAAACATGTGTAAAAAGGCTCAAATCATGTTTTAGTGGCATTTTTCCCTCTTCCCTCCAAGATGAAATCTTCACACACCGCCGGAGCACAAGCTTGAGTCTGCCGGAGTGCCGCACCGCCTTCACTCTGCCGTAGCACCTCCATCTCGCCTGATTCTCCGACGCCCTTCGAAAACGGTACGAATATTACAAATTGCTTTGTAATTTCAGTTGTTATGTTAGTAATTTGAGTAGATCTGTTATTGATTTCATGATGTTTGACTGTATTTTAGTCAAATACAAGTATGGTTAGGGTTGCAGATCTTGGTGCGGGTTGGGTTGGGCTTTCTTTTCAGAACACAAGGGTTGGGTTAGGCTATTTATACATGGCAGTAGATGTATTTGCAGTAGGTACCTAAGAGATGTTTAGATTAGGAGAAGTAGAGGTGCACAAATGGGGTTTTTGGCTCAAACTGTGTAACACCCCGAAAATATTAATGTCACATTTTAAACTAAATATCAGTAGTAAGTTAAGATAAAAGACTAGGAAAGATAACCTAGTTAGTAAGAAATCTTAACATAATGTGATAAAGTATAATTAAATGCCTTTTTCTATGGCTCATGTATAATTGAGGGACCAAACTTGTCAAATCTGGAACTTCAATTATTACTAGTAAAATGACACACCAAACACACACCTAAGTGTGTGTTTGATCGACCAAGAACGCAGGCAACAAAGGGGATTTCCCCTCAAACCCTAATATTCACAAAATCCATCAATTGAAGGTTCGAATCAAGTCCAAATTGAAATCTGAACATAGATTTGTGATCACCTTGACTAAGGGATTGTAAGGTATGCAAAATTTCATGATTTGGTTCTACCTTAAATTTTAGATAAATTCATGAGGTTCAAATCTGAACATGCATGATGTTTGTTTTGATTGAAATAGTGTATAGGGATGAACCCTAGTAGATTTCTTGTTGAAATTTGGCCTAATTCTTGTAAAGTTCATAATCACCATTAGAGGTGATATGAGGATTTTGTAGATTAGTATGGGAAATTAGGATTATGATGATATCCTAGTGTAATTCAGGTTCAATGAAATAGGTCCAGAATTATTGATGTGAAAAATCTTGTGAAATTGCTTAAATAAAAGTTTATCATGGCTAAATGATGAATGATTAACTTAATTGTGAATTGCCAGAAAATCGTGCACATAAGATGCTTGATAAAATGCCTAAAAGACATTAATCGACACAAATGTGGTGTTGGTAAAGTAACAAGCTTAGTCATGAGCCGAATGGTTCTAATGATAATTGGCCTGTATGATTTAGGCAATACGAGTGAGGCGTCGGGAAGTCAAGCCGGTGCGGACGCTCGTCTAAAGGGAAAGCTTTAAGGTACGTGGTTAACGCTACTTTAATATTGATGATTTAGTTTTCATTTTAATGGTTTACTAGTTTGAACAAATTAGAGTTGTGTTGGTTGGGTTGTCTAAAATGAGGGACTTCATAATGGCAACCCAAAACGAGCTAAAATGGTGGGTACAAACCGGGTAACGGAAGTACCTCATCCGTAGGCCATAAACCCGTGTGTTGGGGAATGGGAAGAATACTATTAATACGCAAACCAGTAATGGGAGCGTGTGTATTGAAGCAAGGGATCCGAAACGGGTCATACTTGTTGCAAAGAAATGCCCCGTACTGCGCTTTAATGACTTAAAATTGCAGAAATTGGTATAAACGGGTCAAAACAGCAAAGTAGGAAAGATATGCAGAAGCTACCGTAAATTACGGTACCACCGTAATTTACGGTGGAGGGTAAATCTTTACGGTGATTCTCTACTGATTTACGGTGGAACCATAAACGTCCAGCGCCCACCGTAAATTACGGTGACCATCGTAATTTACGGTGGAGCCCTGCCAAAATTGTCAAGTTTTGTAGGATTTCGTATTTCGAATCCGTTTTAAGTATACACTTAATTATGTGAAATTTGAAGGATTCTAACATTATTATTTTGCTAAATTTCCAGCTTTCAAGTAAGTCAATCAAGCGGATGGTGATCAACACAAGGCTTATGAACCGAACACATTCAAGAAGAAGATCTTCACTTTTGTCTTAGATGTTCGTTAGTGATAATTTTGTAATGAAAGGAATACTTATGTATCCCTTAAGTGTTGTGGGGGTTTTTAAACACTTATGTGCTAAATTAGGATCAATATTAGTGTTGTGTTTTAAATGATTATTATCTTTCTTATCTAGTCGGTAAAAATATTGGGTATTTTAAATTAGAGTGTTACAAACTGGTTCAGTTGAAACCTTGTGGGGTTAGCTCAAAGAAAAAGTCAAACCCGTTTTTTGGTGAAATAGGTTCGGGTTCTGACCTGGTTTTTTTGGGGAAAGGCTCGGGTTTGACCGGTTTGAAATCGGGTACTGGTTTGGTTTGGATTTGACCGGCTTGAAATTGGGTAATGTTTTTTACCGAATCTGCGTGAAAACATAATGTTCATTTGATTTTTTGACATATAATAAAGAAGACAGTAATGAAATTGGGTAATGTTTCGACCAGTTTGTTTTGTTTTCATTTTTTCAACCTTTCATACCATAGTCAATTAACCCGAACAAAAGTGATACTTTTTGAAACGTTTTTTTTTACCCTGCTCATTTTCACTCAGACCTGTTCCAAACCTAGTGTGATCCAATTCCATTTAACATGACATCCAACCCAACCCGACTTGACTAGGCAGTTTTGGCACCACAAAAGACCCCATTGGAATAGATGTAGCTGTCGCGCTTCGACGACTATATCTTTTCTCATTACATTTGCATCAAATAACTTTTTTTTTTGTAACTGCATTAGGTTCTATCGTTTCGATTTGGTAAAACTTGGGGTACTAAGGGCAATGGACGTTAATTTTTCTGTTAAATCTAGGTAAAACTTGGCGGCGACAAGTACTATTAGCGGCGACATGTCAAGCATTAGCGACGGTTTACTAGCGGCGACTCATTAGCGGCGACAAGTCGCCCCTACTACTTTTAGCGGCGACAAATGGTAGTATTAGCGGCGACAAAAGTCGCCGCTATTGCCAGAATTCTTTGTAGTGTGTATAATAACAAATCAGATGTATGCAAGTAAATAACGCAGCCTATATGCATAGTTACACAAATTTATGTATAAAAGAATACGACCAATACTTATAATAACGCAACTTTGCGTACGGTAGAACAAACTCTTTTTTAAAAAAAAAAGTATTTTTTTAATTGCAACACTTAATATCTATATACATCGAGCCATCGCCCATCTGACCCATGCTTAGTGCCGCCCTGTATGAAAGTACGATAAAAAAAATTTGAACGTTACACCTGAAATTTCAGTCTAGATCTGCCCCTGTATACACACACATACACTTAAATAAAAGATATAAAATACTTGATATTAGAGTTAATTGTCCGGATGGTCCATGTGGTTTCACGTTTTTTCATGTTTAGTCCCCACCTTTTGAAAATAGCAGGTATGCTCCCTATGGTTTGTTATTTTGTTACTCGGATAGTCCCCTGAGTAGATATCAGTTAGTTTGGAAATAGCAGGTATGCTCCCTATGGTTTGTCATTTTGTTACTCGGATAGTCCCCTGAGTAAATGTCAGGGGACTATACGAGTAACAAAATGAGAAACCATAGGGAGCATACCTGCTATTTCCAAAAGGTGAGGACTAAACGTGAAAAAACGTGAAAGCACAGGGACCATCCGGGAAACAGTGATGTTATGATATAACTTGTGTAATAGTTTTATATTTAATATAGAACTTTATAAGCTTTTAGATAAACAAACGGGATTCCTCCAACATAAATATTATGTTATTATTGAGAAGCAGAATAAGAGAGATAAGATAACCAATATTGGAACAAATATTATCAAATTCTTAAAGATAGTTTTATGATGTTCAAAACTAAAATTATTGGGTTTTCTTTTGTGAAGTTATATGTTTCTAGGACTATAATTTTAAATCCCGAATTAACATTGCAAAACTATAACCTGTACTTTTGTTAAAATGACACATGAAGTGAGATCCAAATAGGTGGTGATTTTTTTAGCTTCTTGTTTAATAAAGATACAATTTCATTGTCATTGTATTAATAATAATCTTGTTTTTAAAACCATGTTTTAGTCGTGGAAGCAATATCTAGGGAAGTAAAGTCTCTACTTGTACATTTTATATAGAATTACACATAACAATATCTAGGGATGTTTCTTAAAGATGTTTTATTGTTCTTTGGTGTTAGTTTTTGGCCCCTTATTTCATTTATCTACGGCTTCTATGCCTTTCTGTCGAATTAAAAAAATATATACTTTTTAGTAGGGTGTGACGTATAACTTTGGATTGATCCGACACATTTTCCGTACATAAAAGTACTTTTATATAAGAGTTAACTGTCATCTTCGTCTCTGTGTTTTGATGAAAAATGACACTTCCCTTTAATAAAAAAAAAAGTTGCGTCAGTTCCTTGCTCAACATTTTTGAAACGTGCCACTTCAATCAAAAAAGATAATGCGCCGTTAAAAACGTTGAGGACGTAACTTGCGCAAGGCGTTATCTTTAGCGAAGACATCTATCGCCCCTATTGCCATGTTTTCTTGTAGTACTAGCGCAATTTTTTTTTGACTGAAGTGTCATTTTCCACCAAAACACAAGGACGAAAATGACAGTTGTATCTTTATATAAATTTAGATACACTTATGAGATTATATATTATAAATTTAGATACACTTATGAGATTATATATTATAAATTTAGATGGCTTAGTTTAAAAAGTTAAATAAAGTTGTATGCATAGGAGTACTCTTTTTCTATTAACCAGTTATGTATTGAAAGTAATACCGATGATCGTAATTAGGCATCGACTAGAATCCTATATATCCTAGACACACTTCTAGAAACATCCAAAACATTATAAAGTAAGGATTTTTTTTTTCTATACGATTTTATCGTTTATTTACATGCAAGAATAGAATGTACATGAGATTGTTAGAGATGTTTTGCTTTTTTTTACTAGAAAACTTAAGGTTGTTATTAACAAATATGTTTTGAAGGGGTATGGTCCCAAAAAACCGCGCAAACCTCTTCTGAGGTTGTGCGTGAGACCATACTCCTTATTTTAATAAACTTCATACCGAGAGCCTCGCGCGACCTACACACACTTCCCGATTTGTATCGCGCAAGGCATAGACCACAAGAAGCTAAGATATCAGCACTTAGCATAAAATAATGGAACACATGGACATGCTACCCCCGCGCGGGCTAGTTAGATGCCCAACAAGAGCCACACAGGAGGGGAGCGCAAGTCCACCTCCGGTGGTACACAAGGTACAAGTGGCAGTAAAATGAGTCAATGAGCGTCCAGCAGGCTCTGGTCAATCATGCGCCACGATCGTCTGACGAGAAGTACCCAAGGACGCCTACGTGGCACCAATTAGGGGACGGAGACAACTGTCCCACGATCTCCACTTGTCTGCTGATGGCAGAAAGACAGCAGGGCCGACAACAATGACACGTGGCTCCAATCAAGGTGCGCCAGCACCAAAGAACTTCTAGAAGCCACTAAACGGTCGACACCAGCAAGGCAAGGAGCATATCCGCTATGCTGTCCATTTCCGGCCCGAGGCCCATCAGCCCATATCCTCTTACACCTCTCCGGCTATAAATAGAGACCTCATTCCACAGGTTAAACATTCCATTCCCTCTACTCTCACTCTTAACACTTAATTACTCTCAAAGCAGTCGCTTATTCTCACGCCGGAGCCTGGTTAAGAGGGAAACCCCCACATTCCCCTCTTAACGAGTAACGGTGTTCTGTTTTGCAGGATCATACATCAAGTCGGAGCTCAAATACTCATTAGAAGATTAACCACTATGATAGGAACATAAACCAAACTGATTAGCAACCTTAATCAGTTCAGTGTTTCTTCATTGGCGCCCACCGGTTTTTTCTATAACCACCTTCATCTTCTTTTATTTGAGACTTTGACATCTTTTCTGCCTTCGACCATGACTGGTCAAGGAACCATTCCAGAGTTCGGCTTCGGAGCCAACTCTAACGCAGCGTTGGGTGAAGGAATCCAAAACTTCCAAGCCCAACAAATCGAAGAAATTGGTGAGGTCGACGGAACCAATACTGGGGGCCCGCGCGGGAGCTTCACCCGCATAACTCAAGTGGTCACCCCAGGGAACAACGGAGAAGGACCTTCAAACACAGCGCCAGCTCAGAATGTTTCGGCATTACTAGGCTTACCAGAAGGCGAAACCCCGGCCTCGTGGTATGCCAAAAACATCGCCACTATCAATGCAGCGTACCAGTCGCTGATTGCGCAACAAGCAGTTTTGACGGCAGAACCGTCCTTAGTAACTCCCCCAAGTCAAGGAGCGCGCCAGATGCCTCCACCGCCAAATCTCCAAGGCAGAATAAACAGGCCTCCCCCTACCAGACGTTTGAGCGTACACGACACGCGCGATACAAGAGGGGAAACAGATAGTTATTACGACTATCCGTCAACCCTTCAACGAGGCCCTGTTCACAGCCGGCTCACGCCGCGCAACATGAACAACGAATGGGAAGAGACAGATCCGAATGATCCGACTTGGGTAGATGACGAGGGTTCGTTAGTCTTTAACCGATTGCCAAAAAACCACGAGTACTTCAAGCCGAGACAGCACATCGGGTACACAGAAGAAGCTGAAAGAGATTTCCGCCTGGCGTACCGACCAGCGGAAGCTGCGGAACACTCCAAGTTCATACCGAAAATTGCACTCGCGCCGCTTTCACGAGAGAAACTACCCCCGACTGTCGGGAAATTCAATGGATTGACTGATCCAGACGATCACGTCAGAACATTCACAAGTGTAGGCTGCATGGGAGGTTGGAACATGCCCATGTGGTGTCACTTGTTCATTCAAACTCTTACCGGGCGGATCGCGCCTGGTTTGATAGCCTTCCGCCTGGGAAGATTAAATCGTGGGTAGATTTCAAGACACAGTTTTTGAGCTACTTCAGCCAACAACGTCGCTACCAGCGCGACACAGCCGAAGTAGAAGATATTTGGCGAAGAGACGGTGAAGGTTTGGAGGACTTCATCACCCGTTTTAATAAGGAATGTTTGGAGATAGGCGGCGTCAGTGAACAACTCATGCGTTGTCACTTTAAGAAGGCCATCCGCTGTGATAGTCTCATTAGAACTATCACAGGTAAAGATGGAATGCCAAAGGAGTGGGATAAACTCATGGAGGCTGCAAAAATCGTCGCGCATACCGAGGAGTCACTCGCTGGTAACAAGAGTTATTACTCTGAAGATCGATTCTCTAGAGGAAACACGCGCGACAACAACAAACGCAACAAATACAAGAGTAACGACTGGAAGTCTGGGAGATCAAGAGGCCACGACGACAGGCCGCGCTACAGGGAAGACGCGCGTGAAACGATTGACCGAATCGGTTACAAGAAAGCGGTCAAAGACGACAATCGTGACAAGCACTGGACTCCGCTCACAAAAACGCCAAAAGAAGTATTGATGACGGAGAATCACGATTTCAAGGCTCCCAGGCCTATGACAAACAAGAAGGGGCAAGACCCCAACTTGTACTGCGACTTTCATAAAGACTCAGGGCACTTGACTGATGACTGTTACAGTTTGCGCCAAGAAATCGAGAGAGCACTTAAAAGCGGTAAACTAAGCCACCTGGTGAAGAACGTGCGCAAAGAAACTCGTCAGCTCCAGCGCCATGATGAAGGGAACCACAAGAAAGTCCGACGTCTAGAGACTCACATGGTCAACGGACCTAGGTATAGCGCGAAAGAGAAAGGCAAACGTCCATACGAGCCTTCATGGCAAGAGCAACAGGTCATTTTCCCGATAGTGCGCGGCGGTCCGCGTGCCACACGACCCGTCGTTATTACCGGTATATCGGCCATTATGAAACGGAATACATATTCATTGATCCAGGAAGTACAACAGACATCATTTACGAGCAGTGTTTCAACCAATTTGATGAAGATGACAAGGCGAGACTCGAGCCAGTCGATTATCCCTTGTCCGGATTTTGCAACGAGATGGTCTTCCCACTCGGTCAGATTAGTTTCCCCGTCACGCTTTCTGACGGAAAACATTCAAGAACAACAAATGTGAACTTCATGGTGATGCCAGTGAAATCGAGACATGATGTGCTAATTGGGAGGGAGACCCAGGGTGAGCTGAACATGGTAACTTCAACACCCCACTCTGCGATAGGGTTCCCAACCAAGACAGGAGTAGCAATCATCTATGCCAAAAAGGAAGTGATGTCAACTGAAGAAATGCGCCCAGCAAAAGCGGCGAAAGTTTCTACAACCGAGCCCGAAAAATGGGTCCTAAACCGCAAATACCCAGAGCAAACAGTGACCATTGGCCACGCCATTTCGTCAGACATCCGAACGCATTTGAAGCAATTATTGTTCCGAAATATGGATATATTTGCCTGGACCCCGGCAGACATGACCGGTGTCCCGCGCAACATAACCGAACATTGCTTAAACACTTACCCCTCTGTTGAACCGAAGGTCCAAAGAAGACGCAGCTTGGGAGCAGACAAAACGAAAGCAATGAACGAGCAAGTATGCGAATTGCTCAAAGCTGGGATCTTGCGGGAGGTACGATATCAGAGTTGGGTTGCGAACCCGGTGATGGTTGAAAAATCAAACAGCGGATGGCGAATGTGCATAGACTACACTGATCTCAACAAGGCATGCCCAAAGGATTGCTATTCCTTGCCTGAGATCGACAAAAAGATAGACTCGCTAGCGCCGTATAGATGGAAGTGCTTTTTGGATTGCTACAAAGGGTATCATCAAGTTCAGATGAAACTCGAAGATGAAGACAAGACAGCCTTCAGAACTGATCTTGGAATCTTCTGCTACACAAAGATGCCCTTTGGCCTGAAAAATGCTGGCGCAACATATCAACGATTGATGGATAAGACCTTCGCAGGAGACATCGGAAAGCATATCGAAGTTTACATCGATGATCTAGTGGTTAAAAGTCCCGAAGAGGACCAAATGTTGAAAGACATCGAAAAAACGTTCAATTCACTGCGCAGTGTAAACATGAAGCTGAATCCAGCCAAATGCTCCTTTGTATGGAAGAAGGGAAGTTTCTAGGCTTCATTGTCACGAACGGCGGTTTCAAAGTGAGTCCAGAGAAAGTACAGGCTATAGAGCGAATGTCCTCACCGCGAACCATCAAAGAGATGCAACGACTGGCCGGCCGACTGGCCGCGCTTAATCGTTTTCTCTCAAATCACGCCGCGAAGTCGTACCCCTTTATTAGCACGCTGCGCAACTGTGTGAAGAAGCAGGAGTTCAAGTGGACACCCGAGGCCGAGACAGCTTTTCAGCAAATGAAAGCGTGTCTGATCGAACTCCCTACCCTGACTGCACCATTCGAAAAAGAGCCACTCCTACTGTACCTGTCTTCTTCAGACATGGCGGTAGGGTCGGTACTATTGGTGGAGAGAAACGGAGTCCAAACTCCAATTTATTACGTCAGCAGGGTACTCACTGACCCGGAAACAAGATATTCCACGATGGAAAAATTGGTCCTCGCGCTGCTACACGCCTCCCGAAGGCTGCGCAGATACTTTACAGGCCATGTGATAACGGTGCTTACCAATTTCCACATCGGCACAATATTGCAAAAGCCTGAGACATCAGGCAGGTTGGCAAAATGGGCCATTGAGCTGGGAGGCCATAACATCTTGTACAAGCCACGACCAGCCATTAAAGGTCAAGTCCTAGCCGACTTCATCACAGAAGTGCCGGCCGATAAAATCAAAGAATGCGAACTGATAGAGACTCCTGAGACAGACGTGACTGATGATACTTGGATGCTTTATACTGATGGAGCATCCAATGAAGATGGCGCAGGAGCAGGATTGCGCCTGGTGAGCCCCGAGAATCATGAATTTACTTACGCCATCAAGTTGGACTTTAAAAACACCAACAACGAGGCGGAGTATGAAGCATTTCTGGCAGGCTTACGCCTCGCCATCAAAATGGGAGCCAAAAGCTTACGAGCACATGTCGACTCACTCCTGATAGCCAGCCAAGTCAATGGCATATATGATGCGAAAGGTGAAGTCATGGCCTTGTATCTGGAGCAGGCAAAAGAATTGCTCCAACAATTCAAGTCTCACAAGGTTATCCACATCAATCGCTCCGAAAACAAACCAGCTGATGCCTTGAGCAAGCTTGCGTCGACTTCTTTCCAACATCTTGCCAAAGATGTAAGGATAGAAGTACTCAAGAATCCATCAGTGTTGTTGCGACAAGTAAACGTGATCGAAATGGGGCAACCATCCTGGATGACCCCTATCATCCAGTACTTGCAAGAGGGGATACTCCCTGAAAACAAGGCGGAGGCAAGGAAGATACAAAACAAGGCCCTGCACTATGAAATGAACGGCGGTATTTTGTACCGAAAATCCTTCTTGGGACCACTCCTGCGCTGTGTGGACCCCCAAGATGCGAACTATCTGATCAGGGAAATCCACGAAGGGATTTGCGGTATTCACGCAGGACCACGCATGGTTGTCGCAAAGATCATGAGCGCCGGGTATTACTGGCCAGGGATGCATGTCGATGCCCTGAGGGAAATCCGTAAGTGTGATTCCTGTCAACGACACTCTCCGAAAACCCTGCGCCCCAAGAACGATCTTATCCCTGTATCCACTACATGGCCTTTCCAGCAGTGGGGGATCGATATGGTGGGACCCTTCCCAGATGCTCCTGGCGCCGTCAAATTCATAATAGTGGCCGTCGATTACTTCACAAAATGGGTGGAAGCCAAAGCCCTCGCGTCAACTACAGCTATGATGGTGCGCAAGTTCATTTGGGAGCACATCATATGCAGATTTGGCCTCCCGCTCAAAATTGTAACCGATAATGGCACCAACTTTGCGTCAGAAGACCTTCAGAAGTGGATGAAGGAGATGAAAATCGAGCACACTTTCACATCCGTTGCGCACCCCCAAGGCAACGGACAGGTGGAAAGCGTGAACAAGTGCATTGTCGAGGGGATAAAGGCCCGACTGGGCACAAGGCGAAGAGGTTGGGTAGATGAGCTCCCGAGCATCTTGTGGGCTCATCGAACCATGCCAAAAACTAGTACCGGCGAAACCCCTTTTAGCTTAGTGTATGGCTCAGAGGCGGTTATCCCGGCAGAAGTCGGCCTACCCTCCCCGCGCTTGACAGCGGTCAACGCAATCGACAACGAAGCGGAGAGACGTCTTGACTTGGACTTATTGGAAGAAAGGCGCGAAATCGCGCGAATCAGGGAAGCCAAATACAAGACCCAACTGGAAAGGTACTACAACACAAGAGTCCGCATTTGTACCTTCACTCCAGGAGAATACGTCTTCCGAGATAATGAAGCGTCAAATGCGGAACGTCCAGGAAAGTTAGCACCCAAATGGGAAGGCCCATATCTGATCCACGAAGTGCTAGGCAAAGGGGCTTACAAGTTACGCACCCTAGATGGCTACATTCTACCGCGAACATGGAATGCGCAACAACTGCGCAAATGCCATATGTAACTTACTTCGGCCATGCGCCTCTTTACTTTTCTATGTTGGCTATACGCCGTTTGCAATTAATGTATGATTGGCCTAAGCGCCCGTTTCCGAATTAATGAAAGCATACGACATGTTTTCTATTACTTCTTTCGTTACAAATGCATGTTAAACTTCTGATTAGCGCGAAAACACTCCAGCAACTTAGAAATTATCAAAAGACCGCCTCCAAGGTCCTCCGCGAACAAAGCGCGAGACCGGGCAGTTCCATTTTACTTGAAGAGACTTCCGTTTATTCGAGCTAATTTAACCTAAGTTTTTGACAAACAGTGCAATAATTGTAACGGGAATGAACACACTTAATGTCATATAAAACATGCGCAACAACGCAGCATTGTACAGTCAAAATGCAAAAAATTACAAGGCAAAGCCTATCGACAACACCTATTCTAGTTAATCATGTTGATTTCCATCATCATCGCCATCATTATCAGTTCCATCATCACCACCATTTCCATCGCCGTCGCCATTTCCACCATCATCGCCAACTGTTTCCTCCTCATCCGATAACTCCACAGTCACTGGAGGATCAAGAATGGCCTTAAGACGCTGACACCAGTCGTCTTTCTTTAAAGCTTCCACGACCAAATCCATCACAGGCAAAGTAAGGTTGTCATAAGCATCCTCAGCACGCGTAAGCGCAGCATTCTCCTGATCGGTCACCGAGCAATGGCTCACATCAAACTCTTGTCCTAGCATCTCCTCAATGTGTTGGGCACATTCCAGATAGCCCCCTCGATGACCCACTGCGCGAACAGAATCCGTAAGAGCAGCTACAGCGCGATCCAGCTCACCAGCATTGAGGATAGAGTTGGCAACCTATAACGGGAACCGCATATTAGGACCAGCTAGCAAATCAGGCATGCAAAACTATGCAAGTACAAACTTACCAGCACTACTCCACGAGTGCGCATCCATTCAGCCTCAGACGCAAGCGTGTCAACGATGCCCTGGGCCTCTGAGTAGTTGGTCTGAGCCACATTAAGAGCAGCAGCGCTGACAGCACGCGCCTCTTCAGCAGTGGCAGCCTTAACCCTCTCTGCCTCGAGGTCGATCTCCAAGGACTCGCATCTGTCAATCTGATCATTCAGACGGCGTTTAAGCTCAGCGATCTCGACATCCTTGGCCTGGAGATCCTTATCCTTGCTGGATAGTTGCACCTTTGTCTCAGCCAACTCAGCCTGAAAAGCGACAAAAGATTTAAGCCACTTTGTAAACAACATAGCAAGGAAAAGTAAAGTGGTAAACTAACCTCCATCTGCTGCTTGGCAGCCTTCTCAGCCTGCGCATCTTCAACTTTCGCCGTCAGCTCAGCAACTTTTGCTTCAAGATCAACAATCTTGCTCCGAGCCGCGAAGGCGCGCTCATTATCCTTCTCACATATACGCTTGAACTCGGCCTTCTCCTTGGCCAATTGTTGTTCAGCAATGTGGAGTTTATTTTTAAGGCCCTCGCGCCCCCATTCCTCGGCCTTCTTGTCTGCATCAAACTTGGCCTTCTCCTCATCAAAGATGGCCTTGGACTTCTCAAACTCAGCGATACGCTTTAGCATCCGCTCGCGATAACCCTCCCAGTCTGCCCGCTCCCTAACCATCGTTCGCCACTCGCGAACAATCTGATGGTTGGCGGCGCGAGCATTAGCTTCTCCAAGCACGAAGGTGCGATACAACATTTCATGGGTCTTCGCCCTCTGCCGGTTAACCTCTCCAGGAGTAAACGAGTTCAAAAACCAATCACGGCAGGGCCCGAATTCCTGAAATGTGTCCCTCTGCTTCAAACTCCAGGGAGCTTGGTGAGGGGCATCACCGCGTTCTTCCTTGATATAACTCTTATAATATATATCACCAACGGTGTCCTTCGCCCCAATGACGTTTGGGTTATAGCCCCCAGCTCCACCAGAGCTCGCACCACTAGAGGTATACCGACTCGACCCCTTGGAAGTATGTATCTTTGAACGGTCATGGGCCTCAGCATGCGCGAGGTGGGCAGGTTTGACGACTTCAGACCCTTGAACATTGACAGGTTTGTCCACAGCCTTCTTTTGTTCTCGCTCCCTCTCCAACTCGACGACTCTCTTCTCCTCAGCCTTTTTTCTCTTCTCCTCCTCAGCATTCTTCCTCTTCTCCTCTTCAACTTTCTTTTTCTCTTCCTCAGTTTTTTTCTTCTTATCCTCTTCAGCTTTCTTCTTTTTCTCTTCCTCCTTACGACGTTCCTCAGCTTTTCGCTGCGCGTCAACAGCCTTCGCCACGTCTTGTTCAGCAATATGCTTCTCTTTAGCAGACTCATCACCAGCAGTTTGAGAAGACTTGATCGTAATTTTCGGCCTCTTCGACTCTGGCTCAGTAAACGTGACCCCCTTCTCAGGGGTCTTCTTCTTGATCTCTGCAGGAAAGAAAACAAATAATTAAGCAAGGAAAATAAATAAAGGGAGAGAAATCAGGAGCTTACCAGGAGAGAACTTGTACAAAGAGCGCAGTTTGCTCGTCTTCCCAACCAAGGGAAGCACGTCAACAATCGGCGCAGAGCCCACACCAGCTGTGGTCTCACTCCTAACTCTTTTTCTGCCAACCAACTGGGCAGCAGCATCTTCTTCTTCTTCTTCAGTTTCCTCTTCATGCACCGAAGGGGTCGCGCCAGCATCAGGGTTACGAGAACCCGCGCTTCCAGAACTCTTTGAGCTACCCGCTCCAGTCTTTACATCAGCTGCGCGTGATAAGCCTTCAAGTGAGTCACTTATTATCACATAATCGTTTAAGTCACTCTGTCGAAGGCGAAGAGTACCTTTAACAGCGGCAGCGGTTGCGCGACTACTACCAGCCCCCTTGCTGGTCACCTCCGGACCCGCTTTAATTGTTTTCTTTTTCTTCACGGGTTTTTTCTTCTTCTCTTCTAGGTCAATCCCCAGGTCGCGCAACACACCTGCAAATATATTAGACCACGAACTTAGCTCGCCGTTTGAAGACCCTACAGACTCCTCGCTGGAAAGATAAAGAACCTCTTTTCCAGCAGGAGTCACAGAGCGCAAAGGACGAGGTTTAGGGAATTGCGCACCTTCTGTTGCAATTGGCGACGCGGCAAATGCATCAGCAACAGGGTACATGAAGTTGCCCCTGATCTGCTGATACCAGCTCTCTTCATCCTCGCGCAGCGGGCGCACGCCCATTGATCCAGCAAAAGTTGCGAATGCAGCTTGATATAGTTGCGCATCTACACGTCAGAATATACTATGTAAGATAAAAACAAACTTGAATCAAAGGAGAGGAAGAAAGTCACTAACCCTGATCGCCAATCTTCAAGACAGGGACCTCTTTGCTGTCGGGTGACCACCGGTCACTCATCTGCGCAGCTACCAACACATTTTCCCCAAACACCCGATTAGGGTTAGGGGTTAATTGTTGGTACCACAGTGCTTGCTTGGGGATTGGAAGATCCTCCTTCAAAACAGCCTCAGTCTAGTCCCTGAACGGCATGGCAATCGGAAGCACCTCCTCCCTAATGAAGAAAAACTTGGGTTTCCAATCGTGAAAACTCTTAGGAGGATTTAGTAAGATCTTCTTTGCAGCACCATGGCTGGCAAAAGAGAAGAAACCCATTGTTCTTTGCAACTGATAAAAAGCCCGGAACTTCTCGACAGTCGGCTCAATACCATGAGATCGGCATAGAAATTCGAAGTGACGAACCCGAACCATCCCAGGAGGGCTCATCTGGGAAAGGTGAAAATTGTAAAAGTGCAAGATGTTTCCCAGAAAGTTAGTCGCCGGTAACCTAAAGTTACCCTGAAGGAAAAAGTCTTCATATAGGGTAATGTAACCCGGCGGTGCGTCGGCGGCGGTCTGGCCCTGAGCCGGGTACCGAGCATCCCACTCCGGTGGGAACCGGAAGCCTCGAACAAATTGTTCAAATAGGCCGAGATCCCACTTGAGGACAGGAACCGGACCCTCCTCGGTAGAAACAGCCTCATGGTGTTCTTCAGTCATCGTAACAAGAAAAAGTTTTTGAAGAAAACTTGAAGATCTGAAGAACTCTCTTGAAGATCGGAAGAACTCTTGAAGATTTGAAGAAAACTCTTGAAGATTCAAAGAGACGAGAGGAAAGTAGAAAGCAAAGAAGAGAGAAGTGAGAGCCTTCTCACATCCCTTCAGATATATATACCCATCGCATTTAATGTGATGGTTAAGCGTGGGCCTCACTCTCCTGACACGAAGTGCAACCGCCGCAGTTGGCATGATGACACCCGTGCCAGGGGTCAACTCAAACGTCGCACTCAACGACTTATCCTACCAATTTGCCAGAGTTCAAATTTCGAAGTTTCCCGCCAAAAAATTACAAGTAACTTCAGGCAAAAGTTACCAGGGCCGCGCAAGCTAACACCGCCTTAGCAACACCTCGCGCCCGATCAGATACCCAATGAACCACTTGGAACCTGCCTGGATAAGCTGCGCGGTTGAAAAAAACAATTTTACAACGCGCCACACCAACCAAAATCAAGAGAGCATTCCCCTACTACTTTTATTTTTCTAAGTTCAGAGCTCCAACCACTTGCGTCGCGCATGGTGCAGCACTGGACTGGGGGGACTTGAAGGGGTATGGTCCCAAAAAACCGCACAAACCTCTTCTGAGGTTGCGCGTGAGACCATACTCCTTATTTTAATAAACTTCATACCGAGAGCCTCGCGCGACCTACACACACTTCCCGATTTGTATCGCGCAAGGCATAGACCACAAGAAGCTAAGATATCAGCACTTAGCATAAAATAATGGAACACATGGACATGCTACCCCCGCGCGGGCTAGTTAGATGCCCAACAAGAGCCACACAGGAGGGGAGCGCAAGTCCACCTCCGGTGGTACACAAGGTACAAGTGGCAGTAAAAGGAGCCAATGAGCGTCCAGCAGGCTCTGGTCAATCATGCGCCACGATCGTCTGACGAGAAGTACCTAAGGACGCCTACGTGGCACCAATCAGGGGACGGAGACAACTGTCCCACGATCTCCACTTGTCTGCTGATGGCAGAAAGACAGCAGGGCCGACAACAATGACACGTGGCTCCAATCAAGGTGCGCCAGCACCAAAGAACTTCTAGAAGCCACTAAACGGTCGACACCAGCAAGGCAAGGAGCATATCCGCTATGCTGTCCATTTCCGGCCCGAGGCCCATCAGCCCATATCCTCTTACACCTCTCCGGCTATAAATAGAGACCTCATTCCACAGGTTAAACATTCCATTCCCTCTACTCTCACTCTTAACACTTAATTACTCTCAAAGCAGTCGCTTATTCTCACGCCGGAGCCTGGTTAAGAGGGAAACCCCCACATTCCCCTCTTAACGAGTAACGGTGTTATGTTTTGCAGGATCATACATCAAGTCGGAGCTCAAATACCAATTAGAAGATTAACCACTATGATAGGAACATAAACCAAACTGATTAGCAACCTTAATCAGTTCAGTGTTTCTTCATGTTTCTAGCACTATATTTTTAGATCCCAAATTAACATTTGCAAAACTATAGTATATATCGTGAACATTTTATTAGAATGAGTAATGATACATAATGTGAGATGATTTTCTTTTTAGGCACCATATTTTTAGTTGTGAAAGCAATATTTATAAAAGTATGGTGTGTAACTTGTACATTTTAGATATAAACTAGAATTACGACCCGCCGCAATGCGGCGGGAATTCTTTAGTTATAACTAAGTCGATTTAGGATGCGCACGTTATGTTAAACCTGTCAAACGGGAAAAAATAGACGATGTAAAAACGTTCACCCACACACGCACGTTGCGTCGTGTTAACTCGCGTTAGAACGAAATGTAAAAACGTTAAACCAAAGACGCACGTTGCGATGTGTTAAGTCACAAAATTTCGAATGAGCTATAAAGTGAAAAAATTCAAAAAATCCCCAAAGCCAAGGTTACAACAATGGAACAACCATGTGAATAACCATTTTTTCTTTGAAAACCCCCCCAAAAGCCAAGATTACAACACATAAGTAAAAAAAATCAAAGTGGTTAAATCGCAAAAGATTGAAATTTTTGAATTAGAAGTGAAAAATCAAATTAATTAAAGGGGTTAAATTACCAAAGATTAAACTTTAAACTTAAATTGTCAAAGACTAAAACTCTAGTGTTAAAAAGGAAACAAAGATTAAAACTTTAAGCTTAAATTGTCAAAGATTAAAACTTGAAGGTTAAAATGGAAAATTCCATTTTTTTTAAACTCTCCCAAAGCCAAAGTTACAACCACCTTATGCTTGAAGTAGTTGATTATTTATAGGTTACTAATTACACACGAGAGTACTTGTAGTACTTTAAATAAGATTTCTTTTTTTTCTAAAAAACTAATAATTAACTTAGAATGAGAAAAACGTTATATAACTTCCTTCTAGAAATATCTATAAAAATATTATAAAGTAATAATTAATAAAGACAAAAGGCATCTGAAATTAAAGTTTCTATGCAACTTGCTCCTCCTACTTGCATGACACCCAACCAAATTCAAACTAATTGCATGCAACTTGCAAACCCCTTTCTCAATCTTCACACATATATTTCATTTGTATACATATATACACAATAATATCATATCAATTATCATATCACATGCTACGTACGATACTGTCAATTCATTCAATAACTGGAGAAAGGGGAGAATTTGATTAAGCAACCATAAAGAATCAAATTACAAATCATGGGTTGGTAGACATGCAACAAGCTGCGCCGCCATCCCCTTTTGAATTGTAAATCCTACTCGGCTAAACACATAGCTATGGCCTACTGACACTGTCGCATGCGCAAGTGCTGTCTTTTGAACCCGCTTCAAGAAACCGGACGCCACAGGGGCCAGACAACCAAAGGTATCGAACGCGAAAGGAAGGAAGGCATGTTGATTATCTATGCAGGCCTGCTCGTGCTTGGATAACAAAATCTACCAATCATGTGTTCCTTCATTCAAATCCAACGAATTCAAGAAAACCCTAAATCCACCGTAAACCTCTCAAACTATTGAGCCAAAGAGTCTTCCTTCATATGAGAAAATGTTTCATACTATTAATTTAAAATCTCTCAATTAATCTCTTGAACCTCATATATACTACGGAATTGTTTATTCAAAGCATCCCATAACTCCTTGGCATCCTCATAATGGAGCAATCCAGCATAGATTTTATTGGGTAAAGCCATGGCCAGTAAACTGAATGCCTTAGCATCAAGCTCCAACTTTTAGAAATCTTGCTCGGAGTAATTGGTGGGTTTCTTAGGAATATTAACATTCAGTTGTTCGGTACTCGGAACAGAAGGAACATGAGGGTCGTATACCACTAATCTCCAGCAAGCGGTGTTCTACTGTGACAAGTGGTGACCCATTCTTCATTGCCATATCGTGAATTCATGAGAAATGAGCATCAGAGGCTTGTTTACCGATCTGGTATTATGAGGATCATGAGTGATTGACATCTCTTTGAATTCTATTGAGTATTTCTCAGAAAACAGAGTATCAGAAACAAATTGATGATCTGATTTTTCTCAACATTCTTTGATTACTCAATCAGTTATTAACTTGAGCTATTTTATGTTTTGAATCAATGGTGAAGTCAATTTAGTAAACCTTGCTTTGATGTTAATTGTTGGATCTGAGAGTGTGTGTAGTGTTTGTTTTTCTAATAAAATAGTTGAATCAAATTGTAAAGTTAATCAGACAGTAATAAACGAACACATCAATCTAACACAACTGTATTTGGGAATGATTGCAAAATAATTTCATATTTGAATTCAAAGAATGTAATACAATCACAAGGTACAACGTACTCCCCCTCACCAGGTGAACACTCTCTCACTTAGTTCTTATGCTCTCAGGCTCTAAGTATTAAGGATAACAATGAAAGGAAATAACTATATATAGGAGGAGAGAATAGTATGTGACTTCACCATGAAAGCGACCCTAAACAACTCATTAAATGAGTGTAACTACCAATAGTTGATAAAATTACTAGATAGTTACACTGTTATATTAAACTGTTAGATTTGATGTATAACTGAGAGCAAGTGGATTCTATAGAACAACTGGTTTGACCCAGCTCTTCTATATGTCCAGCACCTTTTTGACTTAAAGCTAAATCATAAAGCCAAACCCTAACCTCTAAATATTAAACTCTAAACCCTAAAAGCGAAACATAGAAAAACACAACACAAATATCAATTGTTTGATAATCTTTTCTCGAGTTTTCTCACAAAAAAGAGTTTTCTAAATATTAAATATATAGGGGAAGGATTTAGAGAAAACACCCTAAAGTGTGAAAACACCGAGAACGGTTCTGATCCGTTAGATCAAAACAATGTACGGATTAGATTAGTGCGGTGGCGTTTTCGTAAATAACATCAACTTTATTACGTGCACACGCTTCATTAAGGGTAAAAGGGTCTTTTTACTGCTGTAATACAAAACGCCAAACTCATGAGCAAAACGCCATTAAGATCCCCGCTTTAACCTACAAGCCATACACATCAGTCCCTTTTAGATGAAACGCCATATTTATCTAAAACGCCATTCATACAAAAACGACAAACTTAATGATGAAACGCGTTGCATCTTTAACAGATAGAGGTGAATAAACAGTAACTAAAACTTTACTACTAACATTTGTTATAAAAAATTCCCTTCTAAACTATGTGCCAAAAACATCATTATATAAACGACGTTACTATCACTTCCATTGATCATACTAAAAAACGTCATCTTTAACCAAAACGCCAAATTTCAAAAAATAACTCTGAAAGAAGAAAAATGGCAAACATCGTTTCATGGAGATTCAACCTGAGAATCAATAGATTCGTAATCCTTTTTGACAATAGAAGAAGAGTGTTTGTCAAAACCATCAAAGCCATAATGAACTTAGAAGAAGAAGTACAAAGGGGGATCCTAGCACTTAGCGTTCCTGTTGATAACATCTGTGAGAAAACACAGACGGTTATACGAAGATTAACCAGAAAAATTGGATCGAACAATGCAAATGCAAATGTGGACCCAGTCATCCGATTATCGCGTTTTGATGAAGACACTGACATGGTGACTGTTGTATGTGACAACAGGGAGCAGGAAGACTACATGCTTGAAAACATAACCAAACAGAGTCTTGGGTTCCTAGAGGAGTTATACAACGCAACATGTTTGAACACCGACATAACAGTAAAATTGGCGTTGTTGCATGACATGTTCACATGGGGGGGTCAAAATCTTCAAGAAGAAGAGACCGATGAAAGTGAAGACTTGGATGAGAAATTGGATGAAGAATTCAAAGAAGAAGACGAGGGGAACGATGGATACGTCTCAGATGAAATCCCTTCTAACGAAGAGTTTTAATTTTTTTTTTCTTTTTTTGTCTCATTTTTTGTGCGTTGTTATGTACTTTTCCAATAATAAAATACTTTATTTCTCTAATTAGTTATAAAACGCCAAAATGCCCCAAACGCCAAACATCAAAAGTTAATTAGTTGTATTTATCATCTTTATCTAAGACGCCAATAATATAAAACGTCAAACTTAATGATGGGACGTCTTACAACCTTAACAGATAAAGCTGAACAAACAGTAACTACAAACAGTAACCGAAACGATAGAAACTTTATTACTAACATTTATTATAATAAATTCCCGCCTAAACTACACGCCAAAAACATCTTATATAAACAACGTCTCAGGACCTTTCATTGATCACATAAAAAACAAACGCCATATTTTACTAAATATCATTCAATTTAAAACGTCAGAAAGTTTAAAACCCAAAACATCGTTTCTTGGAGATTCATTTTTTGTTCTCAAAAAAGTTTCACTAAATGGATTCTTAAGTGAGGGTTAACTCAATAAGATTTTGCTGAATGAGATGGACAAATCTTCAAGATAAAGAGATTGATGATAGTGATCTGTTATATAGGATGAGGATCCATTAGGAATCACCCTTTATTGCGAGAACCAGTGTGAACACAACCAAAACTACTTATAAACACACAACTTTTATTAAATTTTCCATTAAAAATAACAATTACTGATGCACTTGTGCATACTTCATATTTCTTGACAACACCAATACAATTTTCCTTCCATCTACACTACCATCCATAATACATTACCAATATTATACAATTTCACTTCCGTCTACACTACCATCTGTAATACATTACCAATATGTATAATATTTCAAACTATGCACATGTGTATCACAAACCTTCATATCATACCAAACAATATATTACATTATAAACAGGCAAATATAACCAAACTATCAACCACCAGATAAAATTAACCAAAATAAGCATATATGCATACATATGACAACATCATTTATAAAGTGATGAACATGTGCATATCTTCCCAACTACATCTTTAAATAACAAACAACGTTTTTTTAACTCTTTAATTAACCATTACATCATCTTCCTTCATAGCATCATTACATCATCATCGTCCATAACACATCTGACATTTTTGTACCGTTTATTCATCGATTTCAGAACAAAAGTTACATTCTTCAGTTTTCTTTTCCATTTATTGTTCTACAATAATAGACTAGCGATGATCACGGTACCCGCTTGGTACCGATCCGGTACAGAAAAATGAGAAAAATGAGTACCGGTACTAAATATACCGGTTTGGTACCGGTATTTACTAGTGCTTCACCCGTAAATAGCGGTACCATACCGGTACCGAAAAGCAGGAAAAGTGGGTACAAGTACTAAATATACCCGGTACGGTTCGGTACCGCTACCCGGTACCAAATGTTCATCCCTATATGTCACACCCCAACCGATGGCGGAATCATCGGGGCGCGGCACTGAGCGAAACAGATTGTCCAGAAGTTTCCATAACAACTATATTTACCAAATATTTAAAGCAACACGTCCCATACCATGTCATATAAGATAATAATTATTACAGAAAAGATCTAGTCAAATTGTTCTGTTCCGGAAACTCAGATTCTTATTACAGACAATTATTTATTGTTGACCTAGGTCTTTCCTAGCCTCGATTTCACAGCAAAGAAAGCAAATAAGCATCCTAAGCACCTGTCACATACGTTAAAGTAAAAGTCAATACACATAGTGTAAAGGTGAGCATACAAGTTTAATAGATATAATAGAGTTCGAAATTGATTACGCATAACCAGCACGTACACATAGTGAAATGAGGCATGTTAGTTATCGACATGAACCTATCGATACCAATGACTGCGGGTTGACTGCCCAAGGCAGTTCGCGGTACACACTCACCACTGTGAGCCATGTAAGTAATTGTCCTTAACAACCCCTGAGTGAACAGGTGCTGAGTCCAAACTAATAGTACTATCGTTGCTAAGGCAGGTAGACAGCATTCCATGTGTAAACATAACAAACAAGCATTCATTAAGTCACGTATAACATGCGGTAATGGTTAGCGTTAAAGTATTGCGTAGTGTGTTCGATGTGATTTAGAATAAGTAACGTATGTAACACCCAAAAGTGCATAAAGCAAAAAGGGATCGAGTATACTCACAGCGATTAGTGGATTGAAGGGAGCGCTAGAGAGTAGGGTTAGCCTGATCAGAACGATAGCATAATGATAAGCGACGCGTAAAACGATGCAAGTGTTAGTGGGTCGAACAGCAGGTCGATCGGATGGTAGTCCGATCGGTTGGCTGATCGTGCAAGTGGTAATCCACTCGGATGGTCACCCGATCGAGTGGCCTTTCGATTGGATTATTTCTTCCTTCGAGAAGGATGTGTTTGTGTGTGATGGCTTGACTTTTGAAGTTTTTGTTGTAGTATTTTGAAAACATAGCAGTATCACTACCTTTCAGGTCGATCGATCGAACGACCGTTCGATCGGGCGATTCCCCGATTGGTTGGACACTTTAGTGAGAACAAGTTCACAGCAGGACGGTCACTCGATCGGATAGCCATCCGATCGGGTGGCAATCCTGGTGCATTGAACATGTTGAAAAATTGATTAAGTGTCAGAACATCTCATGATCAAAGTGACAAGCCGATCGGATGGTAGGTCGATCGGACAGCACCTCGTTCGATGCCCAAACCTTAAAAGTTTGAAAGTAGAAGTTTAGTGTGGGGCCAAGGTGCAAGTCGTTCGATTGACAGCCTGTTCGGATGACAGTCCGATCGGATGGTGGTCCGATCGGACGGCATTCCGTCCTGGTCGTTCCGTTCGTCTTACACTTGGTCGTTTTGATAGCTTGTCGTTTTATCGAGATGTTTTGATAACGTGTCAAGCAACAGAAACCTCGTCAACACTTGGTACTCCTGATCGGACATGATTAACCCAAACCTGATTAGTTTAACTGTTCAAGACGGTGTTCCATGTTTAACCCGAAATCGGTAAACCTCGTGGATAGAATTCAGATCTTGGACCAACACAACCACAAGAATGAGTAGGAAGTCGGTGTAAGTTCCGATTCTATCGGTTTTTGAGTGCATTGAGTGTCAAAGAGTTGAAAGAAAGTTGGAAAACCTTCTCTTAATCCTTTTCACCGTGAATATGTTTAGATCTATGAAAGATCTTTGTTTGTTTATGTGGAAATCGGTTAGATTCAAGTTGTTCTTGAAGGATTGAAGCCAAAACATGAAGTTCCTAAGAACACCATGATGACATCACCTTAGAACACCCCAAATCTAGTGATTTCACGGTTAAAAGTTAAGATTCAAAAGATAGAAAAGTGTAGAATCGTGTGTAGATCAAAGATGTACAAGATTTTGGTTGAGATCTTACCGGAATTGAGAGAAATCGGAGAAAGAGCAAGGTTGAAGCGCTGGTCGGACAGAGAGTTCCAAAAGTAGAAAGTGTGATGGTGACATGGGGTATTTATAGGGTTACCCAAAGTAGAAAGGAGTGGGTCGATTGGGTGGCAGCCTGATCGATTGGCTGGCCGATCGAGCGGCAGGTCGATCGATCGACTGGTCAATCGGTTGGTCACCTGGTCAATTGGCTAGTTGGTTCGAGTGTTTGGTGCGACGAGTTTTGCTGTTTCGATTGCGATTGCGAGCATTGCGATGCGATGGAGTTTCTCTTTCAAATTACTTTTAATCCCAACTACTATATCTAACATACAATCATCCTAGATCATTTGTGTTTAGCGTCTGTGTTTCGATTGCAAGTGAGTTTTGATTGCGTTTCGATTGATCATCATAACATAACATAATTAAACACGCACAAGTAACATATAAAAGGCACACACGTATATAATTAACCAAATGCGTAATTCAAGTTGCGAGCGCGATTGCGATAAGCGATGACATATGTGTTAAGCATAATTTAGACTAACTACGAGTCAAAGAAGTCAAAACAGGATTCGAGCAAGGAGTGATAGATCGCAATTAGCAATCTTTTCCTTCTTTGACTTCAATATTGACTTTGACTTTGACTTTCGAAACATGGGGTGTTACAGCCTCCCTTAGTTGAGGGAATTTCATCCCGAAATTAGGCTTCAGTCGTAACAAACAACTGCGGGTACTTCGCCTTCATGTCGCTTTCGAGTTCCCAAGTGAACTCTGCGCCTCGTTTGCCTTCCCATCGGACTTTCACAATAGGAATGCGCGAGCGTCTGAGCTGCTTGGTTTGGCGATCCATGATTTCGACAGGCTTCTCCACGAAGTGTAGTGTTTCGTTTATTAGAAGGTCATCAAGAGATACAATTAAATCATGCTCAGCCAGGCACTTTCGGAGGTTCGAAACGTGGAAAGTCGGGTGGACGTTACTCAGTTCCTCCGGTAGTTCGAGTCTGTAGGCGACTTTTCCGACCCTTTCCAGAATCTTAAAAGGTCCAACATATCGAGGCGCTAGTTTCCCTTTCTTACCGAATCTGACCACACCCTTCCAAGGTGATACCTTTAGGAGTACGTAGTCGCCAACGTTAAATTCAAGGGGCTTGCGTCATCTGTCGGCGTAACTTTTCTGACGACTTCGAGCTTTCAACAGATTGTCTCGTATCTGGAAGATTTTGTCAGTTGTTTCTTGCAGTAGCTCAGGACCGGTTAATTGCGAGTGACCGATCTCGTGCCATACAATAGGCGATCGACATCTTCTTCCATATAAAACCTCAAATGGTGCCATTTGAATGCTGGAATGATAACCGTTATTATACGAGAATTCGACTAACAGCAGGTAAGTGTCCCAATTACCACCAAAATCTATGACACACGAACGGAGCATGTCTTCAAGGGTACGAATCGTTCTATCAGTCTGACCGTCGGTTTGAGGATGGAATGTGGTACTCAGATTAAGCGTAGTACCGAGAGCTGCTTGAAATGTTTCCCACAGTCGCGAGGTAAACCGAGCATCACGGTCAGAGATGATGTCGCGAGGCGTCCCATGATTACAAATGACCTCATCAGTGTAGATTCGGGCTAATCGTTCTACCTTGTAGTCTTCTCGTATTGGTAGGAAGTGAGCAGATTTGGTCAAACGGTCAACAACAACCCAAATGCTATCGTGACCTGCATTCATTCAGGGGAGTTTGGTTATGAAGTCCATAGCTATGCTTTCCCACTTCCACATAGGGATCGGTGGTTGTTCGAGCAAGCCAGAGGGTCTTTGATGTTTGGCCTTAACCTTCGAGCAAGTTAGGCACTTTCCAACGTAGAGGGCGATATCCCTTTTCATGCCCGACCACCAGTACTTGTAGCGAAGGTCCTGGTACATTTTATCGGCACCATGATGAATAGAATATCGGGATTTGTGGGCTTCGTCCATCAAAATCTGTCGCAAATCGTTCCGCTTAGGGATTCAAATTCGGTCCAGGTAATGGAATATCCCATTCGACTTATTAACAAGCTGGGCTCCATCGTGGTGAATCCTTTCTTTCTTCAAAGTGCGTTCGTTAAAACACGCATGCTGGGCTTCGCGGATGAGGGTCTCGAGGTGATGTTGGGCTGGAACATTGGGAATACTGTGCAGATAGCTTCGTCAGCTGAGAGCGTCGGCAACGACATTTGCTTTGCCTGGGTGGTAACGAATCTCACAGTCGTAATCGTTGAGAAGTTCTACCCATTAGCGTTGACACATATTAAGTTCTTTCTGATCAAAGATATGTTGTAGGCTCCTATGATCGGTGAAGATCGTACACTTTGTACCATAAAGGTAGTGTCGCCAAATCTTTAATGCAAAAACAACTGCGCCTAGCTCGAGGTCATGAGTTGTATAGTTCTTCTCGTGGACCTTGAGCTGACGAGATGCGTAGGCGATAACCTTGTCTCGCTGCATGAGAACACAACCAAGACCAAGGGTTGAGGCGTCGCAATAGATAATAAAGTCGTCGTTTCCGTCGGGTAAAGTGAGAATAGGATCATTGCAGAGCATATGCTTGAGGGTTTGGAAAGCAGACTCTTATTCAGTTCCCCAAGCAAAAGGCTTGTCTTTATGAGTGAGAGCGGTAAGCGGCACAACGATTTTAGAGAATCCTTCGATGAATCGACGATAGTAGCCCGCTAGTCCAAGAAAAGAACGAACTTCAAACGGGTTCTTCGGTGTAATCCAACTTTTAACTGCTTCAATCTTCGCGGGATCGACATGAATACCTTGACTATTTACAATGTGACCAAGGAGTTGAACCTCCTCCAGCCAAAATTCGCACTTGGAGAACTTGGCATAGAGTCGATTCCCTTGGAGTAGCTCGAGAACCAAACGTAGATGTTGTGCGTGTTCAGCTTTCGACTTGGAATAGATCAGGATATCATCGATGAACACGATGACGAAACGGTCAAGAAATGGTTTACACACGCGATTCATCAGATCCATGAAAACCGCGGGTGCGTTGGTTAAACCAAAAGGCATAACAACGAACTCATAATGGCCGTATCGAGTGCGGAAAGCGGTTTTGGGTATATCCTCCTCTTGAATGCGTAGCTGGTGATAGCCTGAGCGTAAATCGATCTTTGAGAAACACGTAGCACCTTGTTGCTTATCAAACAAATCATCAATTCGGGGCAGGGGATAGCGATTCTTGATTGTCAATTTATTCAATTCTCGATAGTCGATGCACATCCACAATGACCCATCCTTCTTTTTGACGAAAAGGACTGGTGCGCCCCATGGAGAGGTGCTTGGGCGAATGAAGCCTTTATCAAGTAATTCCTGGAGCTGACTTGAGAGTTCACGCATTTCGGACGGGGCGAGTCGATAAGGAGCTCTAGCAATAGGGTTTGCTCCAGGAATGAGGTCGATACGAAAGTCGATGTCACGACTTGGCAGAAGGCCAGGAAGATCATCAGGAAACACTCGAGGAAATTCACAAACAACGGGAACATCTTTCACTTCGGTCTTCCTTTTCTTTTCCTTCTCCACTACTACAATGTTAGCCAAGAAAGCTCTGTATTCCTTGCGGAGATACTTGCTAGCTTGGACACACGACATAAGTTTAAGACCTTTCGAAGGAGTTTCACCATATACACACAAAATATCACCGTTAGCGAGTGTGAATCGAATCATCTTATCAAAGCACACAACTTCAGCATGGTTTTCACGAAGAAAGTCCATGCCTAATATGATGTCAAAACTTCCGAGCTGCATCGGAATAAGATCAATCGGAAAGATGTGATTGTTGAGTTCCAGAGTACAATCACGAAGAACAGAATTAACAGCGATGGTTCTTCCAGTAGCGACTTCGACATCGAACGTCGAGGAGAGATGGGAGCGCTTACGATTAAGGAGCTTTTCGAACTCAAATGACACAAAATAGTTATCGGCTCCAATATTAAACAAACACGATGCATAAATACCATTCACAAGGAACGTACCATTGACCACGTTGTTGTCAGCCTGGGCTTGGTGCGCATTGATGTTGAACGTTCTGGCGCGGGCGGCTTGTTGCTGTTGCTGCTGCTGAGGCTGCTGCTGCTGGGGCTCTTGTTTCACAACCCTGTTCGGGCACATGTTCGCAAAGTGGTTGGCATCACCACATGCGAAGCAGACTCGGGCGTTGACCGCGGGTGCCTGAGCCACGTGTTGGCCTTGAGGGGCTGGGAGCAGAGCTTGATGAGCAGTGGCTTGAGCTGGTGGTTGGTGGGGACCAGTACGGCAGTTTACAGTAAAGTGGCCGTACATGTTGCAGTGAGCACAAAAACGGCAGGCGAGACCCACCGGGTGATGATAAGAGCATGTCGGGCAGGCAGGGTGGGGACCTGTATATGCACGCTTTGCGGGTGGTGCATAGGTGACTGGAGCGGGAGCGGATCGGTGTTGTTGTTGCTGAGCTGGTACCGCTTGGAGTGGAGCAGTGGTAGTGACAGCACAGTTCTTGTTGCTGGAGCTGCTGTTGTTGTTCTTCCTCTTGCGACGAGAGGACTTTGATGACTGCGATGCGGTGGCGCTGGTGTCGGCAGTTGGTGCGGCGGTGGCTTGGTGCAGGTTCTTTGAAGCTTTATCCCAAAAACCAGCTTTTACTCGCTTGTCATTGATTTTAGCGGCAAGCAAGTAAGTTTCTTTGATTGTTGCTGGCTTGGAAGCATGCACAAAATCTGCAACACAATCCGGCAGAGCGCGGATGTACTTCTTGATCGTCATGTCGGTCGTCTTCACTTGATCGGGACAGATGGTGCTGAGTTGCTTAAAGCGAGCAGTGAGGGCAGCGTTGTCACCATCTTTCTACTTGATGTGCCAGAATTCATCCTCCAGCGTGCGGAGATTGTCAGGACATCCACTCTGACGCAAAGTGACTTCGATCGAGTCGAACCATTGAAATAAAGCCGTAGGGCCTTCTTCTCCAGTGAACTCTTTCGGTCCGCATGCCTTAAACTGCTTGAAGCTAAAAGCAGCTTTGGGGGTTTCAGCTCTGGATTCCTCAGATGATTTGCTCATGTTCTCGTACAGTTCACTGACAACTTGGGGTACGACCTTTGCCATTTGCTTAGTAATCATGGCAGCGAGGCGTTTGTCTGCTTGCTTTCGGCGAGCATCTCGGGAAGCGCGAGATCCAGATGACGACATTGTCTGCAACAGACATCGCCACAGGACTCAACACAACATAATCGAATCTCACCTCACAATCCTAATACTACTAAGGCTTAGGAACACGTACAAGTATGTAAGCACATAGGCACATAATCACCGATTCACATAAGCACAGAAGCACATAAGCACGTAAGGCACAGAAACACAGAAGGCACATAGAGCACAGAGGAGCAGTCAGAATACAGAAACCTATCATTCCAAGTTTGTAAGAGCTCGAGAATAGCGGCCGTGAATAATATAACGAATAGTATAGTATAAGTGTATAACCTAGCATAAGGTCGTCCACATTCAGTGATTTGGCAGCGTTTTGAGATAAAGTTGCAGTGCGAGTTGTGTGTGTCGATCAAAGCGAAAGGCGAAAAGCGAATAAGTCACCAAAAATCAAAAACACATAAACAAATAACACATAAAATCTACAATGCATCAGAGTCGGTAGTAGCGAGCTCAGAATCGAACCACGTAGAAATCGAGAAATAGATTGTTTGTGGCTAGATAGACATTGACTAACCAAAGTGATTCGACTATTCGCAAGGACTTTAGTTGACACTTTGGCCTTCGGAACTGTGCTCTCGCCTCGAATCTAGGCGAATGGCACTCATTCTTCCAGTTTCAGGGCGACTTCAAGTCGTTGGAGTCCCTCGAGACTTTGGTGAGAGTTTTGTAAAATAAATAAGTCGGAAATAGCTGTCATGGTTCGGGTTTCACCCCTGACTTTACAACTTTTTCCCTGTTTTGATGAAGAGTAGAGACGAAAACCTGCGTTAAAGTATGGAGTTCACTCCTGATTCAACGCAAATTCTCGTGTTTTATAGATAAATACAGATCGAACAGATGATTGTAATCGAGAGTTTGCGGTTTTCACACCTAATCTCGACCAAATCACTTGTTCATTTTCGAAGATTAAAGTGCAGTGATAGTGTAGCATATGCGAGAATAACGAGGTATAGCAAGCAGGTTCGTACAAATCCCTAAAGATTTGCACAAGTCGGTCTGTTTGTACCTAACTATAGACTAGGTCATTTCTAAGAAATCGACCCAGACTAGGTCGAGTCTTGCCTAATTCCCTATAGTTATGGCTCTGATACCAATCTGTCACACCCCAACCGGTGGCGGAATCATTGGGGCGCGGTACTGAGCGAAACAGATTGTCCAGAAGTTTCCATAACAACTATATTTACCAAATATTTAAAGCAACATGTCCCATACCATGTCATATAAGATAATAATTATTACAGAAAAGATCTAGTCAAATTGTTCTGTTCCGACAACTCAGATTCTTATTACAGACAATTGTTTATTGTTGACCTAGGTCTTTCCTAGCTTCGAATTCACAGCAAAGAAAAGCAAATAAGCATCCTAAGCACCTGTCACATACGTTAATGTAAAAGTCAATACACATAGTGAGCATACAAGTTTAATAGATATAATAGAGTTCGAAATTGATTACGCATAACCAGCACGTACAAACAGTGAAATGAGGCATGTTGGTTATTGACATGAACCTATCGATACCAATGACTGCGGGTTGACTGCCCAAGGCAGTTCGCGACACACACTCACAACTGTGAGCCATGTAAGTAATTGTCCTTAACAACCCCTAAGTGAACAGGTGCTGAGTCCAAACTAATAGTACTATCGTTGCTAAGGCAGGTAGACAACATTCCATGTGTAAACATAACAAACAAGCATTCATTAAGTCACGTATAACATGCGGTAACGGTTAGCGTTAAAAGTATTGCGTAGTGTGTTCGATGTGATTTAGAATAAGTAACGTATGTAACACCCAAAAGTGCATAAAGCAAAAAGGGATCGAGTATACTCACAGCAATTGCTGAATTGAAGGGAGCACTAGAGAGTAGTAGGGTTAGCCTGATCAGAACTGTCGCGGCCCCCGACCCACCCTGGACGGAGTCGGGGCCCGCGATGCAGATTTCAGTGGTACCCGTGGTTTTTAATTTATGCGACAGCGGAAGTCTTTTTACAACAGGATCTTTTCACCGGAAAATGCTCGTTTAATATATTACACAAAGTTTAAGGGATAAATCCCATAATTTACAATAAGTTGATTTCACACAGAAATCTTTATTTTCCAAAACATGTTTTATTCGTTTATTTACACTGAGCCACTTCTCTGAGCTTGATAGTGCTTTACTGCACTTTTCCTGGATCACATAGATCACCTGAAACATGTTTGAAAAAGGTTTTGTCAGCGGGGAAATACTGAGTGAATCATTCCATTTTCTAAAACGACCCGTTAGTTATAAATTTACAGTATTAAGAGCGATTACAATGTTTCTATCAACCAATTATCAAGAATGGGTATTTGTCACTCGACCGGATCTGTGACTATGGTCATATCACTATTGGTCCCGTTGCCCTAATAGTGACGGTTTACTCACACAGAGTAATAATCACTCACATAGAGTAATACTCACTCACATAGAGTGATAAAATAGTAATGTGCACAATACCCCACATACCAGTTGTAATTTGGTGATTACAAAGACTTAATCCCTGTAATTATAACCTTGAAAGTAATTTGAGGTATTGTAATACTTACTCACAAACTGTGAGAAAACAATTTAAAAAGAAGAATGACTCACATTGCAGATTAACGAGCAATAGATATAAGCCTACTGATTAGCCTTGATTACACCTAGTTTAACACAATGCACACACAGACAGGTTAGTAACTAATACAGCAGTTACGTCAATTCACGAGATTAAACCCTCACAACGATTAATCAGTGCAATACTCGATAATTCAGTCGGATTCACAACGAATAACAGAGCATAGTCCGAATTCGAACAGCACTCAAATATTCAAGTCGAAATCACGACAAATAATCAAAGTACAAGCTCAATTGAGCAGCACCTGGACTATCGTTGGATAGTTATAATCGATCGGACGTTGAATCGTAATAGCGATCGAGTTATTACCCTGATTGCGGCAGCACCTCGTGATTAGTGTGTGTTTGATAGTGATTTACGTCTAACTCAGTGTGTATTATGAGTTTTAACGTCGAATGAACATCTGAATTCAAGTCCCAACCCCTTCTATTTATACTGAAAATTGGACTCCCCCGCGTGTCGCGACAGGGAGACCTGGTCCTGTTGCGTGTCGCGACGGGTAACAATTTAGGGTAGGGTAGGTTCGTGTCCCAGTAGCTTGGATGAGTTGTTAATCAACGAAAATTTTACTTCTCCAGCAAGTTTTGAAGATAAACGTCAATAGGGTTTAACCCCCCCTGAGTTTTAGGGGCCCTGATCCTAATTCCGATTGTTATGAAAATTTTAGGGTTTATGCGGAATTACTTGGGTTTCTCAATTAGGGTTTCCTTATTACCTAATTACCATCCTAATTATGGATTTTCGTGACAGTTGTTACATCCTCCCCACCTTAAGAAAAATCTCGTCCTCGAGATTTACTGGAATAGATAAGGATATTTGCGCTTCATTTCCGATTCCAGTTCCCAAGTGTATTCTGGTCCTCTCTTGGATTCCCATTTGACTTTAACCAACACCAGTCGTTTATGTTTGAGAAATTTGACTTTTCTATCTTCTAGCTGTAGTGGTTTCTCTATAAACTTCAACTTTTCGTTCACCTCTACATCTTGAAGAGGTACTACCAGGGATTCATCTGCTAAACATTTCTTGAGATTGGATACATGAAATACATCATGTACTCCAGCCAATTCTTCTGGTAGTTGTAAACGATAAGCAACTGGTCCGATTCGTTGAATTACTGGGAATGGTCCAACGTACCTTGGACTTAGCTTTCCTTTCTTTCCGAATCGTACTACTCCTTTCCAAGGAGAGACTTTTAAAAGTACTTTATCTCCTACTTGAAATTCTAAAGGCTTACGACGATTGTCTGCATAGCTCTTCTGACGATCTCGAGCTGTTTTCAATCTTTCCTTGATCTGAGTTATCTTGTCAGTAGTTTCTTGTACTATTTCAGGACCTGATAATTGACTTTCTCCGATTTCTGCCCAACATACTGGAGTTCTGCACTTACGTCCGTACAGTGCTTCAAATGGTGCAGCTTCGATGCTTGAATGATAACTATTGTTATAGGAGAATTCAATTAATGGCAATTGGCTATCCCAATTTCCACCAAAGTCAATTACACATGCTCGGAGCATGTCTTCTAGCGTTTGTATTGTCCTTTCACTCTGTCCGTCTGTTTGTGGATGATAAGCAGTACTTAGATTTAGTCGAGTTCCCATTGCTTTCTGAAAACTTTTCCAGAAATGAGATGTAAAACGACTATCTCTATCCGATACAATGGAGAGCGGGACTCCATGTAGAGATACTACCTCGTCCACGTACAGTTGTGCTAACCTTTCCATGCTAAAGGTTTCTTTCATTGGTAGGAAATGAGCTGACTTGGTTAATCGGTCTACGATTACCCAAATCGCATCATTACCTCTTTTGGTTTTGGGTAACTTTGTAACAAAATCCATTGTTATGAGTTCCCATTTCCATACAGGCATTTCTAATTGTTGAAGTAATCCTGAAGGTTTCTGGTGTTTTGCCTTAACTTGTGAACAAGTTAAACACTTGGATACGTATTTGGCTATATCCTTTTTCATTCCTATCCACCAGAAATTATTTCTTAAATCTTGGTACATTTTATTATTTCCTGGGTGCATGGTATACCTAGATTTATGAGCTTCTTCTAAAATCTTATTTCTTAACTCTCCTTGCTTAGGTACCCAAATTCGTTTCTTATGGAATTTCCAAATTCCATCATTTCCTTGTTCTAATTCTTTTAGGTAACCTTTCATTCCTTCAGCATCGTCTTGGATTGCTGTTTTCTGAACTTCTTTAATTTGTGCCATTAAATCTATTTGTAGATTTAACCTCAGAGCACGGACTCGTTTCTGTTTCTCATGGTACTTACGACTTAAGGCATCTGCGACTACATTTGCCTTTCCTTCGTGATATTGTATATCACAGTCGTAATCACTTAGCATCTCCATCCATCTTCTTTGTCTCATGTTTAATTCTTTTTGCCCAAATATATATTTTAAACTTTTATGATCTGTATAGACAGTAAACTTAAGTCCGTACAGATAATGTCTCCAGATCTTAAGGGCAAAAATTAAGGCTCCTAATTCTAGATCATGAGTCGTATAATTTTCTTCGTGCTTTTTCAATTGTCTAGAAGCATACGCAATTACCTTCTTGCGTTGCATTAATACACATCCATAGCCTAATTTTGAAGCATCACAGTATACCTCAAAATCTTCTGTTCCTTCGGGTAAGGCTAAGATTGGTGCATTCGTCAATCTATGCTTTAAAATCTTAAAGGCTTCTTCTTGTCTAGGTCCCCATTCAAACTTAACAGCTTTACAGGTTAACTTAGTTAATGGTACGGCTATCTTAGAGAAATCTTTGATAAATCGTCTATAATATCCAGCTAAGCCTAGAAAACTTCTTATTTCCATAGCTGTTTGTGGAACTTTCCACTTCGTAATTGCGTCTATCTTAGCAGGATCTACATGGATACCTTCGTGATTTACCACATGACCTAAGAATTGTACTTCTTGCAGCCAAAATTCACATTTCGAGAATTTGGCATAAAGCCTTTCTTTTCTTAACAAAGTTAAGAGAACATGTAAATGCTCACAATGTTCTTGTTGGCTTTTGGAGTAAATAAGTATATCGTCGATGAAAACGATCACAAATTTATCCAAGTATGGTTTACAGATTCGATTCATCATGTCCATGAATGCTGCTGGGGCATTCGTTAATCCAAAGGGCATGACTGTAAACTCATAATGACCATATCTAGTTCTAAAAGCAGTTTTAGGTATGTCTTCTTCTTGTACCTTCAACTGATGATATCCAGATCTTAAATCTATCTTAGAGAAATACCTAGCTCCTTGCAATTGATCAAAAAGATCATCAATCCTAGGTAGTGGGTATCGATTCTTAATTGTAACCTTATTCAATTCTCTATAATCGATACACATTCTCATCGATCCATCTTTCTTTTTCACAAACAGTACTGGTGCACCCCAAGGGGATGAACTCGGTTGTATGAATCCTTTGCTTAGTAATTCATCTAATTGCTTTTTCAATTCTAGCATTTCGGTAGGTGCTAATCTATAAGGTGCTTTAGCTATTGGTGCAGTACCTGGAATTAAATGAATTCTAAACTCTACTTCCCTATCAGGTGGTAATCCAGGTAATTCTTCTGGAAAAACGTCTGGGTATTCTGACACTACCGGGATGTCCTGAAGTTCCTTATCCTTAGTGTTAATGATTACTGAAATCATGTACATCATTTCCTGCTTTCTCGAATAACTAGCCAATTTCATTACTGAGATGAATTTTAATGGTTTTCGAGGTCTATCTCCAGTAATTAAAATTATTTCTCCTGAAGGGGTTTGAATTTCTACTGCATTTTTGTCACATAGGATTCGAGCATGGTTGGCTATTAACCAATCCATTCCTAATACTACATCGAATCCTGCTAAATTCATTGGTAACAAATTTGCAGAAAACTTATGGCCTAATAATTCTATTTTTCCTTCTTGCCAGATTTTATCTATTTTTACAGAATTTCCTTCTGCGGTTTCTACTGTGAAGTTTTGCCTAAGAGTGGTTCATGGTAACTTAAGATCTTGGCAAAATAAAGTATTTATAAAACTTTGGTTCGCACCAGAGTCAAATAATACTTTTGCAAACACGTTGTGAACTAAGAACATACCAGCTATCACATCTGGAATGAGTTCGGCTTCTTGAGTGGTCAGCTGGAATGCTCGCGCATTTCTTTTGGTTGTTCCTTCAGCTGGTTTGGCTTGGTTAACTACAGGTTTAGCTAACTTAGGACATTCAAATTGAAAGTGTCCCCTTTCTCTGCAATTATAACAAACTTTTGTTTTCTTCCTGCAGTCTTCTTCCCGATGTCCTTTCATTTTGCAAAAAATTGCAAATCATGTTGCATTGTCCATAATGCTTCTTTTTGCAAATTTTGCAGAAAGGAGGTGATGAGGACTGCCCGGTTCCTCTTTTCTTGGTATTACCCATACGAAATCCTTGGGTAATCTTTTGAGCTATTTCCTTCTTGCGATCTTCTTCTCTTGTGCGTACCAACTCATCCGTCAGGGTGTTAGCTAATTCTACAGCATCGTCAATAGTACGAGGTCTCGCAGCTTTAACGATGTTTCGGATCTCACTAATTAAACCCCAGATGTAACGAGAAATAAGTACCGGTTCTAGCGAAGCCAGTGATGGCACTACCCTTGCGTATTCAAAGAATGTCGAAGTATAGCCCCGGCAATCTACACCTAACATACGATGACTCAGGAACTTGTTTGCCATCTGTTCCTTCTCGTATTCGGGACAGAATTTTCTTTCTACCAAACTCTTAAATTCTTCCCAACCTATGGCGTAGGCTATCCTTCTTCCTTTTGCCTGGAGGACCGTGTTCCACCATTCGAGGGCTCCTTCTTTGAACAGATTTGATGCATACATCACTTGATCCTCTGTGGCACATTTGCTTATTGCAATTACTGCCTCGGTTTTCTCTAACCAACGCAGTGTTGCAGTTGCCTCTTCGTTACCTGCAAATTCAGCGGGTTTGCAAGCAAGAAATTCTTTGTAAGTGCAACCAGGCGTTGCAGCTTTCATTCTTTTAGGGAGTGGGGCCTGCTGCGGATCATGATCGTCATGATTGCCGCCTCCATTTATGCTGTTACTGCCGTTATCTTCTGGAATACGTTTACTAGGAATTAATTGTGGTTCGGCAGGTTTCTGAACAGCAGCTACAATTTCTGGAATAGCATGAGCTATCCCTTGGGCGATAAAGTGCTCGATATCTTGCCGAGTTATATATTGATCTTCCTGTTCTTGCTCAGATTGATTTACTTCATTAATTGGTTCATTGTTAGCGTTTTCCATCTGCTAATTGGTAAAATTATTAGTGTCTAACTTATCAATGACAAAATTCACATAGATAAACACATAGATTATCACAACATACAAGCATAACCCAAAATTGTCGATTTCTCGACTTTTGCTTTGTTAGTATATTGTATATGCATCCATACACACCGTATTTTACAGAGTTTTATTGCCCATTTTACAGAATTTTAAGTTACTATCATACAATACGGCTTTCTGTGGTTTAACTGACGGTTCTAGTAACGATGCTCCCTCTCATCATACTTCCAAGTTAGATGCTCCCCCATTTCCCTGATCCTATTACCTGTACCTATCAGTTCTTCACCGAACTGACGGAGTTCAGCTAGGTTTTCATTACTCATGGGAGGATTTGGGAGTGGTTCTGGGTCAAATTGTGGAAGTAAGCTATAAGGACTGTTGACTATGTTTTGGAATTGCCAGTCATTGGTCCACCATTCCTCCATTTGGCCTAATGGTCTGATATGAACTAGTGGGTCTGGAATAGTTGGTCCTAGGTTTAGTGGGAATTGAACTGTAGCCGGGTAAGAAAAGAGATTATCGTTGATAGGCTCTAAAACATCACAATTTTCCAGTAGGCGATCTATTTCGTACTGGAACGTGATTTCCTCAGACTGTTTAGAGCTTTCGCCAATCTTTTTTCCCTTTTGTTTCAGATCTATTCCTATTTCCTTTTCAGGTGGTTTTGAACTTTCTCCAGTTTCTATTTCCTTTCCCTTGCTCATGATCACAGGATTTTCTATTTTAGGGAGTCTCCTAGTGGCAGGTTTCCTACGGCGTACTTTCCTCCACCCTACGTATCTTCTCTTCTTTTTAGGTTTGGCTTTTTCCAGCGGTGGAGCTTTGAATTCCACAGGTTCTTCTATGTCAGCAATGTAACCAGTAAAGTCGTGAGAGACTTCGATAGGCACTGGATATAAGTTGAGATTCTGGAAGGCTTCCGACATCTCATTCATGCTGCATAGCATATATGCAAAATGCAATGTTAAAACTTTGGAACAATGTTTAACAAACAAACACTGAAGTTTTATTGCATATTACTTTTTGTACAGAAATAACGGAAATAAACACACTGGGATTTTATTTATTTATTTACGGGATTGTGATTTCTCTTACTAGACCCAACTTATCGGTTATTTAGAGATTTGCATTTTCTGCTACAGTAGCTAGCATATAAAGATTTGCCCATTTCTTGTCTATTTTATCTTCCCAAGGTGTACTATTACCCAATTCTTGAACTTCTGGGTTAAACCTAACTCTCTTGGTTCGGGGTTTCTGACTCTTTTTAAGTATCGAATCCCTTTTCTCTGCGGAAAGAGGATTCTCATAGTTTCCTTTGCGGACAAAGATTCCTTCTTCTAGGTTTACTAGGTTTCTAGAAGAAGATGCCACATCTAGTTTGTGGTAGATAGCAGACAGCTTTTGCTTACCCATACTGTAACTAAAAATAGCCAGTTAATAAAACATATAATCACCGAATAACAATTAGTAAAATTAAGCATTTGGACAAAATACTTAATTCAGGCTTAATCAGTGGCTCAATTTAATTATTAGCTCTGATACCACCTTTCTGTCGCGGCCCCCGACCCACCCTGGACGGAGTCGGGGCCCGCGATGCAGATTTCAGTGGTACCCGTGGTTTTTAATTTATGCGACAGCGGAAGTCTTTTTACAACAGGATCTTTTCACCGGAAAATGCTCGTTTAATATATTACACAAAGTTTAAGGGATAAATCCCATAATTTACAATAAGTTGATTTCACACAGAAATCTTTATTTTCCAAAACATGTTTTATTCGTTTAGTTACACTGAGCCACTTCTCTGAGCTTGATAGTGCTTTACTGCACTTTTCCTGGATCACATAGATCACCTGAAACATGTTTGAAAAAGGTTTTGTCAGCGGGGAAATACTGAGTGAATCATTCCATTTTCTAAAACGACCCGTTAGTTATAAATTTACAGTATTAAGAGCGATTACAATGTTTCTATCAACCAATTATCAAGAATGGGTATTTGTCACTCGACCGGATCTGTGACTGTGGTCATATCACTATTGGTCCCGTTGCCCTAATAGTGACGGTTTACTCACACAGAGTAATAATCACTCACATAGAGTAATACTCACTCACATAGAGTGATAAAATAGTAATGTGCACAATACCCCACATACCAGTTGTAATTTGGTGATTACAAAGACTTAATCCCTGTAATTATAACCTTGAAAGTAATTTGAGGTATTGTAATACTTACTCACAAACTGTGAGAAAACAATTTAAAAAGAAGAATGACTCACATTGCAGATTAACGAGCAATAGATATAAGCCTACTGATTAGCCTTGATTACACCTAGTTTAACACAATGCACACACAGACAGGTTAGTAACTGATACAGCAGTTACGTCAATTCACGAGATTAAACCCTCACAACGATTAATCAGTGCAATACTCGATAATTCAGTCGGATTCACAACGAATAACAGAGCATAGTCCGAATTCGAACAGCACTCAAATATTCAAGTCGAAATCACGACGAATAATCAAAGTACAAGCTCAATTGAGCAGCACCTGGACTATCGTTGGATAGTTATAATCGATCGGACGTTGAATCGTAATAGCGATCGAGTTATTACCCTGATTGCGGCAGCACCTCGTGATTAGTGTGTGTTTGATAGTGATTTACGTCTAACTCAGTGTGTATTATGAGTTTTAACGTCGAATGAACATCTGAATTCAAGTCCCAACCCCTTCTATTTATACTGAAAATTGGACTCCCCCGCGTGTCGCGACAGGGAGACCTGGTCCTGTCGCGTGTCGCGACGGGTAACAATTTAGGGTAGGGTAGGTTCGTGTCCCAGTAGCTTGGATGAGTTGTTAATCAACGAAAATTTTACTTCTCCAGCAAGTTTTGAAGATAAACGTCAATAGGGTTTAACCCCCCCTGAGTTTTAGGGGCCCTGATCCTAATTCCGATTGTTATGAAAATTTTAGGGTTTATGCGGAATTACTTGGGTTTCTCAATTAGGGTTTCCTTATTACCTAATTACCATCCTAATTATGGATTTTCGTGACAGTTGTTACAAGAACGATAGCATAACGATAAGCGACGCGTAAAACGATGCAAGTGTTAGTGAGTCGAACAGCAGGTCGATCGGATGGTAGTCCGATCGGTCGGCTGATCGTGCAAGTGGCAATCCGCTCGGATGGTCACCCGATCGAGTGGCCTTTCGAGTGGATTATTTCTTCCTTCCTTCGAGAAGGATGTGTTTGTGTATGATGGCTTGACTTTTGAAGTTTTTGTTGTAGTATTTTGAAAACATAGCAGTATCACTACCTTTTAGGTCGATCGATCGAACGACCGTTCGATCGGGCGATTCCCCGATTGGTTGGACACTTTAGTGAGAACAAGTTCACAGCAGGACGGTCACTCGATCGGATAGCCATCCGATCGGGTGGCAATCCTGGTGCATTGAACATGTTGAAAAATTGATTAAGTGTCAGAACATCTCATGATCTAAGTGACAAGCCGATCGGATGGTAGGTCGATCGGACAGCACCTCGTTCGATGCCCAAACCTTAAAAGTTTGAAAGTAGAAGTTTAGTGTGGGGCCAAGATGCAAGTCGTTCGGTTGACAGCCTGTTCGGATGACAGTCCAATCGGATGGTGGTCCGATCGGACGGCATTCCGTCCTGGTCGTTCCGTTCGTCTTACACTTGGTCGTTTTGATAGCTTGTCGTTTTATCGAGATGTTTTGATAACGTGTCAAGCAACAGAAACCTCGTCAACACTTGGTACTCCTGATCGGACATGATTCACCCAAACCTGATTAGTTTAACTGTTCAAGACGGTGTTCCATGTTTAACCCGAAATCGGTAAACCTCGTGGATAAAATTCAGATCTTGGACCAACACAACCACAAGAATGAGTAGGAAGTCGGTGCAAGTTCCGATTCTATCGGTTTTTGAGTGCATTGAGTGTCAAAGAGTTGAAAGAAAGTTGGAAAACCTTCTCTTAATCCTTTTCACCGTGAATATGTTTAGATCTATGAAAGATCTTTGCTTGTTTATGTGGAAATCGGTTAGATTCAAGTTGTTCTTGAAGGATTGAAGCTAAAATATGAAGTTCCTAAGAACACCATGATGACATCACCTTAGAACACCCCAAATCTAGTGATTTCACGGTTAAAAGTTAAGATTCAAAAGATAGAAAGGTGTAGAATCGTGTGTAGATCAAAGATGTATTAGATTTAGGTTGAGATCTTGCCGGAATTGAGAGAAATCGGAGAAAGAGCAAGGTTGACGCGCTGGTCGGACAGAGAGTTCCAAAAGTAGAAAGTGTGATGGTGACATGGGGTATTTATAGGGTTGCCCAAAGTGGAAAGGAGTGGGTCGATTGGGTGGCAGCCTGATCGATTAGCTGGCCGATCGAGCAGCAACTCGATCGATCAGCTGGTCGATCGGTTGGTCACCTGGTCGATTGGCTAGTTGGTTCGAGTGTTTGGTGCGACGGGTTTTGCTGTTTCGATTGCGAGCATTACGATGCGATGGAGTTTCTCTTTCAAATTACTTTTAATCCCAACTACTATATCTAACATACAATCATCCTATATCATTTGCGTTTAGCATTTGCGTTTCGATTGCGAGTGAGTTTTGATTGCGTTTCTATTGATCATCATAACATAACATAATTAAACACGCACAAGTAACACATAAAAGGCACACACACGTATATAATTAACCAAATGCGTAATTCGAGTTACAAGTGCGATTGCAATAAGTGATGACATACGCGATAAATAGCGAATAAACCTCGATTATTAATAGTTACTCCACATAAGACAACTAACGTTAAGCATAATTTAGACTAACTACGAGTCAAAGAAGTCAAAACAGGATTCGAGCAAGGAGTGACAAATCGCAATTAGCAATCTTTTCCTCCTTTGACTTCAATCTTGACTTTGACGTTGATTTTCAAAACACGGGGTGTTACACTATAATAGACAACACAAAAAATAACCAATCATACAAAATTAATGCATATGTGTATTAACATTAATTCTCTCATTACTGTATAAACTATGCACATGTGCATCAATATAAATGACTTTAGTGATTTAAAAAAAAATATTTGTTAGGGTTTTAATTTTATACATTTTAGTGTAGACGGAAGGGAAATTGTATAATATTGGTAATATATTACGGATGTTACTGATTATATAGGTGTTGTCAAGAAATATGACATATGAACATGTGCATTAGTAATTGTTATTCAAATTTAAAAAAAATAATAAAAAAAAATATTTATAATTGTTGCAATTTTTAATGGGAAACTAAAAAAATCTATTTTTTAAACTTTTTTAAGTAATTTTGGTTGTGTTCATACTAGTTCTCGCGATAAAGGTGGTTATCATATTAACCCTACCTTGTATATATATAGGATGGAGTTCTAAAGTGCACACTAGTGTATTTGGGATCTGAATGAACAAATTCTAGCAATTGATTTACACATTAATAAACAAGGGCTAAGATTAGTTCACACAATTTACTATTAAAGGGTTGTTCACTCTATCTCAGCCGAACATAACCCTTCACACTACCATTTTTGAAATTCCAAGCCTTCTTGTAAGAACCAAGCACATTTCAAGAAGTTTTCAAGTTATTTTGAAGATCCAAGAAGGTTTCCAACGTGAATACAAGAAGAAACAAGCTCCAAACATCAAAAATCTTGTCAAAAACCCATTGAATCTTGAAGGTATAAAATTTATTTTTTAAAAACATACTCTTGATTCTTGGTGATGTTCATGATGTTGGAAGGTTTCTCTTGATTCTTAGGATATATCACAAACTTGAAACTAAAATAAATGTGTTTTTATACAAAATTTAAAATGGAAATTGTATGTATGTTCATATGGCCGAAAATACTAGTGTGTATGGATTAGAGATTGAGTTTTTTATATTACTTGATTTTGATGATGTGATTCATGAGAAATTTGATGCGTGCATGATTAAAGGTTGATGTATTAGAAAGTTCTATGATTAAAGAATGTTATGAAAAGTGAAATTTTGGATTTTGTATGCACATGTGTGTATGTGTCGTGTATGTATATGTGTGTATACAAGCATGTGGAAAATTTTGGTCATATGTTCATTAATAGATTGAATCTTGCATTTATGTTAACATGATGATGATATGATGAAGATGTCTTTGAATATCTGAACATGAATTTAAGATGGGTATAGATGCATTTAGTTCATATGAAATGATGATAATATGATTACATGCATTAGAATCTTGTACATGAGCTTGCATGAGGATTTTGTGATCAAGAAATGATGAAAAATGAAAATATTATGATATGGAAAATGTGGTTTGAATCTGATTATGAACACCCAGAATATTATTATTTGAAGTGTTATAATGATAGAAAACTTAGCCATAGGTTACATAGCTTTGCATGTGATACATGAAGCGTGAAAAGTGGTAAAATGGATGAAACTTGTGTGATTTGTGTGGTTTACATGAAATCTGAGTTGTCATGTGTATGAGCACCATTTTACTCAGTAAATAACATGCATTATGTTAAAATATCAAGTCATTACGATTTGGGATGGTTATAGTAACGTTTGATGCAAAACTATGCGGTAAAAACGGTTAAAAATCAGCTTTCTGATGATTTTTATAAAACTATTTTAGATCAGTAAGTAAACTGATATTTTTGATATAAATATAAGTACTTTAACTTATATTAAGTATCCTTGGTGTTTGGTTAGTCACACGTGACTTTCGATGCCTGAAAACGTTACCGAATCACTAAAATACGCGTTTTTCAATGTACACTAGAATGGGTTGTTCATGGGTGAACCTTATGTGTTACAATATGTTATGTGATTTAGAATATGTGTATGATGATATGTTAAGTGTTGACATGAAAGCGGGGATTTAGACTATGCATGTACACTTGTGTGTTTAGAACGATAATATCGGTAAAGTCGCGTTAAATATGTAACTTATTTGTCGAGCATGAAAATGATACATAGGTTAACTTGATAAGTTATTTCATGTATAAATGCTTTAAAATGATAATGTGTATAAGTTGACGAGATTACGCGTGTTACAATATCAATTATATGTCACATTTATGTATATATATATGACGCGCAAATCGTAGATATATTGCTTATAAACGGGTGTGTTAACGGATATAACATAATGAGGGTTACCAATAAAATCGTTCAAGTCGCAAAGTTCTTAAAATATATATATATATATATATATATATATATATATATACACCAACATAATCGAAAATAATGACTTTTCGGGAAAGTCTTAAAGTATATGAAAAATTCTAAGTATTGGAGAAATTTAGGTATTTTGTAAATTGTTGATTATTAAATCGTGCCTATGGAAATTAGGACGTGCAGATCAATTGTCGGATTGCGTTAAAATAATTACGCACCCAAAGGTGAGTGTCACTAAAACCCCATCTTTTTACTGTTTTGTCTATGTTTTGGGAGAAGAACACGCCTTAAAAAAGATTAAAGATGTTTTTGTATAGAACATACCTTTGCTTATATTAAATGTATATTTTCGTGGAAAATATATGGTTTTGATGATATAAGTATGTTTGAAGTAGAAACGGTTTCGATGAATAAATATGTTTCGGGGAGAAACGGGGATTATTGCGGTGTTTGGGAGAAAACGACCGTGTAGATTTAAAAATGCTTGAATCTAAAGTTGGGACGAATTTGCTTATGTTTCGGATATAGGCTTATGTCTTGGTGGGGACTTCGGGGAATTCGTACAACGCAATATATTAAATTTATCAGTATTAATATGATATATATATATTGTTCATGAGGCAGACATTATAGATGGCCCGTTATGGGAGCATGCGCAAATATTGCCGTTTAATCATTTAAGTATTGCACACGTGGAATTGTTGATAGATCTATCAGGTTGACCACCCTGTCGTGACCGGTAGCTCCGTGTCAAGTCAAGCGACGAATTAATATTTTGTTATTGTCATAGCTTTGATTATACCTTCATTGTTACTATATAGCTCGTAATGTCTTGCAAACTTACGAATCTGAACATATGATGCTATCAATTTAATATGTAAACATGGGAAGATGCTTTGGTCGATGGTTTTTGGGAAACGCTTGCGACGGCTGACCCTCGGATTTTTGTTAAGGAAATAAAATGACTTTCTTAAAGTAATATATGGATGTTTTGGTAATAAACACATAATTAGAAAGTTTCCGTTGGATCAAATTGTTTATAATTTGGATATGTGAACTTACCCTCCTTTGTGTTGACACTTGATTTTAACGTGTTCTTCAGGTACTTGAGTTCGGCTTCGGGAATTTTGGCGTATCTGTGGTTGTTGATGCATGTCTTGTTTAAATAATTGTTTTGGACAACTTTTAAAACTTTTGGGACCTATGTATTAAGATCCATAAGGATCAAGACAACTTAACTATGTGATGGTTTTAGTGTGCTTTTAAATGTTAAGCTTTAAAATATGTTTTAATTAAGTTGAATGTCCAACATTAACAATGCATCGTTCACCAAGATATTTATGGACACCAGCTTCCGTCACCACTATGTTTATATTTCCGCTGCGATGTTTTTGGGGTGTGACAACCACCCGCCATCGTCACCACCCACCACCACCGTCGCCACCCACCGCCACCGTTACAACTTCTACCTATCACCACCCACCATCACCGCCTACCACTGAGCACCGCCACTGACCACCTCCACCCGATTCTATTCCTTCATCTTTTCTTGCCTACCAAACATCAAGAAATACTGATTCATTCTATTCTGACATGGTAACCAAACAAGATATCGAATGGTAATAATCAATTCCATTACCTTATTCATTCCATTACTTCGTCCATTCCATTACCCTGTTCATTCCATTACCTTATACCAAACAGGCCCGAGAACTTTATAAGTTTTCACATAAGCAAACGGGTTTCCTCCAACATAAATATTATGTTATTATTGAGAAGCAAAATAAGAGAAATAAGATAACCAATATTGGAACAAATATTATCACATTCTTAAAGATAGTTGTGCGATGTTCAAAACTAAAATTATTGGGTTTTCTTTTGTGATGTTTCTAGCACTATAATTTCTAAATCCCGAATTAACACGTTTGCAAAACTATAACCTGTACTTTTGTTAAAATGACACATGAAGTAAGATCTAAATAGGTGGTGATTTTTTTTTAGCTTCTTGTTTAATAAAGATACAATTTCATTGACATTTATTAATAATAATCTTGTATTTAACACCATGTATTAGTTTTGGAAGCAATATCTAGGAAAGTAAAGTCTCTAACTTGTACATTTTAGATAGAATTACACATGACATTTGTTGTTCTTTGGTGTTAGTTTTTGGCCTCTTATTTCATTTATCTACGGCTTTTATGCCTTTCTGTCGAATTAAAAATATATAAATTTTAGTAGGGTGTGACGTATAACTATGGACTGATCCGACACATTTTCCCTATATAAAGTACTTTTATATAAACTAGTTGATTTTCTGTTCGCGTGTTGCGGCGGGGACCTAATGTCTGTAAAATGCGTGTCAGCAGCAGATATCAAATATCAAAACACAAATAAAAATGACGTGGTAAGGATGGTCACTCCGTCCTAAAGAAAGACTTTAAATAACCTAATATATAATAATAGGACCCACACGTCCTACACGTTGAAAATTCGGTTGTTTTTAATTTAGTTATTACGGTGCTAACACGTTAAAATATGGATGAGCTCGGTACCGGTAACGGCACCGAAAGTACCGATCCGGAAAATTATCGAAATTAGGTACCGGCACCGAAAATGATCGGTACAATACGGTATGGTATTTGAAGGTAAAAATCAATAAATACAAGTATAGTGCTAGACCGGTGTCGAACCGAAAGTAACGATTCTGAAAACGCCAAAAGGTGGGTACCAAATTGGTAACGAAAATGATTTGTTAATAATAAATTTGGTACCGATACGATACCGGTTTGATTACAGGATTTGATACGATTTGCTCATCAATAATCTAAATATCCAAGTTAATTTTACATGCTACAATTCATTCATTACAGAAAAAAAGACAAAAAAGAAAGCAAAATAAGTTGTTGTGTATATAAAACCTCATTCAAACGAAATATAGTTTACTTACTGTGTGTATGAAAAGTAATTTAAACGGTGCAATTACTTGCATTGCTACGTTGCTACAGGATTTGATGAGCTCGGTACCAACCGGTACCGAAAATACCGTTACCGAAATCCCTAAAAGTGTGTACCGGTACCGAATATACCTGGTACGGTATGGTACGGTACGGCTCGGTACCGGTCGGTACTGGTACTGCACCGATATTTGAGGGTAAAAATCGGTGGATACCTGTGCCGAACCGATATCGAAAATACATCTGATTTGGTAAAAATGGGTACCAGTACCAGTACCCAATACTTTTTGTTCATCCCTTAATGAAGTTACTGTTAATTCATTTCTAAAATTAATATATAGGTAATTTGGATACACTTAGGCTATAGGGTGTGGGGATCATGGTTGGGACATGATTTGCCACCTAAGAACATGAATGGAAGGCTCCACCACCCCCTTGATTGATCCACCATGATTTGCATGGATTAAACCATGGCAACCATGGTCCTCCTTTCCATTTTTGAACAAATCATTTCCTTTTTGTTTAGACAAAGATAATAAATAAGGGGCTAATGGTTTGGGTCATGACCATACTCTTAGGGTAGTGGTTTTGGATGGTGGATTAAAGATTAGTTACATGACACTAACATGGAGGGTCTTGGTGGTCATGAGGGTCATGACCATACCCTATAGCCTTATGAGATTATATATTATAAATTTAGATAGCTTAGTTTAAAAAGTTTATTAAAGTTATATGCATTAGATTATTAATTTAGATAGCTTAGTTTAAAAAGTTAAATAAAGTTATATGCATTATAAATATGGAAACGTTTCTTTTTCTATTAACCAGTTATGTATTGAAAGTACTACCGATGATCCTAATTAGGCATCGACTAGAATCCTATATATCCTTGACACACTTCAAGTTAAAACTATTCTTTTAAGATAAGTAAGTTATAGGGTTTCCTTCTAGAAACATCCAAAAACATTATAAAAGTAAGGATTTTTTTTCTATACGATTTTATTGTTTATTTACATGCTAGAATAGAAGGTACATGAGATTGTTAGAGATGTTTTGCATTTTTTTAGTAGAAAACTTAAGGTTGTTATTAACATGTTTCTAGCACTATGTTTTTAGATCCCAAATTAACATTTGCAAAACTATAGTATATAACGTGAACATTTTGTTAGAATGAGTAATGATAAGTGGACTAGGGGTGGTTCACTAGTGATAGAATTTATCACTCACAAGCACCAATCAAGTTTCGCCATGTCATTGACCATTTTTCCATCACTCACAACCATTTTTAGTGGGGGTGGTCATCACTCACCACCACACCCAACAATTTCCCTCCAACCAACAAATACCCTCACAAAAATAAACCATAACGCGTTGTCACCATCACGAAAATGATTAACGCGTGGAAGATTAACGCGTTGAAGTGGTAGCGGCGGCCGGCCATCACGCGTGGAAGATTGTTTCCGTTATAGTATAACGGAGTGCCCCGTGCTCTCTAATGTGAGATAATTTTCTTTTTAGGCCCCATATTTTTAGTTTTGAAAGTAATATTTATAAAAATATAGTGTGTAACAGGTACATTTTAGATAGAAATTACACATGAGAGTACTTGTAATACTTTAAATACTGTAACATTTTTTTTTTCTAAAAAACTAATAATTTATTAGTACGTAACTTAGAATGAGAAAAACGTTATATAACTTCTTTCTAGAAATATGCATAAAAAAATTATAAAGTAATAATTAATAAAGACAAAAGGCATCTGAAATTAAAGTTTCTATGCAACTTGCTTCTCCTACTTGCATGACACCCAACCAAATTCAAACTAATTGCATGCAACTTGCAAACCCCTTTCTCAATCTTCACATATATATATATATTTCATTTGTATACATATATACACAAATAATATCATATCAATTATCATATCACATGCTAAGTACGATCCTGTCAATTCATTCAATAACAAAATCAACCAATCATGTGTTCCTCCATTCAAATCCAAAGAATACAAGAAAACCCTAAATCCACCGTGAACCACCACACCACCACCACCGTACGGAGGGTTCCACCGTCAGTTTACCTACCAGAACACATCCACCACCACCACATCCATACAATGACTCTCAACCAGTGTTCGTCGACAATAGTCCAGACGATCTCTGCTCCAGTAGAGACAGTCTGGTCTGTGGTTCGTCGCTTTGACGAACCACATGCATACAAGCACTTTCTCAAGAGCTGTGACGTCATCGTCGGTGACGGTGACGTGGGTTCTGTGAGGGAGGTTCGGGTGGTATCCGGGTTACCCGCGGGTTCCAGCTTGGAGAGGCTTGAGATCTGTGATGACGAACGGCATGTTATGAGCTTTAGCGTTGTTGGTGGGGACCACCGGCTGAAGAACTACCGGTCGGTTACGACGCTTCACTCTTCGCCGACATGCCGCGTCACCACCGTAGTTGTGGAGTCTTATGTTGTGGACGTGCCACCGGAGAATACTAAGGAGGAAACGTGTGTGTTCGTGGAGACAATCGTACGATGTAACTTGATGTCCCTTAAACATATTGCTCAAAGTTTAGCCCAGAAATAAAACCAGTTTTAGTTTTTGTTGGTTAAATCTTTAAGTAGAGTTATTCTTATAATTTCTTTTTCATGGGATTTTTATCACGTTGTTATTTCATGGTGTAATATTGTAAAATATTTTAGATTACTCTCATTAAAATCCGGTTTTTTATATCGTACCAGATTTGGTTTAAAAAAGGTTTAACCAGGTGTATCAGGCGGTTCAATCGGGTGTACCGGACGGTTTAACCAGTTTTATCGGATGGTTCAACCGGCCGGTTTGAACCGGTTTTTAAAACATTGCTCTCATGTTTGATGTAATATTATCTGTGTTTTTTTTATCATCAGTTTAGCACTTTAGCCTAACATATATAGTTATTAAATTATTTCTTCACCTCTCAATTGCTTATTAGATATGTATGATGTATTATATGTCGGATAGACAAGTTAAAACCACACTAACTTTTTCTAACAACCGGCGGCACTCAACGATTGATATTACCGACAAAAAGAGATACCCTACCAAACAACGAAAAAAATCAATCTTTTAATGTCCGTAGGTTTGTCAAAAATAACTAATTAAAGAGTGGAGACAAAAAGATAAAATAAAAGGAGATTACTCTTTGTAAGTCGATCTGATCATCGGTAATCACAAACGGGTGTTTACTGATAAGATTTTGGATAAGTTTTGCGTCAATATTTTTCATTACTTCGGTGATCTGACACTAAATATATTATTTATCCATCATTAAAACATCTGCCCATGATCCATTGGATAAGTTTTGCTTCAATACTTTTCTCTACACACGTTCGGTTTCCTAGGGCTTGAACGTAAGTGATCTTATGTCGCGTTCTCTACTTTGTAATGTTAAATGCAGATTTGATGATAACTTATGTTTGAATGATATTTATAAATGCACAATCATCTAACTAGTGTAGGGCCCGATCTATAGTCCAGGATAATCCACATTTGGGCTAGGGCATCCAAAAAAAATAGGGCTCAAGTTAAAACAAAACTAATATGCTAACTATTAGGTAGTGTTTGATATACAGAAATGAGAGTTGGAATAGAATGGATGATTACGAGGGAACGAAAAAAAGAGTGTTTGGTTGGTCAATAGAATAGAATCACCCATTTCAAAAGGCATTCCACCCCTCATGTTTTTTTTCCATTCCATCCCCTCTTGCAACATTCATCAACAACACCACAACCCACCACCTTCGCCACAACCCACCACCACCACCCACCACCGACGCCATCGCCGCCACCCGCCACCACCTCACCCCGACAGCCACCGCCGCTACCCGCCACCGCCGCCGCCGCCACCCACTCGCCACCGTTATCACCCACAGCTGCGACTAACCGCCAACGCCACTTGCCGCCGCCCACCACCATCGACGACGCCACCACCACCACCACCACCAACGGCCGCCGCCGCCACCAACGGCCACCTCTGCTGCCACCCACCACCAACGACCACCTTGCCGCAACCACCACTCGTCGTCACCGCCGCACCGCCACTCGCTGCCACCACCACCACCCATCGCCGCCACCGACACCCACCACCGCCACCTATAACCACCCGCAATCACTACCACTGGCCACCACCACCACTCACCGCTGATTTTAAATACACTGTTTTTCTTGCCTATCGAACCACACACAATAATAATTCATTCCATTCACACATGGTAACCAAACAAGACATAGAATGATAACAATCCATTGCATTCCCTCGTCCATTCCATTACCTCGTCCATTCCATTACTTCGTTCATTCCATTCACCATCCATTTATCACTCACAACTTCCAATCAAGTTCCGCCACGTCATCGAGCTTTATTCTATCACTCACAACCTTTTTTAGTAGAAATGCCCATCACTCACCACCACACCCAACAATTTCCCCCCAAACAACAATTTCTCTCACAACCATTAAAAGATAACGCGTCAAAAGTTTAACGCCATACAAGTTCCACGCGTGAATTATATGGGGTGGCGGTGGTATTATGCAAAACATATTCCATCACGTACAAAAATTCCCCACCCCGGGTCCCCTTAGTGCAAAACTTATTGTTTTAGATTCCTTTGATTTATTACAAGTAAACAACTCTCTATAATAGTTGTGTAGATTTTGCTTGGTACCAAATACGGATAAAGGAGCATCGTTTATAACAATCAAAGAAGGAAAAAGTGCCTCAAAATTTCATTTCGTTTTGGCCCTCTAAAAATTTTTGAACGACTCTGAACTAGTGGAATATCCCTCCGCGTTTCAACAAAACTTCGGACAATATCAATTTAGTTTATCACAGTACCTGTATTAACCAGTATCGGCATTCGGTATAGCAACCGAAAAAAAACTAAAAAATAAAGTTGTGATATGTACAAAAAGATATCGACAAGTATTTGTATTGATTGAAAACCATAAAATTGGATGTGAGTAACCTCGTTCCAATACTACCGTCAAATGTTGGTCGGTCAAAATTGGTTTAGTTCGTCACGACACAGGCACTCGCTATAGTTTACGACGCAAAAAAAATAACACTTTATTTTGAATACAACTCCATTTTCAACATTGTTCTGCTGGAATTGGAACGAAACTTATGATGGATACCATAAAATGAATATTGGTTGCTACCAAAGTTGTCCGAACAATATGGATTCGGTTCATCACGATAAATAACAAAAAAAAAATCAATTATGTTTGACCATTTCGATTGTAAACAAAACTTTTATTGAAACGTAAAAAAAAATAAGCACATTGCAACGTCATATTCAGAATTTTATAAAGCATTACATTAAATTATTAGAATAACAAGAAAAATCTATATGTGAGGTAACTTTGATGACATATACATTTGTGATTCAATTACTTGTAAATTACTATTTACAACTTGGTTTCAATAAAAATTTATAGGGTTGATTTAAATACACCCCTTCTACACTAATTATACCCCCTTGTGAGTGTATTGGTTTCACATTGGGCCTACTCGTAAGTATGCAAGAGAAGAGGCTGTATTTAATAATTAAGGGGTGTATTTAATAGCACCCAATTTATATCGAGACATAGATTAAAATAGACATGTCGTAATATAAAATATTTATCCAATAAGTTATCAAATAAAAATTAAATGAAAAAAACTTGTTACTATAAGACGCGGGTAAGCAAATATTTGATAATTTGGTAATTGTTATTATCTAAATATTATGTAAGTGTTGTAAAACACTGACCTACCAGCAACCAGTATATTAAAATATAGAGTTAAATACCATTTTAATTTTTGTGGTGTAGTTTGGACTATTTTACTAGTTTAGTTCAAAGGTTTCATTTTTTGTCTTGGGTCCAAAAAGGTTTGTTATTTTAGTCCACTGGGTTAACTTTATCCATTTTTTTTGTTAACCAGAAGGGCAATTCAGTCATTATATATGGCTGAATTGCCCTTCTAGTTAACAAAATTACATATAAAATGACCGAATTGCCCTTCTCGTTAACAGAAAAAATGTTTGAAGTTAACTCAGTGGACTACAATGGCAATAGTGAAACCTTTTTAAACCCACAGACGAAAAATGAAACATTTGGACTAAACTGTCAAAAAGTGTTGGTGCATATGTCTGTCGACTTCGTCTTGTATCGAGTCTTGTATTAGTTTAGATAGATCAGGGCACGAAATACGAGAAATATGAGAGTGTGACTGTTTCGTACGAAATGGCAGGCCATTTCGTTTGAAGCTATTTCGTGCGGAATGAGTTGTCTATATATAGTGGGCTTGAGTCTTTCATTTGTAATTTTGTGATTCCGGTACCGAGGTGCCGCCGAAGTGTCTAAAGGCTGTAAAACACTGTTTTATCAATAAACAAGACAATTAGAGTGTATATCAAGTTGTCTCTAAGTCGATACGTCTGTTTCCGCCTTTCGTATTGATTAGAACTCTTCTGAACGACTCATTTTGGTCATGCACACGATCCTACATGTGTATCAGAGCTCAGGAGGAAGAGCTCTTACCGAATTCAGCTTGATTTCATCAAAATTCTAACTTCTACACCTTCTTTTTCAAAATTAACAAGATTTCACAGTTAAAATAACTTGATTTTCTAACATTATAAGCGAAACACTGTTTTAACTAATCCTTGAAAGAATTGGACCTGAAATCAACCTAAAACCTAATCAATTTGACAAAATCATGGCGGATTTGATGACATCAGCAGCATTTCGTACGAATTGAGTTTCCATTTCGCATGAAATGACCATTTAGACTTCATTCCGCTTGAAAGTGACTTTCATTTCGCACGGGTTGAACTTGGTAGACCCATTTCGCACGAAATCATCCATTTCGTACCAAGAGTGTTCATTTCGTTTGAAAATTCGCCATTTCGTACGAAATCATTCGTTTCGTTTGAAAGTTTCCATTTCGTAACCAACTGGGGTAGCCCAGTTGGCCACCGATACCCACCTCTTCCCAGAGGTACCGGGTTCGAGTCTTAGGAGTGGCATATGTCGCCCAGGGTAAGAACTCGGCAAGGGGAATTCACCGCGGAGCTAGCTTGGTCGGGTAGCGGCTCCTGGAGTGGGATCACTCCGGCGGTTGGGAGGACCGTGCTCTACCCCCCCCCCCCCCAAGTTTCCATTTCGTACGAAGTAGTTGAGCAGGTCATTTCGTTTGAAGAAGCTCATTTCGTTTGAAAACTGTGTTGGTGAATTTTTGAGTAGCAAATCATGGAAGAAGAGTTTTACAACGCATTTGCTACTGCCCCGCATCGGGAGGGAGATAGAGGCCGGGCAACATCATCATCATCATCTCGCGCAGGAGCACATGCGGTGGATGACTACACGGCCATTACCGCACAAATCATGGAAGAAGAGCTTTACAACGCATTTGCTACTGAATCTTTTACTCAGGTCTCACCATCTTGGCCGGGTCTTATCATGACACCAGGCTAGGTCTCACCATTAAGATTCTTTATTTAGGCAGACTGAATTAAAAGGAATGATTTTTAATTTATTTCATATAATAATGTATTAAAATGACAAAAATGAAATTTATAAACTTAACATTCCATTAATCATAATAATGATTACACACTGCCCTAAACGGGACTTTCAATAGGCAAATACCTACGCAGAGGTTTACAGAAAACAAGTCCACGCAGGGACCAAATACAAGGATAGATGTCCGCACAGGGACAAAAGATAAGTCCACGTAGGGACTGAAAGGCAATTGTCCACGCAGGGACTAAACATAATAAATGTCCACGCAGGGACTAAAATAATTAGATGTCCACACAGGGACTTAATTGAAAATAGGAAATACAATAGAACATATAAAGACTAATGATCTCGCTTGTTCTTCCCCTTTAACAGGTTTGCTAGGCCTTTAAGGAATCCACGATTGTTCTTACGTTCTTGCTCAAAGTCTCGTTCTACCCTATTTAAACGGTGAAGGATTTCTTCCTGCTCCGGTGGGGAAAAACGTGGCTGCTGCAACGGTTGCTGAACTGGAGTTCTAGTGAGTATTGGGTACCCGTGAGTTGAGTGTCCCCTTCCCCAAGGTGTTTCATAAGGTATTTCAGGATGAAGGGCGTAGTAATTTGCCGCCGCTTCTACGTATGGCTCGCCACCCATATAGTTGTAGTGAGTGTGAGTTGGCTGCTCAAATGGATTGTACGCGGTGGAACCGGCGTACGCAGGTATCGGGTTATCGTAGCCGAATGGTGGTGGAGGTGGTGCAACTGGTGCAGAATTCACCTCTGCAGGGTGGCTCGAAGGTTCACCCATTTGTGGTTCTTCAGGCAATGGCGGAAAATGACTTGCACTCGAGTGGCGAGGGGTGCTAAGGTGAAATTCCCCTCCTCGGGTGGACATCCGCGCGCCTGATCTCCTACGCCTTGTCGGATCTGGAGGTGCTTGATGAACTGGTGGCGGTGGAGGCGGTGGCGTAACTGCCACGAAACGCGAATCCTCTGAGGGATCCTGTTGCTGCTGCTGCTGCTGGTGAGGTGATGAATGGTGAGAGGGTGTAAAGTACCATTCGCACTGGTTAAACCTCGCCTGGTAACTGTCGGGACCTTGATAGGGTGTTCCATGAAAGGATGACCCATCAGAGATCTCATTAGGATGGTTGGGAGTACCTCTTGCAGGTTCTATGGGATCCGTGTCCTTGTCCATATCTACCGCATTATCCTCGGAGAAATGGTCTTCGGGTCCTAAAGGGTTATAACCTATTGATTCTTGGACATAATCAGCCGGGTTGAACTGGCCTTGGAAGAAAGGAGTAGGGTCGCCATAGGAACGGTGCGAAACAGAACGCTGGAGAGGTATGAGAGAAGGTTGAGGGTTACTGGGCTCATTCTCCGAATTTGGTCCAAAAGAGTGACGGTATGAAGGTGTCGAACTGTGTGAGGTAGACCGTCTTGCGGGCTCAAAGAGGTTTCTTCTACGCCTCTAAGGTTCTTCACTCCTTGTGCTGGAAGGAGCTCGCATATGTGAAGGTCCGGCCTCGTGATCATTATGAGTAATGATCGGCCCTTTGCCTCTTCCTCCTCTTCTAATTGCTGGTGGCATATTTCCTGCTTAACAAATTTTTAAATCACAATAAACAATAAAAGACAAACTAGAACCACAATTCGAATTTGTCCTATGTTCTTGTCTAGACTCGAGTATGTGCAATTGTGTCAATGAGACTAAACACATAAGGATAGTGTTTATTTCACTCAACGTTGGCTCTGATACCAACCTGTCACACCCCGATTTCCACACGTTTCACCGGTGGGGGATTATCGTGACGTAGTTGGCAACAATATAGTCAAACCACACAATATTAAATGCACAGCGGAAGCATAAAGATTGATATATTTCAACCATCGAATGTAATATCCAAGTATCACAAGTAGTTGAAATAAATCCACAGGGGATCAAAATAAAAATAGAAATATTGTTCAACAGATAGTGGCATCCCAAGCTTGCGAGACTCTAACGATGCTAAGGAGTGGCCAGCCTATTTCGTACAGAACCTGCATTTAATCTTTTTGGGGAAAATACGTCAGCTTACACTGGTAAATACATTCAACCGACACTTTTGTAAAAAGGTTTAATAAAATTGATTTGAATGCACAAGGCACAAACTCTTTATAACTTGGGATAATTTATCAATTAAATCTTGTAAAAGAATTACATGTTCACTATGCATTCAGTTGCCCGGGTCGTGCCAGGTTTAAGGTTAATAGACACGCCACAAAGCATAAAGCCGTGGCGGGAAAACCAACAGTTAGGACGGACACTATTTTCATTTGATGAGTGTCGATCGTCGTCCTTCTTAGGCTTAGACGGGGTCGAGGGTGGTTTGCTGTGAGGTTCTGAATGGGTTTTTGGTTTAGAGTGTGGTGCAGATCGGGTCTTGCTTCGAGACTCGCTATATTCTTCGTACTGCCGATCCAAGGTCGTCTTCACAGCGTCGTCTACTAAAGCTTTCAGTTCCGCGCCCGTTATATGAATTTGGGCGTTATCATTGTCATCCTCCTTTGAATGACTATTAACTCCATTTGGGTCAGCCATTTTAAGATCTTGATCTGCTACAAGGAATATGACAGAACTTTATTTAGGAGTTTATTATGGAATTGTCTTTTATAGTAATTCATTAACCATGGTAAACATAGACCATATTTGGTTAATCTGTTGCTTACTTTTATTTAGGATTTGAATATAACTTATCCTAGTTACAAACAATATTGTTAGTGGCACAAAATCCTAGTCACAAGGACGTTTTATATATTATTAGCCAGGATTTCAGAGAATCAAGGCATGAAGGTTTGAACCATAGTTCTTTTACCTTCTCTGACAGGGAGTCATAGACTACAACTGTCTTTTGTCTTATATGACAATAAGTATGGCCCGTAGGCACTACATCACTAATGGATGTTTGATAAGTAATCATCTTAATTGATGATTTAAACCCATGATTTATAAATCATTAACTTAGGTCTTGGAATCCTTTGAAGGATTCTTATATAAGAATGACGCGTGTGATTTTAACGAATCACATCTGCCAAGAATGTTAACATGTTTACAGAGGTTAACAGGAATCTGAATCTTTTACTCAGGTCTCACCATCTTGGCCGGGTCTTATCATGACACCAGGCTAGGTCTCACCATTAAGATTCTTTATTTAGGCAGACTTAATTAAAAGGAATGATTTTTAATTTATTTCATATAATAATGTATTAAAACGACAAAAATGAAATTTATAAACTTAACATTCCATTAATCATAATAATGATTACACACTGCCCTAAACGGGACTTTCAATAGGCAAATACCTACGCAGAGATTTACAGAAAACAAGTCCACGCAGGGACCAAATACAAGGATAGATGTCCGCACAGGGACAAAAGATAAGTCCACGCAGGGACTGAAAGGCAATTGTCCACGCAGGGACTAAACATAATAAATGTCCACGCAGGGACTAAAACAATTAGATGTCCACACAAGGACTTAATTGAAAATAGGAAATACAATAGAACATATAAAGACTAATGATCTCGCTTCTTCTTCCCCTTTAACAGGTTTGCTAGGCCTTTAAGGAATCCACGATTGTTCTTACGTTCTTGCTCAAAGTCTCGTTCTACCCTATTTAAACGGTGAAGGATTTCTTCCTGCTCCGGTGGGGAAAAACGTGGCTGCTGCAACGGTTGCTGAACCGGAGTTCTAGTGGGTATTGGGTACCCGTGAGTTGAGTGTCCCCTTCCCCAAGGTGTTTCATAAGGTAATTCAGGATGAAGGGCGTAGTAATTTGCCGCCGCTTCTACGTATGGGTCGCCACCCATATAGTTGTAGTGAGTATGAGTTGGCTGCTCAAATGGATTGTACACGGTGGAACCAGCGTACGCAGGTATCGGGTTATCGTAGCCGAATGGTGGTGGAGGTGGTGCAACTGGTGCAGAATTCACCTCTGCAGGGTGGCTCGAAGGTTCACCCATTTGTGGTTCTTCAGGCAATGGCGGAAAATGACTTGCACTCGAGTGGCGAGGGGTGCTAAAGTGAAATTCCCCTCCTCGGGTGGACATCTGCGCGCCTGATCTCCTACGCCTTGGCGGATCTGGAGGTGCTTGATGAACTGGTGGCGGTGGAGGCGGTGGCGTAACTGCCACGAAACGCGAATCCTCTAAGGGATCCTGTTGCTGCTGCTGCTGCTGGTGAGGTGATGAATGGTGAGAGGGTGTAAAGTACCATTCGCACTGGTTAAACCTCGCCTGGTAACTGTTGGGACCTTGATAGGGTGTTCCATGAAAGGATGACCCATCAGAGATCTCGATAGGATGGTTGGGAGTACCTCTTGCAGGTTCTATGGGATCCGTGTCCTCGTCCATATCTACCGCATTATCCTCGGAGAAATGGTCTTCGGGTCCTAAAGGGTTATAACCTATTGATTCTTGGACATAATCAGCCGGGTTGAACTGGCCTTGGAAGAAAGGAGTAGGGTCGCCATAGGAACGGTGCGAAACAGAACGCTGGAGAGGTATGAGAGAAGGTTGAGGGTTACTGGGCTCATTCTCCGAATTTGGTCCAAAAGAGTGACGGTATGAAGGTGTCGAACTGTGTGAGGTAGACCGTCTTGCGGGCTCAAAGAGGTTTCTTCTACGCCTCTAAGGTTCTTCACTCCTTGTGCTGGAAGGAGCTCGCATATGTGAAGGTCCGGCCTCGTGATCATTATGAGTAGTGATCGGCCCTTTGCCTCTTCCTCCTCTTCTAATTGCTAGTGGCATATTTCCTGCTTAACAAATTTTTAAATCACAATAAACAATAAAAGACAAACTAGAACCACAATTCGAATTTGTCCTATGTTCTTGTCTAGACTCGAGTATGTGCAATTGTGTCATTGAGACTAAACACATAAGGATAGTGTTTAATTCACTCAACGTTGGCTCTGATACCAACCTGTCACACCCCGATTTCCACACGTTTCACCGGTGGGGGATTATCGTGACGTAGTTGGCAACAATATAGTCAAACCACACAATATTAAATGCACAGCGGAAGCATAAAGATTGATATATTTCAACCATCGAATGTAATATCCAAGTATCACAAGTAGTTGAAATAAATCCACAGGGGATCAAAATAAAAATAGAAATATTGTTAAACAGATAGTGGCATCCCAAGCTTGCGAGACTCTAACGATGCTAAGGAGTGGCCAGCCTATTTCGTACAGAACCTGCATTTAATCTTTTTGGGGAAAATACGTCAGTTTACACTGGTAAATACATTCAACCGACACTTTTGTAAAAAGGTTTAATAAAATTGATTTGAATGCACAAGGCACAAACTCTTTATAACTTGGGATAATTTATCAATTAAATCTTGTAAAAGAATTACATGTTCACTATGCGTTCAGTCGCCCGGGTCGTGCCGGGTTTAAGGTTAATAGACACGCCACAAAGCATAAAGCCGTGGCGGGAAAACCAACGGTTATACCTTTATAAATATAGACACATTGTCGGGTGTACGCCTACACCCGCGTGTCGAGGTCGTGGCCATTTCGTAAAATGATGCCAAGGATATCCGGGACATGGTCATTAAGCTCCGAAAGGCGTAAAGCCAACAAAACAAATTTTTAAACGAGTCACATTGATCATACCCAACTACTAATGAGTTGGGGTCAATTGCCCGACCAAGCGGTATATTATATACCGTAACCCAAGCCCGTATAACGGAAAATAAGTTAAAAGTATTTACCTGAGCAAGTAATAACCTCAATAAACAAATGCAAGTATCTTTTACTGGTCTCCTATTCTGGAACGAAGGTTTATAACAACCTATTAGAATCCTAACGGGTCTTTAATTTAGCCTTAGCTTAGACCGGTCAGTTTCAAAAGATAAATACTGTTTAATCGCGTGAAAAACGAAAACCGGAAATGGAATGTGGTTTGGACCCAACAAGTTTGAAGGCTTGTCTTATATGGGTAATATAACCACACTCTAGATTTTGAAGTAAAAACGATAAGGTTTGACCCGTTTTGGCTAGTTTATGTAAACTAGTTACATAAACCGAACCGTGCGCGCAAATGGCGTAACGGGTAACCGTAAGAGTCCTACACAGGTTTCCTAAGTTATTATGCTCTAAAGAGGTTGTGGTATCAGTAGGATACATTCCATTACGCCCATAACAAGTTTAAATCCAATATACACCCCGTAGGGGTATTTCGGTCATTTTAAAGATTATAAAAGAGGTTTCCGAGTTCTACAGGAAATCTGAGTTTTCCAAACAGTTTATAAAGTCCAAAATACTCTATTTATTATTTAAAATCAGTAGCAACTGGAATCGGGTCAAAATACCATGTAGAACTCAAGTTATGTCCGAAAAGGGTATATTCGGTATTTACCGAATCGATGCCATAACCGTAGGTTATGAGCAGGTTAAAAATAATTAAAAATCTTTAAAAATTCCAAAATATTATTTTACATCAGTGTGTAAAAGGTTTGGTGTCGAAATTTGGGTTTAGATAGGCTTTATGCTAATTGCGCCGTTTAATTACTAAAGTTTCCGTAATTGCGCTATTTAGCATAACTCCTATTCTAGACCTCGGATTGACATGAAATTTTAGGGACATGCTTAGAAATTAGTAACTAAGGTTATTGTCCTTTCACATGTCCAAAATTCTTGTTTTAAAGTAAAAAGGCGTTATGGTCAACTTTTGAGCTTTTAACGGAAATGTATGAAAGACTCGGACAAACAAAGAACCGGTCACAGAGGGTTATACCATCATGTAACCTGGTCCTAAGAGAGTCCTAAGGCATATCTAAAACATACCATAACGGGTCAGAACTGAAGTCAAAGCAAAAGTCAAAGTTTTGTGACTTTCGGTTCCGAACCGGGTCAAAATAGTAAATGGTCGGATCAAACAACCTTAGACCAATTATAATACTTATTATCATGTTTTATGAGTGTCAAAACAGGTTACACGCCATCTACATTACTGATTATGCATAAAATCGAAAGTTAGCATTCTGTTGACTTTTTCTAAGCAAGTTTGACTCGACATTTGGACTAGTTAGAGTGGCAATCAAAGGGCGCCCTTTTAAGGGTTTAAAGCCCACATGATTACCAACATATAACTACCTTTATTTCGATTAATCACTGGACCATTTGTGATTAACCGTTAAGTCAATCGTTAATTACGACAGATTGACTTTTAAGCTATAACTAAGCAAAACTTAACCAAGAAAGGGTGGAGCACACTTACAAGAGTCCTATGCATGACCAGGGATGCTAAGAGAGAGTGCTTGAGCTCCGGAAGTGATCAAGAAAGCAGTTGAAGGTGTGAAGAACAATGTTGCTACTTATGGTCCTTTTATACTAGTTTAGGATGCATAAGATCATCACAACAAGGCCTACAAGTGTTCTTGGATGATCAACAACTGTCCCTGAGTGCTAGGGGATGTTTAGGGGGCGCCCATGCTCACAATAATGGCACATAAGTCGGTTAAAACAGCAAACAGTGCTTCTGTCTGACTTTTCTGTATCTGGGAGGCTGACGCGGCCCGCGTTAATGATCAGGTAACCTTTACGCGGGTCGCCTGAATCTCAATGTCAGAGCCCATATCTATACTGTCAGCGCGGCCCGCGTAAGATCCCTTGATTCTTTAACGCGGCCTGCCTGAGACCTGTTTTTCAAGATTTTCAAATCTTTTTAATTATTGCACTGGCCTTTGGCGTTTCGAAGGGGTAACTTTGCGTTTTGGGCCTCGTTAATTTACGTATAAGGGCCCCGTGGATTTTAACTAACTTATTAACCCTTGGTTAATTTATTATTACCCGAAAAGTCATAACTTTTTATGTTTGACGCTTTTAACCCCTCGCATACGAATTTGATCATAACTTTCTCGTTTTAAAACGGAACCTTGCGAAATTTATATCGTACATTCTAGTGAGCGTAATTTACTGTTACAAAGTCTCGGGTTCGTTAAAGGGTCACTCAGAGGTATAACTTAAACATGTTGACACATTTAACCCCTGTAGTTTGTAATCTCTCACTTCCTTCCGCATTTCGTCCCGTACGATCCATGATTTATTCGTTTGAAGGTACGAGCATCATTTAGGGTTACTATACAGTATATTTATCCCTTGTTGACATTTCAAACCCTCGGATTCACATACTTTCAATGTTTGTCAACATTAGTCCTTATTTAATATTTAATACCACGTGTAAACTTATGACACGTGTCAATACATTATTGGACGCAAAAATTCCGAGGTGTTACAGCCACCGATACCCACCTCTTCCCAGAGGTACCAGGTTCGAGTCTTGGGAGTGGCATATGTCGCCCAGGGTAAGAACTCGGCAAGGGGAATTCACCGCGGAGCTAGCTTGGTCGGGTAGCGGCTCCCGGAGTGGGATCACTCCGGCGGTTGGGAGGACCGTGCTCTATCCCCCCCCCCCAGTTTCCATTTCGTACGAAGTAGTTGAGCAGATCATTTCGTTTGAAGAAGCTCATTTCGTTTGAAAACTGTGTGGTGAATTTTTGAGTAGCAAATCATGGAAGAAGAGTTTTGCAATGCATTTGCTACTGCCCCGAGTACTCCTGTTGCTATTGCTTAGAGTGTGAACATGGAAAATGAAACAGGAACTCTGCAAAAACCCTCGAAGCTAATGGGCATTGAAGAATACTATGGTTGGAAAGACCGGTTTGAAAATTGGGTTCAAGCAAATCATTTGAGATCTTGGGAGTGTATTGAGAAGAAGTATGTTAAACCTCGTATAGATGTGGGAGTTGTCAAGACTATTTCTGAATTGACAGACAAAGTAAGAGACATGTACAAAGCAGAAAAGATGATGATCAGTTTACTCCAGTAAGCTGTGAAAGAAGACATCTTTATATTACTTCAACATGATAATACTTCACGTTCGATTTGGGAAGCACTTCGAGTTAAATTTGAGGGAAGTACGGATATGATCAGGAGTAAGAAATCATTATTAAAGAAAGAATTTGATCTGTTTACTAGCTTGCAGGGTGAAACTACAAAGATGCTCATTGAGAGATACTGTCATTTAGTTCGATCAATGTCATTGTTAGATATCAACAAAGATAGAGAAGAATGGGTTGATAAATTAGCTGATGCTTTACCCCAGAAAGAATGGGGCACATATTCGATGATTTTAAAGAACACAGGAGAATACGATAAGTTGACAATTTCTCAGTTCATTGAAAAACTTGAAGGACAAAATCTTGAACAGCAAAAAATTGCTAGAATGAACAATCCAAGTGGTCAGCAAGACATCAAGATGTATTATGAAGGGAATGTTTAGAATGTTGAAGCAAGTCTAAAAGTACAAACTGCTTTCAGTGTAGAAAACTCATCCGGATCAATCAATCAAAGTCCAATTAGCAATAGTGGATTTTCTTCATACTCGAGTGTTAGTCCGAATGTTTCAACCTTAACTTATCAGTCTCAAAGCTCAAACAATGGTAATGGCTATGTGATACAATGCAACATCGCGTTGCATCTTCAAAACGGTCAAAATTTTTCTGAAGAAGTCGCTAAAAGTCATATGGCATTACTAGCTACAGTGTTAGAATCTTATGAGGGATTGGTTGCAGGAAGGATCGGAAATCCTATGTTGACAAAAGAGGATTACGATCAGATTATGCTGAGGAAATGGACCTTATGGATATTAAGTGGTGTTTAGCTAATGTGTTGAGAAGAGCTGAGAAATTTAAGCTAATTACAGGAAGAGATGATTTTCGTGATGCTAATGTTTCTACTTTAGGTTTTGATAAATCTATAGTTACTTGTTTTCGATGCAGGGAAAAAGGACATTTTAAGAGGGAATGTACCAATCGAGAATCAGGTGGAGCTCAGAATCCGTTCGGGAATAATGATTATTATAGGAAAGCTATATATCAACAAGTTGCTCAACAACTGCATCAACAACAACCATCATCATCCAATACTAATCAGATTGAAAATGGAAAGAAGAAAGCTTATCTGGTGAATCAAGATGATGAAAAAGTGGCAGAAGGTTTTAGCTGGGACAAATACGTTCCACCTGATTTCAAGTTAGGAGCATTTATTGCACAAATAGTTCAAGAACCAGATTTGATAAAAGAATGGATGAATGTGTTTGCTAATGATCAGAAATGTCAAGATGAAGAGTCTGTTTCTTCAAAAGAAGACTCAGAACAGACACAAGTGTTTAATCAATCATCAACTGATAGCAGTGATGATGAAGAAGAAATACAAATAAACATTGGAAAAACTCAATTATCTCCTGAAAGTTTTAAATTTTATTTTGCAGATAGATTGAAGAAACTAAAGGAGAAGCAAGCAGCAAATGATCAGAAAAAGAATAAAAGCAAGAATGATGCTCAGGAAGAGAAGCATGAGCAAAATGAAGAAATTAAAGTTGCTGAGAAGATAGTCGAAGTTGAAAAGATTATTGAAATTGAAAAAATTGTTGAGATCACGAAACCTTGTCTAAAATGTTTGGAACCATGCAAATGTTGTGAAGAAAAATATGAGAAGTATAGTGAGCTTGACAGGATGAAGGAGAAATTGTTGTTCGATGTAAAATATGTGAAAGAGTCGTATGATGTGTTGAACAGAACAGTGAATAGTCTGCAAAAGACAAATTCTGAAAGAGAAGATGCTTTAACCATGATGAATGCAGTGATGATGTCTAAGCAGAAGGCTATCAATCACTATATTGAAGAATGTGCCAAGTTGAAGCAGGAGTTGGAGACAGAAAAGATAGAAAATGAAAGAATCAGACGATTATTGCAAAGTTATTCAAGTTCTGATTATTTGATTAACAAAATTTATCCAATTGTTGCAGGTTTTGAAGCGTTTCAAGATAAAAAGACTGAAGAGAAAGATACTGGTAAGAAACAAAGTGAAAGTTATAACAAGTGTCCACCTCCGATCTGGGAAGGTTATTCTCCCAGAAAACCAAATGAAGAGCATGTCAAAAAAGCAGTCAATATAAAATTAAAGTCTGAGACAACTGATGAGTTACCAGAAAACATTGACGTCACGTTCAATTCGTCTGACGTTGATCATGAGTCTGAATTAATAAAGAAAATGGTTGATTAGGTGTTGGATAAGGATGAGGAGCCAGAGTCAAAGTCCGAATCCAAGAGTTCGAGTTCATCAGTTGACAGTCCAAAATCGTCGGTCAAAAGGGTTTACAATAAAGAATTCATGTTATCAAAATCTAATTTGAATGACGAATCAATCAAAGTGGCATATACTTTGAATGATTCAGACAAATTGTATTCTTATGAGGAATTTCCAATAAGAAGTGTTCAAATTGAAAAGATCAAAAAGGTTTTCAAATTAACAGAAATTAATATTTCTGAAATAAAAGATGTAAATCTTACTGAAAAATCTAAAAAATACACTTCAAGAGTTCAACAAAGATTGAACAAGAAAAAAGGTTACAGTTCTGGTTCTAGTTTTCAAAAGAAACCAAACCATAATGGTAATTTCAAAAAGAAAGGTTTGGGTTTTGATGCAGAAAATCATAAAAATATGAAAAATTATAAACCAAAAAAAAAATTTGTTTCAGGAACAAGTTCTGAAGAGGAGAAAAAGAACTCATTCTGGAAGCAATCGAACAAAGAATTCCTTGCTAAGAAGCAAGAGGGAATGAAGAATAGAGTTCATCAGAAAAAGGAGACAAGAACCTGTTACCGATGTCAAGAAGTTGGTCACATTGCCTGGAACTGTCCAAAGGCAACCAACACAAAACAGGAAGTGTCTTCTAAACTCAAAGAAAAAGTTGTTGGTAAAACTGAACCACCAACTGAGAAATTCAAAGTGTTTAAAAATTCAACATATGAAGTTGGTGAATGTTCGAAAAGATTTTACAAAAGAAGAGTGAATCTTAACAACCAAACATGGGTTGTTAAGAAATCAGATGTAAAATGTGGCGATGAATCTGACTCGTCAAAGTCAAAAGAGCCACAAGTTAAGGTTAAAAGTGATAATTCAGTTCCTCCATTTGATGATGTCAATTTTCCAATATTGATGACTGAAAATTTAAAATCAAAAGTTGGTATAGTGGAAATTTCGAATCAATTCTATTCTGAGAAGAAAGAATCTGAGGTCGAAAAAGCATTTAATGGAACAGTGAAGCATATTTTTGGAAAAATGGTCGAGGGTAAGACCAAAGGGGTAAAAGATTTTTATGAAGAAAAAAAAAATGTTCAAACCCCAAGTGAAACTGAAAAAGTCACACCCAAAGCTGGTCAGGCTTGGGTGTCTGTATTCCATACTTAAAAAATCCTGACTTGCCGGAGCTACCGAGTTGGTAATTGTGGAGCAGGAATCGGCATCTTTCTTGAGAAATTCACATATGTGAAATTTCGTCTTACAAGTGATAAGGTTTATTTGGTAAGCCTACAAGTGGTATAACTGAAAATTGTTACATTTCATCTTACAAGAGGTTGGGTTGACAAGTGAACCTACAAGTGGTTGAAAAGGAGGGTTTTCACTTTCAAGTGGTTATCAAGGTCATTAAGTTGAACTTGATTTAACACTCATACAAGTGGTTAAAAAGAACAAAATGGTGAACTAAACCCCATTCCTAACAAGTGGTATCAACTAAACTAATTTTCCGGAAAAACCATTTTGATTAAAACAAACTTAAGTGTTTTGAAATCATAATGGGAAAATAGTTTGTTGACAGAGGGAGTTCTGATTGCTTATGCCAAGAGGATGGCGATTTGAAGCAATTCACATCAGTTTGTCACTTTACTTGTACAGTTTATTTTCAAATTTTCTTTTAATGATTTTGCATTTTAGGGGGAGTAAGAATTTCAGAAAATCCAAAAACATTAGAAAATTTGAAAAAGTCAAAAACATGATAAAATTTTTTTTCAAAAATGAGTTTTGTTGTATAAAAGAGGAAATGATAGTACATCAGGGGACTATCACAGCACGCTAAAGAATTAGATAGTTAAAATGTGATAAAGGATCTCACTGATGATATGTTAGTAGGTTTTTACACGCTTAGTAGATTGTGTTCGAGATATAAACCTAAAAATCAAACTTGCTTATTTCATGGGAACATCTCTCGGATATATAGGTAACCCCTGAAATCTTGTTTGAAAGGCTTTCTATTTCTGACATACTAGGTCTTTGTGCGTGATGATATCTGGGGTATTATACCTGGACTTCTGATTTTGCGGAAGCAATAGCCTAGTCCTCCTATAATGCTTTGCACTGCTTTAATCCTAAAGCTCACCCTCAGTACAAAAAATGATGAAACATTGAAAAATGCTAATCATGTGCTGTTGAAGAAAAGATCCCCAAACGGGACACACCTAAAGACGAGCCATCATCTCTTTATCTGAACGGAAGTTCTAACCCGAGCTCTCATGGTCTTGCATTTACCCGTTTACAGATATCATTAGTGTACACTCACCTGTAAGACTGAATATAGAAGTCTGGATACAGGAGTATATTCTGAGGTGGGACACGCGAATAAGTTTAAGTCTATTAAAACACTAAACTCGTATCTCGAAACAGTTGAACTTTGTGTGAAAATTTAAGTGGATCAGCATACTGACAATCTAAGTGAATTGTTTAGAACTTAAAATGTTTATAGCTTAACGGTGTTTGTGATTTGTCTCATAAACTGATATGATCCTCTTACACAAACTCACAAAACTATTGTGTGTAAATATTTTTTTATTGCTTTTCAAAATCCAAAAAGATTTTCAGTGTGTTTAAGCATAAAATTATGAAAAATTGAAAAAGATTTTATTACATCTTATTTCGACAACTGATGGTGGAAAGCTAATTTTCAAAATTCCGAGTGCTAAACATGATAAACAGGTTTGGGAGAGTGTGTTTAGAAATGACAAATAGTTATTTCTACAAGTGGTTCATCAGAGATTAAGAATGTTAAATCATTATGAACAATACCTGCATGTGGATTATAAATTTGTCAAATTTTTAAAATTTGGAAAATTTATTGTGAGGTAGAGATTTGTGCAGGTATTAAGATTGGAAAGAGCCAGGTCCTGATTTCTGAGAACTCTGTGGTTAGAAAGAGCCAGTCTGCGATACCAGTTTATCGAAAGAGCGAGTCTGAAGACATTAAAGCCAGGTTCGATCAGATACAGATCATGGATCAATATCCAAGGGGGAAATTAGTTGATAGAGAGAAGAGAAAGAGATTGAGGATGCTTACATTGTCAGACACTTTGGAAAGAGCGAGAAGATTGATAAAGACTGAAGACTTCGAAGACTCGACACTGAAGACTTTGTCAACATCCAAGGGGGAGTCTGTTGGTGCATATGTCTGTCGACTTCGTCTTGTATCGAGTCTTGTATTAGTTTAGATAGATCAGGGCACGGAATACGAGAAATATGAGAGTGTGAATGTTTCGCACGAAATGGGAAGCGACCATTTTGCACGAAATGGACAAGTGTCCATTTCGTACGAAATGGCAGGCCATTTCGTTTGAAGCTATTTCGTGCGGAATGAGTTGTCTATATATAGTGGGCTTGAGTCTTTCATTTGTAACTTTGTGATTCCGGTACCGAGGTGCTGCCGAAGTGTCTAAAGGCTGTAAAACACTGTTTTGTCAATAAACAAGACAATTAGAGTGTATATCAAGTTGTCTCTAAGTCGATACGCCTGTTTCCACCTTTCGTATTGATTAGAACTCTTCTGAACGACTCATTTTGGTCGTGCACATGATCCTACATGTGGTATCAGAGCTCAGGAGGAAGAGTTCTTACCGAATTCAGCTTGATTTCATCAAAATTCTAACTTCTACACCTTCTTTTTCAAAATTAACAAGATTTCACGGTTAAAATGGCTTGATTTTCTCACATTATAAGCGAAACACTGTTTTAACTAATCCTTGAAAGAATTGGACCTAAAATCAACCTAAAACCTGATCAATTTGACAAAATCATGGCCGATTTGATGACATCAGCAGCATTTCGTACGAATTGAGTTTCCATTTCGCACGAAATGACCATTTAGACTTCATTCCGCTTGAAAGTGACTTTCATTTCGCACGGATTGGACTTGGTAGACCCATTTCGCACGAAATCATCCATTTCGTACCAAGAGTATTCATTTCATTTGAAAATTCGCCATTTCGCACGAAATCATTCGTTTCGTTTGAAAGTTTCCATTTCGTAACCAACTGGGGTAGCCCAGTTGGCCACCGACACCCACCTCTCTTCCCAGAGGTACCGGGTTCGAGTCTTGGAAGTGGCATTTGGCGCCCAGGGTAAGAAGTTGTATCAAAGGAACAAAGAGAGAGTTAAAATAGAGAATTCTTATTTATTCAGATGTTGTCATGCATATATATATATATATATATATATATATATATAGGGTGGGGTTCTAGAATGAACACTAGTGTATTTGCGAACTGAGTGAACAAATCCTGGCCATTGATCTACACAAGTGTATGGCTAGGATTAGTTCACTCAGTTCGCAAGCTACACTAGTGTTCACTCTTGAACCTAATCCTCTCTATATATATAGGGTTCTTACATTAATACAAACGAAATGAACAGGCGGGAGTTAGAATGTGGATAGCCACCAAAATATAGTTTATTTATAACACTCCTCCTTGATTATCAATGTGATAAAAGAAAACAATATATTATACGCTTGGTGGTGTTCCCTCGTTAAAAACTTTGCCAGGAAAATGATAATTAGTAACTTGATTTGAAATAAATCGCAATATACACAAGAATGAAATACGGTTTCATTTCATAATGTGTATAAGTAAAACAAGGATAAAAATGGAATTTGACTCCATGGGTAAAACCCTCAGGTAATTTCTCATCATCTTGATCAATCACACAAGCTTTTCCATCAGCTGAGACATATTTATCCCAGTTAAATGGCTTCTTTTCATTTTGATTAACCACACAAGCTCTCTTTCCAGAATCTTCAATCACATTTCTTCCATGTGCAGTTTGAGCCTGATGTTGATGTTGTTGAGATGGTTGTTGAGCAACTTGATGGTAGATGGCTTTTCGGTAGTAATCATTGTTGTTGTTGAAAGGATTCTGAGCTCCACTTACTTCGCGGTTAGTGCACTCTCTCTTGAAGTGACCTTTCTCCCTGCAACGAAAACAAGTGACTTTAGATTTGTCAAAACCCAAAGTAGAAACATTAGCCTCACGAAGATCATCTCTCCCCGTGATCTGCTTGAATTTCTCAGCTCTCCTTAACACGCTAGCCAAACACCATTTTATATCCATCAGCTCCATCTCTTCAGCATCTATCTGGTCGTTATCCTCCTTTGTTAGCATTGGATTCCCGATACGACCTGCAACAAAACTACTGTAAGATTCTAAAACCATTCCCAATAAAGACATCTGATTTTTAGCAACTTCATCTGAATAATCTTGATCATTCTCAAGATTTAAAACAATATTGCACTGAAGTTTTCTTCCATTCTTTGTTGCTGAAATGTTCGGATCAAATGATGGAAATGATGAGAAACTTGTGTTGCTGCTTGATCCTTTTGATGAACTTCCGGTTGAATTCTTGGCGTTGTAAGCAGTTTCCACTTTTGGAGATAAATTTGTAGATTTCTCATTCACCCCTGCTTTGTAGTACAACCCGATATCCTGTTCACCGTTGAAATCTTTCATTCGAACAATCTTTCTTTGCTCCATCTCTTGAGCTTCCAACTTCTCAATGAATTTGCTCAAGGTTAACGTGCTAAATCCTTTCTTGTTCCTGAGCATCATCAAGTATGTGCCCCAAGTCTCATGAGGTAATGCATCTACAAGCTTCTCTATCAATTCTTCATTGTCTTTGTTGATACTGACTCTCCTCATATTTACTAACAAATTACAGTATCTTTCTATAATCTGCTTTGTACTCTCATTCTTCAATCCATGAAACAAATCAAATTCCTTCTTCAAGAGTGATTTCTTGTTTTTGATCATTTCCTGACTACCAACAAACTTTGATCTAAGAGCTTTCCAGATAGAATAAGAACTTCCGTTATGCTGCAATAAGACCATAATATCCTCTTTCACAGCTTGTTGTAGCAGACTTAACATCATCTTCTCATTTTTGTATTTCTTTTTGTCATCTGCACTCATATCCTTGATCGCAACTTCCTCTTCATCGTCATTTAATGGTCTCACATACTTCGTCTCAACACACTGCCAAGCGTCTAGGTAATTAGCTTGTACCTAGTTTTCGAAATGGCCTTCCCAACCCTTATATTCTTCAATGTTCATGAGTTTGGGCAGTTTCTGCATAGTACCCGTTTCGTTTTCTAGCATTGTGTTTTGTACCAAACTAATCGGGGTAACTGGACTCGCGAATGCGTTGTAGAATTCTTCGTCCATTTTTCAGATTTAAAATTTCACAAAAACAGCCTAGGTTCAAGTGAAATCAACAAGTTAAGTGAGATCTTTGTTTGGAGCGGAATCAACAAGTAACCAGGAGCGGAATCACTATGTATCCTGGAGCGGAATCATAATGTATCCTGGAGCGGAATCACTATGAATTCTGGAGCGGAATCACGATGTATTCTGGAGCGAAATCAACGATGTAATCAGGAGCGGAATAAAGAACTATCCTGGAGCGGAATCACATGTGATCAGGAGCGGAATCAAGAACTATCCTGGAGCGGAATCACATGTGACGTCATCATTTCTTGAACTCGTTTCAAGCGGAATTATCAAATTGTTCAGTTTTAGTTCGAATTAACTGCTGATACTTTTATGGCTTCGTTAGATTACTATTCCGAGCATACTGTGCAAAAATCAGATCAATTCGACAACCTTTTCCTGGTCAATTTGCAAAGGACAGTGTAGAACGTGTAGAAAAACAGAATTTTCGGCTGAATTGGTAAGAGCTCTTCCTCCTTTGCTCTGGTACCACATGTAGGATCGAATTCGGACCCAATTGAGTCTATCAAAAGAACTATTCCTGATTTGAACGGCGGAAACAGACAAATCAGGTTCAATTCACCGAGTATTCACTTTTAACTATTGATTCTATTAATCTGTATGATGTTTACAATCGACTCAACACTTCGGCAGCACTTCGTGGCTCACCGGAATACAATCACCCTAACTACTATACGATTTCGCTCCTAATGACCACCTATTTATAGGTGTTCTAATTCTGTGCGGAATCAGCATTACATGTACGAGCGAAATCAGATGTTACATTTTCGGGCGGAATCAGGCTCTAAACATTACGAGCGGAATCAGGATTATCGGGGGTTTCGCTCCAAATGACAAGATGTCATTTGGAGCGGAATCACTTCCTAAAAACAATATCTTGAATTCCGTGCCCTGATCTAGCCTATTCTACTCTAGACTCGATACAAGACGTAGACGACAAACGGATGCACCAACATGTAACATTTATGTTTAAATCATATTCATGATTCTTGGTTGTTCTTGATGATTTGAAGTTTCTCTTGAATCTTGGAATTTTCACAAACTTGAAATCTAAAATGAAATGGGTCTTGATACAAAAAGAAATGGTGATGTATATGGCTGTATATAAACCGTACATATATATATAAGGGTGTATGAGTTTGATTTCTTGATAAACACTTGTTTAGGGTAATTGTTGGTGCGTTTTAGTAACATTTAAACTATAAAAAAAGCATGCTGAGTAACATTTTCAGCCAACTTCAACTGGCTGTAAACGGATCGTTATAAATCGAAAAACTGATTTTCTGAAGTCTAAATTATGTATTTTCGAAAAATGGATCAAATGGCACTGGAATCATATTTTTTTGAGGTCGTTTGCTATTTTTAAAGGGGCGGTTTTGGACAGCAGCACAAGCTGCGTTTTTACTGCAGAAAATGTGTGTTATGTTTTTCGTCATAACTTGAAACATGAGTAGAACTAGCTCATGAAATTTATAACGTAGATGATCACTGAGGTCGTTGTGATCCTCCAATTGGAATTTAGTCAATTGGACTTACAATGAATTTTAAATGAATTATTCTGTAGACTGCAGTCAGAAAGTGACGAATCTGATTTCAGTCCGGTAAATGATTTTCTATGAAATATTGGTAACGAATGGAACCCCGATATTTTTACACAATAAAATTTGGATTGCTTAGAACATTCTGTAAAAAATTGGGAATTTTTGGAGTAAGTTAACTATTTTATTAAAATTCCCGAAAATAGCCCAGTTTTGAATGATAATTAAAATGCAAGGGTTTTGATGATATATGTATGATGAGAGTCACCAATAAAATTGTTCAAGTCGCAAAGTCCTTAAAATATGTATACGAACTCATATGTACATAAATACACCAATATAATCAAAAATAATAATCTTTTGAGAAATCTCAAAGTTATGTGAAAATTCTAAGTATCGGAGAAACTTCGGTATTTTTGTGAGTTTTGATTATTAAATTATTCTTATTTAATTTATGACAAGTAAACAATTTGAGGGATTGTGTTAACATATAAAAACGCACCCAAAGGTGAGTACATAGTCCCCTCTTTTACTGTTTTCAATTTTTTGGGGTGAAACATATGTGCCTATACAATATTTTCATGATTTCGACTATATGATTACACATGCATAAGTACTATCTTTTGACGAATTGAACTATTATACATGGTTTAAACACTGATTTCCAAAGTTTTTACGACTATTTGTTTGTTCATATGTTTATTTATACATTCATTAACAATGATCAAGCCGATTGGTAGTACGATATAGCGCTATAGGACTAGACACCCCATTCCTGTTGTATGGAATGTCAGAAACCAAATTTTAACCAAATAGAAATTGCCTTTGTGGTGTTTCTATAGTCTCCAAAGTGTATTTTGATGCACTAAGGTTTGAATGTATTGCTAAATCGCGACTTATGGTATATTTCGATATACTACCAACGTGATACTGTTTACTAAAGCATAATTTGATATGCTATTGTTTACTAAAATATAGTTTGATATATTACCAAACCACGATTTAGGTATGTTCCGACATACTACAAACGTGATATTATTTACTAAAGTATAATTTGATATACTATCTACGAATCCAACATACATTTTGTTATTTACTAAAACATAGTTGATATGTTACTTACCAAACCAAAGTATACTTATGATATATTACCGAAAATTATTATTTTAACAACTAAAGTATATTTGATATACTATATGTTTAACTGTTTTGAAACTAAAATATATTTTAATATATTACTTATCCGACTTTCTTAAAACCAAGGTATATTTTTATGTATACTACAACTTTTATATCAATGCAAAGTGTTCTAGAAACCAAACTTTTATCAAGGATTCATGGCTACTTTTATAAACATATAATCTTTTCTTATATGATCCAAAGCCATGAATCTAATTCACAAACCTATGTTACTCACAGGCATTTTTATGCTGACGTATTTACTTTCACATATGTTTCAGGATTTATTTCATGACGACTGTTGATTGCTTTACATAGGATGGACGTGGGCCTTAGTAATTATAAAAACATGAACGGCAGTTGTACTGTTTGTTGATCAAATTCCAAGACAATGTAACTTTTTATGTAATAAAACAATATTTTAAATCCCATGTGTTGTGAAACAATGATTCTGTTACAACACTCCCCGACGTTTCCGCCACGATTTGTTGTTTTACGTGGTCGGGGTGTGACAGCTTGAAGCTTAGGAATATCATCACAATTCATAAACATTTCTTGAAAGTTCATAAAATCACCCAGATTCAGGTGTTGATTTGATGCTGAAGTTGTTTTGTGTAGAAAGAATAAAGCTCGATAGATCTTCTTAATAGCACCCATTTCAGCTTTGAGTTTCATTTTTAGCTTCTCGATCGTTTTATCTTGTTCATCAGCCAGCTTTGCAAGTTGAACTGCTGCTTCTCTGAGTTCCGCAACCTCATTTCCTCTATGCTCTTCTCTGTCTGTCAACTGACTCATAATGTTTTTTAGATCCATCAAATGCATAGCAGTATTGTTACCAGCTTCTATCATAGTACTTTCATTAATTTTGTGATTCTCTTCTCTAATTCGCTCCATTGCTTCATTTGCTTTAACTTGTTTAGCTTTTGAAGTAGGGCTCAAAGAATGAGGACGTCTTCTAACAACTGGTCTTGATGAGCTAGGTTCTTGAACTGATGAAGTTTGCTTTGTAGAGATTTTTCGTTGTGAAGGTTTGGATCTTATTGTGGCAGCATCAACGTTTGGCAACTCAGGTTCTTCACTGATACGAACTGGTGCCTTAGGCTTTTTTTTCTTTGGATTAATGGTAGAAGGCGTGCCTTTAATCCTAGATAATAGCCTACAAACCGTTTCCTCCACCTCTTTGTCAGCTGGAGAGATTCTTAGGATGTCAAGTGTTCCTTCTCTAGCTTGCCTTTTCTTGGGTCGAGAAGATTCTCCACGACTTTGTCGCTAAGGCGTTTAGCTCTATTCTCTTTCTTCACTAATTTCTTCATCCACATCTCCCCCATCTTCAACAACCTTTAAAATACGATAAAATCTTCTAGCTACCCTTAACGCTATGCTTCATACATATTCTTATATAGTGGTTGAAGGTGACCATCACATCCAAGCCCAGGCTTCATGCAGTCAATGAAAACCCTAAATGTCATTCGAGTCAAATTTATCATTTTACCTTCAGTAGGAAGATCCTTGAGCATAGCATTGATGATAATCTCAAGAAACCAATGTGTAACACCTCGCAAAATCATGTCCAATATAATAAAGACACGTGTCATGAACTTTAAACATGTAACGAATTTATCTCGAAGGATTAAAATTGACAAACAAAGGAAGTATGTGTATAAAAGGATCAAATGTGTCAACATGCCAAACTCGTGCCTCTGAATGACCTCATAAGATGTTCGTATTCCTGAGTGAATGAATTGATGGACATAGGAAGCCGTTTGTGCTTAAATTGAAAAGTTTACAAAGCACGAGGGTTAAATATGTCAACATGTTAAATTAATACCTCTGAGTGACCTTTTAACGAACCCGAGACTTTGTAACGATTAATTATACTCTCAAGAATAAGTGACGAGAAATTCACAAGTTTTTGTTATCATTTGATATGGAATACGTCAACTTTCGTAAATAAAGGGTTAAAAGCGTCAACATACGAATTTGAGACTTTTCGGGTGATCTCGTAACTAACCCGGAGCTTAACGATGTAATTTGACGATTCAAGACCCTTAAAAGTTAACTTTGGGGGTTAAAAGTGCAATAAACGAAAATTATTTAAATTGAAAATGGACCAGGGACTGAAACTGCAATAAATGAAAGTTGTTAACCATTTGAAGAGAGCCTCGCGGGGCGCGTAGACATTCTTTGAAGTCTACGCAGCCCGTGAAAAAGGTGCTAGCGACAAAAAACCTGCACAGTAGTAGGTTCAGCCTCTTCCACCGCCTTTGCATGCTAATTTTCAATCCTAGGGGCTTGTTTGATGGTTTCTTCTGCCACCACAACACCTGTAAACATCTGGGAGCCTCCCTAAACAGGTGTAATGATCTTAGTAACTTCAAATCTCCTATATAGCTCCCATTTTGATCACTTAGAACTTGCACATTTGATTTTTCACTCAAAGCTCACTCTCTGAAAACTCCTGCTGTTCAAGGAAGATTTCTCTAGTTCAAACTTCGTGCTAAGGACTCTTGTAAGTGTTCTTAGCTTCTCTAGTTAAGGTTTAATTAGCTTAATGACCGAAAGTCAAAGTTATCGTAATTAAGCTTTGACTTGGTGATTAATCACTAACGATCCAGCCATTATTCGAATTGAAAGTGGTTGTGTGTTGGTAATTACGTAGGTGTTAAACCTTTAAAAGGGCACCTCCTAATTACCACGTTATCTCAGTCAATTGCCGGGTCAAAGTTATTAACAAAAAATCAAACGGGTCAGTTTTTACAAAATAATCCATAACTGATAATGCAGAGGTTATGGAACATGTTTTAACACTTAAATGACTTGGTAATTAATATAAGAATATGTTTGGGCATGTTCAACCCGACAATTCTGAGTTTAGGACTCGCTTCGCAACCGAAAGTCGCAAAAGTAGACTTTTGCTTTGACTTTCAGTTCTGACCCGATTTAGCTTAGTTTAGTTATGCTTTAGGGTTCCTTTGGGACCATATTACATGTTAGTATAACTCTCTTAGATTGTATTATAAGGTTCCATAGAAATCTAGTTCATATGCATGTTCCCGTTAAATGCTTAAAACGGACCATTATGCCCTTTTGTTATAAAAAACGAAATTTTTGGAAATGTGAGTGGACAAAAATATTCAATACTGAATTATAAGTATGACCTAAAATTTTGACATCCGAATCTGGTCTAAAATAAAACTTATGCGCGATATCGTAAAATGAAAGCTTTTTATTAATTAAATAGCATTTTTGGCATAAATCATATTTAAACCCAATTTTTGGCACCAAACTTGTTACCCACTGTTAAAATATAATATTTAGGGATTTTTGGAAATTTTTGTTAAATTTTAAACTGACCATAACATAGAGTTCTTGCATAGACTCGGTAATTGACAATAATGCCCTTTTCGCTAATAAAATGAGTTTTACACATCGTTTACATGTCAAACCTTTTTCCACATATTTTATATATTAAATAAAATATTTTGAGCAGTTAAGACTGATAAAAATCTCAGATTTCCTTTAACAACCCAAATAGCGTCAAATACCGACTTTTATGCGATTTAGGCGCATAGTATGGTTTAAAACCATATTTAGCACCTAAGACCTGTTACCTACTGATTTTAAAAATAATTTTTTGTACTTTAACAGTAGGTATAAGTCTTGAACTCAGATTTCCAAATTTAACCCTTAAAGCATATGTGAAATGACCAAAATGCCCCTACGGTGCATAGTTTGGCCATAAATGATAAAAATTCACATATGTATGATGTCTTACTGATATAACTTGTTAAAATAAATATTTTTACTAATTATTTTAGACCAAAACTTCAAATTACTATTTAACTTCTTTTATAAACTTTAAAAGATATCCTACTGATATAATAACACATTTAAAGCATATTAACTTGTGGAACTTGTACATGACTCAATTGGTTACCCGTTATGCATTTTCGCATTCGGTACGGTTTATGTAACTAGTTTGCATAAATTAACCGAAACGGGTCAAACCTCATCATTTTTACTTCAAAATCCAGAATGTATTTAGTTTACCCATTTTATACAAGTCTTCATACTTGTTGGGTCTAAATCAAATTCTAATCTGGTCTTCGCTTAAGTCTTGCATTTTGAACCGTATACCTTTCTTTAAAACTAACCGGTCTAAGTTAAAAACTAAATACGACCCATTAGGAATCTAATAGGTTATTAAAACCTTCGTTCTAAATTAAGGAGCCCAGTAAAAACTAGTTGTACTTGCTGATTTGATAAACGACTAAGAATAAAATTATATTTTAGCTCAGGTAAATACTTTTAACTTATTTTCCGTTATACGGGCTTGGGATATGGTATTATAATGATACCACTTGGTTGGGTATTGAATGTTTAATCGATTAGTGGTTAAACTATTGAAATAACTCATTTTAATCTGTCTTGTTTGATGCAATGCCTTAGGGGGGTTAATGACCATGTCTTGGATATCCTCGGCTCATTTATTAGAAATGGCCATGGCTTAAGCACGGGGTGTAGGCATACACCTGACAGTTGCGTATGTATAAACGGTATCCCACTCTCTTGTGGGCCAATACTTGTGGTGTGTCTATTAATCTAATCCGACTCTTCTAACCGGGTCCCGAATGGACGACAAACATGTAAATCTGTATACAAGATTATTTTAAATAATTATCCCAAGTTATAAAAGAATATTTATGCCTTGTGCATTTAAATCAATTTTATAAATACTTTTCAAAAAGAGTCAGTTAATTGTATTTACTAGTGAAAACTGACGTATTTTCAAAAAAGGTTAAGTGCAGGTACTACGCGTAATGGGCTGGAACGCCTGAGTGATTAAATAAAGAGTCTTGCAAGCTTTTATCACTTTAAGTCTGTTGAACAATATTTCTTCTGTTTTGATCCGCCCGTGGATCCATTTTACAACCGTTGTGTAATATTTTATTATGCTTTCGAATCGGTTTGTAATATTATTACTTTAGACTTCCGCTGTGCATTGAACTGTGATTATTTGACTATGATGATATCAACTACGTCACGATACTCCCCATTGGGCCCATCGGTAATACGTGGAAATATCGGGGTGTGACACAAGGATACAGAAGACGTTTGCTTTCAAGAAAGTTAGAATTATGCATCATTTTGTTGAATATGATTCCAGATATGCTCACAGGTGTGTCTCCACAAAGAGCAAGCATGCATCTTGCCCACGATAAATTGAGACCATCATAGCTGCTTAGACGGTGATTAGGGCTGTAAACGAACCGAACGAACACGAACAAGCCCTTGTTCGTTTTCGTTCGTTAAGGAATTAAATTTGTTCACGAACGTTCATGAACATTTACCGAACGGGATTTTATGTTCGTGTTCGTTCATTAAGGAAATGAACGTGTTCACGAACTGTTCACAAACAAAACACAAATAAAATCACAAAAGCGACGTAGTCTAGCAGGTGGATGGCGGGGGAATAAACGCTAGAATTCGAAGCAATAATAGTGGAACGGAGGTTGATAGTGTTTGTTAATGTGAATATTGAGAAAGGATAGGGGAACGATGCATAAGCATGGTAGGAATCAGGTTTTCTTTTTTAATTTTTAGTATGATAAAATAAATAAAAGTTAAAGAATATAAAAATTTTAGATAAAATTAGTAAAAGTACAAAAAAACTCATGAACAACATAAACAAACGAACATGAACGAATGTTCACGAACACATTACCGAACGTTCACGGACACTATTGAACGAACGAGACATTTGTTCATGTTCGTTCATTTAACTAATCGAACAAAATTTCTTGTTCGTGTTCGTTCATTTATTAAACGAATGAACGTAAATGAACTTCCCGCCGAACGGTTCACGAACTGTTCGCTGAATGTTCGGTTCGTTTACAGCCCTAACGGTGATATAAAGATGACATGAAGCAGGTAGTAATAAATCTCCAATGCCCAACAACACTTGACTTCTTCATTTCCGTCTTGGCAAACAAACCTTCATAATCTATATCTATTAGAAGAGGCTTCACAACATCGTGTAGGATCGAATGCTGACCCAAACGAGTCGTTCAGAAGAGATCTCGTCCAATACAAAAGGCGGAAACAGATGTATCGGAGTTATTTCAGCTGGTACGCACACAAAATCACTTTAAACTGTCTCTGTATTGATATCAGATCGTATTACAGACTGGAGACACTTCGGCAGCACTTCGGCACCGGAATCAGATCGTTCCAAATGACTTGGCACGACTTAGTATTTATAGGCAAGTTGATTTCGCACGAAATGGCTTGTACGAAATGGACAGTTTATTTCGTACGAAATGACCATGTCATTTCGTGCGAAATGGACTACATGTCATTTCGTGCGAAATGCCCATAAACACAGATTTCTCGTATTTCGTGCCCTGATCTATCTAATCTAATACAAGACTCGATACAAGACGAAGTCGACAGACATATGCACCAACAGACTCCCCCTTGGATGTTGACGAAGTCTTTAGTGTCGAGTCTTCGAAATCTTCAGTCTTTATCAGTCTTTTCTCTCTCCGAAATATCTGACAGTGTAAAACATCCTCAATCTCTTTCTCCTCTCTTTTTCAACTCATCTCCCTCTTGGATGTTGATCTATCATCTCCATAGACTCAGAATCGCAACCTGGCTCTTGAGCCTTCTAATTCTCTTGATCAGGTCTCTTGATTCCTTAAGTTCATCAGCATCAGCAATTAGCATGAACTTCAGTTCCAGGATCAGAACTTGGCTCTTTACACCTTCAGACTTCCCCTTTCGACAAGCTGGGATTGCGGTCTGGAAAGCATAAGATCCAAAACCTGGCTCTTTATATTCACAGAATCTGGTTCCTGGCTCTTCAACAGGTATCGGAACCTGGCTAACCTGCACGTCCTCTATCTCACAATAAATTTCACAAATTTAACATTTGACAAATTTATATTCTCTGCTTACCACTTGTAGAGACAAATTCAAAACATGATTTGACATTTGCCATTTTTGATGACCACTTGTACGAATATCATTTTTCTTTTTCAAACACATTTTCCCAACCCAGTTGTCGTCATGTTTAGCACTTGATTTTTTTTTTAAATCAGCTTTTCCACATCAGTTGTCGAAAATAAGATGAACCAAAATCTTTTTGTATATTCAAAAATTTATGCTAAAACACACTTAAAATCTTTTTGGATTTTGTTTTTAACAGAAAGCAGTAAAGAAATATTTACAGACAATATTTTTGTGAGTTTGTGTAAGAGGATCATATCAGTTTATGAGACAAATCACTAACACCGTTAAGCTTTAAACATTTTAAGTTCTAAACAATTCACTTAGATTGTCAGTATACAGATCCACTTAAATTTTCACACAAAGTTCAATTGTTTCGAGATACGAGATTAGCGTTTTAAGCACTTAAACTTATTCGCGTGTCTCATCTGAGAATATACTCCCGTATCCAGACTTCTATATTCAGTCTTACAGGTGAATGTACACTAACGATATCTGTAAACAGGTAATGCGAGACCATGAGAGCTCAGGTTAGAACTTCCATTCAGACAAAGAGATGATGGCTCGACTTTTGGGTATGTCCCGTTTGGGGATCTTTTCTTCAACAGCACATGATTAGCATTTTTCAATGTTTCATCATTTTTTGTACTGAGGGTGAGCTTTATGATTAAAGCAAGGCAAAGTATTATACGAGGACTAGGCTATTGCTTCCGCAAAATTAGAAGTCCTGGTATAATACCCCAGATATCATCACGCACAAAGACCTAGTATGTCAGAAATAGAAAGCCCTTCAAACAAGATTTCAGGGGTTACCTATATATCCTAGAGATGTTCCCCACGAGATAAGTAAGCAATTTATATTTATGTTTATATCTCGAAAACACTCTACTGAATGTGTAAAAACCTACCGACGTATCTGCAGTGAGATCGTTTATCACATTTTACTTTCCAATTCTTTAGCGTGTTGTGACAGTCCACTGATGTACTATCATTTCCTCTTTTTACAGCAAAACTCAATTTTGAATTTTATCATGTTTTTGACTTTTTCAATTTTCTAATGTTTTTGGATTTTCTGGAATTTCTTACTCCCCCTAAAATTCAAAACCATTTAAAGAAAATTTCACAAACCGATGATAATTGCTTCAATTCTCCATTCACTTGGCATAAACAATCAGAACTCCCCCTTGTCAACAAACTATTTTCCCATTATGATTTCAAAACACTTAAGTTTGTTTTAATCAAAATGGTTTTTCCGGAAAATAAGGTTTGTTGATTTTACCACTTGTAGGGAATGAGGATAAACTCATCACATTGTTTAATCAACCATTTTGTATGATAGTTAAATCAAGTTCAATTTAGTGACCTTGATTAACCAGTTGTAGGTCGACAAACCACTCACACCACTTGTAAGATGAGATATGACAATTTCAAGAAAACTACCACTTGTAAGTCGAAATTTCACAGATGTGAATTTCTCAAGAAAGATGCCGATTCCTGCTCCACGATTACCAACTTGGGAGCTCCGGCAAGTCCAGAGACTTAGTCATGATAGGTTCTATCCCAGTTACTGACCTGGGATGACCCATCTCCTTCTGGTTTCTTTGTTTTCTTTTCATAAAATTCCTTTACCCCTTTGACTTTCCCGTCAATAATTTTTCCAAAAATATTTTGAACTGTGGAGTTAAAGGCTTTTTCAACATCAAATTCTTTCTTTTCAGAAAAAAATTGATTTGAAATCTCAATTTTGCCAATTTTTTGTTTAAAATTTTCAGCCTTCAATGGTGGAAAATTTGCATCATCCATTGGAGGAACTGATTTTTCATTTTTTTTTCTCAACTTGTGGCTCCTTTGACTTTGACGAGTCAAATGCATCGCCTGAAAATAGCTCCTCTGAGTTTGTCGAATCAGAATCATCGCTAGAACTATCATTTGATTTATTAACTACCCATTTTTGGTTGTCAAGATTCACTTTTCTTTTATAAAACCTTTTCGAACACTCACCAACCTCAAACTTTGAATTTTTGAAAACTATAAACGGTTTAGTTGGTGGTTCATTCTCAACCATCTTTTCTTTCAGCTTAAGAGACACTCCCTGTTTTGTTTGAATTGCCTTTGGACAGTTCCTGGCAATATGACCAATTTTTTGCATAGAAAACAGCTTCTTGTCTCTTTCTTCTTCTGAGCAGCTTCATTTTTCATTTCTTCTTGCTTCTTCGCAAGGAATTCTGTAACAACCGTAAATTGATTTATTCGATTTCCATAAATAATCATAATTACTGAGTAATTGTATATAAACATTTACGCCAAAATACTAGTTTATTAAAAACTTTTACAATTTAAAGTGATATAACACAATGTGGTTTAATTCGCCGTTTTAGAACAATGGCGAAACAACACAGCGGAAGCTTCGTTTAACGTGTGTTCGGTTCTTGCTCGATGCTTGATCTTCATCCGGGACCCTCGACATTCACCTGTGATCAAAACCAACTTAAAAGTCAGTTTTGATAATTAAATAACTAATACAACAAGGAAATTAGGAAAAATCCAACATTGATATCTTGATTCAAAAACAAATACTTGAATCTGGCCACCACCGTAACTTACGGTGGATACCGTAAGTTACGGTGGCCCCTGAATTAAAAAATTTTCCCACCGTAACACAGGAGGCAATCACCGTAACGATTTCAGCCCCACCGTAACCGTAAGTTACGGTGGCCCCTGTATCATACCTTTCCATTTTGCCGTTTTTGACACGAAAACTTCCGTATCTCTCAATCCGCTTTTCCGTTTGACCTACCGTTTCTTCCAGTATGATCGTAATTTGATTCTCCATCTTGTGGAGTAAAATCCAACATTTAAACTAATGAAATTCCAAATCTTTAAGCATTCGGAATATTGTTCAAAATCAATATTTCGACCCGTTTGCATCTAGGACCTCTAAACTTGTTCCTAGTTAGTCATAAATCATAGACTAAGATATCTAACTTTAAATCTCTATCTTGGAATCCTAACCTTTGTGAAATACGCAAAGAACACCCAAGTTACGCGCATAATTTATTTTGACCTGTTTAAGGGATCTTTTATGCATTTTGGTCCAAAACTAGCTCCTTTCTTTTCAATACTTCGTGATGCCACAACTACATTTCTGCTTATGTTCCACCACAATTATTTTTGTGGTGGATTTAACATAGTTAACCTCTTATCCCAGATTTACGCATCGGTTGGTCATTTTACGCAATTGACCATTTTTTTTTTGTGCATTTGACCCACAAATGTATATTCCTATAACTTTAATTCCTATTTAATGGTTCCATAATCTTAAAGCAAGTTCCTAAACAACCCCTATGGGTCGTTTGCCCAATATACCCTTCAAGGGTGTTTTGGTCAACTTTAGTCCCTAACTTTACAACGAAGGACTTGCGCTAAAATTTGACTAGAGTATCACTTCTACTAAACTCTAAATATGCGTACCTGGCTCGGGTCATAGCATCGACCCATATACATACCCTTTTGCTTTAAATTTTCTAGTTAAAGCAATGCAATCACATGATATATCCTGTTATCACAAAACTCAACAAGTAATTGTCAGTTATTATTGTCAAATGGTATTTGCACTCTATTTGACCCGTTTAGTCGACATGACCATTCGTCAACGTATGATGATAGATTTATATCATCATGCCCCTTGAACCAATTCTGGATCGCACCATGGTTCTTATTACTTAAAAACAGTATTTTTAGATTGTTCGACCCATTATAACTTTTACCAAATGGTGTCTTCATTTTAATCACTTTTATTTTTTTAACTATCAATTTGACCCATTTGGTTGTCGAGTGAGTTCCATCACTTCAATAACGTTTCACACACAACCCTTTTCGTTACATCAACATTACACGTATTTAGATTAAGCTTGTCTATATAAATGTAAGAGGGTGAAAAGCCACTTACCTCAAAGTTTTCCCTTCAAACTAGCGTTCGCACCGGCTTGACTTCCCGACGCCTCGCTTATGTTGCCTAAAATATACAAGCCAATTATCATTAGAACCTTCCGGCTCATAATTAAAGCTTGTTACTTTGCCAAACACCACAATTAGTGTCTATCAACGTCTTTTAGGCATTTTGTCGAGCACCTTATGTGCATACTACTTAATTAGCCATTTTTATTCGATTAAACCTTGGTAAATCCAAGAATTCCATTCTTATTCAAGCTTCATTGCTCATCACAGCCCATACCATCATACCAGTTCAATCAACCTAGATTATTACTCACATAGTTCATACCACATGTTGGGGTTTCTCATTCTAGATAGAAACCCACTTCATGATATGGCACATAGATACATTAACACACAATTTATTACTCTTTTCACATGATTTCAGTTAGGTTTATGATCCTACACTCTAATCACGCGTCCTTGAATCATAATATTACTTAATCATTCAAGAATTTCTACTAATCAAACTTTACCCAAAAATCAAACATCACCAAATCTGAAATTGTAACTTACCTAGTGTTAGACAAGTGTAGGTGATCAAGGTTTTTGATTCATGCAGTGATTATATGCCCAATTCACCCTTCAATTGATCAATTTAGATGAAATAAGGGTTTGGGGGGTTCTTCCCCTCTCCTGGTCGCTCCCACGCACGCACACACTGATGTGTGTGTGTGTTTGATTTGTTTTATTTTTTATAAAATCAATTTTGGCCATTTATACAAAATCAGCCCCTCAACTTTAGTTTGGTTTATAACTTGATATTTTGTTCCTTTCGTTTAATTACAAGACTTGTACTAGGTTATTTATTTCCTAGTTGCTTTATCTTGTTCACAACCCGTTTTACTCTAAGTCCCGTTAAATCTCGGGCCTTTTACATACTTTGTTTTCTCAAAGTATTTCTCATCCTTTTTATTAAATATTAGATTTATTTATTTAAATCCTAAAATTTACCGGGTAAGTTTTACAACTAACTGTATTTTACCCGTCCTGTAGTATTAACGTGGTTTGATTACCAAACCCTTTTTCGGGGTGTTACAAGTCTACCCCCCTTAAAGAGGTTTCGTCCTCGAAACCTTTCTTACATAGTTCATCGAGTTCTAAACTCAATGCATTTGACCTGTGTAATCGTTTAAGCATTACTCATACTTTAACCAATTGTTAGTATTACCGGAAAAATTATGATAATATCTTTTTGGTTACAGAACATCTACGTACCTCATACGACATAATGTAACTTGAAATAACGTAATTCCGTTATTTCTACTAGTTTAGTTAACTTAGCGATATCCATCGCTTTTATATATTATCGAACTCTTTGTGAATCCCTTACCTTGACCCGTTTAAAGGTCTTTAGTGAAATCTTTCACTTTTAGCAACTATTTCTTTTGTTTTCAAATTCATTTATTCGGTTCAGTTACACCAAATCCTCCGCTTACGAGCAAACCAAGTTTCTCGATTTGAATTGCTGACCTTCACCGGTCTCACTAACTAGACTTATTAGTCCAGTTACTTTTTACCGCTTACTCGGGCTACAATGTGATTATACTTCACATTACCTTTCTTGGCCGTGATCACGTCACGCCATGTTTAGGTTTATATTAACCTTTCATCATCGAAAATCCTCTTTTCGAATGTAGCGTTTTTTCACCTATCGGTGTCTAGACCTAAATCCTTTAATATTAACCTTTTCTTAACTTCTCTCATAATACTTATATATTTGTTAAAACGTCATTTCTTACTAAAACTAAATTTTAGTTTAACGTTTTCTCTTCACCTTGTCTTATACCCTTTTATTACTTCTAGGAATTTTTAGTCCGAGGATTCATTCCTTTCCGATATTATTTAATTTGTGGAATTAAAATCAGTTCCCACACTTAACTCAACCGACCCGTAGGTTCTTTTACTTAGCCTTGTAGGCTATTCCTTTAGATTTTTGCACCTTTTTAAGGTGAGATGTTAGCAGTTCGTTTCTTTCCACTTATGACCCAAGGGTCTTCTTGGTCTCGTAGACCTTAATGCTATGTTTAATCCCGTAGGTTATGATGATCCCGTAGATCATCTTTTATTTGTATTTATTTTCAAATGTATATATATATACCTATATAGCTTCAAGGCATCCCTTGTTATGTTTGGAATCATTTGTTTTCGCTTTTTGAACTTTAGTTGGTCTTGACCGTAGTCCTAGGCTTTATTCGTTTACTTTCGGACTAACCTTCCGACTTATGACTTCTGACGTTGCTTACGCGTCAGTTTGTCCTACGCTCACCGTTTCCCCGATTTATAATTATATTTCTTTTAAACCCATTACATAGGTTCATTAATATTTCACACTTTTATTTATTCGATTCACGCTTACTTACATTAGCAAGCGTCATCATTTATTTAATTCTTTTGACTTGTTCGTATGAAATTCCTTTGCTTATGAATGAAAATTTTCATTCTTTATTCAACCCGTTCAACTTTAAAATAGTTGAACGTGGTTTATCAAAATTTCAATTTACAGCACCTTATCGACTTTTAGTCATGACCCGAAACCCGAGTCTTTTGAGTTTCCATCCGCGTTCCTGTTTCTCAGTCTACATATGTATTTAATTCTTACCCATCAACCGGGTGTTTTTACCAAAGTCGTTATTATTGCAACCCTCCCGGTATGCATTAAGACCTCGTTTCATTTTTATATTCCGACTTTGTCCTCGAGTTTGATGTTTTACAAAAACGACCTGTTTAGAGACATATTCCCATTTTCCGGGTTGGAGTGTAAGTACACTCCCTCCCAATGCATATTTTGATCATTCCACATGTTTATATTCTTCGGGTTCGAGTGTAAGTACACCCCGTCCCAATACATGTCTACATCATTTTACATGTTTGTATTTTCCGGGTTCGAGTGTAAGTACACTCCCTCCCAATGCATATTTTAATCATTCTACATGTTTATATTCTTCGGGTTCGAGTGTAAGTAAACCCCCTCCCAATACATGTCTACATCATTTTACATGTTTGCATTTTCCGGGTTCGAGTGTAAGTACACCCCCTCCCGGTGCATATCTTAATCGTTTTACATGTTTACATTCTCTGGGTTCGAGTGTAAGTACACCCACTCCCAATGCGTATTTTGATCATTCTACATGTTTATATTCTTCGGGTTCGAGTGTAAGTACACCCCCTCCCGATACATGTCTACATCATTTTACATGTTTGCATTTTCCGGGTTCGAGTGTAAGTACACCCCCTCCCGGTGCGTATCTTAATCGTTTTACATGTTTACATTCTCTGGGTTCGAGTGCAAGTACACCCCCTCCCAATGCGTACCTTAATCATTTTACCTGTTTCTTTATCCCTTCTCTCGGGCTCATTATCCTAATATAATACGCTTCTGTCACTCGACTGTGCTTTTACATTATGATCAAATATTTTGCTTATCTGATTCATTTGGGTACTTTTAATTTGTCCCACTCACACTGTCCTTACTACATCGAGTGTAAGCGTGTCCATCATAAAAAGTTCATGGTATCATGTGTTCACTACCTACTTGGCCAGAGTAGGCGATCAACACATGACATACATGACCCTTTTATAACTTTCACATCACGCCCCATGTAAGTAACACCTCTATTTATTTCTCTTGGAAACAATACCTTGGATAGATTTTTCTATCCGGGTTTTTCCAAGTTTTTAATCTACATATGCAACTTTCAATCTATACGTATTTGTTGCATATTACTATTTGTGTAACTAAATTTAAAATGTGCACCTGGTAATGCTTGCCCTAACGGGCTTCTCTTGCCATTAGCCTTATTCGCAATCGCTACGTGATTTAGGTCCTTGGTGAGTATGTTCTACTTGTCGTACTTGGAACCATTCCTCCGTCAAGTCTGCAATTTGTTAGACTCCCGCTATCTTTAGATACGAGTGTCCTTCAACTAAAACATTTACAAGAGTTAATAATATCAACTTTAATAATCGCCCGTATTATAATACAAGGCCTTTTCTACTATACGCGTCAACGTGCGTATCTTCATCAACTATATCAATCATTTTGATTAGGGTAACGTGTATTACACAATAACCCTATGTGTTGTTTACAACACTTTAATACACTAAACCATTAACATACTTGTACTTACCGGATTTGCGATCAAGCCTCGAACCGAACACCAATCTTTATCAAGAGCATAAGGTTTAAGTCCAAGCATAGCTTTCCCACCATACTTGAATCTCTTAAACCAAGGCTCTGATACCAACTTGTAACAACCGTAAATTGATTTATTCGATTTCCATAAATAATCATAATTACTGAGTAATTGTATATAAACATTTACGCCAAAATACTAGTTTATTAAAAACTTTTACAATTTAAAGTGATATAACATAATGTGGTTTAATTCGCCGTTTTAGAATAATGGCAAAACAACATAGCGGAAGCTTCGTTTAACGTGTGTTCGGTTCTTGCTCGATGCTTGATCTTCATCCGGGACCCTCGACATTCACCTGTGATCAAAACCAACTTAAAAGTCAGTTTTGATAATTAAATAACTAATACAACAAGGAAATTAGGAAAAATCCAACATTGATATCTTGATTCAAAAACAAATACTTGAATCTGGCCTCCACCGTAACTTACGGTGGATACCATAAGTTACGGTGGCCCCTAAATTAAAAATTTTCCCACCGTAACACAGGAGGCAATCACCGTAACGATTTCAACCCCACCGTAACTTACGGTGGGCACCGTAAGTTACGGTGGCCCCTGTATCATACCTTTCCATTTTGCCGTTTTTGACAAGAAAACTTCCGTATCTCTCAATCCGCTTGTCCGTTTGACCTACCGTTTCTTCCAGTATGATCGTAATTTGATTCTCCATCTTGTGGAGTAAAATCCAACATTTAAACTAATGAAATTCCAAATCTTTAAGCATTCGGCTTATTGTTCAAAATCAATATTTCGACCCGTTTGCATCTAGGACCTCTAAACTTGTTCCTAGTTAGTCATAAATCATAGACTAAGATATCTAACTTTAAATCTCTATCTTGGATTCCTAACCTTTGTGAAATACGCAACGAACACCCAAGTTACGCGCATAATTTATTTTGACCCGTTTAAGGGATCTTTTATGCATTTTGGTCCAAAACTAGCTCCTTTCTTTTCAATACAAGTGTAGGTGATCAAGATTTTTGATTCATGCAGTGATTATATGCCCAATTCACCCTTCAATTGATCAATTTAGATGAAATAAGGGTTTGGGGGGTTCTTCCCCTCTCCTGGTCGCTCCCACGCACGCACACACTGATGTGTGTGTGTGTTTGATTTGTTTTATTTTTTATAAAATCAAGTTTGGCCATTTATACAAAATCAACCCCTCAACTTTAGTTTGGTTTATAACTTGATATTTTGTTCCTTTCATTTAATTACAAGACTTGTACTAGGTTATTTATTTCCTAGTTGCTTTATCTTGTTCACAACCCGTTTTACTCTAAGTCCCGTTAAATCTCGGGCCTTTTACATACTTTGCTTTCTCAAAGTATTTCTCATCCTTTTTATTAAATATTAGATTTATTTATTTAAATCCTAAAATTTACCGGGTAAGTTTTACAACTAACTGTATTTTACCCGTCCTGTAGTATTAACGTGGTTTGATTACTAAACCCGTTTTCGGGGTGTTACAAATTCTTTGTTTGTCTGCTTCCAGAATGAGCTTTTCTCCTCTTCTTTCGAACTTGCTCCTGAAACAAATACAATTTTTGGTTTATAAGTTTTCTTATTTTTATGATTTTCTGGTGGAATAAAACCCAAACCATTCTTTTTGAAATTACCGTTATGGTTTGGTTTCTTTCAATAACCAGAACCAGAACTGTAACCCTTTTTCTTGTTTAATCTTTGTTGAACTCTTGAGGTGTATTTTTCAGGTTTTTCAGTAAGATTTACATCTTTTATTTCAAAAATATTAATTTCTGTAAGTTTAAAAACCTTTTTGATCATTTCAGTTTTGACACCTCTTATTGGAAATTCCTCATCAGAATATAACTTGTCTGAATCATTCAAAGTATATCCCACTTTAATTGATTCGTCATTCAAATTATTTTTTGATAACAGGAATTCTTTATTGTAAACCAGTTTTCCCTTTTTGACTGTTGGATTTGGAGTGTCGGACACAGACTTTGACTCTGACTTAGACTCCTCCGTTTCATCTTTATCTAACACATGATCCACCACTTTCTTCATCAATTGAGATTGTTGATCAGTGTCAGACGATGTGAAAATGACATCAATGTTTTCTGGCAAATTATCTGATGGCTCATATCCCCACACTAAGTTGGTTTCCTTTTCGACTCTTTCAGAATTTGGATTTCGTGGAGAATATCCATTTTCAAGCGGGGGTGGACACTTGTTGTAACTGACACTTTGTTTCTTACCAGAATTCTTCAATTCAGTTTCTTCTTTTGTTTCAGAAGTCTTCTCTTCAGATGTAACTTCTTCAAACGCCTTCATGCCTTCCATGGTTGGATATATCCTTCCCATCACATAAGAAGCACATGAGTAACTTCTCAATAATCTCTCAACTCTTTCAGTTTCTATTCTTTGGATCTCCAATTTCTTTTCAAGTTCAGCACATTTCTCAATGTAATGATTGATGCATGACTGCTTTGACATGAATGCTCCTTGAAGTGTCTTCATAGCAATTGCTTGTTCACTGCTTGATTCGTTGTATTGATTCATAGCTTTGTTCAGAACATCATAAGATTCCTTCAATCTGTTCATATTATGAATCAACTCGCTGTTTTGTTTTTTCACAGTTTCACAATTTTCACAAATTTCAGACACTTTTTCTGCAACTGCTTCCTTTTTTATTTCGAAAGCTGGAACTTCTTTGACTTTTATCACTCGGACTTCTTCATCATCACTTATACCTTTCTTTCTTTCTTTCTGCATCCCTCTCAGCCAGAAATTTTAAATGCTCTCTCATTTTTTCTGCATAATATCATCATCACTTTCCTCTTGTAGTTTAGCCTTCTTTTCCTTGGCTATCCGAGCATTTTCAGCATCTCTCTCAGCATCTCTTTCAGCTAGATACTTTAAATGTTTTTTCATACTTTCTGCCCAATAATCATCTTCAACTTTAGCAACAAAAGCTTTTGCTTTTAAGATCTCTTTATCCGGACAATAATTATCCCAGCTAAAGTTTTCCCAACTAAAACCTTCTGGTAGTCTTTCATCATCTTGATCTATCAGACATGCTTTACTATCAGCTGAAATATATTTGTCCTAACTGAAACCTTTTGACGATCTTTTATCATCTTGATTCACCATACAAGCTCTCTTTGATGACTCTTCTATTGCCTTTTTAGCATGTGCAGTTTGTGGTTCTTGTTGTTGAGCAACTTGATGATAAATTGCTTTCCGATAGTAATCATTGTTGCTGAACGGGTTTTGAGCTCCACTTGCTTCGCGGTTAGTGCACTCTCTCTTGAAATGCCCTTTTTTCCCTGCAACGAAAACAAGTAACTTTAGATTTATCAAATCCTAAAGTAGAAACATTTGCATCACGAAAATCATCTCTTCCTGTGATTTGTTTAAACTTCTCAGCTCTTCTCAACACACTAGCCAAACACCACTTTATATCCATCAACTCCATTTCCTCAGCATCAACCTGATCGTAATCCTCCTTTGTCAACATCGGATTTCCGATCCTTCCTGCAACTAAACTCCCATAAGACTCTAATACAGTCACCAACAGAGACATGTAACTTTTTGCAACTTCTTCTGAGTAATTCTGATCATTCTCAAGATTTAGTGCAATGTTGCATTGTAGAACTTTTCCACTCTTTGTTGCTGAAAATTTTGGATCGAATGATGGATATGAAGAAAATCCAATTTTGCTACTTGGTCCCTGAGATGAACTTCCGGAAGAACTTTTGGCATTGAAGGCAGTTTCAATCTTTGGTGAAACGTTGATCTTATCACTAACACCACCTTTGTAATACAAACCAATGTCTTGTTCTCCGTCATAATTCTTCATTCTTGCTATCTTTCTTTGTTCCATCTCTTGAGCTTCGAGTTGTTCAATAAAATCACTCAGTGATAAGTTGTCAAAATCAGGTTTATTTCTCAACATCATAAGATATGTCCCCCAAACATCATGTGGCAATGCATCAACCAATTTGTCAATCAATTCATCTTTGTCTTTATTGATGCTCAATCTTTTCATATTCTTTACCAAATTGCAGTATCATTCTATAATCTGTTTGGTGCTTTCATTTCTTAATCCATGGAATAGATCAATTTTTTTCTTCATAAGCGACGTTTTGTTCTTGATCATTTCTTTGCTTCCAACAAACTTTGATTTTAACTATTTCCATATTGACTGTGCAGTTCCGTTGTGTTGAAGTAAAATCAAGATTTCATCCTTAATAGCTTGCTGTAAGAGACTAACCATCAACTTTTCATTTTTGTATTTCTGTTTCTCATCAGCACCTAAATCTTTAATTTCAACTTTCTCTCCATTTTCCTTAACTAGTCTAATATATCGAAATTCAGTATAATCCCATGCATCTAGGTAATAAGCTTGAACCCTGTTTACAAAACGGTCAGACCATCCACTATACTCCTCAATACTCATAAGCTTGGGTGGTTTTTGCGTGGTACCCGTTTCATGTTCTAGCAATGTACTCTGAGTCACAGTCATCGGACTGGCAAAAGCGTTGTAGAACCCGTTCTCCATGATTCGGTTTTCAACAATTCATAAAAACGGTCTTTCAAACGAAATGCACACCTCAAGCGAAATGAAAATTTTCACTCGAAATGATTTATTCAAACGAAATAGCACTCTCAAACGGAATGAACTGCTAATTTCGTGCGAAATGAAAATCTGATTTCGTGCGAAATGAAAGTTATTTCGTACGAAATGTAACTCTGTTTCGTGCAAAATGAAAGAAAACTTTGCGCGAAATTAATGCAATGTTCAAACGAAATGATATCAACTTCGTGCGAAATGAAACTTTCGGACAGTTTTTGAACAATTTGATCAAGTTTTACTTCGAATTAAGATCTGATTCTTTCTAGGGTTTGTTAAAACACTGTTTCGCATATAATGTGAGACAATCAAGCCATTTTCACCGTGAAAACTTGTTTAATTTTGAAAAGAAGGTGTAGAAATCAGAATTTGCAGCTGAAATGGTAAGAACTCTTCCTCCTGAGCTCTGATACCACTTGTAGGATCGAATGCTGACCCAAACGAGTCGTTCAGAAGAGATCTCGTCCAATACAAAAGGCGGAAACAGATGTATCGGAGTTATTTCAGCTGGTACGCACACAAAATCACTTTAAACTGTCTTTGTATTGATATCAGATCGTATTACAGACTGGAGACACTTCGGCAGCACTTCGGCACCGGAATCAGATCATTCCAAATGACATGGCATGACTTAGTATTTATAGGCAAGTTGATTTCGCACGAAATGGCTCGTACGAAATGGACAGTTCATTTCGTGCGAAATGCCCATAAACACATATTTCTCGTATTTCGTGCCCTGGTCTATCTAATCTAATACAAGACTCGATACAAGACGAAGTCGACGACATATGCACCAACACATCGCTTTTAAAAAATGTGGGGTGTTTCATGGTGTCTCTGAGCTTAAGATGTGTGTTTATATCTTCCTCTGTGATAGTAATAGGTGTCTTTGCAACCACTACTGAGATTCCAGGTGGATTAGGTATGTACTTGCCAATCCTCCAAAACTCATCAATTTGTTTTCTAATAATCATAGGACATTCAGTTAGTGCAAAGTGTATTCTTGAATGTTGAATCCATCTAACAATATCCACAAAGTTTGGATCTGAGTCATTAAGAAGAATAGCCTGATTATGTCTTGTCACACCCGCTCAGAGGCGGAAGCGCTATGTGTGATCGTGATTGATTCTCATTGCATACAAATAAGCAAACATACTATATGAATAAAATAAACTCCATATGCCATTCAGAGTTTCAAGTTTCAAAACACAACCATAAGTTAATAATATTGTTTACATCCCTTCAAATGAAATTAAGTTTTAAAAAGTCGTACAACATAATTCAACGTTTAAAAGATCAAGGTTTTGTTCCCTATATCACCGCAAGGAGACAAAATATAGCGAACAAATCCTACAAAAGGTGGCATGGAGTTTCTAGCACTTGACATCTTGATATGAAATCCAGGCAAGTTCCACCAATTTCCTGAAATACATGTAAGTTTGAAAAATCGTCAACAAAGTTGGTGTGAATTCATGCAGTTAATTTGTATAAAATGTATGAGTTGTATTTATATGAAATATGGTATGTAACTGTACAAAATGCTTTAAGTTGAAAATTGTAAATGTAAGGAAATCGAGATCGCTAATGTTTCGCGAGGATATTAACATGTGTGAGGACGTAAGAAGCATCCAAACCTAGGTGATTTATACGTCGATTACCCTTCGATTGTGACACAAAAGCACTCTTCCGTATGGGTAAATGTGGACCAAGAGTGAGGCTGCCAATACCCGATAGATCTAACCTTTTGTTCCTTGGTCTAAACTTAGAATAATGGTGCTTACGTATCCCCTATTCGCACATGATCTATTGTACTGTTAGGAAACTTCATTTGTAAATATTAAAGAAAATCTCAATCAACTGGATCTCTGAAGAAGATAACAGTCCTGAAGAACACAGCAAGATGAAGAAAATTAGTTGGGACAACTGAAAAGCAAAGTATCTACTACAAAGAATCACAAGTTGATCAAGAGTTGATTTGGATTATCAGAGAAGGTCGTTTCTGATGGATCTGATGATATTTCTGATGAAATATCGTCAGTTTCTGACAAATTCTGATCAATCAGACTTTCTGATGATTTGTTCACCAGAATTTCTGATGAAGTGGTTTATCAGAAATTCTGATGAAAGACCCACTTGTCTAAAAATCACAACTCTATCTTGCCACCCATAACCGAAGCATGACATTATTGGTTTTCATGATTACAAATGCAACTTGAACGATGGATTCAATGAATATGTCAAATTGCTACTTTACGCAGGAGTTATTGCATGAATAAACAATTGTTTATTCATGTCCACAGAAGTCTATAAATAGAAGGCTCGAGAGGCAGAAGATACTTGAGTTTGAAGCTTAGCATTCATATACAAACACCCAAACTCCACTGCTCTTCTCAACCACAGAAATCAAGATTCATTTGTATTAGATAATAATCTTACAATCACCTTGTTAAACTAATTTGTTTCAAAGGGATATAAACTTGATAATTCTGTAGGTCTTGTTTCTTGAAAGTCTGATTTCCATTTCCGCACATCTTTTTCACATATACTGAAATCACTTGCCATATTACGTACAAAGAAGTTGTTAAGGCCATACTGGGTCCAACAATTGGTATCAGAGCAGATTGAATAAATTATTTTCAAACGATCAATCGCTCTTCTTCTTTTTTCTAAATATGGCCAGCTTTCAAACCTGGAATAATGCTTTCAACATTGGTTCTATGTCCAAACCTCCGACTCTGGTCAGGGAGGAATACCCCCAATGGAAAATCAGGATGGTCAATTTCCTTAATGGTCATGACCGAGCTCTGTTTAGATCCATTGAAAGGGGTCCACATATACCAATGACTGAAATACCTGCAATTCCAGCAACTGACCAACTACCTGCCATCCCTGCCTCCCGAGCTCCCAAAAGTGAAATACTTTGGAGTGAGGAAGACAAGGAACTGGTAGCAGGGGATGAAAGAGCAAAATCACTCTTAATAATGGCCATCCCTAATGACATATTTTCACAAGTTGATGCTTGTGCATCAGCTAAGGAAATATGGGATCAGTTGGAAAATCTTTGTGAAGGAGGAGAAAGGATGAAAAGAAACAAGAGAACAAACAACGTCTCATCCTATGAAAGGTTTAAAAGTTTACCTAATGAAAAGTTAAATGACACATATCAAAGGTTCACAAAACTTTTAAACGAGCTAAAGAAATTTGGAATAACTAAATCAAATGATGAAAGAAACATAAAATTTCTTGATGCTTTGCCTAGAGAATGGAGAAGTCTCACAATGACTTTGTCCTCAACCTTAGAACTAGGAAACATGAGTCTTCATGACCTATATAGCATCTTGATCCCTAGAGAGGAAGAAATATTTGAAGAAACCATTCAAAGAGGGGGATCTTTAGCTCTTATCTCTACCTCACAAAGACAAACAACTTCCAATGATCCACAACCATCAAACAGCCAGGCCTTTGAAACTTCTGATTCATCATCAGATTTTTCAGCCTTTGCTGATGCAATAGCACTGCTCACCAAAACATTTGAGCAGAGGTTGAGGGGAGGAGGCCAGAGGTACCAGAGGAGTGATAGAAGGAGGATGGATGATAGGTCTAAATAAGAAGTTAGATCTAGGGACAAAGGAAAGGCTGAGGTGGTGTGTTACAAGTGCAAGCAAAAAGGTCATTATGCATCTGAGTGTAAGACCAAGAAGCTGAAAGATGTTGCTTACTATGAAAAGAAGCTTGAGGAAGCTAAGAAGCAACAACAGCAAGTCAGCTTAATTGCTGGAACAGATACATGGCTATCTGACGATTCTTCTGATGATGAAGAAGAAGAAATGGCCAACTTCTGTCTCATGGCACTTTCTGATGACATACCAGAAACTTCAGGACAATAGGTAAGTTTAAACAATCTTGATCTTGAACACAAGCTAAATGAGCTCATGTCAGATTTTTTAAACTTGCAAGTTAAACATCAATCAGATGGTAAAAAATCTGATGAGTTGCAAAGGACCTTGAATAAAATCATTCTTGAAAACCAATTACTTATAGAGCAAAGTTTAGATCAAAGAGCTAAAATTGAGTTCTATGAAAATGAAAGAAGAGATCTTTACAAGAAAATCAATGATAAAGAAATTAACGTAAGAGGTTTTCAAGAGGCAAAAGAATTCATAAATTTCATAGAGTCCACTCCAAAGAACAAAGGAGAAGGGTTGGGTTATGTAAGAACAAATAACAACAAACCCACTGTCTTTGTAAAAGCAACTCAACAGACTTCTGATAAATTCTTATCAGAATCTGATTCTGAAACTTGCAAATCAACATGTTCTGAATACTCCTTTGATAAGCCAAATTTTGAACCAAAAAGAAGTGCATACAGTTAAGAGTTTGTAAAACTCCAGAAGCAGTTCACTCATCTTTTCAAAACTATCCCTTCATTCCATCACAATAAGGAAAATCAGAAATTTCTGATGATTCCTGTATGTGTGTTGAAATACTGAAGCTTGTTCAACACCATCTCCAAAAGAAAAAGAAAAATTATGTTAATGGCTCAGCATTTAACAAAAATTCTAATGAAAGGTCATCTAGAAGAAATAACAGAACCAGAATATCATCAGAAAGTGTACCCAAGCATGCCTGGGTACCTAAAACCCTCTAATCATTCCATTTCAGGACCATCATGTGCAGCAGATCTGGTACTGCGACTCAGGAAGCTCCAAGCACATGACTGGAGATAGGAGCTTACTCAGCAACTTTGTCTCAAAGATGGGTAAAATGGTGAACTTTGGAAATGGAGTGAAAGGTAGGATAATGGGATACAGATGTATAAGGTATGGATGTTTGACCATTGAAAGAGTAGCCTATGTTGAAGGCTTAAAGTATAATTTGCTAAGTTGTGGTCAATTCTGTGACAAAGGTTTTCAGGTAACATTTTTACCAGAAAAATGCTTGCTAATAGGTATGGATGATAATAAAATATATTTGAGTGGGAAAAGAATAAGACAATCAATATATTACTTTGACTTCAAAGAAGAAAATGAACATCCTAAACTATGTTTATTTTCAAAAATCAACAAAGGAAGTAGTTGGTTGTGGCATAAAAGATTGGCTCACTTAAATTTCAAAAACCTAAACAAATTAGCAAGTAAAGGTCTGGTAAAAGGGTTACCTTTCATATCCTCTAAAAAGGATAAAATTTGTGATGCTTGTGAGATGGGAAAGTCAAAAAGAAGCTCTCACAAGTCAATTTCTGAATCTTCCATTACACAAAATTTGGAACTTTTACACATGGATTTGTGTGGACCTATAGGCACAGAAAGTTTTTCTAGAAAGAAATATATACTAGTAATAATTGATGATTTTTCCAGATATACATGAGTTGAATTTTTGAGAAAGAAAAGTGAAACACCTGATTTGATCATTAATTTTATAAAGAAAATTGAAAATCTGTTAAAACTAACAGTAAGAAGGATTAGATCAGACAATGGGACAGAATTCAAAAATTCAAAAATTGAAAGCTTTCTTGTAAACAAAGGAATCTCTCATGACTTTTCTGCTCCCATAACCCCTCAACAAAATGGGGTTGTTGAAAGAAAAAAATAGAACCTTAGTAGAAGCTGCCAGAACAATGCTTGCATATGCCAAAATGCCCTCTCACTTTTGGGCAAAAGCAATTGCAAATGCATGTTTTACTCAAAACAGAACTCTTATCAACAAAAGGCTAAACAAAACACCCTATAACATTATAAATAATAGAATTCCAAGTGTAAAATTTTTACACACATTTGGTTGTAGATGTTTTGTCTTCAATGATTTTGAAATCCTTGAAAAATTTGACAGAAAAGCAGAAAAAGGTTTTTTTTCTTGGATATTCTTTGTCCTCAAAAGCTTATAGAATTTTTATTCTTAAAACAAGGACAATCAGAGAAAGTTTATATGTCTCATTTGATGACTCATCAGAGACTGAAGTTTCTGATGAATACATGAAAGAAATAAACTTTTCTGACAAACAAGAAAATTATGAGCATCTCTTTGAAATGATATCAGAAGATTTTCTAGAACATGATAAAGCTTGTACATTTAAATCATCAAAAATATCATGTACTAACCCTGAAGAACAAGTAAATAGCACAACAGAAAATCAAAATTCTGGTGCTTTACATGAAACAGAGGTAACTGAACAGGGGGAAACTTCAAATCCATTAGAACCAACAATTGAGCAAAACAGGTTAAGATGGATCAAAGGGCATGTTCATTCTGATATCATTGGCAATCCAGCTGATGGTGTGAGAACAAGATCTGCAACTGCACATGAATGTGCATATGCTGGGTTCTTAAGCACAATAGAACCAAAATCTGCCAAAGAAGCTCTGAATGATCCAGATTGGATACAAGCTATGCAAGAAGAGCTGGATCAATTCGAAAAGAGCAAGGTATGGGATCTGGTACCTAAGCCCAAAGACAAATCTGTCATAGGCTCAAAATGGGTATACAGGAATAAATCTGATGAAAATGGCATAATCACAAGGAACAAAGCAAGGTTAGTGGTCAAAGGTTACTGTCAACAAGAAGGTATTGATTATGATGAAACCTTTGCACCAGTAGCTAGATTAGAAGCTGTAAGAATTTTTCTTGCTTATGCTGCATCCAAGGATTTCAAAGTTTATCAAATGGACGTAAAATCAGCTTTCCTAAATGGTAAAATTGAAGAAGAAGTCTATGTGCAACAACCTGAAGGCTTTGTTGATCCAAAATTTCAAAATCATGTTTATAGATTAAACAAAGCCTTGTATGGATTGAAGCAAGCTCCTAGAGCCTGGTATGAAACATTATCATACTTCTTACTCAATTCTGGATTTACCAAAGGTACTATTGACACCACACTTTTTTCTCAAAACACACAAAAGTCATACCTTGTTGGTTCAGATATATGTTGATGACATTATATTTGGATCAACAAATGAAAAATTTTGCAAAAAGTTTCAAAAATTAATGACCAGCCATTTTGAAATGAGCATGATGGGTGAATTAACCTTTTTCTTAGGGTTACAAGTCAAACAAAGAATTGATGGAATATTTTTGAGTCAATCAAAGTATGTCAAAACAATTCTACAAAAATATTCACTTGAAAACTGCTCTATTTCAAAAACTCCAATGGCAACAGGGAACAAATTAGATTCTGATAAAAATGGAATAAGAGTAGATATTAAAACCTATAGGGGGATGATAGGGTCATTGTTATATTTGACTGCAAGTAGACCAGACATCATGTTTGCAACATGCTTTCTGGCCAGATATCAATGTGACCCTAAAGAATCTCATTTAAAAGCTGTGAAAAGGGTTTTCAAATATCTAAAAGGCGCTTCAGAACTTTGTCTCTGGTATCCAAAGGATACAAACCTTGAATTAATTACATACACAGATGCAGATTATGCAGGGTGTAAGATTGACAGAAAAAGCACATCTGGTGCTTGTCAAATCTTGGGGGGAAAATTGGTATGTTGGGCAAGCAAGAAGCAAAACTGTGTTGCCACATCAACAGCAGAGTCAGAATATGTTGCAGCAGCAAGCTGCTGTTCACAAGTGTTGTGGATGCAAACTCAACTGAAGGATTATGGAGTAAATCCGACAAAAATACCAATTTTGTGTGATTCAAAGAGTGTAATTGCAATAACAGAAAATCCAGTTCATCACTCAAGAACCAAACACATAGATGTCAGATATCACTTCATAAAAGATCATGTGGAGAAAGGTAACATTGAAATGTATTTTGTTCCAACTGAAAACCAAATTGCTGATATATTTACAAAACCTCTTGATGAAAAGAGACATAATTTTTTGATCAGCAGACTTGGAATGGTCATCTTAAGAGATGAAAATGTTTCAGAAATAAAAGCAAGACAAAATGAAAACCAAATTGATAATCACCAAGATACTGAGAATGAAAGAACAATTAAACAAAATTCTGATGCAGAAATTCATCTATCTGATGAAAAATCAGAAGATTTGATAAATCATCAATAAACTGTGATGATTTATCAGAAATTCTGATATTCATCCGGAACTTTTGTTTAAATGTACATAATGATCAGTAATCGTCAAAAGTCCATATCTTCATACATATTCCATTTGTATAAATTTATTTTTTTTATTTATTAAAAAAGGGGGGGAAACACTGATGACATGTATGAAGATAAAATTTAATCCGAAGAACTCAATCGTCACAAATTTTTAAAAAAAATCGTTTTTTTTTTCATACAATGTCACTCGGTCATAAGGAGTTTAACAGAAACACATAAGCACCAATATCATCAGGAGCTATGAAAGTAGCCGCCCACCTATTGAATGCTTACTCACAAAAAGGGCTTAGTAGACTGTCATATTCACTGCAATAGATATCGTCTTAATTGAAGAGAAATTTTTTTTTGTTAATATGGAACTATCACTTTCATCTATAAATATTAACAATCTGAAAAAGACATTCTTCACAACAAAATCTTCTCTTCAAAAGCCTACCATCAGAAAAACCTCTTATTTCAAATGAATCACCCAAAATCAATGGAATCCAACCAATTCCCTCTCAACCTTTACGAAAATCATAATCTCAGACTAAGATCCAACTTAGAAGGACCTGCATGGGAGGACTGCAGGTTTGTATACAATATGATCATGCGAAGTCCCTTGGGCTTTGCTATGTCAACACATGTCACCATATATCCAGAACTTCTTCAGGAGTTCTGGTGGAATGCTCAAGTCGTTATGAGTGGCACTTCTATGTGGATAAATAGTGAGGTTATGGGGGTAAAGATCACCCTAAAAGAGGAAACACTCAGAGATGTCCTCAAATTGGGTGATTATCGAAAGATCAGCATATTGGAAAAGGCAGAGGTGTAACGGACCTTGACTGAAATGGGCTACAATTCAAACAATGTGTCAACGCAAATTTGCAAATTTGGGTTCATACCACCTTTTCAATATTTGGTAACATAGCTAAGTGTTTACTTTTCGAAAAAGACTGGACACTTTAATGAGCTGTCTTACAGGATGATGGAAGTGGCGCATGCTATTGTACAGGAAAAACCTTACAATTGTGCTAAGTTTCTCATGAGAGACTTAGAAGGAAGCGTCCATGACCGTAATCCTTTTCTGATCTACCCTCGTTTCGTAACCAAGGTAATCACAAGTCAGCTTGACTTTGGAGGTGTGAGAAGTTGTTATACAAGAGCTGAACTGGCACTTCAAGAAAACTTAAGAGTTGCTTCCCTGGTTCCATCAACCAGTCATACAGGAAGCATAACCAGTATTTGGTTATATGTGAAGTGCATGTATAACGTGTTGGATGAAGAGGATGAGTAGTTAGGTCTATCTGTGTTTGTTTTTGTGTGTTTAATTTTTTTTTTTTTTTTTTTGTGTTCTAACCAACTTTCGTTTAGTAATATATTAAGTTTTTGCTTAAATACATGTTAGTTATATATGTCAATAGGTCCAGGGGGGACTAAGAAATCTTGTCTGATGGTAACAAGGAAAATCTGGTAAGAATCAAATGAAATCTGATAGGATATAATAAATCATCAGAATCTAATAAAATATATCAGAAACTTCATTAAAACATCAGAATTTGATTCAACTACACCAGATAAAACTTTAAAAAAAAATTGATACAAAACATCAAAAGTAATTTTTCTTGACAAACAGGAAGGATCGATTGCTTAAAAAAAAGGAGGAAAGATTTTAACCTAGGTTAATCAGATACAAAGAAACTCAAAAAAAAATCTAGATTATTTTTAGATAAGTTTCTTTCAATTTTTTTCTGAGGACTGGAACAAGCTATATGAAAAAAGACTTCCTGATACACCAGAACAAAGGTGTGGAGTTCACAAGATCAAGGTAAGAAATTTTCACAAACTCCACTCATTCCCTCTCATCTTAAAAAAAAAAAAAAAAAAAAAAGATTCAGTCTCCTATAAATGAATCAAATGTCTTCTGATGATATATATGAGAAAATTCAACTCTTCAAGAAACATTTAGAGATTTTTCAATATATATCATTAAAAGGACAACTTGGGAAAGCACTTAATTGAAGAAAGGGTTTTTGATTGGACCAAGTCTGAAATTAAAAGGGGTCCCGCATAAAAAGGTGCAAGTTGGATACTAGTCTTTATCCTTTTAAAAATCGTTGGAATCTCTAATTATCTTTAAAGAGATATACATTAAATTAGAGATAAACCAAAGGTTTTTCAAAAACGGTTGCTTCTTTAAAAGATTAAAACATCATTAAGGTGTCATAAAACACCTTGAATACAAACAACCCACGAAAAACACTCAAAAATCTCTGTCTCAGCTCACTATAAATATCATCTCCAAAAACAGAGACGTTCATCTTCAATCTTCATTCTCAAACCCTAAAAACCCTTCTCAAAAGCAAAAACCCAAATCCTACATGGCTGCCACCAACAACAGTCCACCTCCAGCTGAACACTATGTTCCCTTAATCACTGAAGCTGAATATCTTCCTTTGAAGAACAACAATGAAGCAATGAACTCCAATATCGAACAATATGATGTGAAGTGTCAAATTCTCATTGAATTTCTGATCAGAAGCCCAATAGCTCATGCTCTTACAAAGACCAGAGAGGTACCAGAAAGACTGCTACAACAAGTTGTAAAAACTCTCGAAGCTCATAGTACAAGTATGGAGCTAACACCACATGTTTGGGAAGATATCTTCATCACAATCTCACCGGAGAAAATAAGGGAATGTTTGGAACTACCCTTAAATCAAGAGTATGAAGAAGCACCACCAAAAGAAGACATGTTTGAACAACTTGATGCTGTAATGGGATGCAAGGCAAAGATTTCAAAAATCAATGAGTTCAAGAGGAACAAGAAGCCTGCCTTCTGGCAAGTGTTAATGGAAATACTGAATAAGTGTTTATCATCCAAGATCGGAGGTACAGATCAGATAAATATGAATAATCTAACAATCATGTTCAGCCTCATAACTGGGTTGAATATTGATTTTGGAACAGAAATACTTAATCTGATCAAAAGATCAATTCTGACCAAAACTGGAAAGATAGATTCACATCTACCATTCCCCAGATTTCTATCCATCATAATTTCTGATGCTTTTTCTGAAAGGAATCTACAAACTCGAAAATCAAAATTTATATGGAAATCAGAAATTATGAGACCTTGGAGTGCTGCAGGGTCATGGAAGTCAGATTTGATCCAACATAAAGAATATACTTCAGCTCAACCATCAACTACAACCATCACTGGAGAAACAGAATTTAGCATAAGGATGGACACAAAAGAGAAGCGAAGAATGGAACATGAAGTGACCTCTTCAAAAAGGCTAAGAAAAATAATGAGAGTAGATTCAGAAGGCAACATCAAAGAATCAGAAGTGCTAGAAGGTGATCTACACACAATCATGTATCCAGAAGAACATCTGAAGCACTACTATTGGAATGGTCCAGAAGACAACCCAACAAGGCCACTCTCACCAATGAGTAAAGGTATTTGTGAAGAAAGAAATAATGGCAGCTGGGTAATATTGCACAACAACTTGACCAATCCAATAGTATCAATTGAAAGAGTTGATACTTTGACTACTGGAGGAGGCATACTAGGGAATGAAAGTCAAAACAAGTACACCTTGGTTAGAAAAGACAAAGATGTTCAAAAGGTTACTGATGCAGACCTGGCTGATAAAATTCATCCAATGGACATAGTCAAGATGAAGAACATCATTGATGAATGGAAAGGTGGTTCAGTAGTGATGAGGAGAGCTCTTGACAGTGTTAAAAGTGCAGGAGCGAAATTATACAAAAGAGCAGCATTAGCAGACTTTGATCTGTGTATCAATTTCGAGTATAGCACTAAAGTGTTAATACCTCCACCCAACACAATGATTCCAACTGAAATCCCTTCAAAATTAGCAAGAACTGGAGCAATCTTTGACACACCAGAAATATGTGCAGTCTTCAAAGATGCCCATGATGAGAAAGCTCTATTCAGAATCAGTGAAATTTGCAGGTATTCAAACCAAACTTTAAAGTATATAAGAAACTGCATAAATGACAAACAAGAGCAGCTCAAGAAGAAAGGAAAGAACAATGAACAGCTGAGAAAGAAAATTGAAGATTGTATTGAAGATTGGATGGAAGCAAGAGAATGGTACAAATCAATGTACAAGGCAACTCAAAAGATAATTGATCACAAGAAAAAGCTGAAATCAGGAGACAAACACAGAAGGAGAGTGAAGATCAATTGAATGAATTGATGAGATAGTGGTGTTTTTGAACAATGTTTAGAATTTGTTTTTTTTTTCTTTTACAATGGTTGGATTGTCTATGTTTTAAGTTTTATGTTTTATGCTTTATGTCTATGAGACATAGTCACTTGATCTTTCTTTTTCAAGAATTAGCTAAAAGTTGTTTACATTTAGACATAGAGATAGTTCATTTTCTTACAATACTTAGAGGGAAACTATTTGTAAGTATTGAAGAAAATCTCAATCAACTGGATCTCTAAAGAAGATAACAGTCCTGAAGAACACAGCAAGATGAAGAAAATCAGTTGGGACAACTGAAAAGCAAAGTATCTACTACAAAGAATCACAAGTTGACCAAGAGTTGATTTGGATTATCAGAGAAGGTCGTTTCTGATGGATCTGATGATATTTCTGATGAAATATCATCAGTTTCTGACAAATTCTGATCAATCAGACTTTCTAATGATTTGTTCACCAGAATTTCTGATGAAGTGGTTTATCAGAAATTCTGATGAAAGACCCACTTGTCTGAAAATCACAACTCTATCCTGCCACCCATGACCGAAGCATGACATTATTGGTTTTCAGGATTACAAATGCAACTTGAACGATGGATTCAATTAATATGTCAAATTGCTACTTTACGCAGGACTTATTGCATGAATAAACAATTGTTTATTCATGTGTACAGCCGTCTATAAATAGAAGGTTCGAGAGGCAGAAGATACTTGAGTTTGAAGCTTAGCATTCATATACAAACACCCAAACTCCACTGCTCTTCTCACCCACAGAAATCAAGATTCATTTATATTAGAAAATAATCTTACAATCACCTTGTTAAACTAATTTGTTTCAAAGTGATATAAACTTGATAATTCTGTAGGTCTTGCTTCTTGAAAGTCTGATTTCCATTTCCGCACATCTTTTTCACATATACTGAAATCACTTGCCATATTACGTAAAAAGAAGTTGTTAAGGCCATACTGGGTCCAACATGTACCATTCCTTAGTTTAATATACCATTGTACATGTGATTTCCCCAAAGTTTAGAACACTAGAAAACGTTTAAAAGTGGGGACATGAACTCACTGTTTTGCGTCTTCGTGCGTCCTAAACTTGTTGGGTCGCGACGTAACCTATAAGTGTTCTACATACGTTAATCACCTAAACTTGTAATTTACTATATACAAGTTATCCATCTTGTCTTATGTATTCGTTTTGTCTTAGTTGTATATGTTCTTGAATTGGTAATATATATTTTATAAAATATATATAATTTTATATATGTGTGAGTTGTGTTAACGGATCTAGTTCTTATTGCGGCTTCATGCCTCGCACGAGTAAGATGTGCATATTCGAGACATGTGTGGGTCGTGCCCATTATAGTCGGGTCTCACCCGTTCATCGCGTTATCTTTAATTTAAATTATATTTTCTATTTGTAATTATATATATTTTTATTCTCAATATATATATATATATATATAGATGTACGGGATCAGGAGAAAACGTCCCAAAGTGTGGGAACGGTGAGAACGCATCCTGGGCCAACACGTGCCGCGGGACATGATCAGGGTCTGAGGGGTTTTTTTGTTTTTTCAATATTCTTCTTTTTTCTCGATTTTCATGTGTGACATGCTACTTCATTTTTGGCGTGCAAGATAATTTTGGCGTTAACTAGAATCATTAATTACTTGGTGTTTTACTGTTTTTTCCCCAATTTCTTCTCGTTGAATTAATTTTTTTGTCACATAGTTAATTTTTTTGGCGTTATGGCGTTTTCCAGGTCATTTTTTTGGCGTTCGGGGTCTTTATTAATAATTGATTACCATAGATTAATATTTTATAAGATTACAATAATACGAAATTAAAATAAACTAATAGTCTTCTGTGGATGGGATTACATCAGAGATGTACCGATCGCTTTGTTCATCACTTTCTTCAGATTCATCATCATCAAATTTTAGATTGGCGTATAACGCCATTAGCTCGTCTCTTCTTTGCTGCAGCCTATTCTTGAATATCATTGCAACCCTGGATTTTGCATTGTTCGAAGGTGCTAAATCACAGAGTTGTTCAATGAGAAATAGCCTCCCTGTCTTCAACATTTCCTCCATTGGCAATGAATATTGCAATTAACATTTATCCGGATGTAAGGCTTGGTGTTTATATATTATGGCGTTTTACATTTTATGGCGTTTTTGTAGCCTGAGAGCTTAAATAAAAACACAGAAAAAACTACGTAGTGATAAAATTGGCGTTTTGTAATTACTTGGTGTTTTATATTTCAACGGCGTTTTATGTGAGAAAGGATGTTTTACTTTTTTACCCTTAATGAAGCGCGTCCACGTAATAAAATTTAAGTTATTTACGAAAACGCCATTGCGCCAATCTAGTCCATAGATTGTTTTGATCGGGCAATCCATAACCGTTCTCACCGTTCTCACACTTTCCCCCGTTTTCTCTAAATCCTGACGCTATATATATGTATATATATACTAGTCGGAACCCACGCGATGCGGCGGAAACAATTTAAAACGTGGTACTCATTTTGTGTATGGTACCGCGGTTATAGCGCGGTTCTTCTTCGCGACATTTGTAACCAGTTTAAAAACCAAACCGATTTTAAAAACCAGTTAAAACCAGTTTTTGGACCAAACTGGTTTTAAAACTGAACCGAATTCACCAAACATATCTATACACTTCACTTAAAAAATCAGTTGCTCTTAATGCACACGAACTACCACATGGACATACCTTATTCGAAACAACAATAAATGTGAGGGATCAGGTGCGAGAGCCACCATAATCCGCTAATAGAAGTTGCTCTTCATGTACTCCGGTTGTTCGTCAAAATTCAACACCCGGTTGTTCTTCAAAACTCAACACCCGGTATTTCTAGGTTGCCGGAACCAAGCCCTCTGTCATCGTCTTCAAGACCCTTTAAATTTCTAGATCCAAATCATCGTCTACATTCCCACCCACAATGAATCGATCTTTGTTTCAAGTATGTTATAGTTTTGAGTAGTAAAGAATAACAAACATAAAAACCCCATCAGTAGAGGTGTATAAAAAACCGGTTTTAGAACTGTCACCGGAAAAAAAACCCATCACCATGTTGCGGTGGCGGCAATTTGCATCGTCGTACTCATTAAAACAGGATCAGGAACACAGGAACCTGACCAATAATTGGGCTGGTTTTACCTATAGCTCTTTTATTTTGTTAAAACCGGATTAGGATCCTGACATTAATGATGGACTAAATATCAAACCTCATGATTAATCCTTTGAATTATGTATCCCAAGAGAAGTAACTCATGATTAATCCTTTGAATTATGTATCCAAAGAGAAGTAAAAATTTCACAATTAAGACTGGAATCGTTAGGCAAACAATTACATAAATTATACTGTTAGGGTTGGTTTAGCCCGGTTAGAACTTGGTTAGCCATCAGCGATAGTTAGTTAAAGAGCGTCGATTCATGTAAAGCTCGGTTTGACAAGCACGCGTCAACCCAAACCATGATAATAATAACCCAACGAAAGAAGACCCAACCCGTTTAAGTATATGCTAAGATGTTGAAAACAGGTCGAACGGGTTAGACATTGACACCATATGAAGGATTACGCATTTACACAGATTTGTCTCATATTTCACTTTTATGCTTTTGATACGTCTGTCCCTGTCAGATTTAGTGTTAGTGATTTTTGTTAAACGTCTACGGGGCTTGCACTGCAGAAGCTCTTATCAAACGGTATTTGATCTACGCTACCAAAGTGAATATCTCATCTTAACCAAGAGACTTGATATATTAATAGTTTATTTATTGTAGCAAGCAAATTCATTAAAAATACCACTCTAATCATGTAACCAGCATACCAACTAAGAACCTAAAAACAACTAACAATACTCCATGATACACCAACAAACACTAGGAACAGTTGAAATCAACAAAAACAAGAAAAAGTATACAAGAACCTCACTCTGATTACGCACTGTCTTTCTCAAGAATCTTCTCGATAAGATCTGCAGCATCTTGAACCGTCGCAATATTCTGGGCACTCTCTTCTTCAATGGTGATACCAAACTCTTCCTCAAGCCCCATCACAATCTCGACCTGCAAACGTGAATCTAGTCAGAATTGAAAACTACAAAAAGAAAAATCAAATTGGAAACAAATTCATCGAAAAAATAAAGATTATAGTTTAGAGTACCGTGTCAAGTGAATCAGCTCCCAGTGCAGCAAACTTTGATTCACCAGAAACTGACATATCTTCTTTTAGATCCAGTTGTTTTCTATCTATGTTGCAAACCTTGTCTACTGTCTCTGGTTTGGCCTGCAGAAAAAAAATGTGTGTGGAATGAGTTTCGAGTTTTAAGAAAAGATAACTAAATGAATATACATCGGCTTATAGTTCATGATGCGTATACTTGGGTTTTGTTTTAATTCAAACGGGTCAAATAAAAAAGAAGTTAGCTAAAAGAGGAACAAGTCAAATGAGATGAAAGTCACCAAAATCTCTTTTTTATGTAACGCACACATCCTCCTAAACCGTTTATTCAAAGATTTACACTATTATTTCAATAATATTGTATGGTAACCATAGTTAACACGTTGACTATTAATAGAAATGGACAAAAACATGGTTGTTGGACAGCCAAACCTGTTTCAACCCGAACAAAAAAAACACATTTTAACCCAAATTTAGATTTGTTTGAAATACAAGAATAGGGATGCAAGACACTAAAGACAGTGGTTTATTACATGTATGATTGTACAATGCGAGCATATAATCACAACAAAAGAAGAATAACTTACATCACATGAAATTTGAAGGCGACAGAATGACAATGGGAGATTGGTTATTCCCATATTGGAGAAAGAAACCATCTTCAGGCCAGAGACCCTTGTTGGTGCCTGAATAAAATCATTTTAAACAGAACCAGCTTTAGTTAAAATAAATTTAGGCTCTTTTGCAGCGTGGTCTTCTTCAGCAATAGAACCAGCATTAGTTAAACATGCCTTGGAATGATTTTGTTCTACTTGTTATCCCTAGCAGCGTCTCCCGCCAAGTTAACACCTGCAAACAACAAATTACCAATTCATTAGCAGATACTCAAAGTTCTAGATGTATGTACAGTATATATGAGACAGTAAATTGTGCACATCATTCTTATAAGCATGTCGATAAAAATGCATCAAACAAACAATGAATAATTCAGACTTGTATAATGATCGTATAAAACTTCAAGCTGCATGCCAATTTAGAAATTCACAATGGAACCATAGATTAGTTATGTTTCACCAACAGTAAAAAAAATGAATGAAATATTCTTTTAGAGGTGATTATTTTGACTATTAATTACAAATGAGTCGGTACGACTTATAGATTTCATGTTTAACATGTCAAATGTGACAATAGTATACTGCACAAGCATATCAGTATCATTTCTTCAATAGGAACTCCTTTCGTTTCCGGTAGGAATACGTAAACAAAAACCGTCATTACAGTAATCCATCCAGCAAAGAACCGAAATAGCCCGAATTTCAAACCACAAAGAAGGGAGAGGAAAGACTGCTATGATGAATGTGAAGAACAAGTTGACTGCAACCGTAATGCTTTGACCTGCTGACCGCGTCTCTAACGGGAAGATTTCACTTGGCACTGTCCAACCAAGTGGGCCCCACGACCACCCGAAAGCCGCCACAAATGGACAAATGACAACCACCACCACGATTGAATAACCGAGAGTTTTTGATTATTTCCAAATTTAAGGCCCAATATTATGCCCACAATCACCTATTTTCAGAGCACAAGATAGTAGTTCATTTATTTCAACAGGTCAAACACGTAAAAATGACACGTATCCTTTTTAGTTAAATCTGTTAGCTTAACCCGTTTGAAACCTGTAAACGGGTTAAAAACGGGCAATCTTTTGTACGGGTCGAAAGGACCAGGTCCTTTTGGGTTTACCCGAAAACACTTCCAGTCCATATTTGTTAAGTTTCTCATAAATACCTATTACATTAAATAACAAAACTATTACAATAATAATCTAAATATCTGATCAAAATAGGGGTGTTCAAAAAGCTCAAGGCTTGGTCGAAAAAAAACTCGTTTTGTTTTCGAGCGAGTCGGCTTGTTTTGTAATCAAGCCGAGCTCGAGATAGGGGTTCTCGGCTCACTGGACCAACTCGTGGTTCGAGTCAATGGATCACCCGAGGTTCGACTCAATGGCTCGTGTGTGAGTATCTATTTTTTAGAAATGTGTGTTGATTTTTTTAATCAGTATTTGTATAAAAAAATAAAAAAGAAAAATAATGAGCCGACTCGATTGGCATACAAATCGCCATCACCAACTGCGGTTGATTCCTCTTTTCCAAAATGTACCTGAAAGGATGCTTGACTGAGCTAGCCAACTCACTTGCATCAATCCTGTCTTCAAACTCAGCATCAACGTGTTGGGTACCGCGTATTCTTTCTAGAACTTTTCTTCCTTTTTCTCTTGATCCTTGTTCTATTTAGCTGTTCGGGAAGAAGTATGCCGCCAACTGTCATTAATAGTACTGGTGCGGCGGCTAGTCCGAGTGATAACCGCCATCCCCATTTGTTGAGCTTACTGGTTCCGTAGTTGATCATGTTTGCTGAGAAGATTCCGAAAGTGGGTGCTAGTTGAAACATCATGTTTAAACCTCCTCTGAGATGGGTTGGTGCCATTTCGGATAGATACAGTGGTATTACCTTCAAAAAGTAGCACAGTTGTTGATATATATTCGAAAAAATCAAACTTTTTTCTTGAATTTAACTTGCATACTGGAATATGAGCAGGTCTTGGCGGGTTAGCTAGCGGATCGGATTTGGTTGACTTGCCAAAAGTCAACAATCTTTTGTTAATCTTTTTCTATTGAATTTCATAAAATATATGTATCTGAAAAGGCCAGTTAGCAGGTTGTAAACGCTATTCTATCCGGGTTTTTTTTGTGGCTAAATTTGTAAATTTTAAGTGTTTGAGAAGTTAAACAATCCGGTTTGACCAACACCCGGTTTGTCAGAGCCCATTCAGACCCGAACTTGCTATGACCCGATACCCCACCCAAGCTGACCCGTCCATGTATAATTTTCATATTAGTCAGATCCCGTTATGACCCGAACCTAGTACGACCCCTTACCCCGACCTGTACCCAGTTTTCCCAGAACGCATTCTGACTTGAACTCGGTACGACCCGTTACCCCGCTAGATCCGACCCGACCCGACCATGTATAATTTATGCGTTAGTCAATTTGGTCAGAATCTGTTCTGACTTGGACCCATACCTAGTTTGGCCAGAACTCTTCTGACCGGAGCCCGGTATAACCTGTTACTCGCCCGTTTTACATTTTATAGTATACTAATTTATGTATATAGAAATTCCTGAACGATGAATGTAAGATACTAAGATAATATAGCATGGTAGTTGAACAAATTTGAGTCAAGCGTGCATATACCTTGGCCTTCTAAATGTGTCTGCTAGTAAATTTATCATTGGTTTGAACAGTTGATACGGCTATCACTGTGTCAATACCCAAACAAGTAATAAAAACAAGTAATAATTCAGACTGAATGTTCGATATAATTGTATAAATAAAGAAATTATATCCTTACATTTCTGAGTTGCCAGTCCATGTTCCTTCAGAATCTCGGATATTAAAACAACAGTTGGTATGGCTGCATGTGTTACATCAACAGCAGTCGTTAAACTCATGTGTTTAAGTGTGCATTATGTTCTTGATGACTATTCGCAAAAAATAGAGAAATGAATTGTTGAATCTAACCCATCCCCAAGGCTGAGAGCTTGACGTTGTTGTAACGCTTGATGTATTCCTGTCATCATTAACAGATCATGTCAATACAAGAAATAACATCATTAAACACATTTCAATAGTCAATCTACCCAAAAGAACTTCAGGAATGATCCCATTCAAGAACATAAGCGAAAACACACATCTATCAATTTCTCTACCAGGGTATGACATTAAGCACTTGAGAAAACATATGATAATTAAACGTCTATCATTGTGACTTAGAAACCCTAATGAAGACTGAAATCACACATTATCAAGTAATTTATCCATTGTACTGAAATTAAAACCTCGTTCACATAGATTGACAAACTGTAAATTCAATTGATAAGTACGAAACTTCACATGAACACACAAATATGGAAATTTATCCACTATACTAAAACTAAAACCTCGGTCACCTCCATATACTTGACGAGAATCGCATCTGGAACTCCAACCACCGAGATCTGATTCTTCTCCATAATTTTGTTGTCTCCTTCCGAGTATTTTTATTATTCTTCACCAGATCTAGTCTTCAAACCATGACCTACAATAAACGAAAATCCATCTTAAAACACAAACTTAAGTAAAATCAAGTGAATACATGAAGAAATAGTGTTCAGAATCAAAAGGACGGTGTCAGTTACCCTTGACGAATGTTGCAAAACGCCAATAAAAGCCGGAAAACGGAACCAGGAGGTCAGAATCTTCATCGATCTGTTGAAACTTCATAGATCTGGTGAAATCGTTCCTGAATCGCCAAGCAGATCTGATGAAATCGTTCCTGAATCGCCAGAGAGAGAGAGAGAGAGAGAAAGGATCAGGGAAGCGGCGTTTTGAAATGTTTTGAAATCTGAAACCCTAGCTAGTTTGTGTGTCCGCGTGTTTAGTTTAGGGGAAAGGGTATAAGTGGAAAGTGAAGATTTCTGGTGCTTAAAAGACTTGTACATCATGCTTTAGGGGTGTTTTAAGGAAATTTCAATGACCTTAAGAAGTCCTTTGGATATGTATATTATATATAGTATAGATATATAGGATTTAAAAGCGATATGTGTAAAAAAATAATTTATTTTTAACTTGCCCTCGTATATGTTTACTTGTATTATTTCCCAAAATAAATATAAGTGAATTGTTAAATAATATTTCTAGTATTATTTTTAGTATAAGTATACGTGTATGGTTATTTGTATAACTTATCATTTCTACCAAATGTATACTTATGCAAGTATACATGTATTTGTGTATACATACTCATGTATTTTGTATTAAATGTCAAAAATCATTTTTTTATGATTTTTATACTTTCCGGAATTATATTTCTTAAAAATAATATATTCTTAGGCTTGTTTGTAATATATATATATATTCATCATGCTCGTCAATATATATATATATATATATATATATATATATATATATATTGTCATTTGTCTGATTTTTATATAATTTCCATTAATTGTAGTAATTCTATATACTTTTGGATTATGAATGAAATCAATTTATCTTAAATTCCATTGTCACAATTAGCGTTATAAGTGATGAGCAATCTATTTTCGTCCCACTCCGATGTTTCCGCCATCGGTTGGGGTGTGATAAAAACTCCAAAGATTTCGTGTTAGTTGTTACCTCCTTTCCAAGCTTTCTCAGATATATGGCGTCTAACGTGGATTCAGTCCGACAAAATAAAATTCGATGACGTTTCCTATTTTTGTTCCACCAAATCATGCAACAGATATGGTGTTTTGTTCCTTTTATGCTTGTTTCATTGTTTTCTTTTTAAATTTATATTTTCATAATGTGTTGTATGCTTTTCAATGGTGTTGTTCATGTATCCAATTTATTCACGTTTTCATTGGTAATTAAACAATTAGTAAGAACTGATAATTGGAGTTTTCATTAATAATTTTAATTGTCGTTTGGGATCTAGTATATTTCTTATGTTTTTACGATCATTGGCGTTTTACACCTGATTAGTTTTGAATATTATTTAGTAGTATTTGTAAACATCAGTTATTACTATTTGTTAATTTGTGTAAACATCAGTTTTGTTAATTATGGCGTTTTCGTTATGATGTTATATTTTGTTAATTATTTATGTTGTTAACTGTTTTTAATTATTCATCTCATGGCGTTTTCATTATGATGTTATATTTTGTTAATTATTTTTTTAATCAATCAAGTTATGGTGTGCATATTTTGGCGTTTTAATCATGGTGTTTTCAAATTATGTGTTTATTATGTCTTGTTTGTTATTCAATTAATGGCATTTTATTCTATAATGTTATTACGAGACATTTTCTTTTTTTAATGGCGTTTTTCTGAATTTTTTGTTCCTCACTTTGTTTTCTCAGACAAAGTTGCTTCCTCGAGTGAAAGGTTTTGCCCCAAAACTGGATTACCATTCATCATTCCTGACGTTAGTGAAGAAATAAAGCCAAGGAAGGCCATGATATTCACAAGCCTCGATGATTGTTATTCAATGTATGTTACGTATGCCAAGGCTTGTGGGTTTTTAGTCAGGAAAGGGACTAAAAAGATAAACTCCAAAGGTGTATTACATATTAAGTATTATATGTGTACGAGAGTTGGGGTATATAAGGATAAGAAGGTTGATACGTTGGACCCCAATCAAAAGGAACGTTTAGTGCGATCCAACTTTTCAAAGAGGACTGATTGTGGTGCACTGTTATGTGTAATTTTTGAGGCTGGATCATGGAAGGTCTATAAGTTTGTCGAGGAGGACAACCATGATCTTGTTGAATGTCCTGATAAGCATTTTCTTCCAACTGAACGACACCTCACTCAGCTCCAGAAGCATGTTATACACAACATGTCTAAGTTGAATTTGGGTCCAGTCAAGGCCTTTAATGTTATGAAGACTTGTTTTGGCGGTTTTGAAAACGTGGGTGCAAGTAAAGTTGAATTTAAGAAATACAAGAGGCAAATTAACTTGTTTATAGGGGAATACGACGCCGATATGGTTGTGAGACATTTGGATGAAAAAAACATTCCCAGTCTAATTTCTCGTACGATTACTTCACAGACGAAGACAATCGTTTGAAGGGACTTTTTTGGTGTGACGATCAAGCCAAACGTAATTACCACGTGTTTGGTGATGTGATTTTGTTTGACGCCACGTATCAGTCCAACAAGTAATATTTTATAATTCAACTTCTTCTGTTTCTTTTTGTCATTTTATGAGTTTATATGCAATGGCGTTTTATGAGTTTACATGCAATGGCGTTTTATGATTTTACATGCAATGGCGTTTTATTATTGTTTCAGTTCTCATGACATATTCACATGCAGATACGCTATGGAATTTGTACCTTTCACTGGTATATACAATCACCACTGTAATGTTGCATTTGGTGCTGCATTAATGGCATCGGAAACTGCTGATACGTATATTTGGTTGTTGAGAGTTTTTCTAAAAGCTGTTGGTTCTCAACCAAAAGTTGTTGTCACTGACCAAGATCCAGCAATGAAGAAGGCTATTTCTGCTGTATTTGTTGACACGAGGCATCGGTTATGCATGTGGCATGTGATGCATAAACTTTCTCTGAAGGTTGATATGCTTATTTTTACCTTTGGCGTTTTAGGATACACTGCGTTTTAAAATATATGGCATTCTGTACCTTGTTACTGTTTTTTTTAATTAAGTTTTGTCTTTATGTAATATATATGTTTTTTTTTGCATGGCGTTTTCGTGTTATACATAGGTTGGTGTTAGGCTATGCAATTCCACCAATTTCAAAGAACATACTTGTGGTGTTGTGTGGACGGAATGTGCGTATCGAGTTCAATATGATTTTATTGATATTTTAAGCCAATTTTACACATTAATCAAGTTTTAAATTTATAAAACACGATATTCTACTAACACTAGACACACAAACTTGGGCAAGTGCACCCATCGTGAGCATAGTATAGCGTTGGTAAGATACCGAGGTCGTCCAAGGACACAAGAGCTTTTAGTACCGCTTTATCCTCAACGTCTAATCAATCTAAAATTTTTGAGAAAAGATTTTAAACATGAAAATTAAGAACTAAAAATGCAGAAATAAAAATAAAATAAAAACAGATAGACAAGATGAATCACTTAGATCTGACTCGCCTTTAATGTATCATTTGATGATTTTTGCACTTTCGGACTTTTTAAGAGATTATCTTAGTTATAGTAGTAGGCCCCTCTTTTGAAGGTGGTGTTACCCTCAACCAGTGGTTTGAGTCAGCAAGGATACAATCCCAAAGGGTCGAAATATTGAAAGATAATTAATTAAGTTATTAATGCGAAAAGTGGTAGGCCCCTCTTTTGAAGGTGACGTTACCCTCGGCTAAGTGGTTTGAGTCAGCAGGGATACAATCCCAAGTAGCCGGTTTAATGTATTAATAGTAGTTTACATATGAGTCAGTTGGGCACGGCCCCGTGGTCAGCCTTTTCTCTTCCTTCATTAATTGCAAGTGTCAGCAGAGGGCCCCACACGGCCCTGTGTCCAGCCGGCACTGCCCTGTGGTCAGCAGCGTATCTGTACTATCAAGATTTGGCAAGATTCTGTGTATCTTAGCGTTGACCACGCCCCTTGGTGAGTTGGGCACGACCCCGTGGTGGGCGTAGAGGCTTCTACAGGTTTTGTCTTCTTCTCAGGGCTGACCATGCCCCGTGGTGAGTTGACCACGCCCCATGGTGAGCTACGCACGCCCCGTGGTCAGCTTCTGCCTTCTTGTTTTTGCTTTGGGAGATGCTGTTAAGGGGTCAGGCATGTCACATTATTCCTTCTTCTTGTATTTATGTTGGTATTTGGCTGCCTATTTGTTCCTTTTGTTCTTTTAAGCTCATTCGGTCCTGTAAATTCAAAATAAATACAAAAACACACTTTTTCCAACATTAATACTAAAAAAGGGTTAGTTTTATGCATCATTTGATGTAATTTATATGTTACATTTTGCACACATCAAATACCCCCACACTTAAATCTTTGCTTGTCCTCAAGCAAAGCTCTTTAATATGTGGCTTACACACCCAAATGGAATAGGTAGAAGAGAAGTTTTGGGTTTGTCTTGAGTGTCGGGCATCCAAGATCTTGTATTAGGTTTTATTTTTATTTTATTTACAATATTATTCGTCATGATTTATTTAGAACATTTTATAAGAAAAATTACTTATTTGGGCATAACATGCCTCTTTAAAATTCCATTATATATAAGTTCACATACCTCACGGGAGATCACTCAACACTCGGCCGAAGATGTATTTTTGTGAAACACTCGAGACCGGCATGGAACTTACTTCTACCATAGGCTTGCCAATCGATCAAACCTCCTCCTTTTTAACTATAAACCTTTGTAAATATCAAGAGGACTTTCGGAATGGTTAGGCTTGGGCTAAGGGTAGGTGGTTTTAGTTAGTGGTTAGTAAAATGGCGAAAAGCGTAAAAAGCGTCGGTTGTCGTGAACCTTTTTTTTGACATTTATTCAAACTAAGCATATTCAAACAAGATTTTTGAGGAGCTTGTTTGGTTATTGCAAAATTCTCTCTCTCTTTTTTTGGTCACAAGATAACCGAGTTTTTTACTAAAAACAAAAGGGGTTTGAAAAGAAAAAGGTTTTGGTGGGTAAAGGGTCTTTGTTTTGTGGGTTTTGAAACGAAAAGGTTTAGGCTCAAAGGGGTTAACTGGTGGGATTTTGGGTAGGTGATAAAAAAGATGAAAAATAATGGTTTTGAAAGGAAAATGGGTTAGTCCTATTGCCTCCATCATTTACTTACTTGGTTCAAGTTGGTAAGGATCAGGAATGTATCATCTTGGCAAGTTCTAGAGTCGTAAGAAACAAGCGGCTATTCACACAAGAAACGAAAAATGAGCATTTAGTTTAAAGATATATGCTTGTATGCTCAATAAAGGCTCAAAACTCACTTGTTATGGGAATGGGTTTATAATGTGATCAAGTATATATAATCAAATTTTAAATAGATTTGTCATGCCTTTTCATAATTTTCTTATTTGGTTCTTTTTATCACGACGCTATCGGTTGTAAATTTATAAAAATATAACCTTTTTAGAACTTTTATTCCAAATTAAACCAAGACAAGTAAGAAAAAAGGAAAAAATTTTGAAAAAATTTGGGGTGATTAGCGGTTCCAATAGAGTTTTGTGTAAGGCTTCTATTAGGACATGCAAGATTCAAGGTTTTAGCATCCCCCACACTTAAATTACACATTGTCCTCAATGTGTCCAAAAATAAGTTTTTCGGTTGATTAAAATGTGTAAAAGTGGGTTAAAAACAAGATTTTATGTTACTGGGCAGCTGAACACGGGGTGTGGTGGGCTGAGCACAGCCCTGTGGTCAGATTACCAGTAACAAAAAGTTACAGAAGGTTAACCATGGGGCGTGCTCAGTGGACACGGCCCGTGGTCAGTTACCTGTTAGAAAATTTTTCTGCAGAACCCTGGGCACGGGAGCGTGTTGGGTGGCCACGACCCCGTGCTGCACATGCTGAAATAATGGAAAAGTTGACGAAAGGCTCTGTTTTCATGCATGGGGTGTGGTTTTAACGTCCCTTTGGCAATACCCACCTTTTCGAGTGTGATTTATTCCTGAAAAGTAAGACTAAACTAGAAAACATAAAAGTTAAACTAATCTAAAACTAAGAATAGTTCCGCGGAATGCCTCCATGGTGCGCCATGCTTATAAGGGTCCTTGGCTAGACCCACCTTATCGGGTGGTTCTGGCTCATCTTCAATTAGGGGGTCGTCATTGCCAATTGGATATCTCATTGATTGTTCAAGATCAACATACCTTTTATAGGCCCCTCATTTAATGGGTAGGTTGTTTTGCTTCCGGTTGATCAAAGCTTGATGGGTTTTCACAAAAGGTTGCCCCAACACAAGTGGAGCGTCATCAAGAATGACAAAGTCGGTTAGGACTACCGTTTGATTTGTTTCCATTAACACATCTTCAACTATTCCCATTGATTTTATTATTTTCCGATTAGAAAGAAAAATGGGGATTTGAAGTGGAGAAAAATCACTAATACCTAATTTTTCGAAAATGTAGTTTGGCATTATATTAACACAAAGATCTTTATCAATTGTAATCTTACTAATAAAGGTGTTTTGAAAGAAACATGGAACCGGTGTAATGTTAATTTCAAAAGGATCATCTTTTATTAGCGTAGTTTGATCGTTTGTTAACTTAATGCTTACCATTTCGTCAATTTTAGTGTTAGTGTTTAACTCTTTTAAAAAACTTAGCATGAGTAGGTACCAAACAATGGTTTTCGAAAGAAGGTGTTAAGAGATTAATTTCTTGAAAATTTGATTCTTTTGAAGATTAGCATTTCTGGACTTACCTTTTTCGTTGTTTGGTTCATGCGTCGGTTTTTCACTTACTTGTTCTTCCATTTTTACCTCTTTGACTATTACCTCTTTAGTACAAACTACCTCTTCCCTCACGCAGGATTATTTTATGTAGCGTTCAATAGGTTTGAGGTGTTCTATTATTCTTTCGGCTTTGGGGAGGATAGTAGGTGGTTCGTCAAAGTGAGCGGGATAAGTATCCCAAAAGCTTGAGTGCGGAAGTTCGATCCTTGGTCCTTCATAATTCTCATATGAGGTAGGTGGTTCACACCATCGTTCCTCATAGTAAGTATATGATTGAGAAGGTTCATACCTTGGTTCTTCAAGATATGAATACGAGGGAGAAGGTTCATACCTTGGTTCTTTATAGTATGTGTACAAAGTGGAAGGTTCATAACTTGGTTCTTCATAGTATGTATATGAAGTGGAAGGTTCGTACCTTGGTTCTTCATAGTATGTATATGAAGTGGTTGGCTCGTACCTAGGCTCCTCATGGTATGTATACGAAGTGGATGGTTCGAAGAAGTCACAATATTGTACCGAGTGAGGATTACCGCAAATGGTACAATACTCTTCTTCATAATCATCCTCTTCATAGTAGTAATTGTAACCTCCTGAGTATTGATCTATAAGAATCACTCACCAGACCATAAAAGAGTCTCGGGACCAGAAAACAAAATAAAAACGGAAACAGAGGCTCACCACGGATCCGTGTTCAGTGAGCACGGCCCGTGGTCAGATTCTGTATCTGGGCGTGTTAAAAATTATTACTGGTTTGGTTCAGCACGGGGGCGTGTTCAGTGAGCATGACCTCGTGTTCAGACTCTGTATCTGGGTGTTTTGAAATTTTATGCAGCACGGGGGCGTGTTCAGTGAGCACGGCCCCGTGTTCAGACTACTGTAATGCAAAAAGTTCTAAAAATGAAAAAAAAAAGCGCACGCAGTTTTAAAAAGGTTTTGAAAAATGATTAGGCCGTCGATTTTAAGCTTTCTTAAAATCCTTGTGTCCCCGCCAACAACGCCAAAAACTTGGTGCGTGTCGAGTGCAATATGATTGTATTGATATTTTAACCTCATTTTACACATTAATCAAGTTTTAAATTTATAAAACGCGATATTCTACTAACACTAGACACACACTTGGGCAAGTGCACCCATCGTGAGCGTAGTATAGCGTTGGTAAGATACCGAGGTCGTCCAAGGACACAAGAGCTTTTAGTACCGGTTTATCCTCAACGTCTAATCAATCTAAAATTTTTGAGAAAAGATTTTAAACATGAAAATTAAGAACTAAAATTGCAGAAACAAAAATAAAATAAAAACAGATAGCCAAGATGAATCACTTGGATCCGACTCGCCTTTAATGTATCCTTTGATGATTTTTGCACTTACGGACTTTTTAAGAGATTATCTTAGTTATAGTAGTAGGCCCCACTTTTGAAGGTGACGTTACCCTCAACCCAGTGGTTTGAGTCAGCAAGGATACAATCCCAAAGGGTCGGAATATTGAAAGATAATTAATTAAGTTATTAATGCGAAAAGTGGTAGGCCCCTCTTTTGAAGGTAACGTTACCCTCGGCTAAGTGGTTTGAGTCAGCAGGGATACAATCCCAAGTAGCTGGTTTAATGTATTAATAGTAGTTTACATATGAGGGGATCAAGCTATTCGCACCTCCGCCATCAAATACCAGTGGGTATTAAAGGAGGTCCTAGTAAGCTTGACCCAGGTCCTTGCAGGATCTATACACTGAAAAAGGCAAGAACCTTACTAAACCATTCCCTTAACCCCCGACCAGGTAGCCAACATGCCTCTATATAGACCGTAGAGACATGAATGATGTAAATCTTTTACTTTATATAGACAGTAAAGTAATGCCAAGACACCACAGACAAATGATAAAGAAAATTCATCTTCAACATAAGAAACTAGTTATTAAAGTCGTTAATACAAAACAAAATAAAAAGTGCCAAAAGATTAAAATTCAAAAGTAATACATAAAAGACTTGTCTTCACCAAGTGATGTAAGAGGCTTAGCCAAACATAGCCTTTGATTGGCAAGAACTCTTACTTTATCAATCTTGGATCCCGAGGCTACTACACACTCTAAAGATGGATGATGGATGATGGTGGTGGGTGGGTGTTGGTGGTGTAGTGGTGGTGGAGTGGTGGCAAAGTGGGAGAGTAGTGGTTTGCCGAGGGATGTCTTTCAAGTGAACCAAGCACCCCTTTTATAGCCAGTACAGAGATCTGGCCACGGCCCCGTGGTCAGACTTTTCTCTTCTTTCATTAATTGCATGTGTCAGCAGAGGGCCCCACACGGCCCCGTGTCCAGTGGGCATGGCCCCGTGGTCAGCAGCGTATCTGTACTATCAAGATTTGGCAAGATTCTACGTATCTTAGCATTGACCACGCCCCGTGGTGAGCTAGGCATGGCCCCGTGGTGGGCGTAGAAGCTTCTACAGGTTTTGTCTTCTTCTCAGGGCTGACCACGCCCCGTGGTGAGCTGGGCACTCCCCGTGGTCAGCTTCTGCCTTCTTGTTTTTGCTTTGGGAGATGCTGCCGAGGGGTCAGACATGTCACATTATTCATTCTTCTTGTATTTATGTTGGTATTTGGCTGCTTATTTGTTCCTTTTGTTATTTTAAGCTCATTTGGTCCTGTAAATTCAAAAAGAAGACAAAAACACATTTTTCGAACATTAATACTAAAAAGGGTTAGTTTCATGCCTCATTTGATGTAATTTATATGTTACATTTTGCACATACCAACGAATATTCTTACACCTGAAGAGTTTGAATCAGAATGGGAAGTGGTTATCGGAGAGTTCAATTTAGCAAATAATGACTGGCTATCTGATATTTTTGCACTCAGGGAATCTTGGATCCCTGCATACTATAGAATGGAAGAGCTGTCGGGCCTTATGCGAACGACATTGAGGTCGGAGAGTGAGAATCATTTTTTAGTCAAGTGTGCAATTCAAAAGCTTCTTTTGTTGAGTTCATGACTTATTACGAAACTGCAATAGAAGCACAACATCACACGCATCAGAAAAATGATCATGAATCTCGATACAAACGACCCCAGTTGAAGAGTAATTACCAAGTGTTGGAAGGCCAAGCTGCTGACATATACACAAAAAATATTTTTTGTGACGTTCAAGCTGAGCTAATTGGAATTGCGGATTGCAAAAATCAACGTTACGAAGATCAGCCCGATGGGTTTGTTAAGTTTTACATAAATGACTTCCAGCAGCCTTGTACATCCTTATTTGAGGTAAACAATGATGTTTTGTTTTTTATATAGCGTTTTCTGTACATAGCGTTTTATCATATCCAGTTGTGTTTTTTTAGACAAACATTCTCTGTATGGCGTTATAGAGATATTGTTTTTCGCGTTTTTCAGTTAATATACCGTAAGTGTGATTGCACATACAGTTGCTCATGTAGGCGTTTGGAGCAGTTTGGTTTGCTATGTAGACATATATTCTATGTTTTGAGAAGTTTGGACATTAGGGAATTTCCAAAACAATACATTTTAAATAGATGGCACAAAGAGGCTTCCCCAAACAGCTCTCTCGAATACTCAATTAGTCGTGAATATATGACCGAGCTTGATCCCGATGTGCAAAGTATGATGCGAGATATTATTTTTTCAACGGAATATACTTTGAACCGTTTATCTGGTAATAAAGAGGAGCTATCCTTATACAAGGATCATGTTCAATCTTATATGAAGAAGTTTCAAGATATGCAGATTGTTTCTAGCCCCGCTAGTACTAGGGATAGATTTGCGGAGATAACCGGTCAATATAAAAACGACAAGAATCCGATAAGAGTTCCTATTGGGTATAAATCCAAAGGTTCTGGATCTCGAAAGCGCCTGAAATCTAAACAGGAGATAGCAATCGAGAAAAAGAAATCAAAGTCGAAACCCGGGGCCAAAGAAAGACAGTGTCGGAATTGCAAAGGCTATGGACGCTACGCATCGACATGCAAACAAGCCGTAATTAAAAGAAGATCGACAAGGTCTTCGAGCGCCAGTGAAGAGTAGTTTGGCGTTTTGTATTTTTCATTCTTACAGAACACACACAGACTTCAGTTTGGCGTTTTACATCTCTTATATATCATTTTTTCCATCTTTTTTTTTCTACCTATTTGTTCATAACATCTTACTTCGAAGTTACATAACAAACAATATATGATCGGACAAGCAAATCAAACGCCAAAAAAAACAATGCCACTAAATAAAACTACCATAAACCTCTAATTTTTGTTATGCTAAACTCAATAATGTTTTGCTGAACGAGATGGACAACATTGTTAATCCTCAGTCAAGAAAGATGTCTAACAATGTTGTCCACCCTGTTCAGCTAAACTTTATTGAGAACAAAACTGAATCTCCAATAAATGACTTCCTTCTCCGAGCTCACGTTATGGAAGAAGGAGAAGAAGGAGCCGAGAAGAAGGTTTTTACTTCACTTCAATACTTAATACAATAACAATATTCAATAAATAGGAGACTGGACGTTTTTGCAATTTTGTGGTTTCTGTATTTTTTTGCGTTTATATTGAGGATAGACTCCATAAGATTTTACTCAATGAGATGGACAATATCCCCACATAAGGATTTTGCCCATCACATTGAGCGAAAGTTTACTGAGAAAATAGTGTATCTCAAAGAAACGTCGATTTGAATATTTGATATTTGGGTTTTTTGGCGTTTCTAAGATGAATGGTATATAGGAAAATATGGCATTTTGGGTTTGGTGTGGTTATTAGAAGGTCTGAGAGGTTGTTTATATAAGAAGTTTTTGGCGCGTATTTTAGCCGCGATTTTATTATAATAAATGTTAGTAATTAAGTTACGTCGTTTCAGTTACTGTTTGCTCAGCTTTATCGGTTAAATACAAAGTTTGTCGTTTTATATCTAATGGCGTTTAGATTAGGATGATTTGTGCTATGTAGGTTAAGACGGGAATTTAATGGCGTTTTATTCATGAGTTTGGCGTTTTGGGTAGAGAAGTCAAAAGACTTTTTTACCCTTAATGAAGCACGTTCATTTAATAAAAGTGATTTTATTTACGAAAACGCCACCGCGCCATCTAGTCCATAGATTGTTTTGATCTGACGATCCATAACCGTTCTCTCCGTTCTCACACTTTTCACCGTTTTCTCTAAATTCTGACCCTATATATATATATATATATATATATATATATATATATATATATATAGAGAGAGAGAGAGAGAGAGAGAGTAGACGATTAATTCAATAACCGAACAAAATTAAAATGTTTCCCAAACTCGTTAGTATAATCTAAACATAATGTATCACTATAAACCAAACCAAATGGCATCTGACAAGTTAATTAAAATGATTAAATCTAAAGAAGAAATACTTTAGGCTATGGATAGTCCCATTCCCACTATAAAACCCATGTGTTCTTTAGAGGCTTTGGAAACCTGGCCCAACCCACTTCATCTCAAGTTCTAAATCCAATTCATTTCCTTTTCATTGAAATAGTTCTAGTTTCACCTAGCATTTTTTGCCTCCGAGATACAATTAGACAAAAAGAACGATTTCAAAGACAAACAATATATGCACCAAGAAATAATAACTGAATATACATTATTTGACTCTTATGGGTAGAAAAGTTTAGCGAATAAGAGCTCATTCCATGTATCTTGAAGCCCGGGTAAGCACCAATGCACACAATCCGCATAGCTGACCGGGTTGGCTATTTGTTCGGGTGTCAAAGGGCTCCATTGCTTCTTATAGATCGAGGTGTGGGCATCTTTTCGGTAAAGTGAGAGTTGTGTGATGTTTAGAAATGTTATTGGAAATGTCGATTTCTTGAACACGTCTCCAATTACTTCCATTATGCTTTTCCTACAATCCGAGCCCCAATAGTTTGGATCCGCGATCATTTCTGTCTGATTGTAACAGTTGCCATTTGGTTCGGCGCCCCAGTCAGTGCTCCTATACATAAAACCATATAAAGTTAGAGTGCGTATTAGAGAATCCCTTAACGATGATTCTACGGTGACTTGATGGCGCATTATGATCACTTGTACTCCAAGAAAGCTTGCATATGTAGGTTTTAGATGGAGATAGAAAAATTGCTTACTTTTGATGTGAAGGAGACATGCTTGTGAAGAAGACTCTTGTTTTCTTGCGATCCATATTCTTCCTGACCCATCTTATCATACTCTTCAGCCCCATTCGATAAGCATCCTCGGTTGACACTTCTGCTATATCTTTCACTTCGTCGTCGAAAGAACCCAGCCTACATTATGCAAGACGTTTAAGCCAAATGGATTGTAACAGTTGCCATTTTTCCGCTTTAAGTCAGGGGTATTTCTGTTTTTTTATTTCTTGTTAACTCAAAGCGCAATTCAGTCGTTTTCACTTTATGTAAAAAGACCGAATACCCCTGAAAAAGACTGAATTGCCCATTAAGTTAACAAAAAAGACTGAAATGCCCCTGATTTAGCAGAGAAAAATGGATGAAGTTAACGAGCCAAATGAAAATGACAAGATTTCAAATCTTTTGGATCCAAAAGCAAAAAAACAAACCTTTGGACGAAAGTCAAAAAACTAGTCGAACCTGAGAGAGACGAAAATGACATTTTACTCTTTTAATCATGTTTTCGTGACATGATATGTTGCTATTCACCAAGGGATTACCAATGTACATTATAAAATATATTTTTATTTCTATTTTTGCGTTGTAAGTGACATTAATTATATAAACATATTTTTTATTTCTTTTAATATGATCTATCGTCCGTAATCCGTAAGCGATTATGGTCGTTGAAACTCAATTTTCTAGTAGTGTAATTTAATAAAAGGCTAAGAGGAAAAAAGGAATTACAAGATCTTGAACTTGAGGCCAGTCATCCACCATAAGTAGGTATTGAAGACCATAATATCAACCCCCTTCCAATGCTTGCCATGCTTGTTAATCGAACCTCGTCGAACAACTCTATCGGAAACACGATGTATGACTGCATCGTCAGAGTTCGATTCCATCAAAAATGGTGCCCAGTAGAACTCGATTGTCGCATTGTAATCCTACAACAATTAGAAAAAATGGTTGTAAAATAAAATTTGAAATGAATATTTATTAATTTGTGTTTACTCGTCGCTACCTTGGCAGTGAAAACGGTCAAGGAACCAAAAGTTTCCATGGATTTAGCTTCGTCTGGGATGAGTGAATGCAGAAGACACACCATCGAAACGTATTGGCCTCTGTTTAAGGAGTCTCCGACGAACATCATTCTTTTGTTTCTTAGTGTTTCCAGCATCAATGACGCGTTGAAGCTAATTATCACATTAATTAATGGTTAGAAGAAAATAAAACAGTTTAACAACTAACTCGTTTTAACGTTTAATACAAACCTATTTTATAACCCCTTTACTACTTGATTGCTATTTGTTACTTAAAATAGGCATTTTCAATGGAATATTGTGACAAAATTAAATTCTCGTCTGGATTTGCGACAGAGAAGAGACGCGCAAATCTGCCACAAAATTCTCCATTACAATCCATTGTAATGAGAACGATAAAAAATTTTGCGATAGTCATATTGCTTCTAGAAGTGCTTGTGATGATTTTGTTCGTGACAAATACACAATTTTGTAGTGGTCGTTAGGCTCAGATAAACAAAAGAGTTAATTACATAGTTAGTCAGTTTGTACAAAATAACATATTTAGGGTAGGCGGTATGGTCACCGATTTGCCTTCGGTGACTCCTTTCATCGATCGATGAACCATACCGTGGTGATTGAGTTAGGGTGTTTGAGTAGGAGAGAGGGGAAGAAATCGGTGAATAGTCACCGAAGGTGGAGAAGAGTGATGGAGGAAAGAGAGAGAGGAGAGAAGAACCAATCAAAATTTTTTTTATTTTTTAATTAGGTGGGTGTTTAACCATACCTAGTGTTTGAGTAGAAAATGGGGAGTGAAGAGGGGAGTTGACATAGCTTTATATCATTGGGTAGAGAAAACTCAAACACCCTAACTCAATCACCACCATACCGCCTACCCTTAGGTACTAATAGTTTAAAACCTTCTAGGGTATTAACTTTTCATTTTGTATCGTTTGGAGGTATTAACTTCTAGGGTATTAACATAGTTAGTCCATGTGGTTTGCACAAATTAACATACTTAGGTACTAATAGTTTAACAAACAATTAACATTAATACGTCCAAACGTTATAAAACGAAAAGTTAATACCTTAGAAGACGATTTTAAACTATTAGTACCTAAGTATGTTATTTTGTGAAAAGCATAAAGACTAACTATGTAATTAACTAAACAAAATAATAAACTTGTCAACATTTTTATACATATAAATTCATGTTTGAGTTTATGAATTCAAATTTCTCAACCCATACCCACTAATCGGCAATAATTAAGGCTGTAAACGAACCGAACGAACACGGACTAGGCCTTGTTCGTGTTTGTTCGTTAAGGAAATAAATGTGTTCACGAACGGTTCATGAACACTTACCGAACGAGATTTTATGTTCGTGTTTGTTCATTAAGGAAATGAGCGTGTTCACGAACGGTTCACGAACATAAGCGAACACAAATAAATTTGGCGAATGCGATGAAGGATAAAGGTGGATGGCCAAGAGAGTAGCACTAGAACTTGAATCCCTTATTGTGGAACGGAGGTAGATCATATTCGTCGATGTAAATAATGAGAAAAGAAAGGGAAATGGTGCATAAACAAGGTGAAAGAGGGTTTCCTAGTTTAATTGTTAGTGTAATGATATAAATAAAAGTTTAATAGTATAAAAAGTATAGATAAAATATATGAAAGTATAAAAATCTTTAATTAAAACACGAACATACGAACATAAACGAACGCAAATTAACGAATGTTCACGAACACCTTACCGAACGTTCACGAACACAATTGAACGAACGAGACCTTTGTTCATGTTCGTTCATTTAGCTAATCGAACGGAATTTGTTGTTCATGTTCGTTCGTTTATTAAACGAACAAACATAAACAAACTTCCCGCCGAACGGTTCACAAACTGTTCGCTGAACGTTCGGTTCGTTTACAGCCCTAGCAATAATTGTCACCCTTTTATTTTTTAAGTATAGTTGAAAGTTGACTTAAGAATATATTTTGTGGATCCACCATAAAATGGATGGAATGTCAAATTCAAGAGTTAACCGTTGATCTAACTCCAAATAAATAATTGAAATTATATCTCACTCTTAATATTTTGATTAGATGTTTCAGCTTTATATATTGAACCTTAAATTAATTCGATCACTATTTTCTTACAGAATTTCTATGTAAAACAAAATAACTACCATCAATTTGTTTTAGTGGGGTTCTCTCTCCTACACCTAATCGTGTTTTTTTTTTCTTTTTCTTTCTTAATTCTTCACTTAAGATATATTTATTAAGCTTTCTTAAAAATTTATAAGAGGGTAGAGGTAAGACTTTCATTTGAAGCATTCTCTTTATTTCAACGAATTAAAGATAAGACTGTCTACATCTTACCCTACTCGACCCTATCTTAATTTTGTTATTAGTGAGATTTACTAAGTATGATAATGAAAATTTTATAATATTTAGTACAATTCTATCTATACGGTTTAATTAGTTTTATAATTTCTGTTGAAAACTAAGTTCTACCACAAATTAAATATTATTTTATATAACAAAGTAACTTCAAATCAGGGCCGGCTCGAAGGATATATAGGATGGGCGACAGCTCAGGGCCTAAACCCATCGGGGCCCAATTTTTTTTTTGTTTTTATATTAGTTTTATACTGTAAAGTTAGAATATATACATAATAAATCGGAAAAAATACCATATTGAAGAACTTGGTTTGGTGGTTTTAAAGTCACCTTAATAATAAGAAGACACAGGTTCTAATCCTGGCGTCCTCAGTTTTGTTTTTCTTTTTGTTTCTTATTTATTTATTAAATGCAAATGACATTAATTGCCTAATTTGGTCAAGTTGCATTAAATGGTTGATGTTGATTCAAATGACATTAATTCATTTTCCTATATTTAAATTTTATATATATATGTTCTTTTAAAAAAATTATATTTAAGGAGGTTGTATTTTCTGTTCGTATAGGATCTAAAGATTTTCCAACATTTTCGGAGACGGCCCTGCTTCAAATATTACACTATTCAAGGCAATTTACTTTAGAATATCCATATATGATGTTTAATAATATATCAAGGATAAAAATGCATGTTTATTTAAAAGACCTTTTATGAATAACCATGGAAGATCAGGGGCGGACTCACATGAGGCGGATCGGGGTCCACAGACCCTAATGTTTTTTTAAAAAATAGTAGAACCGGTATGTTAAATTTTTCAAGGACCCCATAAAATAAATTAGTTGGGCCCCATAGTATTAAAAACAAAGATGATATGGTGGTAAATCTCCTTGTGTTCCAACAAGTAGGTCTCAAGTTCAAGTTTTACATCTCTTGTTTTTTAGTTTATTTTTTCCATTAAAATTAAACTAGTGTTTTAAAACACAACAACCACCCATTGATCCTCTAATTTGCTTTTTTTAAATGATAAATTTAATGTATCCAAATGATTTTATTTCACATTTGATTAGTAAACAAGACTTTCACCATATAGTGACGTTAAAAAAAAAAGCTTAAATAAAATTTTAAAGTTATGTGAAGTAGTTGTGTTGTTTAAGTACCTATTGGTTTCAAGCAACTTATTAATCACCACAATTTAATAACTTGACTCTTAAAAATGGTTCTTAATAATGTAGTGGTTTCATGTCCACTAAATGCTTCTACATTATTTCCTAGCCTCGAGCCGACCCGATTATGATGACCGACCCCAAATAATGCTTGTTGTGAAAAATTCTAACACAAAAAATGGACTCCAATGAAAAAAAAACCATGGGTTCGCCACCGTAGAAGATTACCTTGGAAGAGAACAACCATCGGGTTGCCATCTCCAGAACTGGTAATCGCGGTCCGGTCGGCCATGCTCTTGACATGTTAGCTGCGGCTGTATATACGGACACTCTGATTCTTGGTACAACGGCCGGTTCAACGGATCCCACACCCACTTGCCGCGAAAAATATCACAACTACTCTCCTTCTCCGCAATTGAAAATGGCAACTTCTTGTAATGCTTCTCTAGTTATCATCAAAATTTGCCAAAAAGAATTAAGAAAAAAAAAAAGAATCCCCTCAAATTCATTGTATAAAGTAAGTTTAAAAACATTGCATTTGTATGTAACGTATAACAAAACAATCAAGATTTTATGTAAACTAACACCATTGATTATGCAACAATAATAGTGTTACAATTAAAATTTTAAATATATATTGAACATATTAACATTTGATAATTTGTTGTCATAAAAAGCAATTTCAACCCAAAAATTGTTTGCATTTTGATATGCAAAAATGGTGTTGTTTTTATGATATATTACTCAAAGGATTTGAACAATCCATCTTGGTATAGGAGACTTAATGAGTTCAGATCTTCTAAGGTCAGAACAACATTTTTGCATGCCAAAATGCAAATAGTTTTCATGTTGATAAAAGAACTAGCTTCTTTTATCTTAAAAGCGCGTTTAGCAAGTAAAGTTGAACATACTTGGAGGAGGGGGTAGTCGATCTGGAGCGACATCAAGATCAAATTGCCCAAGGATGCAACCGAGGTCTTGACCGTAGAGGATGGTGACGAACAAGGCGAAAGCTAACAAGGTGAAAAGGTATGGAGATAACCTTGCTTTTTTTATAAGATTGGAAGTTGAAGATGAAGAAGATGTTGGTGGTGGCTTCATACCTTTTTTCTTTGGTTTTAGAGTGTAATGTCTAAGGTTTTCTTGGTGGATTTTCGGTATAATGAACAAATGCGTGTTTATATGATGATGCATGGTTCAATATTTAATAATATAACCTATTTTTTTTCCATGATGATGCATATTACATTAATATAACCTATTTTTAAATGATGTTAGCAATAATAACAACAAATGCTTTGGATTTAGGCTTTGTTTGATTAAATTTTTGGTTTGAATTTCATTAAAGTTAACTACACAATAGACGTAGGACCCACAATTTGTAAAATAGAATTTTTTAATGTGCATTTTGAATATATAAATATTAGGCCATGTGTAGTCATAAAGCCCATTGTGGGGCGTTATGCGACACGTGTCATGCCACGTCACATGGGGGCTTTATGGGGCGTTATATCACTAGAGCCCGTAGTCATAAAGCTCCTACCCATCATTACCTATTTAATAATTTTCAATATTATTAATTAATTATAAAAACAATAACCTTTTTTTGATTGGTCCAAGGTTTTAAAGCTTCCTCCACAACGCCGCGATATCCATAGCGCTGCCCAATTTTTTTTGCCTCATAACGCCGCCCGTAGTGGTGTTGGGGGCGTTATGAGAGAAAATGGCGTCATATGGAGCCCCACTACGCATACTCTTAGTATACATGGGTGTATAATTTAATGTGCATTTTGTATATAGTATAATAATATAATTCGTAGGATTTGTTTGATAAATAAATCAATTTATAAGTTTTTTTAACGGTGAATTTCTTGTGTGTTTTGCGTATATGTTTATATACTATGTATTTGTTTATATAGAATATTTCATTTTGTTACATGGAAAAATGATGTGTTTGTGTTTCTTAGAAGTAAATATTTTTTAAGCATGTTTGCCAATTAAACAAATTCTAACAAACTTAATAAACAAAACATCTTGGTGTCAAATTACTTACTAAACTTATAGTAATATGAGTTGGAGTTGGTGTTGATGAATAAATAATAAATTGTATTAGTTGAATTATTAGTCCATGATGATCATATCAAGCTTGTGCGTCAAAGAGAATTAATTAACCCACCAAAATTTCACTATTTTCCTCCTCTAACAAATATTTTACATTACATTTTTTTTATCGAAAGATGAATTTATATCAAAATCTTAAATTCAAATTACCCTTTTAAAATTTGCAGCAAGTACATCTATAATAATTATATAAAAGTTAACCTTTTTTTTATTTTCAAAGTACTTCTGGTAATAGTAACAAGGTGACAATGATACCACTTGATGGTTGTCCGGTCATATGCTTCGAGCTTCAGAATAGGTACCTACGACGTGAGAAGGTAGATTGACGAGAGACAAAGCTAGTTGGGAGAATATGGAGGCGATTCTCAAAATTTAAAAGATAATAAAATAAATAAATACCTAAAAGTATTAAATCACTGTTCATTAAACTTTTGATATATAGGAGGATTTTCGCGCGCTTCGCTGCGGGTCTTTGGTCATTATCGGTCTAGTTCATTTCAGTACCAGTATGATACCGGCACAAAGTATAGCAATCGTTGCCAATCGACATGTTTTTTACATCGTTGAAAACCCATAAAAACGAATATCCGGTGTTGTTTGGTTGGTCTCGGTCTGTTACGATACCGCTATTGCACAAATACTCGATATAGCTTAGGATATCAAAAATACTTTATTGCGAATATTACTTTGTGTCAGTGCCGTTCCTACGTCTTCGGAGGCCCTAATCGAACTACGAAGTGGAGGCCCTTTTGCAAAGTTATCATTTTCAACATAATTAATTAGTAACAAAACTCTCCTCCTTTATCCGGGCTTGGAACCGGCAATTATAAACTAAAAAATTTATAATTTGCGTAGTTAAAAAAACAAGCATGTAACAACACGTCTATGAAAGAAAAACTGTAAATTAATACCATCTATAATTCTAAATGCCCTTTTAGGGGCTGTTTGACAACTTCTGAATGGTTAAGTGCTGAACCAATAAGAGTTCTGAACCATTAAGTGTTGAACCAGTAAGAGGTCTGAACCATTAAGAGCCAGTATAATGCTTAACCATTCAAAGGCAAATGTCTGACAAATTCATATTAGAAGTCTTAACCATTCAGACTCTGTATAATACTTAACCACTCAGAGGAAAATGTCTGAACCATTCAGACATCTGCTTTCGAAACAAACAATCTGAACCATTAAGTACTGAACCAGTAAGAGGTCTGAACCATTAAGAGACTCATTAAGAGGTAAACAAACGGCCCCTTAATCTAATTAAAAAGTTAATACCTTAAATTCATTATTTTGCCAACCTCAAACGCCTACTCCCTAAAATCCATGTTGGCTAAACATCCTATTTACGATCCAGCTACGATCTGATCTTGCAGCAAGTTGTCAAAAGGGTATGTTTTTGCAAGAAATCACCAGCGATATTTTGTTTGACATCGACCTTATTCTTCGTTTTTAGGACTAGATACTTGGGTGATTAATGGAATCTGTTCAAAACAAGTAAACCTATCATAATAGGTTTCCTGGGAAAAACAAGTCTCCTTTGTTTGATAATGCATAAAAAATATTATCTTGTAACATTAAAATAACGTATCAAGTAACGCTTGGAGATTTGCTATGGCTTTGTTATTGCTAATGGGTAGGAAATTTTATATTGGTGGATGGTAATAGTTTTAAATTTGAACATTGGTTGAGAATTTGTTTTCCTTATGGGCTGTAATTTTGCGAAGTGGTTAACACTTAGGTGGTGTTTGTTTTTTCGGACCCAAAAGGTCAGCAGTCTGCGGACCACATCTGCAGGCATCTGCAGGAGAAGAGGCAGACCAAAGGTCTGCAGTCTGCAAGGAGAAGAGGGTTTGTTTTTTCACTTCTACAAAAACCTTCTCTTCTCACAACACACACACAGACAACATTTCCTCCTCAACCCACACCCCATTTCATCTCCCTCTTGTCATCTCCTGCTCAACCTACGCATTGAAGATCTGAGAAGATGGAAAGATGACTGGTAGCAACGGCGGTGGTTTTCGATCGGTCAATCACAACCATCCTCTCTCCATTTCATCTTTCATCCTTTATACACACCCACCCCCCCCCTTCTTCGATCGGTGCAATCAGCCGACCACCACCACCGTCTGGTGGTGGTGCGATGACGAGACGAAGAGAGAGAGACAGAAAAGAGTAGAACCGAAGTGACGGCCGTGACGGAACTCCGACGACGGCAGAACCAGTAGTTTTTCTCGTAACTTTTCAAGCTCTTTCCTTGTTCTCCTTCATTTCTGTTAGATCTTCTTAAGATCCGAGTGTTCACGCCGTAACTAGTAGTTTTTCAGGGGTGGTGACAGCTGAGGACGATACTGTGATGATGATGTTTCCGGCAAGTACCCGACAGCGAAGGCTGTGACACCTGTGTCACCGCGACCATCAAACAAATACCAAGCTGATGAAATATTGTATTTCATACTTGGGACCTTGTATAAATATGTGTATCTTTTGCACATAACAATTCTTGTTCAATTTCAAACTTTATATCGCTTTCTGGAGAATTATACGCAAGCTGGTGCGTAAACGTACTCAGTTTAAATGCGACAAATACTCCGGAACACCATCATATACTTAACATACCTTAAATAACCTTTACATAACTTAGAAATAAGTTTTGAAGGCTTTGGTATGGTAAAAACAAGTTAATTCGCTTACAGGGACTAAACTTGACAAACTGCGAAAGTACGCCAATCTGAACTGTAACGAGCATTCTGGAACACGTCCATAAGTTAAAAATACCATAACTATCCTTTACATAGCTTAGAAATAGGCTTTGAGGGGTTTGGTATCCTAAAACAAACTTTTGGATCATTCAGGGGCTAAAAGTGTCAAAAAGTGCACAAGTTTGCACTTTCGCGCATAACTTACGTTCTGAATACATCCGGACATCCAAAAATTTATGTAAGCATCCTTATATTATGCCTTAGTGTTTGGCATGAGAAAAATCCATTCGTCGCGTCATTTGGATCGTTTTTCGCGCTTATGCGCATTCCGTCGTAATTAACCGAACATCGCATTCGTACGGCCAAACGAACCAACACCTGACATATTTTCGAGCATGTTTCATGTCCACAATGTTTATGCATCATTTTAGGGCCTTAAAGTTGGCTTTACGGGCCTTAGAAGTGTCGGAAATGGCTTAAACATGCAACAGGGACCAAAACTGCCATTTCTGAAAAATTGTGCAGATCAGGCATGCCCAGGCGGCCCGCCTGAGTTTTGTGCATATCCTGACGCGGGCCGCATGGCCCCTGCAGATGCAGAAACTTGTTTTCTTGGCTGAACTTGGCCTTTCAAACACTCCAAAGGGCAATGCCCTTTCACAATCTCAGGAGCTAAGGGTCATTATGAGCCACCACAACTTTGCGACAAGTGTACGGCTTGGATCGTGACACGATATTCAAGAAACGATCCTAACGGTCTTGCTTTTCCTATAAATACCCCCCCCCTTTTTGCTAAAAACCCACAAAATCTGATCTAAAGCTCTAAGTTGAGGCATTTGCTTCATACCTGAGCTCCTGGATCGAGATTAGCTTTCGGGGACCCTTCGTAAGTGTTCTTTCGTCCTTTTATTCGCTTTTCGAGTCCGAAAGTCAACGTTTTGTTTGACTTTCTGCGTTGACCAGCCTATGGTCAACACGAAGTTCAATAGAACTTCATAACGTGAGCGTGATCACGATGGTTATAGTCCGTAGTGACTATACCTACTGATTACCACGTTATCTAGGCTTAGTGACGAGTCGTAGTTTCGGCCAAAATGCGCATTCTTGCGTATTTTGTAACCAAACTACTCGTGAGCATCAAAGCCGTTTGTTTTGATGCCAAACCTGTTTTCTAAACTTAGTTAAGCATGTTCTAACATGCTTAGCTCGTCACTTTTAGTTTAGTGCTTATTTAGGGTCGTAAGGTGAGCGATCTAAACCATCGCTTATACTTTCGAACCCGGCCCATTTGGTCGATCATTAGGATCTGACCAAACACATTAGGTGACCATAGCTGTAACCTTCCGAGGTTATATCTTGTGGTCACGATGTTAGGCGTTCCAAACGCGTTATACGCGAACGACGCGTTAAGGTAACATAAGTGTAACACCCCAAAATACGCTATTCATTTATTTATGCTACTTAAAATATATAACTTGCAAGAATTAACCAAGTTAAAAGAATGTGATATTAGTTAATAAGAAAGAAAGTTAGTGTGATAATTATCAACACTTATAACCATAGGGGCTGAAATTGTAATTGTGATAAAAAGTTTTATTACTACTAGAAAGTTTACAAAACCAACACACTGGTGGTGTTGTTGGTCGATCAGGAGCAAGAACCAAGGGGGGAAACCCTAGTTTTCAAGGATTCTCAAGATTAGGAAGAAATTGAGAGCCCAAATCAATGCTAGAACCCGAATTGTCAACCATCTAAGCTTGAACATCAATAGGTAAGTTGAAAATCCTGTTTTGGTGAGTGATGAGAAATGGGTTTTTGACCCATTCGTGAAATTAGGTGCAATTCTTGTGCAAATGTAAGTTAGGAACTCATAATAGACTGAGAATTATGCTTGATTTCGATTATTGAAAGGGTTAGGGTTTATACCCATATGTTGTAGGACTTGCATGAACAAGATGATTTCCATAATATGCTTACAATTGCGAGTTGTTGCATGATCTTGTATGTGATAAAGAAATTAGACAAATTATCATAAGATGAAGGAAAGATAGGAATTTAACCAATTCTTGTTAAACTAGAAAGATAATCAAGTAAAATCCATGCTATGAACACTTGTACATTATGATTGTAAATACAATGCCCACCAAGTGTTTGATAAAATGCTTAAGAGATGATTATATATGTAGTATGAGAAGAAAATGATGGAATGACTTGATTTAACTAAGTAAACGAATGTTGTAATGTAGGCGTGAAGGAAGAAAGCTCGAACACTAGTAAAGCGGGAGGTGTACAAGATCGAGGTATGTTTCGTTGCATACAAATCCTTGTTATATTCTCTTTTTATATATAATTTGATGTAGAACTATCCTTGTATAACAAATGTGACAAGTAGCAAGTAAGCGACAAATCCCTTGTGGATTTGGGTATGCTAACGAAAGTTGTGTTAAGCTATATATATGTTGACCGATTGTAATTAAATCGTGTCAAGTAAAGATGAACGCTATCCGTCCTAGCGGGTAGCTTTGAATGCCATAATGAATGTGAAAGTTAAAATCCGTTATGCGGATAGAACGAAGTGTAATGTGTATGCTCAACTCTCAACGAGAGTGTTTATGCTAACCCAATTAAATGGGTCAAATATGTATGCTTAACTCTCAACGAGAGTGTTTTATGCTAAACCCAATTAAACGGGTCGAATGTGTATGCTTAACTCTCAATGAGGGTGTCTAAGCCTAACCCAACTATTTGGGTAGTTGAATGCGTAAAAGTAAGAATGTTTTTGTAAGGATAAAGCTTAAACGAAAGAATTATGATTTAACTAGGGTGATATCTAATCTTTTAAAATGTTGGTTGTTAATGTAGGTAAAACTCCGCTATAGGCGATTTGGGGATATGGAGCGAGCACGTGATCAAGCCTTATTATACCAAGCGCTTCCGCTAGTTTATATACATACTTTGGGTCCATGTTTTGTTACTTTGTTTAATCTTGTTAGAAGTCTTACACTTGAAAACTTGTTGTTTGTTTGGGTAGTTTAAAGCTAGTAGGGTCGTAGGTGAATATTGTCTATTATGTCAAAAACAGGGGGCATGTCCGCTTTACAAACGGGTCATGCCCAAATTTTGTAAAAAAAATTTTATTATGTGTCAAAGTTGGTATTTTGATGTCCGAAAAATTATTCTTTTGTAAGTAATCTAACATTATCGAAAAGCGGACCTAACAATAAGCTACCTAAACGGGTCGTAATGGGTCGCAAGCACTTAGGTTAGGTTTCATTTTAGTATGTAGGCTGTGTTAAACCATATTTCACGAGTCTCCATGCTCGTTTGGTTTACGAACCCGCGTACTATCTGATCTTCCGATTTAGGTCCGGTATATTAACATAGCTACCTATTAGGTGCCGTTTGATATTCCGTGATCTCTAGCATTGTGTGATTATTACACAAGAACTTCAAAGCAATCTCAGGTGAGTACATTGAACCCCTCTTTTACTGTTTTCCAAACTGTTTTGGGGTGGAACACATGTGCCTACTTGTTACTTTCATGCTTTCCATGTTTTCACATCATATACCTGCTATATTCGTTATTACATTATAGTACATGATTTCATTACATCTCATGCTATGTATGCCCATTGTGTGCATACTTAGTACATGGTTTTACATTACATTTCACGCTATGTATGCCCATTGTGTGCGTACTTAGTACATTGCTTTACATTACGTTTTATGCTATGTATGCCCATTGTGTGCGTACTTAGTACATTGTTTCACATTACATTTCATGCTATTTATGCCCATTGTGTGCATACTTAGTACATCACTTTATAATACATTTCATGCTACGTACGCCCATTGTGTGCATACGTAGTACATTATTCTACATTGCATTTCTGTTGCATATGCTCATCCAGCATATGAACACATTATACTACATTTTGAACCGTTGTAACCATTTGACTATGTGAACCGTCTTACCCCTTTGATTATATGAACCGTTCGTAACCATTGAACCGTGTGAACCAGTTGTATCTGTTGACATGATTTACATTTGACAATAGACATTCGACTATACATGAACATTTCTACAATTGTTAAACACTTCATCTTGATGGTTTGGTTTGAGCAAGTGATCTAAGTAACGAGGCATGTGTAATATGATACAAGCATGGTGGATACGCCGCTGGTACTTCCTATATATAAGTGTTTGTATGGTATTACATATCGTAGCGTTACTTGAATCATTTCAATTTGAGACATATAACATTTTATACAAATAACACACTTTTCACGAGACATTGATTTACAAACGACTTATCTTATACAAACTCATTTTACATGGTTATCCATTTAACCACACAGTGTTCTCTTATTTTTACATATCATCTGATCCTACCGTTTTTCAAATGATTTACAAGACAAAGCAAAATACAAGGTTCATGACTAAACATTTTCTCAAAACATAAGTCATGAATTCCGTTTTCACAAAACCAATGTATCTCACAGGCATTTTTATGCTGACGTACCTATTTTCACATGTGTTTTCAGGAGATGATGCATAGGACTTATCAAGACATACTTAGGCGGACCTGTGCCTTAGTGACTTAAAACGAGACAAGAACTAGTTAATTTATGTTATGTACTCTTTGGTTCTTGTATAAAACAATGTAAACTTTCATGTTTGATTAATAAAACGAAACTTCAATTGCCATGGATTTGAAACAATTGATTCTGTTACAACACTCCCCGACGTTTCCGCCACGTTTTGCATGTTCTACGTGGTCGGGGTGTGACAGAAAAGTTGGTATCAGAGCCAATGGTTATAGGGAATTAGGTTATTAGTAATGCTTTGACCTAGTCTATAACCCTCCTAGGACCCTAACGCGAGTTTACTTGCGTTTAGTCACAAAACTATACCGTCACCTATCCTTAGGCGACGACCACAACAAGAACATAAATTTCAAAACCGCTTTGAAAACTAATCATCTGTTCTAGGATGATTGATTACTAGGTTTTGAACCCTATGTTATAAGGTTTTGAACCCCTTTGATTTTTCAAAACCTCGTCAAGGTTTTGGGTCATAAATAGTGTGAACACGTGCAAACTGGAAGAGTGAATGCCTGTACTCTGGGTTTTCTGTCTAAGGCTAGAGTGTTCGTACAAATCCACAAAATCGGACCAGTCACTCTTACCTGGGAACTCTTGGGGTGAGTGTCCACTTATAGGCGAGCATGTCTTCGCGATACACTATGAGGATCTATTTGCTTTGATTCAGCCTTGGTGTTGTTTGTTTGCTTCGTAGTTCAAACAAATGACCATCAACCATGACTATGGTCGGTAATTGTAACATCCTATTCTTACCAAATGCCATTTCATTTGCTTTCTTTCTTGTTTCTCTTTTAGAATGCCTCCTCGACGCGAAAACTAGATAGCGACTGCCGAACTGGCAGAGATCATTGCACAGCAAATGGCTGCTCAATTCCCAAACCTCTTTGCTCAATGGAACCAAGCCAACAACAACAATAATGCCCCCTGCAACTTCAAGACGTTCAACTCGGCTAAGCCATCAAAGTTTTCTGGGTCTCAAGGAGCGACTGCACTTCTGCAATGGTTCGAGAGTTTAGAGAACACCTTCAGACATGTTCAATGTCCAAGCGAGCGAAAGGTAGAATTCGCATCTAGCGTCTTTGAGAAACGAGCTTTGACATGGTGGAATGGTGTGATGAGAGATAGGGGTGCTGATGTGGCACTGGCTCAAAGATGGCAAGAGCTTCAAGCTCTGATGATGAAGGAATTCTGTCCTCGTCACGAGATCAGGGCCTTGGAAACGGAGTTCGACGATCTTAAGCAAGTTAGCGGTGAGCATCGATCCTACACGGATCGTTATGAGGAGTTAAGTTTGTTATGCCCGGATATGGTTACACCTTTGGATAAGGCAATCGAAAAGTACATTGATGGCCTCCCTGACTCAATACAAGACATTGTGACTGGTAGCAACCCTACTACAGTTAGACAGGCCATTGAGCTATCTGCAACCTTGACTGAATCAAAGATCAGGAAAGGTAAACTTTTCCGAAAAGGTGACAAGAAATTGGTCGGGGAATCGAACCCAATCGAGGAATCAAAGACCATGGATGAACAGACTGAATCCCCTAAGAAGTCAAAGAAGCGAAAGGCTTCTCAGAACTTCGCCATGGTCGCTCACAATGGTCAAGCCGTCCCCAACCAACCAGCTCAACCCCCTGCTAGAAAACCATACAATGGAACTGCACCCTTGTGCAACCAATGTAGCCTCCATCATCACGCCAATGTACAGTGCCGCAAATGCCAAACTTGTGGGCTTATAGGACACATAACAAGAGTCTGCCCAGCTGCAGCTGCGCCAAACCAAGCTGGCAACAATCCTGCTCAAGGTCGTTTTCTACCAGGCTCTTGTTTCAATTGTGGCGAGATGGGTCATTTCCGAAGAAATTTCCCAAAGCTTGCTAATGCAAATCCAGCACAGGGATGAGCATCTGACTGACTAGAAGACAACATCGTTTAGAAATAATCACGTCTTATGTATTATTTTCTTTTGTTGTCAAGATCCAAGAAAACAGTTGTTATCGTCGTTTATAAATAAATCTTTTATTTACATTGCAATGTATTTCTATGGTTGCATGTATAAACGACATATCCCTTACAATACCGACAATCAAGGAACCGTATTCCTTAAAGAACAAACTACCCCCAAAATTCTCCCATTCTATGATCTCTTGCATCTTCCACGTAATTCCTAAGTACCCGTTTCTTCTAAGAAAAACGAAGTACAAGGCGCAAGTTACAACACATGACGAATACCCAAAGTACCACTATAAATCCTTAATAGGGTACCTAAGGATTTCCCGTGAGTCCTTAATTGTGTATGCCTTAATTCGAATGTGGTGATTCCTTGTAAACAAAAATCAAATTTTGGGAGATCTTCCTATCTTCTCAGATAGATCCCAGGGGACATTGTAGCCCATCGACTGGTTTCCATATCCGTATTCAATCAATAACAAGTTAATAACAAATTATAATCAAGTTAAACAATTATGTGACTTTGTGCTTATGTGTTCCCTTATGTGTTGTTGTGTGATCCAAATTATGTTATCCAAATCTTCGTAGAATCTTACATATCCTTGTACAAGAGATTCATAGTAGGATACCCAAAGGTATTACTTAAAATCCTTAATGGACTTCTATGTTATAGTTAAGTCCCTCGGATTATAAAGTACTACTTCATAATTAGACCCCTTGAGGGGTCTAGTTAAACAGATTGATCCAAAAATCTGGCCAGGGATATCATGTGATGATATAGCTGAAAGGACTCCTTGGTGGCCTAGCTAATAAGATCCCCTGTAGATCTAATTAAAGGGAACCGATGGAAGTCTAGTCACCCTCATTACAAGTTTGATAGCCTTCCCCAAAACATTACAAAACAAACTGTGCGGACTGTGCAAGGGATTACGCAATTATGGATGCATACATAATTATGGAATTTAGTGCACAGAAATCACAGCAAGTTCTGTCATGTGTCTAGAGTTAACCCCATTCATTTCCAACTCTGATGAAGCAACCGTTGAAAATGACTCCGTTAGTTCATTTTCATTTCTTAAGATTTACCCGTTGAGGAAATGAATATCCGTTGTGTAATCCTTCATTTCCAACTCTGATGAAGCAACCGTTGAAAATGACTCCGTTAGCTCATTTTCGTTTCTGACGATTTATCCGTTGGGGAAATGAATATCCGCTGTGTAATCCTTCATTTCCAACTCTGAGGAAGCAACCGTTGAAAATGACTCCGTTAGTTCATTTTCGTTTCTGAAGATTTACCCGTTGAGGAAATGAATATCCGTTGTGTAATCCTTCATTTCCAACTCTGATGAAGCAACCGTTGAAAATGACTCCGTTAGCTCATTTTCGTTTCTGACGATTTATCCGTTCGGGAAATGAATATCCGTTGTGTAATCCTTCATTTCCATTTCTGATGAAGCAACCATTGAAAATGACTCCGTCTGTTCATTTTTCGTTTCTGAAGATTTGTCCGTTGAAGAAATGAACATCCATTTGCTTATTCCGTCATTTCCATTTCTGAAGAATACTCGTTGAGGAAAATGATTCCGTCTGTTCATTTTCGTTTCTGAGGAATGACCGTTAAGGAAATGACAGGATATTGCCTTGCATATCGCTGATGGTTATTTGGCAGAGTCACAAATAGACTCCTACGAATAAATTTCGGGACGAAATTTCCTAAAGTAGGGGAGACTGTGACACCTGTGTCACCACGACCATCAAACAAATACCAAGCTGATGAAATATTGTATTTCATACTTGGGACCTTGTATAAATATGTGTATCTTTTGCACATAACAATTCTTGTTCAATTTCAAACTTTATATCGCTTTCTTGAGAATTATATAAGGATCTATTTGCTTTGATTCAGCCTTGGTGTTGTTTGGTTGGTCTCGGTCTGTTACGATACCACTATTGCACAAATACTCGATATAGCTTAGGATATCAAAAATACTTTATTGCGAATATTACTTTGTGTCAGTGCCGTTCCTACGTCTTCGGAGGCCCTAATCGAACTACGAAGTGGAGGCCCTTTTGCAAAGTTATCATTTTCAACATAATTAATTAGTAACAAAACTCTCCTCCTTTATCCGGGCTTGGAACCGGCAATTATAAACTAAAAAATTTATAATTTGCGTAGTTAAAAAAACAAGCATGTAACAACACGTCTATGAAAGAAAAACTGTAAATTAATACCATCTATAATTCTAAATGCCCTTTTAGGGGCTGTTTGACAACTTCTGAATGGTTAAGTGCTGAACCAATAAGAGTTCTGAACCATTAAGTGCTGAACCAGTAAGAGGTCTGAACCATTAAGAGCCAGTATAATGCTTAACCATTCAAAGGCAAATGTCTGACAAATTCATATTAGAAGTCTTAACCATTCAGACTCTGTATAATACTTAACCACTCAGAGGAAAATGTCTGAACCATTCAGACATCTGCTTTCGAAACAAACAATCTGAACCATTAAGTACTGAACCAGTAAGAGGTCTGAACCATTAAGAGACTCATTAAGAGGTAAACAAACGGCCCCTTAATCTAACTAAAAAGTTAATACCTTAAATTCATTATTTTGCCAACCTCAAACGCCTACTCCCTAAAATCCATGTTGGCTAAACATCCTATTTACGATCCAGCTACGATCTGATCTTGCAGCAAGTTGTCAAAAGGGTATGTTTTTGCAAGAAATCACCAGCGATATTTTGTTTGACATCGACCTTATTCTTCGTTTTTAGGACTAGATACTTGGGTGATTAATGGAATCTGTTCAAAACAAGTAAACCTATCATAATAGGTTTCCTGGGAAAAACAAGTCTCCTTTGTTTGATAATGCATAAAAAATATTATCTTGTAATGTTAAAATAACGTATCAAGTAACGCTTGGAGATTTGCTATGGCTTTGTTATTGCTAATGGGTAGGAAATTTTATATTGGTGGATGGTAATAGTTTTAAATTTGAACATTGGTTGAGAATTTGTTTTCCTTATGGGCTGTAATTTTGCGAAGTGGTTAACACTTAGGTGGTGTTTGTTTTTTCGGACCCAAAAGGTCAGCAGTCTGCGGACCACATCTGCAGGCATCTGCAGGAGAAGAGGCAGACCAAAGGTCTGCAGTCTGCAAGGAGAAGAGGGTTTGTTTTTTCACTTCTACAAAAACCTTCTCTTCTCACAACACACACACAGACAACATTTCCTCCTCAACCCACACCCCATTTCATCTCCCTCTTGTCATCTCCTGCTCAACCTACGCATTGAAGATCTGAGAAGATGGAAAGATGACTGGTAGCAACGGCGGTGGTTTTCGATCGATCAATCACAACCATCCTCTCTCCATTTCATCTTTCATCCTTTATACACACCCACCCCCCCCCCCTTCTTCGATCGGTGCAATCAGCCGACCACCACCACCGTCTGGTGGTGGTGCGATGACGAGACGAAGAGAGAGAGACAGAAAAGAGTAGAACCGAAGTGACGGCCGTGACGGAACTCCGACGACGGCAGAACCAGTAGTTTTTCTCGTAACTTTTCAAGCTCTTTCCTTGTTCTCCTTCATTTCTGTTAGATCTTCTTAAGATTCGAGTGTTCACGCCGTAACTAGTAGTTTTTCAGGGGTGGTGACAGCTGAGGACGATACTGTGATGATGATGTTTCCGGCAAGTACCCGACAGCGAAAGCTGTGACACCTGTGTCACCGCGACCATCAAACAAATACCAAGCTGATGAAATATTGTATTTCATACTTGGGACCTTGTATAAATATGTGTATCTTTTGCACATAACAATTCTTGTTCAATTTCAAACTTTATATCGCTTTCTGGAGAATTATACGCAAGCTGGTGCGTAAACGTACTCAGTTTAAATGCGACAAATACTCCGGAACACCATCATATACTTAACATACCTTAAATAACCTTTACATAACTTAGAAATAAGTTTTGAAGGCTTTGGTATGGCAAAAACAAGTTAATTCGCTTACAGGGACTAAACTTGACAAACTGCGAAAGTACGCCAATCTGAACTGTAACGAGCATTTCGGAACACGTCCATAAGTTAAAAATACCATAACTATCCTTTACATAGCTTAGAAATAGGCTTTGAGGGGTTTGGTATCCTAAAACAAACTTTTGGATCATTCAGGGGCTAAAAGTGTCAAAAAGTGCACAAGTTTGCACTTTCGCGCATAACTTACGTTCTGAATACATCCGGACATCCAAAAATTTATGTAAGCATCCTTATATTATGCCTTAGTGTTTGGCATGCGAAAAATCCATTCGTCGCGTCATTTGGATCGTTTTTCGCGCTTATGCGCATTCCGTCGTAATTAACCGAACATCGCATTCGTACGGCCAAACGAACCAACACCTGACATATTTTCGAGCATGTTTCATGTCCACAATGTTTATGCATCATTTTAGGGCCTTAAAGTTGGCTTTACGGGCCTTAGAAGTGTCGGAAATGGCTTAAACATGCAACAGGGACCAAAACTGCCATTTCTGAAAAATTGTGCAGATCAGGCATGCCCAGGCGGCCCGCCTGAGTTTTGTGCATATCCTGACGCGGGCCGCATGGCCCCTGCAGATGCAGAAACTTGTTTTCTTGGCTGAACTTGGCCTTTCAAACACTCCAAAGGGCAATGCCCTTTCACAATCTCAGGAGCTAAGGGTCATTATGAGCCACCACAACTTTGCGACAAGTGTACGGCTTGGATCGTGACACAGTATTCAATAAACGATCCTAACGGTCTTGCTTTTCCTATAAATACCCCCCCCCCCTTTTGCTAAAAACCCACAAAATCTGATCTAAAGCTCTAAGTTGAGGCCTTTGCTTCATACCTGAGCTCCTGGATCGAGATTAGCTTTCGGGGACCCTTCGTAAGTGTTCTTTCGTCCTTTTATTCGCTTTTCGAGTCCGAAAGTCAACGTTTTGTTTGACTTTCTGCGTTGACCAGCCTATGGTCAACACGAAGTTCAATAGAACTTCATAACGTGAGCGTGATCACGATGGTTATAGTCCGTAGTGACTATACCTACTGATTACCACGTTATCTAGGCTTAGTGACGAGTCGTAGTTTCGGCCAAAATGCGCATTCTTGCGTATTTTGTAACCAAACTACTCGTGAGCATCAAAGCCGTTTGTTTTGATGCCAAACCTGTTTTCTAAACTTAGTTAAGCATGTTCTAACATGCTTAGCTCGTCACTTTTAGTTTAGTGCTTATTTAGGGTCGTAAGGTGAGCGATCTAAACCATCGCTTATACTTTCGAACCCAGCCCATTTGGTCAATCATTAGGATCCGACCAAACACATTAGGTGACCATAGTTGTAACCTTCCGAGGTTATATCTTGTGGTCACGATGTTAGGCGTTCCAAACGCGTTATACGCGAACGATGCGTTAAGGTAGCATAAGCTACCTAAACGGGTCGTAATGGGTCGCAAGCACTTAGGTTAGGTTTCATTTTAGTATGTAGGCTGTGTTAAACCATATTTCACGAGTCTCCATGCTCGTTTGGTTTACGAACCCGCGTACTATCCGATCTTCCGATTTAGGTCCGGTATATTAACATAGCTACCTATTAGGTGCCGTTTGATATTCCGTGATCTCTAGCATTGTGTGATTATTACACAAGAACTTCAAAGCAATCTCAGGTGAGTACATTGAACCCCTCTTTTACTGTTTTCCAAACTGTTTTGGGGTGGAACACATGTGCCTACTTGTTACTTTCATGCTTTCCATGTTTTCACATCATATACCTGCTATATTCGTTATTACATTATAGTACATGATTTCATTACGTCTCATGCTATGTATGCCCATTGTGTGCGTACTTAGTACATGGTTTCACATTACATTTCACGCTATGTATGCCTATTGTGTGCGTACTTAGTACATTGCTTTACATTACGTTTTATGCTATGTATGCCCATTGTGTGCGTACTTAGTACATTGTTTCACATTACATTTCATGCTATTTATGCCCATTGTGTGCATACTTAGTACATCACTTTACAATACATTTCATGCTACGTACGCCCATTGTGTGCATACGTAGTACATTATTCTACATTGCATTTTTGTTGCATATGCTCATCCAGCATATGAACACATTATACTACATTTTGAACCGTTGTAACCATTTGACTATGTAAACCGTCTTACCCCTTTGATTATATGAACCATTCATAACCATTGAACCGTGTGAACCAGTTGTATCTGTTGACATGATTTACATTTGACAATAGACATTCGACTATACATGAACATTTCTACAATTGTTAAACACTTCATCTTGATGGTTTGGTTTGAGCAAGTGATCTAAGTAACGAGGCATGTGTAATATGATACAAGCATGGTGGATACGCCGCTGGTACTTCCTATATATAAGTGTTTGTATGGTATTACATATCGTAGCGTTACTTGAATCATTTCAATTTGAGACATATAACATTTTATACAAATAACACACTTTTCACGAGACATTGATTTACAAACGACTTATCTTATACAAACTCATTTTACATGGTTATCCATTTAACCACACAGTGTTCTCTTATTTTTACATATCATCTGATCCTACCGTTTTTCAAATGATTTACAAGACAAAGCAAAATACAAGGTTCATGACTAAACATTTTCTCAAAACATAAGTCATGAATTCCGTTTTCACAAAACCAATGTATCTCACAAGCATTTCTATGCTGACGTACCTATTTTCACATGTGTTTTCAGGAGATGATGGATAGGACTTATCAAGACATACTTAGGCGGACCTGTGCCTTAGTGACTTAAAACGAGACAAGAACTAGTTAATTTATGTTATGTACTCTTTGGTTCTTGTATAAAACAATGTAAACTTTCATGTTTGATTAATAAAACGAAATTTCAATTGCCATGGATTTGAAATATTTGATTCTGTTACAACACTCCCCGACGTTTCCGCCATGTTTTGTATGTTCTACGTGGTCGGGGTGTGACAGCGGCGGTGGTGGTGGTGTTGGAGGTGGAGGTGGGCGGCGGAGGAGGTGGTGTCGGAGGTGGAGGTGGTGGCAGAGGAGGTGGTGTCGGCTGGAGGGAGAAGAGGGAGAAGAGGGAGAAGAGGAGAAGAGGGAGAAGAGGTTTGAAGAGGTTAGAAGACATGGGTTGATGTCTGCATCAAGAAGAGGTCTCGTAGACCTTTTTTAATGAAAGGTCTGCGAGAAAACAAACAAGCTGCAGGACCCAAAGGTCTGCGCGCGTCTGCGCAATGCAGACATAAGTGCTCAGAAGAGCTTTTGCCCAAAAAACAAACACCACCTTACATGGATTGTCAAGTTTCAGGTTTTGAAGAGTGGCGAACATGTTTATATTAAAACCGCTTAATTAATCACTAGTGTCTCAGCGAACCGAGATCTTGTATACTCTTCGGGTACAGGAAGATCAAATTCCGAGCAAACAAACCGGATTATCTCACCGGTCAAAGCACCAAAAGACAGCTTGTTTAGGGTCATAGAAAGATAAGAAGCAGAGCAACCCTAAATCCCTAATAAAACTCGGCGCTTGGAGTTAAAAACGTAGGAATCATTAGCAGCCCATATTCAATAGTTGAGCATTTGGGCTTGAAAGCTAATATTATTAAAGGCCCAGAATCCAAAATCTTGAGACCCTTAAATATTGGAGGCCCTAGGCCTTTGCCTAGATCTAGGGCTGCAAACGAACCGAACGAACACGAACAAGACCTTGTTCGTGTTCGTTTGTTAAGAAATATATGTGTTCGTGAACCGTTCACGAACAGTTATCGAACAAGATTTTATGTTCGTGTTCGTTTGTTTAGGAAATGAATTTGCTCGTGTTTGTTTGTGTTTGTTTGTTTATTTTAGGCAACGAACATTGACGAACACAAATGAGCACAAACTAATGTTCATGAACACAAATGGAAACAAACGAACACAAACAATCGTTTAGAAACAGAATATATAATACAGCGACACTTATTAGATATTTAATTTGTCGGAATTTTGAAGTATTTAAATAAATATAAAAAATAAAAACACTAATGAAGTATCGAACACTAACGAACACATTACCGAATGTTCACGAACATAAACGAACGAACACGAACTTTGTTCATGTTTGTTCATTTAACTAAAAGAACGAAATTTCTTGTTCGTGTTCGTTTGTTTAATAAACGAACGAACACAAACGAACTTCCCGCCGAACGGTTCACGAACTGTTCGCCGAACGTTTGGTTCGTTTGCAGCCCTACCTAGATCCACAAGCCCATTGGGTCGGCTCTGCTTTGTGTTCAAAGAATTTTATCCCGCCACGGCGAGAATTTTATACAAACGAATATGGTACCGTTACCGATGTTGTTTGGTCGCTATATGTTCGGTTTGTGATGATAAAAAAATCAACTATATATGACTCGTTCGAAAACAAATGTTGTTTGGTCGGTATATGTTCAGTTTGTGATTATAAACAAAATCAATTATATATGACTCGTTCAGATACTAATGTTGTTTGGTCGGTATATGTTCAGTTTGTGATGATAAAAAAAATCAACTATATATGACCCGTTCAAGTAGAACTTTAATCGAATCATACATAATAATAGGCACATGATGACGTTAACAATAAAAACTATACAGATGTTATACGGTACCGATATCGATGTTGTTCAGACAATATCATGAATATTAAAAAAAATCATTAGAAGTTAAAATTAAAAAAATATGGTTTAAGGTTAAAAGTAAATATAATAATAATCTATTGTAATATCAACTATGCGTGTATCTAAATTTTTTAAGCTAATAATCACATATTATTAGAGGATTAAATAATACAGAAATTTTTAGCAATAGAAAAATAAAACCCAAAAATCAAGTTTTGGTATACCAAGCATATATCGACACATGTTTTATATCGGTCGGAAACAATGAAATCGAATATCGGTACCATTTCTGTTAATACTGCTATTGGTACCTATGTTGTTCGAGCGTTATCAGTTCGGTTCATCTTAGTACCAGTTCGCACAAAATTTATGCCGAAATGACGAGTAAAAAATTTAAATACAACTACTTATCTATATTTTTTAAAGTTAATAATCACAAATTATTAAAGGGTAAAGTAATAAAAAACTATTATTTAGAATTGGAAAACATAATTAAATCAAAATTTATTATTGGACAAAGTACTATTTGTGTCCACTTTCTATGTATATATGTATATATATATATATAATAATATTAAATTTAATATGTACATAAATATTATTTAAAAAAAGAAAACACTATTAAAAATACTATTGATAGCCACTTTCCAATTATAATATATATATATATATATATATTAAATAAATATAATATAGTATAATATAATATAACTAGTTAGATTAATTCTTCGCGTTTAGCGGCGGGCTTTAATTCAGTATCGGTTCGGTTCATCACAGTACAGTACGATACCGACACTTGGCATAGCAATTGAAACGTGTTCTACATCGATTGAAAATCATAAAAAGAATACCATACCATACCCATACCGGTGTTGTTTGGTAAGTATTGGTTTGGTTCATTACGGTACATCCATGGTAATAACACTCGATATAGTTTACGATACCGAAAAATACTCTAATACAAATACTACTCTATGTTTAACGAATTTTACACTACCACGTCAAGAAAATCATAACAATGAATACAGTATCGGTACCGATATTTTTTGGTCAACATGGGTTCGATTTGTGATGATAAAAAAAAATCTACTATGCTCATGGGATTATAGCCTAGAGTCATCTTGAGGGTTGGATAAGGCTTAGGGACTAGTAGGTCCTGGGTTCGATCCACACAAGGGAGTTTTTCTCATATTTATTGGGTTTCCTCCTGAATTGGTGCGTAGGCATTATTGCCTAGGGAGATGGTTATGATCGGGCGTTCCGCTGGTGGTATGATGATGCTTCAGTGGTCTGTCAGTGATCCAAAATTGCCGTTAAAAATCAACTATATTTGACAAGTTTGAATAGAAATTCTATCGAATCGTAGATAATATGTTCGAAATTTTATAAAACGTTATATTATATTATATTAATCGACGTCTCTTTATAAAAAAGTTAAATCGATATTATACAGTAATAGCATGTGTTAGGGGTTAATTTTTAATACTTATGCATCACTTATCCATAGACCCACCTGGATCACTGATCCTTAAAGTCTGATGTAGGAAGTCTGAGGATCACGGATCCTTATTATTTTTATAACTTAACTAACAGTTGTTCCTTGTATATTTTCGTAATGGCGTGCAGGTCATGGGCAATATGGACTGAGTCATGGCGAGAATATTGGACTGGGATCGTTGAAGATGTCGTACGTGTGAAAAATGCTTCAATGTTAACATGGTTTGACGTGGTCTTGCACCATTTTCGGACTTGTTTGTTATTTCTATTTTAAAGGGGTTGATCAAAGTTTAAGATAACACACACACACTCTCTCGCGAATACTAGCTCTCGAATACACTTACACTTTAGCAAACATTGTACGACACTTGATCAACTTCCGAAGTTGTAAACTCTTGTTAGCTTCATACATTTGATAGTGATAGTTTTCACTATTCGAGATTTTTTGTGCCGGAAATCACATTGTGATCAACGGATATTTCCTCATACAAATCCATGTGTTCATGGTTCATTACATTTCGCATTTGTTCATTCATTTGACAAACATTCAAGCACACTACCTCAAAATCAGATTTGGTTACACTATCCTTTGTTTGATTTTTGACCAAAACAGCATGAATGTTGTTCGAACAGTATCGATAATATTTAAAAAAAAATATTAAAAGTTAAAATCAAAATATGTTTAAGATTAAAAGTAAATAATATGATAAACTATTATAATATTAAAATAATAAAACATTAGAAAAGCTATATTTTATTAAAAAAATACTACTCGTGTAACTTTATAGATTATATGTATATATAAAATATTGTAATAAACTTTTATACCTCCAAAATCTTACACGTAACTAGAAGTGTTCAGAATTCGTTTTGAATTCGAAAATTTCGAAATTCGTTTAAATTCGATTCGATTATCAAGAATTCGCGATTATAAGAATTCGAATTCGATTCAATTCGAGTCAAGTAAATCGAATACAAATTTACAATTTCAAATTCGATTCGATTCGAAATTCGAATAAAAATTATACATTCTTATTTATTATTTTTACATATAATACATATATAACTTTTATTAGGCTATACTACAAATTATTTTCAAAATTTTTATTCCAAGTATTAAAATTACCCATTACCAAACCAACTACATGTCCCATAACTAAAATCTAAGTAACAAATCTATCAATTGATTTCTAATCCTAAAAATATTAACTTGTAATGTGAAGTGGTTATTCTCGACTTCTCGTTTTGAATTTTAGATTTATGATACTTTATTTGGAATTGTTTTAATATGATATCTTGTTTTATGGTTGCTTTAAAATTTATGTTTCATTTTGATAGTTTTTTACATGTTTTTAAAAAATCTAAATCAATCGAATTCGATTCGAATTTTTAATCGAATACGAATTGGGTTTTTTATTCGAATACGAATTCGAATCGAATTTGGTAGATTTTAATCAAATTCGAATCAAATACGAATTCAAGGGAAAATAGAAATTATTTGAATAATTCGATTCGAATAATTCAAAAATTCGATATTCGATTCGATGAACACCCCTACACGTAACTCTCAATCAAAGATGATAGAACCAAAGGGCAAAAATGTTTAATACATAATGTGTGCATGTGTTAATTGATTTATTAAAATTTTAATTTACTGTTAATGAGTTTAGTTAGTAAAACGAAAAATGTTCGCAATAACTTTTTACAGTCGTGCTTATTAAAAATAATTAACTGTTAGTATTTAGTTGCGTACAATTCTTAAATCGTTTTTCAAGCTATTTGTTATGTTAGTGAATATAATTTTTACAGTCGTGCATATTTTAATTATGTTTGGCTAGCAAATCTTTTCGACCTCACATTGTATGCCTAGTAAAAAGTGTTGCCATCCAATTCTATTTGAACGAGTTGGTTTAATCGGTTCTAACTTATCTACAATGGCTTATTAAAAATAATTAACTGTTATAAAAAATTTATATCTATAAATAAAAACCAAACAATTATTTTCCCTAAAATAACGAGTTGGTTTAATCGGTTCTAACTTCTAAATGGCTTATTAAAAATAATTAACTGTTATAAAAAATTTATATCTATAAATAAAAACCAAACAATTATTTTCCCTAAAATAATTGTAACAAATTATAGAAGGATACGATAGACGGAGGGTAAAGTCGATAGTTGAATGGAATATATTATGGAAGCTTGGCTTTTAAGCGAAGTTTTGTTTGGAAAAGGACCAATCATTTCTATTATTTTTTATCAATTAATTATTACTACTCCATTCGCTAAATAATTATTACTACCCCATTCGTTCCAAGGAAGGGAGATTGTTTCTCAAGATTGATATTCATATTGTACTTGATAATTAGTGTTGAGATTATTATAATTGTTGAATGATTCAACATAAAGAATGCAATTAAAGATGAGAAAGGAAACCCGTAAGATTTTGTTTAAAAGATTACATGTTCCTAAAATGGTGGATCCCATTTTACCTTTTACCCCTAAACCAAATATGTAAGCTCACAACCTTCTATCTAATATATAAAATTATCACTAAATGTTTCTAACCATAGATCAAATAACATCAGTGATTATGATTGGTATTTTGATTTTTTAAAAAAACAAACAAAAAAAAAAAAACGATGGGTTTTCTATATATTACTAGAACTCTGGAGGAAAGATTATATTTGAAAAAACGGGCGTGCGTTGGTTTTAACTTTAGAGTAAACTTCCGTTTTGCTCCCTGTGGTTTGGTCACTTTAACGGTTTTGCCCCAAACCTTTAAAAATAGCCATTTTGCTCCCTGATGTTTTGGTTTTGTTGCCAGTTTGCTCCCAGCGGGGAGCAAAATGGAAAAACAAACAATTTGGATGGAGTTAGAGGCGGGGAGCAAACTGACAAAAAAACCAAAACATCAGGGAGTAAAATGGCTATTTTTAAAGGTTTGGAGCAAAACCGTTAAAGTGACCAAACCACAGGGAGCAAAACGGAAGTTTACTCTTAACTTTAAAAGGGGGTATTAGGTGATATTCAGGTAAAATATCAACTTCATATGTTTGGTGCTAACATATGGAACAGTTAGTGATGAGTTGACATTGCCCCATCAATCATGAATGCTTGCATTGCATATCTCCTTTTTCTTTTCTTTTCAATATTTTTATTTTTATTGTCTAGTTTTTAAATTGATTAGTATATTATTAAAAACATAAAATAACAATAAAGTAAACCCTAAGCAATATATTAAAATTCAATTTTGCAAAAGTCCTCTTTTCTCCATTATATAGCAGCTAATCATGGGTAAAGATCAAATAGGAAGTTAATTTTCTCTAGGAAGGATAGGAAGCCATAGGATTATGACATGTGGCAAATTTTAAAATAAAGAGAAAGGGTATTTTAGTCAATCCAACTCTTTCTTCTTCCTTTTTCAAAACCCAGTAAATTCAAAAACCCATCATTTTCAAAATCCACCATCTTCAACTATTTCTTCACTTTATATCTCAATAATCACTACATTATAGTGCGATTTTCATCACAAATCAATGATTCAGAACCCGATCATCGTGTTCTTCAGCTTTTTTTTTGAAGAAAACCCAGTTTAATTTCATAAAAAAATCTCGTTTTTTCCGGTGATTTTGGAGATAATCACTCGATTCGTTCGATTCGAGCGTTGATAAGTGTTTCTATCATTCAAATTCCGTCAATTGATGAAGAAATCGGCTTCGATCCATGTAAGAAATTCTTTAATTTCATTTTCATGATCTGGGTTTTTTATTTAGTCATTGCGTTTTACGATCTTTGCGGGGGTCCGGGGGCGGCAGCCCCTGGTAGCGGGGTCCCAGGGGCGGCAGCCCCTGGCGGGGTCCAAGGGGCAGAGCCCCTGGCTGGGGTTGAGCTGACCTAAAAACGCATCAGAAAAATTAAATTTCCATAAATTGGCTCATTTCGAAGACAGTAATTCGTAGACAATTCAGACAGTTCACAGTGACAGACAGTTTTATGTGTCCATTGCGTTTTAGAAATAAGACAGTTCACAGTGACAGACAGTTCACAGTGACAGACAGCTATTGCGTTTTAGAAAAAAACACATTTTTAAGTGTTTTTAGTCATTGTGTTTTAGGTAAAACACATTTTTTAGGTGTTTTCAGTCCATTGCGTTTTAGAATGAGTCATTTTTAAGTGTTTTCTGGCCATTGCGTTTTACATATAAGACATTTCTTTGTGTTTTTGGTGCATTGCGTTTTAGGTAAAACACTTTTTTATGTGTTTTCAGTCCATTGCGTTTTAGAAAACAGACATTTTAAGAGTATTCTGGCCATTGCGTTTTACAAATAAGTCATTTTTTTGTGTTTTTGGTGCATTGCGTTTTAGGTAAAACACATTTTTATGTGTTTTCTGGCCATTGCGTTTTACAAAAAAGTCATTTCTTTGTGTTTTTTGTGCATTGCGTTTTAGAAAAATGTCATTTTTTAGGGTTTTTTTTTCATTGCGTTTTACGATACTGGGGTTTTTTCTATTGCGTTTTACGCAACTGGGTTTTAAATTTTTTTTTTCAAAATATAGCAATAGTATACTCGTTTTAAAGATAAAAAAACACTCGTTTTTTTGGTGCAATTTTTATAAAAAAATAATGTCGTATGAAAGAGTTATTAACGTTTAAAAAATGGGGGGAATTGGAGGAGAGAGAAACTATTGGCTTGGATTGACTAGATTGCCCCTGAAAAAAGTCACGCGCCTCTTTTTTTACTTTCAATTTCCCTGATTTAATCTTAGCCCTTGATTAAGTAAATGGATGGTCAAGATCACTTCCTAGCCTTCCTAGCCAAATAAACTTCCTATTATATCTCCACCCGCTAATCATGTTGATGCTATTTTAATAACACGAGTTGTATGTATTTTTATTATAGTTACGCTCCTAACGTAATATAAAACTAGTACATAAAAATAAGAGAGCTCGCGTACAAGAGATGAATCAAAGATGAATCTTGTAAGAAGTATAAGTGAGAAGGAGAGCCATTAATTTTTAATTATCAAAGACTAAAATTTAAGCAGTGGCATTTTGGTAAAAATCAGGTTCAAATAACTAAAAAAATAAATAGAGAAATGGTATTTTGGTTTTTTCACTTGAATTCCTTCCTCCCTCCTCCTTTGATTTTCAAACTGCTATAATTTTTTCATACATTAATATTTAAAAAATTACACTATATTAACAAGGATTTCATACTCTTTAATTCGAGTACACTATTGATATAGTTTCCTTTAAAAAAATGTACAGGGTACGTGATTACACATTTAATATAAATCATTACGAGATCACACATTCAACATAAATCATTACGTGATTACACATTCAATATGATATGTTATAATTGATGATATTACAATTATGCTTATTACGTGATTACACATTCAATAATAAAATAAGAACTTAATTGTTTATACTTTATTACGTAACTAGGTTAGAATCCCGTGTATTACACGGGTTAAATAAATGTAATTTTATATACTAAATTAAAACAGTTATTCTTTAAAAATCTAGTTTATTACACGAGTTAAACAAATGTAATTCTATATATTAAATAATAAAAAAAATTATATTTCTAAGAACCCCATGTATTGTACTGAATAAATGTAATTTTATATATCAAATAATAAAAATTCGTGTATTGTACGGGTTGAATAAATCTAATTATATATACTAAATAGTAAAAAATATATCTTTAAAAACATTGTGTATTACACGCGTTAAATAAATGTAATTTTGTAACCTTGTATACCGCAAGCGGGGCGAATATATACTAAATAATAAAAAAGTTATATCTTTAAAAAACACTATTACATGGGTTAAATAATTGTAATTTTGGTAAATAACATGCTATTGGATTCGTTTAAAAAATCATAAATTTGGTTCGGTTTAATTCGAATCAAATCACAAACTTGGTTAAGTTTAATTCGAATTGATTAGAACCCTAATTTGAAAAATCAAAAATATAACTATATTATTAGCTTCTCTTTCTAATTAGCGTTTTTTTTTTTTTTTTTTTTTTTAAGTTTGATCTAATGTCTAATAAGTTATTTTGTATATTTTGTTTTTACTTTAAATTTTTTATATGAGCGTATTATTGTTTTTTTAAGTTTAAGATCATTGTTTTGTGTTATTATTTTAAAAAGAAAAAATATCTTTAATTTATAACTTAAATTTGAAGATAATATATTATTAGAAAAAATAGAATGATTCTATCCCTAACATTCAAAGTAAGATAAGATTTAATATTAATTGATTATTTATTATTTAATTAATTGATATAAGATAAGTATGAAAATGCAGGAAATTACAAATATAGACGTCTTCAATGAATGACACGTGTCACTTATTGGTTTCTTTTATTATAGTAGATTAAATATCTAATAAATGACATTATTTGGTTATTATATGTTGATTGACTAATGTTACATAATTACGTAATCATCAGGGTGGTTACACCTTAAAATACTATATTGAAAGCAGATAATCACGTAATGAGTATTCAAAATCACGTAATGGATATTCAAAATCACCGTAATCACGTAATAATACATAATCAACTATTGTTACGTAATTACATAATGATAAATAATGATCTAATCATAGGATACGTAATATTCTAAAGTTAAAAGACCCAATTTTAAGGGGCAATTGTGGCAAATCTGATAAGAATAGATATAAACTGACGTTTTGTTGAGATTTGCAAGTAAATACTGAAAAGAGGATGTTTTAGACGAAAAAAGGTATAAATGGAACAACAGGTGAAAAGCAGAGGAAGGATGAGGAGACTAACAGATTTACGACCCGTACCCAACCCGGGGTTACGAATCGTATGCGCCGCCTATTCGACTAATAAGAATATGCATTAGGAATTGGGCGAGAATGGGTCCCACTGAGGTTACGAGCCATGGGCCTAGCCCATGTTTACGGCCCGTAGGAAGACAAAGCCAGGGTTTGATCCGTGATATAAGAAGCATACGATTGGAAACCCTAAGAGACTGAAATTCGATAACTAGCGAAGAAAGGGTTGTATAAAAAATGAGAAGACAAACTGAAAGAGAAAAGAGGACGAGACTGAAGATTGAAAGCATGGGAAGCAATAAAACCGATTCTATGGGTTATTCTTTACATTTTCTGTTCTTTGAACTTTCTGTAATGATGATGAATTTGATTTTGATGTTGAATTTGTTTGTCATGTTTGACTAAACTTAGTTATAACTGTCCAGATGAGATGATACAATGATTGTTTATGATTTATGATAGATTTCCTGCTTGTATGATTTTAGTAGTGTAGTATGGTAAAGTTCTTATGATGCATATGTGTGTATGTTGAAATTGGTTATGATGTTAGTTGTGTGGTGATATTGATTTTTCTATGAGGTTATGCATGTTTGATTCAATATTTGCTATCTCTAGGGTATATTGACGTCCATTAGCCTAAGGCTTGATACTTTAATTTGTAATAGATAGCTAATCGTCATAACTGGTTAGACATATGTGCTGCTTACAGGAAGGATTCGATTAAAAGAGTCTAGAACAAATTAGGGTTTTCTAAATGCCTCACCTTGGTAGTTGTAATTCGCTCGGTTCATTAATTGCCTTGAGCACTAGGCTAGAAACCTCAAATCATAAGAATTTGTGCTGTCACTAGCTTGATTGAAATAGGTCTAAAGGTATGTCTATAGCCTTAACCCTAGTTTGATAAGACTAACCTTGCGCGGCCGTAGTCTATCTAAGCACTTCATACACCATAGGCAAGTTAAGTCTTGTAGTGGTTTAGTAGGATCGTCCATCATCAATCTAAGCAATCTTTGTTGATTCAAGTCTAGGATGGTTATACATTCTTAACTCTTGGTAGTAATTCTCAATAATTTAGGTTGTTACATCTTAAGTATTAATTTTCTTAGTTCATCAATTGCATATTAAGTAATAGGTTCAGTACTAGTAGATTGTAGTGCCCACGGATTAACACTTGGGTACTTACGTAGGCTATACCATATACTGATAGGTACGTTTGCCTAGAACGTGCGTAGTAGGATTAATGGTTTTATCCTTAAAACTCGATTGTGTTTTGTGTCAATTTTATTGTTATTATCTAAGCACGTCAAGTTTTGGGGCGTTTTTGAGGCATTCACGCCCAAATACTGCCCCACTACGGATGGTCTAACGTCCACCAACCAAGAGATGCAGATTTGCATCTCTTAGTGGATAAAACTTTAAAACTTAATGCTCATTGAGATATTTGAAAAATACATTTAATACAATATTTTATACGTAAAATATTGTCTCAACCAATTCAGACTTTTACACTCATTCAGAAATACCAACACTGAAATGAATCCTCCCATCTAACATTTTCGGCAAAGCATGATGATCACAACATCTGATAAACAATGGAACGAAAACCTCGAAATCTAAACTTCTGATACAGCAAAATCCGCATTGTACACCTCGCGTATAATATCATGTTTAATCAAATATAATTTCCGTGACGACAGATGCATACAAAATACAGCAATTTATGTTTGTTTCTGCACGAACCGAATCAGTCAGTATATGAATTACTTCCAACCATGTTAGAGCAATCGTCGAAACAATGTCTAGAAAGTCAAAAGTCAACGGGGGAGTAGGAGCTCCGGTAACGTTGAGAGGGTCCTCTGAATCTTCGAACCAGTGACATAAATGAACTCTGTAAACAATTCCATTGCAATAAGTCAGCTAAAAAAAGAAACATTCTAGTAATATTCTAGCAGAAACATGTATTGAAATAATACAATTTACTGAATAGTTATTAAATATTAATTTTAAACAAAGATATGTTAAATAGTGTATTGTGGGTGGACTGAGCTGTTTACCTCATGCATGGACTACTTGTACTTGGGTAGTACTGCGAATTATGCTACTTTTGATCATACATTTATTTGGTTGTATGTACTATGTAGAGCCTTTTGTATGTACATATTTATTATCTTATACTTTATTTTTTTATGTTTAGAAATTAACAAGTTAAAATATCATCTACAAATTATTTATTAGTAATTTTTTTAATACCAAATGCATCACATACATGAAAGCTCTCCCCTTGGCTTTCCGGGCCTAAACGCCTCAGCACGTCACACTTTTCAAAAAACCAATGGATGCATCTTAGCTTGTTTTAAAGTTCTCATCAAGAACGCAAACTTATAAATTAATAATTTTATATCTCATGTATACATATAAATATAGAGGAAGGTTAACGTACATTACGGCTTAACGTACATCACGTACGACAGGTAATTACGCACGTTCATTTTAAAATCACGCATGTTATAACTCAAAAATTCAAAATCACGCATATTGAAACACAATAATCACGCATATTGAAAACATTAAGCCGTAATGTACGATATAGTTTTTCTATAAATATATACTATTTTGTGTTCAAAGTTACCAAAAAAATCAGTAACATGTGCATATTTACGATTTCACATAAAGTCTACTTGCAAACTTTTCTCACTAGCGGAAGCAATTGAAAAAGGGAAGGAAAATGACCGCTTAGTAAAATTTACGATTTCACATAAAGTCTACTTGCAATCTTTTCTCACTAGCGGAAGCAATTGAAAAAGGGAAGGAAAATGACCGCTTAGTAAAATTTTAAATTTGTTTTTAGACTATAAGTCGAACATCTAACATGCCCTCTAATAGTTTGGATTAAAACTAGAAGCGCGCAAATGGGTTGGTTTGGTAGTGTTGGGTTAAAACATAATTATGTCAAAAAATTCAATAGATAACTTGTCTGTTAGCATAAATATGGTTTCAGAAAGCATATTATGTCAATGATAGTATAGTGGTTTAAGTAAAATGATTTAACAGATGCATCAAAATTGCACTTGGGTGACGTTCGACCCGTTTGGCCCATTAAAGATATCACACAACTCAACTCAAGGAGCAAAAGAATGAAACAATACCTGAACCCTATGTGGCAAGCTGGCCCAAAATTCCAAGTTCGGAATAATCTAAAACCAAAAAAGAATTGAGTTACACAAAAATCCCCAACTATAGCATCCACATTCGTAAAGGTTTCAAGAAACTTACGTCTATACCACGAATGCCAAGATAGAAGAAACGATAAACAGATCCAGTTATCAGATAAATTCCAAAGAGACACAAAAGTCTGAAGAAAAAAGAAAAAAAATCACGAAAGGAAAACACGATTGTATGGTGTATGATTTTTAGTTTGACCATTACATGACTAAGAGGGTACTGAACCAGCCCAATCCATTGCCTTTGGTAGCCAAAACATTGGCACAACCAGCTGGATGTGTTATTTGAGTAGCCTGCAGAATAATATATGTAGTGGTTGTAACTTGTAAAAACGGCTGCTAAAAGTTAAAAGCTAAATGCTTGGACGTTCGACAATAAATCATTTTATTGTTTCGATAATGCTATGTGCACAAAATGTAAAGCTTGAAATTTTATAGGCAATTTAGACCCGTTTATTAATTAACCGGGTGATTTGGGATATAGTTATCTCTGACGAGTCAAATTGGCTTAGCTGAAAAAGTTGTTAAAAAAAGAGTCAATTTGGTCAAAAGTTGCCTAATATGTATTTTTATTTATGCATAACTCCTTTGAATAAATTCATTCAAAAATTTAGATTATTATTGAAATAAATAATTATCGTAATCATATTTGACACACTAATTATTTAATAACATCTCTGCATGTAGAATGAAATGTTTGAATTTTGGAACACTCACAAAGTGACAATTGCCAACTTTTTCAAGTGTCTTAGGTCCCTGCAAAAAGCAACACAAAATAGAGTTTTACTTATATAGAAAAAAGGAAAAATTACAAGTTTTGTCCTTTATCTTTATACCACTTTTCAGGCGGTGTCATTTTTAACGAATGTTGATAGGCGGTGGTGTCCTTTACGAGGTATTTTGTTGCAAGTTTAGTCCTTTACACCCAACCCAGTTAAAAAACCCTGTTAATTGTTGACAGGCGGTGTCCTTTACTAGGTATTTTGTTGCAAGTTTAGTCCTTTACCTAGGTATTTTGTTGCAAGTTTAGTCCTTTACACCCAACAATTAACAGGGTTTTTTAACTGGGTTGGGTGTAAAGGACTAAACTTGCAACAAAATACCTAGTAAAGGACACCGCATGTCAACATTCGTTAAAAAGGACACCGCCTAAAAAGTGGTATAAAGATAAAGGACAAAACTTGTAATTTTTCCTAGAAAAAAATAAAACCAATAAAAAGAAAATGTAAGATTTCTCACTTGCACTTGCTTTGAATCACAGATAACAGAAACAGAGAGTGAGCAATTCATTTCGGGACCTTGGTGCCACATTTCAACAGCGACACCCTTGCCTGGATTCTCTTTATCTGCCACATTATAACCGAAAGAAAGTAAATATGAATGTCACAAACATTAAAAAAACAATATTTTTTTTCTAAACCAAAGAAAAGAAAAAGAAAATCCAATTGGGATCGGAGTTACAAGTCATTATAAAAGAATTACCAATGAGATTTGTGGTGATGCTTTGGGTGCTTCCAATAGTAGTACATACAGGATAATCCCCTGCACACGTTACATAATTTTTTATTAGCTGGTTTAGAAGCTTTTATGTGTAAGCTACACTTATAACATACAATTATATATAAAAAATACGATGATACATATTGTGTTTATAAATGCTTTCTTGAGATTATACCTAGCGTATTATTCGACATAAGGGCACTGCAACCCGTCCCACATCTAGATGATCCCCCACATTCCTGTAACATGAAACCATCATGACAAAATTCATATATCAGTTATTCGGAAATGGATACTGTTTCAACAGGATTAGATAGGGCTGAAAAGGTTTTTTGGGTACTAAAATATTCCATCCAAATCATTGTAAAACGACTAAATGCATGTTGAATGACACTCACCCAGCAATCAAAACATCTTGGTGGATCATGGTTGAAAATCATTCCATCGCAAAGCTGCCCCGCAAAGAATATAAGTCAGCTATGAGTAACATGGCTAGTGGCGTACATTTACGTATAATGTGAACTTAAAATGAGGCGAAAGAAAGAAGAAAGCAACAATATAAATCTTTGTAAGGCTAGACAAACATATTTTTTTGAAAAAAAAAAAAAAAAAAAAACATGATCGCTCATTTTTATAGATACGCTAAAGCAGTATAATGGAAATTTTGGAATTATATTATCTTGTAACGGTTGCAAAGAAGTATAAAATTCATAGGCAAATAAAGCACAAAAGTGTAACCTGTTAGAGACAACCTGAAACCAAACCACTGTCCCGTTAGACGACACCTTGTAAAATCTGATTCACATTAATTGAGGATACGGTTAGCCAACTAGAAGTGTATAAAATTTTCCATGTCATTGTTTCACTTTCAGTTTACAAAGCACAAAACCAACCTAACTAAATGACCTGATGACGAGAGGGCATTATTAAAGAGGCCAATTTTTTAAGCGGAATAAAAGCGGTTCTTGAAAACGCATCAAAGAGTTATAGCCACGATTCTTATTTCTTAAGATATCAGTTGGCTAAAGTATTGGAACTCTATAAAAAGTGGGCAAATTGGAAATAAATAATCTCACCTTTTTAACTTTGGCCGATAATAATCCCAAGTCAGTTATTATCCGATAATAATCCGAACTGGTCATTTTTTTTGTAAATAGTCCGCCGTTAAAATAGCTTAACGGAGTTAAGTTTTTTTCCGAATTACAAACCAATGTTTGAGGGCTTTTGATCAGAACGAGGATACAAGTCGATTGATGTAAAACTTACCTCGAAATTGTGCTCGAAATGGCTTGATTTTTGTTAATTGGAATTTAAACACCCGAATTGAAGCACCGTTTTCGTGGTTGAGGGCAGTATTTTGAGGTAAGTTTTACATCAATCGACTCGTATCCTCATTCTGATCAAAAGCCCTAAATTATCGGTTTGTAATTCGGAAAAAAACTTAACTCCGTTAAGCTATTTTTAACGGCGGACTATTTTACAAAAAAAAAATTGACCAGTTCGGATTATTATCGGCTAATAACTGACTTGGAATTATTATCGGCCAAATTGAGAAAGTTGGGATTATTTATTTCCAATTTGCCTAAAAAGTGAAAAGAATAAATGAATCTTGTCACATGATAAAATTCTATGAACAATGTAGCAACTAAAGGGTTTTTTTTTCTTTTCTTTTTGCTGTTTGGCTTGTAATTTATCAACAACACAGAATTTCCTATACTAAATACTAAATACTAACCGATTTAACACCGCTTCCATTTACTTTAAGCTACTTCTCGACTAGTATCTCATAAAGCAGTAATCAAAATTAACCATTGAAGACAGTAAACCTCTATACACTAATCAACATTAACATATGATGAAATAGGAAGTGAGTGAACAAGTACCCGTCTTCACTGAGAACACCATGAGGAAACGATGCAGAAGCAGATGCCAAACTGTAGCTATAAAGCTTGTTGTCTTGAATAACACTGAATTCACAGATCGAAGAAGCCGATTTAATTGCAACGACTATGAGTAAACTGATGATGTGGAGAACAATACACCGTAATTGCATATTCTGATTGTTCTATGTTAAAGCTGGAGATTTGTTTGAGTTGGTGCAATTAGATTCTGGAAAATGAAGAATTAGGGTTCTAAATTTCTGATGCAGTTTGTGACCGTTGTTGGGAACTGGAAGTGATCGGTGTTCGTTGATTTGGACTGGGCCTATGTATATATGAAGCCCAAAATGAAACATGGTTGTTTTCAAGCGGTACGGTTGGGTTGAACCGATAAACACGACTAGGGGTGTGAACAAGGGCGTACCCACCCTAAGCCAAGGGTGGGCGGACGTACCCATGAAAAAATATTTTTTAGTGTTATTTTTCGCCGGAAATTCTGACCGCACCCCTTGAAATTTTTCACCCACACCCCTTGAAAAATTTCAACCGCACTTGGAAAAAAAATAATTATTAACCGCTTATTCACTTAATTATTTAATCCAGTCAAAACTCATTCTGCAATCAATTTTTGTAACACAAGCCCAAACCCAACCTAAAGAAATTTGAACTAAATAAAATAACTCAAACTCATCCACCCATTCCATTTCCAAATCCCGCCCCAAAAAAACTCTCAGCGACTTGATGCCACTGCTCACGACCTGGTTGCTTTTTTTACCGGAAAAACCAAAATTCCCATTGGACCGACCCATATTACGTCAGAATTCCAATATAGAACTAGTATGGTTTATTTATTTATTTATTTTGTTTTATGTGATGATTAGGAGAAAATATAGATGTGTAAGGGTTTAATCTTTTTATATTTTTTTGATTTTTTTGTTGTTCTAGACTTGTAGTTAAATGATTTTGTTGTTTTATTTATAGCTTTGTTTGTTTAAATGATTAGTTACAAGTAATCAACATTTAATATTAGGGCTTGAATGTTTAAAAATATAATTGAAAGTTATGGGCTATGGTTGAACATGATTGTTTATTTTGTTTAAGTGTTCAGTGTTGTTTTATGAAGTTATGGAGCAAATTATATGTGTTAGGAACAATGAGTAAGAATGTAATGAACTTATGGTGTGTTTAGTATCTTTAGATGATATTTTGGATATATTTAAAAAAAAAAACCTGTAGGGCACATTTTTAAATATGTTTGTAATTTGTAATGACGTTTGACGTGTTTTTGATGATTTATAAATTTTAGTTTGATGTTCTTTTGTCTTACATGATCCGACCCGACCCGCTATGAACCGATATTTTTATACAGCTAGGGGCCTAAAATCTTTGAAAATATTCCGCACCCCCAAGAAAAAATTCCTGGGTCCACCACTGGGTGTGAATTTCTGACATGACCCGAAAACACGACACGAACCTAACACGAAATTCGCAGGTTTAGGTTTAGGTTTAGTCTAAACGAGTTCGGGTCAGTTTCAGGTTGAACCCGCGAACCCGTTTAGCTAAACGGGTCGGGTTCGGGTCAATCCGATCGGGTTGACGGGTTAACCCGTTTAACCCATTTATATCATATTTTATTTTTTTACAATGTGTTATATGTCATAAATTAATTTGGCTGTGTATTTTATGCATAATTATAACTTAAAAAAAGAGATTTACATAAAGTTTTATAATTAAAAAGAAATTTTATTATATACATTTGTGTTTTTTTCGTAAAATTTTAATTCTAATATATTAATTTGCGAAAAAAAATTAAAAATTTGAAAATTCGGGTTGAACGGGTCGTATTCGGGTCAACCAGCTAGTATTCGGGTCGTGTCCGGGTTCATATATATGACAAGATTTCCGGGTCGGGTCGGGTTCGGATTCATCTAAAATTTTCGGGTTCGGGGCGGGTTGAACTCGCCAACCCGCGAACCTGGCCCGTTTAGCACCCCTAAACACGACTCATGTCAAAGATAACAACTCTAACTTGGACATGTTTAAACTCGTGAGATTGATACCATGTAAGTTATTTATCTAAATGAGTCAAACGGTTTGTATAAGGGATGGAATTAAATTGTAAACGGGTTGAAGGGTTGCAGTAAATGTGTGAAAGTTGTCGTAAAAGGGTTGACGACTTGACCTTATAAAATGTATTATTTTTTATTCAAGCTTAATGGGTAACGGGTCAACATGTTTATATAAATAAGTCAACCTAAACATGACATGTTTAATTAAATGAGTTATGCATGTCATGTCCAAACACGACATGTATATTAAACATGATAGATATGACGCCCCATAAATCATAATCTGGTTGATTTGGAATCATATTAGGAATTACTAACCGAAAAAAAATTAACAAAAAAGAAGAGAAGATAATAGAAATGAGTTTTAAATATAAAAGTATGCGATTAATATAGGAAATGGGAATTCCTAGGCTCTCAAATTTCAGTTGCTACATGCCTACAACTAGTTCTATACCCGTCCGGTGGACGGGTAGTTTAAGGTTATCAGGACGAACACACACAAACACACACTCTCTCACTCTGATAAGAACTTGAAATCGGCTTGATTAAAATTAAAACAACTGATAATAGGCCTATTTGAGATGGGCTAATCTCCAAATACAAGAAATAAATACTGAGTTTTTCAAAGACAAAGAACAAAACAACGATAGTCTAGTCTAAATAGTAAACTGGAAAATAGAGATAACTGTTGCTCATAACTTCCTTCCCCTCTAACCCAACATAAGCTGAGACTTCTCTTTTAATGGGTTGAGTGTTGACCCGGAAAATAACTCTAGCTGCTCCATGCTAATCGGGTGGTCCTGCTATTGTATCACACACACATATATGTTAATGAGAAAAAGTCGTTTATATATTATATTATATAACTATTAAAAACCAAAGGGGTTAGATCAGGCACAGCGCCCCAAGACCAAATACTAATATAGTTTCATTGTTATTCCTTTCGAAACCACCCATTTCAGAAGACATATGTTCTACGATAAAGGTCATACGCAGGCCGAGAGGCACGTATATGCCAAGTATGTGAAAAAGAAGTGCATAGAAATAAGAAATCACATGTGTAGGAACAAAAAAAAAAACTTAACAAATTTGACCATTATATTAGAAAAAAGACCTGAAGTATGCTAAATATCCTCTTGACACTCAAGCTCCAAAACACTGTCCTGTATAATATTAAGAAATGGTTGATACCCAGAATTAGGTGTGTAAGTGGGGGAGTGGAGGAAATGCACCAACTTTATGCTACTTTGTTTGGGATATGTTCTAGCTTAATAGTGGAGGAGACACTTTCTCAACTGAGTGACGGTGAACTAAATTCCACTGTGAGTGCTAGCGTCACTTGCAGTCAATATTTAACAAAAATAATTTGTATATTGTTTGCCCGGGGCATCCAAATCTATCGGAAGAAATGTTTCTTTTACTCTTCTTACATACATTGCAAAACAATTGAAACATAATTAAGAAATTGGTAATAAACCTCCACATTCATAAAATTATTAAATGGGAAGAACATACCAAGCTCCATAGTGGCAACGTCATTTGAGTATTAACCTCATTGGTCTCGACATCTACCTGATGACACTTTTGAGTCACACAATAAATATATAAAGAAAAGAGAACAATTAAAGAAACTGGAAACAAAAAAGAATCAAAATGATTATAACTATAAAAAGATTTATGCGTGCAACATGCTTACATGCATGGTGACTTGAATTACTTCTATGGGTCGCAGTATGGGCAGGTTCAGATCCAAATGCAAGGTTTTTTATGGACCAACGCAAGCCGGAATCCCAATTTTTTTTAACTCGAAGCAAATTTTATCAAGACTTTTAAATTTTGCTATATAAAATTAGAGTGTCAGCTATATCAATACAATTAATCTTGTCTTTAAAAAAACATATTTCAGAAGTTCTATGCATTAAAAATACATTCGAATCAACATAACCAGAGTGAAGTCGTATATAAACCAACTGATTGAAATATAACCCAAAATAGTTTAAATAAAATATGCCAAAGTTCAGAATGCAAGCTTCTCTTTTTCCATGAAAACAACAAATGTAAAAACAGCTTTTAACGCAACTAATAATCATTAGTTTATAGCGATGATGTTCAGTATGTTTGATGTAATCCCTAAGACCAAATAGCAAGTTGGCCTAATAATCTTTAGATAAACTTACATAATCGTGACACAAGTTATTAAAAGAGAGTACAAATTCTTGTTCAGTATATGCAATTTAACCACTATGATAATTGTTGATTGTATACATGACTTAAGTGAAAAGAACAGACCTTCCATTAAAGGGCTTCATTTTCACGGCTTCAAACAAACAGCCAAAGTACTATGATGTGAGTTCTCTTCATGAACCTGCAAATACCATATAATAGGCCAACAAATTAACACAAAGATTTGACATGTATTTCAGCAAAATAGCTACTTTAATGAGATGTAACACACATACATAATAACTCACATTAGTTAATTTAAAATAAGTACCATAAAATAGGTAACAAATGTTCTTCTTTAACATGAAATTAAGGCTACAAAATGAAGTCTTCCATGTCAGTTGACGTTTGGTCAAGAAATCAGTTTGACCTACAATTTCAAAAATAATTATGGTTAAAAACTAAATCGATAAAACTACATAACTCAGGGATAAAACATTTTTTTTCTTTACTATAATATACCTTCCCCTTTTGAAGATAAAGTTAATGCAATTATGACTTTAGGAGGTAATAAACTTTGTGGGTACCAAAGAATGTGTGATCATTCAGCATTCGACGAAACCTAAATGATTAGGCTCCTCGTCACACGATTAGAACTTTCAGCCGATCAAATGGAAATTTTTGCATACGTAGGCATACCAAAAGTCAAATTAACAACATATTCCAAAAGATTTCTAAATGGGGCAGGGCAGAATCCAGAAAGTGTTTTGGGAGAAGTTGCCATCTTTTTCTTGCACACAAGACACCCTTTATTTCCTCCCCGCAACAATTAAATTAGTGTGTAAGCATACCAAAAGTCTACAAATCATATGATTCACAAAACAAACACAAACACTAAACAATCATTAAAAGACGAAAAGCTATTCGAATATAATGGCATGGTGTTGATTATCGGAGGCTTTTGATTATCGGAGTGAGCTGACTGAATATAACGGATTTGCCTTTTTCCCACTGATCGAGTATTCAAATAAATGCTGGGATCCCCGACGGGGCGGTGAGTGTTGGTCGAAAACCGAAAACTAAACTCAGATAAAAAGGAAAACAAACGTTACTGATTGTGCAACCTGTAACACATTATCGTTAGTATATGAACATGATCAATCTTGTAATCAACAATTGAAATAATAACTAACACACAGTTCACAAGTGAATATATGCACATCATAAAAAACCCAAAATTGACATTTCAAATCCTTTAATTAAGTATGCAACATATTTACAACGTAATTACCTGAAGTTAAGAACGAAGATGAGATTCAAATCCAATCAGCAATTGCATGAAAGAGATTAGCCCGCATTGAGATTTTGCAATTTATAGGGAAGGGTTAGGGTTATTGCCAATATCTCCTGCGTGTTTTCTCAGGGTATATTATGCAATTAAAGGAGCGATCTTTATGAAGAGAGAAGGAGACTGAGATTATGGAGAAAAAATAAAGAGGGAGAACGTGGTTAATCCACGAGAAATCAGGAAACCACCGCAGGTTAAGGAGGAGAGCAAAACCTCTCTGAACTGCTCCTTCTAGAAGAAATATGTGAATTTACACGGTCCAGATTAAAAGTTATGGAATTTGAATGGTCAAGATCAACCCAAAAATCAGTTAAGATTAATAGGAACATAAGAATATATAACCACTTGTTTAGGTCAGTTATTTTATGTGGATCGTGGGTTTTATATTTGTAATTAAAACATATGTTATGCTATAGATAGATCGTGGGGTATGAGAAAGTCAAAGTGAACAAAAAAACCTCCCCTCCTTTTTTTGAATTATAAGGGTCAGGATTTAATTTCATCTTCATCTAACGGTTGAGATTGCATTTTGTTCCCTTTGACTTTAAGAGGAACATAAGAATATATAATATGTCGTTCTCATTTTTTAGGAACTTTGATTATCAATATTTCCTAAATATTTAAACGTCGTTAAACATATTTTTTCCCAGTTTTATTATCATTGTTACCATCGTCTGTAGATAAATTAACTCATTAAATTATGAGAGATTGAGAGGATTTATTTATTAAGATGTTACTTTAAACAAGTTGTTAGCCACTAATATGGACAGATAAAATTTAAAATGTTTATATACAAAAAGTGAGTTTCGAGTTAAATGCTTGGTTGGTTCCTGTGGTTTGCAAAAATTGCAGACTTGGTCCTAGTGGTTTACTAATTACACGCGTGGTACTAAAACTTGTCAAAAATACACTCGGTTGGTCCCCAGCCCTAACATCAGTTAAATATCTCTGTTAAAAGACCCCATGTGCTTGGCACATGAGGGTAATTTGGTCATTTCAGTCTAGTTGGCCCCACCCACCCCCTTCTTCTTCCCTAAACCACCACCACCACCATCACCATCTGTCTGCATTCTCCTTCTTCTTCCATGAACTCTCGGTGCCGCTTCTCCATCTGCTCTATCCCCATGCTTCTTCTTCTTCCTAGAACCTATTCCGACTCACACGCATCCTTGCTCCTTCGATCCACACACTCCCATTCCACCTGATTCCTCTCCCTCCCTCCCTACCTCTCTCTCACACACCACACCTAAACACACAGTGCAGCAGACAAATAAATCACCAACAATTTATCCTGATCAATTTGACCTAATTATTGATGATTGATTACAGAAGCTGAATCAAATCAATTAATCGAGCCGAATCTATAGATACAACAACATATGCTTCAATTGAGACCCTAACTGGTTGAAACTCGGTTCAATCTGCAACTCGCGATCCACACTCTCACATTCCACCATCTTCCTCTCTCTCTCTCTCTCTCACACCACACCTAAACACAGAGTGCAACACACAAACAGCTTCAATTTGACCTAATTATTAATAATTAGTCACAAAAGCTGAATCAAATCGATTAATCAAGACAAAACTATAGACACAACAACATGTGTTTCAACATTTTGACCTAATTTATCAGCGAAACGAAAGGAATTGAAACCCTAACTGGATGAAATTAGGTTGAAATTTGAACAGAATCGATGAAGAAGAGTGTAGAAACAGGAGCAAATTGAATGAGTGATGATTTTAATTGGATATATGAGAGAATGGTAGCTGAGTTGGGGGATAATCAATACTCCACCATCATTATTGTTGTTCTAGGGTTTCTTGATTATTGTGAAGAAGAAGGGGGTGGGGTGAGACCAATTAGACTGAAATGACCAAATTACCCTCATGTGCCAAGCACATGGGGTCTTTTAACAGAGATATTTAACTGATGTTAGGGCTGGGGACCAACCAAGTGCATTTTTGACAAGTTTTGGTACCACGCGTGTAATTAGTAAACCACTAGGACCAAGTCTGCAATTTTTGCAAACCACAGGGACCAACCAAGCATTTAACTCTTCTTATTATTTAGAGAGAGGAGTCGAAAGATGCTTTGTACCTTTATTTTTTTCCCAAAAGAAAGATTGTAAAGGAGTTTTATTCTTTCTTTTTCAATACTTGGTTTAATAACGGTTTTAATATAATTGTCTAATATACCTTTTATTCAAAGTAACGGAGATTTGGGGTTATGGGGATTGTGTTTTCGGCTCAAGCCTCGGTTCTAATTAATGGCTAGTCTACAGTGGAATTCCAGTGCAGTCATGGACTCCGTCAAGGTGATCCTTTATCACCTTTCTTGTTCCTAATCGCTATGGAGGCATTGAGTGGCATTATAAAGAGGGCATGCTAAGTAGGACTTTTTCGTGGTATTCTATGTATGATTAATGGGCCGGTTTTATCTCACGTACTTTACGCAGAGGATGTGGTTTTTAGTGGCGAATGGTCTCATTTAAATGCTAAAAAGAATTCTTAGTTGTTTTTATTTGGCCTCGGGTTTAATAGTCAATTTGGCAAAGAGTAAGTTATTCGGCATACACGTGACTGGAAATGAGATTCACTATATGGCTTCTATTCTTTATTGCAATGTCGGGAGTTTACCCTTCAAGTATTTGGGCCTAATAGTGGGAGCAAACATAAATCTGGGTAGGATCTGGAAATTGGTATACCTTTCGGAACCTCCTCTCGATTTGGAGGCCAAGTAATTCTAATTAAGTCGGTTCTCAACTCATTGCCTACTTATATCTTCTCACTATAAAAAGCTCACGTGCATGTTATTTTTGGAAAGCTTGCGTAGGAAATTCTTTTGGGTGGTTCTGAGGATAAATCGAAACTCAGTTGGGTTGCTTTGAAAAAGGTGATATCCCTGGTTCAGTTTGGGGGTTGGGGTTAGGCTTGCTCAGAGATGCCAACTTGGCTATGCTTGCCAAATGGTGGGGCCACTTCAAGGTGGAGCACAATGGGCTACGAAGGCAAGTGGTTTGGGCAATCCATAGTAATGTAAGAGCTTGGTCAATAGTTTTAGCTAAAATATCTATTCTAGGGTCGTGGGTAAATGTCATTAAAATAGAGGATGTGTTTCTTAAAGTTGGTATCAATTTCATATCGCTAATCAAGGGCAATTTTGGGAATGGTGTGTCTTTGTTGTTTTGACAGGACATTTGGATTGGGCAGACTCGTCTTGCGACACTATTTCCTTCGCTATATTCCATTGAATCAGAGAAGTTTTGCATAGTTGGAGCCCGAATTTGCTAAAGGCCTGCTGATATGCTCTAAATATATAAATATATATATATATATATATATATATATATATATATATACTAGTCGTTTACCCGCGCGATGCAGCGGGAAACATATCACTTAGGTTGGTGAGTTTAGGGCTATGTACGGGGCGGTTCGATTTTGAGCCATAACCAAAACCAAATTCGTGATGCAACGGAAAACACAACACTTGTTAGTAATTCTAAGGGTGAAACTTTGCAATACGATGTAGTGGCGACGATAATTCACAACGTAGTACTTGTTTTCTTTCATGGAGATTGGTCTTGGATTGGCTACCAACCTTGGTCACGTTAGCATAGAGGAATGTTAATTTGGAATCCCTTGGATGTAGATTTTGTGGTGAGACTAATGAAACAACAAACCATCTGTTTGTAGTGTGTTACTTTACTCAATTGGTTTGGGATTCTACGGCACACTGGTGTAGATTTCAGGGTTTTTTTTTTTTGTTTTTTGTTTTTTTTTTTTGAAGTCAAAGACTGATTTGTCGTGCACACACGCAAGGGGTTCTCGAAATAAAAAAAGTACTTTATTCAATTATTCAAACCACAATATGGTGCATATGGAATAAAAGTAACAATTTGGTATTTAATCGAGATGAGGAGAATCTAACTGGTTTAAGGGAAGAAATTAAGTATCTTGGTTTCATTTGGGTTAGGAATCGTTCCAAGTCGTAGACAGTCATGTGGAAACAATCGTTCCAAGTCGCAGATATGAAAAAAATCCAAGATGAGAAGCCCTAAAAGTTGGTGGCTCTAAGCTAATGACTCATTTAACTTGCTCTTCAGCAGGCACTGGCTTGATTGCTATTACAGGCGAAGTTAAAATTTGGGTCCCAAGGTTGAATCCGATCCCAATCGGGTTTTGCTATAATGGGCCTTCGAGTGATGGGTTTTTCCCGAAACTGGTGATGGTGGGCTTGGCCACCCAGCACTGGCTGCGGTCGCAGGCGTATAGGGTGTCTTTTGCCAATGGGCTATGTAGGTCAAAAGTTCGTAACTCTGTAGGTTCACGTGAACCCATGGGTTGCTATGTAGGTCCGCCCCTATGGCACATTGTTGGTAAACATATTATTCCTCTATATCAATGTTCTCATGTTCAAATTCAGCTTCTACTGTTTACCCATAAAGACCACCTGATCCCAATAGTTATTTACTTGTCAAAAGTCAAATGAGTAACAAAACTAAAAATATTGTACTTTAAAAGAACTTGTGTATTGTACAAAGATAATAAGATATTACATGGGTCAAATTTCTTTCTAACCATAACACCACTTTTAACTAAGATATGATGCAAATACAATACATCAAGAGAAAAAAGGCTGCCTTCATTACATAACTCTTGACTGAAACAAAAATCAAAGCCTCAAAAGATGATAATCCTTAGAAATATTAACAGATTCAAGAAAACTTACTCAAAATCAAGAGTTTCTATTGCATTTTATGAGTCAAATCTATCCCTATTAGTATCCAATCCCACCGATTCTTTTCATATATCTTTTCATACATCCCTCTTCAACCCGACATTATGACCCAGCCCGTCGCATGATCGTTCTAATGCCCCGACTTTAGCCCGATAAGCCGCAGCTGCCATTGCAGCAGTTTTAACCCGGCCTTCTTGAGAATACTCAGATGCAACACTCACGTCCCCGAATCGTAACTCAGCTGGTGGAATAAAGCAATCAATTGAAAGCCCGGGAACATAGATCTTACAGCATCATCATATTGTCGAGCCGACACATTTAAATGGAGGTTGCCGTCTCCAAGGTGACCATATCCCACTACATTTGCAGCCGAACCTATTTATTTGTTTTTGAGTAAAATGTCATTATCGTCTGGCTAGTTTTGCGACTTATGTCCAAAGGTTTATTTTTCCGCATTTGGATCCAAAAGGTTTGAAATCTAGCCATTTTCATCCGGCTCGTTGACTCCATCCAATTTTCTTCGTTAAGTCAAGGGTATTTCCATCTTGTTAACTTAAAGAGCAATTCGGTCTTTTTCACTTTGTGTAAAAAGACCGATACCCCTGAAAAAGACCGAATTGCCCTTTAAGTTAACAAAAAATACGGAAATACCCCTGACTTAACGGAGAAAAATGGATGGAGTTAATAAGCCGGATGAAAATGGCAAGATTTTAAACCTTTTGGATCCATATGTGGAAAAACAAACCTTTGAACGAAAGTCATAATGATGGTCAAATCTTATGGACAAAAATGGCATTTTACTAAAAAAAAATTATAAAAATATAAACAAATCATGATAAAGATTACAACCTGAAGAGCACGATGCAAGGGTCTAACCGGGCCTTCAGCGGCATGTGCACCAAGCCAGGGCATGTGCCGCCACACGAGCCGCCCATTGCAACCAGCATGAACCTTGCTTGCACCAAGTGCAAGCTCGACATACCATATATCAGGGTTCATCTGCCACAACACAAAACTACCAGACTCTACGGTCTTTGATGAATTTCTTTTTTAATAACCTTTGTAGTTGTCTCTATATCAAACGCCAACATTTTCACTTTCCCCATGGCATAAGCGTTGTGAATCGAGTTCTAGAACTTCTGACCGCCAGATGCCGCCAGGTATTGCTGCAGTATGTATTGTGCTGATGAAGTTTCCTGCAGCCACCAATTTGTGGATCGTAATTCTTCAAACCAATCCCTGGGGCAACTTCACGGTTCCACTGAAACGTTTGTTCTTTTGTGGATCGTAATTCTTCAAACCAATTTGTAGCTCAATGGTTTCAGTGAAGTTACGTTTCTTTTCCTTTGCATCCGTAGTGATCTGATTAATTGCCTCTCTAAGGGCTTCACTTTGAAGCTTACCGTAGAATTAAAAAAACAGTCAATGTGTGTGGTAATTATCAATTTTGCTGCACCATTTCAATAATACAAAGTAACAAAGAAAAAACAAACTATGCTCTGTCATACAAAATTATCTATTGTGATTATAAACTAAGAAATGTAATTTGTAATAGCGAATGAAAAACAGTAAACAAGGTATTGAAATAAATCCAGCTTTCGAAAATCCTTATTATAGTTTTTATCATATGCCTTTAATAGAAGGTAAATTAATAAAAAATCGCAAAATAACAAAATAACAAAAGGTAAATATACAAGCAAATGTCAGCTAAATATAAAAAAAAGAATCCCCATCAAGGTACTACATAAACCTATCTAATGAGCTGATAAAAAATATAGTAGTCAACATTTCATACACTCCCACATTGGCAACAATATCTAATTTAACTAATGAAAGATAAATAAATCAACAAATCATACACAATTGATATTGATAAAATTAGCCAATTTTTCACACAATTTAGTCAATATTTCATATGCATTTGGCCACAGACAATTTATAACAAATATATATAAATAAGTTGATAAAAGATAAACAAATAATTATTTCATACACAAATGATAAAGAATAAATTAGTCAATACTTCATACACAATTGATAATGAGGAAACCAGTAAACATTTCACATACAATTGCCACATATTTACAATAATGAATCGAAATAAGCTTCACACAGATCATCAACAAAAGAAAAATCTCCAAATCCTATAGCAAAATCAATAACCATACCTCATTTTCAGAAACTTTTCCTCTCGATACCGTCAATTATGTGAATAATCAATGACAAAAAAACATAAGTTTAACATCAACGAACCCTAAGCATCAAAAACCACTCGCAACAAGATCTAAATTCATATAACTGATAATAACAAGCTAATTAATCATCAATAAGCATCAAATTACAACAAAATCAACATATACCAATACCATGAGGTTTTTGAATTACTAAAATCTCATAAAGGATTTGTGATTTCATCATCTTTTTTGTAAAGTTGTCAATGTTATAGAAGCTAAGATTGATAAAATTATAAGATCAAAACATATAATAAAAAAATGAACAAACTAACTTAGACAATCATAATGCAAACCGTGTTCAACACAACCAACTTTGGTTTAATAACAAACCATTTTTCTTCTGTTAAACTAAAGAATTAACCAAATACCAAAAAAAACCTAAAATAAAATTGTGAAACAACCTTACTGGAGTTGCCGGAATCTTCAACGGAACTTGGTTGGAAGGTTCGATCCTCCACTTATCTGATAATTGTAGGATCTTAACACATTCACCACCGGAAGTCATAATCATCTCCGTTTTTGTCGGAACCCTAGATCTTAACACCCTAAGTTGTCACCGCCGTTGTTCAACCTTGTAACCAAAACCAAAAAGAGAAAGCTAGTGAGAAATTGTAAAATTGATCTTAACAAAGAATCAAAAGTGGATGAAAATGTACCGAAGGCGAAATTCGAGAGGAAGTGAGGGTGCCGAAAGTGCCACGTGAGAGAACAAACCTGCAAATAGATGGGGATTTCTTCAAATCAGTGTTCATAAGCTGCGAATCGAATGGGGATTTCTTCAAACCGCTCCGACCCGTGCTTTGTCGTACATCTCCCTTTCTTTGAATTGTGTAAAGGTTTCGAGATATAACTTCGCCTTTTGGTCATCTTCAGAAGATGGAATGAACTACATGTCAGCCCATACAACCAAATCAATTAACAGTTACATAAAGATACACACACATATCTATATCCACCCAATTATCAAGCCCATACCCACTGTGATTTCCGGCTACAAAGCAAACATGGTGAAGTGAAACACTAACCAGCCCCATAGTGTCAAGATCGTGCTTTACGGCTCTTCAACGCCCTTATAAGAAAGCCAAAATGACAAAACCCGTCAAGCATTCTATTTCCAAACCGCCAAGCAGGTTATCATCCTCAAATTTTGGAATACCAAATTCCTCTACAACTCTCTCGAAAAATGACACTTGTATGTCAATACCAAAAATATATTAGAAACTGATTATTGTTTATTTTTTATTTCTTCTTGCATCTATATAAGTATAAAACTATATAATTTTCTCGGATCATTAATTAATTGAGCAAGCCTGCCTATGTGATTCAATAGCTAAAGTCATTTGTGTAAAAGGGCATACTTATTTGAACTTGAAAGTTGGAATCATTCAAAGAGTTGCTTACCAACAACATCCAAGCCAGTTAATTTAAGCATGAATCACCTAACATCCCTGCAAGAAAAAAGCTTGCATGAAGGCAAATAAATAATCCACATAGAAGTGGGGAACTTTGTCGATTACATTCTAAAATTTATTATCTTTTATGTAAAGTGTGTTTATCCCTAAATTGGTAGAACATAAATAGAGCCTTCTTCTGTTGTCATGTTTTATGGATATACTTCGTTTAAATTCAATAAATATAAAATTACCATTGGAAAACTCGTAATGATGGGATAATGTTTTTCTCCTCGCACTACTCCCATCGATTGTTTTTTCAACATAAATATAGGTACCAAATAAGGAAGCAAATGCCGAAGTTACCTGTAGTATATCTTTTTTTTTTTCACCAATTAGGATTCCTCTCCTCATGGCATCTCCAAACATTATATCTGTACAAATATCAAGTCCCAGAATCTCAAAAAACATGATAATGGCAAAAATATTAACATATTGTGCATATCTAGATCCAAACAACATAATTTTAATACAAACTACCAAACCTTCAAATCTGGATTCAAATCTGTAACCGTCTAAGCTACCAAATAAACAAGAATAACAAATTTTACTCTCAAAACCTCACCAAAATCCAGAACTAAATCCAAAAATCAATATCAGGAAAACAAATCTGGATCTATCTACTCATTTACAGCTTTAGGGTTTCAAACCCAGTTCAAATCCCTAATTTTCCTCTGTTAAGACTACAATTACGTCTAGATGTAGGTCAGAAAACAAACATGTGTTTCAATGAAGAGAGGACGAAAGTGTCAGTTGCACCTCTTCTCCGTCGATCTGTGGTGAACACATGTTAATAGGAAATAACAACAGTCAAATCTTCAAAGGAAATAACCACAATCAACAGCAAATCTTACCTTACGGCTGTCCAGTGGTCGGAATGCCAACTTAACCAGACAACCACCATCAATAGCAGCCGAATAAAGCAAAATCTCAAACAGATCTGGTGAAGATAGCTTCGTGTTTCTGAATCGCCGCAAAAGAGAGAGAGAGAGAGAGAAAGAGAGAGAGAGAGACGGAGGCGGATAAGAATGAGGAGATTTGTGAAACCCTAATTTGTGTCCATGTTTTTTTGTTTCAGTGACCAAAAGGGTATAATTGGGATAGTATATGTTGTTGTGCTTTAATGGGATGTACATCATGCTTTAGGAGTGTTTTAAGAAAATTTTAATGACTTTAAGAAGTCCTTTGGATATGTATATTATATATAGTATATATATATATATGTATGTATATAAGTAAGATAATGCTACATAGAAAATCATTTATTTTAAAAAAACCTTGGAAACCCATCACAAGGCCTACAATCAGCCATGTATACACAAACAACTTGACTATACTTTTTGCTTTTGAGGGTATAATTGTAACTTTACATTTAACCTCCAAACCCAAAAGATCTTACCCCCATTTGATTTGACAACTCTAATTAATGCATCTCACATCATTGTACAACCACCATTTCTTTTAGCTTATTTATTTTAAAAGGAAAAATTTTCAAATCCTCTTCATCTTCTTAAACAAGATCTTTAGTACGAGATCCACCATTAATGTACCATGGAGCCTCCACCAACAATGCTTGAATTAATGTTACCAGAGTTTGGCATCGAGTTTGACAACGACAATGAAGAAAACGTTTCAGGTTTGTACAACGATTATGCCGTTGATGTTGTTATTTTCATAAAAGAAATCAAAGAATCAAGATGCTGTCAAAATATTTTCATTTTGGTTTTAGTTTCCTTTCAATAATAAATTGGTTTTGATAATTAATTGCCATTTACTTTGATTTTCGTTCTTCACAATTGGTTTTATTTTTTCCAGAATTAAGAATGCTGCCACAAGATTTTTAATTTTCAATACCATTGATTTTTGTTTCAAAAGAAAGAAGGACGTTTATAGGTAATAATATTTCAATACTATTGATTTTAGTTTGGTTTTCATTCTTCTGTGTTGATTTATGTCTCCAACAATCAATAATGGTGTTTATAAATTTTAATTTTGATCCATGGATTACTTGTTTTGGTTTCCAACTTGTTGATTTTGATCCATGGATTAATTATTTTTGTGTTGAAATCATTTTTATGTTAAAAAATTGTGTTTGGTTTGGTTGCTTGTTTGGGAATTTTGATCTGAATAGTAACTGTTTTTTTGTTGGTTTGGTTGCTTGTTTGGGGATTTTGATATGAATAGTAACTATTTTTTGTTGGTTAGGTTGCTTTGTTTTGGGCTTTTGATCTGAATAGTAGTTGTTTTTGTGTGTTATAATACAGAAACAGACCCATAACATGTGTTAAGCCCCTGTTAGAATGATATATAACGTGTGTTGATTTACAGAAACAGACCCATAAAGATATTCAATTGACAAGCTGGATGGATGTAGGCGACATTAATGCGGGGACATGTGTTAAAAAAAGATATTGAATAAGTCACATTTTTTGGGAAAGAGCTATTCGTTCATTTATAACATGTGTTAGTGGTAATGTTGTAACAGAACACCATGATGTAACCTGACATGTGTTCATGTATAACATGTGTTAAGCCCCTGTTGATATATAACGTGTGTTAACATAGATATTACTTGGAACATGTAGTTGCTTAACATGTGATAAGGGTGAAAACAGTCGACGGGGGCGATGGGTTTAATGGTGGGCTTAGTTAATATTGTAATCTTGTTGTAACCTGACTTGTATACATATGATAACATGTGTTAAGCATCCATTGTAATCTTTGTTGTAACCCGACTTGTATTAATGTATATGAAAGTGGTTTGCAAAACACTATGATGTGCATATACTGATCGTAACACTATGATGTGCATATACTGTTGTAACATGTGTTACACTTCGGGATAAGAAGTGTTACATTGTTGAACGTAGGGCATGATCTACTTTGTCTTATATGTTGTAACATGTGTTACACTTCGGGGTAATATATCTTGCATACAGGGTGATACAATAGCTCATACGTTTAATAGTAGTTTATTATTTTTCATTAAATATATTACATATATAACAACCATTGTTACATATGTAACGACCATTGTTACATATGTAACGTTGCCTTTTTAACGTATGTAACACATGTGTACCAAAGGAATGAAGTGACCAACATTTACAAATGTTAATCAAAACAAAAGTCACTTGTCATCAGGGGTTGTTAGTAATTGCACGCATTACAATCATACTTAAAGGTAACAAAAATGTTTATACAAACTTAAATATATAAAGATGATCCAAAAACTATCATAGAGGTTAAAAAAATCTAGCTACGTTTTGCGTGTTGATAACCATCTTTATTTTGAACATAGACATCCATTCACCTATGAACAAAACAAGTACATTAGTGTTAAGGCCAGTTAAACTTATTAACACAAATGTAACTACATGTACATCAGTGTTAAGGCCCTAAAGTTAAACTTACAAAAAGATTATAACAGAGGCTTAACACATGTTATATATTCCAAAATGTGCACAACAAATGACCCGTTTCATATTATATATACCAAAATTACCGGTACATGTGTTACCATTAATGGATCGTTTAATATTACATGTTACATACTAACTTGTACATGTAATACTTGTACAAGTGTTACGCTCGGTATCCACATTATCGGATATTTTAAACATCATTAAAAATAAAATAGATATTTCTTGTTTTTTTTAAAAATTAACAAAGGTTAACACACGTTATATATCATTCTATCGGGAGCTTAACACATGTTATACTACATGTCAGGTTACATTATGGTGTTCTGCACTAACACATGTTATAAACGAACGAAGAGTTCTTTCCCAAAAGATGTGACTTATTCAATGTCCCCCCATTAACGTCGCCTACATCCATCCAGCTTATCAATTGAATATCTTTATGGATCTGTTTCTGTAAATCAACACACGTTATATATCATTCTAACAGGTGCTTAACACATGTTAAGCACCTGTTTCTGTAAATCAAACAACCCAACAAAAAAAAAACACTTACTGTTCAGATCAAAAGCCCAAACCAGCAACCAAACCAACAAAAAAACAATTATTGACAAGATCAAAATCCCCAAACAAGCAACCAAACCAACAAAAAAACCCGTTCAAAATCTCATCCTAAAGTTTTCGATTTATTTAAATTACATGAACATTAACCATTACTAGAACACTTTCAACCCATAAAAACATATTAACAACCACTTCAACAAAAAATCAAGTGTGAAATGATATTTTAAAAACACTTACCGGATCTAGAACCGTCCGATGAACACGAAGAAGATCTTCAAACCTTCTTCTCACACACACACTTGTGCGTGTGTCTTTGTGATAAAGATTGTTGTTTCTCTATCTAAAACATCAACTTTCTCTCTCTAAAAACATTCATCGTGCCATCGTTCTCTCTCTAAAACAATAACTTCAAACTTTTTCTCTCTCACACACTTGTATGTGTGTTCTTGGTGTTATAGATGAACATGATGAAGATTGTTGTTTCTCTCTTTAAAACAACAAATTCCTCTCTCTAAAAACCTTCATCCTGTCGTCGTTCTCTCTCTAAAACAACAATCTTCAACCATTTTCTCTTTTCTCACGATGTAGATCTGAACTTGAAGATCTAAACTTGTGTTTGGTGTTCATCATGATCTTGATTGAAGACAGAGGAGAGAGGAGAGAGAGATAACATGTGTGTGTAAGAGAAATAAAGTTGATGTGTGTGAGAGAAAAGTCAGATTTCAATACCTTAAATGCCCTTCTCCTTTACTTGTGTATATTTTATGGTTTTATTTAAATGTAAAAGACACCAAAAAAAGCTCAACCATTGATCTACTTGGATGAAACAAAATCAATAGATGAGGTTGGGTTTCTAAGGTTTTCTCAAAAAGATGGGGTTTTCCATATAACCCAATCCTATATATATATTCATATAAATATTTCATATACTTTTGAGTAGCTTGAGGGTTATTTTTACTCGTATCTGGTTCATATTTAATGTTTAATGATTTTGGGTATTTCTTTCTTGTTGGATGTTATTGAACGTAACTACTTGATCTTCGATGTTGGCCATGTGGATTATTTGGATCGAAGTTGCGGTTATGTGGATGCATGATTTTTTTATAAAGTATAAAGTTGGTTAGAAAAGAATAAGGTGAAAAATTGTGAAAATTTTGGATTTTTATATAGGGGAGTATATATTTTTTATATGATTTTTTTATTTAATTTGTGACTTTGGGGTCCAACGGGTATTAGCTGCGCCAATAGACGCACGTTACGTCGACCCAACCATTGCCTCAACGCTGGTGGAAAATGGTCCGCCCCACACACAACGCCACTTACAACACCGTTCCCAGGTTGGTGTGTGCGGCGTAGAAAGGCATAAACGCCACTAAACGACGCCCACGCCATGTTGTCTAAACTAAACAAACCGCCATATTAAATTTTTATGAAAATTTTTAGTGAAAAAATAAATAAAACCAAATTAGGTAGAAAATTGAAAGTACTAGTAATTTATTGCCCATGACTTTATAGCCTAATGGCATCTTGGAGGTAGGATAAAACTCTGGAACCAATAGGTCTGGGTTTGATTCCCACAAAGAGGGCTTTCCCATATTTATTGGGTTTTCTCCTGAATTGGTGTATATATATCGGGTGGTTTCACTCATGCCATGATAATACTCTAGTGGTTCGTCATAATCTAAATTTACCGTTAAAAAATCCTAGTTATTTATTAAAGTGCGATTTTATTATTTGGGGAAAAAACCCTCCTCTCGTTTGATCATGAGTCTCAATTAGGGATGGCAAAAAAACCCAAGCCCGACGGGTATACCCAAAACCCGAAACATACGGGCCATGTATACCCGAAGCCCAATGGTATGGGCCGGGTACGGGCTTAAAAATAGAAAAATTAGGGTATAGGTACGGGTATGAGATTTAGTGATACCCACCCGATACCCGGCCCATTTACCCGAATAATACCCGAAAGTATCATATTATAGATTTCCATATATATAAACTTAATACATGTACTTATTACCTTCTCTATAGTCATATGTGGATATGTATTTGGCAAGTGTTTAGTGAACATATAACTTATTTTTAAGCATATATATTGAATATGGAATCTATCACCCTTTATTATGTGGATGTTTTATGCAATTAGATGGTCCTAATACAATTACTTAATTAAGTAATCGTTTTAATTTAGTTTAGTATATGTGGTTTGAATGTGATATGTAAGTTATTAACCATATTTTCATTTGTTATACTCTTTAAAATAGTAAATTATATAAACAACAAAGTAAAAATTGCACATTTGTCCCAACGGGTATTTTTAAGAAATTAATAGGTATACCTGATACCTGTGGATATGCCCGATACCTGACGGATAATTACCCAAAAAATATCCAACAAATAACGGGCCAAGTATAGCACAAAGAATTATAACCGGATACGGGCGTAAGATTATCAATACCCGGCCCAAGCTTGCCATTCCTAGTCTCAATCAAGGCAATATCGGATTCCGCACCACAAAACCCCAAAAAACAAAATATCCAGATACACCACAAGCCAACCACACGCCACTCCTCCTCCTCAATCTCACCCCTCCACGTGTCCCTCATCCAACGGCTCCAATCCCTCACTAAATCCCTATATACCCACCCAATCATCATCTTCTTCATCACTCACTCAAAACCCTTCATTTCCCCTGTTCCATAACCTCACAATTCCTCTAACTACAATGCTCCTCAGAGCCCCACCCACTCTCTCTTTCTTGACCCGACCCACCTCCAATGAAACCCAGTACCGGTCTCTGCCGCCGTCCACCGTCGTCTGTGCGGCGACGAAGGGTGGGTCTTCAAACCATGCCCCACTTGCTGGGGTTGTCTTTGAGCCGTTTGAGGAGGTGAAGAAAGAACTTAATCTTGTACCTTCGGTTCCTCAACAGTCTATTGCTCGCCAGAAATATGCTGATGCGGCTGAAGCTTCTGTTAATGAACAGATCAAGTGAGTTTTCTTATTTATTATTACTCAGTTTTTACTGTTAATTTATGTAAATGTTTGCAATTAAAGTGCGATTGGTTATTGTCAGTCTATGTTTGGTAAGTGAATGTCTGTTGTTTGGGAAAAAAAAGTCGAAGTTGATGTGAAGATAAATTGCCCACCAAGTGTTTGATATAAGGCCTAGGAGAAACAGTGTCATACATTAATGCTGGGAAACCGTTTTTAGAGAGCGGCTCGCCAGAAGCTCAAATTGAGCTGAGTTTAACGGGTTCGAGCTCGAGCCCAAAAAATAAGCCTGTTTAACAAATGAGTCCAAGCCCAAGCTTCACTTATGGGGCTCGAGCAGGCTCACAAGCTTGAAGCGGGCCTATTATTTAATATTAATATGATTAAAAAATCTAAATAATATATATATATATATATATATATATTGTGTTATGTAAGTAAAATTAATAATAACAAACATATACATGTAGGGAGACGTTCAATCATTGGGAGGTATAAGTATTTAAGGAGAAAAAATTAGCCGTTCTAAAAGAAATAATAATAAACATATATAAGTTTATTTTTTTTTGAAGGGCAAATTAGAATCACTGATGAGTTGTTGTTTTTTGGTCTCATTTCAGTGTTGAGTATAATGTTTCCTATGTGTATCACGCTATGTATGCATACTTTGATAGGGACAATGTTGCTCTCAAAGGCTTAGCCAAGTAAGTTACTACTCCCATCTTAATATTTTTTACAATAACCAAGTGAAACGCGGTTTTTGTCTGGTTTATTGACTTGTGATACATTAAACGTTATAGGTTCTTTAAGGAGTCTAGCGAAGAAGAAAGGGAACACGCTGAGAAGTTAATGGAGTACCAGGTTTTCGAGCATTTATCAGCTACCTCTAGTTTAATTTGCTTTATATGTGAGAAAATGGGTAGTGGCACTTTCTCGGGTGTGGATAAAACTGGTAGAATTTTTTTAAATTTGCAGAACAAACGAGGCGGGAAAGTAAAGCTGCAATCGATTATAATGCCATTGTCTGAGTTTGATCATGAAGAGAAAGGAGACGCTTTGTATGGTAAGTTTTGTATATACATATACCTTCTGTGTTTTTAATAAGCAAATATCAAAGTTATGGTTGTTAACTTGTTTTTAACTACTTTTTTTTCCTAGCAATGGAGCTTGCATTGTCATTGGAGAAGTTGACAAATGATAAACTTCTAAACCTCCATGAGGTGCAAAAAATTACAGAAAATTAAAATATAGCATAACCGCAACTTAATTCGTGTTTCTGACATGCAACTTTGGAATGAAACAGGTAGCCAATGAGAACAATGATGTGCATTTAGCTGATTTTGTGGAGAGTGAGTTTCTTGGTGAACAGGTGAATATCAAATTTCACTTTAAGTTAACCGTTGGGCTTATAGTGATTCTAATATCTATTTTTTTTTTAATAAAAGGTTGAAGCAATTAAGAAGATATCCGAGTATGTTGCTCAACTAAGAAGAGTCGGCAAAGGGCATGGTAAAAGTTTCAAAATTTCATTTCACATTTTAATTTATGAAGGTCTAGGTGTCATTTAATTTGACGTACCGTTGTTCATAGTCTTCAAAAATAGTAACCGTATTCCAATTTCAGGTGTTTGGCATTTTGATCAGATGCTCCTGAATGATGGTGCTGCTGCTTGATGGATTAAGTGCTGTTTTAGTTGTAGCTTTAGAGATTGTGGGCGATTTAAGTTGTCTAAGTCCTTTTGTGACTTGTTATGCTAGTGACCGGTTAAAACTGGGTGTGAATGGTATGCGAAATCTTGTGGCTTGATTGTGTCTTTCTCTTTTGTGTTATCGAGTTGGCTCGGTCTTTCTTGGTGATTTTATGTGAATCTTTTAGAGCCAGAAAATTGGTTTGAGGCTCAGAGCCATTGCATGGTCAATTAGTACAAACAGGACCATAATATATATATGGTTAGGGGTCGGCTTCACACAAGATTTAAGGGCCCCTAAAATCAATGTTTATGGTGTTTATGATTTTGAAAGAAAGATTTAGATAGTTCTTGATCTGCTATGAAAATCATACTATATTTGACCCAAAAACCTAAATTTTAAAATTATGGCTTTAAAACAGACTTAACATTGGATCATTGAATATAAATTTTATATTTGTATAGTTATATTGATTTCGTGCATTTGTAATTATTTCTTGGAGAAAAATGCTTGGATAGTCTTTGTGGTTTGTCCATTTTTCACCTTTAGTCCCTAACTTTTTAAAATTACAGCTATAGTCCCCGTCATTTGCAATTTCGTTCCCGGATAGTCCTGGCGCGGATGATGGTTAGTTTGTCCAGTTAAGTGGATGTTAAATGACTAAAATGCCCTTACTTTTAATTTAATAAATAAAAAGTTAATATTAAAAAAAGTGGGCCCTCACCTTTTTCTTACCCTTGCCCCTACCCCATCTCCCCTTTCTCTCTTTCTCGTTCTTTATCTGCAACACATCCACTCCACATCAAATCACCACCACCACCACCATAACCATACCCCAACAATCAGCCCCTCCAACCATTTTTCTAGGACCCAGTGGCGGACCCAGGAATTTTTCCATAGGGGTGCAGAACATTTTTAAAAGTTTTAGGCCCCTAGGTATATAAGTAAAAAAATTGGTTCGTATCGGGTCAGGTCATGTAAAAGTGGGGCCGGTCCTGAGAATTCATGTACCCTGTTCGAGCTTGAAAAAACGGGCCCTTAGGCCTTAACGAAATTGGGTATTGGGCTCATTAAACGTCTAAATCTAATGTCAATGGGCTAATAACTAATCTAAACCATAAAAATAGTTTTGTAAGCGGGCCTATGTTGGTGTTTGTATGGGTGTATCCTATTAATTTATTTATTTTTACATATATATATCGGAGTTTTTTAAAAAATAACGTGCCCTTCGAAATATCGGGCCCTGGCCGGTGGTCCTCCCCGCCCACCTTCAGGGCCGGCCATGTGTAAAACAAACGAACATAAAACTAAATTTATATAATCATCAAAAACATGTCAAAACTTGTTACAAACATAATTAAAACGTCGACACCCTACGAGTTTTCATTTTTTTAAATCTATCCAAAACATCATCTAAAACTAATTTCTTAAGCAATTCTTTCTCTATATAACATAAGTTCATCGCTCCATAACATAATGTTTCAATTTTAATTTTCAACTATTCAAGCCCTAGAAATGATAACGTAAGTTGTAATCACCCTAAAAATATATAAACAACATAATCACCCTAAAAATATATAAACAACACAATCACCCTAAAAATCACCTAAACAACCATAAACAACGTCAAAACACACAAAATTTAAAACCTATTTAACAACTTTATTACCCTTTTTTCTCCTATAATATCAACCAAAATCATCAAAATAACAAAGAAACTTACCCGTGTTCGGATTCCGGTTAGATTTGGTGTCAAACGACGGTGGTATGGTGGCTGATTACGGTGATCGTCGGCTGCTGGACTGTTGTCGCTGGGTGATGTTGTTCGTTGGCAGTGCAGGGACGCAAGAGAGAGAGAGAGAGAGAGAGAGAGAGAGAGAGAGAGAGAGAGAGAGAGAGAGAGAGAGAGAGAGAGAGCGGGAGAGAAAATCTAAAGGTTTTGGGCTTTAATTATTTTATTATAGTTTGAAATATTGTTGGATTTGGTTAATGGGCTAAGACTTAGTGGGCTAGCTAGTTAGGAATTATAAGTGGGTAAGGGATGGGTATTTGGGTTTAGTTAGTTAGGTATTAAAAGTTATATAATTTAGGTAGTATTTTTTTTTTTTAAAAATAAGAGTTTACTAAAAATAAATTAAAATATAAATTGATAACACTTTTTACCTAAGGGGTGCGGTCGAAAAATTCCAAGGGGTGCGGACGAAAAATTCCAAGGGGTGCGGACGGGATTTTCGACGGAACTTAGCACTAAATTTTTTTCCCCCGGGGGTGCGCCCACCCACCTTGGGCTGGGCTTGGGTCTGCCCCTGCTAGGACCCACCGACAATCACCACCACCATCTTCAACCTCTCAACAACCTCCACCATTACCCAAGAGATATGTTGCCGGAGATATTTGATTTTAGATCGCAAGCTCGTCTCCTTCGCGGCCACCACTCTCACGGTGGCGTTACCACAACCAACTCTGATCTGTAACTCCGAAGTTGACCACTACCACTCTGACGGGACTATCTGGGCACTATTCTCCTCTAATATTATTTGTTTTCTCTTTAGTTAAATTAGGGGGAGGGCCCTCGTCTTCCTTAATCTGTTTAGGTATAAATACCCAAACTCTTTTAATGACTTTGTACATGCTTTTGTGGAAGCAACAACATCATTGGTATGTAGATTAGTTCCTCTTAAATCTGCTATGTCTTATTAGATTGATACTAATTTTATTATTTTGTTATTGAGTAAATTATGTTTTTGGCCCCTGTGGTTATATCGCTTTTACTATATTAGCCTAAAATAAGAATTTTTAACATATCTGCCCTCATGGTCTCTATAACTAACCATTTTGGCCCACATGATCTCTAGACTTAGGGGCCAAAATGGTTATTTATAGAAACCATGGGAGCAGATATGTTAAAAATTCTTATTTTGGGCTAATATAGTAAAAGTGATATAACCACAGAGGCTAAAAACGTAATTTACTTTTTTGTTATTATATTATTTGTAAACTGATTTTCTCAGTATGAGATATATTAATGGGATCCGAACAGAAAACTTTCTTGTTGGTGATGTCTTTAAGCACACAAAACTAAAATGATCACGGTTGCCGGAAAAGTTGATGACGGTTGCCGAAAAAGAGTTGCAGGTACGTGTGACGGAGATGGTGGAGTTTTGGTGCAGGTGGTTAATTGGTTAGACTATGGGGTATGGGGCTTGGGTTGGGGCGTGGGTTGGGGGAAAACGCCCAAGCCACCACCCCGGGTGAGCTTGGGTTGTGGCGTGGCCCTTGGGGCTTGGGTTTGAAGCCGGGCGTGGGGCGGGCTTGAGATCCGATGTGGCGGCCTCCTATTCGCTGTCCACCGCCATGTCATAGCGGGTTTGAATTTTAAATTCCAACCGTTTGGCCAAGCCAAGCGGTCACCCCAACCCCCAACATCCCTTATAAGACAGTGGGGTATGGTGGGGCTTGGGTTGGGGGCATGAGTTGACACGTGGAGTTCGAGCCCCCCACCGGTGAGTGACGTGTCCGTGGGGTATGGCGGGCTTTGGTTGGGGCGTGGCTTGGCAGTTTATAAAAAAAAAAAAAAATTACAAGCCACCAAGCTATGACATGGCCACCAAGCGAATAGGAGCCCGCCACATAGGATCACTAGCCCGCCTCACGCCCGGCTTTAAACTCCCGCCAAGGGGTCACGCCCCAACCCAAGCCCACCCGGGGTGGTGGCTTGGGCGTTTTCAGCCAACCCACGCTCCAACCCAAGCCCCATACCCCACAGTAATGTAACCCCAAACCCCACTGGCTACCCCATCCCAAACCGTCGCTATCCACCGCTATCCCACCGGCTACCCCAACCATAACCCACTTGATCCCACCAACCCGCTGCCCCAACCCGAAGAAGATGGCCTCTTGGACCCAAGAAGAAGAATTGGCTCTCGTCACAAGCGTCGTTGACGCTATGAAGGGCCGGCAACCCGGCCAAATACGATATTGGCCTGAAGCATTCGCAAGCTACCGACATAACGTCGGACACGACCAGCACAACCTCAACGCGTGCCAACATAAATGGCGCGAGCTACGGCCCAAGCTCGATCGTTTCAAGGCCTACTACGAAGCCGTTCCGAGCGGCGACTTAAGCCACGAGGACCGGGTGGCGGTGGCGAACATTGAGTTTCGAGGCAAGGAGCGAAAGACATTCGACAAGCTCGCCCTTTCTGAAATTTACCTAACGCTCTAGGTTTTTTTATTTTGTAATTTTTAGGAATTATGTAATTTTTAAAAATTTAATAAAATTTTAGTTTTTTTTATAAATGTTGTGTGAATTTTTTAAATTTTTTGTAATTTTATTCAATAACCTGCCAACCCAAGCGGTGCACCCACGCCCCGCCATACCCCACGGACACGTCACTAGGCGGTGGGGGGGCTCGAACTCCACGTGTCAACTCATGCCCCCAACCCAAGCCCCACCATACCACACGGTCTTATGGTAGGTTGCCCCACCTCAATTATATATATTAAAGTATATTTATTTAAATGTTTTAATTGTTATTTTTTAAAGTAAGGGTATTTTAGTCAATTCACACCCATTTAACACTAAAAACTAACCTTCATCCACTTCAGGGACTATCCGGGAGCAAATGTGCAAAAGTTGGGGATTATAGGTGTAATTTTAAAAAGTTAGGGACTAAAGGTGAAAAATGGGCAAACCACAGGGACTATCTGGGCATTTTTCTCTATTTCTTGCGGTGCTTTTCTAATTATTTCTTGCGGTGCTTTTGAGAAATCATTGTCACCACCCACCCCCACTTTCACCGCCGCCGCCACTACTGCCACCCACTAGCACCCGACTAACCTGCTACTCACCACCGATCTTATTTCTTCTTTTTTCCTGCCTACCAAACAACACAAAGTAATGATTCGTTAACCAAACGCCATGGAATGGTAATAATCCATTCTCCCATCCATTCCATTCAGGGGCGGATCTAGGCCACTTTTGTGGGTTCCCAGGAACCCATTCAATTTAGAAAAAATGGGAAAAATTAATGAGAACCTCGTATGATTTGGAAAAAAATAGTGAGAATTAGTGAAAACCTACCAAAAGGAACCCAGTGAAAAAAGTTCTTAGATCCGCCACTGATTCTATACCGAATGTTTAACTTCCTCTGGTCCGCTTGAAATATTTTCCATTTATGCTTTGCATGCCCTTAATTTGGTGACTTTGATGAGAGTATGTTACTAATTAACCTAATCTTTTTGGGATCCAACATTCCAACTTAGTTCCTCTAAACTTTTACGGTAAGCAGCCCAAGGATAGTCCCTCCAGCACTCCAAAAACGACACTTTTCGAGCTCAACGTCATGTTAATGGCCTCGAAGGGTATCAGAGGTATCTTCCATATCAACAAACATATTTTCCTCCAACCACCATATCCTCAACTTAGGCCTCAAGGTTGTGGTTATCAATAGGGGTAAGCTGTTTTGAGTTATATCACATTAACTTGAACTCTTCTCAGTGAAAGTAAATAAAACTTACCCGACATGAACACTGACGTATAAATATATTAAAAAAGTTGACACATTCACGCTTTCATAATATATTAATAATTATTTATTCCTTTATAACTATCGTCTTACATTTTACTCTTAATTTTTTATATTTGTAATATTGATGCTTACAAAATTATCAAGCTATAGAAAGAAGATTTCGAGATAAATTGGTATTAACTAAGCTATAAATTTATAACCTCTGACATGCCATCATGGAATATATATTAGTCTTAATATTAGAAATAAATAACTACAAACAAACAAAAGCCCGTCTAGCTCAGTTGGTAGAGCGCAAGGCTCTTAACCTTGTGGTCGTGGGTTCGAGCCCCACGGTGGGCGCTGCTTTTTTGTTAATCTATATGAATTAATTTGTAAGAATGATGGATAATTTAGTTTTGAAATGCACATAAAGGTGAAGTCATAGACAATGGGATATTTATTTATGGGGGAGACGATGGATTAAAATCATAGGGTGGGTGGGGAGGATGGTCGTGGGTTCGAGCCCCACGGTGGGCGTTACTTTTTTGTTAATCTATATGAATTAATTTGTAAGAATGATGGATAATTTAGTTTTGAAATGCACATAAAGATGAAGTCATAGACAATGGGATATTTATTTATGGGGGAGACGATGGATTAAAATCATAGGGTGGGTGAGGAGGATGGGAATGAATCAAAGTTGTCAAGCAAACACGATCATTCTCACTAGGGCTGTAAACGAACCAAAAGTTCGCTGAATAGTTCGTGAACTGTTTGGCGGGAAGTTCGTTAATAAACAAACAAACACAAATAAGGAATTTTGTTCGTTTAGTTAAATGAACAAACATGAACAAAGTCTGAGTTCGTTCATTTATGTTCGTGAACGTTCGATAACGTGTTCGTTTATGTTCGATAGTTCATTAGTGTTTTTAGTTTTCGTATTTTAATTAAATACTTCAAAATTCAGACAATTAATTTAATAAGTGTTATTGTATAATATATATTATGTTTATGAACGTTTGTTTGTGTTCGTTTGTTTCCATTATTAGTGTTCATGAACATTAGTCTGTGTTTATCAACGTTCGTTTTCGTTCGTTTCCTAAAATTAACAAACAAACACAAACGAACACAAACACGTCCATTTTCTTAACAAATGAACACGAACATTAAATATCGTTCGATTAGTGTTCATGAAATGTTCGTGAACACATATATTTCTTAACAAACGAACATGAACAAGGTCTTGTTCGTGTTTGTTGTTTCGTTTACAGCCATAATCCTAACAAGAAGCTAAAATTGACTCATTTCTTAATATTGCACAAGATTATGAATCACCTTTTTAGTATGTTGAATAATGTGTTTTGAAAGGAGCAAAAGGTATGTATTACGGTTGTTTTCAGCTCTTATTTGGTTTTTAAATCCTCCAGTCAGAAGGTATAAGGTCAGGGCCGTCTCCAAAAATCATCGAAAATATGTAGGCCCTGTGCGAAGATAAAATATGGGCTCCTAAAATATATACTTCTTAAAAAGAATATAAAAAAAGATTTAAATATACAAAAATGAAATAAAAATTTGAACATGTCCTGCAACAACGCGACTTTTATGTTCATGTCTATGTTCAAACATGATGAAACAGTGGTTAACCGAGAGGTTAGTCCACGGGTCGAGTTTCGTCAAGTAGGGTTAATCCCTCCTTTCCTCGATCGATAGCCGGGTCGTCCTCTAATTCGTCTCCTGCTATAACACCACGTAAAAACGTGTCCAATTATATAAGGACACGTGTCCTAAACTCTGAATATGTAAAATATTGAGTTTGAAGGACTAAAGTTGACAAACAGTAAAAATATGTATGCGAAGGGACTAAAAGTGTCAACATACCAAACTTGAGCCTCTGAATGACCATACGTGAAGAATATATTCTTAAACGAGTGATTAATTGGATATAAGAAGCCGTTTGTGAAAATAATCGGAAGATTATAAAACTACAAGGATTAAACATGTCAACATGCTAATTCTTACCTCTGAGTGACCTTTTAGCGAAACCGAGGCTTCGAAATATTCAAAAATACTCTCAAGAATAAGTGGTATAAATTTCATGTGGTTTCGAGATCATTAAGCAAGTTTTTAATACTTTGGGTGAAAAGTGTCAAATTGATGAAACTTGTGTTTATAGTGATATTTAACGAAACCGAGCCTAATGGAGTTTGGTTATACTCCATTGAACCTCTACAAATTAACTACAAGGGCCTTATATGCCAAAAATGAAAGTTATATTGAGTTTTAGAGCATAAGGACTAAAACTGCCAACTTTGGAAACTTATTTGAGGCCGTGGCGACCCATGAAGGACTAAGGCTTTGCCCGTCGCGGGTAGCCATACCCTTACCAGTTCAGAAAATAACTGCCAGCTGCGGGTTTATGTTCAGAACCGACTTTAACTCATTAAAAATGATACCAGGGGCTGTATGTCGGTCTTATTAAACCACGAGGACACCTGGAGTGATCCTAGATGCCTCCATAACAGCTGCAAAGATCCAAATGCATGGCAAATTAGTATATAAGGGTCCTAAATTCACATGTTCATGTGCTCACTTCATTTGCAACAATTCAAAACACACTTCTGGAGCTTGCAAGCATTAGGAGAAGATTTTCAAGTGTAGAAAAGATAGCAAGGACCATTAGTAAGAGTTTTAATTCCTGCTTAGTCCTTTTAATTAGCTTAAAACCCGAAAAGTCAAACATATCGTAATTAAGCTTTGACTTTCGGTTTAATCACAAGTGGTCTAGCCACTGACTGAAACGAAAGTGGTTATGGAACCATATTAAGATAGGTGATTAACCCTTAAAAGGGCACCTCCTAATTATTTCGTTTGACTAGTTAATTGTCGACTAGTTAATTGTCGGGTCAAACCAGTTTGACCAAACTGGACAGAAAGTTTAAAAATGATTTAAATTAATAAAACAGAGGTTCTAAATTATATTTTAACATTCTAATGACTTTGGTAATTAATATTAGAACATGTTTAATCAGGCCTAACCCGACAATTATCAGTCTAAGGTCAGTTTATAACGGAAAGTCGCAAAAGCTTGACTTTTGCTTTGACTTTCAGTTCTGACCCATTTAAGCTTAATTCTCCCATGTTTTAAGCTTCCATTAGGACCACATTACTCAGTAGTATAACCCTCTGGAGTTATATTGCTTGGTCCTTAGTAGTTTGAATTATATGCACTTGTTTGTTAATATGCTTATAAATGCCGTAAATGCCTTTTTGACACATGAATTAGATTTTTAGAAATATGAGAGGACAAAAACCTTTGCTACTGATATTTAAACTTCTCCCGAAAATTTGACATCAGTTCTTGGTCCCAAATAGAAGTTATGCTCGATATCGTAATTAGTATCTTTTTATTTATTAATATGTGATATCTTGCATAATGCACCTTTAAACTTGGATTTTGAACCAAAACTCATTACCTACTATTAAGATATTATTTTAAGGAATTTTAAGATTTTTGATCAGATTATAATCTGTTTAAAACATAGAGTTCTTGTGTAATTCGGTTAATGACGATAATACCCTTTTAGGCATAAAATGAGATTCACAAAGGATTTGAGTGCCAAACTTTTTCCTACTGATTTCATACATTAAATAAATTATTTTGAGCATTTAAAACTGATCAAAATCTCAGATTTACATAAACATCTTGATTATCGTCAATTAGCGAGTTTTACACTAATTAGGTGTATAGTATGGTTTAAAACCATATTTAACACCTAAGACTTGTTACCTACTGAATTTTTAAACAAATTTAAATATTATTACAGTAGGTATAAGTTATGAACTCAGGTTTCCAAAAATGTCCTTAAAAGCCTATGTGAAATGACCAAAATGCCCTTTCGGGGCATAGTTTGGCCATAAATGGTAAACCTCACATATATGTAATATCTTACTGATGTAATGAGTTAAATTAAATATTTTTACTGATTAAAAAAGACCAGAACTTCAGTTTGTTATAAAATCTCTTTTATAAACATTAAAATTACCAAAATGCCCTTACGGGACTTAAATTGGTTTAAATTGCTTTTTTGGGCATATATGTTAACATCCTACTGATGTATTAACATATTTTAAGCATAATAACATTTAAGACCTCTATATAATTCATTTGGTTACCCGTTACGCGTTTATGCGTTCGGATCGGTTTATGTGACTAGTTTACATAAAATAGCCGAAACGGGTTTAACCTTATCATTAAATCCTCAAATTCCAGAATGTGTTTAGTTTACCCATATTATACAAGCATCCAAGCTTGTCAGGTCTAAACCACATTCTATTCCGGTCTTCGCTTAATCTAGCGTTTAGAACCGTAAAGTTTCTTTCTAGCTAGCCAGTCTAAGTCTTTGACTTAACTAAAGACCCGTTAGCATCCTAATAGGTTATTAAACCTTCTATACAGATTAAGTAGCATACAGTGGAAGGTACCATCATAAAGCTTTAGGATTATACTGCTGAGTTACCTATCACATTAGCTCAGGTAAACACTTTTAACTTATTTTCCCTTATACGGGCTTGGGATATGGTATTATAATAATACCACTTGGTCGGGTATGAAATCATTTAATCGGATTGTGATTAATAAATTTACATAACCCGTTTTAATCTGTCTTGTTTGATAACATAAACATTGGGGGTTAATTCGACCGTGTCCTGGATTTCCTCGGCTCATTTCATTTGAAAATAACCACGACCTATGCACGGGGTGTAGGCATACACCTGACAGATGCAAATGCTAAAATATATAAACCCACATGTTGGGAATAACTCCTTTGTGGGTTCTATAAGTGGTGAGTCAGTTAATCATGACCGGCTTCCAACCGGCCCCAATTGTATGACAAACATGTAAATCTGTATACAAGATTATCTTTAAATAATTGTCCCAAGTTATAAATGATTTGTGCCATGTGCACTTAAATCAATTTTCATAAATGTTTTCAAAAGAGTTAGTTAATTGTATTTACCAGTGTAAACTGACGTATTTTCTAAAGACTGATTGACAGGTACCTCTCGTAATAGGCTGGAGCTATTAGGTGTCGTATAAGAGGATCTTGCAAATCCCTAAGATACCTGAAGTCTGTTATTTGTTCTCTTTGTATTTATTTATGATCCGCCTGTTGATCTTATTACAATCCAGTCTGTATATTCTTTCATTCGGACACTCAGACATTATGGTTTGTAATAGTTTATTTACCAAGCCTTCCGCTGTGCTATTATATTGTGTGTATTGACAATGATGATATCAACTACGTCATGATACTCCCCGCCGGGCCCACCGGTAATATGTGGAAATATAGGGGTGTGACAGGTTGGTATCAGAGCCAACATTGAGTGAATTAAACACTAACCTTTTGTATTTAATCTCAATGACACAATAAGCACATTCCTTAGACTTCCGAGTCTAGGCCAATGACCTAGGATTTATTCTTAACTTTCCTTTGCTGTTTATATTTTATTTTGTTTTACTTGTTTTGACAGGATTAATTATCAACAATGCCGCCAAGAGTGAGAGGCAAAGGAAAAGGTCCAATGCGAGGTGGACCGTCAGGACACGCGGGACCTTCCCATCGGCGCACCCCGTCTGTGTCGTTTTCTAGTTCAGATTCCCGTGACCATTGGGGTCATTCATTCGAACCAGCGAGACACTCTGTTTCGTTGAGCTCATCACCTTCTTTTCATCCATCATTCGGGCCGCCTGTTCCAGACGAGCCCAACATTCCCAACACTCCCATGACTCTCATCATTCGCATGCTTCTCAACATTCCCATCAATCTTACCATTCCTTGCATTCTCATTCCTTTCATCATTCGGATTCTACCTACTCTCCAGCCCAGTTTAATCCCAATGACTACGTCAACGACTTTTTGGGTTACAACCCTTTGGGACCCGAGGATCACTTTCCTCATGACATGGAGATGGACGACGACCCGGACCCTGAAATGCAAACCGGAACACCGGGCCACCCTATTAGCATCTCGAGCGGTTCTCTATATCAAGGATCGCCGTACCAAGGACCCGATTCATTTAAAGAATGGTGATCAAAGTATGAATGGGAATTCACCCCTTCATATCACAACTCCCCGGCTCAACCTCCTTTGAATGAGCCACATCTTCAAGCTGTCACTCCTCCACCTCTTCCTGTTGAGGAGCCGCCTCAACAGCCACCTCAGCCACCTCCTGAGCCGCCTAGACGAAGGAGAAATGCACAAATATCCGTGCGGGGAGGACCTCGGTTCAGTTCTCCTCAAGGTTCAAGTTCTTACCCTCCTATTCTCGAGGACCCTCAAATGGGTAGACCCTCGCACGCGGTGCCGGAAGACGATCCTCCGCCGGTTTCTTTGTCACACCCCTCCAAGACCCCACCCCGCCTTGGAGACATGACATGCCCAGGATCATAGCCACCAATCATATTGAACAAGCATGTAGTTTAGTTTATTTATAAAAACCAACACAATACAATTGGTGTCAAAACATAGTTTGAGTTTACAGCGGAAGCAAAACATAAGTTTAATATAAGTTTTCCCACAACGACGACGCCTCCCAATGCAAGCTCCTTAAGCTAGGGACCTAACGACCTGCAAGGCATGTAACAACGAGTTAACAACAAAGTTGAGTGAATTCACGGTTGGTTCACTGGCTTACTAGCCCGTATCGCGGTCTCCCAGACATGTGTGCGAAGGTTAGTATCCGTATCACGTCACATCTTATCGTATCGCGACCCTACAGGCATGTGTGCGAAGATTAGTGGAGTGGCATCCTACCTCTGGAGGATGGCCGTGCCTTGTAGAAAGTTCGTGAACTCACCTTTGCTTTTATTTTGCTCGGTTTGCTTATCTTCCTTGATTGTAAGGGTAGAGTTTATCCTACTGATAAGCCTAATAATCTAATGCACACGAAATTAGGTAAGTAACCAATACAGCAGTTACGACAATTCACGAGATTAAACCCTCACAACGATTAACAAAGTGCAATACTTAACAATTCAGCGGATTCACAATGAATAACAGAGCATAGTCCGAATTCGAACAGCACTCAAATATTCAAGTCGAAATCACGACGAATCAATAAAGTATCAGCTCAATTTGAGCAGCACTTAATCATACGCTGGATAGTTTCAATCGATCGGACGTTGTATCGTAATAGCGATCGAATTAATACCCTGAATCGTAGCAGCACTTAGTGATTGTGTGTGTTTTTGGAGTGTTTAGACGATATCTCAGCCTACAGAGAGAGTTTTCTCGTCGTTCAAATGCCAAAATCTAAGTCCCAAGGCCTGCTATTTATAGCCGAATTTTGAACCGCTTACGGACCGTATGCCTTATCCCTTACGGTCCGTAAGGGACACCTATATTTCTTTGGCTTGCCCTCCACGGGACTAGCCTAGCTGAGTCAACAGTTTTGACCAATCAGATTTCTACAACGAGTTATGTGGATAATCATCAAGTAGGAAATACCCCCCCTGAGTTTTAGGGGCCCTAATCCTGATTCTGATTGTTCTAAAACTTTCAGGGTTTGTGCAGAATCGCCTGGGGATCTTAATTAGGGTTTCCTTAATAGCTAATTAACATCCTAAGTATTGATTTTTAATGAGAGTTGTTACATTCTCCCCTCCTTATAGAAATCTCGTCCTCGAGATTTACTCGAATAAGTAAGGATACCAGTACTAATCTTTTATGCTCGAGAAACTTAACCTGTCTTCTATCTAAAGTGGTTTCTCAACTAATCTTTAAATTTTTCATTCACTTATATGTCTTGAAGAGGTACTATCAGCTATTCGTCAGATAGGTATTTCTTAAAGTTGGATACATGAAATACTTAGGGAAGACTTAGCCTTAGCCGTAACACTTAAAATGAATATTACAGAATGCAGTAAAGTATTGAGTCTTTGCACTTGGAGTGAAGCATCGTTGCGGATTACTGTACAGGTTATAGTCCGGTTTTATCAAAAAAAATTTCCCTTTTTAAAACCAAGTTCACTATAACCAATGGCTCTGATACCACTCTGTCACACCCCTCCAAGACCCCACCCCGCCTTGGAGGCGTGACATGCCCAGGATCATAGCCACCAATCATATTGAACAAGCATGTAGTTTAGTTTATTTATAAAAACCAATACAATACAATTGGTGTCATAGTTTGAGTTTACAGCGGAAGCAAAACATAAGTTTAATATAAGTTTTCCCACAACGACGACGCCTCCCAATGCAAGCTCCTTAAGCTAGGGACCTAACGACCTGCAAGGCATGTAACAACGAGTCAACAACAAAGTTGAGTGAATTCACGGTTGGTTCACTGGCTTACTAGCCCGTATCGCGGTCTCCCAGACATGTGTGCGAAGGTTAGTATCCGTATCACGTCACATCTTATCGTATCGCGGCCCTACAGGCATGTGTGCGAAGATTAGTGGAGTGGCATCCTACCTCTGGAGGATGGCCGTGCCTTGTAGAAAGTTCGTGAACTCACCTTTGCTTTTGCTTTGCTCGGTTTGCTTATCTTCCTTGATTGTAAGGGTAGAGTTTATCCTACTGATAAGCCTAATAATCTAATGCACACGAAATTAGGTAAGTAACCAATACAGCAGTTACGACAATTCACGAGATTAAACCCTCACAACGATTAACAAAGTGCAATACTTAACAATTCAGCGGATTCACAACGAATAACAGAGCATAGTCCGAATTCGAACAGCACTCAAATATTCAAGTCGAAATCACGACGAATCAATAAAGTATCAGCTCAATTTGAGCAGCACTTAATCATACGCTGGATAGTTTCAATCGATCGGACGTTGTATCGTAATAGCGATCGAATTAATACCCTGAATCGTAGCAGCACTTAGTGATTGTGTGTGTTTTTGGAGTGTTTAGACGATATCTCAGCCTACAGAGAGAGTTTTCTCGTCGTTCAAATGCCAAAATCTAAGTCCCAAGGCCTGCTATTTATAGCCGAATTTTGAACCGCTTACGGACCGTATGCCTTATCCCTTACGGTCCGTAAGGGACACCTATATTTCTTTGGCTTGCCCTCCACGGGACTAGCCTAGCTGAGTTAACAGTTTTGACCAATCAGATTTCTACAACGAGTTATGTGGATAATCATCAAGTAGGAAATACCCCCCTGAGTTTTAGGCGCCCTAATCCTGATTCTGATTGTTCTAAAACTTTCAGGGTTTGTGCAGAATCGCCTGGGGATCTTAATTAGGGTTTCCTTAATAGCTAATTAACATCCTAAGTATTGATTTTTAATGAGAGTTGTTACATTCTTATGCACCACCACCACCGCCAGTGGGTTTTGACAACCCAATACCAACATACCCAGGTTCATCTGGGTATAACCCATCTGGATACCCAACGGATTATGGAACCCATGATCCATATCTTACTGCTGCACAGTATGATGCACTTTACCCTTTTTCTTACCCTCCAGTTTACCCAACTGGATATCCGGTGTAGGGGTATCAATACCCACCATATCAGCAACCTCCCCTCCTCAACAGGAGCAAACCCAAGAAATACAGCAGAGGTTAGACAGGGTTGAGCGTGAAGCAGATGAAACCAAAAAGAAGCATAACAGCTTTCTTAAGGGCCTTGCAAGTCTCATCAAAGGCAAAAAGAAATAGAAAGCCGTTTATTATATTTTATTTTATTTTCAATCAAGTCCCTGTGAGGACATTTTATTTTCAGTACTTAGTCCCTGCGAGGACTTATTTCTGTTTCTGTAGCCCCTGCGTGGGCAGTATGTTCTTTTTGAGACCCGTTTAGGGAACCTTGTAATAGTTTAATGTTTAATGGAATTTCTTTGGATTTTAATTATGCATTTTATTACATCATCATGCTTTATCATTTCAATTTTTAATTGATCTGCCAAAGAAAATTCTTAGAGGTATAACCTAGCCAAAATATTAAATGGCTATGATGGTACAACCTTTTTAAGACAATAAATCCCTGTTAACATCTGAAAACATGTTAACATTCCTGGCTGTGCGGTACGAGAAACCACACAAGCTTCCAAATGTACTTGGATTTTTCCAAGTTACTTATGTATAACCTATATGATCAATGTGAATCATGGCAAATAAACATCAATATGATGTATACACCACAACATCCATTAGAGATGTATGCTTATAAGCAAAGGTGTAATAATGACAATGATAGTTTTATTTATAAACTTCTTGTCAAAAAGGTGATGAACTATGTTCGACCCTTAAAAGATCAATGATCCAAGAGATCATTGGTTATGTTTTGATCGTCCTTGTGACAAGGCCTTTTGTGCCATCTAAATGTCCTTCGAGACGAGCCTTGTGCTAAATAAAAATGTCTTTCATGACGTTGACAGTTGTGAGTTATATCCCTCCGTCTCATAGATATAATGGATTTTAATCCTATTGATTGCTTATAATGGTTCTGTTATAGCCTAGGCAAATCATGATTGAATTAATTTATTTAAAATGGTCTATATGGTTTAATAATACCATGACCATCTGATCATCAATGCGATGATTCATTATATAATTTAAATACATCATTATTGTTTGATATAGTACATGAATCATGGCTAGCTGTGATGAAGCAAACAGTCATCCCGTGGAAGAAAAAAACAATACCAGGATTAATATCACTGGTGCTGAATTGCAAGCAATGATAACCTTAGCGGTTGCCCAAGCTGTGGATAATAAGTTCAAGGAGCTGAGTATCGTTCGGTCCAAAACTCATTCAAAGTCCCTATCTCGTTCGCATACACTGAAGAAAGACGAGTCTCAACACTCGTCTAATCAGAGAAGTGAACCTCAGAAGCAGATTGTCCTCAAACCGACTCCCAGGTACACCAAGGGTTGTACCTATAAATACTTCGTCTCCTGTAAACCAATGGATTTCACAGGAGAAAAGGGGGCAATCGATTGCATGAAATGGTTAGATGAAATGGAGACTGTGATGGACATCAGTGGATGTGCTAAGGAAGACATAGTGAAGTTTGTGTCTCAATCTTTTAAGGGCGATGCCCTCACTTGGTGGAAAGCATTAGTGCAAGCCATTAGAAAGGTCCCTTTGTACAACCTTTCATGGAACAAGTTTGTTGATTTGGTTAAGGACACTTACTGTCCTCAACATGAAGTCGAGAAGATAGAGACTGACTTCCTCACTTTGGTAATGAAGGATCTGGATTGTAGGTCCTATGTGACCAGCTTCAACTCGATGTCGAGGCTTGTACCATACTTGGTCACTCTTGAACCCAAACGCATTGCGCGTTTCGTCAGTGGTCTAGCCCCCGAAGTAAAAGGAAATGTTAAGGCTTCTAAGCCTGCCACATATAGATCTGCTATGGATCTATCTTTGTCCCTTACTCTAGATATTGTGAAGAGTAGGGCAAAGAAAGCTACTGATGATGGGAAGAGGAAGAGGGAGGAAGACAAGTCTCCTCAAACAAACAAGAAAAGCAAAGGGAACTCGGGTTGCAAAAAGGGGCAGTCAAACGACAAGCCTAGGTGTAAGATTTGCCACAAAAGGCACTTTGGAAAGTGTAACCAAGACCCACAGGCTAAACCATGTGGGATTTGCAAAAAGAAAGGGCACAAGTCTGTTGAGTGCCGAAACATCAAGGACGCAACTTGTTACGGTTGCAATGAAAAGGGGCACATCAAGCCCAATTGCCCCAAGAATGCTAAGAAGCCCGCGGAGGCGAAGAAAACGAATGCAAGAGTTTTTCAAATGAATGCTAGGGAAGCGGTGAACGACGAGAACATCATAACAGGTACCTTCCTCATTAATAATAACTATGCTAGAGTCTTATTTGATTCCGGTGCTGATAAGTCTTTTGTAGACCATAAGTTCTGTAAGTTATTGAATTTGCCTATTAAGACTCTAGACATAAAATATGAGGTAGAGCTTGCCGATGGTACCTTAGAAACATCTTCAACTCTTCTTGATGGATGATTTATATCCATTAAGAATCATTCTATCCCGTTATCCCTCTTGCCAATGAAATTGGCTGGGTTTGATATAGTTTTAGGCATGGATTGGTTGTCGCATAACCAAGCCCAAATTGCCTGTGATAAAAAGCTAGTTATTATCAAAACCCCTTTTGGTGAATCAGTCACTATTCAAGGAGATACACAATATGGATTTCCTAGCAATGTGTCTATTCTCAAGGTATCGCAGTGTTTGAAGAGCGGATGTGTCATCTACATGGCATAAGTAACTGTGAATGATCCGAAGCCTAAGATTGAAGACATTCTAATAATCTCTGAGTATCCTAATGTCTTTCCTGATGAGTTACCTAGATTACCTCCTGAGAGGCAAGTAGAGTTCAGGATAGACATTCTACCAGGGTGTCACACCCCAACCGATGCCGGAATCATCGGGGCATGGCACTGAGCGAAACAGATTGTCCAGAAGTTTCCATAACAATTATCATTACTATTTAATTTAAATAACACATCCCATACCATATCTCAAACAGTAGACAAATTATTACAGATAAAATCCAGGAAAATATTCTGTTCCGACAACTCAGATTTAATTAAACAACAATTGTTTATCTGCTTCTAGAGACCCTTAATTTGACTACTACAGACAACTATTTGTTGGGCTCTAGAGCTTTATTCTAGCCACGCTTTCCTAGCAGATAAGCATCTTAAGCACCTGTCACATACGTTAAAATTAAGTCAATACATAAAATGTAAATGTGAGCATACAAGTTTGATAATAGCATAATAGAGTTCGAATTAGTTTACGCATAACCAGCACGTACACAGAGGAAAACGATGCGTGTTAATTATCGACATGGATCTATCGATACCAATGACTGCGAGTTGACTGCCCGAGGCAGTTCACAATACATGATTACCACAGTAATCCATGCAAGTAATTGTCCTTAACAACCCTCGTGTGAACGAGTGCTGAGTCCTAACTATAGTACTATCGTCGTTAAGGCAGGTAGACAGCATTCCACGTGTAAACATAAAAACAAGCATTCATTTAGTCACGTAATACATGCGATAACGGTTAGCGTATAAAGCATTGCGTAGTGTGTTCGATTGTGATTTTAGAATAAGTAACGTATGTAACACCCAAAAGTGCTAAAGCAAAAAGGGTTCGAGTATACTCACGGCGGTTGATGGATTGAAGGGAGCGCTTGAGAGTAGGGTTAGCCTGAATAGTTTGATAGCATAACGATAAGCAATGCGTAAAACGGAAAACAAGTGTTGGAGAGTCGGACAGCTGGTCGATCGGATGGTAGTCCGATCGGACGGCTGACCGTTCGGTGGACAGTCCGTTCAGACAGCTGTCCGGTCGGTCTTTAGGCCGATCGGATGGATGTTCGAGTGGATTGTTTCTTATTTAGAGTAAGATGTGTTTGTGTATGATGGCTGGCTTATGAAGTTTTCGTTGTAGCATTTGAAAACATTGAAGTATCTTTACCTTTCAGGTTGGTTGATCGAACGGTCGTTCGATCGGCCGGTAACCCGATCGGTTAGGTACTTTTAGCAAAACAAGTTCTCAGAAGGGTGTCACCTGATCGAACGGAGCTTGTTTCCCCTGGTCGGACAGGAATCACCCAAATCCGGCCGGTGAACTGTTCGGAACGGAGTTTAACGTTTAACCCGGAATCGGTGAACCTCATGGGTAGAATCCGGATCTTGAGCCATGCAACCACCGGAATGATTAGCAAGTCGGCACAAGCTCCGTTTCTATCGGTTTGAAGGCATTGAGTGTAAAAGAGTTGAAAGAAAGTTGTAGAAACCATCTTTCAATCCTTTTTACCGTGTATATGTTTAGATCTATGAAAGATCTTTGTTTGTTTATGTGGAAATCGGCTAGATCCAAGTTATTCTTGCTGGATTGAGGCCAAAACATGAAGTTCTTCAAGAACCCATGATGACATCATCCTGGAACACTTGAATCTCGATGATTTCACGGTTAAAAGTTGAGATTTGAAAGATAGAAAGGTGTAGGAGTGCGTGTAGATCAAGAAAGTACAAGATTTAGGACAAAATCTTACCAGAATCGGGAGAAATCTGAGAAGAGGATGAGCTAAGCGTGCTGGTCAGACAGAGGTTTCCAAAAGTGGAAAGGATGAAAATGACAGGGGTATTTATAGGATGCCAAAAGAGGAAAGTGCTGGCCGATCGGCCAGGCAGCTCGATCGGACAGCCTGTCCGATCGGACAGCAGTCTGATCGGTTGGCTGGTAGCCTAATCGATCAGCTGCACGATTCGAGTGTTCGATGCGACGATTTTTGATATTTCGATTTGATTGAAGACGATGCGAGTACGATAGAGTTTCCTATTCAAATCACTTTTAATCCCAACTACTATATCAAACATACAAGCATCTATATCTCGCGCTATCTCTTCTCCACCAATTTTCATAATTCGGTTTCGATTGAGATCGATTGAGTTTTGATCGTGGTTCGAGTTTCGATTGCGATTTGATTGATTACCTCACATAACATAAAGTAAGCATGCACAAGCAACACATAAAGCACACACACATATAACAATAACCAACCCTTGCGTTATTCGAGTTTCGAGTTCGTTGATGATTAGATTAGTTCGATTATTGATCAATTGACTTTATGGCATTGTTATTTCCTATTATTCACAGTCGTAAAGCGGTTCGTAGCGATAACATTCGATTACTTCGAGTGTAATTAAATACTCCACATAATACAACTAACGTAAAAACATAAAAAAGAATAATTACAGTCAAAGAAGTCAAAACAGTAATTGAGTAAGGAGTGACAGATTGCTATTATCGATCTTTTCCTCCTTTGACTTCAATCTTGACTTCGAATTTGACTTTCGGAAACACGGGGTGTTACAGCCTCCCCTTGTTTAGGGAATTTCGTCCTGAAATTAGGCGGAAAGCTGCACAACACCGTGAATCACGTTTGAGAGCTTTCTCTCTCTAGACTTTCACTTAAACAACTGCTGGTACTTCGCCTTCATGTCGCTTTCGAGTTCCCAAGTGAACTCCGTGCCTCGTTTGCCTTCCCATCGAACTTTCACAATAGGAATGCGCGAGCGTCTGAGCTGCTTGGTTTGGCGATCCATGATTTCGACAGCCTTTTCCACGAAGTGCAGTGTTTCGTTTATTTGAAGGTCATCGAGAGGTACAATTAAATCATGCTCAGCCAGGCACTTTCGGAGGTTTGACACGTGGAAAGTTGGGTAGACATTACTAAGTTCCTCCGGTAGTTCAAGTCTGTAGGCGACTTTTCCGATCCTTTCCAGAATCTTAAAAGGTCCAAAATATCGAGGCGCTAGTTTCCCTTTCTTGCCGAATCTGACCACACCCTTCCAAGGTGATACCTTTAAGAGTACGTAGTCGCCAACGTCAAATTCAAGGGGCTTGCGTCTTCTATCGGCGTAACTTTTCTGTCTACTCCGAGCTTTCAACAAGTTGTATCGGATTTGGAGGACTCTGTCAATCGTTTCCTGCAATAGCTCAGGACCGGTTAATTGCAAGTGACCGATCTCGTGCCACACAATAGGCGATCGACATCTTCTTCCATATAGAGCCTCGAATGGTGCCATCTGGATGCTGGTATGATAACTGTTGTTATACGAGAATTCGACTAACGGCAGAAATTTGTTCCAATTACCACCGAAATCTATGACACACGAACAGAGCATGTCTTCAAGAGTACGGATCGTTCTTTTAGTCTGTCTGTCGGTTTGAGGATGGAATGCAGTATTTAAGTTAAGCGTCGTACCGAGAGCCGCTTGAAACGTTTCCCATAATCGCGAGGTAAACCGGGCATCATGGTCAGGGATGATGTCACGAGGCGTACCATGATTACAAATGATCTCGTCGGTGTAGATTCAAGCTAATCGTTCTACCTTGTAGTCTTCCCGCATTGGCAAAAAGTGGGCTGATTTGGTCAAACGATCAACAACAACCCAGATGCTGTCGTGACCCGATGACGTGGGCGGAAGCTTTGTTATGAAGTCCATAGCTATGCTCTCCCATTTCAATATAGGGATTGGGGGTTGCTCGAGTAAGCCAGAGGGTCTTTGATGTTCAGCTTTGACTCTTGCACAAGGCAAGCATTTTCCGACGTAGAGAGCGATATCCCTTTTCATGCCCGGCCACCAGTACTTGTAGCGAAGATCCTGGTACATTTTATCGGCACCGGGATGAATAGAATATCGGGATTTATGGGCTTCGTCCATTAAAATCTTTCGCAATTCGGTCCGCTTAGGGATTCAAATTCGGTCCAGAAAATAGAAGACCCCATTCGATTTGCTTACAAGCTGAGCTCCATCGTGATAGATTCTTTCCCTCTTCAAGGTGCGTTCATTAAAACAAGCATGTTGAGCTTCGCGGATGAGAGTTTCGAGATCGTATTGGGCTTGGGTATTACGAATGCTGAGCAAATAAATCCGTCTGCTGAGCGCGTCGGCAACGGCATTTGCTTTGCCTGGGTGATAATGAATCTCACAGTCGTATTCGTTGAGAAGTTCTACCCATCGGCGTTGACGCATATTAAGTTCTTTCTGATCAAAGATGTGTTGTAAACTCCTATGATCGGTGTAGATCGTACACTTGGTACCATACAGATAATGTCGCTAAATCTTTAATGCAAAAATAACCGCGCCTAGCTCGAGATCATGGGTTGTATAGTTCTTCTCGTGGATTTTGAGCTGACGAGATGCGTAAGCTATAACCTTGTCCCGCTGCATAAGAACACAACCAAGACCAAGGTTGGAAGCATCACAATAGACAATGAAGTCATTGTTTCCGTCGGGCAATGTGAGAATAGGAGCATTACAAAGCTTATGCTTGAGGGTTTGGAAAGCAGACTCTTGTTCAGTTCCCCAAACAAAAGACTTGTCTTTATGCGTAAGAGTGGTAAGCAGCACAGTGATCTTTGAGAATCCTTCGATAAATCGTCGATAATAGCCCGCTAATCCGAGAAAAGAACGGACTTCAGACGGGTTCTTAGGCGTAATCCAACTCTTAACTGCTTCAATCTTCGCGGGAACGACATGAATACCTTGACTATTAACGATGTGACCCAGAAACTGAACCTCCTCCTGCCAGAATTCACACTTGGAGAACTTGGCATAGAGTTGATTCCCCTGGAGTAACTCGAGAACCAAGCGTAGATGTTGCGCGTGTTCGGCTTTCGACTTCGAATAGATCAAGACATCGTCGATGAACACGATGACGAAACGGTCTAGAAATGGCTTACAGATGCGATTCATCAAATCCATGAAAACTGCGGGTGCGTTGGTTAAACCGAAAGGCATAACAACAAATTCATAGTGGCTATAACGAGTGCGAAAAGCGGTTTTGGGTATATCTTCTTCCTGAATACGCAGCTGGTGATAGCCTGAACGGAGATCGATCTTCGAGAAACACGTAGCACCTTGCAGCTGGTCAAACAAATCGTCGATGCGAGGTAGGGGATAGCGGTTCTTGATGGTTAGCTTATTCAATTCCCGGTAGTCGATGCACATCCTGAACGACTCATCCTTCTTTTTAACAAAGAGGACTGGCGCGCCCCAAGGAGAGGTGCTTGGGCGAATAAAGCCTTTCTCAAGTAATTCCTGGAGTTGATTCGAGAGTTCCCGCATTTCGGATGGCGCGAGTCGATAAGGGGCTTTGGCAACGGGGTTAGCTCCAGGAATGAGGTCGATTTGGAAGTCGATATCACGACTTGGCGGAAGTCCTAGAAGATCATCAGGAAACACGTGGGGGAATTCACGAACAACAGGTGCCTGGTCTACCGCCAGTTCTTTCTTTACCTTCTCCGCTACTACGATGTTAGCCAAGAAAGCTCTGTATTCCTTGCGGAGATACTTGCTAGCTTGGACACATGACATGAGCTTGAGACCCTTCGAAGCAGTTTCACCATATACACATAATAAATCACCATTCGCGAGCGAGAATCGAATCATTTTATCGAAGCACACAACTTCAGCATGGTTTTCGCGAAGAAAGTCCATGCCTACTATGAGGTCAAAACTTCCGAGTTGCATCGGAATAAGATCGATTGGGAAGATGTGATTGTTGAGCTCGAGGGTACAATCACGAAGTACAGAGTTAACAGCGACAGTTCTTCCAGTAGCGACTTCAACTTCGAATGACGAGGGCAGGTAAGAACGCTTACGACTAAGGAGCTTCTCGAATTCGAACGACACAAAGCAGGTATCGGCTCCAGTATCAAACAAACACGATGCATAAATACCATTCATAAGGAACGTACCATTAACCACGTTGTTGTCAGCCTGGGCTTGACGAGCATTGATGTTGAAGGTTCTGGCACGTGCTGTTTGTTGCTGCTGCTGAGGCTGCTGCTGTTGCTGTTGGGGCTCTTGCTTCACAACCCTGTTCGGGCACATGTTTTCAAAGTGGTTAGGATCATCACATGCAAAGCAGACTCGAGCATTGATCGCGGGTGCCTGAGCCGCGTGTTGGCCTTGCGGGGCTGGGAGTAGAGCTTGATGAGCAGTGGCAGGAGCTGCGGTATTGCGGGGACCATAGCGACAGTTGGCAGTGAAATGACCGTACAGATTGCAATGAGTGCAGAAACGATAGGCAAGACCCACCAGATGATGATATGAGCATGTCGGGCAGAGCGGGTGGGGACCTGTGTATGCACGCTTTGCTGGCGGTGCATGAGTAACTGGTGCTGGTCGATGATGAGACTGCTGCTGAGTCGGTACGGCCTGCAGATGAGCAGCAGTGGTAGTGACAGCACAGTTCTTTTTGCTGGAGCTGCTATTGTTGTTCTTCTTCTTGCGTCGTGATGACTTTGATGGTTGAGCAGTGGCGGTGTTGGCGGTCGGTGCAGTGGTGGCTTGATGTAGAGACTTGGAGGGCTTATCCCAAAAACCAGCTTTTACTCGCTTGTCGTTGATCTCGGTGGCAAGCAAGTAAGTCTCTTCAATTAATGATGTCTTCACGGCGTGAACAAAATCGGCAACACAATCGGGTAGAGCTCGAATGTACTTCTTGATGGCCATGTCTGACGTCTTGACTTGATCGGGACAGATAATGCTGAGCTGCTTAAAACGAGCAGTTAGGGCAACGTTGTCTCCATCCTTCTGTTTAATCTTCCAAAACTCGTCCTCCAGCTTTTGGTGTTCATGAGGAGGGCAGAATTCGTCCATCATAATGGCTTTCAGCTCTTCCCAAGTCAGCTCATAAGCTGCATCATTCCCGCGTTTGTTTCGTTTGGCCGTCCACCAGTCTAGAGCTCGGGACTAGAAGACGCCGGTTACGTTTAGGGTACGGAGATTTTCTGGACAACCGCTTTGGCGTAGAGTGACTTCGACGGAATCAAACCATTGAAACATAGCTGTAGGGCCATCTTCTCTGGTGAATTCCTTTGGTCCGCATGCCTTGAACTGTTTGAAGCTGAAAACAGTCTTGGCAGCATCTTTGGGAGCTTCGGTTCTCGACTCCTCAGATGATTTGCTGACGTTCTCATACACTTCGCTCACAGCCTTTGCTACTTGCTTGGCGATGATAGCAGCAAGACGTTTGTCTCTCTTCTCTTGGCGAGTAAGTGGGGTTCGGTGTCCAGATGACGACATTGTCTGCAACAAACATCGTCGTAGGTCTTAGACACATCAAAATCGAATCTCACCCTTACACGTCTACTACTTACTAAAGCTTAGGTACACGTTGAAGCACGTATCACATAAACACATAGGCACATAACCACAGATTCACGTAGTCACAGAAGTACATCAGCACGTAAGCACGTAGGGCACAGAAGCACAGAAACACAGAAGCACATACGCATTTAATCACAGAGGCAGTCAGAATACAGAAACCTATCATTCAAAGCTTGCGAGTCGTTCGTATATAGCGATCACGTATAGCATATCGATTAGTATAGTATAAGCGTATATCGTAGCATAATGTCGTTCTTATTGTAGCGACTTGTTGGCGTATTGAGATAGGAGAGCAATGCGGGCTGTGTGTGTCGATCGAAGTGAGAGGAAATTTTAAACACATAAACATATCATTCAAAGCTTGCGAGTCGTTCGTAAATCTAAAAATTTATACACATAAACAGTTAAACACATATAAACACATAAAATCAACGAGTCATCAGAGTCGGCAGTTGCGAGCTCAGAATCAAAACATGTAAAGATCGAGAAATAGATTGTCTGCGGCTATTAGACATTGACTACCCAAAGCGATTCGACTATTCTCAAGGACTTGTCATTACATTCCGACTTTCGGGATCGGCCTCTGCCTCAATTCTTGGGCATTCGGCGCGCATCCCTTGAGCCGTATTGTGAGTTCAAGTCGTTGGAGTCCGTCGTGAATTTGGTGAGAATTTTGGGTAAAATCCATGGACAAGCCGTCAAGGTTAGGGTTTCACCCCTAGCTTGACAACTTCCCCTTGATTTTAGTAAAATAGAGGAGATTATTCATCAAAATATGGATTTCACTCCTGATTTGGTATAATTCTCCCGTTGAACAAGCGTTCGTTATTGAAAATGAATAATGAAGAGATCATTGATAAGTTGATAAAACAGCATTGATCAAGCAATTTAGTCGAGAGTTTGCGGTTTTCACACCTAATCTTGACTAAATCGCTTTCTCATTACTGAAAATTTGAATGCGGTGATAGTGTAGCGTAATAACGAGATATAGCATGTATGCTCGGTCCGTTGGTTCCTAACTATAGTCTAGGTTTCTAAGACATCGACCGAAACTAGGTCGAGTCTGCCTAATTCCCTATAGTTATGGCTCTGATACCAATCTGTCACACCCCAACCGATGGCGGAATCATCGGGGCATGGCACTGAGCGAAACAGATTGTCCAGAAGTTTCCAAAACAATTATCATTACTATTCAATTTAAATAACACGTCCTATACCGTATCTCAAACAGTAAACAAATTATTACAGATAAAATCCAGGCAAATATTCTGTTCCGACAACTCAGATTTAATTAAACAGCAATTGTTTATTTGCTTCTAGAGACACTTAATTAGACTACTACAGACAACTATTTGTTGGGCTCTAGAGCTTTATTCTAGCCTCGCTTTCCTAGCAGATAAGCATCTTAAGCACCTGTCACACACGTTAAAATTAAGTCAATACATAAAATGTAAAGGTGAGCATACAAGTTTGATAATAGCATAATAGAGTTCGAAATAGTTTACGCATAACTAACTGTTGGATCTGAGTTTGATTCTGATTGTATTTTGTGTTTGTAATTAGAATGAAAATGGATGAGTGTGCAGCGGAATTATGATGAAAACAAACTTTGCATACAATCAAACAAGAGTAATACTTTGATCAAACATCTTTACACAATGAATCGGAAGATTGAATTTATTTCAATAACGATTACAATGATTGATGAATGAATGCAAACTCCCCCTCAATCAGAGCTCAGTTGTTTGTTCGTGCAAAGAAGACGATGATGCAAAAGAGCTAATAGAACAGTACAAAGTACTGATCTATTTATAGGCACTTGCAAACTACTGAGCATCTTAGCTGACGTCACCATGAAAGTGACATCTAACCTCCTAACAAACTCTAACCTCTGATCTATACAAACACTGCTATGTTAACTACTGCTATTACATTACATTACAAAACAGACTATTGATCAGCTGCTGCAACCTTCCACTGCTGTGAACCCAACAGCACTTGTCCGGATCAGCAGAGCTTGACTCAAAGCAGTCGATTGAATCAGCAGGGCTTTAGTCTTTCATCAGGTCTTTACTTGAGCAGCAGTTGTAGGTCAGCATTTAGCAAGATCAGCAGATAGGAGGTCAGCAGATGTTGAAATCACTTTCAAGGGGAGAGGTTTGTATGTAAACATCTGCTTATTCTGGATCCACTGCTCTGATCCAGTTTTGGCTTTAATTATCTGTTCCTCTGATAGGGTTCAATCCCAACAATCTCCCCGTGGAACAGATAATGCCAAAACTCTTCATTATTGTGGACATTTATTGCCTCATCAACAGTTCCCTTATCTGTCCTTTAAATTGTAGTTCAAAGTTAAGGGCATCTGTGTCTTCATCATCCCTGCTAAGTGGAAGATCAAGGAGATCCTGCAAATCTTCAAGACTCAGGCCAAGAGCTTGTTCCCTTGATATTTTCTCCACTTCTCCACCAGACCTGAGCAAAGTCAATACGCAGGTCTGTTTGTCAGTTTCCCACTTTTGTATTTTTGAGCCTGGTGGGTTTCTGTAACACCTCGAAAAATTTCGTCCAATAATGTCTTGACACGTGTCATAAGGTTCCGGTATGTGAAAACATACTTTAGAGGGACTAAAAGTGACAAACATTGGAAACTATGGAACGTAAGGGTCCAAAGTATCAACAATGGATAAATAGACTCTATGATAACCCTACATAATGTTTATAACCTTAAACGGATGGTTCATGGATCATACGACGCGGAAATTGCACAAAAGTGAAGTATTGCAAACTATAGGGGCCAAAAGTGTCAACATGTTGAAATTATACCTCTGAGTGAACTTTTGGCAGACCCGAAGCTTTATAATGCTAAAATATACTCACTAGAATATGTGGTTAAAATTTCATGAAGTTTCGTCAACGTATGAGAAAGTTATGGCCAAAACCGTACTTGAGGGGCTAAAAGCGTCAACGTCGAATTTCATGGCTTTTCGGTTGAGCGCAAAGTTATCCGAGGACATTACCATGTAGGTAAATGTCCCAAGGTTCTTAAAAACCAAGTTTGGGGGTTTACGGGTCAAGAAAAATAGCCGAAACATCGCGTGCAAGTTCAGGGACCAAATCTGCCATGTTTGAAACTTGTTTGGCTGATCAGAGGGTCAGGCGACCCGCCTGGACATGCCCAGGCGGGCCGCGTGGGACTATCAGAAGCAGAGTTTCGCGAAAATGACCATTTTGGGTCTGAATTTGAAGTGGATACCAGCTAATATCACCTCCAAAATGCTCCAATGGGTGGTCTTGCATGCCTAGGCTACTGAGAAGCTCTCTACAACATCTGGATTGCCATAAATTAGATCAATTGTTCTCATTTGTGAGGCACTTGTGATGGTAACAAGAACATACAAACTTGCAAAACCTCTCAAGAGCTTCTGGAGCAATTCTGAACGTCAAGGCAACATCCTAGTGTTAACTAAGCATCAATAGGACCTTTGTAAGCTTCTAATTCAGTCCTTATTTCGTTCTTGCATCGATTATTAGTAAAAGTCAAACTGATTGTTCATACACTTTGACATTCTGATTAAACGAGTTTCACTCAGTCATTTCTCAAATTGAAACCAGATATATGTTGGTATTTATGTGGGAAACAAACCCTCAAAAGGGTATTCTCTGATTCCCACTTTATGCATGCTAATTGTCGAGTCAAACTTGGTTCTAAAAAGTCAACAGAAATGATTTTTGTGAAAAATAGCTTAAATGGTAATGTAGATGACATGCAATCTGTTTGATCATCATAGATAGCTTTATAATGAATATAAGAATGTGTTTTACCATGATCAACTCGACAATCTTTAGTATAGATACGAACCGGAACCGAAAGTCTTGTAAAACGACTATTTCGTAGACCATCGATTCGGATTCGTACATGCATGTTTGAGATCTGTATTGGAGAGTATTTTTGACCATTTTTATTTTGGTAAAACTTTCTGGAATTTTTGTTGTTCGAGCCTATGCTTAGCCGATTCATTTGCATGTTTCCGATTATGCTTAAAAGTTGACTATTTTGCCCTTTTTGATATAAAACGTGATTTTTGGAAAAGTGAAAGAGTAGAAATCTTTATTTCTAATATATAAACTTGCACCGAAAATTTGTGACCAGTTGGTGGTCCAGATTTTGAGTTATGGCCAATAGCGTAAAACTATATCTTATTATTACATAATCGGCGCATTTTGCGTATAACCCATTTCAGGCCACGTTTTGGTATAAAACTTTTTACCCACTGATGTTATATATTATTTTGGGATTTTTGATGATTTTTATTTAATTTTTGGCTGATCGGATCATACGTCGCTTAGTCGATTCGGTTAATGCCGGTTTTGACCGTGTAAGCCATAAAATGAGTTTTATACATTCTTTTGACCCGAAACCTTTTTCTACTGATTTTATATGTTAAATAAATTATTTTGAGCATTCTGGAAATATAAAAATCTCAGCTTTCTTTTGAAAACCCGGAAACGGCTCTAAATCGCATTTTTAGCGTTTTTAACGCATAATAGGCGTTATACTCATTTTAAACATATAAGACTCATACCTACTGATGTAATTAGTGTATTTTTATAAAATAACAATAAGTATAAATATTTGAACTCAGATTTCCAGTTTTGGCGTTTTTAGCCCTTGTGAAATTACTAAAATACCCCTACGGTGCATAGTTTGATTTTAAATGTTAAGTTTGGTATATGGGTCATACCCTACTGTTATAATATGGCAAATTAAGTATATTTACTGTATAAATCAGACCTGTAACTCAGATTACCAAATTGACTCTTTCATAATCTTTTAAATGACCAAAATGCCCTTATGAGGCGTAAATTGAGTTTAAATACATTCGGGGCATAATAGGACATAACTTGCTGATATTATATCATATTTAAAGCATATTATCTCAGGGAACTTTCATATGACTCTTTTGGTTACCCGTAACGCCCTTTTTGCGTTCGGTTCGGTTTACGTAACTAGTTTGCGTAAATTAACCGAAACAGGTCAAACGTTATCATTTTTATCTCAAAATCCAGAATGTATTTAGTATACCCACATTATACAAGTATTCAAACTTGTCGGGTCTAAATCACGTTCTATCCGGTCTTCGCTTAATCGTGCGCTTGAACCGTATATTTCCTTAAAACTAACCGGTCTAAGCTTAGGCTTAATTAAAGACCCGTTAGTATTCTAATTGGTTATTTATACCATCGTTCCAGACTAGAGCCTTCCGGTAAATTGTACCTACGCTTACTTAAGTGAATACGGCTGAGTTATTATAACTCTTGCTATTTAAGACAGGAGCTAGCTCAGGTAAATACTCTTAACTTATTTTCCCTATTACGGGCTTGGGATACGGTAATATAAATACCGCATGGTCAGGTATGGGATTCGAAGACCAATGTGTCGGGAAATTCAAATAACCTGTTTTAATTCGTATTGCTTGACTGAAACATTGGGGGTTAATGCGACCGTGTCCTGGATATCCTTGACTCATTAATTGCAATGGCCACGACCTAAGCACGGGGTGTAGGCATACACCTGACAGATGCTTTATGCTTATTAATTGATTATACCCAATATGGGATTCCCAATAGGGGAATAGTGGTGTGTCGGTTAATCTTGAACCGGCATAGGACCGGGCCCCGCATGTAGAGCAAGTTATGTAAAACTGATAACATGAGATATAGTTTGTCCCAAGTATAAAAGATTAATCTTGCCTTGTGCATCTTAATCAAGTGTCAAAATAGTTTTGTGCCTTGTGCGCCTAAACCAATTTTCATAAACTCTTTTCAAATGAGTCAGTTGAGTGTATTTACCAGTGAAAACTGACGTATTTTCCAAAGTCTAAGTGACAGGTACAAGTACGTAATAGGCTGGAAGCTGCTCAGGGCGTTAATAAGGAATCTTGCAAATTCTAGGCGTCTAAGTCTGTTGAACAATACTTAATTTTTAAGATCCGCCTGTGGATCCTCTACTATCCGTTGTAATACTTGATATTACTTTATATTCGGATTGTAAAATATTTATCTTTTGCTTCCGCTGTGCATTTCATATATTGTGTTGTTTGACTATGATGTTATCAACTACGTCACGATACCCCCACCGGGCCCACCGGTGACACGTGGAAATTCGGGGTGTGACAGTTTCTTGGGAGATGTTTATTTGCAGAGGTATTTGGTGAGGCTTGCCTATTCATAACTGGTTGACCAGCATTTGCAGATTGACCCAAACCAAGAGTTTCTATGATCATTTTCTTTATGCCTTCTTTTACAAGGTCATCTCCTTTTATCATCTCTTGGATGGTTTCAGCTCCCAACTGTTTGAATGTCCTTCTTTTATAGATGGCAGCACCAGTTGGAGCAGTGGCTCTCCTGATTTGCAGCTTTGATGGTCTTTTTGAAACCTCAGCTTCAGGATAGTCAGGCTTTTGAGGAACTTTTGGATCTTTCTTTCTTAATTCCTCCAACCTTTTGTAGGTGATCCTGACCACATCTTCTTTCCATCTAGCAATTTGTCTTTTGTTTCCATATTCAGCAGCAACCAGTTCTTCTCTCATTCTTTTCAGTTCTACCTGTTTGTCAGGTACATTCTTTCTAAACTTTGCCCAGTCAGGAGGAGTGTGAGTGACTTTCCTTTTTATCATGTCTTGAATTCTTGCTGCTTCATTTTCAAGCTCAGGAACAGTCCACTCTTTGTACATGTATCTCTCTCCTTTGTACTTCTTGTGAGCCATAATGCTTTCAATGTAGTCTTTCTTCAAAGTTTCAGCTGCTCTTTCTGAAATTTGTTGACTGGCATTTTTGGCAAAACGTTCTAGGGAACTGACTTGTGTGAGCAGATATTGATAGTATCTAGAAATTTCTTTGTCAGATTTCCCTTGTGTGCTTCTTTTTGAGATATCCTCTGCTTGCTTGGCCTTGATCTTCAAATATTCATCAACATTTTTAGGCCAGGGATATCCTTTTATTGATGGCAAACTCCTTTTGGCTGGGTCATCCTCATAGTAAAAAGATTTTATTTCTTCTCTAACAGCTGCTAGTTCAAGAGGAAACTGAACACCTGCAGGAGGTAAGGGCTTGTGCATTCGAACTGAAGAGAGAGTAACTGGTTTTGGTATTGTGACAAGAGCTAAAGGTTTTGAAGATGTTTGAGGTGGTAAAGTGTCATCATCTTTGAGAATTAGCCTTCTCTTCTTTGTTTGAGGAGGGGCTGATGATGTTTTGGATGGAACAGTGGTGGTGGATGTAGTGGCAGTGATTTGTGATCGACTAACAGTTGTTGAAACAACTGGTGTTCCAACCACTGTTGTCTTTACAGCAGATGTTATAACAACTGCTGTCTTCTGCCTTTTGGCAGGAGGTGATTTTGTTTTTGGTGGTGATGGTGGTAAGGCAGTGGATGTAGTGTGTGTTGAAGTGGTGTGTGTTGAAGTGGGAGCAGATGTTGAAACCACTGAAGTACCAACAGTAGTGGGTACAACAGGGGTTACAACAGCTGTTTTAGGTGGTGGTTTTGGAACAGACTTTGAACGTCTGTTTGGAATGGATTTGGGTAACCTTACTATTCTTGTAGGCTTCTTCTTTTCATCAACAAGATTTTCGTCATCTTTTGACCCTGAAGTACCCTGATCCGGATAATCCACCCTGGCTTTCCTTTTGGCCTCTCTATCCCTTTTTACACTTGCAACTGCTTCTGCCAGTGCATTTGTGGTCACATCAATTTTCTTGCTTCCATCTGGCAGAGGGATCTGTTTGGTCCTGTTTGCATTTTCTGGTGCAATGTAGAGACCATCCACTATTCCCTTCTTTTTCCACTCCTGAATTTTCTCCCCCTTTTTGGCATTATCTGGGGGAAGTTGATCAATGAAGAGAACTGTTGGAGGAGCAGTGCCAGTGGTATGCAAGATCTGAGTTTTGAGAGCCTTTAGATCAGCCTGAGTGTCCTTGAACCTTGACTCCACTGCATTTCTCAGCTGTTGAACATGTTTTTCATGTTGCTGATCTGCTAGTTGTGCTTGATGATGGAGAAAAGGTTGAAACAAATTCCAGAGCTCATTTGTAGCAGGTGCCTGTTGTAGAGCAGGTGCTTGAGATGGAACAGCAGTGGATTGCATCTTTTGAGTTTTCAACACCTGCTGTAGCATGTTTTTAAGATCTGCAACAGATGTATCCAACTTTTCAATCCGTTCCGTCAAATCCTGATATTTTAAATCATCACCCAATTTAATGGGATCATCTGATTTCCCACGAACAGTGGTTTTATCAGTGGTAGAGGTAGGGAGTATACTCCAAACATTAACCACTGATGCCCCTTTTTCTTGGTACTGGGGTCTTCTCCCTTCAACACTTGACAACCTTTTGATGTTGCCAGTAGGATAAATTAATCCACTGGTGGTTGGCAGAGGTGCTATAAAAGGAATTGCCTCCAAGGAAGTCTTATTGATGTAACCACTGTCCAACTGTAACCCAGTGGGTTCAACAATTGTAGTGGCTGCTTCACTTGGATTACCACCAAGAGTTACTTGCAACTCAAGGGGTGTAACCTCCTCATGTTGTGTTGGTGGGTTAGCAAGGAATGATACATCAGGCTCAGTCAGTTGTTGAGGTATATTCTCATTAACAGGTGATTGAGAAGGACTGAGTAATGCCTGGTTCAAATCTATTGCATCCAATAAAAGTTGTGTTTTTGTTGGAATTATGGATGTGAGGTGGGGGTGTAGAAAGAGAAGTTGCCCCGGGCATTGGGCTGTGGATGATGGAAACGAGTGTTTCCAGAGCATCATAATGTGGTGGCCCTATGTGTACAACCTGTTCTTTTTGTGAAGAAGCAGGAGGAGTCTTGGTTATGGGTTGAGATATTTGTACCAACTGCTGTGAGGAAGTAGCAGCAGTGGTTTCTTGTGACATTTGTGTTGTCACAGGCAGTAGCACTGGTATCTCATCCTCCAGAGTTGCCGTTTTGATTGGTTTGGGGGGTTTTTGATTTTTCTTTTTGTTTGACTTTTTGGGATTTGTAGGTGTGGGTTTCAAAACAGTTGGTCTGCTGCTTTGATCACCTAGAGTAGTGGGCTCAGCAGCAGATACCTAAGGAGTAGTGGTAGCTGCTAAATTCTGCTCAGGCACCTCTGCTTGTGTTTTGCAAGGTGCTAACATTCTTGAAAAAGTTTCAGTTGTTAAACTGTTTATTTGAGTAGATTCACCTTGATTTATTGCAGCTAAATCATTCTTACTGAATTTCTTTTCAAAATAGTAACTTAAAAACCTTGGAAACAGTAAGAATGACTTTGTTTCAACATTATTAACCAAATCTTTAAAGATTTCCCGAGAGTAGTTAAAAATTTCTTCTTGAAGAATTGCATACCCCAGATTTTGAATCTTTAAAGGTATTTCATTGAAAGAAGTGGTCTTGTTTGAAACACATAGTTGGAGGGTATGAAATAAAAATCTGGTTGCAGAAGGAAAATAACCTTTTTGTAAGGTAAGTTTCTTCATCATTGTGGCTTCATACCCTCTTTCAATGAAGTCAGTTTGTAACTCGTTTTTAGTGAAAGAAGTTTTACCTTTCTGATCATCGAGTTGAAAGACCTCTGAAATGGATTGTGGCGTGATTTGGATAGTTTTACCCTTTATAGAAGAGTGTATAGTGGTTGCAATGTCTCCTTGTTTTTCAAGGGTTGCATTCTTCCAGAACTCCCTTTGGGTCTCCAAATAGATTGATGCATTGGCGGTGAACAAAGTTTTTTACTTTGATTTTGCCATGATGTTAATGATGGAATCGAAGACATCGGTGGTTCCTGGTGTTGTGAGAAGACCCAGGAGATTGTGAGATGATTTATATGGGATTTCAGTGGAGATTGCCTTTTGAGAGGCTGTTTTCGATGATGATTTGGATGTGGGTTTTGCAGATGGCTTCGATTTTGTCATTTTGAATAGAATGATCGAAGAAATTTGTGGAAGATGAGATGAAAAACTGCTTTGAGAAGAGAATTTTTGAAGAATTCAATTCGATAGTAAAACCCTGTTTTGGTGGTGAGTGGGGGATTTTTATAGGGAAGAAAGTGAATGCTGATGTGGCAGCCGTTACAAAAGGTCTGACCACTATGTACTGCCCACGTGACAACCCCTGGTGAAAGTGAAGGACAGTACTTTGATGAAAGTGAGAGATGAAGGCAGTGGTAAGGAAGCAGTGGATGATTTTCACTATCAGTGGATAGCATATCAGTGGATAAGACACTGCTTTTGAACAACAGAGATTATCAAAGGAATGAGAGAACAAGGGTTGTCTTTCAGCAGTGGACAGAGTTTTGAAGTGGAGCAGACTTTTGAACAATCAGTGGTTATGGCAGACTTTTAAGGATTTTAATGAAAATTTCATTTTTAGCTATTTTTAAGGATGGATTTTTGATTTTCTGAAAACATTTTGTTGCTTGTATTCAAAGAAAAACAAGATGTTGCTTGTATTCCATGTTCAACATCCCAATCCTAGAGACCAAGCTTTCAAAAGTGGCTGTATCAAGTGCTTTTGTGAGCACATCTGCCAGCTGGTCTTTAGTTGGGACATGATGCAGAGAAATCAAACCTTTTTCATAGCAATCCTTCACAAAGTGATGTCTGATGTCGATGTGTTTGGTGGTAGAGTGGGAAACTGGATTTTTGATGATATTTTCTACTGCCTGGTTGTCCAACATGAGTGGTGTTTTTAAGGCAGTGATACCAAAATCCAGTAACTGATTTTGAAGCCACAAAAGTTGGGCTGTACAGCTTGCAGCAGCAATGTATTCAGCTTCAGCAGTGGATGTTGAAACTGTTGCTTGTTTTTTGCTTTGCCAAGAAACTAAGCAATCACCTAGAAACTGGCACCCTCCTGAAGTGGACTTCCTTGTGGTGTGACATCCAGCAAAGTCACTGTCTGAAAAACCTGAAAGCTTGATATTCCCATTAGCTGGATACCAGATACCAAGTGTGGGAGCACCTTTTATGTATCTGAAGATCCTTTTTACAGCAATGAGATTTGATTTTCTGGGAGCTGATTGACTTCTTGCTCAGACACATGTTGCAAACATGATGTCTGGTCTAGATGCAGTTAGGTACAATAAAGACCCAATCATGCTTCTATAGAGTGTTTGGTCAATCAGCTCATCCTTTTCATCAGACATGACCAGCTTATTTGTTGCCATGGGTGTGCTGCATGGTTTACAATCATTCATATCAAATTTGGTCAAAAGTTCTTTAGCATATTTGCTTTGATGAATGAAAGTTCCATTTTGCATTTGCTGTACTTGGAGACCAAGAAAGCATTGCAGCTCACCCATTGCACTCATTTCAAACTCAGCTGTCATGAGTTCTCTAAACTCTTCACACATTTTGTTACATGTGCTTCCAAAAATAATGTCATCCACATAAATTTGGACAATCATTAAATCCTTCCCTCTCCATTTAAGAAATAGTGTTTTATCAATGGTACCTCTTTTGAAATCATTTGAGAGTAGGAAGTTGGAAAGAGTTTCATACCAGGCCCTTGGTGCTTGTTTCAGGCCATACAAGGCTTTGTTTAGCCTGTAGACATGATCAGGATAAAATGGATCCTCAAAACCTGGAGGTTGACATACATACACCTCTTCTTGAATTTTACCATAGAGGAAAGCACTTTTGATATCCATTTGAAACACCTTCATGTTGTGGTTGACAGCAAAGGCCAGGAACAGTCTAATGGCTTCCAATCTTGCAACAGGGGCGAATGTCTCATCATAATCAATCCCATCTTCCTGTCTGTAACCTTGAACCACAAGCCTGGCTTTATTCTTGACAACAATGCCCCTTTCATCAGTTTTGTTCTTGAAGACCCACTTTGTGCCAATGGGACTAACCTCTTCTGGCAGTGGTACAAGCTCCCATACTTGTTTTCTTTTAAACTGTTGGAGCTCCTCTTGCATGGCTTCTACCCAGCTGTTGTCTTTCAGTGCCTCTTGGTACTTGACTGGCTGATGGAGTGATAGAAAACCAGCAAAAAGACAAATGTTTTGGGTTTGGCTTCTTGTGAGCACCCCTTCATTGATGTTGCCAATGATTTGATCAGGTGGATGAGATCTCAAGAAGATTAAATCTCCTTGGTATGGTATGATGGCAGTTGTTGGTGAAGGCTACAAATGTGTATCATCTGAGCTAACCACTCCTGGTGACTTTGATGACCCAGCAGTGGCTTCAAAAGGTGGTGGAATAGGAGGTCATGAAGTGGACAACTGCTGACTTTTATCCACTGTTTGAGGACTTTTGTCAGCAGTGTTTGAGGATGTGGAAGCAGTGGTGGATGGGCTACTTTGGTCAACAACTGTTGAGGTAGCAGTGGTTGAGCTTTGACAACTGCTTTGAACAGCTGGTGCTTTTCCCTTTGTGGCAGACCTTTGAGGGATGATGATTTCATACCCATAGTCTGGTGTTGTATCCTCTGATGGACCTGCACTGTTAGTCTTGACAACAGTATTTTCAAAAGTAAATTTTTCAAGATCAAACAGATCTGCAGGATTTGCTGGGATTTTCATTGATGAAAGTTCATTGAACTTTACATTCAAAGTCTCCTCCACTGCCTTGGTCCGTGTATTGAACACTTTGTATGCCTTGGCAGTGGTTGAGTATCCCAGATGATAACCACAATCAATTTTGGCTGCAAATTTTGAAATGGAATCTTTTAAGTTCAAAATAAAGCATGGGCAGCCAAACACCTTGAAATATGATATCAGTGGTTTGATTTTATACAGAATTTCATAAGCAGTCTTTTTGTGCCTGAGGTTTATTAAAACTCTGTTCTGGACATAGCAAGCAGTGTTTACTGCCTCTGCCCAGAAAGTTAATGGCAAACCTGAATCTGCAAGCATAGTTCTGGCAGCCTCAATCAAAGTTCTGTTCTTTCTTTCAACAACCCCATTTTGCTCTGGTGTTCTAGGGATGCTGTACTGCCTTACAATCCCTTTCTTCACATAGAAGGCATCCAACTCCTTATTTTTAAATTCTATGCCATTGTCACTCCTGAAGCTTTTCACTGGAAGGTCAAATTGCTTTTCAACCTGTGTCACAAAGTCTTGCAAAATGCCTACAGTCTCATCTTTTGAGTGTAAAAAGAACGTCCATGTAAACCTAGAAAAGTCATCAACAATAACCAAACAATATCTTTTCTTTTTAAGGCTCATGACTTGAACTGGGCCAAACAAATCCATGTGTAGCATTTGCAAACACTGGGTTGTTTTGGACTCTTCAATGGACTTGTAAGAACTTTTATGCTGTTTTCCATTTAAACAGGAAATGCAATGTTCAGGACATGAAAACAATTGTTGTGGTAGGCCTCTCACCAAACCATTTTTTAAAATTTCACTGATTGTCTTAAGATTTGTGTGCCCCAGCCTTCTGTGCCAAAGTTCTGTCTCTTTGTTAGAGGCAGCTGAGAACAGACAGGCATCAGCTCTGGGACACTCTTTTGACATATCAACAACATAAACATTGCCACTTCTTTTAGCAACAAGTTTAGTTTGACCAGTTTTGATTATTGCTTCAATCTTTTTGACCATTTCTGGTCCAACAATCCTACAACAATCTTTTGTGAAGAATGACCCAAACCCTTTGTCACTCATTTGTGATACACTCAGAAGGTTGAATTTTAGATTGTCTATTAGATTGACATTTTCAAATTTTACATTTCCAGATTGCACTGTACCAGACCCTAGAACTTTCCCTTTACTATTATTCCCAAAGGATATATCACCCCCTCCATGGATTTTAAAGTCTTTGAGGAGGGCTTTACATCCTGTCATGTGCCTGGAGCCTCCACTATCTACATACCAAAGACTATCAAAGCATGCAGAAGCTCCCTGCACATGAAGTAAAAGGATTAGTTCATTAAGGTCTCCAAAGCCAACAGGGCTTTGGATGGGGATTCAGCAGTGTCTGGAATGGATGCAGAGTGATGGACAGTGGTTAGGTCAGGGGTTTTGTAACACCTCGAAAAATTACGTCCAATAATGCATTGACACGTGTCATAGACTTCCGGTATGTGAAAATAAACTTTAGAGGGACTAAAGTTGACAAACGGATAAAACTATGGAACGTAAGGGTCCAAAGTGTCAACAATGGATAAATAGACTCTATGATAACCCTACATAATGTTTATAACCCTAAACGGATGGATCATGGATCATACGAAGCAGAAAATGCACGAAAGTGAGGAATTACATACTATAGGGGCTAAAAGTGTCAACATGTTGAAATTATACCTCTGAGTGAACTTTTGGCAGACCCGAAGCTTTGTAATGCTAAAATATACTCACTAGAATATGGGGTAAAAATTTCACGAAGTTTCGTTATCGTATGAGAAAGTTATGGCCAAAACCGTACTTGAGGGGTTAAAAGCGTCAACGTCGAATTTCATGACTTTTCGGGTGAGCGCAAAGTTATCCGAGGACATTACCATGTTGGTAAAAGTCCCAAGGTTCTTAAAAACCAAGTTTGAGGGTTTACGAGTCAAAATAAATAGCCAAAACCTCGCGTGCGAAGACAGGGACCAAAACTGCCAACATTGAACAAAGTTTGGGAGCTGCAGACCCAGGCGGCCCGCCTGGGCAGTCTGATGCGGGCCGCGACCCGTGCCCAGGTGCAGCAAATCGCGATCAGGGGCTGTTTAGTCCAATTTTTGAGTGGGAAACAGTTGTGAGCACCTCCATTTCTCACCAATAGATGGCCATGCATGTCTAGGACACCTGTGATGCTCTTGTAACACCTGAATTCCCATTTATATCAGATCAAAGCTTCATTTTTTGAGGCACTTGAATTGTAAACAAGAACACCCAACTATCAAAACTTCACAAAGCATTCCAGGAGCCTTCTGGTCATCAAGGCAGCCTCATAGTGCTATCTAAGCTTCATTAGGACCTTTGTAAGCACTCATATCATTCTCTAATTCGTTCTAGCTTTGATTATTAGCCAAAAGTCAATCCATTGTTCATATAGTTTGACTTTTCGATTAAACGAGTTTGGCTCTATCATTTCTCAAATTGAAACCACTTATAAGTTGGTATTTATGTGGGAAACAAACCCTCAAAAGGGTATTCTCTGATTCCCACTCTAAACATGCTATTTGTCGAGTCAAAGTTGTTCTTAAAAAGTCAACAGGAAGCGTTTTTGCGAAATATAGTATAAATGGTAATGTAGATGACATGCAATCAGTTTGATCATCAAAAATAACTTATAATGAATATAAGAATGTGTTTTATCATGATTAGCTCGACAATCTTTGGTATAAACTCGGATCGGAACCGAAAGTCTTATAAAACGACTTTTTCGTTGACTCTCGATTCGGATCCATGCATGCATGTTTGAGATCTGTATTAGAGTATATTTTTGACCATTTTTATTTAAGTGTAACTCTCTGGAATTTTACTACTTGAGTCTATGCTTAACCGATTCATATGCATGTTTCCGATTTATGCTTAAAGTTGACTATTTTGCCCTTTTTGATATAAAACATGATTTTTGAAAAAGTGAAAGAGTAGAAATCTTTATTTCTGATTTATAGACTTGCACCGAAAATTTGAGATCAGTTGGTAGTCCAGATTTTGAGTTATGGCCGATATCGTAAAACTAAAGCTTTATGTTACATAATCGGCGCATTTAGCGTATAACCTATTTAAGGCCACTTTCTGATATAAAACTTTTTACCCACTGATGTTATGTAATATTTTGGGATTTTTGATGATTTTTAGTTAATTTTTGGCTGATCGTATCATAGGTCGCTAAGTTGATTCGGTTAATGCCGGTTTTGACCGTTTAAGCCATAAAATGAGTTTTATAAATCCTTTTGACCCCAAACCTTTTTCTACTGATTTTATTTGTTAAATAAAATATTTTGAGCATTCTGGAAACATAAAAATCTCAGCTTTCTTTTAAAAACCCGGAAACGGCTTTAAATCGCACTTTTAAGCGTTTTTAACGCATAGTATGCGTTACACCCAAATAAAACATATAAGGTTCATACCTACTGATGTATTTAGTATATTTTTTATAAAATAACAGTAAGTATAAGTTCTTGAACTCAGATTTCCAGTTTTGGCATTTTTAGCCCTTGTGAAATTACCAAAATACCCCTACGGTGCATAGTTTGATTTTAAATGATAAGTTTTGTATACGGGCCATACCCTACTGTTATAATATGTCAAACTAAGTATATTTACTGTATAAATCAGACCCGTAACTCAGATTTCCAATTTAACTCTTTTATAATCTTTTAAATGACCAAAATGCCCTTATAAGGCATAAATTGAGATTAAATTCATTCGGGGCATAATAGAACATAACTTGCTGATATTATATCATATTTAAAGCATATTATTTCAGGGAACTTGCATATGACTCTTTTGGCTACCCGTAACGCTCTTTTAGCGTCGGTTCGGTTTATGTAACTAGTTTGCATAAATTGACCGAAACGGGTCAAACGTTATCATTTTTGGTCTCAAAATCCAGAATGTATTCAGTATACCCATATTATACAAGTATTCAAACTTGTCGGGTCTAAATCACGTTCTATCCGGTCTTCGCTTAATCGTGCGCTTGAACCGTATATTTCCTTAAAACTAACCGGTCTAAGCTTAGGCTTAATTAAAGACCCGTTAGTATTCTAATTGGTTATTTATACCATCGTTCCAGACTAGAGCCTTCCGGTAAATTGTACCTACGCTTACTTAAGTGAATACGGCTGAGTTATTATAATTCTTGCTATTTAAGACAGGAGCTAGCTCAGGTAAATACTCTTAACTTATTTTCCCTATTACGGGCTTGGGATACGGTAATATAAATACCGCATGGTCAGGTATGGGATTCGAAGACCAATGAGTCGGGAAATCCAAATAACCTATTTTAATTCGTATTGCTTGACTGAAATATTGGGGGTTAATGCGACCGTGTCCTGGATATCCTTGACTCATTAAATGCAATGGCCACGACCTAAGCACGGGGTGTAGGCATACACCTGACAGATGCTTTATGCTTATTAATCATTTATACCCAATAAGGGATTCCCAATAAGGGAATAGTGGTGTGTCGGTTAATCTTGAACCGGCATAGAACCGGGCCCCGTATGTAGAGCAAGTTATGTAAAACTGATAACATGAGATATAGTTTGTCCAAAGTATAAAAGATTAATCTTGCCTTGTGCATCTTAATCAAGTGTCAAAATAGTTTTGTGCCTTGTGCGCCTAAACCAATTTTTATAAACTCTTTTCAAATGAGTCAGTTGAGTGTATTTACCAGTGAAAACTGACGTATTTTCCAAAGTCTAAGTGACAGGTACAAGTACGTAATAGGCTGGAAGCTGCTCAGGGCGTTAATAAGGAATCTTGCAAGTTCTAGGCGCCTAAAGTCTGTCGAACAACATTTAAGTTTAAGATCCGCCTGTGGATCCTCTACTTTCCGTTGTAATACTTGATATTACTTTATATTCGGATTGTAATATATTTATCTTTTGCTTCCGCTGTGCATTTATAAATTATGTTGTTTGACTATGATGTTATCAACTACGTCACGATACTCCTCACCGGGCCCACCGGTGACACGTGGAAATTCGGGGTGTGACAGGTTGGTATCAGAGCCAACATTGAGTGAATTAAACACTAGCCTTTTGTGTTTAATCTCAATGACACAATAGCACATTCATTAACCTTCTGAGTCTAGACTTAACATAGGAATACCCTCATCTCTATTCGGAGAATTTTTGTTTTCAATTCTATATATTCTTGATGTGTCGTCAAGCAAAGAAGCTATAATGGGATTTCTCCCCATTAGAAGCCTAGGGAAGGATGAGCTTCGTATCGCGACCCGGATTAACGTACAACCGATAAGAGGAGATTCAGAACTAAAATGAAGAAGAGACTCCTTTTACTGAAGATCGTTTCCTTAAAAGTCTTTATAACGATATTTATCTTTTGGTCCCTTTGGTGACAACATCATTTCTTTTAAGTCCCTTTCTGGGCAATTCTATACCTCTTTTAAAAACCATTGGGATGTTTTATCTAAATTTCATTTATATCATTATATATGAATATAATATATGAAGTAAATTAAAATAACAATCCTGTTATAAGATCTACCATTATTATAAGATGGCAAAATCTAAAAAGGGACAAGACCTAGCTCAGGTGTCATTTAAGACAGAGCCAAGATGGTATCTCCATAATTAGATTCAGATCCATAATTAACGTCTCAACTTAGGATTGATCTGCGTTATGTTAAAAAGAGAATCTTAGGGGTGAAACCTAGCCACGTGTCGTCGCAGACATGGCCAAGATGGTAGAACCTGTCAAAAAGATTCCAAATTTATGTTAACATCTGAAAGTGTGTTAACATGTTGGGCAAATTGTGATGCAGTATAAATCACACAGGCCATCCTTGAAAATTGGGATTTATTTAAAATTCCCTGTAAGTAAAATAGTCATCCATTAAGGATGAAGTGCCTACGGGTAATAAATTTGAAAATTGGGATTTATTTAAAATTCCCTGTAAGTAAAATAGCCATCCATTAAGGATGAAGTGCCTACGGGTAATAAATTTGAAAATTGGGATTTATTTAAAACTCAGTAAAATAGCCATCCATTAAGGATGAAGTGCCTACGGGTAATAAATTTGAAAATTGGGATTTATTTAAAATTCCCTGTAAGTAAAACAGCCATCCATTTAGGATGAAGTGCCTACGGGTAATAAATTTGAAAATTGGGATTTATTTAAAATTCCCTGTAAGTAAAATAGCCATCCCTTAAGGATGAAGTGCCTACGGGTAATAAATAACGTCCTCTGGGACTAAGAGACAGTAGAAGTCTGCAACTCACTGTCAGAAAAAGGTAATGAACTAGGTTCGAACCTCAAGGCTTTGATTCTCTGAAATCCTAGCTTATAATTTATAAATGTCCTTGTGACTAGGCCTTGGTGCCACCTTAATATCCGTAATGTTTTATAACTAGGATAAATTGTAATGCCTCGATTCTCAGAAATCATGAATTATAAATTAAACTTGTCTTCTCGACTAGGCCAATTGTGCTATTACTAACTTATAAATTAGGATTGATGATAAAAATCCTGAATAAAATAAATATTATTCCTTTTCTGTTAAGTGTATGTATTAAAGGAGAATCTTAAAAGGTTTGACCTAGCTTGAATGTCATTGAAGACCTTGCTAAGATGGTAAACCTGTGTAGAAGAGATTCAAATCCTGATTAACACTTGAAAACGTGTTAACACTCCCGACAACAGTGATGCGATAAAATCACGTTTGTCATCTCTATATTAGGAACTTCCAAACCCCTTAATCAGCCTATATAATCGATAGGAATCATGGCTAATAAACGTCGAACATGATGTACACATCTAAACATCCACCTGGGATGTATACCTACAGGCGAAGACGCATACATGAAAAAGATAGTTATATTTCATAACTTTTTGGTCAAAACAATGAGTTAGGAAATTTTCCTATCCAAAGGAATCATTGATTATGTTTTAAAATTTCCATAGTGACAAGGCATCGGTGCCATCGAAAAGTCCTATGGAACAAGCCGTTGTGCTATATAAAATGTCACTATGACATTGACAGTCGTGACTTACGTCCCCTGTCTAGTAAGTATAAAGGATTTTATCCCATTTAAACGCCAAAGATGGTTATTTGAAAACCTAGGCAAAACATGATCACATAAATTTAATACTACCTATTGGTCCATATGGTTGAGTTACACCATGACTGTTTAATCGCCACGTTCGACAATTCACTGTATAATTAAACAATTATTATTACATGGTTAGTTAGCCTGCAAAGCTTCACCGCGGTTGACTCCTCTGGGGCTCACAATCATCTAGTTAGTCAGAATGATGTACATTGACTAGCCTTTGTGGCAAAATAAATTATCTTCCAAAAGATGACGGTTGTAGTCTTTGACTCTCTGTCCAAAGGTGAAGAACTATGTTCGAACCTTAAGATCTCTGATCCAATAAGATTGCAGCTTATATATTAAAGCCTTAAGTGCCATATTTTGTATGTCCTTGTGACAAGGCCTTCGGGCCTATGATTATTAATGTCCTTCATGGCAAGCCTTCCAACTATCTAAAGATTGTCGTTATGACAAGGACAGTTGTGACATTGTGATCCCCAGTCAAAAGGTAATGGACTCGGTCCAAACCATAAACACGATTGATGGTCCTTTTTGACCTAGGCTAAATATAATTGACATACTTTCTAGTAGCATACTATAAGGAAGTTATAACCCTAACAGCCATTATGGTTTAGTAATACCATGACTTTATAAATCATCCGTTACGATGATTCCATAATAACTTGCATCTAAGCATATGTTATTCTTGGTGTTAGTACCAAAGCTCCAGAATGGAAGTTTCCGACGAAGCACACAGCAATACAGCGGCTAAAAACAAGGATGCAAATATAAATATAAATGTTAATGGCACTACTCTTCAGGCCTTGATTAGCGCAGCAATTAGTGAAGTTGTGGATAAGGTCCTTGAGAACAAAAAGGAACCGAGTGTCACTCACTCAAAGATCCATACGGAAACGTATACATCAGCTCGTAAGGAGAGCTCCGTTCACTCTTCAGATGAAAAGAGCGAACCTCAGGAGTTAGTACTCTATGATAAGCCCCGTTCAACTGAGGGCGGGTGCACCTACAAATATTTCGTCTCATGCAAACCCAGAGATTTTAATGGCGAAAAAGGAGCAATTGATGCTATGGAATGGCTGGAGGAAATGGAAACGGTTGTGGACATCAGCGATTGTGCTGATAAGGACGTAGTAAAATTTGTTTCACAATCTTTTAAGGGAGAGGCTCTTGTATGGTGGAGGGCCATGATGCAGTCCACGGGGAAAATTCCCCTATACCTTATGGGATGGTCCAAGTTTGTGGACCTTATCAAAGAGAACTACTGTCCACAACACGAAGTGGAAAAGGTGGAGGCAGATTTTCTGAATCTCACAATGAAAAACCTAAATTGTCAGCAATATGTTACCGACTTCAACTCCCTATCTAGACTGGTACCCTATTTAATTACCCCGGAACCAAAACGCATTACGCGTTTCATCGGTGGTTTGGCACCAGAAATAAAAGGGGATGTTAAGGCTTCAAGGCCAATCAGCTACAGATCAGCTGTAGATCTATCCTTGTCTCTCACTCTAGATGTAGTGAGACAAAAGTCGTTCATAAATGAAACTAATGACAAAAGACGAAGGGAGGAGGATAACTCTCAGAATCCTAAGAAGAGCAAATACAAGCTCAACAATAACCAACAGGATTCCAACAAAAAGCCTACATGCAAAACCTGCAAAAGAAGACATTGGGGGCAGTGTCGATTGAACCAAAAGATAAAGCAATGTGGCATCTGTAAAAGAGTTGGCCACCAGTCCCACGAATGTAGGGGCATGAAGGATGCAAACTGTTTCAGCTGTGGTGAGAAGGGGCACATCAGTACTAATTGCCCTAAGGCTGCCAAGAAAGGAGCAGCTAGGTCTGGGAAGGATAAGAAAGGAACCGCCTGGACTACCGGTTGAATGCCTGAGGCAGTGCACATCGATAATAGCATTAGGTACGTCCTTTACCATTTAGCATTGATAGTGACTGCCAAGTATTTTTACATTGATGCAAGGGATAATAAACCTTTAGCAAACCATAAGCTTAGCAAACTCTGGACTACATTCATGAGGACTCCATATATTAAATATGAGGTATAATTTACCAATAGAATCTTTAATGACCTCTCTTCCATCCTCGGAGATAATCCTTTCATAAGAATCTGGAGTACTCTCCCCCAGAAAGAGTACGACAATATATATTAATTATTTTATTTTATTATTTTCTCATTGTTTTTCTATCGTCTGCGAATGCCAAACTATGTTTGATAAGAGTACCATATGAGGATTTGCGTATCCTAGTGTGTCCCATAGATTGCTTCCATGCCTGATCAGTATGGAGGTTTAATGCATGGGATCCCCGAAGATATCCCAATGGTCATATTGTACTAAAGTCGACTAGTAGTATTCAAAGAAGATATCCAATATAAAAATGTCCTTATAAGTATCTCTACTTAGGGCATCTTTGCAATGGTAAAGGGAATGTGTCATTTATCTGACACCGAAAGCGATAGATGGGCCAAAGCCTGAGAATACGGAAATCTCTGACATCTCTATGTGTCATAATTAGCTTCTTTATAAGAATTACCATGTTTACCTTCTGAGAGGCAAGAGGATGTTAGGACAAACATCCCGCTTAGGGCTGCAGTTATTGTAAGAATCTTATATCTGTTATTACCAACGAAATAGGAAGAACTAAGAGCCAAATCAGTAAGTTTTGGATAAGGTTTCGTAAAGCCAAAATTCAAAGTTCTAAGAACTCCGATTTTTTTTTGTAAATAAGAAAGACGGATCATTTTGCTTATGCATTAAATACCGCAACCCAAATTAGGCAACAATTAAGAATTTCCATCAGCTGCCCAGGATCGTTGATTTATTCGACTAGCTGTAAGGAACAACTATTCTTTGAGATTACTCAAGCAGTGGTTGGAATAACCATATCGCCTTAAGATAAGCTTTTCGGTAATAGTTGTTATATAAGTATCAATGCTACTCCTTTGGGAGACCTTGTATAGATAAGATGTTAAACATCTATTGTTAGACAGAAAATTGGTAAGTCCAATTATCAGGATCTAAAAGTTGCCTTGGAAACAACGAATAAGATCAAGCAAATCCATAACCATCTATAAGTTGCCAGTATTCGGCAGAGAATCAAGGATTCATGGAAATAGCAAACCTCCTAAGTTCTTGTTAAGAAATAAGGTTCAACAAAAGATATCACCCTGGAAAGGTGTGCCAATCTGTTAATTGTCAGGCTAGTAAGCTCTGAATATATGAAATCATTCGAAGTAATCGAATATATCAAGATCAAATAACTTATGAGCTAAAACCTATTTAAGGAGCTTGGTGGAGCTCGCAATGTATTACACCCTAAGGATTAAAGGATATGTTTCGCCAATAAGTCAAGAAGCACTACCACATAACGGTTGGCAGACAGACGGACAGAGTGAGCGCACCATCCAAACACTGGAAGACATGCTTCGTGCATGTGTGATTGATTTAGGTGGCAGTTGGGATAACCACCTACCCTTGATAGAGTTCTCCTATAAAAATAGCTACCATACTAGTATTAGGGCTGCGCCTTTTGAAGCCTTGTACGGTAAGAAGTGTAGATCGCCTATATGTTGGGCAGAAGTTGGAGATGTCCAACTATCAGGACCAGAAATCGTTTGCGAGACGACGGACAAGATCATTCAGATTCGCGATCATTAGAAAGCTGCCAGGGATAGGCAGAAAAGTTATGCGGATCCAAAGCGCAAAGATTTTCACTTCGATGTAGGTGATAAAGTGTTACTTAAGGTATCACCCTGGGAGGGGGTGATGCGAATTGGTAAGAAAGGAAAGCTAAGCCCGAAGTACATAGGGCCCTTCGAGACTGTTGAGCGTATCGGGTCAGTTGCTTATAAGTTAAACTTGCCTGAAGAACTTAGCGTTAAACATAATGTGTTCCGCATCTGTAATCTGAAGAAGTGTTTCGCTGACGAATCACTGGTTATACCGCATACAGATATACACATAGATGAAGGTTTGAAGTCCGTGGAAAAACCATTGTCGATCGAGGATCGACAGGTGAAGAAGCTTCGAAGGAAGCATGTACCTATTGTTAAGGTCAAATGGGATGCCCGTAGAGGTCCCGAATATACGTGGGAAGTGGAATCCACGATGAAAGAGAAATATCCTCATTTGTTTCAGTAAATCTCGAGGTCGAGATTTCTTTTAAGGGGGTGAGGATGTAACACCTCGAAAAATTACGTCCAATAATGCATTGACACGTGTCATAGACTTCCGGTATGTGAAAATAAACTTTAGAGGGACTAAAGTTGACAAACGGAGAAAACTATGGAACGTAAGGGTCCAAAGTGTCAACAATGGATAAATAGACTCTATGATAACCCTACATAATGTTTATAACCCTAAACGGATGGATCATGGATCATACGAAGCAGAAAATGCACGAAAGTGAGGAATTACAAACTATAGGGGCTAAAAGTGTCAACATGTTGAAATTATACCTCTGAGTGAACTTTTGGCAGACCCGAAGCTTTGTAATGCTAAAATATACTCACTAGAATATGTGGTAAATATTTCACGAAGTTTCGTTATCGTATGAGAAAGTTATGGCCAAAACCGTACTTGAGGGGTTAAAAGCGTCAACGTCGAATTTCATGACTTTTCGGGTGAGCGCAAAGTTATCCGAGGACATTACCATGTTGGTAAAAGTCCCAAGGTTCTTAAAAACCAAGTTTGAGGGTTTACGAGTCAAAATAAATAGCCAAAACCTCGCGTGCGAAGACAGGGACCAAAACTGCCAACATTGAACAATGTTTGGGAGCTGCAGACCCAGGCGGCCCGCCTGGGCAGTCTGATGCGGGCCGCGACCCGTGCCCAGGTGCAGCAAATCGCGATTAGGGGCTGTTTAGTCCAATTTTTGAGTGGGAAACAGCTGTGAGCACCTCCATTTCTCACCAATAGATGGCCATGCATGTCTAGGACACCTGTGATGCTCTTGTAACACCTGAATTCCCATTTATATCAGATCAAAGCTTCATTTTTTGAGGCACTTGAATTGTAAACAAGAACACCCAACTATCAAAACTTCACAAAGCATTCCAGGAGCCTTCTGGTCGTCAAGGCAGCCTCATAGTGCTATCTAAGCTTCATTAGGACCTTTGTAAGCACTCATATCATTCTCTAATTCGTTCTAGCTTTGATTATTAGCCAAAAGTCAATCCATTGTTCATATAGTTTGACTTTTCGATTAAACGAGTTTGGCTCTGTCATTTCTCAAATTGAAACCACTTATAAGTTGGTATTTATGTGGGAAACAAACCCTCAAAAGGGTATTCTCTGATTCCCACTCTAAACATGCTATTTGTCGAGTCAAAGTTGTTCTTAAAAAGTCAACAGGAAGCGTTTTTGCGAAATATAGTATAAATGGTAATGTAGATGACATGCAATCAGTTTGATCATCAAAAATAACTTATAATGAATATAAGAATGTGTTTTATCATGATTAGCTCGACAATCTTTGGTATAAACTCGGATCGGAACCGAAAGTCTTATAAAACGACTTTTTCGTTGACTCTCGATTCGGATCCATGCATGCATGTTTGAGATCTGTATTAGAGTATATTTTTGACCATTTTTATTTAAGTGTAACTCTCTGGAATTTTACTACTTGAGTCTATGCTTAACCGATTCATATGCATGTTTCCGATTTATGCTTAAAGTTGACTATTTTGCCCTTTTTGATATAAAACGTGATTTTTGGAAAAGTGAAAGAGTAGAAATCTTTATTTCTGATTTATAGACTTGCACCGAAAATTTGAGATCAGTTGGTAGTCCAGATTTTGAGTTATGGCCGATATCGTAAAACTAAAGCTTTATGTTACATAATCGGCGCATTTAGCGTATAACCTATTTAAGGCCACTTTCTGATATAAAACTTTTTACCCACTGATGTTATATAATATTTTGGGATTTTTGATGATTTTTAGTTAATTTTTGGTTGATCGTATCATAGGTCGCTAAGTTGATTCGGTTAATGCCGGTTTTGACCGTTTAAGCCATAAAATGAGTTTTATAAATCCTTTTGATCCCAAACCTTTTTCTACTGATTTTATTTGTTAAATAAAATATTTTGAGCATTCTGGAAACATAAAAATCTCAGCTTTCTTTTAAAAACCCGGAAACGGCTTTAAATCGCACTTTTAAGCGTTTTTAACGCATAGTATGCGTTAAACCCAAATTAAACATATAAGGTTCATACCTACTGATGTATTTAGTATATTTTTATAAAATAACAGTAAGTATAAGTTCTTGAACTCAGATTTCTAGTTTTGGCATTTTTAGCCCTTGTGAAATTACCAAAATACCCCTACGGTGCATAGTTTGATTTTAAATGATAAGTTTTGTATACGGGCCATACCCTACTGTTATAATATGTCAAACTAAGTATATTTACTGTATAAATCAGACCCGTAACTCAGATTTCCAATTTAACTCTTTTATAATCTTTTAAATGACCAAAATGCCCTTATAAGGCATAAATTGAGTTTAAATTCATTCGGGGCATAATAGAACATAACTTGCTGATATTATATCATATTTAAAGCATAATATCTCAGGGAACTTGCATATGACTCTTTTGGCTACCCGTAACGCTCTTTTAGCGTCGGTTCAGTTTATGTAACTAGTTTGCATAAATTGACCGAAACGGGTCAAACGTTATCATTTTTGGTCTCAAAATCCAGAATGTATTCAGTATACCCATATTATACAAGTATTCAAACTTGTCAGGTCTAAATCACGTTCTATCCGGTCTTCGCTTAATCGTGCGCTTGAACCGTATATTTCCTTAAAACTAACCGGTCTAAGCTTAGGCTTAATTAAAGACCCGTTAGTATTCTAATTGGTTATTTATACCATCGTTCCAGACTAGAGCCTTCCGGTAAATTGTACCTACGCTTACTTAAGTGAATACGGCTGAGTTATTATAATTCTTGCTATTTAAGACAGGAGCTAGCTCAGGTAAATACTCTTAACTTATTTTCCCTATTACGGGCTTGGGATACGGTAATATAAATACCGCATGGTCAGGTATGGGATTTGAAGACCAATGAGTCGGGAAATCCAAATAACCTGTTTTAATTCGTATTGCTTGACTGAAACATTGGGGGTTAATGCGACCGTGTCCTGGATATCCTTGACTCATTAAATGCAATGGCCACGACCTAAGCACGGGGTGTGGGCATACACCTGACAGATGCTTTATGCTTATTAATCATTTATACCCAATAAGGGATTCCCAATAAGGGAATAGTGGTGTGTCGGTTAATCTTGAACCGGCATAGAACCGGGCCCCGTATGTAGAGCAAGTTATGTAAAACTGATAACATGAGATATAGTTTGTCCCAAGTATAAAAGATTAATCTTGCCTTGTGCATCTTAATCAAGTGTCAAAATAGTTTTGTGCCTTGTGCGCCTAAACCAATTTTTATAAACTCTTTTCAAATGAGTCAGTTGAGTGTATTTACCAGTGAAAACTGACGTATTTTCCAAAGTCTAAGTGACAGGTACAAGTACGTAATAGGCTGGAAGCTGCTCAGGGCGTTAATAAGGAATCTTGCAAGTTCTAGGCGCCTAAAGTCTGTCGAACAACATTTAAGTTTAAGATCCGCCTGTGGATCCTCTACTTTCCGTTGTAATACTTGATATTACTTTATATTCGGATTGTAATATATTTATCTTTTGCTTCCGCTGTGCATTTATAAATTGTGTTGTTTGACTATGATGTTATCAACTACGTCACGATACTCCCCACCGGGCCCACCGGTGACACGTGGAAATTCGGGGTGTGACAGGTTTGGACAGTTTTAGTACTGTTTCTTGCTAACCACTGTTGAGGGTCTTGACCAATCACCTGCTGATAACCAAAAGGATGCCTATTCACTTTAGGTTTAGAGGGCCTTTTGTAGGCCTCATAAACGTGTGGAATCCTTTGGTAAGACTGTTTTTCCTTGCCTTTTCTGAACTGATTGGCAGGGGGTGCATCAGTAACCTGAACATCTCTTTTGACAGATGTTTGGTTCAGCTGTTTTGTGACAGCTGTTTGAACTGGTACAAACAGTGGTTGTTTCTTGGTGAATTTGACAGATGATGATGATGGACTCAAGGATGTTTTAGCAAGGTACTCATTCTTTTTCACATCAAAGGTTTTGAGATACACACATGCTTGAGTTTTGTGGTTTGTTTTACCACAAACAATGCAACTTTCAGCTGGAACTATGACACTTGTTCTGTTTATATCATAAGCTTTTAAGTGGAAACAGTCTTTTGTTAGATGATTCCTTTTCTCACAGAATTCACAAGACAAGTTATCAATTTTTTCTTTCTTCTTTCTCTTTTCAGACTCCTTTGCAACAGAGGTTTTAACCACTGCTGGGATTTCCTTGAGAGGTATGACTTTAGCTTTTGGAGCTTTAACACCATCAGTTGATGTAAAGTCCATTGGCTTGAAATTTTCAAGAATATCACACTCATCAGACCATTTTGGTTTAAACTGGTGATTTTCAAGCTCCTCAAAAGTAAAGGATCCCATTGGTCTGTCAAGTGTGATTTTGTTACCAAGTTTGTCAGTGATTTTAACTTCTTGGCCATTCTTGTTTGTGGGGATGAACTCAGTGAGTACATCAGTGGTTAGAACAGATTTTTCAAAAGCAGTGTTTTCATCATCATGTTTTCTATAACCAACCCCAAATTTCACATTGTTTTTTATCTGTTTTTCAAGCATAACCTCATACCCTTTGCATGATTCCACCCATCTCTCATATGTGATCTGGGTGGACTCTAACTCCTTTTTGCAAACTTGGTATTTTTCTACCAAAGTTTGAAGTTGGGTTTTGGTTATGCTCTGCTCTTCTTTCAAGCTGCTAATCTCTTTGTCTTTTTCAGCCAATTTGTTTTTAAGTTCTTTTAGAGATCTTTTAAATTTGACTTCATCAGATAAGATTTTATCCCGAAGGTTTTCGTTCACCTCTTTGATGTTAGCAAAAGCAATAATGCAATTGTCAGAACACAGTTTTTCAAGAACTTGAGGTGATACCTTGGCAGCAGCCATCATTGCACAATCACATTGAGGATTTTCTTCATCTTCAGCTCCTTCTTCTTTCTCACCTGCTTTTTCTTCTTTCTTTTCTTCCTTGTTCTCTTCGGACCATGGGTCTGTCAGTGGTTCAATCAGGGTATCTGAACTTTCTCCCAACAATAGTTCACCAGCCACAGCAGTAACCACTGCTTCAGTCACCTCATCCACTGTTTCAATACTCAGCTGTTCCTCTTCAGTTCCAACCCCCTCCTGTATTGACTCTAATGCCATCAAACAAAATTCATTATGAGAAGAAACATTGGAAGCATAGAGTGCAAAATTTTCATCACTAAGGTCTTCAGGCATACTGCTCCAGTCAACAAACCCTTGAGTGAAAAAACTTTGTTGATCTGGTTGTACTGCTGCTGGAGTAGTGGTTTGAGGTGCAGGCTGCACTTGTGCCTGAGGGACAGGGGTTTGAACATATTGGATCTGTGGAACAGTAGTTTGGACGTAGTGTACTGGCACAGGGGCAGCAGCATAGTGAGCAGTGTTCACTTGAGCTGCTGGGGCATATTGGGCATAGTGCACAGTGCCTTGATTTTGAGGTCTAGGATTTGAGCTAGGATGGGTGATTATGGGACCAGTAGTTTGACTCCTACACTCCCTAGCGAAATGTCCCAACCTGTTACACTTGTAGCACTTGATTTTCGATTTATCCAACCCAACCCTTAGATTCCCATGCAAACCTGGGAATTTTCGCCCTGTTCTTTTATAAAATTTGCTAGTTCTAACACTTAGCAAGGCTAGTTGGTGCAGAATGTCCATTTCCTCTAAGTCAGTGGGATCAAAATGTTGTAAATCATTGAGTTCAAAGCTTAGATTGTCTGACATCTGGTTTTCGTTTGCAGCGAATGCAAAACTTGCAGTGTGAGGATCAGGGTTGTTAAAATTTGCACCAGCAGTTATGTCAATGAAGTAATCATAACCCTGATCCTTAGCACTACTCCCAGATTCTTCTTGACCCAGAAGAGCAGTGTTACCGAATGTATAATCATCAACGGTTTTTCCTGACTCTTGTAACTTCCTTTTCTGGTTCAACTCCCTTTCGTAGGTCAGGAGTCGACCGTGCAGTTGGGTCAAGGTCAGATCCTTGAACTCAGGTGAATTTCGGGTGACAAAAGCTATGGTTTCCCATTTTTCTGGCAGTGACCTGAGGAACCTGCTATTTTGAGTTGAGTTTGTAAAAGTGGTTTTAACAAGCCTCAGTTCACTGATGAGACAACTGAAACGCTCGAATTGTTGCGTCAGTGATTCGCGTTTAACATGACAAAATGTTTCATACTGTTGGTTCAGGATTTCCCTATTGTTTTCTATGACTTCTTCGGTTCCCCCAAACTGTTCCTTAAGCGCGTCCCATACCTCTTTGGCACTGTTACAGTGTAACAGTCCAGCATATATTTCATTGGGCAGCGCTGATGCTATGATGCTAAATGCTTTAGCATCTAGTTCGATCTTTTGAAAGTCCGTTTCGGTATAGTTTCAACTGGTTTTGGAACGAAATTTTTAGCATCTTCAGCGCTTGGCACTGTAGGAACATGGGGACCAAAGACAACAGACCTCCAACAACCTGTGCTTTGTTGAGCGAGGATGTGACCCATCCTCCTCTGCCAGATGTTGTACTCATTTCTTTTTAGCATAGGTGGTTTAAAAAGCGAGCCGATGTTGTTTTTATCATCCTGAGATTGTGACGTCATTCTTGTTGTTTTACAGACACTGAGAAATCAACTTTAATGGTGATTAATCCTTACTCTGTTTTTCAACAAACGAACAAACGATCAGTATCAACTGTTGTGAGCTGAACTATTTACGTCAAAATGATTGTTAAATCAAATTTGACTGTCCAAGCTCTGATACCAATTGTTGGATCTGAGTTTGATTCTGATTGTATTTTGTGTTTGTAATTAGAATGAAAATGGATGAGTGTGCAACGGAATTATGATGAAAACAAACTTTGCATACAATCAAACGAGAGTAATACTTTGATCAAACATCTTTACACAATGAATCGGAAGATTGAATTTATTTCAATAATGATTACAATGATTGATGAATGAATGCAAACTCCCCCTCAGCCAGAGCTCAGTTGTTTATTCGTGCAAAGAAGACGATGATGCAAAAGAGCTAATAGAACAGTACAAAGTACTGATCTATTTATAGGCACTTGCAAACTACTGAGCATCTTAGCTGACGTCACCATGAAAGTGACATCTAACCTCCTAACAAACTCTAACCTCTGATCTATATAAACACTGCTATGTTAACTACTGCTATTACATTACATTACAAAACAGACTATTGATCAGCTGCTGCAACCTTCCACTGCTGTGAACCCAGCAACACTTGTCCGGATCAGCAGAGCTTGACTCAAAGCAGTAGATTGAATCAGCAGGGCTTTAGTCTTTCATCAGGTCTTTACTTGAGCAGCAGTTGTAGGTCAGCATTTAGCAAGATCAGCAGATAGGAGGTCAGCAGATGTTGAAATCACTTTCAAGGGGAGAGATTTGTATGTAAACATCTTCTGATTCTGGATCCACCGCTCTGATCCAGTTTTGGCTTTAATTATCTGTTCCTCTGATAGGGTTCAATCCCAACACTAACACGTACACAGAGGAAAACGATGTATGTTAATTATCGACATGGATTTATCGATACTAATGACTGCGGGTTGACTGCCCGAGGCAGTTCGCAATACATGACTACCACAGTAATCCATGCAAGTAATTGTCCTTAACAACCCCCGTGTGAGTGGGTGCTGAGTCCAAACTATAGTACTATCATCGTTAAGGCTGGTAGACAACATTCCATGTGTAAACATAACAACAAGCATTCATTTAGTCACGTAATACATGCGATAACGGTTAGCGTATAAAGCATTGCGTAGTGTGTTCGATTGTGATTTTAGAATAAGTAACGTATGTAACACCCAAAAGTGCGAAAGCAAAAAGGGTTCGAGTATACTCACAGCGGTTGATGGATTGAAGGGAGCGCTTGAGAGTAGGGTTAGCCTGAATAGTTTGATAGCATAACGATAAGCAATGCGTAAAACGAAAAACAAGTGTTGGAGAGTCGGACAGCTGGTCGATCGGACGGTAGTCCGATCGGACGACTGACCGTTCGTTGGACAGTCCGTTCGGACAGCTGTCCGGTCGGTCGGTAGACCGATCGGATGGCTGTTCGAGTGGATTGTTTCTTCCTTAGAGTAAGATGTGTTTGTGTATGATGGTTGGCATTTGAAGTTTTCGTTGTAGCATTTGAAAACATTGAAGTATCTTTACCTTTCAGGTCGGTCGATCGAACGGTCGTTCGATCGGCCGGCAACCCGATCGGTTAGGTACTTTTAGCAAAACAAGTTCTCAGAAGGGTGTCACCTGATCGGACTGTTATTTGATCGGGTGGCACTCCTAGTGCATCGAACATGTTGAAAAATTCGATTAAGTGTTGAAGTATAGTATCTCATGATCCGAAGAGTAATCCAATTGGACGGTAGTCCGGTCGAACAACGGTTCGTTCAATACTCAACTTCAAAATAAATTGATAGTGTGGGACCATGTGTTAGCCGATCGGCTGGCCAGTCGATCGGCTGACTGTCCGATCGGCTGGCTATCTGTTCGGACAGCAGTCCGATCGGTCAGCACCTTGACCTTATCAGCCTATTCGTCTAACATTTGGTTGTTCTGACTGTTTTATCGTTTTATCGAGGTACTTTGAGAACGAGTCGAACCATAGAACCCTCGTTCTTACTTGTTTCCCATGATCGGACAGGAATCACCCAAATCTGACCGGTGAACTGTTCGGAACGGAGTTTAACGTTTAACCCGGAATCGGTGAACCTCGTGGGTAGAATCCGGATCTTGAGCCATGCAACCACCGGAATGATTAGCAAGTCGGCACAAGCTCCGTTTCTATCGGTTTGAAGGCATTGAGTGTAAAAGAGTTGAAAGAAAGTTGGAGAAACCATCTTTCAATCCTTTTTACCATGTATATGTTTAGATCTATGAAAGATCTTTGTTTGTTTATGTGGAAATCGGCTAGATCCAAGTTATTCTTGGTGGATTGAGGCCAAAACATGAAGTTCTTCAAGAACCCATGATGACATCATCCTAGAACACTTGAATCTCGATGATTTCATGGTTAAAAGTTAAGATTTGAAAGATAGAAAGGTGTAGGAGTGCGTGTAGATCAAGAAAGTACAAGATTTAGGATGAAATCTTACCAGAATCGAGAGAAATATGAGAAGAGGATGAGCTAAGCGTGCTGGTCGGACAGAGGTTTCCAAAAGTGGAAAAGATGACAATGACAGGGGTATTTATATGATGCCAACAGAGGAAAGTGCTGGCCGATCGGCCAGGCAGCTCGATTGGACAGCCTATCCGATCGGACAGTAGTCTGATCGGTTGGCTGTTCGATTGGCTGGTAGCCTGATCGATCAGCTGCACGATTCGAGTGCTCAATGTGACGATTTTTGATATTTCGATTTGATTGAAGACGATGCGAGTACGATAGAGTTTCCTATTCAAATTACTTTTAATCCCAACTACTATATCTAACATACAAGCATCTATATCTCGCGCTATCTCTTCTCCACCAATTTTCATAATTCGGTTTCGGTTGAGTTCGATTGAGTTTTGATTGTGGTTCGAGTTTCGATTGCGATTCGATTGATTATCTCACATAACATAAAGTAAGCATGCACAAGCAACACATAAGGCGCACACACACATATAACAATAACCAACCCTTGCGTTATTCGAGTTTCGAGTTCGTTGATGATTAGATTAGTTCGATTATTGATCAATTGACTTTATCGCATTGTTACTTCCTATTATTCACAGTCGTAAGCGGTTTGTAGCGATAAACATTCGATTACTTCAATTATAATTAAATACTCCACATAATACAACTAACGTAAAAACATAAAATAGAATAATTACAGTCAAAGAAGTCAAAACAGTAATTGAGTAAGGAGTGACAGATTTCTATTAGCGATCTTTTCCTCCTTTGACTTCAATCTTGACTTCGACTTTGACTTTCGGAAACACGGGGTGTTACACAGGGTCTGCACCTATTGCACGAGCTACTTATCGTCTAGTGCCTACCGAAATGAAAGAACTCAGAACTCAATTAGACGACTTACTGGAAAAAGGTTTCATTCAACCCAGCTCTTCGCCTTGGGGAGCTCCAATATTGTTTGTGAAAAAGAAGGACGGATCAATGCGCTTATGCATTGATTATCGCGAATTAAATAAGGTAACGATCAAGAATCGTTATCCTTTGCCCAGGATCGACGACTTATTCGATCAATTCCAAGGGGCAAGCTATTTCTCGAAGATTGATTTGAGATCTGGGTATCATCAACTCAAGGTTAGAACTGAAGATGTACCTAAGACAGCATTCAGAACAAGGTATGGACACTACGAGTTTTTAGTGATGCCTTTTGGGCTCACTAATGCGCTAGCAGCATTCATGGACCTCATGAATAGAGTCTGCAAACCATACTTAGATAAGTTTGTCATCGTCTTCATAGATGACATACTTATCTATTCTCGTAGCCAAGTTGATCATGAGAAGCACCTTCAATGTATTTTAGGATTGCTTCGACAGGAGAAGTTGTATGCTAAATTCTCCAAGTGTGAATTCTGGCTTCGTGAAGTCCAATTCCTTGGACATGTTGTTAGTGAGCGTGGTATCCAAGTAGATCCCGCCAAGATAGAAGCCATTATGAATTGGGAAGCACCGAAGACGCCAACAAAAATTCACAGCTTTTTGGGTTTAGCTGGATATTATAGAAGATCCATTGAGAACTTCTCGAGAATAGCTGCACCATTAACTTCTTTGACCCGTAAGAATGTGAAATTTGATTGGGGTTCAAAACAACAAGAATCCTTTGAGATTATTAAGCAGAAGTTGAGTAATGCTCCGGTATTATCTTTACCTGAAGGAATTGAAGAGTTTGTTGTATATTGTGATGCTTCACACACCGGTATGGGTTATGTACTCATGCAGCGAGGCAAGGTGATTGCCTATGCATCACGACAACTAAAAGTGCATGAAAAGAATTACACCACCCATGATTTGGAATTGGGTGCCGTTGTATTCGCACTTAAGTTATGGATACATTATTTATGTGGAACTAAATGTGTGATCTATTCGGATCACAAAAGTCTTCAACACTTATTCAATCAAAAAGATCTCAATATGAGACAGCGCCGCTGGATGGAAACTCTAAATGATTATGATTGTGAAATTCGCTATCATCCAGGTAAAGAGAATGTGGTCGCTGATGCTCTAAGCCGAAAGGAAGGAGTCAAACCAATCAGGATCAATGCCAAGAGCATTGAGCTGAAGAATAGCCTGAATGAAAGGCTATTAGCTGCATAGAAAGAAGCTATTTTGGAAGCCAACCTTCCGAATGAAAATTTAGGTATAACTGTTGAACAGTTAGCACCTGGTAAGGATGGAATCCTCAGACTGAATGGAAGAATTTGGGTTCCTATTCATGGAGGGCTTCCAGATGTAATCTTCCAGGAAGCCCACAACTCCAAATACTCAGTTCACCCTGGAGGTGACAAAATGTATCAGTATTTGAAGGCTAATTATTGGTGGATAAGTTTGAAGAAATCTATTGCCACACATGTAGCTAAGTGCCTGACTTGTGCTCAGATTAAAGCTGAACATCAAAAGCCACCAGGTCTGCTACAACAGCCAGAACTTCCCACATGGAAGTGGGAGATGGTAACCATGGATTTTATAACCAAGTTACCTAAAACAAGGCACATAAATGATACCATATGGGTTATAGTTGATAGACTGACTAAGTCAGCACATTTCTTGCCCATCAAGGAGACTCATAGCTCCGACAAGTTAGCCCAGTTGTACGTGGATAAGATTGTATCCCTTCACGGAGTGCCGGTATCTATTATCTCTGATAGAGATACTAGATACACCTCTCACTTTTGGAAAAGTTTCTAACAATCTTTGGGCACTCGTTTGAATTTTAGTACTGCTTACCATCCTCAGACAGATTGACAAAGGGAGTGTACAATTCAAACTTTGGAAGACATGCTTCGAGCATGTGTTATTGATTTAGGTGGTAGTTCGGATGACCACCTACCCTTAATCGAGTTCTCCTATAACAATAGCTACCATACAAGCATTCAGGCTGCCCCTTTTTATGGTAGGAAATGCAGAACACCTGTTTGTTGGGCCGAAGTAGGAGAAGCTCAGTTATCAGGACCTGATATAGTCCTTGAAACAACGGACAAGATTGTCCAGATTCGCAATCGCCTGAAAGCTGCCAGGGATAGGCAGAAAAGTTATGCTGACAAGAGGCGAAAACCTCTAAAGTTTGAGGTTGGCAATAAAGCCTTACTGAAAGTATCACCCTGGAAAGGTGTGATGCGTTTTGGTAAGAAGGGCAAGTTAAGCCCTAGGTATATTGGACCATTCGAGATTATCGAATGTGTCGGCAGTGTAGCTTATAAGCTAAACTTGCCTGAGGAGCTGAGTGGAATTCATAATATGTTCCACATCTGTAATCTCAAGAAATATCTAGCCGATGAATCGCGAGCTATATCTCATAAAGACGTACAGATTGATGAAAGCCTGAGATTTGTTGAAAGACCTATATCGATCGAGGATCATCGGGTTAAAAAGCTTCGAAGGAAGCATGTGCCTATAGTAAAGGTCAAATGGGATGCCTGTAGAGGTCCCGAATATACGTGGGAACTTGAGTCCACTATGCGACAGAAGTACCCTCACTTATTCCAGTTAATCTTGGGGTCGAGATTTCTTTTAAGGGGGTGAGGATGTAACACCACGTAAAAACGTGTCCAATTATATAAGGACACGTGTCCTAAACTCTGAATATGTAAAAGATTGAGTTTGAAGGACTAAAGTTGACAAACAGTAAAAATATGTATGCGAAGGGACTAAAAGTGTCAACATGCCAAACTTGAGCCTGTGAATGACCATACATGAAGAATATATTCTTAAACGAGTGATAAATTGGATATAAGAAGCCGTTTGTGAAAATAATCGGAAGATTATAAAACTACAAGGGTTAAACGTGTCAACCAGTGGCGGACCCAGGATTTTTTTCCTGGGGGTGCGGAAATTTTTTTAAGATTTTAGACCCCTAGGTATAGAAAAAAATCGGTTCATGTCGGGTCATGTAAAACAAGTAAAAACAAACAAACAAAGTTTCATAGCGGGGCGAATAAGATCGGGTCGGGTCCATTTCAATTCTCAAACAATCAAACCCTAGTTCCTAACTTTCTATCACATTAACAAACAAAAAAACATCAAAGTTCAAACCATCCCTACTTTTATTTCTCTTAATCATTCAATAAAAGAACAAAAAAACTTATCTATAACATACATTGGTCTTTAATTAGAATAATCCGGCGAAAAAAAGTGGTTCAACCCCTTTCCTCTTGAGAAATTGCGGCATAACTTCCCTACTGATTGTTCATTCCTAATCCTATCACATACAAAATAAACAAGGATCTTCAAGTGTTCAACCATAGCACATGTTCCTTAATTTTCAATTTAAAATTTTGAATTTCAAGCCTAGTAATTATTATTTGCCAATCAACAATCATATAATCAACAAACATGTTTGCCAATCAAAATTTTGAATTTCAAGCCTAATAATTATTATAAGCCCTAGTAATTATTATAAGCCCTAGTAAAAAACATGTACCTGTTAGGGGCGGCCTGAATTAACCAGTTTGCAGCCGAAATTTTGCAATCGCCGGCCAGAATTATGCTGTCGCTGGGCGCTGAAGTGAGGCAGAGGGAGGGCGGGAGTCGCTGGCAAGTGGCAGCGATTTGGGTTTTTTTTATTATGTGGACTGGTTTGTTTAACAAAACTAGTAGTTGGGTTGAGCTTGAATGAGTATTAAGTTATTGGGCTTGATGGATTGAATTTAAGTTTTATTAAAGGGGGTGTAGGCTAACTTGTTTACATAATTTGATCAGGTTTCAATCCGTGTTCACAATTTTTTTTACATAAATTCCTAACATTTTTAAGGGGTGCGGACGAAAATTTCCAAGGGGTGTGGTCGGAATTTTTCAAGGGGTGCGGACGAAAATTTCCAAGGGGTGCGGTCTGGATTTTTCGCGAAAAATACCACTAAAATTTTTTTTTCAAGGGGTGCGGCCGTCCACCCACCCCATAACTTGGGTCCGCCCCTGGTGTCAACATGTTAATTCTTACCTCTGAGTGACCTTTTAGCGAAACCGAGGCTTCGAAATATTCAAAAATACTCTCAAGAATAAGTGGTATAAATTTCATGTGGTTTCGAGATCGTTAAGCAAGTTTTCAATACTTTGGGTGAAAAGTGTCAAATTGATGAAACTTGTGTTTATAGTGATATTTAACTAAACTAAGCCTAACGGAGTTTGGTTATACTCCCTTGAACCTCTACAAATTAACTACAAGGGCCTTATACGCCAAATATGAAAGTTATATTGAGTTTTAGAGCATAAGGACTAAAACTGCCAACTTTGGAAACTTATTTGAGGCCGTGGCGACCCATGAAGGACTAAGGCTTTGCCCGTCGCGGGTAGCCATACCCTTACCAGTTCAGAAAATAACTGCCAGCTGCGGGTTTATGTTCAGAACCGACTTTAACTCATTAAAAATGATACCAGGGGCTGTATGTCGGTCTTATTAAACCATGAGGACACCTGGAGTGATCCTAGATGCCTCCATAACAGCTGCAAAGATCCAAATGCATGGAAAATTAGTATATAAGTGTCCTAAGTTCACATGTTCATGTGCTCACTTCATTTGCAACAATTCAAAACACACTTCTGGAGCTTGCAAGCATCAGGAGAAGATTTTCAAGTTTAGAAAAGATAGCAAGGACCATTAGTAAGAGTTTTAATCCCTGCTTAGTCCTTTTAATTAGCTTAAAAACCGAAAAGTCAAACATATCGTAATTAAACTTTGACTTTCGGTTTAATCACAAATGGTCTGGTGACCGAAACGAAAGTGGTTATGGAACCATATTAAGATAGGTGATTAACCCTTAAAAGGGCACCTCCTAATTCTTTCGTTTGACTAGTTAATTATCGGGTCAAACTAGTTTGACAAAAAGTCAAAATGGACAGAAAGTTTAAACATGATTTAAATTAATAAAACAGAGGTTCTAAATTATATTTTAACATTCTAATGACTTGGTAATTAATATTAGAACATGTTTAATCAGGCCTAGCCCGACAATTATCAGTCTAAGGTTAGTTTATAACCGAAAGTCGCAAAAGCTTGACTTTTGTTTTGACTTTCAGTTCTGACCCATTTAAGCTTAATTCTCCCATGTTTTAAGCTTCCATTAGGACCACATTACTCAGTAGTATAACCCTCTGGAGTTATATTGCTTGGTCCTTAGTAGTTTGAATTATATTCACTTGTTTGTTAATATGCTTATAAAAGCCGTAAATGCCCTTTTGACACATAAATGAGATTTTTAGAAATATGAGCGGACAAAAACCTTTGCTACTGATATTTAAACTTGTCCCGAAAATTTGACATTAGTTCTTGGTCCCAAATAGAAGTTATGCTCGATATCGTAATTAGAAGCTTTTTCTTTATTAATATGCGATATCTTGCATAATGCACCTTCAAACTTGGATTTTGAACCAAAATTCATTACCTACTGTTAAGATATTATTTTTTAGGAATTCTAAGATTTTTGGTCAGATTATAATCTGTTTAAAACATAGAGTTCTTGTGTAACTCGGTTAATGACGATAATACCCTTTTCAGGCATAAAATAACAAAGGATTTGAGTGCCAAACTTTTTCCTACTGATTTCATACATTTAATAAATTATTTTGAGCATTTTAAACTGATCAAAATCTCATATTTACATAAACATCTTGATTATCGTCAATTAGCGAGTTTTACACTAATTAGGTGCATAGTATGGTTTAAAACCATATTTAACACCTAAACTTGTTACCTACTGAATTTTTAAACAAATTTAAATATTATTACAGTAGGTATAAGTTATGAACTCAGGTTTCCAAAAATGTCCTTAAAAGCCTATGTGAAATGACCAAAATGCCCTTTCGGGGCATAGTTTGGCCATAAATGGTAAACCTCACATATATGTAATATCTTACTGATGTAATGAGTTAAATTAAATATTTTTACTGATTACAAAAGACCAGAACTTCAGTTTGTTATAAAATCTCTTTTCTAAGCATTAAAATTACCAAAATGCCCTTACGGGACTTAAATTTGTTTAAATTGCTTTTTGGGCATATAAGTTAATATCCTACTGATGTATTAACATATTTTAAGCATAATAACATTTAAGACCTGTATATAATTCATTTGGTTACCCGTTACGCGTTTATGCGTTCGATCGGTTTATGTGACTAGTTTACATAAAATAGCCGAAACGGGTTTAACCTTATCATTAAATCCTCAAATTCCAGAATGTGTTTAGTTTACCCATATTATACAAGTATCCAAACTTGTCGGGTCTAAACCACATTCTATTCCGGTCTCCGCTTAATCTAGCATTTAGAACCGTATAGTTTCTTTCTAGCTAGCCGGTCTAAGTCTTTGACTTAACTAAAGACCCGTTAGCATCTTAATAGGTTATTAAACCTTCTATACATATTAAGTAGCATCCAGTAGAAGGTACCATCATAAAGCTTTAGGACTATACTGCTGAGTTACTTATCACATTAGCTTAGGTAAATACTTTTAACTTATTTTCCCTTATACGGGCTTGGGATATCTTCCTAATATAATAAAGCAAGTGAGAAAATCCTATGTGTCATCACCACAAACACCCTCCCTTATCTCTCTCCTACTTGTCAATCTTTCCCCTCTTCTAATCCTATGTGTCATTTTCTGGTTTTTTTGTTTTTTTTTTATTTAAAAACCTAATTAACAATGTCAAAGATGAGAACAGGCTTGCAGGCTTGCGGACAAAAAGTTTGAATTTTGACCAGCTCTATAACTCATGACGTGAGTTTGCAAATGAAACCAAATTCATTTCAAATTTCAAATTCATCTTTCTCTTTCATCATTCTTCTTCCTGGATCTCTCCTCTTTTCCTAATTCACACACCTTGAAATTGGATGATGATTGCCAATTTCAGGAAGATGAATCTGACCATCGCACTTTCGCGTTCGTAATCTCTCACCCCATCACCAGAATCTTTTCTTTTCTCTCTGATTTTTTTCCGATCCATCACCAAAACCCTTTCTCTCTCTAAAATTTTGTTCCGATCTCATCTGTTTCTATCTTCAGTGTCGATTATTGTTGGTGGTAGTGATGGTGGTTTATGGTCTCTGGTCCTCGGTCTTAGCAACGACGGCTAGGGTTTTCAAGCGAGATGCAACGAAGTTTGTTCCAGTTAGGGTTTCGACGATCGACAACTTGTGGGGTGCTCAGATGACAGAGATGGTGGTTGGAGCTATAGCCGTGATTCCTATTAGCTAGGGTTTCCGGCGAAGAAGGTGAGGACCAACATCTCACTCTTCTGATTCCTATTTCATTTCCTCGGTGTTATTTGTATATATATTGTTTGTTTCATATTATTCCATCGATCGCCATAGTATGTGCATCTGAAACCCTAACTTAGTTTTGACTTTGTTGTGATTCAGGAAACGCAGCGGCGATTGCTCATAAATGTTGAATTCAAATTCTTGAAGTCGCTTTGTTAAATTGGAGTTTATTTGGTTTTTTGGACTTGCAGCCTAACCAGAGGTGGTGGATCAATAATGTTCTTTTAAGTGGTACATATTGTCATTCACCTTATCAGTACTAAATATTTGGGTTTACTTATTAGTTTAATCAAGGGGATTTAAAAAAAGGATTCATACTAACTCTAAGAAAGCTGAAAAGGACCAGAGACAACCTGTAATTTTTTAGCGATTTGTATTTCATGAATTTTTATATTATTTATTTAGGTTATATCTATACAAAAGTTTTTTATTAACATTAGACGTGGGAAAAGTTCATTAAGATTGAGCATATATGATTTTTCCTTCTTGTATGGTTTTTAAGGTTTTTTGTGATACGTTTTTAACATTTTTGTATAAATATTGTATCCTTCATGTTATTTGGATACTGTCTAGATTTGAATGAGTGCTTGGTTTGTGACATGGGTAAATGCGAAGATGCAGTTCTGGACTGATGAGTGGGTGCAGGGGGGGTCAGGTGCAAACACACTCCTCAATTGGCGCGTGAAATGGTGGAATGGAATCAGCTTCAAACCATTTTGGAACATGTGCAAATAAAGGAGGTCAGAGATGATTGGCTATGATGGGGTGTGAAGGTGGGGTTTTCTGTCAACTGGACGTGGTATTTGATATAGTAGTTAGCATTCAAATCAGTAATTTGATTACAGGTCAAAGGGATCCATTTCAGTTGCTAATGTATTTGGTTTCATTATATTTCATGACCAAATAAAATGTTAAGATAGGTATAACAGCTCTTACTTATCATTTTTTTTCATTATCTTCCCTAGATTATACATCAGATGGTGCATCACCAAATGGGTCAATTTGGTTATGTTATGGATCTTCAATTTGAGTTTCATTTAACTTTCACGCCATGTTTTGGTTTATTGTGCTACCAATATGATATATGAATTTTGAAGTTTTGTTTTATTTTGTTGTTATTGAAGGTTATACATGAATTACTAATGCCTCTATGCACAACATGATTGGATAACAATAATTATAAGGTAAATGGCAAGTTGTTTCCTTGTTTATGATAACTAACATGCTAAGAATCACGTTAACCTCATTCAAATATATCTTGCTATAGGTAATTTACAATTGGCAGTTCTTAGATATTTTGTATAGTTCAATACGTTGAGTGATTTGTTTTAAAGTCCGGGGGTGTTTTGTTTGGAGTTTGCTTACCAATTAATTATGAAGTTTGATTTTGCTTATTTCAGGTCACTTATTTCGAAAGGCAATAACAAGAGGGTAGAGTGTTTAGGATTGCTTTTGAGGTAACTGATTGTTTTGAATGTTTGTTTTTTAAAGTTACTGTGATGGTATGACCAATGTGCCCAAAAGAAATAGAGGAACTTTGACTTTTAATGGTAAAACAATACTATGCTATGAATTTTTCTTTTATATAAATCTCATTTCAAATATAAAAATGAAAACGTTTCTCAAATATTTACACTTAAGTTAAACACTTTTGTAAAGCTTTAAAATTTCTTCATTTCAAAATTTTCCATGTCCAAGAGCGTTTGGCTGTGTGTTTTGAACTGACTATGTGACATTTATAACTAATATTCCTAACTAGAACCATTTGATTTAAACACTAGAAATACGATTATCAGTTGTCATATCATCAATGCATATATCATATGATCTTACCCTTTCCTTTCAAATTTTCTATAAAACTAGGGAGTTGTAAAGTTTGCTGAGGTCCTTGGACAAATGGGTGCCAAAGTAACCTCGACAGAGAACCCAATGACAGTGAGGGGGCACCTAGGAACCCTTCAAGAAGGGGACACTTGCGTCTGGTGGATGTTAACAGTTAACATGAACAAAACGCCAGGCGTTCCACGACTCTTGCTGACGTTGCCCTTTATGTTGACGGTTCCACAACCATTAGAGACTGTATGATTGAGCATTACATATCTTGAATTATTTTTGCTTCCATAATTGGAATTTACCACATATTCTTAGTCTGAAATATAGTTGTGTTGGATTAAATGTAAGATGGATGCGCAAATCACATAAAGCAATATGTACCTATGTATTAAGAAGCTAAGAAAGGTACAAGTCATTAATCATTAATATTATAGTCATATTACTCTTAAACAACCTTCAACCTGTTATTGTTTAATGCTAAAAGACTCTTTTGCCCTTGGAACCTTTTAGTTGGGAGCAACAGTCAAAGAAGGGCCAGATTGTTATGTGATTACTCTCCATTACTCTTCAAAGTTGGTTTCCAAGAACTTATCTTTCATAGTCCCAATGTCTATTTACGTATATTTCGACCAACGACTAGGCGTTAATACCCATTCGTAGAGAAATATAAAGAACTGCAAGTAGTTATGTACTTGATGGAAGTTTGGTAGCTTTTAGAAATGTATTTTTTTATTTTTCGTTTAACTTTTTAAGAAGTCGTGGACTGTTGTTCATGCGAATCTTTCAGAAAATCATTCTCATAAGAATCTTGATAAGATCTTTAAGTTGGTTTGAAGGTGAAGTCTCTAACTAGGTCATGGGTTTTAATAAATTTTATTATTGGCTGGACTACTAACTACAATTTTGAGAGACACAAAAAACCAATCAGTTTGGCCGGTTTAGCGATTAAACTTGCTACCAGATTGGTTATAGCTCAAAGAGCTGGCTCAAAGAGCTGTATGGGCTGGACTACTAACTACAATTTCAAGAGACACAAAAACCAATCAGTTTGGTCGGTTTGGCGATTAAACTTTCTACCGGATTGGTTATAGCTCAAAGAGCTGGCTCAAAGAGCTGTATGGCTGGACTACTAACTACAATTTCAAGAGACACAAAAACCAATCAGTTTGGCCGGTTTGGCGATTAAACTTGCTACTGGATTGGTTATAGCTCTGGCTCAAAGAGCTGGCTCAAAGAGCTGGCTCAACGAGCTGGTGATTCTTGGTCTACACCTACTATAATTTCAGCTGGTGTAGGATGGGGTCCTTAGTATAACTGTCAATTGTATTGTTCGTAAAAGTAATGTTGTTGGCCATTCTTTAAAATTTTGGGTTGAAATATTTCGTCTACAGTTTATGTGCATTATGTGTCATTGCAGTATGATTTGATGGATTTGGCATTCAAATTCCATTAAAAGTAGAGGCACATTTGTATACTATCATCAAGGTTAAAACTTTGACCCATTTAGAATAAATAATATCTTGGTAGATTGAATTCTTTTTTAATTTTGTGTAGTTGTGCAAATGATTTACTTACCATGTTACCTATTTTCAGGTTTCTTGTGCCAGCTAAGATCAAAACCCTTGGTATATTTGCAAAATCTATGTAGAGGAATCAACAGACCAACGTATCTCAGAAGCTGTAATTTTATTTTTTTCTGATATTGGAGTTAGATACGTTGCTGCAAGTTTTTGACACGTTTGTTCCATAAAAACGAAACATGTGTGTAAAGTTTAAGGTGTGTGTATATGTATATCACTTGTGACCGTTACATGTGGTGTATACTCTTAAGACCTTTTATGCGCTAAACTGGTCGGTTGTTAGGAAAGTGGTTTGGTTAATAGTATAAACAGTTGGTTATTAATGTGGATAAATTAAGTCTGTTCCAGATAATAATGTTTTTCCAAATAAAAAAAGTGATAAGCTGCAAACTCTTAAGTTGAGCATATTGGTGCTAAGTGTCATGGTGCAAGAATATATTGATAGGGGATGTTTGCTGATATGCGCAAAATGCAACATATAAATTATATCAATTGTGGCATAAAACTAACCCTTTTTAGTACTAATGTTGGAAAAAGTGTGCTTTTGTCTTCCTTTTGTATTTTCAGGATTAAATGAGCTCAAATTAACAAAAGAAGCAAAAAGACAGCTAAATCTAACATAAGTACAAGAAAAGGAATAAAAGTGGAATGCCCGACCCCTCAACAGCATCTTCCCAAGCAAAACTAAGAAAGCAGAGGACTGAACACGCCCCGTGCTCAGCAAGCACGGGGTCGTGCCCAAGAAGCAGCAGAAAAGACAAACCTATAGAAGCTTCTACTGCCCACCACGGGGCCGTGCCCAGCGGACACGGGGGCGTGGTCAACTTGCTGCAGGCGCATTTATTGTAATTGAGAATTACAATTAATGAGGAGAGAGGGTGTCAGATGGACACGGGGCCATGCCCAGCGGGCACGGGGCCGTGCCCGAGCTTCTGTTCAGCCTATAAATAGGAGTGTTTAGAGCTCTTGCAACTCATCCCTTGGCACACCACCTCTTTCACACTTCACCCACCACCCACCACCACCATAACACCATCATCCACCACCATTATCCATTGTCTACATAGAGTGTGTGAGTCGTCTCGGGATCCAAGATTGATCGTAAGAGTTCTTGACAATCAAAGGCCATGTTTGCCTAAGTCTCTTACATCACTTGGTGAAGACAAGTGTTTAGTGTAATACTTTTTATTTTTAATCTTTTTGCACTTTTTAATTGGTTTTGTATTAATGACTTTAATTACTAGTTTCTTATGTTGAAGGTGATTCTTCCTTATCGTTTATACGTGGTGTTTTGGCATTATTTTACCGTCTATATAAAATAAAAGATTTTCACCATTCATATCTCCACGGTCTATATGGAGGTATGCAATGTTTTAAAAACCGGTAAATACCGGCCGGTTATACCAGTATTACCGTTTTCGGATGTAAATCCGGTCCGAAACACCCCGGTAAGTAGGAGAAATGGCATAGACTTTGTACCGCCGGTGAAATCCGGTATAACGGTTTGAACCGTAATAGCGGTACTGTCTCAAGTCTGTTTTTGGGTTAGGATTTTACTTTTTATCGTCCCTTTTCTGTGTTTACTTTTAGCTTTAACCTAACAACTTTTAATATTTTTTCTCCATTGATCAAAATTCAAAATTTGCTTCATCACTCCATCATTCGTGAGTTGTTCCAGATTTCCATCACCCCATCGTTCGTTCCAGATTTCCATTTTAATCCAATTTTGGATTATTTTTTGAGTTAATGTTGTAATTTCTGAAATAATACAATTAACACTAGTCAACCCGGTTGAACCGCCCGACACAACACGGTTCAACCGGTTAAACCATTTTTGTGCCTAATCCGGTATGATTAAAAAACCGGATTTTAAAACATTGGAGGTATGTTGGCTACCTGGTCGGGGGTTAAGGGAACGGTTTGGTAAGAGTCTTGCCATTGTTCAGTGTATAGATCCTGCAAAGGACCTGGGTCAAATTTAGTAGGACCTCCTTCAATACCCAAAGGTATTGGATGGCGGGGGTCCAAACTCTTTAATCCCCTCATAAGTTAAACTACTATTAAAACTTTAACCCAGCTATTTAGGGACTGTATCCCTGCTGACTCAGACTACTTAGCTGAGGGTAACGTCGCCTTCAAAAGAGGGGCCTACCACATTATGCATTAATAACTTAATTAATTATCTTTCAATAATCCGACCCTTTAGGATTGTATCCTTGCTGACTCAAACTAATGGGTTGAGGGTAACGTCGCCTTCAAAAGAGGGGCCTACTACAATAACTAAGATAATCTCTTAAACAAGTGCAAAAGTGCGAAAATAATCAAAGGTTACACTAACACACGAGTCGGATCCAAGTGATTCATCTTGTCTATCTGTTTTTACTTTTATTTTATTTTCAGCATTTTAGTTAGTTTTATTTTCTTAGTTTAAAAATATTTTTCTAACATTTTGATTTGATTAGACGTTGAGGATAAACCGGTACTAAAATCTCTTGTGTCCTTGGACGACCTCGGTATCTTACCAACACTATACTACGTCCACGATGGGTGCACTTGCCCATATGTGTGTTTAGTGTTAGTAAATATCGTGTTTTATAAATTTAAAACTTGGCTAAAAAGTGTAAAAGGGCTTAAAATACATACCTAAAAATATAACACACTTCACGCACATCGAGTTTTTGGCGCCGTTGCCTGGGACACAAGGATTTTAGGAAAGCTTAAAATCGACGGCCTAATCTGTTTTTCAAAACCTTTTTAAAACGCGCGCACATTTTTCTGCATTTTAGTTTAGTTTGCATTTACAGTAGCCTGAACACGGGGCCGTGTTCGCTGAACACGGGGCCGTGTTGCAGATTTTTAGTTAGATACCCAGATATAGAGTCTGAACACGGGGTCGTGCTCACTGAACATGCCCCCATGCTCAACGAGACCAGTAACCTTAATTAAAACGCCCAGATACAGACCCTGAACACGGGGCCGTGTTCGCCAAACACGGGGCCGTGTCCAGCCTCTGTTTCCGTCTTTATTTCTGTTTTCTGGTCCCGAGACTCAGTTGTGGTCTGTTGAGTGATTCCTATGGATCAATACTCAGGAGGCTACAACTACACCTATGAGGAGGATGATTACATGAGAGACTATTGCACTAATTGTGGAAACCCGCACTCGGTACAATATTGTAACTTATCTCAACCATCCACTTCATACAACTATTATGAGGAGCCCAGGTACGAGCCATCGACTTCATACACATCCTATAAAGACCAAAGGTATGAACCTTACCCCTCATACTCATATTTTGATGAACCAAGGTATGAACCTTCATACTCATACTTTGAGGAGTCAAGATATGAACCACCACCTTCATACACTTATTATGAGGAACCATGGCGTGAACAACCCACCTCAAATGAGTACTATGAAGAACAAAATTATGACCCTTATCCATCATATGCTTACAATGAAGCACAACGGTGCGAACCATCTAATTCATATGAGTACTATGAGGAACCAAGGATCGAACAACCGGATTCAAGCTTTGAGGATCCAGATCCTTACTCTATCACCGACATAGCCGATAGGATAATAGAACACATTAAAACTATCGAACGTTGCATAAAAGAATCTCGCGCAAGGGAAGAGGAGTCCCGTGCAAGAGAAGAATTAAATTGTAACAATAATGTAGAGATAGTTGAAAATGTAAAAATGGAAGAACAAATAAGTGAAAAACTGACACATGAGTTAAACAACGAAAGAGGTGAGGCCAATAACGTTAAAATTCAAGAAGAGTCTAATTTTGAGGAAATTAATCTCTTGTCACCTTCTTTTGAAAATCATTGTTTAGTTTCAACTCATGCTAACTTTTTAAAAGAGCTAAACACTAACACAAAAATTGAAGAAATGGTAAGTGTTAAGTTAACTAATGATCAAACTTCACTAATAAAAGAAGACCCTTTTGAAATTAACATTACACCGGTTCCATGTTTTTTTCAAAATTTATTTATTAGTAATGTCACCATTGATAAGGATCTTTGTGTTAACATAATGCCTAATTACCTTTTCGAAAAATTAAGTATTAGTGATTTTGCCCCACTTCAAATACCCATTTTTCTATCAAATCAGAAAGTAATTAAGTCAATCGGTGTAGTGGAGGACGTCTTAGTTCAAACGAATCAAATGGTTATTCCAACCAACTTTGTCATCCTCGATGACGCTCCTCTAGTGTTGGGAAGACCTTTTGTAAAAACTCATGAAGCTTTGAAAAACCAGAAGTTTAATAATCTACCTCTTCAATTAGGGGCATTCAAAAGGAGCATAGATCTTGAGCGTTTAATGAAATATCCTTTTGGCAATAATGACCCCCTAATTGAAGATGAAGATGAGCCACCCGATATAAAAGAAAAAATTAACCACTTTGTTGAAGAAGAGGTCGCCATAGAACAAACCTTTAAAGTTCTTAATCTTGATGAGCCCCAAAATAAGGAGTCTCCTAAAGACCCACCCCTTGAGCTCAAAGAACTTCCAAAAGGATTGGAATATGCTTTTCTAGACAAAGATGGTGGTTCTCCTGTAATTATTTCGTCTAAATTAAATAGTATAGAAAAAGAAAAATTAATTAGACTTTTGAAAAAACACAAAAATGCGATCGTTTGGAAGCTTGTAGATATAAAAGGAATAAGTCCTTCCATGTGCACGCACAAAATTTTAATGAATGATGACTACAAATCAGTGATACAGCCACAAAGGAGAGTAAATCCAAATGTGCAAGAAGTGGTTAAAAATGAGGTCATCAAACTACTTGATGCCGAACTTATTTATCCTATCTCCGATAGTCCATGGGTAAGTCCCGTCCAAGTATTCCCAAAGAAATGAGGTATGACGGTAATAACTAATGAAAAGAATGAATTAATACCAACGAGAACCGTCACAGGATGGAGAGTTTGTATAGACTATAGACGATTAAATGAAGCAACAAGGAAAGACCACTTTCCTTTGCCCTTCATTGATCAAATGTTAGAACGACTATCCGGTCATAAATTTTACTGTTTCTTGGATGGATTTTCAGGTTACTTCCAAATTCCAATAGCATCTGAAGACCAAGAAAAGACAACGTTCACATGCCCCTACGGAACTTTTGCTTATCGACGCATGCCATTTGGTCTATGTAATGCACCTGCAACATTCCAACGTTGCATGGTAGCCATTTTCCATGATATGATAGAAAAGACAATGGAAGTCTTCATGGACGACTTTTCTATCTTTGGAGATTCATACGACCAATGCCTCGATAACCTCGAACGAATGCTATCCCGATGTGAGGAAACTAACCTCGCCCTTAACTGGGAAAAATGCTATTTCATGGTAACAGAGGGAATAGTACTCGGTCACAAGATCTCGAGCAAAGGAATGGAAGTTGATCGAGCAAATATTGACACAATTTCTCGATTACCTCCACCATCCTCCGTTAGGGCAATCAGAAGTTTCTTAGGGCATGCCGGATTTTACAGACGGTTTATCAAAGACTTTTCAAAAATTTCAAGACCTCTAACAAAATTACTTGAAAAAGATGCGCCTTTCATCTTTGACAAGGATTGCAATCAAGCATTTCTAACCCTCAAGGAAATGCTAGTCAATGCACCTATCATGATAGCGCCCGATTGGAAACTACCTTTCGAAATCATGTGTGATGCAAGTGACTTTGCCGTTGGAGCTGTCTTGGGACAGAGAAAAGACAAGCATTTCCACCCAATTTATTATGCTAGTAAAACACTTAATGATGCACAAGAAAATTACACAACTACTGAAAAAGAAAAAGAATTACTAGCTGTGGTATTTGCTTTTGATAAATTTCGTTCTTACCTTGTTCTTTCTAAAACTGTAGTCTATACAGATCATGCAGCTATCCGATACCTCTTCAAGAAACAAGACGCAAAACCCCGTTTGATCAGGTGGATTCTACTCCTCCAAGAATTTGATATTGAAATCAAAGACAAAAGAGGAGCAGAAAACACAGCAGCAGATCATCTTTCGCGCCTAGAAGACCCAACTTTGGAGGCAACCAGGGACGAGCAAATCAACGAAAAATTTCCAACAGAATCCCTAGAAATGGTGGAATACAGACAAGAACCATGGTATGCCGACTATGCTAACTACTTAGCTAGCGGTATAGTCACCAAAGGATGGCCACATCACCAAAGAAAGAAGTTCTTTGCTAATGTAAAGCATTACTTTTGGGAAGAACCTTATCTTTTCAAAATGTGTGCTGACCAACTCATTCGAAGGTGCGTACATGGGAACGAAGCACGAAGAATTCTCCGCCATTGTCATGAAGGTCCATATGGAGGACATCATGGTGCCGCTAGTACCGCATGAAAGGTATTTGATTTAGGATTTTATTGGCCGGCCATTTACAAAGATGCGCAAAATCTTGTCAAGACATGTGATGCTTGCCAAAGGTCAGGTAATATTTCTTCCAAAAATGAAATGCCACAAAATGGCATTCTCGTTTGTGAAATTTTTGATGTGTGGGGACTCGATTTCATGGGACCTTTCCCACCGTCGAAAGGAAACAAATATATACTTGTGGCAGTCGATTACTTGTCTAAATGGGCTGAGGCCGAAGCACTTCCAACAAATGATGGAAGAGTTGTGGTAAAATTTCTGAAAAAAATTATTCTCTCATTTTGGAACACCTAAAGCATTAATAAGTGATAGAGGTACCCATTTTTGTAACCATCAACTCGAAAAAATCTTAACAAGATATGGGGTCTATCATCGGGTCTCAACAGCGTATCACCCTCAAACAAACGGACAAGCCGAAGTGACTAATAGAGGTTTAAAACGAATACTTGAAAAAACCGTAGGTTTAAATAAAAAGGAATGGGCCGATAAATTAGATGATGCTTTATGGGCTTTTCGTACTGCTTATAAGACCACTATAGGCACAACCCCATATAAGCTCGTCTATGGAAAAAGTTGTCATTTGCCGGTAGAAATAGCTCAGAAAGCCTACTGGGCAATAAAAAATGTAAACTTAGATTTAGATATTGCAGGTAAAAATCGATTTTGTCAAATAAATGAATTAAACGAACTAAGGAATTATGCATACTCTAACTTAGAAATTTATAAGGAAAGAATGAAAAATTTACACGATAAATACATTAAACCTAATGAATTTCGAGTAGGAGACCAAGTTCTATTGTTTAATTCACGACTTCGATTATTTCCGGGTAAACTAAAATCTAGGTGGTCAGGACCTTTTTCCATCACCCATATTTTTCCTCACCGTAATGGAATCCCATTCAAAGTCAATGGCCAACGGCTAAAGCTCTATCGAGGATCCATTGAGGATGAAGAGGAGGAGATCTCGCTCCAAACGGTCAACGAATAAAAGGAATCACTAGTACACAAAAGCTTAATAAGTGCGGTGAAATCGAATTGATCATGCGGTGTTGGAGCCGCACCAATAGTAGAGGCACCATTAAATCCAATTTTAAAAGGTGCGGTTGAGGGAAACCGCACCACTTTTTAAAGTGCCCGCACCTTTTATTGATGTTCCACTTGGAAACCACAATAGCACCAATTAATATATGGAACCGCACCACTGTTTCTAAAATAATAAAAGAATTACTTATATTTAATATTTCCAGGAATTTTCAATTATATTTCTCAATTCTCAATAAATACTAAAAAAACACAAACATATATGAATGATAAAAAAATAACAAACAAAAAAAATTCAAACTTATATTAAACATGTTTATAAAAGGTACATGTTTAGTGAACGAAACACAACGTAAACTGTGACCTGAACCCGAACTGACCTCTTCAAAACTTAGCATACAAAAAAATTAACAAACAAAAAGTTCTAACTTATATCAAACCGATGACTTCATACACCTTGCAACCTGAACTGGCCTCTTCAAACCTTGCATCCCAATCGGTAGAAGCCGCCTAACAAAACATTACATGACATTAACAAAATGAAACTTAAAACATATAAAAGTAACAGTAACAAACTAACACACACATATATATAAACATATTAAAAACAAATGTATAAAAACATATTAAATTGAAGTTATGAATTGGTTTACCAAACCTGCAAACATACATACGAAGTGTAAACGATGAAAAAAAAAACACTTCAAACCTCTTTCCAAAATATATTAATCAAGTACAGAGACATAATTCTGTATATTTAGTTCAAACCCCTTAATCAAAATATTACCTATGATTCCATGCTTAAATCGGTGCTTACAAACTTTATAAATCAGAAGGTTTAGGGTCGATTGTTGCTTACCGGTTGCAGACGATCCTCCAAAAGAGATAAGAACTCAGCTTCTACTTCTAAACTGCTATAATCTAATCTTTGGAGGCCGATTTTTTTTTCTTTTAGGGAATGATATGGATAACAAATATATGATATAAAGAACATATAAGAAATTGAAACTAAAAGAGCAGAAGTTGAGATACCTGGGGATAGATCAAGACGGAGTTGTCGGAACCCTAATCAGGCAACCGGCCCTTCCTGACAAAGCAATTTAACGGCTGATATAAAATAAAGATTATTAAAAGGTTTTCAGGTGTAAGAAAGAGAACCGAGTTATTACAGCGATTAAATTGACTGCGTCATTGCTTGCAGATGGTATCAGTGAAGAAAGATTTACACCAGTTCAAGTCCATCACACCATGTGCTCTCTGTTGGGCTTCCAATCTCACTGCAGATTTTGTATATCTTTCATCCGCTTCACTGCAAATCTATTTGGGTATAAAAGTTATCTGCAGCACGGAGCATTAAAATAAAACTACGAGCGACCTGAAACTGGCAAAGCTTTGCCAAGAAGTAAAATTAAAATTGTTGATTGAGTGATCTGGCGAGTAAGTTAACAGGTAATTTTGTATGGTTAAAGCGATTCTTGTTAATCTACTTTACACGTAATTAGTATGTCAAATACGATTGCAAGGATCATACTATACCTTGAACCTGGGAAAAGGGGACGGAGAGTAAATAGTTCAGCCATGATGGCGCCCATTGCCCATAAATCTGTGATTGAAATGAAAGAAATATTAGATCCACAAGCATTGTAATACACTTGAAGAAACATCACTGCAAAGTTGCATCAACTCACCAACTGCAGAGCCATATATTGGCGACTGAAGTAACTCTAGAGCCTGATACCTGCAAAATCCAAACCTCTGTAATTATTAAATAGCAAGTAGCAGGTGACCAAAAAGAGAACCGAATAAAAAAAGATAAAACTATATTGTCAGGAGTCCATGGCAAGATATAGAATGAAAGAACAAGACTCACCAGAGTGTTCAACCACTAAAGCACACCAAAATATCATCACCACAATCAAGAATAAGAGGGTGTTCGGATGGTTGGGTACTTGGGTCATTTTATATTCATCTCATTAATCAATTTTCTAACATTTTCCAATTTTGAAGTATCCATCCCTACAACTACTCTTTAAACCCAAACACCAACACACTTCAACTACTCTCCAAACCTAGTTATAAAAAAATGCAACAATTAACCTCTAACTCAGCTCTTTCTTACTTTACATTCACACAATAACCTACTATACTACTCTTAACTCAATAATTTTGACATTCTAACTCAAGAAATTTGTAAATATATAATACTAATTAGAGACAATCAAAGGCAACAGGATTACCTGGTGGTGCGGCGGCGCCGAGGAGGTGGACCGGCGGTTCTAGCTCAACTGAAAAGGTAGAACAACATCCTCCTCTTACACTCCGATTAGGGTTTGTAGCCGCCGGTTAGTAATTAGGGTTTTCGATTGGGGTAGAGGTTTCTGTCGGTTGGTTAGGGTTCTAGGGGAGAGGAGAAAGATTGAGTAATGAAGAACAGAGTAAAAGTGGCGGTAAGGAAGAGATCGATGTATTTTGGCTGAAAAATTTGGGGGGAAGAAGCTCAATTTTGGGGGAGAGATCGAAATGCTGAAAAATATATTAGTAGATTATTTTATTATATTTGTTAAAAGGTGCGATTCTATATTAAATGGTGCTAGATCCTTTCTTATTTGGTGGTTGATTTGTAAATGAAGATGTGATGATGCGGTGGTATACTTGAGCCGCACCATCAAAAAAAATCCATCGCACCAACAGTTGACTTGTGTACTAGTGAATCCACATCATACCTGGTACGTTACGAATAAGTGGGTAAACATCAAAATCGGTAAGTCTTCTAACCGAGTTTTTGGGAAAAGAGGCACTCACACGAGCACTAAAAAAATAAAAAAAAATAATTTTTAAACTTTGCTCGGCACGGGGCCGTGTCCGCTGGACACGGGGCTGTGTCCGCGCAACTGTCGGGATAAAACCCTCTTTTCACAACAGTTTCATCATTCCACACGCCCCGTTTCCCCGGAAAACGCTCGGGTCCAGGCGATTTTTCACAGATTTTCGACGTCTCCTCTCATTCTAACAACATCAAGGTATGATTCTATCATCATTAGTAGTTAGATTAGTTATTTGCATGTAGTTAAAACATCAAAAATTTGGGGAAAAATCTAGGGTTCTTGAAGTTCATCCGGATCAAACCTCAAATCTTTGTTATAATTTGTTAGCATTAGTTTAGATTAGTGTAATGGGAAGTAAATACACTTGTATTGTTGATAGATTTGCCCGATTTCTCACAAAAACCCCAAACCCTTGTTTTTGAACCGAAAAAGATAAAATTGAAAGGGTAAACGGTCTGTTTTGGGAAAAACGACACTTGGGGTTTCGTTTTCGGGGGAAACCACACCTACTTGGCCAAAAATTTTCAGATTTTCGGTACCGGGACGAAAAATGAAGTTTTTGAGTAACAGACGCCTGGACACGGGGTCGTGCCCACTGAGCACGGGGCCGTGTACAGCTCACTGTTTGCAGTTTCTTTCGAAAATCTCATTGTTTCGTGCTAACTTTTGGTGTATTCTTTCAGATGTCGCAGAAGTTCACAAGCTTCAACGCCAATGAACTCAATGCTAGGGCTAGATATGACATACTTCAAACAAGACCCGAAGAATACCCAAGGCAAGCATGCACGGATCTCTTAGCCATGGTGAACCAACTTGACCGGTTCAACAACCTTGTTACCGGACCACTAAGGGTTGCCCTAACCACTCGACTTCGATCGGTACACGAGTGCACTTTGGAGTTCTACAGTACCTTCACCTTCACTTCAAGGTGTGACCCGTTCGACAATGAGGGGGTTGCATTTCGATGTGGTGGGACTAGGTACTCGATCTCTATGGCGCATTTCGGGGCAGTAGTGGGGCTATATTCAGAAGAGGATTCGGGAAATGAAGAAAACACCGAGGGAATGCGAGAGTTGGACGAAAACGACCGCCAAGCCGCATGGGCTCAGATTGGTGATGGGTTTTACAATCCGAGCAGTACTAAGAGCACTAAGCTAAGGGATGCGCTCTATCGCTACATTCACAGGCTCCTTACTTACTCTCTTAGTCAGAGACATGACAGCAGCGGCGTTGTTGGGTTGAGAGATTTGGTAGTCCTTCACTGCATTCACACCCGCAGACCCCTCGATGTTCCATTTCTGCTACTCCAGAACATGCATCTGAACCGGCTTGCTCATGCACCAACCCCTATCTTCTACGGGGGATGGGTGTACTGCCTCTTCAAGCACTTTACGCGCATTCCTAGGTCTTTTGAAAGGAGCCCATGGTCAGGACGGGTTGATGTGCACATTTGTCGCGCCATGAACCTAATCTATGAGGCGGAAGATGGATCGGTGAGCTTTCAGAGGATGCAAGGCCATGCATGGAACCCACAAGAGGCGCTAGTCCTTCACGCTCCACCTCCCCAATACCAGTACCAACCCCACGGTGATCCGGGGCAGTCCTCCTCACAAGGAGGTGGTTTTCCTAACTTTCAGAGTTTACATGATCTTTTACAGGAAAACCTTATGTGCACCAGGAACACCTACAACCTTGCCAAAAACACATACCACAGGGTCGGAGCCATTGAAAGAAACATCACCGATATCCAAGACGACATCGGGAGCATCAGGGAGTATATGGCGGGTCATGGGGAAGGAGGTGATGACAGTGATGAAGACATGGACTAGGCGGGTGGAGTAGGAGTAGGAGTGGACGGTTGGTGAGCCCACAGGTTAATTTCTCTTTCTATTAAACAATTCCCGGCCTGCGAGCCGAAGTGTTGAACAATTTACTTTTCCTAACTTATTTTTATTTTCTGCTTTTGTTTTGTTTTTAACTTGATGGTTTGAATGTTTGATTTGGTAATTTAGGACGGTTGGTATTGTTTGGTGTGGTATTTACTGATAAAACAGGTACAAACGAGGCTTAGAGTGCTAAACATTAGTACTACTAAAGCCAGGACAGGGAAACCGGAGAAAGAAACCTGTTTTTCAGCCTTGCAGACAGTCCACACGGGGTCGTCTCTGGCCGACACGCCCCCGTGCCCACCTCCCAGGCCTGCTGTTTGTTTAAGTTTTCTGCAGATTTTTACCAAACACGGGGTCGTGCCCAGCCAACACGCCCCCGTGTTCAACTTCTGTAAGTTTTCGTTACTGGCACCTGAACACGAGGCCGTGTCCAACCAACACGGGGCCGTGTGCAGACTGTCAGTAACATAAAATTTTGCTTTTAACACCATTTTACACATTCAATCAACCTAAAAACTTATTTTTGGGACACATTGAGGACAATGTGTAAATTTAAGTTTGGGGGGGGGGGGGGATGCTAAAACCTTGAATTTTACAAGTCCTAATAACAAGCCTTACACAAAACTCTAATTGGAACCGCTAATCACCCCAAATTTTTTCCAAAAAAAATTTCATTTTTTTTACTTGTCTAAGTTTAAGTTGGGAATTCAAGTCTTAACAAGGTTATATTTTTACAAATTTACAATTGATAGCGTCGTGATAAAAAGAACCAACATAAGAAAATTATGAAAAGGCATGACAAACTTAGTTAAAATTCGATTATATATACTTGATCACATAAAAAACCCTTTTCCCACAAAAGTGAGTTTTGAGCCTTTAACGAGCATACAAATATATATCTTTACACTAAATGCTCATTTTTCGTTTCTTGTGTGAATAGCCGCTTGGTTCGTACGACTCTAGAACTTGCCACAACAATACATTCCCGGTCCTTACCAACTTAAACCCGAGTAAGTAAATGATGGAGGCATTAGGACTAACCATTTTTCATTCTACACCATTATTTTTCATTTTTTTTACCACCTACCCAAAATCCCCCTAGTTAACCCCTTTGAGCCTAAACCTTTTCATTTCTTAACCCAAAACAACCCTTTTTACCCACCTAAACCTTTTTATTTTTACCCTTTTTTTAGTAACAACGTTCGGTTCTCTTATGACTTCAAAAAAAATCTATATTTTTATACATTTTGATGAAACCAAATAAACAAACAAAGTTTATCAAAAATAACTTTGTTTGAACAATTCATCAAAATAAAATAAAAATATGAAAAAAAAATATAATAAAAAGTCTTTCAAACCGACGTTTGTTACGCCTTTCACCCTTTTTACTAACCACTAACCCAACCACCCACCTTTAGCCCAAGCCTAGCCCTTCACCCATAAAGTCCTCTTGATATTTACAAAGGTATATAGTTAAAAAGGAGGAGGATTGATTGCTTGGCAAGCTTATGGTAGGAGTAAGTTCCATGCCGCTCTCGAGTGATTCACTAAAAATACACCTTCGGCCGAGTGTTGAGTGATCCTCCGTGAGGTATGTGAACTTGTATATAAATAGAATTTTAGAAAAGGTATGTTATGCCCTAATAAGTAATTTATCTTAAGAAATGTTCTTAATCATGCCGAATAGGATTGTAAATAAATAAAAATAAAACGTCAATAAAGAATCTTGGAAATCCCGACACTTTATGACAAGCCCAAAAACCTTCTCTTCTACCCATTTCATTTGGGAGTGAATAAAGCCACATTATAAGGAGTTTTGCTTGAGGACAAGCAAAGATTCAAGTGTGGGGGTATTTGATATGCGCAAAATGCAACATATAAATTATATCAATTGTGGCATAAAACTAACCCTTATTAGTACTAATGTTGGAAAAAGTGTGCTTTTGTCTTCCTTTTGTATTTTCAGGATTAAATGAGCTCAAATTAACAAAAGAAGCAAAAAGACAGCTAAATCTAACATAAGTACAAGAAAAGTAATAAAAGTGGAATGCCCGACCCCTCAACAGCATCTTCCCAAGCAAAACTAAGAAAGCAGAAGACTGAACACGCCCCGTGCTCAGGAAGCACGGGGCCGTGCCCAAGAGGCAGCAGAAAAGACAAACCAATAGAAACTTCTACTGCCCACCACGGGGCCGTGCCCAGCGGACACGGGGCGTGGTCAACTTGCTGCAGGCGCATTTATTGTAATTGCGAATTACAATTAATGAGGAGAGAGAGTGTCAGATGGACACAGGGCCGTGCCCGAGCTTCTGTTCAGCCTATAAATAGGAGTGTTTGGAGCTCTTGCAACTCATCCCTTGGCACACCACCTCTCTCACACTTCACCCACCACCCACCACCACCATAACACCATCATCCCCCACCATCATCCATTGTCCGTCATAGAGCGTGTGAGTTGTCTTGGGATCCAAGATTGATCGTAAGAGTTCTTGACAATCAAAGGCCATGTTTTGCCTAAGTCTCTTACATCACTTGGTGAAGACAAGTGTTTAGTGTAATACTTTTTATTTTTAATCTTTTTGCACTTTTTAATTGGTTTTGTATTAATGACTTTAATTACTAGTTTCTTATGTTGAAGGTGATTCTTCCTTATCGTTTGTCCGTGGTGTCTTGACATTATTTTACTGTCTATATAAAATAAAAGATTTTCACCATTCATATCTCCACGGTCTATATGGAGGTATGTTGGCTACCTGGTCGGGGGTTAAGGGAACGGTTTGGTAAGAGTCTTGCCATTGTTCAGTGTATAGATCCTACAACGGACCTGGGTCAAATTTAGTAGGACCTCCTTCAATACCCAAAGGTAGTGGATGGCGGGGGTCCAAACTCTTTGATCCCCTCATAAGTTAAACTACTACTAAAACTTTAACCCAGCTATTTAGGACTATATCCCTGCTGACTCAGACTACTTAGCTGAGGGTAACGTCGCCTTCAAAAGAGGGGCCTACCACATTATGCATTAATAACTTAATTAATTATCTTTCAATAATCCGACCCTTTAGGATTGTATCCTTGCTGACTAAAACTGCTGGGTTGAGGGTAACGTCGCCTTCAAAAGAGGGGCCTGCTACAATAACTAAGATAATCTCTTAAACAAGTGCAAAAGTGCGAAAATAATCAAAGGTTACACTAACACACGAGTCGGATCCAAGTGATTCATCTTGTCTATCTATTTTTACTTTTATATTTATTTTCTGCATTTTAGTTAGTTTTATTTTCTTAGTTTAAAAATCTTTTTCCAACATTTTGATTTGATTAGACATTGAGGATAAACCGGTACAAAAAGCTCTTGTGTCCTTGGACGACCTCGGTATCTTACCAACACTATACTACGTCCACGATGGGTGCACTTGCCCATATGTGTGTTTAGTGTTAGTAAATATTGTGTTTTATAAATTTAAAACTTGGCTAAAAAGTGTAAAAGGGCTTAAAATACATACCTAAAAATATAACACACTTCACGCACATCATTTGCACCAAGAAGCCACTCCATACCAAATTTTAGTTGACATTCAACGGAATTAGCTAATATACGTTGTCATTTTATTTGTGACATAAATTCACCCTTAGAATTACTAACAAGTGTTGTGTTTTCCGTTGCATCGCGAATTTGGTTTTGGTTATGACTCAAAGCCGAACCTCCCCGTACATAGCCCTAAACTCACCAACCTAAGTGATATGAATCCCGCCGCATCGCGCTGAAAAGGACCAGAGACAACCTGTAATTTTTTAGCGATTTGTATGAATTTTTATATTATTCATTTAGATTGTGTGATTAAGAAAAGTTTTTTTATATCTATTTAGGTTGTACCATTTTGAGCTCTGAAGGATAGTGTATTCATGAATGTTACCATTAAAAGCATAACTGTTATTGCATATACCATTTGGTTTACATTTTCATGTTAAAGTTTGCTGATGGTTAAAACTTTTATGTGTTCCTTTTTTAATTTGGGGACAATCTCCATTATCCAAGCAAAGCGTCCGATCTAATGGCAATGAAGTAAGAAACGAAAGAAGAAAATTTGTCGTCATCAAGGTATGTTTAATTTCTCATTTATTGCATCTACATTGTGAATAAGTTTCTTGCAATAGAACTGTCCTATCTATGTTTCATTTACTATTTTTGAATATTTATTCATGCACCCTTTATAAAAATTAGAAGAAACTATAGTCGGACTACAATAAGATTTTACTACTCATTGATAGATGGAATATAAACAACCCCACTCGAATTTTAGATCTTAAAACTAACTCATCATATTTGAGCATTGAATTGAAGACATATGACCCTACATTAAGTTACATGTTGCTAGTATGGCTTTTATTAATATTAAACTTTTCATATAATCCTGAACTTTTTATTATCTATGGTTGACCTTTTCTGTGCAGGCATAGGCAAGACTAAACAAGAGTTTTGTTCTTTAAATCCAACTCTTCCGACTCAAGTGAGATTCTTAATTCTTTTACTACACAAGAATAACACATCTAAGTTATTTATTGATTGTTGTTCTAACTCTATTATTTTTCTATTGTCTGTGTATAGTTTATGAACAAAAGGGAAATATGTGCAAGAGCTAAGGACGGTTGTTATCTACAAGCTTTCCTAATACATCTGTTTCTTTTTTTTCTTTTTATGTTGTATAACAGTAATAATATGGAAACCCTCTTATATATGAGACTGAAAAACTTGATATATTCACGAGAGATTGAAAAGTTTAAGTATGTTGTTGAAGAGTGCTATGGTAAATGTTTGAGTCTTCATGAGGGTTGCCTAAATGGGTATTTAAAAGCCATTTAGGATTAACCTACCTAGCAAACATAATAATCAACCCTCACCTAGAACACTACCTATAGGTGTGTGTGTATGTATATGTATAATTTATATTTGTGTACATATATATGTGTATATACATGTTTATATATGTATGTGCATATGTATATGTATATATATACTAATTAAAAATAATAATTCGAGCCGAACCGAGCCGAGCGGACCTTTGCTCATGCTTGGCTCGTTTACAAACCGAACCGAACCGAGCAGAGCGGCTCATTTACAACCGAGCGTTAAATCGAACGAGCATTTTCTGAGCAATTTTCGAACGAGCGTCGAGCGAGCGACGAGCGACGAACGATTTGAACGGCCCTAATCAAGATGTTCAACGCAATTTCAAATTGCCAGAAGATGCTTGACAAAAAACAACATGTTCCTGGTGATGATGAGTTTAGTCCTTAAAAAAGTTTGGAAAGATACGAACTTTTGGTTTAAGAGAAGTAGATTGATAAAGACAACTATGCAAATTTAACAAATATGTGATTTCCACTTCATTATTTATTAAACAGTACTGAACTGATACCGTTAACATAGGGATGAGCTCGGTACTAACCAGTACCGAACCAATACCGTTAACGAAAATACCGGTTCCAAAATCCATAAAAATGGGTACCGGTACCGAAAATACACGGTACGGTTCGGTATGGGAAATTTGGTAGATGAAACGAGATTTGTTGGTAATGTTTACCAAACATGAATGGTTATCCACTTATAAGAAATCATATAAAAAAATTTCTTTTGTAAATATATTTTTTTTAACAAAACCCATAACCCGTGAAGTTCACGGGTATATAACCTAGTGGTATTATAATAATACCACTTGGTCGGGTATGAAATCATTTAATTGGATTGTGATTAATAAATTTACATAACCCGTTTTATTATCTGTCTTGTTTGATAACATAAACATTGGGGGTTAATTCGACCGTGTCCTGGATATCCTCGGCTCATTTCATTTGAAAATGGCCACGACCTATGCATGGGGTGTAGGCATACACCTGACAGATGCAAATGCTAAAATATATAAACCCACATGTTGGGAATAACTCCTTTGTGGGTTCTATAAGTGGTGAGTCGGTTAATCATGATCGGCTTCCAACCGGCCCCAATTGTACGACAAACATGTAAATCTGTATACAAGATTATCATTAAATAATTGTCCCAAGTTATAAATGATTTGTGCCATGTGCACTTAAATCAATTTTCATAAATGTTTTCAAAAGAGTCAATTAATTGTATTTACTAGTGTAAACTAAGGTATTTTCTAAAGATTGATTGACATGTACATCTCGTAATAGGCTGGAGCTATTAGGTGTCGTATAATAGGATCTTGCAAATCCCTAAGATACTTGAAGTCTGTTATTTTGTCTCTTTGTATTTATTTATGATCCGCCTGTGGATCTTATTACAATCCAGTCTGTATATTCTTTCATTCGGACACTTAGACATTATGGTTTGTAATAGTTTATTTACCAAGCCTTCCACTGTGCTATTATATTGTGTGTATTGACAATGATGATATCAACTACGTCACGATACTCCCCGCCGGGTCCACCGGTAATATGTGGAAATATAGGGGTGTGACACCTGCACAATGAAAACACACCGTGACTCGTAACCAAGAGGATAGCGTGGGGGTTGCTTCTTGTTACCACTCTCCAGCGTGAGAATAAGTATTTGTTTGGGAGCAAGATAAGTATTTAAGCAGTAATTGTGAGAGAGCAGATTAGCGTTACCTCAAACCTGGTCCGGGATGAGTACTTACAGCTGAAGAGTGAATGAGAAAGGCCAAAGGGCAGCTACATGGGCCTAGGGCCCGACTAACAACGTGTAGCCTTTTGTAGGTGTATCAGGAGCGCAGTCACGGGAACGTTGCGAGCACGCGGAGGTGCTGCCACATCCTGCTGGGGTTGTCAGTCTGTCTACCAACTTTTATGCATATGGGTTGGGCAGCTACGCATTGGGCGGTCAACTGACCGCTGTTGTTAGTGCTCGGGAATACCACTTGCTGGTTTGGTCACTGAAGTCAAAGTATCAGTTCCACGTGTATGACAATAGGATGCGGTTTTGGACTGCATCACTGTGTGCGGTAATCTGTGCACAAACTAAACATTCCAATTGCCGCTCTGTGCGCGCCCATGCATGACCGCAACCTGGAAATGTGTTTGACAGAAAGTGAATGTAGTAAACTACTATCATTCTTGGGAGTAATTACCGCAACCCTTGTATGTTGATGAAAACAACCATTTTCATACACAAGGTGAGTCTTCTTATCTTTCCCCGTGAGGGAAAGCAAACCGGGTTCACGCGTGCCCGCACGAACTAGGGGCAATGAGTCGGGTGATGGTCACTCGCACCCAAGCTTGGTGCGAGATTTTGTACCATACCCCTTCAAAACATGTTGCGTTGTGTAGCTCCTCAAGGAACCCAAGACCCTGCTTGGTCATGATGTTTTCAAGCATGTAGTCTTCCTAGTCTCCGTTGTTACATATAACGTTGACCATGTCTGTGTCTTCATCAAAATGCCATGATCTGATGACTAGGTGCATTTTTGCATTTGCCTTGTTTGGTCCAAATTTTCTAGGTAATCTTCTTATAAACGTATGTGTTTTATCATAGTGGTTATCAAGAGGGACGCCAAGTGCTAGGATCCCCTTCTGTACTTCTTCTTCCATGTTCAGTATAGCTTTGATTGTTTTAATAAACACTCTTCTTCTGTTGTCAAAACGGATCACGAATCTTCTGATTCTGAGGGTGTATCTCTATGAAACGATGGTTGCCATTTTTCTTCCTTTCAGGGTTTTTTTAAATTGGCGTTTTGTTTAAAGATGGGGTTTTAATATGATCAATGGAAGTGATGATGGAAGGGATGGTGACGTCATTTATATAATGATGTTTATGGTGCGTAGTTTAGGAGGGAATTTTTTGTAATAAATGTTAATAATTAACTTTCAATTACTATTTGTTCCATCTATCTGCTAAATCTGCAACGCGTTTTATTACTAAGGTTTGGCGTTTTTGTATTAATGGTGTTTTAGTCGTTTTGAATAGTGTTTTGCTCATTAGTTTGGCGTTTTGAATTAGAGCAGTAAAATGACTCTTTCACCTTAATGAAGCACGTTCCAAGGAATAAAGTTGATGTTATTTATGAAAAATGCCACCGCGCCAATCTAGTCCATAGATTGTTTTGATCCAACGGATGAGGGTCGTTCTCACTGTTTTTACACTTTTAGGCGTTTTCCCTAAATCCTGCCCCTATATGTATACATATATATACTTTACTTTTCTTTATAATTTTATGTTTTAAAAAATCTATATAATATATTAAATTATGATAAATAACATACATATATCATCACCGTAATAATATTTGATATATTTAAAAATGGAGTGAATTGCAAATTTTGTCCTTTATCTATATACACAATTTCAGGTGGTGTCATTTGTCTTTAAAATTGACGGGATTTATACTTAATGTTTCAAAATCTTACACGATTTATCCTTTATCTCTAATCCAGTTAATTTTAAATGTATAACTAAGTAAACACATTAAAACATTAAGTACAAAACTCGTCAGTTTTAAAAGTAAAAGACACCGTCTGAAATTTGGTATATAGATATAGGACAAAACTTGCAATTCACTCTTAAAAATATAAATATATGTCACACCCCGATTTCCACGTGTCTCACCAGTGGGCCTGGTGGGGGATTACCGTGACGATGTTGGCAACAATATAGTCAAACCACACAATTATATAAATGCACAGCGGAAGCTTAAGATAAATATATAAACTTCAACCTCTGGTTGTAATATCAAATGTATTACAGAAGTTGAATATATCCACAGCGGATCAAAAAGTAATAAATATTGTTCATTCAGATGCAGCATCGAGTTTGCGAGACTATGTACGATGCTTAGGACGCCTATACCAGCCCATTTCGTATAGTACCTGCACTTAATCTTTTTGGGGAAAATACGTCAGTTTACACTGGTAAATACATTCAACTGACACATTTGAAAATGTTTATTAAAATTGATTTGAATGCACAAGGCACAAACTCTTTTATAACTTGGGAAAATTATAATAATCTTGTGAACGTTTTACATGTTCTTTTATGCGTTCAGTAGCCCGGGTCGTGCCGGGTTAAAGATTTATAGACACACCACATTGCGTAAAACCGTAGTATAAAAACCAACGGCTACGTCTTTTAATTTAATGTCGACAATATATACCGGGTGTACGCCTACACCAGGATGTCGATGGTCGTGGCCATTTCGTAAAATGATGCCAAGGATATCCGGGACAACGGTCATTAAACCCCCCAAAGGCTTTTAAGAAACAAAACTGTTTAAATGAGCCGATCATATTATTTAATTAACCACCTAAGCGATGGAAGAATATAATGCTCAATCAAGCGGTATTAATATACCGTAACCCAAGCCCATATAGGGGAAATAAGTTAAAGTATTTACCTTTGCAAGTATATTTCCTTAATTTGGATTAAATCACCGATAGCTTTTACTGGGGCTCCTAATCTGGAACGAAGGTTTTAATTAACCTCTTAGAATCCTAACGAGTCGTTATAATGGCCGTAGCCTAGACCGGTTGGTTCCGATATATATAGATATGGTTTAATCGCGCGAAAAGGTGAAAAACCGAGAATGGAGTGTGATTCTGACCCAACAAGTTCAGAGACTTGTTTTATATGGGTTTATGGTTCACACTCTGGATTTTGGGGTTCAAATAATATAATTTGACCCGTATCGGTTAATTTATGAAAACTAGTTTCATAAGCCGAACCGTGCGCGCAATAGGCGAAACGGTTAATCATGAGAGTCGTACGCTTATTTCCTAAGTCAATATGCCTTAAAGAGGTTGTGGTATCAGTAGGATACCTTTCGTGATGCCCGTAACGAGTTTAAGTTAATATTATGCCCCGTAGGGGCTTTTCGGTCATTTTAAAGACTTTTAAAGAGCTTTTCGAGTTCTACTGGAAATCTGAGTTTCCCGAACAGCTTATAAAGCTTAAAATACTTTATTTATTATTTAAAATCAGTAGCAACTGGAATCGGGTCAAAAGACCTTGTAGAACTCATGTTTTGGCCAAAAAGGGCATATTCGGTATTTACCGAACCGTAGCCATAACCGCAGGTTATGAGCGAGGTAAAAATTATTAAACATCTTTAAAATTCCCAAAATATTATTTTAATACAGAGGGTAAAAGTTTTGGTGACGAAATCTTGGTTTAGATAGGTGTTATGCTAATTGCGCCGTTAATTACTAAAGTTTACTTTAAATGCGCCATTTAGCATAACTCTCATTCTAGACCTCGGATTGACGTGAAACTTTAAGGACATGCTTATAATTTGATAGGCAAGGTTCTGGTCTGTTCACGTGTCCGAAATACTCGTTTTATTTTCAAAATGGCGTTACGGCCAACTTTTAGGCGATTAACGGAAATGCGTAAAAGACTCGGATAACTCATGAACCGATCACAGAGGTTTATACCATCATGTAACCTGGTCCTAAGAGAGTCCTAAGGTATATCTATACCTCACTAAAACGGGTCAGAACTGAAGTCAATGCAAAAGTCAAACTTTTGCGACATTCGGCTCCGAACCGGTTCAATATAGCAAATGGTCGATTCAAACGAGCGCAAACAAGTTTATATACTTATTATCATGTTTCATGATTATCAAAACAGGTTTCTTAGTATGTACATTACAGATTATGCATAAATCGCTAAAATAGCTTTCTGTTGACTTTTTAACCGCACGTTTGACTCGATATTTGACATAGTTAGAGTGGTGATCAGGGGGAACCCTTTTAGAGGTTTATTACCCACATAATTACCTACTCAAAACTACTTTTGATCCGTCATAAGACTGAACCATTTGCAAGTTATTGTAATGACAACCGTTAGTTACGACGGTTGTGTTTATAAGCTATAACTATGGAAATGTATGACCAAAGTGGTTATGAACGACTTACAGAAGTGGTAACTTGCTTAGAGAGCAGTAGAGAATGCTAGAGAGCCCTTGGAATGATCAGATAGAAGAGTTTGAAGTGTGGTGAACTTATGAACCAAATGTGCTTATTTATAGTGTTCACAAGTCCTCAAGATCAACACAACTCAGTCTACATTTGATCATGGATCATGGGCAGGTGTCCCTAAGTGATATGGGTCGAGTAGGGGGCACCCATGCTCCATTAATTGGTTGTTTGGTCGTTCAAAGGCTCCAAAAGGCAAGATGTCACAACTTTCTGCATCTGGGCGTCTAATGCGGCCCGCATGGGAGTTCCATGCGTTTATAATGCGGGTCGCCTAAGATTTGAATATCAGGCGCGTAAAACAGGAGGCTCGCGGCCCGCCTACACTTAGGCTGTTACTTAATGCGGGTCGCGAGAGGCTTGGTTTCCAGAAATTTTAAATCTTTTGAAATGATTGCGAAATCCTGGTAATTAATAACGAAATCTTTCGTAATGATTTACCTGACCTTTCGGGTTTGAAGGGGTAACTTTGCGGTTTGGCCCTTGGTTAATTACAACTAAGGACCTCGTGTTATTTACCCGCGTTGTTAAGTCCCCGGTTAGTTTATTAATTATTCAGAAAGCCTTAACTTTCATTATTGACGCTTTTAACCCTTCTCATACGAATTCGAGTATAACTCTCTCATTTTAAGACGGAACTTCGCGGAATTTATACAGTATATTCTAGTGAGCGTATAATACTGTTACGAAGCCTTGGGAACGTTAAAGGGTCACTCAGAGGTATAATTAAACATGTTGACACAGTTAACCCCTGTAGCTCGTAATCTCTCACTTTCTTCCGCGTTTCGCCTCCGTACGATCTATGATTTATTCGTTTAAAGGTACAAGCATTATTTAGGGTTACTATACCGTATATTTACCCTTGTTGACATTTATAACCCTCGAATTTATATACTTTCAAGGTTTGTCAAAATTAGTCCTTTATTTAATATCAATGCCACGTGTAAACAAATGACACGTGTTAACACATTATTGGACACAAAAATTCGAGGTGTTACATCCTCACCCCCTTAAAATAAATCTCGACCCGAGATTTACTCAAATAAATAGGGGTACTTTTCTTTCATAGTGTCTTCGACTTCCCACGTATATTCGGGACCTCTACGAGCATCCCATTTGACCTTTACAATCGGTACGTGCTTTCTTCGAAGTTTCTTCACCTGTCGATCTTCAATCGACAAAGGTTTTTCTATGAACTTTAAGCTCTCATCTATATGCACATCTGTGTGTGGAATCACCAATGATTCATCGGCGAAGCACTTTTTGAGATTGCAGATGTGGAACACGTTGTGAATTCCATTGAGCTCTCCAGGCAAGTTTAATTTAAAGGCAACTGATCCGACACGTTCAATGACCTCAAAAGGTCCTATGTATCTCGGACTCAGCTTGCCCTTCTTGCCGAAACGCATCACCCCCTTCCAGGGTGACACCTTAAGTAATACCTTTTCACCCACTTCGAAGTGAAAATCCTTACGCTTTGGATCAGCGTAGCTCTTCTGCCTATCGCGGGCAGCCTTGAGACGTTCCCGGATCTGGACAAAGCTGATCCCAAGTAGTCCATCTCCATCATTGCATATGGCAATATAGAAAGTAAAGAGGAAAAGGCATGACCAGAAGAATTTGTCCGTCGTCTGGAAAACTATCTCTGGTCCTGATAATTGGACCTCTCCTACTTCCGCCCAACAAACAGGCGATCTACATTTCCTACCGTATAATGCCTCGAAAGGCGCAGCCTTTATGCTGGTGTGGTAGCTATTATTGTAGGAGAATTCTATCAGGGGTAGATTCTTATCCTAGTTACCACCTAAATCGATCGCACATGCACGAAGCATGTCTTCAAGCGTTTGGATAGTACGCTCACTTTGACCGTCCGTCTGTGGATGGTAAGCCGTACTGAAGTTCAAACGCGTGCCCAAAGATTGCTGGAAACTCTTCCAGAAGTGAGATGTGTATCTAGTATCCCTGTTGGAGATAATAGACACAGGTATGCCGTGTAAGGCTACAATCTTATCGACATAAAGTTGGGCTAACATATCGGAGCTATACGTCTCCTTGATGGGTAGAAAATGAGCTGATTTAGTCAGCCTATCGACTATGACCCATATTGTATCGTTTCCTTTCCTGGTTTTGGGTAACTTGGTTATGAAGTCCATAGTTACGCATTCCCACTTCCACTCGGGAAGTTCAGGCTGTTGTAGCAAGCCAGACGGCTTTTGGTGCTCGGCTTTGACTTGAGCACAAGTCAAGCACTTTGCTACGTGGGCGGCTACAGACTTTTTCAAGCCTATCCACCAATAATTTGCCTTTAAGTCTTGGTACATTTTGTCTGCACCAGGATGGACTGAGTATTTGGAACTATGGGCTTCCTGGAGGATAACATCTCGTAGTCCTCCATAAATTGAAACCCATATACGTCAGTTCAATCTAAGGATTCCATCCTTGCTAAGAGTCAACTGCTCCTCAGTTACTCCCAGCTTTTCATTAGGATAATTAGCTTCCAACATAGCCTCTCGCTGTGCAGCTAATATCCTCTCAATCAAATTGTTCTTGACTTCAATGCTCTTGGCATTGATTCGAATAGGTTTTACCCTTTCTTTCCTGCTTAAGGCATCAGCGACCACATTCGCTTTGCCGGGATGGTACCTGATCTCGCAATCATAGTCATTCAAGGTTTCCATCCAACGGCGCTGCCTCATGTTCAACTCCTTTTGGTTGAACAGGTGCTGGAGGCTTTTGTGATCAGAATAAATCACAAATTTAATACCATAAAGGTAGTGCCTCCACAATTTCAGTGCAAATACAACGACACCCAACTCCAAATCATGGGTGGTGTAATTCTTTTCGTGCACTTTTAATTGCCTTGAAGCATAGGCAATCACCTTGCCCTTCTGCATAAGCACACACCCCATGCCCGTGTGTGATGCATCGCAGTAAACTACGAATTCATCAGTGCCTTCCGGTAATGTCAACACAGGTGCGTTGCTTAGCTTTTGCTTCAGTATTTCGAAGGACTCTTGCTGCTTTGGTCCCCAAATAAACTTTTCTTTCTTCTTGGTTAGGGAAGTCAAGGGCGCAGCAATCCTCGAAAAATTTTCAATAAACCTCCGGTAGTATCCTGCTAATCCTAAGAAACTATGAATTTCGGTAGGCGTCTTTGGCTCTTGCCAGTTCATGACCGCCTCTACCTTAGCGGGATCCACTTGGATACCATGCTCACTCACAACGTGACCTAAAAACTGAACCTCTCGTAGCCAGAATTCACATTTCGAGAATTTGGCGTAGAGTTTCTCACGCTGTAGTAATTCGAGAATGCAACGGAGGTGCTTCTCGTGGTCAGCTTGGTTTTTGGAATATATAAGGATATCGTCGATGAAGACTATGACAAATTTGTCTAAATACGGCTTGCAGACGCGATTCATGAGATCCATGAACGCAGCCAGTGCATTCGTGAGCCCAAAAGGCATCACTAGGAACTCGTAATGACCATAGCGAGTCCGAAATGCTGTCTTATGTACATCTTCATCTCTGACCCTTAGCTGATGATAACCCGACCTCAAGTCGATCTTCGAGAAGTAGCTCGCTCCTTGCAGCTGATCGAACAGATCATCGATCCTCGGCAAAGGATATCTGTTCTTTATGGTAACTTTATTTAGCTCTCGGTAGCCGATGCACAACCGCATCGATCCGTCCTTCTTCTTTACAAATAGGACTGGTGCTCCCCAGGGAGATGAACTAGGTCTGATAAAACCTTTCGCCAGCAGTTCATCCAACTGGGTCCTCAGTTTTTTCATTTCCGTTGGAGCTAGCCTGTAAGGTGCTCTAGCTATCGGAGCCGCTCCAGGAATGATGTCTATTCTGAACTCCACTTGTCTATCTGGTGGCAAACCAGGTAGTTCTTCAGGAAAAACCTCGGGGTATTCAGAAATGACAGGAAGATCCTCGATCTTCGGCTTCGGTTCTTCAATTATCACCTGAGCCATGTAAATTACGCAGCCTCTGTTCAAACACCTAGAAGCTTTCAGCATAGATACGTCTTCGGGCAATCCGTACTGCGTATCTCCTTGAATGGTAAGCGATTCACCACTCGGAGTCTTTAGCACTATATGCCTCTTGCCGCAAATGATTTGGGCCTGATTACGGGATAACCAGTCCATGCCTAGGACTATGTCGAAACCCGCTAGTTTGAAGGGAAGTAGAGATAGAGGAAAAGAATGGTTCTTAATGGACATTTCACATCCCTCTAGAACAGCAGAGACGGTTTCTATCGTGCCGTCTGCTAACTCTACTTCGTATTTCGCATCAAGGGTTTTGATAGGCATATTTAGTAGTTGGCAAAATTTCTGGTCTACAAAGGATTTATCAGCGCCAGAATCGAATAGTACTCTTGCAAATATATTATTTACGAGAAAAGTACCTGTAAGCACGTTGTCGTTCTGGACCGCTTCCTTTGCATCCATGCGAAAAACTCTCGCATTTGACTTCTTGGTCTCTTCCGCCTTCTTGGCATACTTAGGGCAGTTACTCTTGATGTGCCCCTTTTCGTTACAACCATAGCAGGTTGCATCCTTGATTTTCTTGCACTCCACAGTCTTATGATCCTTGGACTTGCATAGTCCACAGGAAGGAGTCTTTGATTGCGACTGTGACTTCGATGCAAATCTACATTTCCCAGAGTGGGGTTTCTTGCAGATTTTGCAGTTGGGCCTTTCACCAGCTTGCCCATCTTTCTTTGTCTCAGCCCCTCTCTTGCCGTCACCGTTTCCACGGTGCTTCTTTCCAGATTTTCGTGAGGTATCATCCTCACGTTTCCTCTTCTCAGCCTCCTTGCTCCTTAGAGTCCTCAGACGGACAGCGTCTAAGGTGAGAGACAAGGAGAGGTCAGTAACTGACCTGAAGGTCGTCGGCCGAGAGGCCTTTACACTCGCCTTTATCGCGGGCTCTAAGCCCCCAATGAAACGGGCGATTCTTCGAGGTTCTGGTGTCACAAGGTATGGGACCAGACGAGACATTGTATTGAAACTCGTCAAATATGCCTGGCAGTCCAGGTTCGTCATCACCAGTGACACAAAGTCAGCCTCGATCTTCTCAACCTCATGCTGAGGGCAGTAGTTTTTCTTAATGAGAGCAATAAATTCCTCCCATGTCATCTTGTACAAAGCAGACTTACCAGATGCCTGCACCAACGCCCTCCACCATGCCAGGGCCTCGCCCTTAAATGACTGGGACACATACTTCACCACATCCCTCTCTGCACACCCGCTGATGTCCACAATAGTGTCCATCTCATCTAGCCAGGTGATACAATCCACAGCACCTTTCTCCCCTGTAAATTCCCGGGGCTTACACGATACAAAGTATTTGTAGGTGCAACCCTTGGCATTTGATGCATCAGTATATTCTCTATCGCGGTGAACGCTGTTCTCAGTGGACGAGTGTTTGTCGTCATCTTTCTTGGGTTGAGAGCGTGGTTTGGAGTGTGTCTTTGGTTTAGAGGGTGGTTTTGACACGGTTCTGCCTTGGGACTCAGTATATTGACGATCAAGAGCTGCCTGAACAGCATTGTCAATTAGAGCCTTCAGTTGTGCGCCTGTCAAATGCACTGGCGTATTGTCGTAGTCATCTCCATTAGTATGGCTATTCTCTCCGTTGGGATCCGCCATTGTAACTTGAATCTGTTACAGAAGATAACAAAATTTTATTCAGGAGATTATTATATAATTGTCTTTTATGACAATTTGTCAACCATGGTACAGAGACCATATTTGGTTAACTTATTATTTCATTACATATTAGGATTTGAATATATCCTATTTCAGCTATATAAATAGTATTGGCGGCATAAAGCCTAATCACGAGGATGTTTTATAATTTTAGCCGAGATTTCAGAGAATCAAAGGCATAGAGATTTGAACCGTAGTTCTTTTATCTCTTTCTGACAGGGAGTCATAGACCACCACTGCCTTTTGTCGTTATAAGACAATTATTACGGCCCATAGGCACTACACCTCTAATGGATGTTTTAATATGGTTGGCCCGTAGGCACTACATCTCTAATGGATGTTTTAATATGGTTGGCCCGTAGGCACTACATCTCTAATGGATGTTTTAATATGGTTGGCCCGTAGGCACTACATCTCTAATGGATGTTTTAATAAGGTTGGCCCGTAGGCACTACATCTCTAATGGATGTTTTAATAAGGTTGGCCCGTAGGCACTACATCTCTAATGGATGTTTTAATAAGGTTGGCCCGTAGGCACTACATCTCTAATGGATGTTTTAATAAGGTTGGCCCATAGGCACTACATCTCTAATGGATGTTTTAATAAGGTTGGCCCGTAGGCACTACATCACTAATGGATGTTTTAATAATACTGATCACCTTCATTGGTGATTTAACCCACAATTTATAAATCATTTAGTTGGGTTTTGAAATCCTTAAAGGATTATTGGGTAAGAATGACGTGCGTGATTTTAACGAATCACATCTGCCATGATTGTTAACATGCGTACAGAGGTTAACAGGGAATCAGAATCTTTTCAATTAGGTCGTACCATCTTGACTGGATCTTAAAAGACACCAAGCTAGGTTTCACCTTTTAAGATTCTTTATCTAGGCAGATCAATATAAAAGGAATGGTTTTGATTTATTTTATACATATTAAAACAAAACTCATAACATACATTCCATAATCTCAAATACAATTACATATTGCCCTAAACGGGTCTTTCAAATAGTACATACCTCCTTAGAGGTATAAAATAAGTGTCAAGTCCACGCAGGGACTAATACAAGATAGGTGTCCATGCAAGGACTTAAAAGATAAGTCCACGTAGGGACTGAAATACGATAAGTGTCCACGCAGGGACTTATTTCAAAGTAGAAATTACATTAGTACAACTATTAAGGGCTAATGGTCACGTTTCTTCTTTTTGCCCTTTAGTAGGTTCGCCAAGCCTTTGAGAAATCCTCGGTGGCTTTTCTTCTCTTCCTCGAACTCCCTATCCACACGATCTAGTCGATGGAGTATTTCTTCGTGTTCAGGAGGAGAGAAACGTGGTTGTGGCGCCTGATGCGGAACTGGAGGTCTGGGAGGTATTGGATACCCATGAGCTGAGTAGTCCGGTGGTCCCATGTTTCCATGTGCTCCGTCAGGGTAGCGCGCATTATATCTTGCCGACACCACATAAGGGTCGCGCTCATAGCCGTAGTTGTATTGTGCTTGTGATGGTTCGAACGGGTTGTAAGCCGTTGGACCCGTGTAAGCAGGTATGGGTTGGTCATACCCAAATGGTGGCGAATTTTGTGCAGCTGGTGCGGAGTTCGCCTCATGTATAGGACTTGAAGGTCCTTCTTCTTGTAGTGGCGGATAGTGGCTACTACTAGAATGTCAAGGAGTGCTGAAGTGGATACCCCCTCCTCCTCGTGTAGACATACGAGCATTTGTCCTCCTACGCCTTGGCGGATCAGGTATTACTGGTTGCGCCGGTGGCGGAGGTGGTGGCGTAACTGCCACAAAGCGTGAATCCTCAGAGGGATCCTGTGGATGTCGTGGTTGTTGAGATGTCTGTTGAGGTGGCGTGTAGTACCACTCATGTCGGTCGAACAACGCTTGGAAACTGTCTGGTCCCTGGTAGGGTGTGCCATGGAAGGATGACCCATCAGAGACTTCTATCGGATGCGTGGGCGTACCACGCGCAGGTTCAGTTGGATCAGTATCTTCATCCATATGGTCCTCGGAGAAATGATCTTGTGGCCCTAGTGGAACAAAACCTGAAGGTTCCTGTATGTAGTCAGCTGGATTAAACTGACCTATGTAGTAGGGAGTAGGGTCGTCGTAATTTCGGTGCGATACCGAACGTTGTAGAGGTATGAAGGAAGGTTGTGGGTTGTTGGGATCATTCTCTGAGTTTGGCCCAAAGGAGTGCCGGTAGGATGGCGTCGAGCTGTGCGAGGTGGAATGCCTCGCGGGTTCGTAAAGATCTCTACGTTGTTGTGGCTCTTCGCTCCGTGTCATCGAAGGATGTCTTGTACCAGATGGTCCAGCTTCGTTATCGTGATGCGTCACGACTTCTCCTCTGCCTCTTCTTCCCCTTCCTCTTCCTCGGAATATAACAGGTGGCATTTTCCTGCTTTATAAAACTTTAAATTCCAATAATAAAAGAAAAGACAAAATTGGAATAACAATTCGAATTTGTCCTAAGTTCTTGTCTAGACTCAAGTATGTGCAATTGTGTCATTGAGATTAAACACAATAGGATAGTGTTTAATTCACTCAATGTTGGCTCTGATACCAACCTGTCACTCCCCGATTTCCACGTGTCTCACCAGTGGGCCCGGTGGGGGATTACCGTGACGATGTTGGCAACAATATAGTCAAACCACACAATTATATAAATGCACAGCGGAAGCTTAAGATAAATATATAAACTTCAACCTCTGGTTGTAATATCAAATGTATTACAGAAGTTGAATATATCCACAGCGGATCAAAAAGTAATAAATATTGTTCATTCAGATGCAGCATCGAGTTTGCGAGACTATGTACGATGCTTAGGACGCCTATACCAGCCCATTTCGTATAGTACCTGCACTTAATCTTTTTGGGGAAAATACGTCAGTTTACACTGGTAAATACATTCAACTGACACATTTGAAAATGTTTATTAAAATTGATTTGAATGCACAAGGCACAAACTCTTTTATAACTTGGGAAAATTATAATAATCTTGTGAACGTTTTACATGTTCTTTTATGCGTTCAGTAGCCCGGGTCGTGCCGGGTTAAAGATTTATAGACACACCACATTGCGTAAAACCGTAGTATAAAAACCAACGGCTATGTCTTTTAATTTAATGTCGACAATATATACCGGGTGTACGCCTACACCGGGATGTCGATGGCCGTGGCCATTTCGTAAAATGATGCCAAGGATATCCGGGACAACGGTCATTAAACCCCCCAAAGGCTTTTAAGAAACAAAACTGTTTAAATGAGCCGATCATATTATTTAATTAACCACCTAAGCGATGGAAGAATATAATGTTCAATCAAGCGGTATTAATATACCGTAACCCAAGCCCATATAGGGGAAATAAGTTAAAGTATTTACCTTTGCAAGTATATTTCCTTAATTTGGATTAAATCACCGATAGCTTTTACTGGGGCTCCTAATCTGGAACGAAGGTTTTAATTAACCTCTTAGAATCCTAACGAGTCGTTATAATGGCCGTAGCCTAGACCGGTTGGTTCCGATATATATAGATATGGTTTAATCGCGCGAAAAGGCGAAAAACCGAGAATGGAGTGTGATTCTGACCCAACAAGTTCAGAGACTTGTTTTATATGGGTTTATGGTTCACACTCTGGATTTTGGGGTTCAAATAATATAATTTGACCCGTATCGGCTAATTTATGAAAACTAGTTTCATAAGCCGAACCGTGCGCGCAATAGGCGAAACGGTTAATCATGAGAGTCGTACGCTTATTTCCTAAGTCAATATGCCTTAAAGAGGTTGTGGTATCAGTAGGATACCTTCCGTGATGCCCGTAACGAGTTTAAGTTAATATTATGCCCCGTAGGGGCTTTTCGGTCATTTTAAAGACTTTTAAAGAGCTTTTCGAGTTCTACAGGAAATCTGAGTTTCCCGAACAGCTTATAAAGCTTAAAATACTTTATTTATTATTTAAAATCAGTAGCAACTGGAATCGGGTCAAAAGACCTTGTAGAACTCATGTTTTGGCCAAAAAGGGTATATTCGGTATTTACCGAACCGTAGCCATAACCGCAGGTTATGAGCGAGGTAAAAATTATTAAACATCTTTAAAATTCCCAAAATATTATTTTAATACAGAGGGTAAAAGTTTTGGTGACGAAATCTTGGTTTAGATAGATGTTATGCTAATTGCGCCGTTAATTACTAAAGTTTACTTTAAATGCGCCATTTAGCATAACTCTCATTCTAGACCTCGGATTGACGTGAAACTTTAAGGACATGCTTATAATTTGATAGGCAAGGTTCTGGTCCGTTCACGTGTCCGAAATACTCGTTTTATTTTCAAAATGGCGTTACGGCCAACTTTTAGGCGATTAACGGAAATGCGTAAAAGACTCGGATAACTCATGAACCGATCACAGAGGTTTATACCATCATGTAACCTGGTCCTAAGAGAGTCCTAAGGTATATCTATACCTCACTAAAACGGGTCAGAACTGAAGTCAATGCAAAAGTCAAACTTTTGCGACATTCGGCTCCGAACCGGTTCAATATAGCAAATGGTCGATTCAAACGAGCGCAAACAAGTTTATATACTTATTATCCTGTTTCATGATTATCAAAACAGGTTTCTTAGTATGTACATTACAGATTATGCATAAATCGCTAAAATAGCTTTCTGTTGACTTTTTAACCGCACGTTTGACTCGATATTTGACATAGTTAGAGTGGTGATCAGGGGGAACCCTTTTAGAGGTTTATTACCCACATAATTACCTACTCAAAACTACTTTTGATCCGTCATAAGACTGAACCATTTGCAAGTTATTGTAATGACAACCGTTAGTTACGACGGTTGTGTTTATAAGCTATAACTATGGAAATGTATGACCAAAGTGGTTATGAACGACTTACAGAAGTGGTAACTTGCTTAGAGAGCAGTAGAGAATGCTAGAGAGCCCTTGGAATGATCAGATAGAAGAGTTTGAAGTGTGGTGAACTTATGAACCAAATGTGCTTATTTATAGTGTTCACAAGTCCTCAAGATCAACACAACTTAGTCTACATTTGATCATGGATCATGGGCAGGTGTCCCTAAGTGATATGGGTCGAGTAGGGGGCACCCATGCTCCATTAATTGGTTGTTTGGTCGTTCAAAGGATCCAAAAGGCAAGATGTCACAACTTTCTGCATCTGGGCGTCTAATGCGGCCCGCATGGGAGTTCCATGCGTTTATAATGCGGGTCACCTAAGATTTGAATATCAGGCGCGTAAAACAGGAGGCTCGCGGCCCGCCTACACTTAGGCTGTTACTTAATGCGGGTCGCGAGAGGCTTGGTTTCCAGAAATTTTTAATCTTTTGAAATGATTGCGAAATCCTGGTAATTAATAACGAAATCTTTCGTAATGATTTACCTGACCTTTCGGGTTTGAAGGGGTAACTTTGCGGTTTGGCCCTTGGTTAATTACAACTAAGGACCTCGTGTTATTTACCCGCGTTGTTAAGTCCCCGGTTAGTTTATTAATTATTCAGAAAGCCTTAACTTTCATTATTGACGCTTTTAACCCTTCTCATACGAATTCGAGTATAACTCTCTCATTTTAAGACGGAACTTCGCGGAATTTATACAGTATATTCTAGTGAGCGTATAATACTGTTACGAAGCCTTGGGAACGTTAAAGGGTCACTCAGAGGTATAATTAAACATGTTGACACAGTTAACCCCTGTAGCTCGTAATCTCTCACTTTCTTCCGCGTTTCGCCTCCGTACGATCTATGATTTATTCGTTTGAAGGTACAAGCATTATTTAGGGTTACTATACCGTATATTTACCCTTGTTGACATTTATAACCCTCGAATTTATATACTTTCAAGGTTTGTCAAAATTAGTCCTTTATTTAATATCAGTGCCACGTGTAAACAAATGACACGTGTTAACACATTATTGGACACAAAAATTCGAGGTGTTACAATATATTATAATATTAATCTTAAAAAATAATTTTGTATTTCATAACAAATAAATATGAATAATGCCATCAAGACATATATTTAAAATGAAAAGTTTATTTTTCAAACAATAAAGTTACAAGAATAAAACATTATTAAAATATAGTTAAAGGAAAATAAATATAAAACTTAAAAGTTTTCTGGTATATATTTTGGATAAAGGGTATGTAGTTTTGGGTAATCGGGTCGGGTATCATTTAATCACATACCCACAAACTATTTTTTTCCATACCCATACCCGGCCTAGTACCCGTCGGGTATCGGGTATACCCATTCCAAATGCTTCGGGTTTCGGATATACTCGTTGGGCTCGGTATTTTTGTCATTCTAGGTTCCTTGTAGAATGTTCTATTTTTCAAACCAACAACGACGTCATTTTAGATATGTATTTTTCAAACAACAAAGTTATAAGAATGAAACATTACTAAAATATAGTTAAAGAAAAATAAATATAAAACTTAAAAGTTTTCTGGTATATATTTTTGGTAAAGGGGTATATAGTTTTGGGTAATCGGATCGGGTATCGTTTAATCCAATACCCACAAACTATTTTTTTCCATACCTATACCAGGCCTAATACCCGTCGGGTATCGGGTATACCCGTCCCAAATGCTTCGGGTTTCGGGTATACTCGTCGGGCTCGGGTATTTTTGTCATCCTAGGTTCCTTGTAGAATGTTGCATTTTTCAAACCAACAACCACGTCATTTTAGATATGTGTTTTTCAAACTAAAACCCGATAATTAGTACTTCAAATTATGCACGGTTCGATTAACTTTTAGTCTTTTACGGTAGTCGACTAGTTGGGCTCTTGTTGAGTGGGCTTAAACGGCTTATACTTTTGGGGTTCAGCCCATTTGATATGAGCGCGTGAGACTGTGAGAGACAGTGATGATGGGATATGAGAAGTGATGATACGGTATAATATAAGGTGGGCCACAACAATCTGTTGATTTGATATTAGAATCTTGATGGGTGGCGCGTGGTGATTAAACAGTATGGGAGAAGTTTAGCAATTAGCATCCAACAGGGCCCAGGATCTAACCCAAAGCCCATTATCTTTGTCTTCTTTATATACCATCATCTCATATCCCCACCCCCTTGAAATGACCATTTTTATTTTTCACTTTTTTTTTTTAAACTTTTTCGGTTTTTCTTAATTCTATGTCCACCACAATCAACTATTTTGTAATTTCCAATTTTTTTTATTATTAAGTAGTAAAGGATCCAAATTTTCTGATAAATAGATGTTGCCTTAAAGGTGCACAAAACCTGTTTTTTTAGAATTGGAACCGGGTAGGAATCAGGTCCGGTTTGGTCAACAATGTTAACAACGGGTTTTGGGCATGTTTGAGTTTTTGACTGGGTTTTGACTAGTTTGGCTGAACTTTTTTTGGGTTTTGGCTGGTCCGGGCCGGAGTTTTGACTGAGTGGAGATAGAAACCGATTTCGGTGGTTCCGGGGCGGTTCTTTTTCTAAACCCAGGCCTAGAACCATTTGTACATGCGAGTCGCGTAAGTTAGGAACCGGTTTCAGGTTGAGTCAGAATCAGGTTTTCTTGTGCCCCTCTCTGTTGATTAGTGCAAATGAGTTGAGCTGCGCCGTGGTCAACTACATTTGATTTGTATACATAACATTATACACATTATTTAGTTATTTTTATGGTTATATACCGAACAATATATTATATTATGGAATATATTGTTGGCCTATTAAAAAGACACATGCATGCAAGATGGAGGTAGCATAGATGAAGATGTTGCGCTGGATGTGTGGGCACACAAAGTTAGACCATATAAGAAATTAGGCTCTTAGGGAAATGCTAGGGGTAGCTAGCATATCAGGTAAGATTAATGAGGGGAGATTGAGATGGTTTGGGCATGTGAAGAGGAGGCCGACGACAGAACCAGTTAGAGTAGTGGAGGCCCTTTGTGTGGAGGGTAGGAGGAGTAGAAGAAGGCCCAAATTAACTTGGGATGAGCAGATTAAGCAAGATTTGCTAGAGTTGCACCTTTCTGAGGACATCGTCCAAGATAGGAGTTCATGGAGATGTAGGATTAGGGTTAACGATTTATAGGAGAGGGTACGGAAGTGGGTGGGTGTATGTGTGCACCCATCTGAGCTTTTTAGGTTAGGGGTTAATATTTCCTACTTTTTAGGTGGACTTTACATTGTGATTTCTTATCATGTGTGTATATGTTTCTATTCTACTATGTTACTCTGCCACAACGTATTTTGTGACCGGTAGATTTATATTGCTATATGTCTTTTAGATTGTGTGCATGCAGTTTGGTTTCAATCCGGGGGTGTATTTGGAAGCAGTCTCTCTATCCATATGGATAGAGGTAAGATTTGTCTACATTCTACTATCCTCAAACCCCACCAATAGCTGGGATTTACTTGGTATTGTATTGTTTTTTTTCTTTGAAAGACAACATATCATTGAAACCGGCCGACTAGCAAGCGACTAGATGGCAAAAAAACTTACAAAACAGAAAGAAGCAAAGAACATAGCATTACAAAAAGTCAAACTCCGGCAAACAATTCTTGCTATCTTTATATAGATAGGAGGCATGTTTGGGCTCATTAGTATTGCAAATTAGGTATACGAAGCTTGGGTTCGAATTTGTTTATCGAATAAAGTCAAAGTTAGTTTTAAGCGTAGGCTCATGCTTTTTAAACTTGGCTCCATGGAACATCTTATTATTAATTCTACTAAACCCTTTAATTTTTTCAAACGATATTGGCTATCATTTAAATATATAAAAACTCACGTGTAATATTACATGATATGACTCGGACTAGAAATGAATTTGTGATATGTTGCTACACAAGAGGCATTTGATGAAGAATCTGATTTTTTTTTTTGGTAAATAAATTTAAATTGTGTAAACAAGCTACAAGATAAAATCCCTAAGAAAAATAACAAAACAACTCAAGATTATGAGGTATCTTATGAAATTATCTAAAAGAGTTTAAGCTCGGATTGATTCGACTTTTTTTAAGCTAATACGAAATAGCTAATGAGCAAATCGGTTAGTATTTCTTACTCTTTGACAGCGCGGGCCCGGTTAAGACAACGTAAGTCTGGGCAGACTTGGCTAGGGCCGCCGATTAGGCGGTGTGACATTGGGTCACTCAAAAAGAAAGTCAGCGTTCAAAAAAAAATAATATGGATTAATTATCATTTAAATATAAACATCTCATGATGCGTCCTCTCTTTTGATAAGGAATAAGTTTTTTTTAATTATTTTTTATAGAGTAAACTGCAATTTTACCCCCTGGGGTTTAGGCCAATTGGCACCCTAACCCCCCTAACGAAATAATTGCAATCCCCCCCCCCCCCAACGTTGATATTATGTCGCAATTTTACCCCCGGACCATGTCAACGTTAATATTACCATTAGTGTATGTTGAAATGTCCATACTGCCCTTTGTCTTCCTCATTTAAGAAGCATACCCCAAATTCATTCTGCCCTAAACGCTGTTCAACCGTTCTCACCCAATAGTTCAATCGCCCCCCAAATCTGCAAGCCCTAAATTAATCGTTGTTGCTGAACATGTCTACCTCTTCTTCCTTTGTGCTTCGATCGAAGGAGACAATGGGCAAAACTCAAGCTTCATACATTATCTGTCCTTGTGGTGGGGAAACAGTTTTCAAACAATCAGAATCCAAAGCTAATCCTGGAAGATGGTATCTTCGATGTGCAAGTGAATTCTGTTTTATGCTTATTGAAACTACTTCTGTGATTATTACGAGTTGTGGTGTTGCTTATGATGTCCGATTATAGGTTAGAGGATGTGGATTCCTCAAATGGGCTGATGTTGGTGAAGAACAGTGATGTCCGATTTGTCGAGAGGTAATGGCTGCTTTTGTTAGTGCAATACGTCTATTGACTTCGTCTTGTATCATGTAATGTAATAGGATAGGATAGAATATTGAGTGCACGAGGTTCGAGAAACGAAAAGTGGTGATTTAACGAGTAGGTCCGCTTATATGGACATAGTCCATATAAGCGAACCACACACATCACACAGGTCCGCTCATATGACATGGTCACATAAGCGAACCACAAACACTATATATAGTGCACAGGTTAGTTCATTTGGCACGGATCTGAAAGTGTAACGAAGTGCTGCCAAATTGCTTCCAGGTTGTAAACATTGTCAAGAATCAATATAAGAAGCATTATATTTAGTTTGAGCGTCTGATTCACTGATTCCGCATTTGAATTAGATAAACGACTCTTCTGATCGACTCATTCAGGGTCAACGACGATCCAACAAGTGGTATCAGAGCTCAGGAGGAAGAGTTTAGCTCAAATTGGATCCGTTTTCTGTCTTCTACACCTTCTTTTTAGATTTGGACAAGTTTCCACGGTTAAATTTGGACAAATTTTTCACAGAATGTGTAATAGTGGATAATAACAAATCCTTGAAACTTTCAGACTAAAATTCGAACTAAAAATGGACAAAATGGACAAAATACCTTTCGATTGTAGGTCCGCTCTTTTGGACAGTAGATAGGTCCGCTCGTGTGTTAACATAGATTCGCTCCAAAAGGTTCGCCTATTGTGTCACATTTAGACTATGTTCGCTCAAAAGATTCGCTCGAAATAACCTGTTAAGTTCGCTTTTACGGACAGTTCGCTTATTTGGACAAGTAGATCCGCTCATAAGAACAAGTTAGGTCCGCTTTTTCATACATTCTAGGTCCGCTTGAACAAACAAGTGCAGGTTCGCTCGAACGAACACTTAACAGGAGGTCCGCTTGAACAGTTCAACAAGGTTCACTTATCTGTCCAATAAGGGTTCGCTCTTTTGGTCAAAGTTGTTGGTCCGCTCATTTGTCCAAGTTTGGGTTTCGCTCATTAGTGCAATCTGATTTCGCCCAAGTATTTCCAGAATTTCAAGACATGGCTAATGATGATCATGATGCCTGGTGGCGAAGAGATAGTGCAAGATGGGAAATTAGAAAGTTGAATGAACCATTTCAAGAAGCACAAAGAGCCAAGAGATGGAATGAAGAGTTGGAGTGTTACATGGATCCACTGGGAAATCCAGTACTTGATCCGTCAAAAGTGGATTTTGATGCTGTAACCAATTTGTTTCCAAGTGAGGGAACTTTCAACACAAGAAGGTTATCTGATAAACAGTATTTGCCAAATTTGGAGAAAAAGATAAGAGAAGTTTGTTTAGCAAGTCTACCGAAGGTGGTAGAATTCAAGAAGAGAACAGATGAAAGGGTGAAAAAGATGTTTGAAGATTGGAAAAAGGAAGCCTTAGGAAAGGTTAAAGCTGATGCAGATAAAATTGAAAAGAGTTTGAAAGTTAAATCTGAAAAAGATGAAGAAGTTTCAGAAGATATTTCAGAAAGAGCTCCAGTTTTTGATCATTCATGCTCATCTGACGAAGAGTGTGATAATGATAGCAAAAAGGCCGATAATGAACAGATTCTGGAGTCACGCTTGAGTTGTGAAAAGCTGAAATCTGAAAATGATAAACTGTTAAATGATTTGAATAGTTTATCATCAGAAAACAAAATTTTGAAAGAAAAAGTTAAAAGTGAAAATGAAAAGGTTTCTTGGATCAAATTAGAAAATAAAATTTTAAAAGAAAAAGAAACAGAATTTCAAGATCGAATAAGAGTTTTGGAAAATGAGAAGTCTGTTTTTGAAAATGTTAAAATTGAAAATGAAAAATTAATCAAGTCACATCTTGAAAGAATATCTCAGCTTGAAAACGAAGCTGAAAATTCAAGAAACAAGATTGAGGAACTTGAAAAGAAATTGAAAGGTTTTGTGACTTCATCGGATAGTTTGAAGTTTTCATGTCCAAAACCAATCAATTCTGTTCCAATAAGTGACAATGTCACAAATTTTAACAAGGTCAAAACTGAAGATTGTGATGACAAATCTGATGATGAAAAAGAAAAGGTAGAAAAAAGAAAAACATTTTTGAAATTAAATGAAATGTTTAAAAATACTGTTTTACATTCTACTGAGAAAGGTGAATGCTCAACGCAAAAACCTGTTAAGAAGAATGCAGAACAGAAACAAAAAGATAAAAATTTGAAAAGTTCTAAAAAAGAAAATAAAAGCTCATCAGATAAGTCATCCAATCATTTTAAAAAATCACAAAAATTTAAAAATGAAAACTCACAAAATGTTGGTAATAAGTGGTGCAGGTTTGACCACAGTGCTCAAAAGACAAATCCAGCATTGAAGAGGAGAAATGAGTATAACCAAGCCAAACAATGTTATGATATGAAGGTTTGGACTGAAAGAAGTGAATGGTATGATAACAGAGTGTGCTACACCTGTGGTGTTAGAGGACACATTGCTGTTAATTGTCAAAATTGGAATTATGAAACAAGACGGTGCTATGAATGTCATATCAGAGGACATATTGCCAGAGATTGCCCAAGGAGTTCGATGAGAAGATCGAGGGTTGAATCTCAGAAAATGGTGAAGAAACCAGTCAATGTCAAGCCCAAAGAACAGAAGGTTCAAGAACCTAAAGTTCAGGAAGCAAAAGTAAAACTTTCTCAGGGGCAAAAAGACATACTGCGAAGAAAGAGGAAGAAGGCCAGAGAGTATCTGGAGAAGATTTTGTCCTCGGGTTCTTCGGTTGGTAAGAATAAGAGTTCTGATGAATCGACTTCCTCGATTGCACAGTCAAGCAAGACGGTTTCATCAGATACAAATTTGAGGACAAAGGAGAAAAAGGAGAAAAAGAAAAGTGCCGGCGATGAATCTGACAGATCAAAGTCAGACAAGCCACACTCAGGCAATGAATCTGATTCCACAAAATCAGAAGAGCCACAACTTGAGGTAAAAAAGGAAGAAACAATTCCTTTAATGAATGATAAGGATTTTCCACCATTACAAGCCGCGAACCAAAAATCAAAAGGTGTTGATACTGGAAAAATGTTTAATAGTAATGTTAAACATATTTTTAGTAAGATGGCTGATGGTAAGGAAAAAGGAGTAACAGAATTTTATGAAGAAAAGAGAAAAGCTCAAAATACGCCTAAGACTGGTCAGGCTTGGGTGTCAAAATTGGTTGGTTAAAATTCTGACTTGCCGGAGTTCCCAGGTTGGTAAGTGTGGAATAGGTATCGGCATCTTTCTTGAGAAATTCACAGGTTGGTAACTGTGATATTTCGGGTTACAAAAGACTAATCAAGGACATTAAGTTGTACTTGATTTCTCTTTCCGTCAAGTAATTAAAGGAAAACAATGTGATGAAAGAACCTCGAATTTGTGAAATGACACACAAAACTAATTTTCCGGAAAAACCATTTTGATTAAAACAAACTTAAGTGTTTTGAAATCATAATGGGGAAATTGTTTGTTGTTAAGTTTGTTTGAATAAGTGTTGATGGGACTACGCCGAAACCCTCACAGCTGAACAAACATGATTACTGTCACAGATTGAGAAACGGTTTTCTAACTGTCAACATCAATGTGTTGTAAATCATGGGGGTAATTACTGCTTTTAGTATGATTCAGTGCATGATTAGCAGAACATGGATGGCGAGACAAAGCTATCAATATCGGGTTGTCAAATTTTTAATGATTTTGCATTTTAGGGGGAGAAAAATTGTTAGAAAATACAAAAACATTAGAAAATTTGAAAAAGCCAAAAACATGATAAAATTCAAAAATTTTGAGTTTTACGTAAAAAGAGGAAATGATAGTACATCAGTAGACAGTTACAGTATGCTAAAGAAATGTAATGATTAAATAGCGTTAAACAGTCTCACTGATGATATGTCGATAGGTTTTTATACACTTAGTAAATTTTTTCGGGATATAAACCTAAATTCAAATACTTTGCTTATTTTGTGGGGAACACTACTTGAATATATAGGTAACCCCTTAAATCTCGTTTGAAAGGTCCCATATTCTGAGATACTAGGTCTTTATACTCAGTGATATCTGGGGTATTATTCCGGGACTTCTGCTGTATGGAAGTACTGACCTAGTCCCCGAATAATACTTTCTGCAAATGCTTGAAACACAGCATCGCCCTCAGCAAGCTGATGAAACAATAAAATTGATAGTCGCTGCTGTTGTAACTAAAAGATCCTCTAAAGGGGACACACCAAAAGTCGAGCTGTCATCTCTCTGTTGAACGGAAGTTCTGACCTGAGCTCTCACGGTTTCGCATCTAACCCCTTACAGATATCATCTGTGGTATACTCACCTGTAAGACTGAATATCTGGGGTTCTGGATACGGGAGTATATTCAAGAGGTGGGACACATGAATGAGTTTAAGTTCTTAAAAACACCTAAATCGTATCCTGAATTAGTTGAAATTTGTATGAAAATTTAAGTGGATCAGTATATCGACAATCTAAGTGAATTGTTTAATTCTTAATGTGTATCTAAGCTCAACGGTACTTGTGACTTGTCAAAAACTGATATGATCCTCTGACGCATACTCAAAACAAAAATATTATTTGTAAATATGTTTGTACATATTTCTTTACTGCATTATATTTTCAGAAAATACAAAAAGATTTTGATTTCTGCTTTATTTTTGATAAACCGATGTCTGAAATGCTGAGTTTCAAAATCTGAGTAAGCTGATTGTGTTTCTGAAAATAAAATAAGTTCATTAATTTGAAACTGGAAATTTCTAGAAAAGTTCAAAAACAGTTTGTGATATCTCCAAGGTTATTAATTTGGACTTGGATGATAAACTGTGAGGGAGTTGGATTCTTTAATGCTGCCATATCTATAAAGTTTGTTGATCGGGGAAGTGTATTAGAGAATTTGATTGATAGTTTTAAAATGTTGTTACTTATACAGCGGTTGAGTGACTGCAGGATAAGAAAGATCCAGACTACGATCCCAAAAGCAAAGTCTGAGGGGGAGTCTGATGACAAGCTGAAAGTGAGGAAGAGCTTGTAGCTGGAAAGCTAGGTGTCGATCCCTAAAAGCCCGAAAGCTTGACGAGAGGGGGAGCCAGCTGACAAAGGAAAAGTTGATGATAGAGCTAATGATGAGATCTTGGTGAAAAGGTCAAAGAGAGAAAGATGATCAAAGAGAAAGATTGAAGGATACTTACATTGTTACAATCTGAACGAGATAGTAAGATGATCAAGACTGAAGAGGTGGCATAACAGAGAATGGTCACTGAAGACTTCGTCAATATCCGAGGGGGAGTCTGTTAGTGCAATACGTCTATTGACTTCGTCTTGTATCATGTAATGTAATAGGATAGGATAGAATATTGAGTGCACGAGGTTCGAGAAACGAAAAGTGGTGATTTAACGAGTAGGTCCGCTTATATGGACATTGTCCATATAAGCGAACCACACACATCACACAGGTCCGCTCATATGACATGGTCACATAAGCGAACCACAAACACTATATATAGTGCACAGGTTAGTTCATTTGGCACGGATCTGAAAGTGTAACGAAGTGCTGCCAAATTGCTTCCAGGTTGTAAACATTGTCAAGAATCAATATAAGAAGCATTATATTTAGTTTGAGCGTCTGATTCACTGATTCCGCCTTTGAATTAGATAAACGACTCTTCTGATCGACTCATTCAGGGTCAACGACGATCCAACAGCTTTAATTAAAAGCATTAAAGATAAGGATGAGTTGGCTAGGTGCAAAGACCAGTTGGCTCGGTACAAGAATGGAGATGTGTTCAAACTGAAGATGTACTTAGGGATTACTTGGTTCTTAATTGTTCTACTTTTTTTGCTTAAGTAGTTAAATGTGGAGAAATTGGATTAGTTTGTGTATTTTGACTCTAATTGTATTTGAGTTATGAGTTTTCAAGTTTATGCAATGGTCCTTTTCCAGTTCTTACTTTACGTTTGTTTTGGTAGCCTGTTTGTAATTCTGTAGGTATTGCTGACAAAGAGAAAGATATTTTTGAGAATGAGAAAGATATTGCTAAGGATGAAGACGTCGTTGCAGCCGAAGAACCAGACAGTTATGTATATTTTGAGGATCAAGACTCTGAGATACTCAGACCTTACTTGGAGCAAGAAACATATTATGAAAAGATATTCGGAGACCCGACAAAGGATTATGACCCTAAAGTGCTGGAACATGCATGGGATTACACATATTGGGATGAAGATGATGATTGGTACTTTGACCCATATGAAGGGGAGCATGGTTCTGATTCGGATTGGTCTTGTTTGGATGATTGTCACTGGAAATAGGGTAGAAAGCAGCATCTAGATTTGTTTAGTTGTACGTTGTATGTTGTATTTTAGACTACTTAATTAAGGAATTTGTACTAAATGTTGCAATGTAATCGAATCACTTTCCGCCGAAATTCTGTTTGAACACAAATGTGAACATAATAAAGTAGCCATATGCAAACAACCAAACATCTTCATGACAACATAATAAACTTACAAACATAGTCTAAAGTTACAAACCATAATCAAACGTGCAGAAATGAAAACAGACATTGTCTTTAACAAACTTGACAAACAACCAAACAACTACAGATACTACAAACCATAAAAAACTTCCATCACTCATAAAGATTGTCAACTAGTGCACCTTGAGTGGCAGTGTGTAATTCCTGTGAAGCAGTGGCTTGTTCACCCCCTTGTCCTTTGCAGCTCCTGACATTGTGACCCATGTTCCCACATTTACCACACTTGATGGTGCTTCCCTTTCTGGTCATTTTACCTCCTTTGTCGAACTCCTGCTCAAGCTCTTTTTCACCAAATGCCTCCTTTCGTTTCTTCTTTGGCCTTCCAACTCGTGTATGATGCTTTGGTGGGATGAGTGTTGTTGGACACTGTGAAGGAGTCCACATATTCAGCCCATTGATTGGCTCTATCACATTCTCATAAACTTTCTTCCATGTTGACAGCCAATACACATCAGAAACCCACTCTTCTGGTATGCCAGCATCAATGCTATTCCTTGACATATCCCATATGGCTGCAACTGCATGTTTGCAAGGCATCCCTGTCAAATCCCACTTCCTGCATGCACAAGTTTTATGTTTAACATTCACAACACACTGTGATCTCGGACCTGTTACTTGATACTTGTCTGAGTCAACCATTAAAACAGACATTTCAGCAGCCTGTTTCTTGATCTCATCGTAGACCTCAGTGGCATGAGGTGTTAGTGGCCCCATACACTTTGCTTGCAATTTCTTGACATTCACTATCCTCTTGGTCATGTACTCCCTAATGAATTCTAGGCATGTGATAATCGGCTTGTCCCTTGCTCCTATGATTTGTCTGTTAAAAACCTCACATATGTTGTTCAGCAACATATCACATTTAGCTCTTCCAGAAAAATATGCACTTGACCAAGCGGTGTATGGGATCTCATTCAGCCAGTCATACATAGCTCGTTCTGTTGTCTTAATTTCTTCCATAGCTTTGTTAAAATATGGAATAGATGTCTTCCTTCCGGCTGACCCAAGCAAATTCTTGTAAAGATATCCATGCCACTTAGATTTCATGTTCTCATGGATGTGCCTCAAGCAAAATCTATGCTCACCATTAGGAAAAACAGCTAGCATAGCTGGAATCAGACCCTGTGATACAAATTGCAATTAATCCTAATAGAATTTGAAAGTTATGAATTAACACTTAACAACTCAATACTTTTTGTCTGTCGCTGATGAAGGTGAAACAAGTGTAAGGACTTGCAAAAATGTCCCAAATAGACCCGTAAGTGAAAACCTGGACCCTTGAAACCCTAATGTGCATGAAAAACCAAGAAAACAAGATTTCTGGGTTTCATGTGGGCCGCGTAAGAGTAAGCTTAGTCTTACGCGGGCCGCGTCAACTTAAATTTGACCGGATAAGCATGCCGGGCCACGTGTCGCACATGTGGCAGCTCTACTTGTGAGGCCCTCGCGGGCCGCGTAAGTGTTTATTAAGTTTTACGCGGGCCGCGTAAATTGTTGTTTAAATTAGTTTATCAGGCTTATCAGTAGACTAAATTCTGCTCAACTAAACTTGCAAAGTAAGTCATTCTCTTTTTATCAACAATGTTTTACAATACTCCAATTATTTTCAAAGTTATAATTACAGGGATTAAGTCGTGGTTATCTTGAATCACTGGCTAGTGGGGTATTGTGCACATTACTAATTTCTCACGGTTAGGTTCATAAACATAACAGTGATAATCATTACTACTTGGGTGAAAGGACCCAATAGTGGTATGACCATCGTCATCAGGGTGTGACACGGCGCTAGATAAAAATAAGATAAAAGCCATTGTAATCGCTCTTATGTTGTAATTTATAGCTATGTGTCGTTTTAGCAAAATTGAGTGACTCGCTAATATTTCCCCGCTGATAAAAATCTTTTTAGAACATGTTTCAGGTGACCTGCTGTGAATTAAGGAAAAGTGCTACGGAGCACTAATAAAGCTTGAAGTGGTGGCTCAGTTAAATAAATAAACATGTTTTGTAAAACAGGGAATTTCCTCGTGAAATTCCTCTATTGTAAATTACGGGGTTCGTCCCAAATTATGAAATAAAATAATTGGGCATTTTCAAGTTTAAAGATCCTGTTAAACTTTCGCTATCAAATCAAATAATAAATACCACGGGTTTCTGTCCCGCGGCTCCTGGACCGGGTTAAACCGGGACGGGGGTCGTGACAGAAAAATGTGGTATCAGAGCCACTGATTTAAGCCAATTAAGTATTTAGAATTACTTAATTTTTCTGATTGCCATTCTGTGATTTTATGAAATTTTAATTTGCAAAATTTTAACTTAGAATTTTGTGTGTTCCTCCATGTATGCTAACAGCATGAATGAACTATCAGAAGCACTCCAAAACTTTATGATCCATACCACCGATATGGATATCACGGGAAACCCATCTGGCTACCAGGCTGATATGGAAAAGCCAATGGTATTCCAGGCCCAACCCCAGGATAAACCAAAGGCGAAAAAGAGAAGAAGGTTTGTAGGCTGGAGGCGTGTGAGTAGGAAGAGACTAGCGGTACAGAAAGTTACAAAGACTGAGGATCCCAAGGATAAAGGCAAAGGAATAGAGATTGGAGAGAGTTCCAGGCAAGCCCATGAAATGTCATCATGGGAGGAGCTGGATCGTAAACTGGCACTTAGTGACCTCATCGGACCTGCCGATGAAAACTTCTTCAGTTACCCAATTGAATCACTACTTCCAGTTAATTTAGAGCCTGCTATCCCAGATCCTATTGTCAACCCCCGACCTCTACCAGGAGAGCTGGAAGAATGGTGGACCACTGACTGGCAATTTCAAAACCTCTTGAATAATCCTAACACCTTTTTCCCTCAGTTCGACCCGGAGCCTGCACCAAACCCACCAATGAGCAATGAGAACTTGGCTGAACTCCGCCACTATGGCGAGGAGCTGGTAGACGCAGGGAATAGAATCCGGGAAGTGGGAGAACAGATCTCCTGTAAGTACGACGAGAGGGAACGTCGTTTCTGAAGTACCAGCTGACGGGGATTGTGTGTGGTTGTGTGGTTACGTGTTTAATAATAATAAAATAACAATAAATAATAAAAAAATAAACAGGTAAAATAATTTAAAATAAAACTTTTGTAATATAATTGGTGTGTACGGATGCCTACTAATATATAAAAATATCGAATTCGCAAAGTCGACAATTTTGGCTATACGTGTTTAGATGTGTGATTGCTTTACTATGTTTGATTATTAACTGTTTGGTTTGGTTATTAATCATTTGGTAACAATAAATTGTAACTATATTGTTCATTATTATTATTCAGATGGAAAACGCGGGAAACCAACCATTTAATGAAGTTAATCAATCGGAACACAATAATGAGGATCATTTCCTAAATCGGCAAGATATAGAAAACATCGTCGCTCAGGGAATAGCCAATGTTATCCCGGCAACCGTCGCTGCTGTTAAAAGCCCTGTTGAGCCTTCACAAGCTCATCCCAGTAAACGCACGCGCGACGATAATTTCAGTAATAGTGTTAACGGAGGCGGCAATAACGACAACTTAATTCAGGCACCAATACTTAAAAGAATGAAAGCTGCAACACCTGGTTGCACTTACAAGGAATTTCTTGCCTGTAAACCAGCTGAATTTGCAGGCAATGAAGGGGCGACAGCCGCACTGCGTTGGTTAGAGAAAATTGAAGCAGTAATTAAAATAAGTAAATGCGCAGAGGAAGACAAAGTTATGTATGCTTCTCACCTTTTCAAGGAAGAGGCATTAGAGTGGTGGAATACGGTACTGCAAGCCAAGGGAAGTGACATGGCTTATGCCATGAATTGGGAAGAATTTAGACAATTGGTAGAAAGAAAATTCTTTCCCGAATACGAAAAAGAACAAATGGTAAACAAGTTCCTGAGCCACCGAATGGTGGATGTTGACTGTCGAGGGTATACTTCGAAATTTTTCGAGTATGCCAGAATTGTACCAACTCTGGCTTCGCCAGAGCCGGTACTTATTTCTCGCTACATTTGGGGTTTGATTAGCGAGATTCGTGATATTGTCAAAGCTGCAAGACCCTGCACGATTGACGATGCGGTGGAGTTAGCCAACACTTTGACCGACGGACTGGTACGCACGAGAGAGGAAAACCAGAAGAAGGAAGTGGCCCAAAAGATTACCCAAGGATCTCGTGTGGGTAATAGTAGTAATTTCAAGAAAAAGGGAACCGGACAATCTTCCACTGCTCCATTTTGCAGTACCTGTAAAAGAAAGCATTTTGGAAAATGCAAAGGGTATTGCAATTTCTGTACAATTCCAGGGCATCAAGAAGAAGATTGCACGAGGAAGAAATCAACAATCTGCTTCAACTGTGGAGAAGCTGGACACTTTAGACCAGACTGTCCTAAACTGGTCAAACCAGCTGATAACAATGCTAAACCTGCAGAAGGAACTACCAAGAAGAATGCAAGAGCCTTCCAGTTGACTACACAAGAAGCAGATTTGATTCCGGATGTGATAGCGGGTACGTTCCTAGTTCACAACGTTTATGCGAAAGTATTATTTGACTCTGGTGCAAACCAAAGTTTTATAAATACTTCGTTCTGCCAAGCTCTTAAGCTACCTTTAAACAAACTTAGGCAGATTTATACAATAGAAACAGCCGACGGTAACTCTGTTAGCATAGATCGAGTCTTGTAGGAAGGCAAAATAGAACTTTCAGGTCATAAATTTTCTGCAAACCTGTTACCTATGAATTTAGCTGGATTCGATGTTGTGTTAGGAATGGATTGGTTAGTATCCAACCATGCTCGAATCCTCTGTGATAAGAATTCCATAGAAATTCATACACCCACAAGAGGAATAATTATGGTTACAGGAGATAAGCCACGAAAGCCAATGAAATTCATTTCAGTAGTGAAAGTGGCCAGTTATTCAAGAAAACAAGGAATAGCATATATGGTTTCGGTAGTTATTAATACCAAAAATAAAGAACTTAAGAACATTCCAGTAGTATCAGAATACTCGGATATATTCCCAGAAGAACTACCAGGCTTACCACCCGATAGGGAAGTAGAATTTAGGATTCATCTAATTCCTGGAACTACACCGATCGCCAAGGCACCTTATCGGTTAGCACCCACCGAAATGTTAGAATTGAAAAAGCAGTTAGATGAATTACTAAGCAAAGGATTTATACAACCTAGTTCATCCCTGTGGGGAGCACCAGTGTTGTTTCTGAAAAAGAAGGATGGTTTGATGCGAATGTGTATCGATTATAGGGAATTGAATAAGGTTACAATTAAGAATCGATACCCATTACCTAGGATTGATGATCTCTTTGATCAGCTTCAGGGAGCTAGATATTTCTGTAAGATAGATTTACGCTCCGGATACCATCAGTTAAAGGTACAAGAAGAAGACATACCTAAAACCGCTTTCAGAACTAGGTATGGCCACTACGAGTTTACAGTTATGCCATTTGGATTAACAAATGCTCCGGCAACATTTATGGATATGATGAACAGAATCTGTAAACCGTACTTGGATAAATTTGTAATTGTCTTCATCGACTACATACTTATTTATTCCAAAAGCCAGGACGAGCATTGTGAACATTTACATGCACTCTTAACTTTGTTAAGAAAAGAGAAGCTTTACGCCAAATTCTCCAAGTGTGAATTTTGGCTCCAGGAGGTGCAATTTTTAGGACACATGGTGAATCATGAAGGTATTCACGTAGACCCCTCCAAGATAGAAGCAATCACCAAATGGAAGGTCCCACAATCAGCTATGGAAGTAAGAAGTTTCCTAGGGTTAGCTGGATACTATAGGTGATTCATTAAAGATTTTTCTAAGATAACTGTGCCATTGACTAAGCTAACCTGTAAAGCAGTGAAGTTTGAATGGGGACCTAGACAAGAAGAGGCTTTTAAGGTTTTAAAGCAAAAGTTAACAAATACCCCAATTCTTGCCTTACCAGAAGGAACAGAAGATTTTGAAGTTTACTGTGATGCTTCTAAGTTAGGATTAGGATGTGTGCTAATGCAACGCAAGAAGGTAATTGCGTATGCCTCAAGGCAATTGAAGAAGCACGAGGAAAACTATACAACACATGACTTAGAATTAGGATCAATAATTTTTACCCTTAAGATTTGGAGACACTATCTGTATGGAAGTAAGTTTACCGTTTATACAGACCATAAAAGCTTAAAGTATATATTTGGGCAAAGAGAATTGAACATGAGGCAAAGAAGATGGATGGAAATTCTAAGTGACTACGACTGTGATATTCAATATCACGAAGGAAAAGCAAACGTAGTCGCGGATGCTCTAAGTCGTAAGTATCATGAAAAGCAAAAGCGAGTTCGTGCTCTTAGGTTAAATCTACAATTAGATTTAATGGAACAACTGAAAAACATTCAGGAAACAGCAATCAACGATGATGCCGAAGGAATGAAAGGAAGGATAAAGGAATTAGGGCAAGGCACTGATGGAATTTGGAGATTCCACAAGAAAAGGATTTGGGTACCTAAGCAAGGAAACTTAAGGAATAAAGTTTTAGAAGAAGCCCATAAATCTAGATATACCATGCATCCTGGAAACAATAAGACGTAAGAAGATTTAAGAAATAAATTCTGGTGGATAGGAATGAAAAAGGACATGGTTAGCTATGTATCTAAGTGTCTAACTTGTTCGCAAATGAAGGCAGAACACCAGAAACCTTCAGGGTTACTCCAACAATTAGAAATGCCTGTTTGGAATGGGAACTAATAACCATGGATTTCGTTACTAAGTTGCCCAAAACTAGGAAAGGTAACGATGCGATTTGGGTAATTGTGGATCGATTAACCAAATTTGCTCACTTTCTGCCAATGAAAGAAACCTTTAGCATGGAAAGATTAGCCAAATTATACGTAGACGAGGTAGTATCCTTACATGGAGTCCCACTCTCCATTGTATCGGATAGGGATAGTCGTTTCACTTCACATTTCTGAATGAGTTTTCAAGAGGCAATGGGGACCCGACTGAACTTAAGTACTGCATACCATCCCCAAACAGATGGGCAAAGTGAAAGGACGATCCAAACCCTGGAAGACATGCTCAGAGCATGTGTAATAGATTTTGGTGGAAACTGGGATGATCACCTACCCTTAATTGAATTCTCCTATAACAATAGTTATCATTCAAGCATCGAAGCTGCCCCGTTCGAAGCACTGTACGGACGTAAGTGTAGAACTCTAGTTTGCTGGGCAGAAATAGGAGAAAGCCAATTATCAGGTCCTGAAATCGTACAAGAAACCACCGACAAAATAACTCAAATCAAGGAAAGACTAAAGATCGCTCGAGATCGTCAGAAGAGTTATGCAGACAATCGACGCAAGCCACTGGAATTTCAAGTCGGAGACAAGGTACTCTTAAAAGTTTCTCCTTGGAAAGGGGTAGTCCGTTTTGGCAAGAAGGAAAGTTAAGTCCAAGGTACATAGGACCATTCCCAGTAATTCAGCGCATAGGACCAGTTGCCTATCGCCTACAACTACCAGAAGAGTTAGCTGGAGTACATGACGTATTTCATGTATCTAACCTCAAGAAATCTCTATCCGATGAATCTCTGGTAGTACCTCCTCAGGATATAAAGGTGAATGAAAAGCTAAAGGTCGTTGAGAAACCACTCCAAATAGAAAACAGAAAGGTCAAGTTTCTCAAGCACAAAAGACTAGTGCTGGTCAAGGTCAAGTGGGATTCAAAAAGAGGACCTGAATACACTTGGGAGCTGGAATCAGAAATAAAGCGAAAATATCCTCACTTATTCCAGTAAATCTCGAGGACGAGATTTTAAATAAGGTGGGGAGGATGTAAGGACTTGCAAAAATGTCCCAAATAGACCCGTAAGTGAAAACCCGGACCTTTGAAACCCTAATGTGCATGAAAAACCAAGAAAACAAGATTTCTGGGTTTCACGCGGGCCGCGTAAGAGTAAGCTTAGTCTTACGCGGGCCACGTCAACTTAAATTTGACCGGATAAGCGTGCCGGGCCACGTGTCGCACATGTGGTAGCCCTACTCGTGACACACAAGCCCTATACGTAGATTAGGAGGTCCTCGCGGATCGCGTAAGTGTTTGTTAAGTTTTACGCGGGCCGCGTAAAACTCATTTTTCTGCTATAAATTGCTTGTGCATGGGACTTGTTCTGTGCTTGAAAATTTCAATCGAAAACGAAGTTTACTGCTCAAAATCATAATTTTACTTAGGGAAACGCTGCCGCGGATACAGGGTATTAACTCGATCACTACTACGATACAATGTCCGATCGATTGAAACCGATCTGATGGATGTTTAAGTGCTGCCCATAATTGGGCTATACCTTGTCATTCGTCGTAGAGGGTTTTAATCTCGTGAGCTTATCGTAAATGTTGTATTAAGTTACTTACCTAGTTTCGTGTGCATTGTTGTTTAAATTAGGTTATCATGCTTATCAGTAGGCTAAACTCTGCTCAACTAAACTTGCAAAGTGAGTCATTCTCTTTTTATCAACAATGTTTTACAATACTCCAATTATTTTCAAAGTTATAATTACAGGGATTAAGTCGTGGTTATCTTGAATAACTGGCTAGTGGGGTATTGTGCACATTACTAATTTCTCACGGTTAGGTTCATAAACCTAAGAGTGATAATCATCACTACTTGGGTGAAAGGACCCAATAGTGGTATGACCATTGTCACCAGGGTGTGACACGACGCCAGATAAAAATAAGATAAAAGCCATTGTAATCGCTCTTATGCTGTAATTTATAGCTATGTGTCGTTTTAGCAAAATTGAGTGACTCGCCAGCATTTCCCCGCTGATAAAAATCTTTTTAAAACATGTTTCAGGTGACCTACTGTGAATCAAGGAAAAGTGCTATGGAGCACTAATAAAGCTTGAAGTGGTGGCTCAGATAAATAAATAAACATGTTTTGTAAAACAGGGAATTTCCTCGTGAAATTCCTCTGTTGTAAATTACGGGGTTCGTCCCAAATTATGAAATAAAATAATTGGGCATTTTCAAGTTTAAAGATCCTGTTAAACTTCCGCTGTCAAATCAAATAATAAATATCACGGGTTTCTGTCCCGCGGCTCCTGGACCGGGTTAAACCGGGACGGGGGTCGTGACAACAAAACTCAGCCGTACACCTTAGGTCATCTCTCAACAGTTGCAAAAACCATTTCCAGCTTTGTGTTGTTTCTGCCTCAACAAAGGCATAACAAACTGGATATATGCTATTGTTCCCATCTATACCAACATCACTCAAGATCTGTCCATGAAATGGACCTTTCATGAAACAACCATCGACACCCAGCAATGGTCTTCCAGTCATCTTAAATCCTCTCATCATAGAGGCAAAACAAACATAAATCCTTTGAAACTGCCTTGTAGGACTACCTGAGTTCCCACATGGCTCCACATCAATTTTAATTGTACTACCTGGGTTGGCTTTTAGATGTTCATCACAGTGTGACCTTAGAAGACCATACTGTTCTTGGTAATCACCATAAATCCTCGTAGTTGCTATCCTCTTGGCTCTAAAGACCTTATGTAGTGATATTTCTAGCTGATGCTTCCGAAGCAGTTGACTTTGAATTGCATGAATGGGCATGTCTGGATTGCTTTCAATCATAGGTTGGATCTCTCTGGCAATCGAACTCATTGTGTACAAAGAAACGGCCCTTGTTGTCAAACAATTATGTTGATTATGAATGTTCTTCACACACCACTTATCCTTGGCTGTATGCCTTGAGATGTGAACTGCCCAAGGGCAGGTGGGCTTGGTATGCCTTTTAAGGTGCTTGTATTTTTGCCATACTTTGCTACATTTACTATTTTGCCCCTCATCTCCCTTTTTTTACAGGACCAAGTAGTGGTGGATTACTTCCAAAACGTACTATCCTATACTATAACAATTCATTTTTTTTAGAATAAACACATCCCTCCTTGCCTTAAGAGCATAATCTTTCACCATCTGATTCATCTTATTCTTGTCATCAATAAGCTGACCAACAAAGAATGGCAGATCATTTGGTCCTTTTAAACCACCCTTGTTTCTCCTCCTTTTCTTCCTGGCAACCTTATCTCTAAGGCTTGAATTGTCATCAGACCCACTTTCAAAGTCCTCCAGGTCTACAGGCAGATGACCTTCTTCGCTTGTCTCATCATCATGATCCCCATCATTTGAACCATCCAGTTCTTCCCTAGTAAATTCAACATTAGCCCTGAACTTCTGCATACCTCTATTTCATAAACCAAATTATCTTCCTCAATATACTCATAATTAGGATCACCTTCTTCACTCTCTTCATTATGATCTTCAATTTCTTCCTCATCTTCATTCAGACTATGATTCTGATTATTTATTAGAAATGTTGCTGGAACAATTGCTTTACAGGGCCCTACAGGACCTTCACTTGACTCAATCAAGATTGTTGACCTCCGGTGTTCAACATACATGTCTATCATGTGGACTCCTTGTCGCACATGATCAAAGATAGGCTCTAAGTCAACATCACATTTTAATGTCCTAAGACCAAAATCCAAAGAACAGTAGGGTTCCTTGTAATGAATGCTGAAAAAGAGACCATCATTGTATCCTAATTTTTTAACCATCTCCTCTAAAACATCCGTATTCAACACTCGAAAATCTACATGATCAATGTAGTTCATCTTCCCACCAAAGTATTTCCTATTTGGGTTTTCCACAAAATTACCTCCATGGTGAAATTTTATGGTAAATTGAGTTTGGGTTTCACATGTAAACAAACATCAATAACAAATTAACACAGAAAAAGGTTCAAATTTTACCTAATTCAGACCCTGTGAGCTTGCATGTCACTTACGGTACATTTCATCCGGTTCGAAATACTGATCTTCAGCTCTAACCTTCCATAATCGAAGATCCATGCCCGTAATAGTGTTCCAATCGACAGTAATTCTTCAAGAATGCATGATCGCCAATGAACAACTCTTGATTTTAGAGGTAGGTTAAGTTGAGGGTTTCAAAGTGATGAAATGGGAATTATATGAGGTTGCAGGTCAAGATTAGGGTGAATTTACCTTTTTGCCCTTTGACCATTAAAAGAAAACGTTGATATGTGATGGAAACATGGGCCAGGGGGTAAAATTGCGTCATAATATCAACGTTGGGGGGGGGGGCGGGGACAATTGCAATTAGTTCGTTAGGGGGTCAGAGTGTCAATTGGCCTAAACCCCAGGGGGTAAAATTGCAGTTTACTATTTCTTATAATTATATTAAGTTTGTAAATCGCAAAGTACAATATAAAAAAGTTAGAGAAAAAAAGACAACAGTTTATAAGAACCATTTAATGACTTGATAGATCACTTTTATGATGTGGTTACCTATTCTATCACCAACAGTGATATAAGAGACACAAAATTAAATCAATTCTTTGGTTTTAATTTGTAATATAAATACGCACATCATGATGCCCAGTACCAATAAATTATGTTACAACCATTTGAACCAAGCTCATATAGGTTCGAGCTCTTCGTTTTGAGTTCTATTTTCAACAATCGAGCATAGTTTTACATCTAAGGTTCGAGTTTGGTTTGACTCAGTTCAACTAGTTTATTATTAATTGTTTTGTTTAAAACACACACACATAGAATCTTTGTTTTGTTTAAAACACACACACACACAGAATCTGGATCTTGTACAAGGCATCAAGATCATACGAAGCATAGGCGACAAGTTTAGTCATTCATCTTTTAAGATCAATGGCTCAAAATTAGTCAATGACATTTTCGTAAATTTTAGGTTCAAACAACTACTGAAGAAACAAATAGAGAAATAGTATATTGGTCATTTCCCATTTGAACTCCTTCCGCCTTGATTTATAAACGGCTATAACTTTTTCATAAGTTAATATTTAAAAAAAAATTATAACATATTAACGAGCATTTCATTTTCTTTAATTCGAGTAACTTATTACTATAGTTTTCTTAATAACATTTATATGATTTTAAATACACATTACGTGAGTTTGAATACCCAACACATGACTACGTTATATAACGCAATAGACTAAAAAAACACACAAAAAATGTGTTTTTCATTCTTTTGTAAACGCAATACTTAAAAACATAAAAAATGGGTTTTTCATTCTTTTATAAAACGTAATGGACTAAAAATATAAAAATATGTTTTTTATTGTGTGGTCAATGCGTTATAAAACACAAAGTACTAAAAACACCAAAAAATGTGTTTTTTTTATTGTGTTATAAAATATAATGGAGTAAAACAAAAAAAATTTGTTTTTTCATTGTGTTATAAAACACAATTCAAAGACGTAATGAATTAGGCTAAAATCGCAAAGTACGATATAAAAAAGTTAGAGAAAAAAAAGACAACAGTCTATAAGAACCATTTAATGACTTGATAGATCACTTTTATGATGTGGTTACCTATTCTATCACCAAAAGTGATATAAGAGACACAAAATTAAATCAATTCTTTAGTTTTAATTTGTAATATAAATACGCACATCATGATGCCCAATACCAATAAATTATGTTACAACCATTTGAACCAAGCTCATATAGGTTTTAGCTCTTCGTTAGTTCTATTTTCAACAATCGAGCTTAGTTTTACATCTAAGGTTCGAGTTTGGTTTGACTCAGTTCAACTAGTTTATTATTAATTGTTTTGTTTAAAACACACACACATAGAATCTTTGTTTTGTTTAAAACACACACACACAGAATCTGGATCTTGTACAAGGCATCAAGATCATACGAAGCATAGGCGACAAGTTTAGTCATTCATCTTTTAAGATCAATGGCTCAAAATTAGTCAATAACATTTTCGTATATTTTAGGTTCAAACAACTGAAGAAACAAATAGAGAAATAGAAAATTTTGGTCATTTCCCATTTGAACTCCTTCCGCCTTGATTATAAACGGCTATAACTTTTTCATAAGTTAATATTTAAAAAAATTATAACATATTAACGAGCATTTCATTTTCTTTAATTCGAGTAACTTATTACTATAGTTTTCTTAATAACATTTATTTGATTTTAAATACACATTACGTGAGTTTGAATACCCAACACATGACTACGTTATATAATGCAATGGACTAAAAAAACACATAAAAAATGTGTTTTTCATTCTTTTGTAAACGCAATACTTAAAAACATAAAAAATGGATTTTTCATTCTTTTATAAAACGTAATGGACTAAAAATATAAAAAATATGTTTTTTATTGTGTGGTCAATGCGTTATAAAACATAAAGTACTAAAAACACCAAAAAATGTGTTTTTTATTGTGTTATAAAATACAATGGAGTAAAACAAAAACAAATATGTTTTTTCATTGTGTTATAAAACACAATTCAAAGACGTAATGAATTAGGCTAAAATCGCAAAGTACGATATAAAAAAGTTAGAGAAAAAAAAAGACAACAGTCTATAAGAATCATTTAATGACTTGATAGATCACTTTTATGATGTGTTTACCTATTCTATCACCAACAGTGATATAAGAGACACAAAATTAAATCAATTCTTTGGTTTTAATTTGTAATATAAATACGCACATCATGATGCCCAATACCAATAAATTATGTTACAACCATTTGAACCAAGCTCATATAGGTTCGAGCTCTTCGTTTTGAGTTCTATTTTCGACAATCGAGCTTAGTTTTACATCTAAGGTTCGAGTTTGGTTTGACTCAGTTCAACTAGTTTATTATTAATTGTTTTGTTTAAAACACACACACATAGAATCTTTGTTTTGTTTAAAACACACACACACAGAATCTGGATCTTGTACAAGGCATCAAGATCATACGAAGCATAGGCGACAAGTGTAGTCATTCATCTTTTAAGATCAATGGCTCAAAATTAGTCAATGACATTTTCGTAAATTTTAGGTTCAAACAACTGAAGAAACAAATAGAGAAATAATATATTGGTCATTTCCCGTTTGAACTCCTTCCGCCTTGATTTATAAACGGCTATAACTTTTTCATAAGTTAATATCTATAAAAAATTATAACATATTAACGAGCATTTCATTTTCTTTAATTTGAGTAACTTATTACTATAGTTTTCTTAATAACATTTACATGATTTTAAATACACATTACGTGAGTTTGAATACCCAACACATGACTACGTTATATAATGCAATGGACTAAAAAACACACAAAAAATGTGTTTTTATTCTTTTGTAAACGCAATACTTAAAAACATAAAAAATGGGTTTTTCATTCTTTTATAAAACGTTATGGACTAAAAATATAAAAAATATGTTTTTTATTGTGTGGTCAATGCGTTATAAAACACAAAGTACTAAAAACACCAAAAATGTGTTTTTTATTGTGTTATAAAATATAATGGAGTAAAACAAAAACAAATATGTTTTTTATTGTGTTATAAAACACAATTCAAAGACGTAATGAATTAGGCTAAAATCACAAAGTACGATATAAAAAAGTTAGAGAAAAAAAAAGACAACAGTCTATAAGAACCATTTAATGACTTGATAGATCACTTTTATGATGTGGTTACCTATTCTATCACCAATAGTGATATAAGAGACACAAAATTAAATCAATTCTTTGGTTTTAATTTGTAATATAAATACGCACATCATGATGCCCAGTACCAATAAATTATGTTACAACCATTTGAACCAAGCTCATATAGGTTCGAGCTCTTCGTTTTGAGTTCTATTTTCAACAATCGAGCTTAGTTTTACATCTAAGGTTCGAGTTTGGTTTGACTCAGTTCAACTAGTTTATTATTAATTGTTTTGTTTAAAACACACACACATAGAATCTTTGTTTTGTTTAAAACACACACACACACACAGAATCTGGATCTTGTACAAGGCATCAAGATCATACGAAGCATAGGCGACAAGTTTAGTCATTCATCTTTTAAGATCAATGGCTCAAAATTAGTCAATGACATTTTCGTAAATTTTAGGTTCAAACAACTGAAGAAACAAATAGAGAAATAGTATATTGGTCATTTCCTATTTGAACTCCTTCCGCCTTGATTTATAAACGACTATAACTTTTTCATAAGTTAATATTTTAAAAAAAAAATTATAACATATTAACGAGCATTTCATTTTCTTTAATTCGAGTAACTTATTACTATAGTTTTCTTAATAACATTTACACGATTTTAAATACACATTACGTGAGTTTGAATACCCAACACATGACTACGTTATATAATGCAATGGACTAAAAAAACACACAAAAAATGTGTTTTTCATTCTTTTGTAAACGCAATAATTAAAAACATAAAAAATGGGTTTTTCATTCTTTTATAAAACGTAATGGACTAAAAATATAAAAAAAAATATGTTTTTTATTGTGTGGTCAATACGTTATAAAACACAAAGTACTAAAAACACCAAAAAATGTGTTTTTTTAATTGTGTTATAAAATATAATGGAGTAAAACAAAAAGAAATATGTTTTTTCATTGTGTTATAAAACACAATTCAAAGACGTAATGAATTAGGCATAATGAACCAACAACCACAATTCATCAATTAATGTAAAGCACAATAACGTGGGTTGTCTTAGCTCTTGATGTATATGAGTTTTAAAAGACAATGGAAAAATGCAAGTATTCAATGGCGTTGATCAACAAACAAGTTGAAATCTTTCCATTGCTGTAATAGTTAGTCATGATAGCAATGAAGCCCACAAGAGAGGTTGTGCCCCCTGGAAGAGATAAGTATGCATGAAAGTGTCAAATGTAAACAAACTATTGAACTGCCAAATAAAAAGAATGTGGCACTGGAGTTGGTGGTTTGGAAAAATTAGGAAAAGTCAACACTATAGAAAAACCAGTAATAAGATCTGCGCGCGTTGCGGGGTGGGTACTTCGCAAATATCGAGTGGATTAGTCCAACCGCTATGTGATGTGTTAACCATATGAAAACACACGTATTGACGTATCCGATTGAACTCAATGTATCCTAGTTGCATTGCGATTGAATCAAAACGTAACGTAAATCGAATTTATATCGTACAATCATAACGTATTATACACGACCCGACTAACTCGAATTTATATCGTCAAGCCAAAAACTCTCGAGGGGGTCAAAGTGACATTCACAAAGTTCATAAAAAAGTTAAGTGGTTAAAAATCTAAACTGAAGGGCTAAGAAAGGGTAAGATAAAATTTGATAAAGTTTTAGGGTAAGAAGGAAACTATAACAAAGTTGGGGCTGAAAAGAAAACTTCCACAAAGTTGGAGTGTTAAAAGCAAACTATTTGTAAAATGGAGTAGTAATTTAAGGACTAAATTTGCCATTTATAAAATTTTGAAGGTACCAAAGTCAAAGGCTAAAATTACAACATCATGAAAGTATGAGGGAGGGAAGGCAAAGTCGGTGGGTTTCCACCGACTTTGTTTTTTATAATCTACAAACCTACATATATCAAAATTTTCTTACATATACCCTACACATTATAGAATTTTATCTTATGCACGTCGAAATTTACCCTACACACATCGAAATACACCTACACAACTCGTTTTTATCCTACACACCTAGTAATTTATTCTACATTTTAAATTAATTTGTTTTTTAATTTAAAAAGGTATATATTTTGAAATGGAGTTACAGATTTAATTTACTTAGTTATTAAAAAGGAATAATACAAATTAATGATCTATGTAAGTTTATCAAATACTCTTATATTAAAATTAAATGAAAATAATAAATTAAATAAAGAAACTGCCATTTTGGTCCCTGTGGTTTGGGCACTTTTGCCATTTTAGTCCAAATCTCAAACTTTTTACATCTGGGTCTCTGTGGTTTGCATTTTGTTGCCATTTTAGTCCAAAATTTAAAAACCCTATTTTTTGACTGTTGCAACCTCCTATTTTGTCTTTTAGTTCAGGGGCATTTTGGTCATTTTGCTTTTCATTTAACATTTTCTTAATTCAAAAATTAATATATATATATATATACACACACATACATAGCAGTTCATCTTCATCATCATCATCGACAACTTCAGCTCTCTCTCTCTGTGTGTTCTCTGAACTACCACCACACCACCACCACCACCCCCACCACCGCATCATCCCCACCACCACCATCCCACTGCCGCCAACACCACCATCTCACTCTAAAACATGCACACACACACACTCTCTTTCTCTCTCCAAACACCCATCTCTCCCTTCTCTCTCTCTGTAAAAAGATTTGTAAAAAGAAACGAAGCTCAGATCTGTAAAAAGAAACGAGGCTCCAACAACAAATCAAAACAAAAACCGATTTGTAAAAAGAAACGAGGCTCAGATCTGTTTTACAATGGGAGCAAGGAGGAATAACATCCATGGCCGCAAACAGAGGTTGCAAGCGCACTTGCCCTCCACCGATTCTAAAACACCTCGTAAAATCACGTCCAATAATATATTGACACGTGTAATAAACCCTAATAAAGTCCAACATTGAATTTAAGGGACTAATTTTTCGAAAAATCGAAAACTTTGATTATGAAAGGACTATAAGTGTTAGCATACCTAAAATAAGTTTCTAAATAACCTCTCATGATATTTATATTCACAAATGAGCCACTTGGCGATCGAGTGTAGCCGTTTGTGGAATTAATTGAAGTTTGCGCAATAAAGGGTTAAAAGCGTCAACATGTTAATTCTTACCTCTGAGTGACCTTTTAACAAACCGGGAGCTTCATAATATTTAATTATACTCTCGGGAATGCCAAATAATGGCCGTCTAAGGTTTTTATGCCTATAAGTAAAGTTACGCGCAACTTTGCAAGTTAGAGGGACTAAAAGTGTCAATATGTTTAATTATACCTCTGAATGACCTTTTAGTGAGCCCGAAGCATCTTGATATTCAATAATACTTTCAAGAATGTTAAATGTGGATTAGTAAGGCTTCAATGCTATGAAATGATGAGATGCGCAAGTTTATGCAACAGAGGGACCTAAAGCGTCAACTTTTGAATATACCCCTCTCGGTGACCATTTAAGCGAACAGGAGCGTAGTAATATTTAAGTATATGCTTGGGAATGATTAATATGGGTAATGGAAGGCTTAGATATCATTAAACGGCATTTCGCGCTACTTTGCGCAATTAAGGGACTAATTGCGTCAAACTGCAAAAGTATGTCGATTCGTCTAGAATCGGAGCTTCCGGAATATGACCATAAGTTAACATACCCTATTTATCCTTTATATATCTTAGATATAGGCTTAGAGGTGTTTGGTGCGCAAAAATAAACTTTTAAGTCATGCAGGGACTAAAAGTGTCAAAAGTGCACAAGTTTGCATTTTCGCGCATATCTTACATTCTGAATATCCCCGGACACCCAAAAATTTGTGTAAGCACTAAAATATTTTATTTTAGTGTTTGGCTTGATAAAATTCCATTCGTCGTGTAATTTGGATCGTTTTTAACGTCCGTCCGTGTTTCGTCGTAATTAGCCGAACAACGGGACCGTACGACCAAACAAACCGACATCCGGCATATTTTTGAGCATGTTTCATGTTCCCTATGCTTAGGCATCATTGTAGAGCCTTAAAAAATGGTTTAACAGGCCTTAGATGTGTCGGAAATGACATTTGGAAGTGCAGGGGCCAAAACTGTCAACAAATGAAAGTATGTGTGAGCTGTACTGGTCCTTACGGACCGTATACCCTGACCCTTACGGTCCGTATACAGGTGCCAGCTCCAGAAATCAGAAAACCAGCATTGGTTTTGCCTTTTCTCTCACATATGCAATCCTATGGATCATTTGATGGTTTCTAAAAATGGTATACACCTGTTATGATCTTGTTATCCCTCCATAACACTTGTCATAATCCTATGAACCTCCAAAAACTATAAATAGGTGGTGGGTTTCTTTGTTCAAACTCACCATTTCATTCCCATCTTGCTATCTTCTCAATTCTGGAGGATCCTGAGCTTTTGGAACTTCCTTGGAGTTCTTTTCAGTACTAAGGACCATTTGGGGGGGGGGGGTTATTGCACGGACCTCCCGGCCGCTGGAGTGATCCCACTCCACAAGCTAGCAACGTCCCAATGCTGCCTGGCGGTGAATACCCCATCCCGAGCTGAGTCCGTTTCCCTCTGGGAAGAAGGTGGCAGAATACCCCCTGCCTGGACTCGAACCCGGGTCTCTGTGAAGAGTAGAGGTGGGACTGGCCAACTGGGACACCCCAGTTAGTTTACTAAGGACCATTTGTAAATGTCCTTAACCTCCTAATCTTTGTTTTGATTAGTTTAATGACCTAAAGTCAACCTTATCGTAATTAAGGATTGACTTAGTGATTAATCACTAATGATCCAGTAGTTAGTCTAATTAGAAGTAGATATAAGTTGGTAATTATGTAGGTAATAAACCCCCTTAAAGGGCACCTACTGATTAGCAACCTAACTTGGTCTAATGTCGGGTCAAACTTGATATTAAAAAGTCAACAGGAAGTTATTTTATAAATAAATCCATAAATTGCAATTTAGAAGCTATAGAACCTGTTTTAACACTAAAATAGCTTTGTAATTAAGTTAATAACATGTCTAAGCATGTTCCACCCGACAATTCTAAGTATGGGCTCGGTTTGGAACCGAAAGTCGCAAAAGTTGACTTTTGCTTTGACTTTAAGTTCTGACCCAATTTGACTTAGTTTAGATATGCCTTAGGATTCCATTAGGACCATATTATAGGTTAGTATAATCCTCCGAGGTTATACTACTTGGTTCCATAGAAATCCTAGTTCATGCATGTTTCGTTAAATGCCTAAATGTTGACCGTTATGCCCTTTGGACCTTAAAACAATATTTATGAAAATGTGAGAGGATAGAAACCTTCACTACTGAATTATAAACTTTTCCCTAAAATTTGACATCAGTTTGAAGTCTAGATTAGGAGTTATGCTCATTAGCGTAAATGAAAAGCCTTTTACTAATTAAACGACATAATTAGCGTATAGCCTATCTAAACCCAATTTTTATTACCAAACTTTTCACCCACTGATATAAAATATTATTTTGGGATTTTTGGAGATTTTTATTTATTTTTAGGCTGAGCATAACTTAGGGTTATAGCATTAATTCGGTAATTGCCGGTTTTGCCCTTTTGGCTTATAAATGAGTTTTACAAAACATTTTGACTCCAAACCTTTTGCTACTGATTTTATAAAATACATAAAACATTTTAAGCTTTCTGGAATGATAAAAATATCAGATTTTCCATAAAAACCCGGAAATCGCTTAAAACCGCATTTTTACGCGTTTTAAGCGCATAGTATGTATTAAAACTACTTTATATATACATGACTTGATACCTACTGATATTTTAAGTAAAGTTTTATACTTTAATAGTAAGCAAAAGTTCTAAACTCAGATTTCCAAATTTGACCTTTAAACCTTATGTGAAATTACCAAAATGCCCCTTCAGTGCATAGTTTGGTTATAAATGATAAAATTCATATATGTGTAATACCCTACTGTTATAACTTATTAAATTAATATTTAATCTCTTTTATAACCTTTAAAATGACAAAAATACCCCTACGGTGCATAAATTGGTTTTAAATCCGTTTTGAGCGTAATGGAAGGTATCCTACTGATATCACAACATATTTAAGGCAAATTAACTTAGGAAACCTGTTCATGACTCTTGTGGTTACCCGTTACGCCCTTTTTGCATTCAGATCGGCTTATGTAACTAGTTTGCATAAATTAGCCGAAATGGGTCAAACCTTATCATTCTTTATCTCAAAATCCAGAATGTGTCTAGTTTACCCTTATTACACAAGTGTACAAGATTATTGGGTCTAAGCCACATTCTAATCCGGTTCTCGCTTAATCATGCGTTTTGAACCGTATCTTCCTTTAAAACTAACCGGTCAAAGCATAGGCTTAATTAAGACCCGTTAGGAATCTAATAGGTTATTAAAAACCTCTGTTCCAGATTAAGAGCCCCAGTAAAGATACTTGCACTTGCTGATTAGGATATACGGCTGAGTATAAATTGCATTTTTAAGCTCAGGTAAATACTCTTAACTTATTTTCCCTATACAGGCTTGGGATACGGTATTATAATAATACCGCTTGGTCGGGTATTGAATGTTTAATCGTATTGTGATTAAATTATTGAGGTAACCCACTTTAATTTGTATTGTTTGAAATAAAAGCCATTGGGGGTTAATAACCATGTCCCGGATATCCTTGACATCATTATAAAATAAAAATGGCCACGTCTTAAGCACGGGGTGTAGGCGTACACCTGACAGTTGCTTAAGGGAAACGGTATCTCACTCTCTTGTGGGTCTATACTTGTGGTGTGTCTGTTAATCTTGACTCGGTTTCTACATCGGTCCCTAAATGTATAACGAACATGTAAATCTGTATACAAGATTATATTTATATAATTGTCCCAAGTTATAAAAGTTTTGTGCCATGTGCATTCAAATCAATTTTCTAAAACATTTTCAAAATGAGTCAGTTAAGTTGTATTTACCAGTGTAAGCTGACGTATTTTCCCAAAAAGATTAAGTGACAGGTACTAAACGTAATTGGCTGGGAGCTCAGGGCGTCAATAGGGAATCTCGCAAGTTCTAGATGCTTAAAGTCTGTTGAACAATATTATCTTTCTGTTTTAAGATCCGCCTGTGGATCCAACTAACATTCCGTTGTAATATTTGATATTACTTTTGAATCGGATTGTAATATATTTATCTTTTGCTTCCGCTGTGCATTTAAATTGTGTTGTTTGACTATGATGATATCAACTACGTCACGATACTCCCCACCGGGCCCACCGGTGATACGTGGAAATATCGGGGTGTGATAAGTTGGTATCAGAGCCAACACTGAGTGAATTAAACACTAGCCTTTTGTGTTTAATCTCAGTTACACAGTTGCACATTCTTGAGTCTAGACAAAGAACTTAGGACTACTCCTGATTCGTTTTTGTCATTCATTTGTTCTTTTGTTATTTTCAGATTAGCCCTTGCATGGGCAAGTCATTTCTATTAGAAGTCCCGTTTAGGGCAACCGTGTACTTGTTTAAATTTAAGGGAACAGTTGGATTTAAAATAACATTCCCATTATAAGATCTACCATTATAATAAAATGGCAAAATCTAAAAAGGACAAGACCTAGCTCAAGTGTCGTTCTAAGACAGGGCCAAGATGGTTGTTCCTCAATTAGATTCAGATCCTTGTTAACATTTCAATTAGGATTGTTCTGCGTTTAAATATTAAAAAGAATCTTAAAGGTAAAACCTAGCCTAAATGTCATTGCAGACATGGCCAAGATGGTATAACCTATCCAAAAGATTCAAAACCTTGATAACATCTGAAAGCATATTAACATGCTTGACAAAATGTGATTCGATAAAATCACATAAGTCATTCTTAAATGGGTTATTTTAAATTCCCTTATTTATATAATCATCCCTAAAATGATGAAATGCCTACGGGCCATACCTATTGTCCTAAGGGACAAAAGACAGTTGTAGTCTTTGACACTCTGTCAAGAAAAGGTAATGAAATATGTTCAAACCTGAATGCCTCGATTCTCCGAAATCATGGCTTATAAATTTAAAAAAACTGTCTTTGTGACTAGGCCTTTTGCGGCACTTTAATATCCTTAATGTTTTATAACTAGAATAAATTATAATGAAAATACTAATTAAATATAACTAACAAATTAACCAATATGGTTTATATTACCATGGTTGATGAATCGTCAGAAATGAGGATTCCATTATAACCTCTGAATAAATTATTGTTAATATTTATGTAGCAATCAAGCTACATGGCTGGATCAGAGGAGGTTAACAGCCACCCGAGGGAGAATAATGATACCAGAGTTAATATAACTGGTGCGGAATTGCAGGCATTAATAGATAATGCTGTTACTCGAGCTCTTGACAGACAATATAATGAATCAAGTGATACACACTCTAAGACTCTATCTATGGCTCGTAGTAACCCCCCTTCTAAATCTCATGATTCAATGGAGGACGATGTTCATAACTCGTCAAATCAGAGGAGTGTTCCGCCTAGACAGGTTGTGCTTAATCAAGAGCCACATGTTAAAACCTGTTCGTATAAATATTTTGTCTCCTGCAAGCCCAAAGACTTCACAGGAGAAAAGGGAGCCATCGACTGCATGACGTGGCTCGAGGAGATGGACACTGTTGTTGATATTAGCGGATGTGCAGAGCAAGACATTGTGAAGTTTGTTTCACAATCCTTTAAAGGAGAAGCTCTAGCTTGGTAGAGGTCACTAATCCAGGCTACTGGGAAAATCCCGTTGTATAATCTAACATGGGATCAGTTTGTTGCCCTTATCAAGGAAAATTACTATCCTCAACATGAAGTTGAGAAAATTGAAACTGATTTCTTGGCATTGGTCATGAAGGACTTAGATTGCCAGGCATATCTTACAAATTTCAATACTATGTCTCGATTGGTTCCTTACTTGATCACACCAGAACCAAAGCGTATAGCTCGCTTTATTGGAGGCCTAGCCCCAGAAATCAAGGCAAGCATGAAAGCATCGAGACCTACTACATTCAGGTCAGCGGCAGATCTGTCGCTATCTCTCACACTTGACGTAGTCAGAAACAAGGCTACCAAAGCTTCTGAAGAAGGGAAGCGTAAAAGGAGGATGAGGGTTCTCATCGCTCCGATAAGAAGAAAAAGGGGAACTCTGATCATAGGAAGAGTTCCGGGAATAAAAAGGGTAACCAGCAGACGGGTGAAAAGACCTGGTGCAAAACATGTAGGAAATACCACCTGGGGAAATGCAGATTGGAATCTCAGCCCCTACCTTGTGGAATCTGCAAGTCCAAGGAGCATAAGACCCTGGATTGCAAAAAGTTGAAAGATGCGACCTGTTATGGTTACAACGAGAAGGGGCACATCAAGACTAACTGCCCAAGGAATCAGAAGAAGTCTGAAGAGGCCAAGAAAGTAAACTCGTGAATCTCCCAGATGAACACCAAGAGGCAATACAGGAAGGTGACATCGTAAAAGGTACCTTTCCTTATCAATGATGCTTATATAAGGATTATTTGATTCCGGCGCAGAAAAGTCTATTGAGGACAATAAATATTGTAAGCTGTTGTATCCGCCTATTAGGATCTTAGGCTTATAGCGCGAGGTATAATTGGCCGATAACATTTAAAGACTGCTTCAGCAACCTTAGATGGATGCTTTATATCCATTAGGAAACACTCTTATCCAATATCCTAATGTCAAGCTTTTAAGCTATCTAAAATCATCAATATGATCAAGACAGACGTGACAATTGATCCCCTGTCAAAAAGGTGATGGACTAGGTCCAAAACCTTAATTGCCATTAATGGTCTTTTATGGCCTATACTAAGTAAAATTGATATATATATGTATACACATATATATCTAAATGACGTTCATTGATAATGCTCGTATTATATTAGCCTGAATGGTTTAGCGATACCATGGTTAGTATATATAGGGTCATGAGGATGATGAATAGCAGCTATTGGATTGCAACTAAATAATTGTTTTATTTGGTGTTAGGAACCAAATATCGAGTATGACAAACTCGGATAAAACAGTTGTTGATCGTGTTATGGATGATGCGACACATGTTAATGATGCTACAATTGTGAACCTTAGAATTTCCAAAGTTGTTCTTCAGACTATGATAGACGCAGCTGTTGGAAAAGCTCTGAAGAAGGCTGTGAAAAAGCTCAAGGAGCCCAATGCTACTTGCTCCAAATCTCAACCAAGACCACCCTTCATTACTCACGAGAAGATCTCGTTCATGCCTCTAATGTAAAGGGTGAACTAAAAAGGAAAAGAGAGGAAGATAACTCCCAGAGCTCTAAAAAAAGAAGAACAAACAAAAGTCCAACCAGAAACCTAAATGCAAGACCTGCAAGAAGCGCCACTATGGGAAATGCAGGTACGAACCAAAATCCCAATCACAGCCTAGGGCTTGTGGGATCTGCAAATCTAGCGAGCATAAAACATTGGAATGCTAGAAGATAGGAGATGCGACTTGTTACAACTGTAACGAGAAAGGGCATATCAAATCAAATTGCCCAAGGTATGTTAAGAATCTTGAAGGAGATAAGAAGACCAACGCTAAGGTCTCTCAGATGGATGCAAAAGAGGCCATACGGGATGACAATGTTATAACCGGTATGTCCTTATCCATGATGTATGTGCAAAGGTAATGTTGGATTCAGTTGCAGATAAGTCGTTCGTGGAATAGATTTTGTAAGTTATTAAATCTGCCTGTTAGAACCCTAAGCATAAGATATGAAGTAGAATAAACACTAAGAGTTCTGCTTTGATTTGGATACCAATCAATCCTTCATAGATGGTAAGTATAGCAAACTCTTAAAGTCTTCCATGAGAACCCTAGATATTAAGTGTAAGGTAAAACTTACATGCGAAAATCATAAGAACCATTCCTTCTGTTCCTATCAGAAACTTCCAAATCATAAAATCCTAGAAGTATCCCCTCTCTAGAGGAAGTGCGTCAGCATATATAGTTGATATCTCCTTGATCTCTATCGATTGCGAATACCGGACGGTATGATAAAAAGCGCCATATGGGGATTGGTGTATCTTAATAAGTTCCATAGATTGCTTCCATGCCTGATCAGTATGGAGGTTTAATGCATGGGACCACAAAGATATCCCGATAGTCATATGGTACTAAAGTCAACTAATGGTATTCAAAGAAGATATCCAGAATGGAATTGTCCAAGTAAATGTTCCCGATTAAGGAATTTGTGGACTTGTAACATAAATGCGTCACTTATTTGACACAAGCAATGATGGATGAACCGGAGCCTGAGATTTGGAAAAAAAATCTCTATAACCTCCTTGTATCTTGATTATCTTCTCCGAAGAGTACCCTGTTTACCTCCTGAGAGGCGAGTAGAGTTAAGACTAAACATCCCGCTTAGGGCTGCAGTGTTAAGAAATCCCCATGTTGATTAGTACCACCAATTAGGGAACAATCGAAACCCTGATTAAGTAAAGTTTCAATATATAGATTCGTCGAGCCTAACTCAGTATTCTAAGAATTCGGTTTTTTTATAAAGAAAGACGGTTCATTTTGCGTATGCATTGATTACCGCAACCCTAATTAGGCAACAATTAAGAATCACCATCAGCTGCCCAGGATCGTCGATTTGTTTGACTAGCTGTGAGGATTAGCTATTCCTTGAGATTAGTTCTAAGCATTGGTTGGAATAAGCAACTCACCTTAAAATAAGTTTTTCCATATAGTTGTTATGTAAGTATCAAAGCTGCTCCTTTGGTGACCTTGTATAGATGGAACGTTAAACAATTATTGTTGGACAAATGATTGGTAAGTCCAATTATCAGGATCTGAAAGTTGCCTTGGAAACAACGAATAAGATCATACAAATCCATGATCATCTGTAAGTTGCCAGTATTGGCAGAAAATCAAGGATTAATGAAAATAGCGACCCTCCTAAGTTCTTGATAAGGAATAAGGTTCAACAAAAGATATCACCCTGGAAGGGTGTGCCAATTTGTTAACTATCAGGCTAGTTAAGCTCTGACTATATATAGGATCATTCAAGGAAATCGAATACATTAAAGGTCAATAGTTTTTAAACTAACACCTATTTATGGAACGTGGTGGAACTCGCAATATGACCCACACTAATGTTTAAAGATGTATTTCATCAATAAGTCGAGAAGCATTATCACATAATGATATGCGTATCTATGATATGATAAGAAACCCGTATCGATTAAGGATCGTCAGGATTAGAATCTAAGAAAGAAAACATGAACCTATTATAAAAGTCATTTAGGATGCCTCTAGAGGCCCAAATAGGCTGTGGAAGTTAAGTCCATTATGCGACAAAAAGTACTTCCATTATTTTAACAAATCTCAAGGTCGAGATTTCTATTAAGGGGGTGAGGATGTAACACCTCGTAAAATCACGTCCAATAATATATTGATATGTGTAATAAACCCTAAAAGTCCAACATTGAATTTAAGGGACTAATTTTTCGAAAAATCGAAAACTTTGATTATGAAAGACTGTAAGTGTTAGCATACCTAAAATAAGTTTCTAAATAACCTCTCACGATATTTATATTCACAAATGAGCCACTTGGCGATCGAGTGTAGCCGTTTGTGGAATTAATTGAAAGTTTGCGCAATAAAGGGTTAAAAGCGTCAACATGTTAATTCTTACCTCTGAGTGATCTTTTAACAAATCGGGAGCTTCATAATATTTAATTATACTCTCAGGAATGCCAAATAATGGCCGTCCAAGGTTTTTATGCCTATAAGTAAAGTTACGCGCAACTTTGCAAGTTAGAGGGACTAAAAGTGTCAATATGTTTAATTATACCTCTGAATGACCTTTTAGCGAGCCCGAAGCATCGTGATGTTCAATAATACTTTCAAGAATGTTTAATATGGATTAAATAAGGCTTCAATGCTATTACATGATGAGATGCGCAAGTTTGCGCAATAGAGGGACCTAAAGCATCAACTTTTGAATATACCCCTCTCGGTGACCATTTAAGCGAACAGGAGCATAGTAATATTTAAGTATATGCTTGGGAATGATTAATATGGGCCATGGAAGGCTTAAATATCATTAAACGGCATTTCGCGCTACTTTGCGCAATTAAGGTACTAATTGCGTCAAACTGCAAAAGTATGTCGATTCGTATAGAATCGGACCTTCCGGAATATGACCATAAGTTAACATACGCTATTTATCCTTTATATAGCTTAGATATAGGCTTAGAGGTGTTTGGTGCGCAAAAATAAACTTTTAAGTCATGCAGGGACTAAAAGTGTCAAAAGTGCACAAGTTTGCATTTTCGTGCATATCTTACATTCTGAATATCCCCGGACACCCAAAAATTTGTGTAAGCACTAAAATATTTTATTTTAGTGTTTGGATTGATAAAATTCCATTCGTCGCATAATTTGGATCGTTTTTAGCGTCCGTCCGTGTTTCGTCGTAATTAGCCGAACAACGGGACCGTACGACCAAACGAACCGACATCCGGCATATTTTGAGCATGTTTCAGGTTCCCTATGCTTAGGCATCATTGTAGAGCCTTAAAAAATGGTTTAACAAGCCTTAGATTTGTCGGAAATGACATTTGGAAGTGCAGGGGCCAAAACTGTCAACAAATGAAAGTATGTGTGAGCTGTACTGGTCCTTACGGACCGTATACCCTGACCCTTACGGTCCGTATACAGGTGCCAGCTCCAAAAAGCAGAAAACCAGCCTTGGTTTTGCCTTTTGTCTCACATATGCAATCCTATGGATCATTTGATGGTTTCTAAAAATGGTATACACCTGTTATGATCTTGTTATCCCTCCATAACACTTGTCATAATCCTATGAACCTCCAAAAACTATAAATAGGTGGTGGGTTTCTTTATTCAAACTCACCATTTCATTCCCATCTTGCTATCTTCTCAATTCTGGAGGATCCTGAGCTTTTGGAACTTCCTTGGAGTTCTTTTCAGTACTAAGGACCATTTGTAAGTGTCCTTAACCTCCTAATCTTAGTTTTGATTAGTTTAATGACCTAAAGTCAACCTTATCGTAATTAAGGATTGACTTAGTGATTAATCACTAATGGTCCAGTAGTTAGTCTAATTAGAAGTAGATATAAGTTGGTAATTATGTAGGTAATAAACCCCCTTAAAGGGCACCTACTGATTAGCAACCTAACTTGGTCTAATGTCGGGTCAAACTTGATATTAAAAAGTCAACAGGAAGTTATTTTATAAATAAACCCATAAATTGCAATTTAGAAGCTATAGAACCTGTTTTAACACTAAAATAACTTTGTAATTAAGTTAAGAACATGTCTAAGCATGTTCCACCCGTCAATTCTAAGTATGCGTTCGGTTCGGAACCGAAAGTCGCAAAAGTCAACTTTTGCTTTGACTTTCAGTTCTGACCCGATTTGACTTAGTTTAGATATGCCTTAGGATTCCATTAGGACCATATTATAGGTTAGTATAATCCTCCGAGGTTATACTACTTGGTTCCATAGAAATCCTAGTTCATGCATGTTTCCGTTAAATGCCTAAATGTTGACCGTTATGCCCTTCGGACCTTAAAACGATATTTTTGAAAATGTGAGAGGATAGAAACCTTCACTACTGAATTATACACTTGTCCCTAAAATTTGACATCAGTTTGAACTCTAGATTAGGAGTTATGCTCATTAGCGTAAATGAAAAACTTTTTACTAATTAAACGACATAATTAGCGTATAGCCTATCTAAACCCAAGTTTTTAATACCAAACTTTTCATCCACTGATATAAAATAATATTTTGGGATTTTTGAAGATTTTTATTAATTTTTAGGCTGAGCATAACTTAGGGTTGTAGCATTAATTCGGTAATTGTCGGTTTTGCCCTTTTGGCTTATAAATTGAGTTTTACAAAACATTTTGACTCCAAACGTTTTGCTACTAATTTTATAAAATACATAAAACATTTTAAGCTTTCTGGAATGATAAAAATATCAACTTTTCCTTAAAAACCCGGAAATCGCTTAAAACCGCCTTTTTACGCATTTTAAGCGCGTAGTATGTATTAAAACTACTTTATATATATATGACTTGATACCTACTGATATTTTAAGTAAAGTTTTATAATTTAACAGTAAGCAAAAGTTCTAAACTCAGATTTCTAAATTTGACCTTTAAACGAAATTACCAAAATGCCCCTTCTGTGCATAGTTTGGTTATAAATGATAAAATTCACATATGTGTAATACCCTACTGTTATAACTTATTAAATTAAGTATATTTACTGATTAAATCAGACCTGTAACTCAGAATAATATTTAATCTCTTTTATAACCTTTAAAATGACCAAAATACCCCTACATGGCATAAATTGGTTTTAAATCCGTTTTGGGCGTAATGGAAGGTATCCTACTGATATCACAACATATTTAAGGCATATTAACTTAGGAAACCTGTTCATGACTCTTGTGGTTACCTGTTACGCCCTTTTTGCGTTCGGATCAGCTTATGTAACTAGTTTGCATAAATTAGCCGAAACGGGTCAAACATTATCATTCTTTATCTCAAAATCCAGAATGTCTTTAGTTTACCCTTATTACACAAGTGTACAAGCTTGTTGGGTCTAAACCACATTCTAATCCGGTTCTCGATTAATCACGCGTTTTGAACCGTATCTTCCTTTAAAACTAACCGGTCTAAGCATAGGCTTAATTAAGACCCGTTAGGAATCTAATAGGTTATTAAAAACCTCCATTCCGGATTAAGAGCCCCGGTAAAGATACTTGCACTTGCTGATTAGGATATACGGCTGAGTATAAATTGCATTTTTAAGCTCAGGTAAATACTCTTAACTTATTTTCCCTATACGGGCTTGGGATACGGTATTATACTAAAACCGCTTGGTCGGGTATTGAATGTTTAATCGTATTGTGATTAAATTATTATGGTAACCCGCTTTAATCTGTATTGTTTGAAATAAAAGCCTTTGGGGGTTAATGACCATGTCCTGGATATCCTTGACATCATTATAAAATAAAAATGGCCACGTCTTAAGCACGAGGTGTAGGCGTACACCTGACAGTTGCTTAAGGGAAACGGTATCTCACTCTCTTGTGGGTCTATACTTGTGGTGTGTTTGTTAATCTTGACTCGGTTTCTACATCGGGCCCTAAATGTATAACGAACATGTAAATCTGTATACAAGATTATATTTATATAATTGTCTCAAGTTATAAAAGTTTTGTGCCATGTGCATTCAAATCAATTTTCTTAAACATTTTCAAAATGAGTCAGTTAAGTTGTATTTACCAATGTAAGCTGACGTATTTTCCCAAAAAGATTAAGTGACAGGTACTACATGTAATTGGCTGGGAGCTTAGGGCATCAATAGGGAATCTCGCAAGTTCTAGATGCTTAAAGTCTGTTGAACAATATTATGTTTCTGTTTTAAAATCCGCCTGTGGATCCAACTTACATTCCGTTGTAATATTTGATATTATTTTTGAATCGGATTGTAATATATTTATCTTTTGCTTCCGCTGTGCATTTAAATTGTGTTGTTTGACTATGATGATATCAACTACGTCACGTCTTCTCTCCACCACCGTACACCCTCCACCACCGTACACCCACCACCACCGTCTCCCCACCACCACCCTCCACCACCGTACACCCTGACAACCATCGCTTGCTCTTGCTCCAACCCATATTTAAACTGCCATTTTGTTCCGATTCCTCTTGCTCCAGCCCATATTTAACACCTCCATCAAAATGAAACCCCCCAATAAATCTGCATCAAACGCGAATCGGAGATAGAAGAGAGAGAGAGTTGTATGTTTGGGTGTAAATATGGGGAATCGTAGTCGGGGTGGTGGTGGTGCACGGTGGTGCTAGTTCAGATTGGAGGCAGCGATTTTGGATTACAGAGATCTGGGTTTGATTACAGAGATAGAAGAGAGAGAGAGAGAGAGAGAGAGAGAGAGAGAGAGAGAGAGAGAGAGAGAGAGTTGTATGTCTGTTTGTGTGTGAATATATATATAAATTTGAGTTATAATAAATCTAAATGACCAGAATACCCCTGAGGATAAAGACAAAATAGGGGGGGTTTAAGTTAAGGAATCTAGTCAAATTTGAAATTTGGACTAAAATGGCAACAAAATGCAAACCACAGGAACCCGAATGTAAAAAGTTTGAGATTTGGACTAAAATGACAAAAGTGCCCAAACCACAGGGACTAAAATGACAGTTTACTCTTAAATAAAATAAAGTATTCTTGTTGGTTGAAACTTTTTTTTCTTATTACAAAAATACTCTTTTCATTTGAACCCTACAAAGTAATACAAAAACTTTAATATTACTTTTATACATAAAACATCAGAGGGTTAAACAAAATTGAAATTGAAGGGATAAACTTTTTATTAAGGGCTGCGGTCCGTTGATGCTTGTAATTTGTATGGGTTGTAGGGATGAAAGTTTTAAGAGAAAAAAATTAAGTGGCGGACCCAGAATTCTTTTTAATTGAGGTCCATTTTTTTCGGCGTTTAAAATTTTCATAACAAAATATTAAAATTTTTAGGTCGGTCCTCGTTCGGGTCGGGTCATGGTGAGGTTTGAACTAGATGTAAAAATAAAAACAGGAAAAACAAGCTCTACAAGGATTGAACCCATGACCTCTTGTTGGTAAAGATATAGATTTACCACTACACCAAGTTTCCATTTTTTCTTTGATGTCCACCTAATTGTATTTATGGGATCCTTATACAATTTAATATACCGAATCTACTAAATTTTTTAAAACATTGAGGTCCGGAGACCCCGACCCACTCTATGTAGGTCCACCCCTGACAAAATCCATAATGTTTTGTCAGGTTTACATATGTTTTTTTTTTTTAAGTTTACATTGGGTTTTTAGTTTGGAAGTTGACAGGGCTTTTTTTTCTGGACGATGATGATGAAAATCAAAATAGAGGATTTAACATTTTTTATTTTATATATGTAATGTAATTTTTTTTTTTTTTTTTTTTTTTACCAAAAAGGTATGTAAAAATCTTTTACGGTTGTGTAAATATGAGATTTTCTTATGGATTTTGTTGATGGTATGTGAAAATTTTTAATTAAAATTATTGATGAGGTGAAAGAATAAGGGTATACTTAGCATTCACATCCAGCTCTTTAAAAATATACATATATTCCACTAAAAAACAACTCCTATATCAATATATTTCCATTAAAAACAAATAATTTTTCCCTCTCCTTCTCAATTAAATATTATTTTTATACCTTTATCATTACATTTTTCTTTCTTCTTCACTCACAACCACTTTCACAATATATTAAAAAATTATAGTGGGTGAACAGTGTCCCCCTAAATATACAGATGAACAGTAACATTGTCTCTCTCTTCCACTCACAACCACTTTTAATACTCTTTATATTTTAAAAACCTCACACACAGATTTTGATTCCCAGGATGTGAATGCTCTTACTTTTGATGTCAAAAGGGACAAGTTACAATTCCACCCCCCCTTGCAACTCTTACGGGCTGTTTGGCAACATCTGAATGGTTAAGTGTTAAACCAGTAAAAGATCTGAACCATTAAGTGTTGAACCAGTAAGATGTCTGAACAATTAAGAGCCTGTATAATGCTTAACCCTTTAGAGGCAAATGTCTGACCAATTCAGATTAGAGGTTTTAACCATTCAGACTCTGTATAAATCTTAACCATTAAGTGCTGAACCAGTAAGAGGTCTAAACCATTAAAAATCTCATTAAGAGGTAAACAAACAACCCTTACTCATTTTTTAATTCAAAAAAATCAACTAAAATCCAAATTACCCCAACTTTTAATCTCTGCCATTCAATTATTGTAGATAAATAGCTAGTATTGATTCTCGTCATTCTCACAACTCATCTTGTTCTAATTTTAACCTTTACCTCTCTCTCTCTCTCTATATATATATATATATAGGATTAGGTTCAAACGTGAACAATTTCTCCAGCGTGAACTGCGTGAACTAATCTGGGCCCTTGATTTTTATGATTTTGAGATTTTAAGTGAATGGCATGATCGTAATTATGGGGTTAATTTTATATATTTAATTATACTGAAAAGGGTAATTTTGTACATATACATCATAAAAAGAGGGAAGAAAGGAAACTGAGTAGTTTCCATTATCTCTCGAATATATCAAATTACCTCAATATACGCACTTTCGGTTCCTATATTCAACTTTATTTCAAAATCATTCTTCTCTCTTCCATTCGTTTTCATTATCAAAAAAGAAGAAAGCAGAGGACTGCCGGCGACGAAGAAGATTAGATCGAAGATTAGACGAAGATTAGAGGAGTAATCGACTGTGGTTCAACGGCGTACAACGGCGGTGGAGCCGTCAGTGACGGCGGCTGCGGTTAGGGTTTCGGACGTGGCGGCGATGAACGGTGGCAACAGGGCACCTTCCCCCTTGTCTCGAAGTCCCTCGGTTAGTGAGGTATTTGTCATCGGTGAATATTTGTTAAGGTGTCTGTTATGTATATGATTTTAAAAGAGAAATAAGATGTTTCTTGCATTCTTAAAGTTTGGGTACATACAGTAGTTAACTATCTTGGTCAATGTGTATAAATTGCCTACGCTTGTAAGTCTTGGTTAAGATATAGAGAATTGTTAAATTGTTGTGTAGTATATATCTTGGAAATCTTGTGGCTCGTAGTTAAAATCATATTTGCAGATAATTTGTGTGATAGTAAGAAGCTGTTTTAAATATAAAATTGGGGATAGAGTAAAATGGTTGTTATTGGAGTATGCTTGATCTGGAAGCCGATTGTTTGCCTTTAATCCATTGTGATTTTGATTGTGAAAGGAAAGTGTGCACATGTTGATAACAAACTGTTAGTTTAGGCATTTACACATGTGTATTCTGATTTTAACGTGATGTACACATGTGTACATATTATGATTTTGCTCTGTTTTTAATGCGTTGTACACATGTGTATTCTGATTTTAACGTGATGTACACATGTGTATAGCGTCTGTTTTTGTGATATCTCAGAATTTTTTGTGTATTGAATGTGTAAGGTTGTTGATGTACACTTGTGAATTATGCAAAGTATTAATTGCTGCGTTTTTGGTGTTATTATAGGAGACGTCGTAAACGAGAAAAGTGGAGATGGAAGGTCGATAAGGATGATTCACGTATGAGGTCGATAAGGATGATTCACGTATGTTTGTTTGCTTGGTCGATAAGGATGATTCAGCATACAACGTGGCGAATAGTTGTAAAAGACTATGTCTTTTTTATTTTTCCGATTATGTTGCGTTTATTGTTTTCACGAAACTGGAACTTGTAATTGTATGTTTTTTTTGGTTTGGCAAACATTATGTAACTTGTTATTTGCTTAATATAAACTAGTTTTACAGGTTTTGTTTGTTTATATGTATGTATTATGTAGCTAATTACACATATGTACCATGCTGAGTACACATGTGTACTGTTCAAAATCCCAAGTATATGAAGGTTACGTGGATCTTAAAAATCATAATTCGAATTCTGGTGGTGAAATGTGAAAAATAAAAATGAAATAAATGATATTTTGTGGATAATGAATTTAAAATAGGAAAGATGTAACTTAATTCACTTATTAAAATAATGATTTAAATCTAATTTTTAATATAATTACAATCATACCCTTAACAACTAAAAAGGAAATGAATGGTCCAGATCAGTTCACGCAGTTCACGCTTGGGAGGTTGTTCACGCTGGAACCCTACCCTATATATATATATATATATATATATATATATATATATATATATATATATAGTGTAGGGTTTTAGAGTGAGCACTAGGTTGAGAGTGAATTGTGTAAACTAATCTGGGCCATTAGATTACATCATCTAGAGATTTTTAAACAATGGCAAGATTGTAATTATGATGTTGTAACTTCCCTTTAAAATAAATGACATAAGGGTATTTGGGTCTTTTGTAAATTGCATTTATTAAACAATATAATCAAAATTTCTAAAATCTCGTCAGTTTCCATATATACAAGATACACAGCTGTTAGTGTATACATATGTGTACAATCTCGCTAGTACCAGTTTATACAAGATACACAGATGTTAGTTTATACACATGTGTACAGTCTCGAAAACTATCAGTCTATACGAGATACACAACTGTTATTTTATACCCATGTGTAAAGTCTCACTAACTATCAGTTTATATAAGATACAAAATTGTTAGTTTATACACATGTGTACAAACTTTTATACGTCTGTACATTATATTCAGAAATGGTTACATATATGTATAGTAACAACATATAGTATATTATGCATGCACACGAGTAGATTTATATAAAAATTATGAAATTAATTAAAACGAAACAAGTCACATGTAAGCAAAAATAAATAACTTCATGACATATTTATTTATTAACACAAAAATGGTCCATGTTAATATAAACTAGTGGTAAATGCCTGTGCTTGGTGACGAGTGGAAACACAGATATCGTGTGGATATTAAAATTGTAACGCGCAGTTTTGATATTTTTTTAATAGCAATTACCTCATGAACAACGAAAGAATACTGAAATTATGTATGTTTCAACGTTACATTTGTAACATAACAAAATTAAAAAAATTAAAAATTTATAACCCAAAGTTAACTATAAAGAACTAAATTATTAAGAAAGAAAAACATAAAAGGAAAAAATAAACAAAAAAAATTACATGACGGATTTTGCAATTCAGATGAATTTAAAGTGGGGGACTGATTTTGCAATACAAGTTAACTAAAGGAGTTGATCTTGGGTTACAAAAAAAGGCCAGATGCTCCGGTCTCGGCTGGAACCTGGCTGGTGGGCAACAAAACCATGGAACGCATAAACCACTGTGTACACAAAAACGTTTGAGCTCCAGTGGTCTGCGCGCTCCATGGTTTTATTGCCCACCAGCTAGGTTCGGGCCAAGACCGGGGCATCTGGCCTTTTTTGTAACACAAGATCAACCCCTTTAGTTCATTAAATTGCAAAATCAGTCATGTAACTTTTATTTGTTTATTTTTTCCTTTTATCATTTTTTTCTTAATAATTTAGTTCTTTATAGTGAACTTTATAACTTACGTTACAAATGTAACGTTGAAACATACATAATTTTAGTATCTTTTCACTGTTCATGAGGTTATTGCTAATACAAAAATATCAAAACTGAGCGTTACAATTTTAATATCCACACAGTATTTGCGTTTCAACTCGTCACGGAGCATGGGCATTTACCACAAGTTTATATTAAGATGGACTTTTTTTTTGTGTTGATAAATAAATAACAAAAATCATTTATAATTTATCCCATTTTAATCTTTCATACATTTTTATACGTATTTGAAGTTATAATTTATATTAAGAAAAAAGAAAAACTACTAAAAATTTGATAGTCACGTATAATATAAAGGCAACACAAAATATTTCTTTGGGTAGGGAGGGTTGAGGGTTTACTAAACAAAGCTCAGCCCCTATCAAACGCTATATATATTTGTCATAGAAAGTAGGAGGTAAACAAAACTATCCATGAGAAGTCAAGAGCCACGATCAGGTTCCTCTTGTGCAGCTTGCAAGCTCATGAAAAGGAGGTGCACCTCCGACTGCCTCCTGGCACCTTATTTTCAAGCCGACGAACCCAAAAGGTTCGCCAAGGTCCACAAGGTCTTCGGTGCAAGCAATGTCACCAAGATCCTAAACGAGGTCCCGAAATCACAAAGACAAGATGCGGTTGATTCCTTGGTGTTTGAGGCCGAGGAGCGGCTCAAAGACCCCGTATATGGGTGCATTGGCGCAATAACGTCTTTGCAAGATAAGATGTTCCAACTACAACATGACCTGGCCGTGGCTAAAGCCCGACTAGCTCGATGCTCCACCAGAACATCTTATGCTTCTTGTTCCGCTACTTCACCATTGTTGATGCTGGATGGTGAATTTGGTATGTCGTCTTTTGATGACTTTGTGGTGGATCAGGGTGGATTGACCACTGAGTTTTATCAACACCCTTTTCCGTGACACTCGATCATATCTCATGTTTCATTCCAACCATCAGGGCAAATTACTTTGTATATAAAAACCAGAGCCTTACGTTCTCCCTACCTCTTCTATCATTGTTATATTAGGGATTTAAGACATGAACTCATAGAATTTCGTTGTGAGATTATATGTTATGAGTTTCATTGTTGCATAAAATTAGATTTTTATGTGGATTTAAAGCAATTAAAATGTGACTTGATGGGCTTTGTTATAATTATTGTTGTTGAAAAAATGTCCAAATAGATGCTCTTCTTTTGTCCTCTTTCCATGTGCTTTGCAAGTGCAATTGTGCTCTTCTATGCATAAAGCAATCAATATTTGTTTGAATATTTTTCGTGGTTAGACGCTTGGATCATTATGTTTTCTTTGATCAATAATAATCTCTTAAAAATTCTTCAATATGGTCATTTTTCTATTGAATATTTGTTAAAATATTTGATAATCGTTAAAAATCTTCAATTACTAAAATAGTATAGACTTTAGTATTTGCTATATAGTTTTGAATAGGGATGGCAATCAGACCCGAACCCGCTGGGTAAACCCGAAACCCGACACATTTGGGACGAGTTTGGGGTCGGTTAATCAGGTTTGGGACAGGTTTGGGAATAGTTTTTATTTTTTTCGCGGGTTTGGGATTTAGTGATATACCCGTTTACCCGACCCAATTACCCGATAAAGTGTACCCGTTTACCCGATTGTATACCCGATATAATTTCTTTTATATTATTAAATACATATACATATGATACATCCATTTTTTACACATATATGTATTATATTCTGTATACATTGTAGTTATTTGATATATATTTTTATAATGACAATACAAAATGTAACCGATTAGTAGTTACCCGATTGATACCCAATGGGTTTTGAGATGGGTATACCCAACGAGTAATCTTTTTAAATTAATGGGTTTACCCGAAACCCGCGGGTATACCCGATACCCGATGGGTATTTACCCGCTAGAAACCCGACGGGTTTTGGGACGGGTTTGGGACAAGCTTATCTAACCGGGTTAGGGTTTGGGATTACCTAAACCCGTCCCAAACCCGACCCATTGCCATCCCTAGTTTTGAATATATACATATTTTCAACCATAATTATCTACATATTAAAAACACAATGCATTGAATAGTATTTTTAATCTTCATATCCTAATAAACGAAAATCTTTTTGTACACGTGTCACTCTCTGGTAGCTCATCCCTTTTAATAATAGTATTACATATTAATTTTTATACACAAAATATAATATAATATAATATTAATTAATATAGTTAGAGATAAACGTATAAATTCAAATTTAATTAATAATTATCTATAATAAATATAAATATATCAAATAATATAATAAGTATAATATTATTTAATATAGTTAGAGATCAAACGTATAATTTCGAATTTACTTAATAGTAAATTACTTTTTGAGTCCCTATGTTTTAGTGGTTTTAACCACTTGAATCCAAAATCAAAAAGTTTAACGCCCTGAGTCTCTAACCACTCATTCACACCCCCTGTAAAAAATTCAAAAAACCTTTTGTAAGGCCGAGTTTTCTAAGTTCTCACAACTTGTAGAAATTTTCATTTTACCCTAACCATATATATTTGTTAAGATAAAATATATTATTTGAATATAAACAATAATTACTAATAAAGTATCAAATCACATGTACAAGTACTTTTAGTATATAACTTAGAAGACTAAAATTACAAGCGGATTATCTAAATAAAGTATCAAATTATCTTTAAAGCGAACACTAAATGGTTTTCAAAAGACATTTTTTTTTTGCTATTAAGTATATAACATTATATTTACTTAATCCGTGTAATACACGTGTTCAATATTTTCTTCCAATTTTAAAATTATGCTAATATCAATATGTTTTTATCTTAAAAATGCTCTATGTTTTTTTAATATGTAATAGTTTCTATACAATGATAATATTCGTATCTTATCTCATGATCCATATATCTAAAAATAGTATTTATATCAAAGTATTTATTATATCATTAATATACATAGTAGAATTTAATTACAATTCATTTACTATAACCTCATAACTTATAATTATTTTTAAAAATACTTATAATTTTATGATCATTATTTTTTTTAGTGTTACTTCTTTTTAAGACATATAATAAAATGGATTGTAGTATCTAAAAGAGAAGTGAAAAGTTAGAAAATTATTTTGAATAGCGAAAATATAACTGTTATTTTGTTTTACTATTTTAATTAAATAAGTCATTTCATTAATAAGGATTATATACAAATTTATAATTTACATTTTTTCGTCATTTAACCCGTGTAATACACGGGGTCGTAAGCTAGTATATTATTATATCATAAAATATTAGATATAGTTTTTTTTTAAGTTTTATTATTCTAATATTATAATAATTGTTATTTTCTTTATTTTTATGTTTGATTAATTTGGTGTCAACCGGTACTTGTATCAAAAATACCGGTTTGTTATTGGTACATGTAGGTAAAAACCAGCGACTGGTACATAAAACGCCAAAAGTCGGTACCGGATTGAGTTTGATAGTCTTTTAGTTCGAGAAATTTGGTACTGCTACCTAGTACCATTTGCTCATCCATGATCACGGGTACCGTACAAACAACAACGGTATCGTATAACTTTTTTTTTTAGTTTCAGGGGTAGGGATGAGCTCGGTGCCAACTGATACCCCGGTTACAGTATCAGTATATGAAGGTAAATACCGGTAGCAAACCGGTACTGGGAACGCCAAACGTCAGTACCGAACTGGTACTTAGGATCTTTCGGTTCAGGAAATTCGGTATGCATTACTATTTGGTCATCTCTTGTCACACCCCCAAAATCCACCCGCGGAGTACCACCGCTTGGAGGCGTGACATGACCAGGATCAAGCCATCAATCATATTGAACATAGTGTATAATAATTAAAGTAGTTCTAAAACCCATTTCAATACAAATGATGTTCAAACCAAACATAACATAATTTGAGTAGCGGAAGCATAAGTATGTAAATCCAATGTAAATCATAAGTTCAAGGTTTAAATGTTAACATGGCATCCACGATCCATGTCCCACAACGACCTGCTCCTCCCTGTGCAAGCTCCATATGTACCTAAGGTCCTGCAAGGCATGCAGCAGAGAGTCAACAACTAGTTGAGCGAGTTCACAGTAAACAGTTCAGTAATAGTAATAGGAAAGTAAGCCTTATATTCGTTCGTTATGTCAGGTATCGTATTAGTTTCCATCGCGGCCCTCTGGGCATGTGTGCGAAGATTAGGGGAAATTTTCCCAAGTATTCTAGACTATGTATATTTGTATCGCGGCCACCCTGGCATGTGTGCGAAGTTTTAGTATGTATAGTTCGCGGCCTTTCCCAGGCATGTGTGCGAAGACCAGTCATAATATCGCGGCCAACCCCTGGCGTGTATGCGAAGATCAGTTCAATTGGTATACTAGTCTAGCCGTATCTTATCATTTACCATCCTCACCCTGAGGACCATATCATTAGGTTCCATTAACTAAGTTTGCACGAATAAATCATCCAATCCCATTCCCACCCTGGGAATCCCATGCCTTGGTAAAGAGTGTGAACTCACCTTTGGTTGCTCGGTAGATAATGCATTTGTCCTAATTTGGTCAACCCCATCCTATTATGATTACCATTTGTTAGGACGGTAAATAAGTAATCACATATACGTTACACGTATCTAACACATATTTGTCAAGTAGTGTACACGTATTTAACCAGGTAACAGTTTTCACCAGCATACACGTATTCACAATCATCAAGGTATCGTATCAGTCATTAGTTGATTATAAGTTTTGGTAAACAGTGCAAGTGTGCGACTCATGGTGTGTGTTTCTAAATAAGTGTGCGGTCCAGACTTGGAGTGTGCGGTCAATCTATGGGCCTGGCGCAATCAGTGTGCGGCCCACTTAACTAAGCCCAACATATCAATTGTGTGGCCCATTACCCAATGTGCGGTACTCTTATACGGGTTTGGACATACAAGGTGCATTCATAATGTGCATCATTTATCACATGTACATCATACCAAAAAAAAACAAACACTTTTCCTGATTCAAATGAAACTGACTACCATCATTATTAGGCATATACATCCTAGTTTATTTGATTATTACTATCATGATAAACAAATAATTGAACATAAGTCATCCACCAAAATATTATGAAAAATTCAGTTTTCGTTTATCATGATCCATCTCTCCTAGATTCATACTAATAGTTATTTGTATAAATCTTAAATCAACAACAAAATATCTATAATATGATTCCCAAAAATTAGTCTGTTCGTTGCCAACATTTCATATAAACCCCTATCATCAACATATGCATCAACACATACTTCTAACCCCACTTTCAACAGACCGTTTATATATATACATTTAACCAAGAATTACCAGCTACCTTCAATTCAATAATAAACAAATGTGCACAAACCAAGAACTACAAAGTTACAAGTCAACACTAATTTACATATACTGACCGCAAGACCATTAAGATGAAAAAATAAGGTGTCTGCTGCCACTGTCGTAGGCCTGAGTCGGAGCTTTGGCGACTGTTACCGCTGTCTGACATCGGCATCGTTCTCACCGTAGCTGCTACGTCACCGAGGTTAAAATTCTTGGTTGTCGACGTCACATCCGTCGTTCCGTACACCACCAATGACCACCACTCCCTCTGCCGTCATGAAACTGGTCGGGGATCGGCTCTCGGGTCTGCCGTCGCCACCGGTGAATGGGAAAACGGCTTTGCCGTCAACTTCCGTCGCACCTCTTCGCCTTTCTGCCCTCACACTCTCTCGCTATTGCTTCCCTTCACTCTCATCTGATCTCTCTCTCTATGTTCTCTTTCACTCTTAACAGTTCGGGATACATGTGTGTGTGGAGGAGGGTACACAAGGGGTTTCGTGGGTATAGGTGCGTCGCCAGAAGTGTTGGTCGGACCTCTACTCCGGTGACCGGGAAGATGAGGGAGGGTGTCTGCGGCTGATGTATGTTTTAGGGTTTTTCTTTATTTTTTTTAATACCATCATACATACATGCATATGTATTTATGTGGGGTGGGGGCGGTTACTGGATTTTGGGGTAGGGCCGATGACAATTGATAAAAAGGCTAATGGGTTGGGCTGTTTACTTGGGAGTGCACATCACCAAGAGAAAGAAACATGCAGTTGACGGTTGGGGTGTGGTTTGTTAGGGTAACACAACTAACAAATAGAATTAGACTATTTAATAAAATAATCTATAAATTGTAGTTCATATGTTTCATGTTTTAGCAAATGATTTTAACGTAAATGTATGTATATGCGATTTAAAATCGTACAAATTATATGGAATAGATTTGGTTCAACGGACGAGTCACATACTTCGGTTCAAACGGTTTAAGTTAGTTTAATACGATATGGATTTGGTTTCGATTACAAGTTTGCACACAACAACTAACGAGTAACGAGTATAAATTAAATTTGTCGAAAATAGATAAGCAAAACCGTTTATTCGCAAGAGCGAAACGAACGATTTATATCTCGAAGTTACGAGTTGTCACATCTCTGACTACGGTTTTCTACCGAACAACATCATTACCATACAAGTTTTTAGTTGATTTTCTTTCGGTTATTTTTTAGTGTTTTTTTCTACATTTTCTTTTTATTCTTGTAAGCGGTTCCGTGTGCAACGCACTCGTAATGATTTTAAACACATATAAACACAGACTAAATAACAAAATAAGTTCGCCGCAACGCGACAACAGTTTTTATAACTAGTTCTAAATAAAATTTTCAATAAGTTGGCTTTTTTTTTGTTATTACCAGAGATATCAACTCAAAATTAAAAGTTAGTTATTTGTTATATGTAACTTTAGCTTTAGCTGGTCGTGACCAAGAAACCACCGGTTTCGCTTGGTGGGCCGGGAATGCCCGGCTTATCAATTTATCCGGTAAACTACTAGGGGCTCATGTAGCCCATGCCGGATTAATCGTATTCTGGGCCGGAGCAATGAATCTATTTGAAGTGGCTCATTTCGTACCAGAAAAGCCTATGTATGAACAAGGATTAATTTTACTTCCTCACCTAGCTACTCTAGGTTGGGGGGTAGGTCCTGGTGGGGAAGTTATAGATACTTTTCCATACTTTGTATCTGGAGTACTTCATTTAATTTCCTCTGCAGTATTGGGCTTTGGCGGTATTTATCATGCACTTTTAGGACCTGAGACGCTTGAAGAATCTTTTCCATTCTTCGGTTATGTATGGAAAGATAGAAATAAAATGACCACAATTTTAGGTATTCATTTAATCTTGTTAGGTCTAGGTGCTTTTCTTCTAGTATTCAAGGCTCTTTATTTTGGGGGCGTATATGATACTTGGGCTCCGGGAGGAGGAGATGTAAGAAAAATCACCAACTTGACGCTTAGCCCAAGTATCATATTTGGTTATTTACTAAAATAAGGACCACCATTGTATAACCAAACAAACGCTGCATTTATGTCTGATGAAACTCCGATTAACACAAGGTTTATCGATGGGGTTACTTATTCTATGGGGTTCAACCTCTTTTCTTGCTCGTATCAATGGCTTGAGATCTGCAAAATAGTAAACACCGTCAGTCTCGTTAAGAGGGGGAGAAAGGGGATTTCCCTCTTAACCAGGCTCCGGCGTGAGAATAAGTACTGTTCTGAGAGAAATAAACAGTGTGTGTATAGAGTGAGTATGGAAAGTAAAGATCCTGAACCTGAATGATGAAGAGTCCTATTTATAGCCGGAGGGTGAAGAAGGAAGGAGCAGCTGTGCCAGCTGTGGGCGCGTGCCAGCTGTCCGACCAAGGGGAATATCCTCTTGGTCTGCTCTGTCACGACAGGTGTAGTGGTACACGTGGCGTTCTTACATTTGCCCACGCTGGATACCTCGTACTGGCGTTCTCAGCTCTGCTCCCTGATTTGTCGCAGGCCTATGTGGCGTTCTGCGATTGGTGACACGTGTTGTCCTTTATGTCGGATAGGGCATCTTTGGTGCCAGCTGCGAGTCTTCCAGAAGTTTCTAGAAGCTTCTGGATTGCTTCGCTGATACGGACGCCTTGTATGCTCAAAAGTGGTGTGGTCCCTGCCATGTAGGCAGGGAATTGGGACCATACCTCTTCAAGTCCCCCCAGTCCAGTGTGCCTTCTAGTTGAGTTGATCGTCTAAGAGGGATTCTAGAATTGTGAGAGTAGTGGGTTTTTGCGGCGCGTGGAGTTTTTTGGCCCTCTATAAAAAATGAGCCTAGTGGACGCATGGCGCGTGGGTCTTGGCATTTTGAAAAAAATGGGCCAAGTGGACGCACGGCGCATGGGTCTTGGCACTTTGTACAAATTGAGCCAAGTGGACGCACGGCGCGTGGGTCTTGGCACTTTGTAAAAAATGAGCCAAGTGGACGCACGACGCGTGGGTCTTGGCACTTTGTAAAAAATGAGCCAAATGGACGCATGGCGCATGATTTTTGGCCCTTTGTAAAAATTGAGCCAAGTGGACGCACGGCGCGTGGGTCTTGGCGCTTTGTAAAAAATGAGCCAAGTGGACGCACGGCGCATGAGTTTTGGCCCTTTGTAAAAAGTGAGCCAAATGGACGCATGGCGCATGGGTTTTGGCTCTTTGTAAAAAGTGAGCCAAATGGACGCATGGCGCATGAGTTTTGGCCCTTTGTAAAAATTGAGCCAAGTGGACGCACAACGCGTGGGTCTTGGCGCTTTGTAAAAAATGAGCCAAGTTTTTAACGCCCAAATTTCATATTCCAAAAGGGACTATTATCATACTATTATTTAACAAAATTCGGGCATGACCCGTTCGTAATAAGAACAACTCCCTATAAGACTAACGTGTAATAACTTAAATTACGACACAGCGGAAAATAAGAGCCCAAAAATTTCGTTATTTACTAGACATAACACTTACAGGAAGGTTCAACTAAAAAAATTCATACACTCATTAAAAAGGATTTACCACGTCCCGTTATATTAATACTTCAAGACCTATATATTTTTTTTTGTCAAATTATGTGACCGATCCTTCCCGTACAACCCTCGCTCTTGACTCGATCTTCAAACCTTCTTTTCTTCGTAATGATGCTAAGTCCACGCCACCTGCATTCACCACATACATATACATCGGTTAGATACAATGACATCATTCCTAAACTAGACATACGTAATCAATGGCCAGTCTGCGTTCCTTCTTCCCATACTAATCCCCACTAATAAGCTTTCCGTGTACATTCGTGCATTCCAAATTCTTTAACCCCGATAACGATGTTAAAAGAATACCTGCATTCTTATTTCATACTCAGGACAATGGTTTAGTAACTTATTACTTCAAGTGATTTAAACTGTATAAACACATACACAATATTAGTTCGCTAATAAGCAATAAATCCTATTTCAATCACATTCCTATGCATGGGACTAAATGCTCAATTTGACAACCCGTCCCCAAATCCTTTAATGTACTCGCATTCTCGCTTCGACTACCGGCTTGTGTGTTTAATGTTTCTTTACCCGTAACCCCGGGCTTAGCACTTATGGAATTGTGCACCCATTTACCCGGTTTGCACCTATTATTGCTCGACTCGTTGATTTGTCTATCATAAATCCTTATTATAGACAAATCAAACATTTTTACATCTCGAACTTTCATATATCATCAATGTATAAGATTTACGTATTAACAATTAACAACAACAAAATGTTTCGTCGCGTACCTGGCTCGAGTCAACGCATAGACCCGTTTTTATACCTCGCTTTATTAACCGAAACTTTATGGCGATGCAAGTATCCAAATTGCTATTCGCTCCTATGAACAAGTGACTTGCCAACCAAAAATTAGTTGAATTTGTCAAATGGTATTATCACTACCATTTGACCCGTGTGGTCTAACTGACCAAATATTAATGTTTATAAAACTTGATATTTTAATTTCAAATTCATGCATCCGACCCACTTCGGATTTTACCCCGCTATTTCTTTTATTAGTTACACTATAAGGTAACCTTAACGAAAACTCATTAAATCTTAGTCATTCATGACTAAATTACCAATTTGCCCCTTTTTACTATTAACCATGGTTTTTATCGTTTATATCTACTCCGACATGTATCATATCGCGTCGGAAACCACATTTCGATTTTATCGTATTTATAGTTCATAAAAACAAATTCATATTCTACAAAAGATGTAAGCTTTACTTACTTTGTGTCCTTTAGAGCTTCTTTGCGTACTTGATCCGTTTAACCCATTCTTCTCCAAGATCCCATATAGCTTGTCAAGAGTCAAGCTATTACATCATATCCATAAGATGATTAGTTTAGCCATCCAATATCATAATAATTAGACCTTATGGATTTTATTACCACATTTATCAAGATACTAGTTTTGGGTCAGCTTGACTTTTAGAAGTCAAACCACTTATAGATAAGTATATCTTCCAACTATTACATATAAACGCTTTAAACACACCTTAACAACTGTAAACATTCACCCGAAGCAATATTTAGTGTTTAATAAATTGGTAACTAGAAAATCATATGTTTTAAGTTCATAAAACACATTATTTTCATTGCTGCATTTTTCACGCAGCAGCTGTTCGGGGTCACTTTCTCCCTTTTTAATCACATAATCTGACTTCGACTTTCAAATAAGAATTGTGCTTCATTTAAATACCTTTCCAGGCATATAAAGAACACCTCCATACGATTTTTCTATGATTTTATACGATTTTTGAAAGGTCAGGTCAGAAACTAAATTATGTGTAAACAGCTTGCTGTCAAAACGAATTTACTAACTTTTCATGCTGTTTTGACCCACTAACTCTCATAACCAGCCTCTTATGACCAAATATGAAATGTAATATGCGAAACAACCTTTTCAACGATATAAGGCTCGTTGTCTAACTCCTAATAACGAATGAGATACGGCCTTTACAAGATGACTATCTAGGGCTGTCAAAAGTGACGGATTTACCAACTTTTCATGCTGTTTTGACCCACTAAATCTCATAACCAGCCTCTTATGACCAAATATGAAATGTAATATGCGAAGCAACCTTTTCAACGATATAAGGCTCGTTGTCTAACTCCTAATAACGAATGAGATACGGCCTTTACAAAATGACTATCTAGGGTTGTCAAAAGTGACGAATTTACCAACTTTTCATGCTGTTTTGATCCACTAAATCTCATAACCAGCCTCTTATGACCAAATATGAAATGTAATATGCGAAGCAACCTTTTCAACGATATAAGGCTCGTTGTCTAACTCCTAATAACGAATGAGATACGGCCTTTACAAGATGACTATCTAGGGCTGTCAAAAGTGACGAATTTACCAACTTTTTAACACAAACTTGAATCAATTCAAGTTTCATGTAGGCATTTTATCAAACACTTAATGTGCAACCATTTAACACATGATTCTTTAACATGTCAAGATGGTTCTTAACCCTTTAAAACTTGTAGTTTTCACTAGGATTTTCACCAAGTCTAAGCACCCTAGTAATTATTATCATCAATTGACATCAACTAACAAGATTCAAGCTAGGAACAAGTACATCAAACAAGGATTTGGACATGGGTAGAACACCCAAATCGCCACCTTCACTCACCATTATGGGTTTCACCTTAAATCACCAAATTACTTGAACTTATTCATAAAACATAACCTAAATGGTGATTTTAACACCTCTACATTCACAATTTCATACAATTTCGTAGTGTGATCATAGTCTCACTTCATACCAAATCATAAAATTAACTTCTACAACTTACCTCATGTGTAGAAAGTCTAGATGATTAAGAATCTAGGTTCATGCATCCGATTAGAGCCAGTTTCCCCTTTCAATTTGAAGGTTTATCTTGAATTAGGGTTTGTGCCCCTTTCTTCCTGTGCGATCGTACGCACCCCCACCACTCAGTGTGTGTTTTTGAGTTTTATTTTTACTTTATATTTCATCTTTCCATCTTTCCAAATCAACCCCTCAAGTTTGTCATTTGTTCATAATTAACTTAATTTCCTATCCTTATTAGTTTTAACCAAGCATATAACTAGGTTTAATAACCTAGTTATTTCATTTCCTTCTTTTAAACGTGGTACATACTAGTAACTGAATAATTCGAGTTTTTGGGGTGTTACACAAGTGGACGCACGGCGCATGAGTTTTGGCCCTTTGTTGTTTCCTTCTGATGGAAGCTTGGTGGGCATGGGAGAGTGTTTGGTGTGACTGTCTGACATCCCTGTCTTATCGGAGGTGAACAGTTGCTTTTGCAGTTACTTTCTGTCACGTCAGCCAGTTCTGTTGCCCATGTTTCCCGAAAAAAGAGCCGACGTCTTCTCTCTCTTCTGACGTGTCACTCCTTTATTGGTTCCTTTTTCTGTATTCTGACGGTCCACTACCCATCGCATTAAATGCGATGGGTATAAATAGGAGGCGGTTCCTCATTCTTCTTCACTTTTTGAAATTTCAAGTGTTTTTCCCTTCTATCTTCTCCCTTCATTCTTCGTTGTTTCGATAGTTTTCTTTGAGTTCTTATTTCCATTTTCTCTGTATTTACACCATGTCTGGTACGAATCCCACCCAATGGAAGAGAAAATATAAGGGGAGGGCTCCTCCCGGTCCTGACCAGGCGGTCATTTGTTGGAAAGAGGAGGAGTTCATGAACCTGGTGAAGGGTATGGGTTTCCGTCCCGAGTGGGGAGCCCAGTATCCTCCCGTCGGTTCTACTACTTTGGACGCCCCTCCGGGCCATATCACTTTGTATGCCGCGTTTTTTCGGGAAGGTAGTTTCAGATTACCTATTACAAAATGGGCTTCATATTTCACAACTTAATGCTATTGGGATTCCACGCATTACTCATTTTGAGTATGTCTGTAGGACTTACCGTATTGAGCCTACGTTTCAGATGTTCAATGTGTTTTATAGTCTTATGTATGCTAGCGGTTTCTATTCGTTTCAAGCACGATCATGTGTTGCTCCGGTGTGCTCCGTGCCTTTGAAGAGTCTTCATGACTGGTGATGTGTGTAAAATGCAACATATAAATCACATCAATTAAGGCATAAAACTAACCCTTTTTAAGTGCTAATGTTAGAAAAAGAGTGTTTTTGTCTTCCTTTTGTATTTTCAGGATGAAATGAGCTCAAAATCACAAAAGAAGCAAAAAGACAGCTAATTCTACCATAAATACAAGAAAAGGAACAAAAGTAGACTGCCCGGACCCTCAACGGCACCTCCCAAGGCAAAGGAGAAGAAACAGAGTCTGAACACGCCCCGTGTCCAGCGAACACGGGGGCGTGCCCAGGAAGCAGCAGAAAAGACAAACCAGTAGAAGCTTCCATTGCCCACCACGGGGCCGTGTCCAGCGAGCACGGGGGCGTGGTGAAAGTACAGCAGGCGCATTAATTGTAATTCGCAATTACAATTAATGAAGTGAGAGAATGTCAGACGGGCACGGGACCGTGTCCAGCGGACACGGGGCCGTGTCCAGCCTTCTGTTCAGCCTATAAATAGAGGAGCTTGGCTTCATTCTCTCTCATCCCTTGGCACACCACCTCTCTCACACTTCATCCACCACCCACCACCACCATAACACCATCATCCACCACCATCATCCATTGTCCATCGTAGAGTGTGTGAGTCGTCTCGGGATCCAAGATTGATCGTAAGAGTTCTTGACAATCAAGGCCATGTTTGCCTAAGTCTCTTACATCACTTGGTGAAGACAAGTGTTTAGTATAATACTTTTTATTTTTAATCTTTTGCACTTTTTATTTGGTTTTGTATTAATGACTTTAATAACTAGTTACTTATGTTGAAGGTGATCTTTCCTTATCGTTTGTCCGTGGTGTCTTGGCATTATTTTACTGTCTATATAAAATAAAAGATTTTCACCATTCATATCTCCACGGTCTATATGGAGGTATGTTGGCTACCTGGTCGGGGGTTAAGGGAACGGTTTGGTAAGGGTCTTGCCCTTGTTCAGCGTTTAGAGGTCCTGCTTGGGACCTGGGTCAAATTTAGTAGGATCTCCTTCAATGCCCATAGGTATTGGATGGCGGGGATCCAAACTCTTTGACCCCCTCATAAGTTAACTACTATTAATACTATAACCCGGCTATTTAGGACTGCATCCCTGCTGACTCAGACTACTTAGCCGAGGGTAACGTCACCGCCAAAAGCGGGGCCTACCACAATTTGCATTAATAACTTAATTCATTATCTTTCAATAATCCGACCCTTTAGGATTGTATCCTTGCTGACTCAAACTACTGGGTTGAGGGTAACGTCGCCTTCAAAAGAGGGGCCTACTACAATAACTAAGATAATCTCTTAAACAAGTGCAAAAGTGCGAAAATAATCAAAGGTTATACTAATACACGTGTCGGATCCAAGTGATTCATCTTGTCTATCTGTTTTTATTTTATTTTTATTTTCAGCATTTAGTTAGTTTTTATTTTTCTTAGTTTAAAACATTTTTCTCACTTTTTGATTTGATTAGACGTTGAGGATAAACCGGTATTAAAAGCTCTTGTGTCCTTGGATGACCTCGGTATCTTACCAACACTATACTACGTCCACGATGGGTGCACTTGCCCATATGTGTGTTTAGTGTTAGTGAATATCGTGTTTTATAAATTTAAAACTTGGCTAAAAGTGTAAAAAGGGGCTTAAATACTCATCAAAAATATAACACACTTCACGCACATCAAGTTTTTGGCGCCGCTGCCGGGGACACAAGGATTTTAAGAAAGTTAGGAATCAACGGCCTAATCTTATTTTTATTTTTCTTTAATTTTTAGGATTTTTTTCTTAGATTTTCAGCTTCTGCAGAGCTCAGCACGGGGCCGTGCCTGGTCGGACACGGGCCGTGCTCAGCATCGTTACTGGCAGTTTTTGTTTTTCAAGTTACAGAAGGCTGACCACGGGGCCGTGCCCGTGCAACACGGGGCCGTGTCCAACTTCCAGTAACTGGGATCTGAAAAACAATCACTGTAATTCCGACCACGGGGTCGTGTTCGCTCAACACGGGGCCGTGGTGAACCTTCTGACCAACATTCTTTTCTGTTTTTACTGCAGGACTTGGAACCCGACGCCATCCTCACGTAGTGTATGAGCTCCAGTTCCAATAAAGACATAAAGGAACCACTAGAAGAACCCGAACGCTTTCTCAGAAAAAGGTTAAAAGCCAAAAACCAAGAGAAGGTTTCGGGTGATCCACCCCCAATGGCGGACCAACGTACCCTTATGGATTATCTACGGCCCACCGTAGGTAATCTCGGCGCCGCTATCAATCCTCCGAATGTCGAAGCCAATAACTTCGAACTTCGACCGCATTTGATACAAATGCTCCAGAACTCCGCAACCTTCCACGGGCTTGCGGACGAGGATCCTCATCTACATATAACTAATTTCTTAGAAATATGTGATACCTTTCGGATCAATGGAGCATCAAACGACGCCATCCGCCTCCGTATGTTTCCATTCTCACTAAAAGACCGAGCGAAAGCTTGGCTCAACACCCTCCCAGCTGGATCGGTAAACACTTGGGATGAACTAGCCCAAAAATTTCTATATAAGTATTTCCCTCCTGCTAAAACTGCTAAATTAATGGCTGAAATTAATACATACTCACAAGAGGACGGGGAATCCTTATATGAAACTTGGGAAAGGTTCAAGGAGCTATTACGCAAGTGTCCCCATCACGGCCTCGCAATATGGCAACAAGTATCCACTTTCTACAATGGATTGTTGCCACACACTAGGCAGACACTTGATTCTAGCTCCGGGGGACTTTTAGGTAATCGACGCCCACACGAAATATATAATCAGATTGAGGAAATTGCTCAAACCAATTTTCAATGGCACACTCCCCGGGGAAATAAGTCTATCGCCCCGGGCGCCCATAAGGTCGACGAAAGCACTTCTTTACAAGCCCAAATCGAGGCCCTTTCTTCAAAAATAAAAAAATTAGAAATGACAAAAACAGTCTCGGTTATGGCTTGTGAAGGGTGTGGTGGGTCACATGAAAATTGGAGTTGCATGAAAGAAACGGACGATCAACAAGAAATGGTAAACTACATTGATAATAGACCTAGGCCGTCGGGTCCTCCAACGGGAACTTACAACCAAGGATGGCGAAACCACCCAAACCTTGGTTGGAGGGAAACCGGCAATAGTAGTAACCAACAAACCCAACGAACAAACTTTCAGCAATCAAGAAATGAGTCACAAAATTTCACTCAACAACAAGGTGGACGAGAAAGGCTCGAAGATACTATATCTCGCCTCGTCTCTGACACTGATAAGAAAAACTCGGAAAGATTTCTACAATTAGAATCTAATTTTAGGAATCAACAAGCTAGCATTCAAAACATAGAAAAACAAATAAATCAACTAGCACAAAATTTTTCCGAGAGACCGCAAGGCGCATTACCTAGCAATACCGAAACAAACCCAAAGGCGCAAGTTCACCTCATCACACTACAAAACCGCACCGTAGGGCCTGCAGAAGTACCTCCACCTGCGGAAGAAACAATGCCAACACATCTGCAGGAAAAGAACTCTCCCCCATCACCAGAGCCTACCAAGGCTCCTCGAGTTCCGTACCCCGGTAGGTTAATTCGTCAAAAGACCAATGAGCAGTTCGCAAAATTCGAAAGTCTGTTAAAACAATTGCATGTCAATATTCCTTTTATTGAAGTCCTAACCCAAATGCCCAAATACTCTAAATTTATGAGGGACTTCCTTACACATAAAAAGAAAATTGAAAATTTGCAATTAGTTAATTTAGGCGAAGAATGCTCTGCCCTCGTACTCAATAAACTACCCCAAAAGAAAATCGATCTCGGAAGTTTCACGATTCCATGCTCAATAGGGGAATCACCCGTTCGCAATGCCTTGGCCGACTTAGGGGCTAGCATTAACCTCATGCCCTCATCGATGTTCAAAAGGCTTGGCTTGGGAACCACGAGCCCTACAAAAATAAGCATACAACTCGCTGATCGATCAGTCAAGTTCCCACAAGGTGTCATCGAGAATGTCTTGGTAAGGGTAAGCAGATTCGTTTATCCAGTTGACTTTGTCATACTCGACATGGAGGAAGACACCGAGGTCCCCCTTATACTAGGGAGACCCTTCCTTGCCACAGCACAAGCAGTGGTAGACATGAATGACGGGACACTGACTTTGAGGTATGGGGATGATGAGGTGAAGTTCGGAGTTGGGAAGAGAATAGAGGACGACGACCCAGTCAATTACATGAAGGTTATTGATTCAAGCTTGGATGCCGCTCTCCGACGGTGTAACTTGGGAAGCAAGGCACTCCACTCAGAAGATATATAACCTGGAATCGGGTCTAGCCAAGGACCCTTATAAACGTGGCGCACCATGGAGGCATTCCGCGGATCTATCCTTAGTTTAGTTTAATCTTTTAGTTTTTGGAGAATAAAACACACTCATGGTGGTAATGGATGAAAAAGGGAACGAGAAAAATGGAACCATGCACGAAGAACAGAGCAACCCGACAAAAATCTCCATCACAGAAGGCTCTACACGGGCCGTGCCCAACCAACACGGCCCCGTGCTGAGCCCCCGCAGAAAATCACCCAGTTCAGGTAACTGGACACGGGCCGTGTTCAGCGGACACGCCCCCGTGTCCAGGCTTCTGTTTCAATTCTGTAATTTTTGTTACTGGCACTTGACCACGGGGCCGTGCCCGGTCAACACGGGGCCGTGTCCAGGATGCCAGTAACATAAATCTTTGCTTTTTAACCCACTTTTATACATTCTAATCAACCAAAAACTTTATTTTGGACACATTGAGGACAATGTGTAATTTAAGTGTGGGGGGGGGGGATGCTAAAACCTTGAAATTTTGCAAAATCCTAAACACAAGCCTTACACAAAACTCTATTGGAACCGCTAAACACCCCAAATTTTTTTCAAAAACTTTTTCATTTTTTTATTTACTTGTCTTAGTTTAAGTTGGGAATAACAAGTTCTAAAAAGGTTATATTTTTACAAGTTTACAACCGATAGCGTCGTGATAAAAAAAAGAACCAACATAAGAAAATTATGAAACGGTATAACAAGTCTAGTTAAAAATTCGATTATATATACTTGGTCACATTAAAAACCCATTCCCACAAAAGTGAGTTTTGAGCCTTTATTGAGCATAAAAATACACATATTTAGATTAAATGCTCATTTTTCGTTTCTTGTGTGAATAGCCGCTCGGTTCTTACAAATCTAGAACTTGCCACGACGATACATTCCCGGTCCTTACCAACTTAAACCCAAGTAAGTAAATGATGGAGGCATTAGGACTAACCATTTTTCTTTCAAAACCATTATTTTTCATTTTTTTTACCTACCCAAAATCCCCCTAGATAGCCCCTCTGAGCCTAAACCTTTCATTTCATTACCCCAAAACCCTTTTTACCCACCAAAAACCTTTTTATTTTTTTCACCCTTTATTTTAGTAACAAGCTCGCTTTTTCGTAAACTCACCTTTTTATGTGACGATCAAAAAAAAAAAAAATGATGATGAAGTCAAAAACAAACAAAAGCTATAAAAGCTTGTTTGGAGAAATACTTCAAAATAAAAAGTCACTAAAAACAAGGTACTTCACGAAAACCGACGCTTGTTACGATTTTCGCCCTTTTTACTAACCACTAACCAACCACCCACCTTTAACCCAAGCCTAACCCTTCACCCCAAAAGTCCTCTTGATATTTACAAAGGTAAAAAGTTAAAAAGGAGGAGGATTGATTGCTTGGCAAGCCTATGGAAGGCGTAAGTTCCGTACCGCTCTCGAGTGATTCACTAAAATATACACCTTCGGCCGAGTGTTGAGTGATCTCCCGTGAGGTATGTGAACTTGTATATAAATGGAATTTTAATAAGGCATGCTATGCCCAAATAAGTAATTTATCTTATGAAACTTTCAAAATAAATCATAACGAATAAGATTGTAAATAAATAAAAATAAAACTTACAAAGACCTTGGATTCCCGACACTCTATGACAAGCCAAAAACTTTCTCTTCTACCTATTCCATTTGGGAGTGTAAGCCACATTTAAAGAGTTTTGCTTGAGGACAAGCAAAAGTTCAAGTGTGGGGGTATTTGATGTGTGTAAAATGCAACATATAAATCACATCAATTAAGGCATAAAACTAACCCTTTTTAAGTGCTAATGTTAGAAAAAGAGTGTTTTTGTCTTCCTTTTGTATTTTCAGGATGAAATGAGCTCAAAATCACAAAAGAAGCAAAAAGACAGCTAATTCTACCATAAATACAAGAAAAGGAACAAAAGTAGACTGCCCGGACCCTCAACGACACCTCCCAAGGCAAAGGAGAAGAAACAGAGTCTGAACACGCCCCGTGTCCAGCGAACACGGGGGCGTGCCCAGGAAGCAGCAGAAAAGACAAACCAGTAGAAGCTTCCATTGCCCACCACGGGGCCGTGTCCAGCGAGCACGGGGGCGTGGTGAAAGTACAGCAGGCGCATTAATTGTAATTCGCAATTACAATTAATGAAGTGAGAGAATGTCAGACGGGCACGGGGCCGTGTCCAGCGGACACGGGGCCGTGTCCAGCCTTCTGTTCAGCCTATAAATAGAGGAGCTTGGCTTCATTCTCTCTCATCCCTTGGCACACCACCTCTCTCACACTTCATCCACCACCACCACCACCATAACACCATCATCCACCACCATCATCCATTGTCCATCGTAGAGTGTGTGAGTCGTCTCGGGATCCAAGATTGATCGTAAGAGTTCTTGACAATCAAGGCCATGTTTGCCTAAGTCTCTTACATCACTTGGTGAAGACAAGTGTTTAGTATAATACTTTTTATTTTTAATCTTTTGCACTTTTTATTTGGTTTTGTATTAATGACTTTAATAACTAGTTACTTATGTTGAAGGTGATCTTTCCTTATCGTTTGTCCGTGGTGTCTTGGCATTATTTTACTGTCTATATAAAATAAAAGATTTTCACCATTCATATCTCCACGGTCTATATGGAGGTATGTTGGCTACCTGGTCGGGGGTTAAGGGAACGGTTTGGTAAGGGTCTTGCCCTTGTTCAGCGTTTAGAGGTCCTGCTTGGGACCTGGGTCAAATTTAGTAGGATCTCCTTCAATGCCCATAGGTATTGGATGGCGGGGATCCAAACTCTTTGACCCCCTCATAAGTTAACTACTATTAATACTATAACCCGGCTATTTAGGACTGTATCCCTGCTGACTCAGACTACTTAGCCGAGGGTAACGTCACCGCCAAAAGCGGGGCCTACCACAATTTGCATTAATAACTTAATTCATTATCTTTCAATAATCCGACCCTTTAGGATTATATCCTTGCTGACTCAAACTACTGGGTTGAGGGTAACGTCGCCTTCAAAAGAGGGGCCTACTACAATAACTAAGATAATCTCTTAAACAAGTGCAAAAGTGCGAAAATAATCAAAGGTTATACTAATACACGTGTCGGATCCAAGTGATTCATCTTGTCTATCTGTTTTTATTTTATTTTTATTTTCAGCATTTAGTTAGTTTTTATTTTTCTTAGTTTAAAACATTTTTCTCACTTTTTGATTTGATTAGACGTTGAGGATAAACCGGTATTAAAAGCTCTTGTGTCCTTGGACGACCTCGGTATCTTACCAACACTATACTACGTCCACGATGGGTGCACTTGCCCATATGTGTGTTTAGTGTTAGTGAATATCGTGTTTTATAAATTTAAAACTTGGCTAAAAGTGTAAAAAGGGGCTTAAATACTCATCAAAAATATAACACACTTCACGCACATCAACTGGAAACAGAAATTTTTCTACATCCGCCGCGGTGTAATCCCGATAGATATGCCTTATTGGCAGGTGGGCCAAGGGATTCCAAGGGTAGATGTTATGGAGGATTATGGTGCTCAGGATTGGTATAAGAAGATAACCCATAAGGCGACTGCCATTTCTCAGTTGGAGGAGATGGCCTTGGTTGGTACTGGGATGAGTTTGTTGTGGGTGCCCAAGAATCTATTGGGTCAGCCCGTATACAGCTATCAGGGCAAATGTATGTTTCTTTTATGAGTTACTGCTGAGTTATTCTCCCTTATGTTCGTTATGCGTTCTTATCGTCTTGTCCTTTTGCAGTTGGTTACAGCTTGTTGAATGTCTTGGACCCTAAGGCGGCGGGTGCCATGGTTGAAGCTATTCAAGCGGAAGGGAACCCGACGTGGTTAGACCAAATCCGGGGTCGTTTTTTGCACCCAACTGATGAGAGCTTGAGTAGATATGCCAGCGAGGTTCTAGGTGAAGATGTTTGGAATGACCCTGTCGACCCGGGTCGAGAGGGAGTCATTGTCCTTTCAAGTGGAAGTTCTGACCAAAACCTTGAAGATCTAACCTTTCGTTGCGCGTGTGCAGGTACCGCGCAGGGTGATGCTGCTGAACCCGTGCATGAGGTTGTCGGTGATGATGATGATGTAGAGGTGCCTGTTGATTCGTCTGCTCAGTTGGAGTCGAGGAGGAAGGCGAGAACTAGTAAGTCTGGGAGTAAAGAGGGGAAGGCCGAGGGTAAAGCTGCTGGTTCTTCTCGTAAGCAACCCTCTATACTTCCTTGTCTAGATTATGTGGTAGTTTCTGACACGTTGTCTGGCCTAGGGGTTGGTGAGAGAAGTCGAGAATCGGATCATGATGACAGTGCTACTCTGACTGAGCACATGAGGAAAAAACCCATCGAGGATCACAAGCGTAAGCTTGATGAGCAGTCCGCTGCTCTTTTTGCTGCTAAAAAAGCGAAACTTCATAAGGAGGCCCCCCCGGCACCTTCTGAATCTGAAGTTGATCTTGGTGTTTTTAGTGGAGGTCGTGGAAATCTTTTGGAGGAGATATATGCTGCGTCTGCCCCTCCTACTGGTAATTGACCTTTAGTTGTATATTTCTTTCGTTTTCTTCGAGTTGTTTTTAATTCTTGTTTCATGACAGCAGTCAAGTTTGGCAAGAAACCTCGTATGGTTGATATTTCTCAGATCACGCCGCCTACTTCCCCTCCGTCGAGGACGGTTGGTCTGACCCCTCCTCGTGATGATGTTGAAGCAGACAAAAAGGGTAGAGAAGGGGTTGCTGAAGATGTGGGCGAAGGTGGTGGTGATGCTGGGGTTGTTGGTGGTGATGGTGGAGCTGATAAAGGTAAAAGTGTGGAAGTGGAGGTGGAATCTAGTGAAACTACTCCACACCAAACCATTTACATTAAGCGTCCTTCTGGTGGAGGTGGGGCTACTTCTGGCGTGGCGCGCAGCCCGCAATTTGAGCATAACCCTGCTGATTCTTGGGGTAATCCGGCTTGCGACGACTTACCACACGCCCCTCGCTGGAACCTTACTCAGGGTTCCAGGATGGATGATGTGAACAACTGCCATGAATTTTTTGCTATGTCTCTTCCCCCGGCTGAGAGGATGTTCCAGAAAAACCGCAATCGTTTTGCCTTGTTGGACGACCATGTTCGTGCCGGGGTTAATTTCTTTGCCACTTCTCAGGAAATTCTTCGTGAATGGCGATCGATGGGGGAGGACACACTCGAGTTTGAAGAGTCTAAGAGGTTGTTTGCTGAGGAGAGGGAGAGATTTAATGCGGAGAAGAAGGGTTTGCAGTGGAGGGTATCTGATGCTGAACAGAAGCTTGAAGAGAAAAAACAGTTGAATGTTCAGAAACAAAAGATTGGGAGGCCGCGTGTGAGCGCACGAACGTTGAGATGCAATCTCAGCGTGATGCGATCGTGCGGTTATCCGGCGAAAAAGCAGAACTTGCTGAAGAGGCTCAGCAGGCGCGTGTTGCGTCCGAGAAGAAAGAGAAAGAGTATGTTGATCGGATCGATAAGTTAGAGGTTCTTGTCCAGCAGAAAGTGGCGGAGTGTGAGGCTGCACAGCGCCTTCTTGCTGAAAAGACTGCTGAAAGCCAGGCAACAGAACTCCTTGCTGAGGAAACATCTGCTGACACCAGATGGTTGCTTTCTCGTGGTGTACCCTTGGTAATTTCTTTTGCTCTTTCGTGTTCTTTTATTTTGTGATTTTTTATTTTGGTTGCCTTGTTTTATGCAGCTTGCTGACCGTATTCTGAATTCGACTGAACTTGCCACGTACATGTTCGAATTGGGCCAAGCGGGTTATAATAGCGGTCGTAAGTTTGGATATGCTGAAGGCAAGGCTGCAGCTATCAACAAAGAGAAAGACTACCATTTTGAGTTGTATAAGGAGGATTGTGACGGTGCTTATGCTGCTAAGCGCAAGGCGTTTTCAACCCTTGACTTTGCCGTCGTCCGGGCGGCGCAGAAGTTGTCTCGGAAACCAGATGGGGTTGCTCTTCTGAAGAAAGCCCTTGGAGACGATGCCGATGCGGCAGGAGGTGCTGGCACTAGTCAAACTTGATAGATGAATTCTGGCCTGTGCGCCGTGTATGGCCCTGGATGGGTTTGTAATGTTGACTGTTTTAGACAATTTCTTTTTATTTACCTTTTGTGGATATGTGCACTTGATCTTCTTTGTTTGATGCGTATTTTATCACTTGCTTGTGTTTATGCGAATTTTGTTATCGTCATAATATGTGCATGTTTAATTACTTTGATTAGGTGTCACGAATGAATTATGGCGCTGACAGGTGATGTTGTGTTTCTACAACGTTTTATTCTGTCGCTTGAATGCGCGCGTTTACGTGTGACTTACGAAGTGATCGAGTTGCAGGTTATTGTGTGAGCTCAGCTGTGTTCAGCCTTGGGAGCATTACAATGTTTAGTTACCTTGCTGTCGATTTTTTCGTGTTTAAGTGGGCACGAAGTTTTATTTTGGCGTTTCGTAGGCTTTGGTTGTGTTTCTGACCCGGCTGTGCACTTGGTTGTGACGAGCCTTGGAGGTCTACAACGTTTCCTATGGTCGAGCCATTGATGTTTTCGTGTACGCCCAAAGTAATAAATGCAGTTGTGACAAGAAATTTGCATGAAATAAAGGTAGCCAAACACTTCTTGTATTATAGTAAATGTGTTGGCAGTACGCCCTTTACGATTACATAGTTGTTTTACATGTAGCACTTTCGGAGTTGTTGAGCGTTCTAGGTTCATGGAACCTCTTTGTCGTTGATGGTGCGCAGTTTGTAAGCTCCCTTACCGAGTACTGCATCAATTACGTATGGTCCTTCCCATTTGGGCGCCAGTTTTCCGGGCTTTTCTGCATTGGAAGCTTCATTGTCCCTTAGGACATAGTCTCCCTGGTTAAAAGTGCAAACTCGGACTCTGGAGTTGTAGTATTTTTCAGCTTTGTTTTGTACTTGGCCTCGTTGATTGCGGCCATCTCTCTCCGTTCTTCTAGGAGGTCCAGGTCAATCCTCCTTTCCTCTTCGTTGTTAATTAAGTTCATTGAGAGCATTCGTGGGGATGGTAGCCCGATTTCTGCTGGAATGACTGCCTAGGACCCATAGACTAGGCTGAACGGTGTCTCGCCGTTGCTTGTCTTTGGCATTGTCCTATGGGCCCACAATATGCTGGGTAGTTCGTCTACCCATTCTCTTCTCTTTTCGCCTAACCTTGCTTTGATCCCATCAACGATACTTTTGTTGACTGCCTCTACTTGACCGTTCCCTTGCGGGTGTGCAACCGAAGAGAAGGTATGCTCGATATGTAGCTCTTTGAACCATCGTTCGAGGTCGTCTGCTGCGAAGTTAGTTCCGTTATCGGTGATGATTCTGAGAGGTAGGCCAAAGCGACATATGATTTGCTCCCATATGAATCGCTTGACGACTGCCGATGTGGTTGATGCAAGCGCCTTCGCCTATACCCATTTGGTAAAGTAGTCGACTGCGACTATTATGAACTTGACCGCCCCTGGTGCTTCCGGGAAAGGACCTACCATGTCTATGCCCCATTGTTGAAAAGGCCATGCGGTTGTGACTGGTACTAGTTCATTTTTGGGGCACATGGTCTTGGGAGCATGTCTCTGACAGCCACTGCACTTCCTTAATTCTTTCACGGCATCGAGATGCATCCCGGGCCAGTAGTATCCGGCATTCATCACTTTTGCCACCACCATTCGAGGCCCGACATGAATACCACAAATTCCTTCATGCACTTCCCGGATTAGGTAATTTGCGTCGTCGGAGTCAACCATCTCAGCAGCGGGCCGAGATACGACTTTCGGTACAATATCCCATCTGCCATCTGATAGTGTTCTGATTTGTATTGGATCTTCCGCGCCTCGGCTTTGTTTTCGGGAAGTATCCCTGACTGCAAGTACATGATTATCGGTGTTATCCAGGACGTTGTTCCTGTCTGGATGATACTTACTTCTCTCAGTGGAACGGATGGGTTGCTCAAAACCTCTATGCGCACATCCTTTGATAGGTGCTGGAAGCTTGTTGATGCAAGCTTGCTCAACGCGTCTGCCGGCTTGTTCTCGCTTCTGTTTATGTGGTGCACTTTGTAAGAGTAGAAGGTTTGTAGCAAAGTTTTTGCTTGGCTGAGGTAGAGTGCCATGACATCCCCCTTGGCTTCGTATTGGCCGTTTATTTGCCCTGCTACCAGCATGGAGTCCACATGCGCTTCGATGTATCGGACCCCCATTTTGATTGCCAATCGTAAGCCAGCCAGGAAAGCTTCGTACTCTGCTTCGTTGTTTGTGCTTTTAAAATCCAGGCGTATGGCGTACGTGAACTCGTGTTTATCGAGGCTTACCAGCCTTAGCCCTGCGCCTGCTCCATCTTCGTTAGATGCTCCATCGGTATATAACAACCATGGCTCTTCTGTTTGCTTTTTCTCAGCCTTTTCCATGGCTTTGCACTCTCTTTCTTTGTCATCTGGAACTTCTATCATAAAATCTGCCAAGACTTGGCCTTTGATTGATGGTCGGGGTCTGAAAACCACGTTGTGACCTCCCAGTTCTATTGCCCATTTGGCTAGTCTTCCGGATACTTCTGGTCTTGCAAGGATGTTGCCGATGTTGTAGTTTGTTAGCACGTGGATGACGTGATTGGCAAAGTATCTGCGCAGCCGCCTTGAAGCATGAATTAGTGCAAGGACTAACTTTTCCATGATTGCATATCGGGTTTCTGGATCGGTCAAGGTTCGTGACACGTAGTAAACTGGTGTTTGGACACCTTGACGATCGACAAGCAGCACAGCTCCGACTGCCCTATCGGAAGCTGAAAGGTAAAGTACCAAAGGTTCTCCCTTGTTTGGTGCGGTTAGGGTTGGCAGTTTGATGAGGCAATCTTTCATCTCGTGGAACGCATTCTCTGCTTCCGGAGTCCACTGGAACTGGCTTTTCTTCATACAATTGCGCAAGGTTTTGATGAACGGAAAGGATTTTGCAGCATGATTAGCTAGGAAACGGTTGAGCGTGGCTAGTCGTCCTGCTAACTTTTGCATGTCTTTGATGTTTGATGGTGAGGGCATCCTTTCAATAGCTTGGACTTTTTCCGGATTCACCTTAAAGCCATCTTTTGTGACGATGAAGCCTAAGAACTTTCCTTCTTCCATTCCGAATGAGCACTTTACTGGGTTCAGCTTGATACTTACGCTGCGTAGCGTGTTGAAGGTCTTTTGGATGTTAACCAGCATCGTGCCTTCTTCTTTGCTCATAATCACCAGGTCATCCATGTAGACTTCTATGTACTTGCCAATGGTGTCACTGAATGTTTCGTTCATCAATCTTTGGTAGGTTGCGCCCGCATTCTTCAAGCCGAAAGGCATCTTGGTGTAGCAATACAGCCCTGTTGGCGTGCGGAATGCCATCTTATCTTCATCCTGGACGACCATTTGAACTTGGTGATACCCCTTGTAGCAATCAAGAAAACATTTCCACCTGAATGTTGCCAAAGAATCGATTTTCTCGTCTATGTCTGGTAAGGCGTAGCAGTCGCGCGGGCATGCCTTGTTTAAGTCTTTGTAGTCGACGCACATTCTACAACTGCCGTTTGGTTTCTTTACCATCACTGGGCTTGCTACCCAAGTTTGGTATCTGACTTCTCTGATGATGCCTGCATTTAGTAGTTCTAGTACTTGCTCTTTCATCGCGTCATGCTTTATATCACCCAGGTGGCGTTTGGCGTGCACCACTGGTTTTGCATCTTCTGAGACGTTCAGACGGTGCTCTGCAATGTGCCGTGGAACATCAACCATGTCAGCTGGTGTCCAGGCGAACACGTCCATATTCTCTTGTAACAACTTCTTGAGCGCTGCGCGTGTTAGATCGGACATCGCTGGTCCCAGGGAGACTGTTTGTTCTGGGTGAGCGTTGTTCAACACCCATTTTTCTGCCTCTGCGCGTGGCGCTGGTTTACTTGCTTTTGTAGGCCTCATTTCATCTGTTGCTAAGACTTCTTTGCTTGCGTATATTAGTGCGATGCCTGTTTCCGTTGGGAATCCGATGGCCGAATGTGGTGCAGAGCAAATCATACTGAAGTCTCCCTGTGATTCTCTTCCTAGGAGGATGTCGTGTCTCGAGTGTGCGGGCAGCACCATGAAAGTGACTTCTTCTGTCCTTGAATTTCGTCCGTCCGAGAGTAACACCGGGAATGATATCTGTCCCAGGGGAAAGACGGCCTCATTGCAGAAACCAGTTAGTGGGTAGTCTACTGGCTCCAAGCGCGCCTTGTCCTCCTGGTCAAATTGATTGAAGCATTGTTCGTATATGATGTCCGCGGTGCTCCCCGGATCGATGAAGATGTAGTCTGTCTGGTAATAACCAATCACTCCTGGGATGACTATTGGTCGTTTTTCCCTTGGGCCTCCTCTAACAACTGGGAAGATGACTTGCTTCTCGCGCCACAAATCATCTTGTGTACGCCTGTTGTAATTTTTCTTTGGTCTTCTTAGGCCTCCCTGCACCATGTGGGTCTCCAGTTTCCTGAGTTTTTTGTTATCCGGCCCTTCGTCTCTTCTTTGGATTTGGCGGTAGTCGCGCTTTCCGCCTTTGACCAGGTGAGTGAGCTTTCCATCCCTTAGGGCTCTTTCAATTTCTTGCTTCAGGCTGAAACAGTCGTCGGTGAGGTGACCCGTATCCTTATGGAATTCACAGTAGAGATTGGGATCTTGTCCCCTTTTGTTGCGCATCTGTAGGGGTGGTTTGAATTGGTGGTTTTCAGTGGCCAAGACTTCCGACGGGGTCTTGGTTAATGGCGTCCACTGTTTCTCTCTGTTTTCTCTCTTTACTTCTTTTCTGTGTGCTATCTGATTGATTGTGTGTCGCGCATCTTCTCTTGGTGGGCTTCTTTCTCTATGACTGGAAGGCCTCCATGACTGGCCTCTGCTTTTTCTACCATGTCGGTCATTAGAGTTATGTGCACGTTGACGGTGGTCATCACCGGTCAACTGTTTGTCTGTCTGTGCTATTGTCTTGGCGGCCTCAATGAAAGTTTCCCAATCTTTGGGTCCTCCGTCTCTACCTTTCACGCGCTTGATCAGGTCGTCACACTTGACTGCCCTCATGAAGTGCGTGCACATCATTTTTTCTCCCACATCCCCAATCTCCAAGCATTCTTTGTTATATCTTGTGATAAAATCTTCCAAGCTTTCGTGGTCTCGGCGCCATATGTTTAGACAATCTGCTGGGTCTCTGGCGTGCCTCCGCTGTTGAGAGAAGTGTGCCAAGAACTTCTCTCTTAAGTCAACCCATGATTTAATTTTTCCTGCTGGTAAGCTGTCGAACCAGACGCGCGCTGCGCCCACGAACGTTTGTGCGAACAGGTGGCACCAAGTTGGTAGGTTCCACCCACCTGTTGCTCCTGCGCCTTTGAAGACCTGGAGGTGATCGTCTGGATCTGTCAATCCATTGTTGTCACACCCCGATCTCCACGTGTCACCGGTGGGCCCGGTGTGGGGTACAGTGACGTGGTTGGCATCGTCATAGACAAACAACACAATATAATAATGCACAGCGGAAGCAGAATAGATACATTTCAACTTTAATTAAATGTAATAATAACATCATAAGTAGTTGAAACGAATCCACAGGCGGATCAAATAAAAATAAGATAAAATTGTTCAACAGTTTATTTTGTCGTCCGAGCTTGCGAGACTATAGTGGACGCTCTTAGGAAACAGCCAGCCTAGTTCGTATAGTACCTGCACTTAACCTTTTGGGAAAATACGTCAGTTTACACTGGTAAATACAAATCGACTGACTCATTTTGAAAATGATTGAAAATTGATCTAAATGCACATGGCATAAATATTTTTATTAACTTGGGATAATTATGCAATATAAACTTGTGAACGAATTACATGTTACTCGTACATTTGGTGGCCCGGGATCTGCTGTCCGGGCTAAAGATTAAATGACACACCACATTAAAGAGTTATACACGCCGGGTGTACGCCTACACCCCGTGCTCTGGTCGTGGCCATCTCGTAAGATAATGCCAAGGATATCCGGGACACGGTCAATAACCCCCCAAAGCCTAAAGTAAGAACAAGACTGTTTAAACGAGTCGCACAAACTATTCAAGACTGTACACCCATAGGGTGCAGGATTTGTGCGCTCGATCAAGCGGTATTTTAAATATCGTACCCCAAGCCCGTATAGGGAAAATAAGTGAAAATGTATTTACCTGAGCAAGTATGAATCACAAACAGTAAGTGTAGGTAGCTTTTACTGGGCCTCCTAATCTGGAACAAAGGTTTATAATAACCTATTAGATTTCTAACGGGTCTTTTATTTAAGCCTTAGCTTTGACCGGTTAGTTTTAAGGACGATACGGTACATGCGCACGATTAAGCGAAAGACCGGATAGAATGTGATTTACACCCGACAAGTTTGAATACTTGTATCATATGGGTATACTAAATACATTCTGGATTTTGAGATAAAAATGATAACGCTTGACCCGTTTCGGTCAATTTACGCAAACTAGTTACGCAAACCGAACCGAACGCTAAAAGGGCGTTACGGGTAGCCAAAAGAGTCAAATGCAAGTTCCCTGAGATAATATGCTTTAAATATGATATAGTAAGTTATGTTCTATATTGCCCGGAATAATTTTAAACTCAATTTATGCCTTATAAGGGCATTTTGGTCATTTAAAAGATTATAAAAGAGTCAAATTAGAAATCTGAGTTTCGGGTCTGGTTTATACAGTAAATATACTTCATTTAACATATTATAACAGTAGGGTATGACCCATATACCAAACTTAACATTTAAAAATCAAACTATGCACCGTAGGGGTATTTTAGTAATTTCACAAGGGCTAAAAATGCCAAAACTGGAAACCTGAGTTCATATACTTATACTTACTATTATTATATGAAAATATACTAATTACATCAGTAGGTATGAGTCTTATATGTTTAAAACGGGTATAACGCTTACTATGCGCTAAAAACGCTTAAAATGCGATTTAGAGCCGTTTCCGGGTTTTTAAAAGAAAGCTGAGATTTTTATATTTCCAGGATGCTCAAAATAATTTATTTAACATATAAAATCAGTAGAAAAAGGTTTCGGGTCAAAAGAATGTATAAAACTCATTTTATGGCTTAAACGGTCAAAACCGGCATTAACCGAATCGACTAAGCGATCTAAGATACGATCAGCCAAAAATTAAATAAAAATCATCAAAAATCCCAAAATATTATATAACATCAGTGGGTAAAAAGTTTTGTTCAAAACGTGGCCTGAAATAGGTTATACGCGAAATGCGCCGTTTATGTAACTTTAAGATATAGTTTTACGATATCGGCCATAACTCAAAATCTGGACCACTAACTGATCTCAAATTTTCGGTGCAAGTTTATATATTAGAAATAAAGATTTCTACTCTTTTACTTTTCCAAAAATCACGTTTTATATCAAAAAGGGCAAAATAGTCAACTTTAAGCATAAATCGGAAACATGCAAATGAATCGGCTAAACATAGACTCAAGCAATAAAAATTCCAGAAAGTTTAACCAAAATAAAAATGGTCAAAAATAAGCTCCAATACAGATCTCAAACATGCATGTACGGATCCGATTCGATAGTCTACGAAAAAGTCGTTTTACAAGACTTTCGGTTCCGATTCGTATTTATACTATAGATTGTCGAGTTGATTATGATAAAACACATTCTTATATCCATTATAAGTTATTTTTGATGATCAAACGGATTGCATGTCATCTACATTACCATTTAAGCTTATTTTTGCAAAAACAACTTCTGTTGACTTTTTAGAAACAAGTTTGACTCGACAATTAGCATGCATAAAGTGGGAATCAGAGAATACCCTTTTGAGGGTTTGTTTCCCACATAAATACCAACATATTTGTGGTTTCAATTTGAGAAATGACTGAGTAAAACTCGTTTAATTGAAAAGTCAAAGTATAAGAACAACAGTTTGACTTTTAGCAATTAATCTATGCTAGAACGAATTAGAGGTTGATATAACGGATTACCAAGGTCCTAATGAAGCTTAGCTAACGCTTGGAGGTGGCCTTGTCGTTCAGATTTGCTCCAGAAAGTCTTGAGAGTGTTCTTGAGAGTTGAGAGCTTCTTGATCACAAAGGAAATGCCAAAGAAATGATCTTTGATCTGATTTAAAGAGGAAATCAGAGGTTGAGGATAGGTTACTGTTGCCATAGGCATGCAAGGATGTTTATTGGAGCTTTTGGAGGTGCCATGAGCTGTTATGCACTTCAAATTCGGACCCAAAATGCAATTTTCGCGAATTCTGGACCTGGGCAGGCCTCGCGTCACGCCTAGGGTCCTAGGTGTGACACCTAGCCCCATCTGATCCTCAAGTCTCTTTAATATTGAAGTTTTGGTCCTTGGTCTTCGTATACGAGGTTTCGGCTAGTTATTTTGACTCGTAAACCCCCAAACTTGGTTTTTAAGAACCTTGGGACATTTACCAACATGGTAATGTCCTCGGATAACTTTGTGCTCAACCGAAATGCCATGAAATTCGACGTTGACGCTTTTAGTCCTTCAAGTACGGTTTTGGCCATAACTTTCTCATACGTTAACGAAACTTCACGAAATTTTTACCACACATTCTAATGAGTATATTTTAGCATTAAAAAGCTTCGGGTCTGCCAAAAGTTCACTCAGAGGTATAAATTTAACATGTTGACACTTTTGGCCCCTATAGTTTGTAATTCCTCACTTTTGTGCAATTTCCGCGTCGTATGATCCATGAACCATCCGTTTAAGGTTATAAACATTATGTAGGGTTATTATAGAGTCTATTTATCCATTGTTGACACTTTGGACCCTTACATTCCATAGTTTTCACTGTTTGTCACTTTTAGTCCCTCTAAAGTTTGTTTTCACATTCCGGAACCTTATGACACGTGTCAAGACATTATTGGACGAAATTTTTCGAGGTGTTACATCCTCACCCCCTTAAAAGAAATCTCGACCTCGAGATTTACTGAAACAAATGAGGATATTTCTCTTGCATCGTGGATTCCACTTCCCACGTGTATTCGGGACCTCTACGGGCATCCCATTTGACCTTAACAATAGGCACGTGCTTCCTTCGAAGCTTTTTCACCTGTCGATCCTCAATCGACAAAGGTTTTTCCACGAACTTCAAACTCTCATCAATGTATATATCTGTATGCGGTATAACCAGTGATTCGTCCGCGAAACACTTCTTCAAATTACAGATGTGGAACACATTATGAATAGCGCTAAGCTCTTCAGGCAAGTTTAACTTGTAAGCGACTGACCCGACACGTTCTATGACCTCGAAAGGTCCTATATATCTCGGGCTTAGCTTGCCTTTCTTTCCAAATCGCATCACACCCTTCCAGGGCGATACTTTAAGCAATACCTTATTACCTACATCGAAGTGAAAATCTTTGCGCTTAGGATCCGCATAACTTTTCTGCCTATCCCTGGCAGCTTTCAAACGATCGCGAATCTGAACGATCTTGTCTGTCGTCTCAAAGACGATATCTGGTCCTGACAGTTGGACTTCTCCAACTTCTGCCCAACAAATGGGCGATCTACACTTTCTACCGTATAGGGCCTCAAAAGGCGCAACCTTTATGCTGGAATGGTAGCTATTGTTGTAGGAGAATTCAATCAGTGGTAGGTTCTTATCCCAACTACCACCCAAGTCGATCGCACATGCACGAAGCATGTCTTCCAAAGTTTGAATAGTACGCTCACTCTGACCATCAGTCTGAGGATGATAGGCCGTACTAAAATTCAAACGAGTGCCCAACGATTGCTGGAAACTCTTCCAAAAATGTGACGTATATCTAGTATCTCTATCGGAGATAATAGATACAGGTATACCATGCAACGCTACAATCTTATCGACATATAATTGAGCTAACATATCGGAGCTATACGTCTCCTTGATGGGTAGAAAATGAGCTGACTTAGTCAGTCTATCTACTATGACCCATATGGTATCATTTCCCTTTTTCGTCTTCGGCAACTTGGTGATGAAATCCATTGTCACCATTTCCCATTTCCACTTGGGAATTTCAGGTTGCTGAAGCAAACCTGACGGCTTCTGATGCTCAGCCTTGACTTGCGCACAAGTCAAACATTTAGCTACGTGCTCGGCTACTGACTTTTTCAAACCAATCCACCAGTAGTTTGCTTTCAAATCCTGGTACATCTTATCAGCTCCAGGATGAACGGAATATTTAAAGCTGTGGGCTTCCTGGAGGATAACATCCCGAAGTCCTCCATAAACTGGAACCCATATTCGTCCGTTTAGTCGTAGCATTCCATCCTTGTCGTAGGATAACTGCTCCTCAGTTACTCCTAACTTTTCCGCAGGATAGTTAGCTTCCAGCACAGCTTCCTTCTGTGCAGCTAACACCCTTTCGTTCAAATTATTTCTTATTTCAATGCGCTTGGCATTGATTCTGATCGGTTTCACCCTTTCCTTTCTGCTTAAGGCGTCGGCAACCACATTTGCCTTGCCTGGATGGTATCTTATCTCACAGTCATAATCATTTAAAGTTTCCATCCATCGCCTTTGACTCATGTTCAATTCCTTCTGATTGAACAGATGCTGAAGACTCTTGTGATCTGAATATATTATACACTTGGTTCCATACAAGTAATGTCTCCATAGTTTCAAAGCAAATACAACTGCACCCAATTCCAAATCGTGGGTGGTGTAGTTCTTCTCGTGCACCTTGAGCTGTCGAGAAGCGTAGGCAATGACTTTGCCTCTCTGCATGAGTACACAGCCCATGCCAGTGTGTGATGCATCACAGTACACCACAAATTCTTCTACGCCATCGGGCAATGTCAACACTGGAGCATTGCTCAACTTCTTCTTCAAAATATCGAAGGATTCCTGCTGCTTAGGGCCCCAATCGAACTTAATCTTCTTACGAGTCAACGAAGTTAGGGGCGCAACAATTCTTGAAAAGTTCTCGATAAATCGCCTATAATATCCTGCCAATCCGAGGAAACTGCGAATCTCGGTAGGAGTCTTCGGCTCCTGCCAATTCATGACTGCTTCTACTTTAGCGGGATCTACTTGGATACCACGCTCGCTTACTACATGTCCAAGGAACTGGACTTCTCGAAGCCAAAATTCACACTTCGAAAATTTGGCATAAAGCTTCTCTTGATGCAGAAGTTTGAGAATACAACGAAGGTGTTTCTCATGGTCAGCTTGGTTCTTCGAGTAGATAAGGATGTCGTCAATAAAGACGATAACGAATTTATCTAGATAAGGCTTGCAAACACGATTCATGAGATCCATGAATGCGGCTGGTGCGTTGGTGAGCCCAAACGGCATCACTAGGAACTCGTAATGTCCATAACGAGTCCTAAACGCTGTCTTGTGCACATCTTCATCCTTGACCTTTAACTGATGATAACCTGATCTCAGGTCAATCTTGGAGAAATAGCTTGCTCCTTGCAACTGATCGAACAGATCGTCGATCCTGGGTAACGGATATCTATTCTTGATAGTGACCTTGTTAAGCTCACGGTAATCGATGCAAAGACGCATTGATCCATCCTTCTTTTTAACGAACAAGATTGGTGCTCCCCAAGGAGACGAGCTAGGTCTAATAAAACCTTTAGCTAACAAATCATCCAACTGCGTCCTCAACTCCTTCATCTCCGTTGGTGCCAATCTGTATGGTGCTCTTGCTACAGGCGCAGCGCCTGGAATGATGTCTATCCGAAACTCCACTTGCCTATCTGGTGGCAAACCGGGTAGTTCTTCTGGGAATACCTCAGGATATTCCGAGATAACAGGGATATCCTCAATCTTCGGCTTTGGCTCATCAATGGTAACTTGTGCCATATAAATGACACATCCCTTCTGCATGCATCTGGATGCCTTGAGCATGGACACTTGCTCAGGCAATCCATGCTGGGTATCTCCTTGAATAGTGAGTGACTCACCAGACGGAGTCTTCACTACTACTTGCTTTCTGTTGCACAGAATCTGGGCTTGGTTACTCGATAACCAATCCATGCCTATCACTATATCAAATCCAGCTAGCTTAAAGGGAGCAAGGATAACGGAAAAGAATGATTCCTAATGGATATTACACATCCATCTAGAACAGTCGAGGCGGTTTCTATGGTTCCATCGGCTAATTCCACCTCATATTTCACGCTTAAGGTTTCAACAGGAAGGTTCAACAATTTACAAAACTTATCATCTACAAACGACTTATCAGCTCCTGAATCAAATAGGACTCTAGCAAAAACATCATTTACAAGGAACGTACCTGTAATGACGTTGTCGTCAAGAACTGCTTCCTTGGCGTCCATTCTGAAGACTCTCGCATTAGTCTTCTTCCCGTCGTCAGCTTTCTTTGCATTCTTTGGGCAATTTGGCCGGATATGCCCTTTCTCGTTGCAACCAAAACAAGTTGCATCCTTCATCTTCTTGCAATCTAGAGCTTTATGGTCTGTGGACTTGCAGATTCCACATCGCCTTTCTTGAGACTGGGATTTCGCTTCCAAACGACATTTCCCAAAATGGTGTCTCTTGCAGGTCTTGCATCTGGGTCTCTCACCCGATTGATGATCTCCTTTCTTAGATCCCGACCCTTTCTTATGGTCGTTGTTCCCTCTGTGTCGTTTCTCAGATCTTCGTGAGGTGTCATCCTCACGTTTCCTCTTGTTTTCCTCTGAGCTCTTCATAGCTCTCAATCTGACTACATCTTGAGTGAGGGAGAGGGATAGATCAGCTACGGATCCGAATGTCGTAGGCCTTGAAGCCTTGACGCTTGCCTTTATCTCCGGTGCCAGACCCCCAATAAATCGAGCAATCCTTCGCGGCTCCGGGGTCACCAGATAAGGCACTAACCGAGATAAAGTGTTGAACGTAGTAAGATACGCTTGACAATCGAGGTTCTTCATAACCAGAGATACGAAATCCGATTCAATCCTTTCGACCTCATGCTGCGGGCAGAAATTCTCTTTGATCAGGGCCACAAACTGTTCCCATGACATACCGTACAGTGTGGCCTTACCGGCAGCTTGTAGGAGTGACTTCCACCATGCTAACGCATCTCCCTTGAACGACTGGGACACGTACTTCACGACGTCCCTATCAGCACACCCGCTGATGTCAACAACAATATCCATCTCATCCAGCCATGTCATGCAGTCAACTGCTCCTTTTTCCCCAGTAAAATCTCTGGGTTTGCAAGAAACGAAATACTTGTACGTACAGGACTTGCTGTGCGTATCATGCTTCAGCTTGACTTCTTGCTTAGGAATACTGCTGTGATTGGAGGAGTGATTATCCTCCTCATCCTTCTTCGGCTCACTCTTTTTAGAAGGTGGCTTACTATGAGCCTCAGAATGAGTCTTGGGCTTAACATGCGACACGGTTCGGGTTCTACTCCGAGTACCGCTAGATTCCCTGAATTGCCTATCCATAGCTTTGGCAACAGCGTTATCTATTAGTTCTTGCAATTCTTCACCAGTGACGTGAATCCTGGTATTATCTGGGTGTTCTCCAGAATGACTGTTGGTTTCTTCCGATTTGGCCATGTAGCTTTAAGCTACTTAAAAGGACAAGGTCTTATTTAGAAACCTAACAGTATTATCGTTCTAGACGATTTATTAACCATGGTATTAATAACCATAATAGTTAATTTAATTAATTTCATTCAAGGCTTTTATTAGCAACTATATTATGGAATGAAATATATATATTGGCACAATAGGCCTAGTCACTTCGGACAACTTACTAAATTATAAATTTAGATTTTTATAGGATTAGCATTGTATAATTGAACAAATAATCCTTTACTAGGCAGGGAGTCATAAACCACAACTGCCACTATATGACATAGTCATAACTGATATTCGCTAATTTACACATATTTTAGTCCCCCGTTTTACCCCCATTTTATGCGTTTTCGGCCGTAAAACCGTCATTCGGATACTTAATTATCTACATTTTGGTTTACAGGCCTAAAACAGCATACCAGACGAGATGATACCAAAAACAAGGACTTTCCGGACAAAACGATGAAGCTGCGAAGATTCTGTGGAAAAAGACTGACCTGGGCGTTTGGCACGGTCATGCGGCCATATGCACGACCGTGCATATCCGACAAACCAAGAAGATCCGGCAGTGAACCAGGCGTGCAACTCACCGTGCAAGGCACTGAAGGCAAGCCCGATAAGGAACGACCGTTCCCGATCAAGAACGATCGTGCGGATCCGAGGTCAAACATAAACTCGGAAAAGAACGACCAAAGAACCGAGCGTGCAACTCAAACCTCGGAAAGGAACGGTCGTGCCAAACCAAGAACGACCGTGCGTGACCGAAGACCAGTCAACGATCTGTGACGTCATGCAGTATGGTGGCCCACCACCATTAATGCTTAAAGTGCACGGTCGTGCGATCGGAAGAACGGCCGTGCAACTTCGAAAAAGCATTTAAACAGAACAGAACCATTTTAGTAGTAACTCTGGACATTTTGGGAGCTCTGCAGGCGATTTTGAGGCTCCGAAGGCTGCTGCTTTCACTCGGATTCAAGCCACATTGCCCGGTTTTGCTCATTTACTATCTAGATTCTCATTCTTATGCTTGTTTATGGTTTGGTTTCTCAAATCTTTCCATAATTTTGTTATGTTTCAAGCATCTAGACTGATTATTATGTATTAATGTAAGCCTTTGGGCAAAAACACAACAATCCCTTGCTTGATTATAACCCACTACTAGAAAATCTGAAATTTCTTACACCAGTTTTCGTAGGAAATGTGTTACAAAACAGGCTTTCCCACACATTTGTGACAAATACATGATGTAGGAAAATGCCTCGTAGGAAACCTGTTTCCAACGCATTTCCTACGCAATTTCCTACCCATTTCCTACAAAATCGCCGTGTCACAAACTGCTACAAATCTCCTACAACAATTCATAGTTATTTTTAATATATTATTTATGATAAATATTAATTATTATATTTTCGGAATTTTTTTAGCTACACATTTCCGACAAAAAAAATTAAAAAATTTCATTCAGCATTATTCGTGACAAATTTCTGACAGAAAAATAAAAATAGTTGTTACAAATTTCCGACAAAAGCATTATTCGTGACAAATTTCCGACAGAAATATAAAAATAGTTGTTACAAATTTCCGACAAAAGCATTATTCGTGACAAATTTCCGACAGAAAAATTTTAGAAACTACAGGGACTACTTTTGTAAAAACTGAAACTTTAGGGACCAAAGTGTAAATATTTCAAAAATCTGTCAAAAAGGGGGTTCTTCCTTAAAGAACCGGCCCTTGGCAAGGATCGAACTCCTGACCTATCGTTTAGAACCGCAACGCCTTAACCAGTTTATCATCCTACTAGGAGCTGTTAGAATATGAAACTTAATTCCTTTTATATACTAACTAGAATATAACTTTTTGTCGGAAATGTGTCACAGGTTGTGACACAATTCTGACGGAACGATTAAATCAACTAAAAAATAAACTGTTTGTCGGAAATGTGTCACAAGTTGTGACACAATTCTGACGGAACAATTAAATCAGCTAAAAAATAAATATTTTGTCACAAATGTGTAGGAAATATAATAATTTTTAATTATTATACTAATTTTACTATTATATATAAATATAGAAGTGTATACCCTTGTATTTATTTTTAATAAAATTAAGTAATATGACTTAGTTGTCGGAAATGTGTCACAGCTTATGACACAATTCTGACGGAACGATTAAATCAACTAAAAAATAAACTGTTTGTCGGAAATGTGTCACAAGTTGTGACACAAGTCTGACGGAACGATTAAATCAGCTAAAAAATAAATATTTTGTCACATATGTGTAGGAAATATAATAATTTTTAATTATTATACTAATTTTACTATTATATATAAATATAGAAGTGTATACCCTTGTATTTATTTTTAATAAAATTAAGTAATATGACTTAGTTGTCGGAAATGTGTCACAGGTTGTGACACAATTCTGACGGAACGATTAAATCAACTAAAAAATAAACTGTTTGTCGGAAATGTGTCACAAGTTGTGACACAATTCTGACGGAAAGATTAAATCGGCTAAAAAATAAATATTTTGTCACAAATGTGTAGGAAATATAATAATTTTTAATTATTATACTAATTTTACTATTATATGTAAATATAGAAGTGTATATCCTTGTATTTATTTTTAATAAAATTAAGTAATATGACTTAGTTGTCGGAAATGTGTCGCAACTTGTGACGCAGTTCCGACGGAATGTTTAATTAAACTAAAGAATAAATATTTTGTCACAAACTTGTAGGAAATGATTTAATAATCAACCTTTTGTAGATTCTTTCTTACAGATCTGTGACGCAACCGTCAATTAATTAGGGTTTTTTTATTTTCTGTCATTGTTGCGTCAAAAATTTGACATAGAATTTTGGAAAAAAAAATCGTAGGAAATTTGTCACAAATGTGTTTGAATCTGTGACAAAAATAATTGTGTAGGAAATTTCCGTGGGAAATTATGCACTTTTCTAGTAGTGACCATTAGTATGTTAATCTATATTTGTAATGAAATTTGGAAGTGTTTTCTATGATTATCTTTGATGATTAGTTTGCAACCTTGTTATTGATATTGATTTCTTGATTATAAGTAATTGTGTTGGATGATTGGTGCTTGGTTAGGTAAGATAGTTGCAAAATGAAGCTTATTTAATCATGTATTAGTAAACTTTTAATTTGGTTAACTAGTTTAACTTGGTTAAAATGTGGGCACCATGATACTCTAACGGGTTAGTGGTTTAATAAAATGCAATTATTATTAATCAAGAGAGCTTGCCCTCACGGAAGGACTCTAACGGGTTAGATGGTGTTGTTACGAATTCTTGCCATGATTTGTTAGCTTAGTTAGTAGTTTCGGCCAAAATTGCTATCTTGGTGAATTTATGTGCAAGATTTGTAAAATGAACTCGGTTGTGATTTAATCTAGTTTATGCTTGTCTCGATGGTTGCATTGTGTTTATCGGTGTTGCTTTCCTTGATTAAGTGAGGTTAGAAAACTCCTAACGGATGACTAACTTATTTTTAGGAGATTTTTGTAGACATTAATCAATCGCACGTTAAAGAACAATTTTAGGTGGTTAAAGTGTGTCTATCGTTTTAACTTTCCGAATGATTGTCATGTTAGGATTCCCGAAAGGGATACTAACTGTTTCAAAATGGAAAATTGACCGAATGCTTCTAGTGCCAAAACTGACTTAGTTGACATGCTGTGGTTGTGTATTAAGCAAGGCTATTTATATATATTTTACTATGTTTTATAAGTTTTTATTTATGCTTACTTTAGTTTAATTAAAACCAAGACAATTTATGTTTTTACCGGTAATTTAGTGACAAAGGTCTAGTATTATTTCTCCGCCCATTTCCGTGGATCGATACTTGGTTCTTACCGATACTTTACTACATATATGACGGGGTACACTTGCCTCTTTCGTGTGTGTTTTGATGTAAAAGTAATAATCACTTTTATAAATTTAAAACCAATTCGTGTGTAATTTCATTGTAAAAATATGTATAGTCACGCACGTACCAAGTTTTTTGGCGCCGCTGCCGGGGAAATGGCGAGTTTTAGGAACGACCCGAGTCATTGTGTTATCGGTGTATATACTTGTTAATATTTGTGTATATTTTCGTGATTATTTATTTGTTGATTTATTTGTTAATATTTCTTGCTTTTCAATTCAATTTATTCTTTTTCGTGATTCTTTTGTACACTTGTAAATTTTTTTTGTTCTATTTATTTGTTCAAATCGGGATTTATTTATTCATCTATTCGTTGAATTTTCGGCTCTTAAAAATCATTTTTTGTACTAGCCGATTCGATTGTTTTCATTGCTTTAACTTTTATAAAAATTTCGGCCCATTTTCGGATTTTTATAAATTTTTCAGCCCATATTTGTACATATTCTGTTTTTATTCAGCAAAAAAAAAAGAAAACAGCCTTATTATAATAATATAATATTCTTGTCGAGCAATTTTTCGTGTCCTCAACCCCTGCTCCCGACGCTGCTGAGCCTTCAGACGAACCCGAGCGTGATCTGAGTAGACGTCTTCATTAGAGATCCCGTGCGGTTGCGCTGCAACTCGCAGCAGCTGTGGACGAGCAGGTGGTATCCGCTGAGACAGAGGGCCCAGCCGACGAAGGACACATCATCATGGCTAACGACAAGAAGCGTGTTTACGAAAAAGCTTCATTCACGTTGGACAGGACCATACACAGTAAAAGAGGTATTTCCGTATGGGACTGTTGCAATAGAGAACGCGGACGACGTTATTTTCAAAGTAAATGGGCATCGCTTGAAGTTATACGTTACCGGGCCGACAGAGTCGGTGATGGAGGTCATTGAGCTCCAAACCCCGCACACATCATAAGTGTGGGGAGGAGAGAGTCTACGCTGCTGACTCGTGGATCAAAAATGCAGCAAGAGCGTATTTTGCGCTTTAGGGGTAGTTTAGTCATTTAGGATTTATTTTTCTAGTTTTAGCTTGGAGTCTTGCTATCGACTCGTCGACAAAAATTTAGCATGAGTCTACGCTACTGACTCGCCGACAAAAATGTAGCAGGAGCGTCTTTGGCGCTATAGGGGCAAAATTGTCCGTTTTTATAGTTTTAGCGTAATTTAGGTTAGTTAGGTAGTTTCCGATAGTTTGTACAGTTTCTATTCGTGCCGAGCGAGGGTTCTATGTTGCAATATTGTTAGAACAGTTGGTGTGTCGAAAAAATGGCGAAAAACGGCCAAAACAGTTGCTGGAAATGGGTTCTACAGAAAAATCTGATCTGCAGCTGATGCACGCCCGTGCCAGAATCCGCACGACCGTGCGTTTTCGAGGTTCCGGCACGGTGGGTCGCACCATCGGTGCATCACCGAGGAAAATGGAAATCACCGGTTTCGCACAACCGTGCCAACGGGCGAACGACCGTGCGGCAGGCTGAGGGCATTTTTGTCATTCTGCACATTATATATACCCTCATCTGCAGAAAAATCTATCATTCGCGAACCCTAGCAACTGCAGCCGTTCCAGAGCGGTTTTTACACCAAATCGCACGATTTTTCGCACGATCTCGCACCCAACTTCGCACGGTACGTCTCTAGTGTTAGATTTCTTGTTTTCCCACTTTCTAGGTTAGATTTATTCCGATTCTTCAAGGAAATTTTTAGGGTTCTCTTCATAAACAAATCGAAACCCTAACCCTTGTTGAATCGAAGTATCGTGAACACCCGGTTGACTTTCAGACCCCTGTTGACCCAATGCTTGTTAAAATTTTATAGAAATCAGGTTGTTCTAAGTACAGGGGTCGAAAACTGCAGAAACTGAACGGCACGGTCGTTCCTCTGGTGGAACGGACGTGCAGTTCCTACTTTTTCATAATTTCTGTTGTTGATCGGTGATGCATGGTAGTGCAACTGGTTGTCCGATTTTGCACGGTCGTTCTGCTTAAGGAACGGGCGTGTGTGTCCGACAATCACTGGGCTTGACTGTTAGTTCTCGGATATGCACGACCGTGCATATCGAAGCACGCTCGTGCCATTTGCCCAGTTCAGTTGGACAGAAGCTTTATAATTTGCTGCTCGGCTGTTTTCAATTCCATTTTCTCCTATTTCTGTCTTTCTAACAATGTTCCCCATTACAGATGGATCATCCCTTCCTACAGTTCGATCCTAACAACGAGCGTGAAGCTTTGTGCATTCCAAAAAGAGACGAGTTATGGGCCCGGAGGGGGCAATTCGGAGTCCCTAGATGGCTTGATTGGGAAGTTATGCAAGAACTAAATCAATACGACCGTTTAGAAAATATGATGAGTCGTCCACTTATAAATCTGGTCGGTTGCAACCGACCCGTGTACTTGGAGCTTACCATAGAGTTCTTTGCATGATATGCTTATGAGAAGCCAGTTGCTGCTCGTAGACCCAAATTCCGCCACAAGGAGCGGATAGCTTTCCGATTGTGTGGTAAATGGCACCGGTGGTCGGTTGGTCGTCTGGGAAGGAGACTCGGTATTTACACTAGGGAAGACATGGATGATGCCAGTGTCTTCACAGAGCAGTTCATTTTCCCGTCTGATGCAGCAAGGGATGAGTTTTGGGCTGCAAATGCTGTTGGGGACCCATACAACCCAAGGATGTCAAAGGCCTCACGACTTAGAGACCCTCTGGTGCGAGTGATGCACCATGTGTTTAGCCACACCATATGCGGGCGCATGGACAGTCTTGGTAACTGTCCAACACCTGATCTGATTTTTCTTTATGCATTGGTGGAGAAGGCACCAATTAATTTAGCGGCGCGTATGGCTGAATACTTTGTGAAGAGCTCAGGAAGGACCCCTAACAGTCAGATACATGGCGGTTAATATGTGACCGAACTTGCATACAACGAACACCTCATGACTGACGAGGTACTTCAGAGTCTCACCCTGATTACTGAGGGAGTGCATGTTGACATCAGGTCGCTGAAGGCAATGGGGGTTATTGTCGAGACTGATCACGGGGATAGGTTGAGGAGGCTGAATAACGAGGTCTGGGACCCGTTACCCCCGCTCCCAGCAGAGGAAGAGGAAGAAGATGTAGAGATGCACGAGCAGCACCAGCCACACACACCGCCACACCAGCCGCAGCACCACGAGTTCTACCAGCATCAGGACTGGCCTGAATTTTATCAGCAGTTCCAGCAAATGCGGGTCACGCAGGAACAACATGGTACGTATATCGATCAGATCAGGACCAGCCAGGACCAGATCCGGGTCAGTCAGGATCAGCTGCGGACCAGCCAGGATCAGCTGAGGCAGAGCCAGGAGAGCTTGTATCAGGGGGTGAGTGCCGGGTTTTCGTACCTATTTGGGGAGATGCACCATGCATATCCCAACTACTTCCAGAACCCTCCAGAGTTCCCACCGTGGAACCCTCCTGGTTACGGTGGTGCGGGCCCGTCCTTCACGAGACACGATGATGATGATGACGAGTAGGAGTTGGCGGTGATGATCATGGGTGGTTTTTATATTAGTATTTGTTATTTCGGGTGTTATTTTTGCATACTATTTCCAACACCCTCGGATTGTTTTGTATTTTAAAACATTTTACTTTTTGTTATGTCTTTATTTGAACTATTAGTATGCATGTACATTATGGTTTATTTGTGTTTATCTAGTACTGTTCTGTTTTGCTATGCCATATGCCATACTTGCAGATTCTGGCTATCAAGTCTTTGATCGGAGCATATGACCAGACGTAGCTTTGGAAGTCTCGATTCATTTGATATCATCTTGAGGGGAGTACTATTATCCTTTTTCTCTATATTTCGGGTTTCGCATTGGGGACAATGCGAAGTTCAAGTGTGGGGAGGGGGTTAACTTTGTTAACTTTGTTTGTCCTCTATATAAAAAAAAATCAGAAAAATCATCCAAAAATACCTGTATTTTGGATATATTTTAGTAAATAAACCGGTTGATTGTGTTTTAGAAAGCATCGGACTTGATAAAAACTCGACAAGCAAAATATTTTTGAAAAAGGAAACCGGAAAGCGTGACAAACAAAGAAAGACTTACATGATAGTTTTCACACTTTTACCCATTCCATCCGTTACGTGAGCATATTTGAGCCTATTGTTATATATTTGTTCATTTCGGATATAGGAGTGAGCCGGATGTTATGTGTAATTTAGAATTTGTCACTAGTATGCTTGTTAAGACCATGAACTTGTGAATTCGTGTAAAAGTGATAGAGGCACTTAGATTACTCCTTTGTTGTAAACCTTGTTCTTTGTGTTGTGCTTCCCGTTCACCTTATATTACCCTTTAGGATTAACCATGTCGAGCCTTCCCGTTTACCTTTGTTTACCCACATTATCGCCCACTTAGCCAAATTTAGCCTTTGTATGTTTTTAAACCCTTTTTAGTGTTGAAACTCGGACAAAATAATCGTTTAACTAGCATTTGTTTCGGTTTATTGTATAGTTATTTATATATAAAAAAAAAACAGCACAACCCAGAAAATAAAACACCCTAAAATAGGGTGAAGTTGATAGAAATCGAGCAATTTTGAATGCTTAAATGTTAAAATTTCGTTGATAAGCTCGATTGCGCTTTAGTCGCCTTTTTAAGGCGTTTGTATGTATAGTTGTATTATGTTCTTGCTAGTTAAACGCAAAACTGAGTTTTAACCATTTTTGCCACTTTAAATGTCTACTTCCATACCCTTCGCCCAAGCCTAACGTTACAACCCGTAAAGACCTCTTGATTTACACTTATTTGCACGTTAGTTGGTGGAGGCGAGATCTTATGACAAGCTTATGATATTGCATGTTTCATTGACTAGGCGTTGAGTGTTTACACATACACATTTTATGTATGTTTCATAAATAAAACCGAGTGTGTGAACATTGTGAGTCGTGTGAAGATTAGCATGTGAGTCAATTAAATGTGAAGTCACGGCTTTTTGGTTGTCGCTTGTTAATTGCATATGCTTGTTGGGTTTGAGTCTTTTGATGATGTCTTTCGACAAACCGGCCAACCGTTTATAGTAGTTTTCAATAAAATAGTGTGTAAATTATCGTACTTGTTTCTTTCCGTCTTTTATTGCTTTTTAGTTCTGCTTGCTTGAGGACAAGCAAGGTTCAAGTGTGGGGAGATTTGATATTCGCTAATTTACACATATTTTAGTTCCCCGTTTTACCCCCATTTTATGCGTTTTCGGCCGTAAAACCGTTATTCGGATACTTAATTATCTACATTTTGGTTTACAGGCCTAAAACAGCATACCAGACGATATGATACCAAAAACAAGGACTTTCCGGACAAAACGATGAAGCTGCGAAGATTCTGTGGAAAAAGACTGACCTGGGCGTTTGGCACGGTCATGCGGCCATATGCACGACCGTGCATATCCGACAAACCAAGAAGATCCGGCAGTGAACCAGGCGTGCAACTCACCGTGCAAGGCACTGAAGGCAAGCCCGATAAGGAACGACCGTTCCCGATCAAGAACGATCGTGCGGATCCGAGGTCAAACATAAACTCGGAAAAGAACGACCAAAGAACCGAGCGTGCAACTCAAACCTCGGAAAGGAACGGTCGTGCCAAACCAAGAACGACCGTGCGTGACCGAAGACCAGTCAACGATCTGTGACGTCATGCAGTATGGTGGCCCACCACCAATAATGCTTAAAGTGCACGGTCGTGCGATCGGAAGAACGGCCGTGCAACTTCGAAAAAGCATTTAAATAGAACGGAACCATTTTAGTAGTAACTCTGGACATTTTGGGAGCTCTGCAGGCGATTTTGAGGCTCCGAAGGCTGCTGCTTTCACTCGGATTCAAGCCACATTGCCCGGTTTTGCTCATTTACTATCCAGATTCTCATTCTTATGCTTGTTTATGGTTTGGTTTCTCAAATCTTTCCATAATTTTGTTATGTTTCAAGCATCTAGACTGATTATTATGTATTAATGTAAGCCTTTGGGCAAAAACACAACAATCCCTTGCTTGATTATAACCATTAGTATGTTAATCTATGTTTGTAATGAAATTTGGAAGTGTTTTCTATGATTATCTTTGATGATTAGTTTGCAACCTTGTTATTGATATTGATTTCTTGATTATAAGTAATTGTGTTGGATGATTGGTGCTTGGTTAGGTAAGATAGTTGCAAAATGAAGCTTATTTAATCATGTATTAGTAAACTTTTAATTTGGTTAACTAGTTTAACTTGGTTAAAATGTGGGCACCATGATACTCTAACGGGTTAGTGGTTTAATAAAATGCAATTATTATTAATCAAGAGAGCTTGCCCTCACGGAAGGACTCTAACGGGTTAGATGGTGTTGTTACGAATTCTTGCCATGATTTGTTAGCTTAGTTAGTAGTTTCGGCCAAAATTGCTATCTTGGTGAATTTATGTGCAAGATTTGTAAAATGAACTCGGTTGTGATTTAATCTAGTTTATGCTTGTCTCGGTGGTTGCATTGTGTTTATCGGTGTTGCTTTCCTTGATTAAGTGAGGTTAGAAAACTCCTAACGGATGACTAACTTATTTTTAGGAGATTTTTGTAGACATTAATCAATCGCACGTTAAAGAACAATTTTAGGTGGTTAAAGTGTGTCTATCGTTTTAACTTTCCGAATGATTGTCATGTTAGGATTCCCGAAAGGGATACTAACTGTTTCAAAATGGAAAATTGACCGAATGCTTCTAGTGCCAAAACTGACTTAGTTGACATGCTGTGGTTGTGTATTAAGCAATGCTATTTATATATATTTTACTATGTTTTATAAGTTTTTATTTATGCTTACTTTAGTTTAATTAAAACCAAGACAATTTATGTTTTTACCGGTAATTTAGTGACAAAGGTCTAGTATTATTTCTCCGCCCATTTCCGTGGATCGATACTTGGTTCTTACCGATACTTTACTACATATATGACGGGGTACACTTGCCTCTTTCGTGTGTGTTTTGATGTAAAAGTAATAATCACTTTTATAAATTTAAAACCAATTCGTGTGTAATTTCATTGTAAAAATATGTATAATCACGCACGTACCAAGTTTTTTGGCGCCGCTGCCGGGGAAATGGCGAGTTTTAGGAACGACCCGAGTCATTGTGTTATCGGTGTATATACTTGTTAATATTTGTGTATATTTTCGTGATTATTTATTTGTTGATTTATTTGTTAATATTTCTTGCTTTTCAATTCAATTTATTCTTTTTCGTGATTCTTTTGTACACTTGTAAATTTTTTTTTATTCTATTTATTTGTTCAAATCGGGATTTATTTATTCATCTATTCGTTGAATTTTCGGCTCTTAAAAATCATTTTTTGTACTAGCCGATTCGATTGTTTTCATTGCTTTAATTTTTATAAAAATTTCGGCCCATTTTCGGATTTTTATAAATTTTTCAGCCCATATTTGTACATATTCTGTTTCTATTCAGCAAAAAAAAAAAAAAAAAGAAAAGAAAACAGCCTTATTATAATAATATAATATTCTTGTCGAGCAATTTTTCGTGTCCTCAACCCCTGCTCCCGACGCTGCTGAGCCTTCAGACGAACCCGAGCGTGATCTGAGGAGACGTCTTCATTAGAGATCCCGTGCGGTTGCGCTGCAACTCGCAGCAGCTGTGGACGAGCAGGTGGTATCCGCTGAGACAGAGGGCCCAGCCGACGAAGGACACATCATCATGGCTAACGACAAGAAGCGTGTTTACGAAAAAGCTTCATTCACGTTGGACAGGACCATACACAGTAAAAGAGGTATTTCCGTATGGGACTGTTGCAATAGAGAACGCGGACGGCGTTATTTTCAAAGTAAATGGGCATCGCTTGAAGTTATACGTTGCCGGGCCGACAGAGTCGGTGATGGAGGTCATTGAGCTCCAAACCCCGCACACATCATAAGTGTGGGGAGGAGAGAGTCTACGCTGCTGACTCGTGGATCAAAAATGCAGCAAGAGCGTATTTTGCGCTTTAGGGGTAGTTTAGTCATTTAGAATTTATTTTTCTAGTTTTATCTTGGAGTCTTGCTATCGACTCGTCGACAAAAATTTAGCATGAGTCTACGCTACTGACTCGCCGACAAAAATGTAGCAGGAGCGTCTTTGGCGCTATAGGGGCAAAATTGTCCGTTTTTATGTTTTTATAGTTTTAGCGTAATTTAGGTTAGTTAGGTAGTTTCCGATAGTTTGTACAGTTTCTATTCGTGCCGAGCGAGGGTTCTATGTTGCAATATTGTTAGAACAGTTGGTGTGTCGAAAAAATGGCGAAAAACGGCCAAAACAGTTGCTGGAAATGGGTTCTGCAGAAAAATCTGATCTGCAGCTGATGCACGCCCGTGCCAGAATCCGCACGACCGTGCGTTTTCGAGGTTCCGGCACGGTGGGTCGCACCATCGGTGCATCACCGAGGAAAATGGAAATCACCGGTTTCGCACGACCGTGCCAACGGGCGAACGACCGTGCGGCAGGCTGAGGGCATTTTTGTCATTCTGCACATTATATATACCCTCATCTGCAGAAAAATCTATCATTCGCGAACCCTAGCAACTGCAGCCGTTCCAGAGCGGTTTTTACACCAAATCGCACGATTTTTCGCACGATCTCGCACCCAACTTCGCACGGTACGTCTCTAGTGTTAGATTTCTTGTTTTCCCACTTTCTAGGTTAGATTTATTCCGATTCTTCAAGGAAATTTTTAGGGTTCTCTTTATAAACAAATCGAAACCCTAACCCTTGTTGAATCGAAGTATCGTGAACACCCGGTTGACTTTCAGACCCCTGTTGACCCAATGCTTGTTAAAATTTTATAGAAATCAGGTTGTTCTAAGTACAGGGGTCGAAAACTGCAGAAATTGAACGGCACGGTCGTTCCTCTGGTGGAACGGACGTGCAGTTCCTACTTTTTCATAATTTCTGTTGTTGATCGGTGATGCACGGTAGTGCAACTGGTTGTCCGATTTTGCACGGTCGTTCTGCTTAAGGAACGGGCGTGTGTGTCCGACAATCACTGGGCTTGACTGTTAGTTCTCGGATATGCACGACCGTGCATATCGAAGCACGCTCGTGCCATTTGCCCAGTTCAGTTGGACAGAAGCTTCATAATTTGCTGCTCGGCTGTTTTCAATTCCATTTTCTCCTGTTTCTGTCTTTCTAACAATGTTCCCCATTACAGATGGATCATCCCTTCCTACAGTTCGATCCTAACAACGAGCGTGAAGCTTTGTGCATTCCAAAAAGAGACGAGTTATGGGCCCGGAGGGGGCAATTCGGAGTCCCTAGATGGCTTGATTGGGAAGTTATGCAAGAACTAAATCAATACGACCGTTTAGAAAATATGATGAGTCGTCCACTTATAAATCTGGTCGGTTGCAACCGACCCGTGTACTTGGAGCTTACCATAGAGTTCTTTGCGTCATATGCTTATGAGAAGCCAGTTGCTGCTCGTAGACCCAAATTCCGCCACAAGGAGCGGATAGCTTTCCGATTGTGTGGTAAATGGCACCGGTGGTCGGTTGGTCGTCTGGGAAGGAGACTCGGTATTTACACTAGGGAAGACATGGATGATGCCAGTGTCTTCACAGAGCAGTTCACTTTCCCGTCTGATGCAGCAAGGGATGAGTTTTGGGCTGCAAATGCTGTTGGGGACCCATACAACCCAAGGATGTCAAAGGCCTCACGACTTTACCTAACAAATCATCCAACTGCGTCCTCAACTCCTTCATCTCCGTTGGTGCCAATCTGTATGGTGCTCTTGCTACAGGCGCAGCGCCTGGAATGATGTCTATCCGAAACTCCACTTGCCTATCTGGTGGCAAACCGGGTAGTTCTTCTGGGAATACCTCAGGATATTCCGAGATAACAGGGATATCCTCAATCTTCGGCTTTGGCTCATCAATGGTAACTTGTGCCATATAAATGACACATCCCTTCTGCATGCATCTGGATGCCTTGAGCATGGACACTTGCTCAGGCAATCCATGCTGGGTATCTCCTTGAATAGTGAGTGACTCACCAGACGGAGTCTTCACTACTACTTGTTTTCTGTTGCACAGAATCTGGGCTTGGTTACTCGATAACCAATCCATGCCTATCACTATATCAAATCCAGCTAGCTTAAAGGGAGCAAGGATAACGGAAAAGAATGATTCCTAATGGATATTACACATCCATCTAGAACAGTCGAGGCGGTTTCTATGGTTCCATCGGCTAATTCCACCTCATATTTCACGCTTAAGGTTTCAACAGGAAGGTTCAACAATTTACAAAACTTATCATCTACAAACGACTTATCAGCTCCTGAATCAAATAGGACTCTAGCAAAAACATCATTTACAAGGAACATACCTGTAATGACGTTGTCGTCAAGAACTGCTTCCTTGGCGTCCATTCTGAAGACTCTCGCATTAGTCTTCTTCCCGTCGTCAGCTTTCTTTGCATTCTTTGGGCAATTTGGCCGGATATGCCCTTTCTCGTTGCAACCAAAACAAGTTGCATCCTTCATCTTCTTGCAATCTAGAGCTTTATGGTCTGTGGACTTGCAGATTCCACATCGCCTTTCTTGAGACTGGGATTTCGCTTCCAAACGACATTTCCCAAAATGGTGTCTCTTGCAGGTCTTGCATCTGGGTCTCTCACCCGATTGATGATCTCCTTTCTTAGATCCCGACCCTTTCTTATGGTCATTGTTCCCTCTGTGTCGTTTCTCAGATCTTCGTGAGGTGTCATCCTCACGTTTCCTCTTGTTTTCCTCTGAGCTCTTCATAGCTCTCAATCTGACTACATCTTGAGTGAGGGAGAGGGATAGATCAGCTACGGATCTGAATGTCGTAGGCCTTGAAGCCTTGACGCTTGCCTTTATCTCCGGTGCCAGGCCCCCAATAAATCGAGCAATCCTTCGCGGCTCCGGGGTCACCAGATAAGGCACTAACCGAGATAAAGTGTTGAACGTAGTAAGATACGCTTGACAATCGAGGTTCTTCATAACCAGAGATACGAAATCCGATTCAATCCTTTCGACCTCATGCTGCGGGCAGAAATTCTCTTTGATCAGGGCCACAAACTGTTCCCATGACATACCGTACAGTGTGGCCTTACCGGCAGCTTGTAGGAGTGACTTCCACCATGCTAACGCATCTCCCTTGAACGACTGGGACGCGTACTTCACGACGTCCCTATCAGCACACCCGCTGATATCAACAACAGTATCCATCTCATCCAGCCATGTCATGCAGTCAACTGCTCCTTTTTCCCCAGTAAAATCTCTGGGTTTGCAAGAAACGAAATACTTGTACGTACAGGACTTGCTGTGCGTATCATGCTTCAGCTTGACTTCTTGCTTAGGAATACTGCTGTGATTGGAGGAGTGATTATCCTCCTCATCCTTCTTCGGCTCACTCTTTTTAGAAGGTGGCTTACTATGAGCCTCAGAATGAGTCTTGGGCTTAACATGCGACACGGTTCGGGTTCTACTCCGAGTACCGCTAGATTCCCTGAATTGCCTATCCATAGCTTTGGCAACAGCGTTATCTATTAGTGCTTGCAATTCTTCACCAGTGACGTGAATCCTGGTATTATCTGGGTGTTCTCCAGAATGACTGTTGGTTTCTTCCGATTTGGCCATGTAGCTTTAAGCTACTTAAAAGGACAAGGTCTTATTTAGAAACCTAACAGTATTATCGTTCTAGACGATTTATTAATCATGGTATTAATAACCATAATAGTTAATTTAATTAATTTCATTCAAGGCTTTTATTAGCAACTATATTATGGAATGAAATATATATATTGGCACAATAGGCCTAGTCACTTCGGACAACTTACTAAATTATAAATTTAGATTTTTATAGGATTAGCTTGTATAATTGAACAAATGATCCTTTACTAGGCAGGGAGTCATAAACCACAACTGCCACTATATGACATAGTCATAACCCGTAGGTATCAAGTTATTACCAGACTTGTATACAGATATAATCTGTAGATAATTTATTAAAAAGGGTGGCTTGTGTGATTTTACAGATCACGCTTGGCCAGGAATGTTAACATGTTTTCAGATGTTAACAGAGATTTGAATCTTTTCAACCAGGTTTTACCATATTGGCTAGGCCTGTAAATAAGGCATTCAAGCTAGGTTCTACCTTAATAAGATTCTTATTAAAATGGCAAATCAAATAAAAATTGATATTTTCCATTTATTTTAATATTATTTTCATGCACATAAATAAAATGAGAAATTCAAATTAACCATTTCAAATTTTAAATAAAGTAACTAGTACATCTTTGCCCTAAACGGGACTTTAATTCAAATAACATGAATAACATGCCCGCGCAGGGGCTAAACCAATAACAACAACAACAAATAAAACAAAACAAACCCACGCAGGGGTTAAACAGAAATAACATACCCACGCAGGGGTAGAATAAGAGAAATATACCCACGCAGGGGTAGAATACAGGAATAAATGTCCACGCAGGGACATGAGTAAAAGAGCTAACAACAAAGGATTTAATAATCCTTCTTACTCTTACCCTTAATCAAGTCAACCATCTTCTTGAACATACCGCGGTTGTGTCGGCGATCATTTTGCAATTCCCGTCGCACGTCGTGTATCTCTTGCAGGATTTCTTGGACTTGCGGTGGCGACATCATCGGCGCCGGCGGCGGTGGCTGATACTGCTGTGGCTGTGGAGGCTGCGGCTGCTGGTATCCCTGTGGTGGGAATCCAAAAGCTGATTGTCCCGTAGCCCAGGGACCTCCAAATGTACTCTCCTGATTGAGAGGGTTGTAGCCTGAAGCTAACCAGTAGGGATCTCCCGTATAATCATAACCGGGAGGAAAAGTCGGCTCGAAAGGGTTGAACTGTGCTGCGCTAGCATACGCAGGGATGGGCTCTCCAAAGTTCTGCGGCGGTAGTGGCGCAATAGTCGCAGAAGTAACCTCTGAGACGGGATGCTGAGACTCTCCCATCTCTGACTCCTCGTGGAGCGGCAAGTAGCGGCCGCTACCAGAATGTCGAGGTGCCGCTGAGACTCTCCCATCTCTGACTCCTCCTTGGCCTCTGAGGCGGAGGAGGCAAAACCGGAGGTGGTGGTGGCGACGGAGTGATCACGTCGCGCCAAAAGGCCTCAGATGGGTCCTGCTGCAAAGGCGGCTGCTGAAGCTGCTGCTGCTGAGAGTGGTGCTGCGAATGCACGGGAGAACCGTGGTAAGACTGGTGCATGGGAGAGTTGTGATGGCTGGGGGTGTAAAACCAATCATGCTGTTTAAATCTCTCCTCGTAGCTGTCAACACCATTGAAGGGTGATCCCCTGTATGGTGACCCATCCGATATCTCAATGGGATGGTTATGCGTGCCGGACGGTGGCAGGGAAGGGTCAGTGTCCTCGTCGACCTCCATCTCGTTACCACCAGAGAAGTGGTCTTCAGGTCCTTGTGGGTTATGACCCACTGGTTCATCCAAATAGGCATCAGGGTTATACAGGCCCTGATAAACTGGTGCTGGGTAGTGGTGAGGTGACTGGTGTAGTGGAATGAAAGATCCATGGGAGTCATGGGGCCCATTTTCAGAATGTGGCCCAAAGGAGTGAGGTAGGGATGGCGAGGTGCTCAAAGATACCGAGTGCCTGGCTGGCTCGGCGAATGATCTCCAAAGATCATGGGCTGCAGTGTTGTGCGAAGCTGATGGGGCTCGTCTGTGTGAGGGTCCTGCCTCGTGGTCATGTGATGTGGCGAATCCTCCTCGTCCTCGCATACGTGGCGGCATGATGAACCTGTCAAAACCAAACAAGTTGCACAACAAAATATATAAGACAAAGCTAATATAAATAAAAAAAACAAACGAAATTTGATCATTTCCTAAGTTCTTTGTCTAGACTCGAAAATCGAGGAATGTGCAATTGTGTAACTGAGATTAAACACAAAAGACTAGTGTTTAATTCACTCAGTGTTGGCTCTGATACCAACCTGTCACACCCCGATCTCCACGTGTCACCGGTGGGCCCGGTGTGGGGTACAGTGACGTGGTTGGCATCGTCATAGACAAACAACACAATATAATAATGCACAGCGGAAGCAGAATAGATACATTTCAACTTTAATTAAATGTAATAATAACATCATAAGTAGTTGAAACGAATCCACAGGCGGATCAAATAAAAATAAGATAAAATTGTTCAACAGTTTATTTTGTCGTCCGAGCTTGCGAGACTATAGTGGACGCTCTTAGGAAACAGCCAGCCTAGTTCGTATAGTACCTGCACTTAACCTTTTGGGAAAATACGTCAGTTTACACTGGTAAATACAAATCGACTGACTCATTTTGAAAATGATTGAAAATTGATCTAAATGCACATGGCATAAATATTTTTATTAACTTGGGATAATTATGCAATATAAACTTGTGAACGAATTACATGTTACTCGTACATTTGGTGGCCCGGGATCTGCTGTCCGGGCTAAAGATTAAATGACACACCACATTAAAGAGTTATACACGCCGGGTGTACGCCAACACCCCGTGCTCTGGTCGTGGCCATCTCGTAAGATAATGCCAAGGATATCCGGGACACGGTCAATAACCCCCCAAAGCCTAAAGTAAGAACAAGACTGTTTAAACGAGTCGCACAAACTATTCAAGACTGTACACCCATAGGGTGCAGGATTTGTGCGCTCGATCAAGCGGTATTTTAAATACCGTACCCCAAGCCCGTATAGGGAAAATAAGTAAAAATGTATTTACCTGAGCAAGTATGAATCACAAACAGTAAGTGTAGGTAGCTTTTACTGGGCCTCCTAATCTGGAACAAAGGTTTATAATAACCTATTAGATTTCTAACGGGTCTTTTATTTAAGCCTTAGCTTTGACCGGTTAGTTTTAAGGACGATACGGTACATGCGCACGATTAAGCGAAAGACCGGATAGAATGTGATTTAGACCCGACAAGTTTGAATACTTGTATCATATGGGTATACTAAATACATTCTGGATTTTGAGATAAAAATGATAACGCTTGACCCGTTTCGGTCAATTTACGCAAACTAGTTACGCAAACCGAACCGAACGCTAAAAGGGCGTTACGGGTAGCCAAAAGAGTCAAATGCAAGTTCCCTGAGATAATATGTTTTAAATATGATATAACATCAGTAAGTTATGTTCTATATTGCCCGGAATAATTTTAAACTCAATTTATGCCTTATAAGGGCATTTTGGTCATTTAAAAGATTATAAAAGAGTCAAATTAGAAATCTGAGTTTCGGGTCTGGTTTATACAGTAAATATACTTCATTTAACATATTATAACAGTAGGGTATGACCCATATACCAAACTTAACATTTAAAAATCAAACTATGCACCGTAGGGGTATTTTAGTAATTTCACAAGGGCTAAAAATGCCAAAACTGGAAACCTGAGTTCATATACTTATACTTACTGTTATTATATGAAAATATACTAATTACATCAGTAGGTATGAGTCTTATATGTTTAAAACGGGTATAACGCTTACTATGCGCTAAAAACGCTTAAAATGCGATTTAGAGCCGTTTCCGGGTTTTTAAAAGAAAGCTGAGATTTTTATATTTCCAGGATGCTCAAAATAATTTATTTAACATATAAAATCAGTAGAAAAAGGTTTCGGGTCAAGAGAATGTATAAAACTCATTTTATGGCTTAAACGGTCAAAACCGGCATTAACCGAATCGACTAAGCGATCTAAGATACGATCAGCCAAAAATTAAATAAAAATCATCAAAAATCCCAAAATATTATATAACATCAGTGGGTAAAAAGTTTTGTTCAAAACGTGGCCTGAAATAGGTTATACGCGAAATGCGCCGTTTATGTAACTTTAAGATATAGTTTTACGATATCGGCCATAACTCAAAATCTGGACCACTAACTGATCTCAAATTTTCGGTGCAAGTTTATATATTAGAAATAAAGATTTCTACTCTTTTACTTTTCCAAAAATCACGTTTTATATCAAAAAGGGCAAAATAGTCAACTTTAAGCATAAATCGGAAACATGCAAATGAATCGGCTAAACATAGACTCAATCAATAAAAATTCCAGAAAGTTTAACCAAAATAAAAATGGTCAAAATAAGCTCCAATACAGATCTCAAACATGCATGTACGGATCCGAATCGATAGTCTACGAAAAAGTCGTTTTACAAGACTTTCGGTTCCGATTCGTATTTATACTATAGATTGTCGAGTTGATTATGATAAAACACATTCTTATATCAATTATAAGTTATTTTTGATGATCAAACGGATTGCATGTCATCTACATTACCATTTAAGCTTATTTTTGCAAAAACAACTTCTGTTGACTTTTTAGAAACAAGTTTGACTCGACAATTAGCATGCATAAAGTGGGAATCAGAGAATACCCTTTTGAGGGTTTGTTTCCCACATAAATACCAACATATTTGTGGTTTCAATTTGAGAAATGACTGAGTAAAACTCGTTTAATCGAAAAGTCAAAGTATAAGAACAACAGTTTGACTTTTAGCAATTAATCTATGCTAGAACGAATTAGAGGTTGATATAACGGATTACCAAGGTCCTAATGAAGCTTAGCTAACGCTTGGAGGTGGCCTTGTCGTTCAGATTTGCTCCAGAAAGTCTTGAGAGTGTTCTTGAGAGTTGAGAGCTTCTTGATCACAAAGGAAATGCCAAAGAAATGATCTTTGATCTGATTTAAAGAGGAAATCAGAGGTTGAGGATAGGTTACTGTTGCCATAGGCATGCAAGGATGTTTATTGGAGCTTTTGGAGGTGCCATGAGCTGTTATGCACTTCAAATTCGGACCCAAAATGCAATTTTCGCGAATTCTGGACCTGGGCAGGCCTCGCGTCACGCCTAGGGTCCTAGGTGTGACACCTAGCCCCATCTGATCCTCAAATCTCTTTAATATTGAAGTTTTGGTCCTTGGTCTTCGTATACGAGGTTTCGGCTAGTTATTTTGACTCGTAAACCCCCAAACTTGGTTTTTAAGAACCTTGGGACATTTACCAACATGGTAATGTCCTCGGATAACTTTGCGCTCAACCGAAAAGCCATGAAATTCGACGTTGACGCTTTTAGTCCTTCAAGTACGGTTTTGGCCATAACTTTCTCATACGTTAACGAAACTTCACGAAATTTTTACCACACATTCTAATGAGTATATTTTAGCATTAAAAAGCTTCGGGTCTGCCAAAAGTTCACTCAGAGGTATAAATTTAACATGTTGACACTTTTGGCCCCTATAGTTTGTAATTCCTCACTTTTGTGCAATTTCCGCGTCGTATGATCCATGAACCATCCGTTTAAGGTTATAAACATTATGTAGGGTTATTATAGAGTCTATTTATCCATTGTTGACACTTTGGACCCTTACGTTCCATAGTTTTCACTGTTTGTCACTTTTAGTCCCTCTAAAGTTTGTTTTCACATTCCAGAACCTTATGACACGTGTCAAGACATTATTGGACGAAATTTTTCGAGGTGTTACAATTGTATTTGCCAACGTTGTGCGGCAGCTTGGTTTTGTCTATGGCAGCTGTGGCAATCTCCCTGATGAATTTCGAATCTTCAGCCATGTCGTCTGGACGATAGCTTAGGGTATAGTCATGCTCTGCCTTTGGGTTGTACCCTGCGCGCTTTGCGGGCTTGTATGCTTCATGCTCTGGGTGAAGTCTGCTAAACACCGTGGTTTCCCCTTTGTATGTTGGGTCGTCCCCTTCTTCGTCCCATTCTGTGTTCATGTTGCGCGCGCCTAAACGAGCCTGGATCGATTTCTTTTGCACGTTGGGGTTTTGCACAAAGTTGCTTTCTGTTTCGCCATAGGTATCACGTGTGTCGTGCGCGCTTGGTCTTCTCACATTTTGCACTGGTCCTCTCTCCGGACGTAGGTTCCACGCGTTAGTCTGCTGAGTTGTATGTGTACTCAGAGACCTTGGTGGTGGAGTTACAAATGCTGACTGGTTAGCTTGTGCCTGGAGTAGAGCTTGCTGTGCGCTGAGTTGCGTATAAACGAGGTTTATGGACGCCATTTGTTTGGCATACCAGGAGGCGAGAGTTTTTCCTTCGGGTAGCCCTAAAAGTGCGTAGTAATTGAGTTGTGCTTGTTCCGATGGAGCTGAGGGGCCAGCTCCATGGCTTGGTGTCAGCATTGATGGTGGTGTCTGTTGCAACACCCCGGTCGGAGCTTGGAATGCGGCTCCGTTTGTGGTTTGAGTGATGATCCTTGTTGGTGGAGTTTGGAAAGTGGGTCCAGTTGTGGTTTGGCTAACAACCCTGGATACACTCCCAAAGATAGGAGGAAAATCGTTGTTCAGTTGTCCCTCTTGGATGGTTTCGTTCCTTTGACCCCTTTGGACGTGTGCTGTGTCCGAAACGAGTTCGAAGGAAGAAACTTCTCCGTCGACTGGGTGTGAGGGATTTTGTTCGGCCATTTTGACGAGTGTTTTTCAATAGAGAAAAGAGATGAGTTTGCCTTTGCAAAAAGCGGATGGCGCGAAAGATGAAACACCGATTAACACAAGGTTTATCGATGGGGTTACTTCGTCTATGGGGTTCAACCTCTTTTCTTGCTCGTATCAATGGCTTGAGATCTGCAAAACAGTAAACACCGTTAGTCTCGTTAAGAGGGGGAGAAAGGGGATTTCCCTCTTAACCAGGCTCCGGCGTGAGAATAAGTACTGTTCTGAGAGAAATAAACAGTGTGTGTATAGAGTGAGTATGGAGAGTAAAGATCCTGAACCTGAATGATGAAGAGTCCTATTTATAGCCGGAGGGTGAAGAAGGAAGGAGCAGCTGTGCCAGCTGTGGGCGCGTGCCAGCTGTCCGACCAAGGGGAATATCCTCTTGGTCTGCTCTATCACGGCAGGTGTAGTGGTACACGTGGCGTTCTTACATTTGCCCACGCTGGATACCTCGTACTGACGTTGTCAGCTCTGCTCCCTGATTTGTCGCAGGCCTATGTGGCGTTCTGCGAGTGGTGATACGTGTTGTCCTTTATGTCGGATAGGGCATCTTTGGTGCCAGCCGCGAGTCTTCCAGAAGTTTCTAGAAGCTTCTGGATTGCTTCGCTGATACGGACGCCTTGTATGCTCAAAAGTGGTGTGGTCCCTGCCATGTAGGCAGGGAATTGGGACCATACCTCTTCAATGTCATAATTGCTTTTTATATAAATACTAGAATAGAATTATCATCTGCCACAGTGCACGGCCAGTTTCTTAGTTATATATCATATTAGACGAAAGGCATGTATTTCTTACATGACTGCGAACATGTGTGTAAAACATAGAAAAGAATAACTAAATTGATCTTTGACCCGCGGGTTACGACAAACCTATCAAACCGGGAAAAATAGACGCACTGCGACGGACCTGTCAAACGGAAAAAATAGATGAAAAAACATTCAAACCCCACACGCACGTTGCGACATGTTAACTCAAAAAAAAATTAGAACGAAACGTTAAATAAGAAAACCTGTGAAAGATCAAAAGTATAAAGGAATAAAGTTGAAAATAAAAAAAGTGTTGGGGTTAAACTGTAAAAGATGAAATCAAAAGATAAAAAAGCTTTGGGTTAAAAATAAAAAAAATCAAAGGGGTTAGATTGCAACAGATGGGAACTTTTGAATTAGAAGTGAAAAATCAAATTAATCAAAGAGTTTACGTTACCAAATTTTGAAACTTTAGACTTAAATTGCCAAAGAATGAAACTTTAGAGCTAGAAAGGAAGTTTTTTTAAAACTCCCAAAGCTAAGGGTACAACAACCAAAAACACAAATATGTTGCTTATTTATAGTATTTTAATTTTAATTTAATTTTAAATTTAATTTATAGTATTTTAACTAGGTTAGCTACCCAGGTGATACACGGGTTAAGAAATTCACTTTTAATCAGTAATAATAAAGTACAAAAATATAACAATATCAAACTTATTGAACTCAAATGTCACACCCTGATTTTTCAATATTGCGGAAGCGTCGCGAGGTTTGGCCAGAGCGTTAATCGTTACATTCAATCAAGTAAACAACACATTTAAACTATAATAAGATGTTCATCCATGCATTTGTTTAAAAACCATAATTTAAAATCCAACAACTTGTTTCAAAGATAAACTACAACTCTAACAACATTGTTTAAAGTTTAACACAAGTTTACAATACATGATAATTAAAAATACGATGACATCTAAAAGCTGGACTTCTCAACAACAACAACACAGACATGTTTTTCCAAAGCCGTCCACTAATTACTTGTAATATATATTAGTTTTAAAAAACGTCAACAAAAGCTCGTGAATTCACGTATTAAGTTTGTGTCAAATAATTCTTCAAAATATTTGATAGATTAAATTGGTATAAATGAAACTTGTAAGATTATTAATGTTTGGCAATGACACTAATCTGTATGCAGAATAGGAGGCAACTAAACCTTGACGATAAATTGTGTTTTAGACACTTGTTTAAGACACAAAAGCACTCTTAACGATCTGTTATTGTTGCCGTTAAGAGTGGGGCTCGCCAAAACCCAATAGATCTATCACTTTCATTCCTCGGTACTTGTTTATACATTAATGGCCCCTTCGTTTAATTCTCATCCGCATGTGATCTAAATATTTTCATTTTTATAATCATACCAATTGTAACATGTATACATCCACGAAAGTTTAAAACTATAAACATTTAAATAAAAGAGGAAAACATGAACTCACAAATTTGCGCTCCGTCCAAATCTCTGTATGATGTTCGGTTCTGTGTTCGAGTCTCGACCTACAAGTGTTCTAGTTCCGTTAGACACTTAGGTTTATGTTTGATTTTCATGTAAGTCGTTCATCTTGAATTTGTTCTTAGACTTGTATTCTTTCGTTTTCTTTGTTTGTATTTAATATATATTTACTTCATATATATATTTTATGTCTTTTAATCTGAATGCGCCTAGCCTATAAATTAAGTATGAAAATCATTTCATGTTTTGTATGGTTGGACTAGCACAAAGCCCAACTAAATTATGTAAGAGTGGGCCTAGCCCAAAATGGTTTTATAAAAGTGGGCCTAGGTCTAGCCCAATTTGGTTTATAAGAGTGGGCCTAGCCCAAATGGGTTATATAAGGATGGAGCTTAACCTAAATTAATTTATAAAAAGTGGGTCTAGCCCAAATTGATTTATAAAAGTGGGCCTAGCCCAAATTAATTTTTATAAAATGTGCTTAGTCTATTTATATGAATAGATCGGCTTAACCCAAATTTTATATAAAAGTTTACTTACAATTTTTATATAAATATTATAAGTTTATAAAATCTATTAAATATTTTATATAACTTATTTTTATAAGTTCTAGTGTATATAAACTCTAGTAAATATATATATATATATATATATATATATATATATATATATATATATATATATATATATAGGATGAGGATCATTACAGAACACTAACTATTGCGAGAACAAAAAGAACAACTCTAAAACACTAAATTTTGGGATTTAAAGTACATATTTTTTAAAATTTATGTTTCTTACATTCATATGTTTATTATATGAGCATAAAAAACCAAATATTTTAACCTACACATAACCTACATTCATGTTGTTAATTTAACCTATACATAACCTACATATGTGTAGGTTATACAAAAAGTGAAAATTTTTCATATTTTGTTTTGAATTCTAATGTAAGAAACAATAAATCTCATATTTGTAACATTTTCATTTAATTTTTAGGTTTTAGAATAGAAAAAATGGGTGATTCGTTGTGTTCTCCATGTCGCAATATTTAGTGTTCTGCATAGAACCTTCCCCTATATATATATATATCGTCTGACGATTCGTATGTTTGTTTTGTATATTTTGTCCAATTTGTCCGAATTGTCCAAATTGTCTGATTTGTTTGATTTGTTTGTTTTGTCCAAGTTTGAACATATATAATTTTATACTTGTCAACTTTCAAGTATTTTTATATTTTGTATTTTTGTGGGAATATGTATTTTAGCATGTAATCCTACATTAACTATACATATAATTTATACAAAGAAAGAGTAGGAGTTGGGTGGAAAGTGTGTTTTTCCTAGAAAGTCTAGGAAGCAATAAGAACGCGACATGTGGCATTGGAGGATTTTATCTAAAAGGGCATTTATGTACTTCACAATCTATTTTTATTTTAGGAAATTATCTTCAATAACTAACTATACATAAATTTCGGAATTTTTTGTTTTCGATTTCTGATCTCACGTAATATCAATCATTCCTTCGTTTTCTTGCTGGAATCTATCAGCATGTTCTTGGTACTGTGTTTTAACAGTTTGTCCTTGTTGATGTGTTTTAACAGCAAGCAGATTCATATAGCTGTGTTTTATTATTCAGATTCATACAGTTGTGTTTAACAACAAGCAGATTCATACAGTTGTGTTTTAGCATTCAGATTCATACAGCTGTGTTTTAACAGCAAGCAGATTCATACAGTTGTGTTTTAGCATTCAGGTTCAAACAGTTGTGTTTTAACAGCAAGCAGATGCATACAGTTGTGTTTTAGCATTCAGATTCATACAATTGTGTTTTAACAGCAAGCAGATTCATACAGTTGTGTTTTAGCATTCAGAATCATACAGGTGTGTTTTAACAGCAAGCAGATTCATACAAATGTGTTTTAACAACAAGTAGATTCATACAGTTGTGTTTTAGCATTCAGATTCATACAACTGTGTTTTAACAGCAAGCAGATTCATACAAATGTGTTTTATCATTCAGATTCATACAACTGTGTTTTAACAGCAAGCAGATTCATACAAATGTGTTTTATCATTCAGATTCATACAGCTGTGTTTTAACAGCAATTCAGATTCATACAGTTGTGTTTTAACAGCAAGCAGATTCATACAAATGTGTTTTACATCAGCAGATTTCGCCCAGCTTTCGATCGGCTTCCGGTAACTGTTCCGCTGCTATCTATCCTTTCCAAAGTTTCCTGCTTTTTGAATCTCTTCCCTGCAACCAGCAAAATACCGTCAATTACAAACAAGAATCACCCGTAATCGCTTTGTAAAACACGCAGTACAATGAAAGCTTGATCTTACGTATATGGAACAAGGTAAATCTCTTATCTTCATCCATGATTTTAGGTATTTTTGGTATGATTTTGGGGGTTTCCGAATTTGGGTTTAGAGAGAGAAAGAGAGAGAGAGAGAGAGGGGGAAATTGGCGTGTATTTTTGATTGGTTTAAAACACACATAAGGACGAAATTGCCCCTACTCATTTAAAACAATCTATTAAATATAGTTAATTATTACAAGATTGCCATTGATTTAATCTCAACCCTTAAACACACCAATCGGATGGACAAGATCGCTTTCTAGACTTTCTAGGAAAAACACACTTTCCGTAGGAACCCTACTCACAAAGAAAATATACACACACAAGTTTGGTGATTCTGAGTATATATATTTTTATCCTAAAATATATATATTTAACCATTTTTAGTTTAAGAAAATCTAGTGATTTTTAACTTAAACATTTTCACCCAAAAACTTGTATAATCATGATTAAAGTTTCTAATCCTTTTTAATCAAAATAATCTTTAGTTAACATACTTTATCATGGTTAAATTTTATAAAAATTTTGCCATATTTTCTCTTAAACTATGGAGTTTCCCATGTTTTATAAACTTGATTATAATCATTTTTCAACCCAAACAATCATTCAAATAGCAATGACTAATCTTTTAAATCATAAAGTTTTAACAAGAAATGTTATGAACTTGTAGTAATTTTAAATCTTCCAAAAATGGAAACTTTATTATTACTTTTCAACAAAACATCTAAATTATGTATTTTATATAAAAGTCTATACTTTATACAATTTATAAAATCATTTTAAATGTGAAGACATATTCATTATCTTTCAAAACAAAAATGATAACATGTTCTATACCTTTTCAAAAATGGAAACTTTATTGGTACTTTTTTCACAAAATTCTTAGATCATGTATTTTATTTAAAATCTATACTTTACATAATGCATAAGACCATTTCTAGTGTGAAATGATGTTCATAATATTTTTGGGGTTGGCTAAATGCATCCCCCTTTTTACTAAATGCACCCCCTTTCCATAAAAAACATTTTAAAACTTTTCAAATTTCACCCTTTAAAAATCCATGACTCACATTTCTTATAACATCCAGATCTCCTAAACAGTGATCAACATTGTTTGATTTTTTTAGATATATTGAACAAGATTTCCTAAACAAACTGAAATCGTTGTTTAATATTCAGAATGAATAATCTCGAACTGATGCTCAAATCAAAATCAGTCAAAAACTATTCGAAATCACAAATGATACACCAACCGATTCAGTTCGTAAATGATCTATAACCAGCTGAAATGTTCAAACTTGATTCAAAATAAACCGAATATCAATCAAAATCAATTCAATTTCATCGAAACATAATCGAATGATCACCGGTTGCATATCCCATTCCTTGATGATCTATGTTGCGACGTAGACGGTTATACTCTCCGGGGACGACCGTGTCAAAAATTTGCCTCCAAATTTTTTGGTGAGCGTCCATCTCGTGTACAAGTTCACTTCGAATAAAACCCCAAAAGGTTTTCATCCAGCTCCAAGCCCACAACTACAGATCGAAACCCACAGTTACCATCGGGATCGACATTTTTTATACATGAAATGTATGGGTGAAAGATTTCTGGGATTTCTTTCTTTAATGGCTCTGAATCGTTCGCGTATGAACTTTGTCTCGGTGGCGATGGTTTCAAGTCCATAAAATTATATTCAACTACATTTGACATGGTTGAACAACTACGTTTATTAGGATATTGTGGATCAGCCATAACTTTTTGTTGTTGTTGTTGTTTCTTTAAGCTTGGTCGTCCACGAGGTTTTTTCTTAACAATAGGTTGCTTCATTAATGGGTCAATCAATTAGATTTTTGATGAAAATCAAAGTTGCACTAAATCGTTTTTCAAGGTCTCTCTTAATCTCCTTCTTTCAATCAGCAGGAATTTTGTTATGAAGCCGTTCTAATGTAAAAGCAAAACACGTTTAGGTAAGTATTCAAATTATGGGAAGTGGATAAACCCCTATAAAAAATAGGGATAGTTTCTTATGTAATTTTAAAAAAGTAGAAAACACAAGGGTTTATTGTTTTTATTTACAAACTTCAGGGGGGAGGTGTAGCTAGTAAAAATTTGAAAAAGGGGGGTACATTTAGCAACACCCTATTTTTGTTAATGAATCTTGCTATATCTAAACATGCATGTGTTTAGATCATACTTTCAAACATGAAGATGCAAGATTCATGTTTACTACACAAACAACTTCAAGATCATCAAAAATCATCAAAAATGATACATGATCATATTAGTTTGTTTACTTTTGTTAGTGATTTTTGTGATATTTAAATAAGCTTCAAGATGATTACTTGTACATTTGTGTTTAATCATAAAAAAATGAGAAATGTAGATACAAGATTTGAAGCTTACTACTAGCACTTGGCTAGGGATGTACAAGTAGAAAAGATGATGAAAAGATAAAGATCCAAGAGCTTCAAAGCTTGAAAAAAAATGCTTCAAGTGTGCTTCCAATTCTTGAAAATGCCTTGAATCATCTATCAACCTCCATGTGTGTATGAAATTATAGTGGTTTGGATTTTTAGAAGTGAAGATGGTAGTGGGTTGTCTAGGCTGATTTTAAGAGAGGGAAAAAGAGGTGAAAGAGTTGAGTTTTGGTGTTGTAAGTTATGAACGTGAGAAGTGTATGTATGTAGTCTTGGACCTCAAAGTGATCCAAAATTGAAGTGTATAAAGAGTTAGACATCACAAACCACTAAGCATTCTTTCATGTCTTACAACACATCAAAGTGGGTCAGTGGAGATCCCACTAGGACCGCTTTAGGGGGGGGAGGAGGGGGGGGGGGGGGTTGGTTTGGTTTATTTTTTTTTATAAAGTTACTTATATTTTATAACCTTTGTAACTTTACTTGGTTAGTTTTTTTTTTATAAAAACCAACAATCCAACACATTAAAGTGATTTTAAAATTTGTTTAACTTGTTCACTAGACTAGTTATTTTGTTGTTCCGGTGATAGGTTCGGTTCAGATTTCATACCGGGTCCAATACCGGTATTATAAAATTAATTATATAAATTTGTTCACACAAATGTTTTTATGATATTTTTATTGACCAAATTTATTAACTAGTTTTTCCGGACTAGTAAACTTGTTATTTTGGACACGGTTCCTGTATCGACTCCGTTGTCGGGTAGTTACCGAACTAGTTGTGTAGCGTTAAATAATAAGATTTATATATGGATTTTTGTGTTATTTTAATAACCTAAATATTATTTATAATAAATAATATTTATTTTTGGATTTTCGGACAATTGTTGTATTGTTCTGCAAAGTGTCGTACACTACTTTAGAATCGCGGAGTTAATCTGCGGATCGGACAATTTAATGTTTATATAAAATTTTTAGAAGTATTAATCATAAGTTACTTCTAACTAATGTTTTTATGTAATATTTGAAGTAGACATATCTTCATTTCTCGTTTTTGCCATGTCGAGTTGTACCGCGACTAGTCCTGGCATGAATAGTGTGTTCGCATTCCTACTAATTTATCTAGGAAATAGTTTATATTGTTTCGCAATGTAGCGAACTCGTTATCTTTTAACGATATAATTTTTGTATAATGCTAGACTTTTAAGACTAAATTAAATATAATCAAGTCAAATATGTGAAAATAAATAATGTAATAGCTTTTCAGGTTGTATGGAATTACCGATATTTTGTCGAGTGTCACATCAAACCTAAAATTGAAACCACAACAATTAAATTGTCTTACTCCGATTTGTCAAGAATAGCCTTAAAATCGACAAAAGCGAAGCCATGTTTAGGCCCTGACCAGCTATTGCATTTCGTGACTAAAAATGTTGTAGAAAAAAGTTATATTTTGTTCATTTTCAGCAAAATTGAATTTAACCTTGTTTTCAGCAAGTGATGGCCTATGGATGAAGAGGCAATTATCTTGAATCAGAGGTTTTTCGAACATTTGAGAAAAAACTTTTGTAGACAACTGTCGTAACTTTTGTCCCCTATATCATATAATTTTTAGCATTAGAAATGATCATTATAAAGCCACATTTTAATAAATCACACATATAAAATATACCTGTTCTTCCATGAGGATCATTTCGATAGACCCTTTTTCGTTTTTGTTATCCTTCATCTGTCTCCTCCAAAGCTTGATAATCTTCACCTTTATGGTGATGTTTTTTGATTAAAAAAGTGCATTCATGTTTGTCATTACTATGTTTTTGAAGAATTAAAAACAAATATTAATAATCTAAATTGCTGAAACCGACTAAGTTACTAACATATATAAGATAATAGAATACTAACATTGGTTTGAAGAATGAAGAAGGAAAGAAGCATATTATGTAATGAGAAATCTCAAATGAAAGTTAAATTAGTAATGGGGTTATAGGGGTTTATATAGAATTTATAATCCCTATTTTTATATTAATTTGTCTAACTAAATATAAAAAAAGGCAAATGAAGATTATCTATAAAAAATTTGAACTTTAAAAACCTTCAAATTCGGATATGTTAAAAAGTCATTAACGAAAATTAAAAAAATGAAGATATCTTAAAAACCTTCAAATTTTAAACATTCTCCAATTCGGATAAAATAAAAATCTATACTATATAATAAAAGAAACCAATAAAAGGACACATGTCATTCATTAGAGCTATCTATTTTTTATAATTAAAGATTTTTTATATATAAATAAATATTAATAAATTATAAGACTTAATACATAATCCATAATAATGTGATCATCTCGACAATTGTACTTTTTATTCTAATTTTATATTTTTGCATGATATCTGTTTAAAATTCTGATACACATTGAAAATGAATAAATTCAAAATTTTGATTTTAATGTCATCAGAAAAGATATATATCTTTAAGAAAATAAGATAGATAAGTTTCAAATTCATGTAATTGTAAATTGCAAATATAAGATGTGATTGCGAAATTAATTATGTTAATAAATTTTTAGAAGGATATGCATGCACATGAATTACTTTTTATTCACGAATTACTTTTTATTTCTTTTGAATAATTATTTTTCTTTTTAGTTGTCGTATTTAATTTATATAATTATATAATGGTTAATGTAAAAGGATAAGTCGATATTAATCATTCTCATGTTTTCTTAAGAGTAAAAAATTTTTTTAAAAGCTTTTAGGAAACCACTATTTAAAAGATTTTTTTTTAATTTTTCATTCTTTTTATATATTCATATTATTTGTGAAAATTAAAAAGAAAATAAAAGAATATGGAAAAATCAACGAGCTACATATATATAGCTCATAAACAATATATATAAATAAATAATATTTCTCTAATAATATATTATCCTCAAATTTAAAAAAGTTAATTTAAGATACTTTTAAATGAAACAAATCATATCTAACGAAAACCTAACTTTATATTAATATATTATTTGTTTTTATATTTATTATAAAAAAAATATTATATCGATTTTATTACATAACTTATAAATCAAATTGTCGGAGTTGTACCCACATTTTATCACTCAAGTGACCGCTAATTCGCTTCTTGAATAACATATATTCGCAACGTCTATATCCGTTGTGTATTGAGTATATCAGTTAGTTTTTTTAAATATTTTTTATTATTTGGATTATAAAAATTAGATTTATTTAACCCGTATAATACACATGGTTTTTAAAGATATAACTTATTTATTATTACTATACAAAATTACATTTATTCAACCTGTATAATACACGGAGTTTTTAAAATTATAATTTGTTTATTATTTTGTATATAAAATTAGATTTATTCAACCTGTACAATACACGAGAAATATTAGAGATATATTTTTTTTATTGTTTAGTATATAAAATTACATTTACTCAACCAGTGTGTAATACACAGGGTTTTTAAAGATATTTTTTTATTATTTGATTATATAAAGTTACATTTGCTCAACACGTACAATACCCGAGGTTTTTCATATATAATTTTTATTACTTAGTATATAAAATTATATATATTCCGCCCGTGTAATAAACGCGATTTTTTAAGATATATTATTTTATTATTTAGTATATAAAATTAACATTTATTCAACTCGTGTAATACACGGGGTTCTAACCTAGTTAAACTTTAATTGAAATCAGAATATATAGTATCCAATTCGCATAAGAGTTAAGACATCTAAAAAGCTTTAGGTCAAAATGATTATTAAAAAAAACATAAAGATGCCACAATTTATAATGAATTACTATCAAATCGTTTTCATTCAATTTTCTATGAAAGCAAATTTTTATTACGCTAATAGTGTATAGAAACATGTATTATAGGGATTTTAGGATAAAAATAATATAAATTTTATAATATGTAAACCAATTTAGATAAATGAATTATTTTATTTTGTGAAACCGAATAATACAAAATCAAAGTACACATTACATCTACAAATCTCTAAAAAAATTATACAAAATCATGGTGCACATTACACTAACAATTTTTATACAAAATCAAGGTATACATTACATTACAAATGTCTATTTTTTTACACGACATTTGTAATTTCGCTTGAAATTTAACCATCCTATTAATTATGAGGGTTTATGTGAGACTTCAAAGAGGAGTAAATAGCCCCATATATAGATAGATCTTCAATATGCAAAATCAATGTGTGGTTATGCGTTACATGTATATATGGTTACTTGTTTGTTTACATGTTTGTGTCTTAGTATCACATATATTTGTCACTTGTTTGTTTACTTGCTTTGTGTCTCAGCATCATGTATTTGAACCAACTGGCTGACTAGGTTCCTCATGGCTAGCCTAGTATCACCACCATCATTTAGATTCGCTCTTCGAGGCTTGAGTCTCGCAGTGTCACATTTATCGCATTTGGTTAGTGTTTTATTTATTGTTGTGGTTTTTTGTTGTGATTGAGTATTGTTTGTGATTCTCTCGTTAGCACATTATTTGCATCTTAATCTGTAAGATAACTGAACAAAAATTGTTTTATTTAAATATATATTTACTCACCAACTTATGTTGACCTAGAAACTATTTTTACGCATAATACATAAAATCGGATTTGACGAGACAAGGATGAAGACATGTAGGAAATGCCTTAGTTGAATAAACAAGATTTTGTTTAATGTTTTATGTTGTGATGGAAGTATGGATTATTTGTAATTTTATTATTTATGTGACATTTTTAATTTGTACATGAGTAAATATTTAAACATTAATAGTTGTCATGAGCTTTGGACAATCATTTCGTTTCGACTAATAATTCTTCATGGGTCAGGGTGTGACAGATTGATATCAAAGCCAATTGCTATAGGGATTTACGTTAGGTTATTAGACCCTTAGATATAGACGATAGCTTGATTAGGCACCTTATGTGCCTTATGTGCTAAATTTTTTATTTTGTTCTACCTTATGATAAATATTTATATTACACATGTTTGAAATTCCTAATGTCACACAAATATGCATGTGAGCATATGTAGTTATTATATATGCTAAGTTTTATGTGCCATACACGTTATTATGTGATTTATTACTATTGTATAGTTTATTTAAATGTCACACTTGCACACACTATACTATACAGATATCAAAAATTATAATTATTCCATTTCATTTTCATTATTATAAGTTTTTCAATTAATTTAAATCTTTCAATGCATTTGAGTTATTTATTTCATTTGGATTCTCTTATTTATTTCATTTGAGTTTAGAATTTCATTTACCAATCTCGTCAAAGGGAATTATCGTGACAGAGACATATAGTAATCAGAATGGTCAAATATAGGTAGTCGGGACGTCCTTTCTAGGCTGACGTTCGTACAAATCCCAAACAACTGAGAGACCAGTTTTCCTACCAAGGGACTAACGATGAGGGTACGATAACCTATTAGGCCAAAGCATGTCACACCAAACCACTACGCCAAAATAGGGATACAGCCACACAAAAAAAGTGTGACCATATGTCTTTCGCCACACATATTTTTTTCATGTCAAATGTGACCAAAGCTCAAGTCATATTAGGTATCATACGGCCACACACACTTTTTAGTGGCCTTATAACTTAAAAATGTGGCTAAAAGGTACCAACATTTGTTGTTAAAATCTAGCATTTTCTCCATTATGTGTGGCTAAAGGGTTGCAACAACCACATGAATTTAATTTAAGTGTGACCGTTTCTATTTTATAGTCACATATATTTACTAAAAAGTGTGACAAAAAGGGTTGTTGTAATCAAACATTTTGTCTATTAAGTATGGCTAAAAGGTATTAACGGCCACATGAATTTACTCTAAGTGGGGTCGGTTCTATTATACAGTCACATGAATTTATTGTAAGTGTGGCTAAAAACTTTTACTAAACACACAAAACACTTCTGGAATTTTAGGTGTGACTATTTTCTAACTTTTGGTCACACATATTTAGTTTTCCTATGACATTTGTTATGAGTTCGTCACACGATAAAAACAAAGTAATGATGGTGTGACTATTGTCTAACATTTGGTCACACATATGTGTTTTTTCCATGACATCTACTATTATTCTGTCACATAAACAAAAACAAAGGGATGAAAGTGTGGCTAATGGTTATGTATAGCCACATTAAATTTTGTAATTATACGTGTGGCTATTCTCTAAAATTTGGTCACGGATAACTTTCTTTTCCCATGACGTTTGGTATCATTCTGTCACACAACAAAAAAAAACAAAGTAACTACAGCGTGGCTAGTGGTTATTTAAAGCCACACGAAATTTTATAATTTTAAGTGTGGCTATCGTCTAACCTTTGGTCACACATAATTTTCTTTTCTCGTGACGTTTGATATCATTCCGTCACACAAATAAGAATCAAAGTAACTATGGTGTGGCTAGTGGTTATTTATAGCCACATGAAATTTTGTAATTTCAAGTGTGGCAATTGTCTAACATTTGGTCACACGGAATTTTATTTTCCCGTAACGTTTGGTATCATTCCGTCACACAATAAAAAAACAAAGTAACTATAGTGTGGCTAGTGCTTATTTATAGTCACACGACATTTTGTAATTTTAAGTGTGGTTGTTGTCTAATCTTTGATCACACATAAATTTTTTTCCATGACGTTTGGTTTCATTCCGTCATAGAAACAAGAAACAAAGTGACTATAGTGTGGCTAATGGTTATTTATAGTCACATGAAATTTTGTAATTCCACTTGTGGTTGTTATCTAACCTTTAATCACACATTTTTTTGTGGTTCTATGTGAATATTTTCGTGTAATTACCTTTTTGTTAAATAAAAACTACAGTGAACATGAGAAAACTAAAAACCAAATGCTATTAATAATAATAACCCAAAATCCATACATAAGTATTCAATTTAAATACCAATACTAACCTATCTACAAAACTTGCAAATGAAAATGACTTTACACATAAACTAAGAACTATTTCCAGACTGTTTTCTTTAAGTCCGCATACTCATTGTTTGACCTAAAAGTGCTGCAAATTTGCATTCATGGGTTCGTGGCACATTACTGCTGTTGTGGTGGGGAGTAAACTTGTAACTTGTGGCCAATTTTGATGTTGTATGATCCTCCAATTGTTTTATTCATGCTACTTGTAAACCCCATGTTATGGTAATTTGCACATCTAACACATGCTCATTCTAGTAGACTGAGATAAAGAACTTACACACATACTTGTCAACATATATATGCTTGATCTGTCCATAGCTGGAACACCCGCCTTCCACATCATCTTAGTTAATATCCAAATCAAATTTTGGAACAACTTGTAGGATAAACAAATGTTTGTCAATTCAGGCTCAGAATCAAAAGTATCCATAACTTAGTTGGGCCAATGGTGGCAAGGATCCTGAAAATCAAAGAACACAGAAATGAAGAAGTAGATAAAGAATCAAAGATAAATGGCCAAAAACAAACTGTATCAACCATCATATCCTAAGTTTCAGCGCTAGCTACTTGTTAGGATCTGAGGCTGTCTGTGATTGTGTTTGTTTGCATAAAACGAATAAGTGCAGCGTAAATGAGTAGCAAACTTTGTAAACACAAACAAAGGAAAGTGTAGATTGATAAACAATTGCTTTTGATTGAGTCAAAAGATTTACATAAAAGCAAAAGATTACAGTCAAAGCTTACAATCTAAACTCCCCCTCAGCCTGATATACCAGAGTTGGTTGCACAAGATGAAAGGATGAATTGAGGAGAAAAACTCACTCAAAACGATCAAGTGTAACAGTACAGAGTACTGTCATACTTATAGGCAAACCAAACTACTGATATGCTTCAGCTGACGTCACCATGATAGTGACATCTAACGACCTAACAAACTATAAATACTGTTCTATACAAACTACTGTTATGTAACATCTGATAATCACTAAAATACAAAACATAAGGAAACTACTGCTTCACGTTCCACTGTTGTAGCCTTAGCACAGATGTTGAGTCTTCAGTGCTTTCTTCAAAGGTGATCAGTCTTTGAGAGGGCGGTGCTTGAGTCTTCAGCAGTACTTAGGATACAACAGTAGATAGAGCAACAGAGTTTGTCTTCAGCAGTTGTTAGATAATCATCAGAGTTTGGTTTATCAGTTGTTGTAGTTGAGCAGCACTTAACATCCATCAGCTGTTAGACAACCACTGTCAAGGGGAGAGATTAGAGTAAACTGCTGCTTATTAAGTGTCCACTGATGGGATCCGGTTTTGGCTTTACATTATCTGTTCCTCTGTTAGGGTTCAATCCCAACAATCTCCCCCTGGAACAGATAATGCCAGGACCCTTCCTTATTCAGGACCTTTATTACTCATCAAGAGTGCCTTAGCTTTTTCTTTGAATTCAGCTTCAAATTCTTTGGCACTCTGGTCATCTTCATCCCTGCACAGTGAGAGCTCAAGGAGATCCTGCAAATCTTTAACACTAAGGCCTAGTGCTTCTTTCCTTGATATATGCTTCACCTCACCATTGGCTCTGACCAGGGTCAATACGTGGGTCTTTTGATCAGACATCCACTTTAGTATTTTAAAGCCTAATGGGTTTCTTGGGAGAGATTTATCTTCTGATGAGTTGAGGGATAATGGCCTTGAAAACATCTGTAGACTTTTAGACATTCTATTGAAAGCTTCTTCAATGACTCTGTCTGCTGCAGCTATATCATCTGCAGTTTCTTGTTCACTAAGCTCTTGTCTTTCAACTTCTGTCTTGTCTTTTGCAGTGTCTGGAGATGCAGGTTTGTTGAGTACCTTCTTAAAAAGATTTTGAAGCCTTGATGAGCTGTCTTCATTTAGACCCATTTTTGAGATGGTGTCCTTGAGATACTCAGCTTCCTTTTCTAAGACCTCTTCTTCAGTCAGCTGTTTGCCTTCATCTTGTTTTGACCCAAGTGTAGGACTGTCTGCTGATTTTAGCATTGTCTTGAGGTTTTTAATTTTCTGTTCAAGCTTCATCATCTGCTCTCTTTTCTTTGAAGCATCTGAAGCAGTTTTCTTCTTTTTCTTTAGCCTCTCATAGGCTTCATCAGTTTGCTGCCTAGACCATTTTGATATGGCTTCAGCAGTGTCCATCTTAGCATCCACTAACTCCTTTTTCTTTCCTTTATATTCAGTAGTGAGATCAGCAATGAGTCTTTTGTACTTACTCCAGTTTGGAGCAGTTTTCTTCTTTGAAGGATTATTTTTGATTCTTTGGATCCTCTCAGCCTCATGCTTCAAAGCTACTAAAGGCCATTCTTTAAACTGGGATTCTTCAGCAGAATAGAACTTTTCTTTCATGATGAAGGCTAGAAGTTGTTCTCTCAATCTCTTCTTTTGATCAGCCTTTTCCTTTTCTAGCTCTTGGGCAAATTCTTCTATCTGCTTTACCTTTGCAAGGTAGAACTCCAGTCTTTTAGCAATGCCTACTTCGCTTAGACTTTCCTTTTCACTGTCAACCTTAGCTTTTATTTTAGCTTGCCTTGCCTTTATTTTGAGATAATCATCCATATCCTCTGGGGGCATGTAGCCTATGAGTGAGGAGAATCTTCTTTTTGAAGGATCTTCTTCTGTATAGAATTGCCTCATCTCATTTTTGAGAGCTTCAATTTCCAGAGGATATTTTGCAGCATTAGGATCATGTGTTCCCTCATTGGCAGGTATTGGCTTCCTTTTTCTACTGAGGAGCTTTGGTTGTGATATAGGAAAGGATAGAGCAGTGGTGGATGGTTGACTAACAACTGTTGAAACAACTGGTGTCTCAACTGCTGTTGTCATCACAACTGCTGATGTGTCAGCAGATGTCTTCTGCTTTTGAGCAGGGGATGGAGGATGTGATGGTGGTGGTGACTCATCATCAGGAATGAAAACCCTTCTCCTTTTTAATGGAAGGGAGGCTGATGATGTTTTGGGTGGATCAGTGGTTTGTGACTGTGACTGACTGACAGTAGTTGAAACAACTGGTGTTTCAACCACTGTTGTCATTACAACAGATGCTGTAACATCTGCTGTCTTCTGCTTTATGGCAGGAGGCAGTGGTGGTGATATGATTGTAGATGTTTGTGATGGTAGGGGTGGTTTTTGTGTTGTAGACACAGGTGGTGGTGGTGGTGGAACAGTAGTTGTGGTGATAGCTAGGGGTGTTCAAAACCGGATATCCGGAATTTCGGATATCCGAAGTTCGGATATCCGAAAATTTCGGATAGTTAATATTACTATCCGAATCCGTATCCGAAATTTCGGATATCCGAAAATTCGGATACGGATTCGGATAGTCAAACGGATATCCGTAATTCAAAAAAAAAAAGGAATTTTTGTTTCAACATAAAAGTACACCATGAGAGTATCAGATCACGAATGCTTAAATCTCATCACTTTTTCATCAATCTATTCTCATCTCTTGTACTGCAACTTTTAAAAATCAATCCATATGCCTACATCTAAAAAATATTCAAACTTTAATTCCATTGGTCTCAGTAATATACCAAGTAAAAAACATGAATCCGATGGTAACAAGAATGCAGAAAGTTAGTTGATATGAGACCACATAAATATAATTATCTATTCATAAAGTGATAAAACAGTCAAGAACAAATCAGAAAATAAAGTCAAAATATTTTAAAACCCTTCGAATCATCGAAGTAAAGAACCGAATTCCAAATGTGCCGAGACCAATGAAGATTCAAAGCATGAAGATTCAAAGCGGAATTGAAGGTTGGTCGTGCGTTCGTCGAAGAACAAACCATAGCAACAAATTAGAAAAAGAAACCTAACATCGAAGAACATCGGAATCCATAGATGCTGAGAGTGCTGAAGATTAGTAGAACATTCAAAGAAGATTAGCAATAGATTTGAAGTTTGAATGTGGAAGAAGAAGGAGGCGGCGTCATTATTGAAGATATGGAAACTAGGTTTTCACCTTTTAACCCATATTCACATATATATATATATATATATTTTAAATATTTTAAAAATAATTGTACTTTTATTTCGGATATCGGATATCCGAAATATCCGAAAATTTTCAATATCGCTATCCGAATCCGAATCTGAATTTTCGGATATCCGAAATTCGGATATCCGAATTTTCGGATATCCGAAATTTCGGATAATTCGGATTCGGAATATCGGATATTTTGGATTCGGTTTCGGATTCGGATTTTTTTGCACACCCCTAGTGATAGCAGCTGTTTGGCTACTGACAACAGTTTTTGTAACTACTGTTGTATCAGCTGTTGAAGTTTTTGTGGTTTTGGGTTTCTCAGGTTCAATGTGGATCCCATCATCTATACCTTTCTTTTTCAACCTGATTTTCTCCCCCTTTTTGGCATTATCTGCCCGGGGTGTATCCATGAAGAAAATGGTAGATGGACCTTTCTCACTTTGAGCATTCTGTTGTATGCTGGCCTTTATAGCCTTGATGTCTGCTTGAGTGTCTTTGAACCGAGATTCCACCATGTTGGTCAGCATTTTTACTTGAAGAGCATGCTTTTTATCAGCCATTTGTTGCTGTTGTTCAAGCATGGGTTGGAAGATATTCCAAAGCTCATTTGCAGCAAGTGCTTGTGGAGCAGGTGCTTGAGCAGGAGGAGCAGAAGATTGGGCTATTTGAGCTTCTAACAGCTGCTGCACCATATCTTTTATTTCGGCAACAGAAAATTCTAGATTTTCAACTTTGGCCGTCAATTCATTGTATTTTGAATCATCACCTGAATTAACAGGATCATCTGAATCCCCACCAGCAGTGGTTGTATCAATGTGTGACTTAGGAGCTGTAGCCCAAAAGTTATCCATTGATGCCCCTTTTTCTTGGTACTGGGGACTTCTTTCTTCAGCACTCGATAATCATTTGATGTTACCAGCAGTTAAAGATAACTCACTGGTGGTTACCGATGTTTCCATGGAAGAAATTGCCTTCAAGGGAGTCTTAGTTATGTAACAATTGTCCAACTGAAGATCTGTTGATCCATCAATTGTAGTTGCTGCTCCACTTGAACTACCACCGAGAGTTACTTGTAACTCAGGGGGTGTAACCTCCTCAGCTGTTGCTGGGATAGCAGAGGTAAGTGCATCAGACCCAGTCACATGTGGAGGTATACTCTCAGTAATAGGTGATAGAGAGGAACTGGTTTTTGTCTGTGCCATATCAACTGCATGCAATAGGGGTATTATTGATTGTGGCAATATTGTTGGTGAGGGTATGGGGGTTGAAAGAGACATGTCCTTGGGATCAGGACTGTGGAAGATAGATCCAAGTGGACCTAGAGCTTCATATTGTGGTGTCCCTGTGCTTACAACTTGATCCTTTTGTGAGGATGCAAGAGGAGTTTGAGGCTGGGGTTGAGATCTTTCTACCAACTGCTGTGAGGAAGTAGCAGCAGTGGTTTCTGGTGACTTTTGTGCTGTCACTGGCAGTTGCTCTGGGATCTCATCTTCTAGAGTTGCCTTTGTTTTGGGTTTGGTGGGTTTTCTGGATGGTTTTCTTTTGGTCTTTTTGGTGGTGGCAGGTGTGGGTTTCAGAGCAGTGGGTGTGCTACTCTGATCACCTGGAGCAGTGGGCTCAGTAGTGGTTTCTTGAGGGTTAGTGGCAGTTTCTAAAATCTGCTCTGCCTCTTTTGCTTTTAATTTTATTGGTGCCATCATTCTTGAAAAAGTTTCTATTGTTAAACAGTTTATTTTGAATGAGACACCTTGTTTGGGCAATTCTGCATCTTTCTCGACAAATTTTTGTTCAAAATAGTAACTTAGAAACCTCGGAAAGAGCAGAAATGCCTTATTATCAACGTTCTTTACCAAATCATCAAATATTTCCTGGGAGTAGTTATAGTTTTCATTGTTCAAAATTGCATACCCCAGGCATTGGATTTTTGTTGGTATCTCATTGAAGGACGTTGTTTTATTTGAAACACACATGAGCAGTGTGTGGAATAAAAATCTGGGTAGCCCCTTTTCATGAAAATCTGGGTGCAGAAGGGAAGTAACCCTTTTGTAGGGTGTCCTTGTTTGGTTGTTCTGCATAGCCCCTTTTCATGAAATCCTTTACCAACTCGTCTTTTGTAAAAGTGGTTTTTCCATTTAAATCATCGAGTTTAAAGGTTTCAGAGATGGATTTTGGTGAGATTTTTACCTTCTTACCCTGTATCGAGGAGTTGATGGCGGTGATGATGTCTCCTTGTTTTTCAAGGGTGGCATTTTTCCAAAACTCTCTCTGGGTATCAAGGTAAATAGGAGCATCTGCTGTTATCAGAGTTTTGTACTTTGATGCAGAAAGGATGTCAAGGATGGAGTCGAAAGTGTGGTTATCGGTAGGTTTTGTGAGTATACCTACATAATTGTGTGGAGCTTTGTAGCGGATCTCTGGTGTTTCAGCGGCCATTTGAGTGGCATCTGCTGGTGTGGAGGAAGATGATGGTTTTGTTTTTGATTTCGATTTTGGTTTCGTCATTTTGGATGAAGAAGATCGAAGAAGTTTTTGGAGTTATGAGAGGGAAACTGCCATGAGAAGAGAACTTTTGGAATTCAATTCGACAGTTAAACCCTGTTTGGATTTAATCAGGGTTTTATTTAGGGAAAAGTGATTGCTGATGTGGCAGCGGTTATTTTTGATCTGAAGGCTAAAAACTGACCACGTATCAAACATCTGATGGAATGGTAAATAATGGAGGACAGTTGTTTTGACAACTACTGATGGAGCAAGTATCAGTAGTTACAACGGTAATAAAATGAAACAGTGGATGTATCAGTGGATGAAACAATGATTTTAAACATCAGTGTTTTTGAAGAACAGAGGTTGACACTTTAGCAGTGGACAAACTTTAGAGAGCAGATGTTAAAGCACAACAGCATTTTAGATACAACAGTGGTAGAATAATGAAGATTTTTTTGTCTCAACAACTGATAGTGCAGTAGTGTTTCAACAATTGACAAAAATGTTAGCATCCGCTTGTTCAGATGTAGAACTTGATTTTGCTTTGTGAAAGCACAGTATCTTATCTAACATCTGTTTGAGCATTTGAGATATATCTGGTTTTTATTTTAGAGGAAAACACCTTAACAAAAAAAACAAAGGAAGTTTTGAAAATGATCAAAAGGATCCGACAATTTTTCAGTAAATTCATGATCATATCATTCTCAAGTTATTTTGACCATTGTTTGAGTCAATTTCTTGTCAATTGATTGTAAATTCCTTTTGAGCACCATCACTGAAGATGCTATTGTTACCAGAACAATTCCTCTGTATTGATGAATGCACACAGTTGCACAATGACCACTGATGATCTAATTTGAACCTCAAGAGTGTTTTATGCTTATACTCTTTTGCTTTTGATTTCAAAGGTTTGAGATAGCCACACTTTAAGATTTGTTCATTTTCCTTTTCCCTTTTTACCCTGTTTATTCATATGTTCAGAAATACTCACTAGGAGATTATATTTTGAACATATTTTGTCCATAATCATTTTGAAGCAATGTTTTGAGAGATCTGACCATGTTTGATCATGTTTTATTTCACATCTCACATTACTTATGATTAGGACAAATTTGACACCTTATTTTCTCAATGTGTTTTGGACAAAATTGATTTGGTCCTTTTGAAGGTTCTCAACCTGCCTTTGAACACATGAGAAATTTTGACTAAACATCACAAAAATCAACACAACAATTGAAATCAATTTTGAAAACATCGAACGATCCCATAATTTATCAGACATTTTACAGATCTGAAAACTATGAGTGACATATGTATGAAAAACGCTTGTTGTGTGAGATTTGTGTGTCATATGACATCTTGGTTGATTTTCAGAGTATTTGAATATTCATTTAACCATGATTCACTCGTTACTCTGTTTTTTCAACTGGATACAACCAACCTTAGCATCAATGAATTTTGAGCTGAACTGTTATGTCAAATTGATTGTAAGATCGAATTTGACTGTCCAAAGCTCTGATACCAATTGTTAGGATCTGAGGCTGTCTGTGATTGTGTTTGTTTGCATAAAACGAATAAGTGCAGCGGAAATGAGTAGCAAACTTTGTAAACACAAACAAAGGAAAGTGTAGATTGATAAACAATTGCTTTTGATTGAGTCAAAAGATTTACATAAAAGCAAAAGATTACAGTCAAAGCTTACAATCTAAACTCCCCCTCAGCCTGATATACCAGAGTTGGTTGCACAAGATGAAAGGATGAATTGAGGAGAAAAACTCACTCAAAACGATCAAGTGTAACAGTACAGAGTACTGTCATACTTATAGGCAAACCAAACTACTGATATGCTTCAGCTGATGTCACCATGATAGTGACATCTAACGACCTAACAAACTATAAATACTGTTCTATACAAACTACTGTTATGTAACATCTGATAATCACTAAAATACAAAACATAAGGAAACTACTGCTTCACGTTCCACTGTTGTAGCCTTAGCACAGATGTTGAGTCTTCAGTGCTTTCTTCAAAGGTGATCAGTCTTTGAGAGGGCGGTGCTTGAGTCTTCAGCAGTACTTAGGATACAGCAGTAGATAGAGCAACAGAGTTTGTCTTCAGCAGTTGTTAGATAATCATCAGAGTTTGGTTTATCAGTTGTTGTAGTTGAGCAGCACTTAACATCCATCAGCTGTTAGACAACCACTGTCAAGGGGAGAGATTAGAGTAAACTGCTGCTTATTAAGTGTCCACTAATGGGATCCGGTTTTGGCTTTACATTATCTGTTCCTCTGTTAGGGTTCAATCCCAACACTACTTCATGCATTGCACAATTTAGGTGTAAACGACCAATGGCAAATTAATCCAAAATGCCGCACCAGCAAATATCAAAATAAAAACTGCAGATTCACGCGTTTTTCCAGAGGTAGAAGATATCCAGCTGCTTGTTCTTCATTACCATCAAAAAGCTTCAAAGCTTGTATAACTGCATCTCTACTGAACCCAAGTTCAACAAGCTTCCCGATTTTGGCTTCAAATAGCTCCCTGAACTCACAAACATACATAAACAGAGTAAGTAAGAAAGAAATTCATTTTCTGATTAGATTATATTTGAATTTATGTTTAATTGAATTCATTATAAACACTAAAAAACGAATTAAACAAAGAAATGTACATGTGTAGAACTGCCACTAACAGGTCCTGCAGGTTGAACAAAACAATGCAAATATTAATCAGTGTTATCCTTCCATACTAGGGGTGTAAACAAGAGTCAGGCCGCGAGATCGGTTCGTTAATAGTTCAAAAAGACCCGTGTAAACTGTAACATGAAACAGGCTGGCCCATTTAAACTGCAGAATGAAATAGACTGACCCATTTAAACTGTAAAATGAAACAAGCTGACTTATATAACCTGTTTAATCAAACAAGTTAACACGTCAACCTATTAAAAAATAAACTCATAAAATAAAAAAATGTTGTATATGTTCAATCTGTTTACGACCTATTTACAACGTGTCAGCTTACTAGTCGTGCTGAGTTTATCAATTCAAACCACTACACCTCTACTCAAAACCATCTTTATTCTGTATGTAACGTATACCACCTAACAGTGTACCTACTTTATACAACAAGTTAAATCACATGCATCAACTTTTTTACATCTAAACCACTTTTAACTAAAGTTTTGATTCAAAAAGTTCCACTTTAAATTTGAAATATCACTTTATTAAGTCAGAAAATCAACCTAGCTATAGCAAGGCCCCATATAATGCGCTCATAAATTGGGATGAACATTAGCACCACAAGCATCCCCAACACCCTGAAAAAAAAATTACAAAATACTGATCAAAACTGTTTATAAATCAGAAAACAAGATTATAGACAACTAATAATTACTTACAGCGAGTACCGGTGAAAAGGGAGCAATACGAAGGAAGCCACAATGAGAAGAACATGACCCACATCAAGAGATGTAATAAAATATTAAGCATATATCTTTAGGGGTGTGAATTTTTTACACGATCCGAAAACATGATACGAACCTAACACGAAATTCGTGGGTTTGGGTTTAGTCTAAACGGGTTCGGGCCAGTTTCAGGTTGAACCCACGAACCCGTTTAGCTAAACGGGCCAGGTTCGGGTCAACCCGGTTGGGTTGGCAGGTTGACCCGTTTAACCCATTTCTATTATATTATATTTTTAAAAATATGTTTTATGTCATAAATTAAATTGGGTGTATATTTTATGCTATAAATATAACTTAAAAATGGAAGTTAACATAAATTTATATGATTTTAATGTAATTTTATTATATAAATTTGTGTTTTTTTTTGTTGTAGTGTTAATTTTAATATATTAATTTGCTGAAAAAAATAAAAAAAAAATCGGGTTGAACGGGTCGGGTTCGGTCAGTATGCGAATATTCGGGTCGGGTTCGGGTTCATATGTACGGCATGATTTTCGGGTTCGCATCAGTCTAAAATTTTCAGGTTCGGGTCGGGTTGACCCGCAAACCCGACCCGTTTAGCACCCCTATATACCTTCATGAAGAGATTCAAACCGAATATGCCTACGCCTAGTTACAAGAGGACCCGCATCAGTACCCGTATCCCATTCTGCAATAGCCTTTTAGAAGCTTGTTTCTAGTATAGCTGCCATTTAAAAAATGCCAATAATATAACACTTGAGTTGCATAGACTTTTAGTGCAAGATCAGTTACTTACTAGTTCCTTCGGTTGATCATTAGCCTCTTTAGGGACGAGATACATCATTATTACCATTTTCAGTTTCCTCTGTTTCTACCTCCATTCACCCAATGCTGCCAGGCATAGTTTCTTCCTTCTATGATTCAAAAGTATATGAAAAAATAATCAACATACGGCAAACATACTAATAAGAGAAAGTAAGTATCTCATAGCGGAGTTTTGATTTGATTTTATGGGGTATTAAGATTTGATTTTAAAGTAGCAATATGAATTTTGATGCTATTTTGTAAAAAAAATTAAAAAAAAACATTTATTTTCATTTACATCTAAACCCAAAACCCAAAAACCGAATAACCCGACCCGAACTAACCCAAACTCGAATAACCCAAACCCGAATAACCCGAACTTTAAAATGGGTTGGTTATCGGGTCAATTTTCCCAGAGAAAAACCCGAACAATCCGACCCGAAAAACCCGAAACCCAAATAAAAAACTCGATGAACACCCCTAGGTGCAATTCTTGTTGTTGGGACCATTGTTTATTTATGGATTTTCATGTGATATTGGGTGGTGACTTTATTGTCTAAAGGTCTCAGAATGGGCTTATTTTGTGAATTCAGAATGTTTGAGGGGTTTATAGGGAATGTTCTGTAACTATTTGAGTGATCTGCAAAAGTCTTATAAATGTTCTATTATTTTCCCACCAGATTCTATAGTTACCAATTAGGTTCTTCATCTTACTTATTATGGGTCATTTAGTAATTAGGCATGGGGTATGGTTCTCCAACACTCAATCATCCTGATCCTCCATCTATAAGCTCCACATCAGCCTCCGTTTTGACGTGAATCCGTTTTGACCCATGACCCAACCCAACCCGAACCTAACCGACCCGTTTGCCAGATCTATATCATCTCTACAGCATTTTCAGTTTATTATATCCACAAAAAAAAACATGAACTTGCAGATTACTGCTTACAGGGTCTGAATAAATAACCACAAAACGCTTTTTTAATAAATGCGAATAAAATAGGGTTCTTGCACTTACCTTAATCACGTCAGTCCTTAATTGGTTTTCAGCGCTCCGATTAAGGTCTAGAATCGGATGGCTTCCGATTTATGTTCTTCTTCCTTTGGTTCGCGTTCAATCAGAGAGAGATTAGATGGATTCAATGGAGATGTTGCGTGTCCGGTTTCTTTCTCTCTTTATCGTAATGCCAAAACAAGCTGATTAGGGGGTATCAGTACGACCTGGGGATGAATTTTGGGAGGGGAATCCATTTAGGGTTAAAAGGAAAATAGGGGGAAAAGTAAAAATGAAAATGTTTTAGTAGGGAGATACAAGAGAAATGAGAGGGAAATTAGAATTTTTTTTTTGAAATGGTGGGAAACGAAAATTAAAGTAATACTTTTCGTATATTACATAAAATAATAAAAAAAATTATATTTATGTTACGTTTGAAAGATTTGTGTTGTGTATGAAAATCATGTCATAAATATGAACCCGAACACGACCCAACTGGATTTTAAGTTATACAATCTTATGTTAATTTCTCTTTTAAGTTATAATTATAGCATAAAATACACACCCAAATTATTTTATAACATAAAATATATTGTAAAAATATATAATATAATATAAATGGGTTAAACGAGTCAACCCGATAACCCGACCGGTTTAACCTGAACCCAACCTCTTGAGTTGAATGGGTCCACGGGTTCAACCTGAAACTGACCCAAACCCGTTTAGACTACAAACCCGTAAATTTCGTGTTAGGTTCGTGTTATTTTTCGGGTCGTATTAGAATTCACACTTTACTCACTATATCATTCTAACAACTAATTCACCTTCGTTGGCCCTGATTAATCGTCATTTAGGTCAACAACCCTAACTGACATTCACTGGGCCTAATTGACTATCACTGAGCTTAATAACCCTAACTGGCCTTCATTAGGCCTAATTGACCTTTATTAAGCCCAACTAACTATCATTGAAGCTAGCTGACAATCATCAGACCTAGTTGACTTTCATTGGGCCTAATTGACCGTCATTGAGCTCAAAAACCGTAATTAACCATCATTTGGCCTAAATGACCATCATTAGGTCTATTTGATCACCACTGGGCTTAACTGGTCATCACTGAGCCTCAACAACTCTAACTGACCTTTATTGAACCTAGTTTACCATCGTTGGGTCTAATTGACCGTCATTGGGCGTAAATGACCATCATTGAGCTTAACAACCCTAACTAGCCTTCATTAGGCCTAACTGACCTTTATTAAGTTCAACTAACTATCATTGAAGTTAACTGACAATCATTAGACCTTGTTGACTTTCATTGGGCCTAATGGGCCATCATTGAGCTCAAAAACCGTAATTAACCATCATTTGGCCTAAATGAGCATTGTTGGGTCTATTTGATCACCACTGGGCTTAATTGGCCATCATTGAGTCTCAACAACTCTAACTGACCTTCATTGAAACTAGTTTACCATTGTTGGGTCTAATTGACTGTCATTGTGCCTAATTGACAATCATTGAACTCAACAACCCTAACTGACCTTCATTAGGCGTAATTGACCTTTAAGAACCCAAATAACCATCATTGGGCCTAATTGACTGGTTCTAATTGACCGGTTATACCAACTAACCGAATAGATTATTGAAATTAACCGATTTATGCAACTCTATGACATACTAGTGTCCATTGTTATCCAATAAGGCCCAATATCGTCCATTAAGCCATATATGACTTCTTGTTCTAAGAGTCTTGTATCATCATCATCATCATACTCGGTAAATCCCACCAATAGAAAAGCTAAGGTAGGAAATCTGTCACACCCCGACCCGCAGTGGACAAGGTGATTAGGGCATGATTGATTGATACAAAGCTCACGACATACTATGTAATAGTCCAATATTTATTAATTTCCCATTTAAAAGAAAATCCAAGTAACATATAATCCAATCAAAGAATACATAAACCAAAATGTTTATAAATTAGTTATTTATATGTAATAATTTTTTTTAAGAATTTGTTATTTATCTATGTTTAGATTTAAAATTTTAATTATATAAAAAAGAAAAATAATTAATTGTTATAGATAATATAAAAAGAAAAAAAGATTTATATATATATATATATATATATATATATATATATATATATATATATATATATATATATGAATTAAACTTGACAGAAAGAATAGCGAAATTTAAGAGCAAATTAAAGGAATTAAAATTAAAAAAAATCGCCAAAAACCGGGCATAAATGAGGATCAAACCCATGACCTTAAGTTTGTGTGCACCCGTCCTTTCCACTAGGACAAGTGTCTAACCCGATTTAATATTTGATTTTAATTCCTTTTATACTAAATCGTGTGAACTTCATTAACTGACCATATTGAATGCACTAGTTGAATTGATTGATTAAGTTTTTATATAATTGGTGGCCTCATTGAGCAAATGAGAATATCATGACGAGTGTGTTAACTGATAAGGAATTTGTTTGGTCATGGATTCGCTGGATAAGTTAAGTAATCTGATTGGTAATTTGGTGATAGGCTAAACCAAAATGACCCATTGATACTAAAGTTCACAAATGCATCAGATTCTTAAAGGCAGGACAATGGTTAGTTTACTTGCAAGTTATCTATAATTTTATAAGTGATAATAATTAAAAAAGAACACCACAGTAACCATCATAAAATATATATATCCCTATTTTACTTTATTAATATATTTTTTTTGCATGTGCAGAAACAAGGGATGGTAAAAGACTCGCTTTTTAGCCGCCTCACCTTAAGGCGCTATACTACTCTTACACTTCAGTCAGTAATGCCGCTTCAGACTCGCTTTTTAGCCGCCTCACCTTAAGGTGCTATGCTGTTCTTACACTTCAGTTAGTAATGCCGCTTCAGACTCGCTTTTTAGCCACCTCACCAGAAGTCAACAGCCGCGGCTGCTGCGTTTTCTGTTCTACGTTAAGCCATGATGCTTTTTTCACCAATGATTTACTTATTTTGACCCGTTAAAGCAGTTCGTGTGGGAACTGTACGGGTTGAAACGGTTCGCGTCGAAACAATTCGGGTCGAAAAGATTCCCCATCTTCCCATATAAATCTCATTTTCAATTACAAAAGCGACTACAAGACCAAATATGAGAATTGAAGTTTCATATGAAGTATGCTTATAGGAAGCGTGCTACCGAGTGCATTCTTTAGAAGTTTTGCTTCTGTAACAACATTCTCGATAATTTATGATTTCCTGCCAGCAACTGTGAGCGTATCTTCAGCTGGAACCTATTCTTTCACCTGAGTAGGTGGCAATTTTAACACGAATCATGTTAAATCATTACAATAGATTAAGGTAAAGGATGATCACCTTAACAAGCGATAGAAGAAGTCTACGAATTGAAGAAATTAGATGCTCCATACTTTCCAAGCTCTCTTTTAAGGCTGTATACTCGATTTTCATTCTGCATAATACACCAGAGCTTGTAATAAACAAAGTTCATTTTGACTTGATATCCATTTATATTATCCTTTTTCCACATTAGCCGCCATAAATTAATGATCCGAAAAATTAAAAGTAGAACAAAATTTTGATGAAATAAAGCCTAAAAAGGTGAAAGGAGGTTACCTATGAGTGTTCAATGCTCTTACGTCTTACTCCCTTGGGAATGTTCAAGGACTTCATAACTTCAGCTGGAATAACTTAATAACTAATCAAGATTTAACTCGCAAGGAAGAGCATTTGCTCAAAAACTATAATAATAGCAACTGTTTTTAGTTTATATTGTCCGGTTACAACATCTAATAAGTGAATGTGGCCCCACAGTTAACAGAGCGCTCTGACTACAGGTGCAGTCAAGCAGAAATCGAGTTCTGAGCCTAAACCGGTTGGTGTTGAAACCAGTTCAGGTTGGATTATGGACACGAATCGTAGGGTTGAAATCTGTTCGTAACCCATACTTTCAAACCAGTTCAGGTTGGATCAAAGATGGTCAAATCAGGTTTTTGTCCAAACCAGTTCGGGATTGGGTTTGACCGGTTTGAAACCAGGGTTATGACTGGTTTGAAAGTACGGGTTACGAACAGATTTCAACCCTACGGTTCGTGTCCATACCGGGTTCAACTAATCGGGTTCGATTTGGCTCGGGCTCGGGCACGTTTACACCCCTACTTGTAAATTAATAAATTATTGTACAATAAAACATATTGACGAGCTATCAACAACCTAGGTTGTATTCTACCTGCTGAAGTGGGTAAATTATATAATTTAAGCAAAGACAAAATGGGTCAGGGGCTAAACAGGTCAAAATGAGTCTTATTTGTACTCATATGTTCACTACGACCAAAATCGTTCTATTTAAAAAAATTATTATCATTTCAATGCTAAAGCTCTCGTTAATATAGGTTCAACATTAAATATTTAGAAAATACAAAAAACCTGGGCAAGTAGTGGCGCGGCCAGCTCAATACGACCATGCACGTTTTGAGCGGCCTATGAAAATTACCCATTTAAACCACCAGCCACTTGCCTCATCCTGACGTTTTAATTTTTCAGTTAGCTGAGGTCACTAACAGAATGAAAGCTATCGGACGAAAAAAGTAATAGTAACCATCAGATTCGCCTATTGAAACAGTTGCTGAAGGAATTAAAACGTATAATATTGAGTTTAGTACTATAGTTATCCTAATGCATCTAAAGCGTATTCACGACACTCTTGTATAACAACTTCTGCATTTTTAACCTGAGCGGGTCAAATAAATTGTTAACTATGGGATAAAATGTGTTTCAGTTGTTTAAGATAACACGAAAACATTACCACCTTGGTTTTTAGCTTTCAAACTCGTGAACGCCACAATGGCAAGCGAGGCAGCCATCTCGATGCTTCGACGATTAAATCGATGGGTAGAGGTTGCTATCTCCTTCAACAGAGCGATGCTCATGTCTTGATTACTGTCAAAGAAGAAGTTGGTTAGGTGAGCGTTCTGTGAAGGATTGTAACAATAGTTACCTTAATAACATCACAGTTTAAACGACTAAATAACAATTTAAGATTTAAAAGGCGAAATTAAGTTGATATATCTTTGTGTGCTGACAACCTAAATAACAGCAGTATTAACCTACTTTTTTCAGTTGATATATCTTTTAGTGTACTGTTTGATATATCTCTCATACTTGCCTAAGTTGATATATCTTGAAAGTTGAAAGAGCGACATACTTTTGATATATCTTACTGGTCATGGTCAATTGTACTGTAAGAATCTGATGGATACAGTTTTTGATGGTTATAGTTTTTGGTCATAGTCAACCGTATGTCACTATTTCGACATATAGTACAGTTGACCATGACCAAAAAGATATATCTTTTAATGCACCGTTTGATATATCTTTCAAGTATAAACCTACTTATTTTTAGTTAAACCACTAAATAACAAAAGAACATCTATAAAACCTTGTAAGTGAATGCTTTTAATCTCCATGTGGTTAAAGAATTAAAACTGCACTAAAAAACACACATTTTGAGGATTGTACGTCACGATGGACTTCATTTGGTACCAGGTATCGGTACCGAATGCGCAGAAGCGGTGAGATACTTAACTAACCAAATGCCTCAAGTAAACTAAACTACTTCTAACAACAAAAACCTCACCGTGGCCTCTTATCATTAGTCGACTCTCGAAACTCAATATCGCGTTGCCTCTGCTGCAACAACGAGTATATGCAATTGCAAGTTCGCGCAACCGAAACATAAACATAACCCATAAACAAAAAATAAACACAAACTAAAACAGCAAAATGTCAAAATCATAACACAAACTCAAAATTCTCAAACCGGATCAGTTGCAAACAAATCCAGAGAAGCCGGAAATCCAAATGTGACTAGCGTCTGGTTCAAATACTTCATACAATGGTCCAGATTATCCACAGCAGCAAATGTATACTCACTGCACAACCGTACAGAACAAATCTTACAAAATTCGATACCCCAACTCGTAGCGAAAAAGTGAAAAAACGATTAAATTGTACCTCGCACCATAGCTGGACTGTGTCAGTTACAGATCGAGCAAACAAATTCACGAAAAACAGGTAAAATTCATGAGAAATTAGAAACATAATCGCATTTTCCACTGAAAAGTGTCCTAGCCCTAACAAATGCCTGATCTCATGCACCGTCACTGATTCCAGATCCATTTCTGTTCCTGTTCCAGACCCAGAACCAAATATATCACCAACAATCCACGTTTCGTCACTGTCTAGATGCAACAAGCCTCTAGGCGGTGCAAACGCGTGAGCTAACGTCCCCAACACACCGTCAAACTCCTCACCATCGCCGTGTTCTCCGGCGTAGAATCCGATTTTCATATCAGTAGTGAAGTAGTTTGTCACACCCCCAAAATCCACCTGCGGAGTATCACCGCTTGGGAGCGTGACTGACCAGGATCAAGCCACCAATCATACAGAACATTGTAATAAGTAAAAGTAAATGCAATATAATCCAAACCAATTCCATATGAAAGGTGTTTCCAAAACATAAGTAAGTTAACATCGTTTAGCGGAAGCGTATTATCGTAAAACCCATAGCAAATAAGTATCAATTATCAAAAGTGTTTAACAAGATAATCAAGATCCAAGTCCCACAACGACCAGCTCCTCCGTGTGCAAGCTCCATATACCTAACGTCCTGCAAGGCATGTAACAGAGGGTCAACAACTAGTTGAGCGAGTTCACAGAAAGTAAATGCGTAATAGTAAGTTCGTTTGTGACAGGTGGCTCTACTGGGCCGTTAGTACGTTCTATTGGTGGGGGCTTCCCACGTTGTATAACCACTAGACTATTCGTATCTATAAGTATCCTTCACAACCGAGGATAGTGATTAGTATAAGTATCCTGCACATCCGAGGATAGTGATCAGTATAAGTATCCTTCACAACCGAGGATAGTGATCAGTATAGGTATCCTTCACAACCGAGGATAGTGATCAGTATAAGTATCCTGCACATCCGAGGATAGTGATCAGTATAAGTATCCTTCACAACCGAGGATAGTGATCAGTATAGGTATCCTTCACAACCGAGGATAGTGATCAGTATAAGTATCCTTCACAACCGAGGATAGTGATCAGTATAAGTATCCTTCACAACCGAGGATAGTAATATGGTAGTCTAGTCATAGTGTCCGTAGTGTATCTATTCAATCTTATCCTTTCAATCCCATTCCCAACACCCCGGGAATCCCATGCCTTGGTAAGAGTGTGAACTCACCTTGGTTTGCTCGGTATGCTATGCTCTAGGGTTTAACAATTGCCTAAGTCCGTTACACACGACCTAGGATATATTGCACATGATATAATGTAAGTGTTTGAAACCAATTATCAATTAGGGTTTACAAGTCTTGGCGTTCAATCAACTGTGTATGATAATCGATTACTGATTCAACTAACATGGTTTGCACATAAGCACAGTAATATACCACAATTACAGCAACATAGATATCACATCATGCAGAACAGAACCTGCTGTTATTGTATCACACAGTTCATTGTTTCAAATTGAATATCACATAATATCAGACAGGGCCTTGCCCTTCTAAAACTCAGACAGTATGGGGGGGGGGGTCTCCCCTGTTCAAAACTTGGGTAACACATGATATATCATACAACCTCGGACATATAATCAGCATACAAACTCAGACATGGTCGATCATATTAAACTCGGTCCAATAGATAGTCCATCAGTATATAATCCATTAAAGTCGGACCAATATCAAACATTATATTCGGACCAAAGAGGATCCATTAAACTCGGCCCAACCATTTAATCATTAAACTCGGACCTATTCAAGTTACCTTAAACTCGGTCCATTCATTAACTAACATACTCGGACATGATGATATAACATTAAACTCAGACATGGCAACACATTAAACTCGGACATGGCAACACATTAAACTCGGACATGGCAACACATTAAACTCGGGCCCAATGTCACTTTTATTAAACTCGGACCATTATAACTAAACTCGGTCCACTAATATACTCGGACTAGGTGTTGCATATTAAGCTCGGACTACATGATAAACTTTAAAGTCGGGCCATCAATTCTCCTAACAAAGTCGGACTAAGGGTATCATATTAAACTCGGGCATGGAGTGATCAATAAACTCAGATTACTTCGATTAGTTTAAACTCGGACATTTATGATTTGTGAATAAACTCAGACATTCAACTATGCGTGTATTCCAACATTCCACATATTCAACAAGATCAAAGCAGTTACGTATATCATTCTCCAGTTACGTTTTACAGTCAAGCAAACCCTAAATCTAATCGTATCGACGGCAGAAAACAAGATTATTCAATCGATGTTAAACCACAACAATCATCACAATAATAACCTATCAAGCATGCATCTAATCATCGTCGTAATCTCAACTATCCAGAATTAAATCACATAATATCACATGAGAAATTAGGGTTTTCCATGAACACAAAATCAAGAAATCAATCAACAATTAATCATGAACAATGATTAAACAATTACCTTGAACGATTCTAGAGGAAGAGGAATCAAGTGTGATGATTTTCTTGCCAATGATGAGGGTGATGATGATTGCTAGGGGATTAGAGAGTTGCAAGTACGTGATTTAGTTTTGTGTGCCAATGATTAGAGAAATGAGATTAGGGTTAAGTATCTAGGATTTCACTAATTACCATCTACATCCCTAAGTATTATAATTTTCACATGCACACCATCTCATAACCGTTTCATAGTTCCACCACCAAGTTTACACATTTGACAAGTTTATCACAATTAACACATAATGATGCAACGTCTCACAACACACTTCATTGTATCAACACATATACAATTCCATAGCATCTAATTGTGAAATCATTCAACTAAGTAATACAAGAACGTGCAATAAATGCGAAATAGAAATCTTGGAAATTTGAGTTGTCACATTATCCCCAACTTAAAAGAAATTTCGTCCCGAAATTTGGTACGCACTCACTGAGGAAGCTAGGTAAGCTGTATTGTTCACTGGTTTTCCTGGGGTGTCACATCATCCCCCCGTTGATTTGGAATTTCGTCTCGAAATTCAGTAGTAGTAGCTTCAGCCTCAGTAGTGGTTGCATTGATTTCGAATAACTGGGGATACTTTTCTTTCATCTGGTCTTCGCGTTCCCAGGTGTACTCTGGGCCACGTCTGGAGTTCCAACGAACTCGAACAAGAGGGATTCTCTTGTGTTTGAGGACCTTCACATCCCGGTCCGTGATTTCAACTGGCTCCTCGACGAACTGCAACCGCTCATCGATAGTGAGTTCCTTAAAAGGAACTATGAGGGTCTCATCTGATAGGCATTTCTTCAGATTCGACACGTGAAATACATTGTGAACTGCACCGAGTTCAACTGGTAGATTCAGTCTGTAGGCCACTGGGCCTATTCTTTCAGTGATTTCGAACGGTCCAACATACCGTGGATTGAGTTTGCCTCGTTTACCAAATCGAACCACACCCTTCCAGGGTGAGACTTTTAATAAGACCCGGTCCCCGACCTGAAATTCCAAAGGCTTGCTACGCTTGTCCGCGTAGGCTTTCTGACGGTCACGAGCTGCCGCCATACGTTGTCGTATCTGTGCAATCTTTTCTGTGGCGTCCACTACAATCTCTGGACCCGTAATCTGACTATCCCCCACCTCTGCCCAACAGAGAGGTGACCGGCATTTACGTCCGTACAATGCCTCGAATGGAGCGGCTTGTGTGCTGGTGTGATAACTGTTATTATACGAAAACTCCACCAAAGGGAGATGCTTTTCCCAACCGTTGCCGAAATCAATAACACATGCCCGAAGCATGTCTTCAAGAGTTTGTATTGTGCGCTCAGACTGCCCATCCGTCTGAGGATAATATGCTGTGCTCATGTCTAATCGTGAGCCGAAAGATTTGTGCATCACTGGCCATGGTTCTGACGTGAATCGTGCATCCCGATCCGGAATAATGGAGGTGGGCACCCCGTGCCTCGAAACAACTTCTTTAAGATAGGTGTCTGCGAGAGTGGAGAACTTATCCGTTTTCCTTTATAGCCAGGAAGTGTGCAGACTTGGTAAGTCGATCCACGATTTCCCCATATTGTATCGTTCCCATGCTGAGATCTAGGTAAACCCGTAACGAAATCCATGGAAATTTCTTCCCCTTTCCACTGTGGTATCCTGGGTTGTTGAAGTAAGTCTAAGGGTTTCAGGTACTCTGTCTTGACTCTCGCACAAGTCAAACATTTGCCGACGTAAGTTGCAATGTGGGCCTTCATGCTAGGCCACCAATAAGTAGTTCTGATGTCGTGGTACGTTTTATCCGACCCCGGATGTACCGAGTAGCGAGACTTGTGTGCTTCATCCATCACAAGTTCTCGTAAACCGCCGCATAGTGGGACCCAAATACGTCCTGTTACATAGTAGGCGCCGTCTTCCCTTTGTTCTAATCGTTGCCTTGAGCCACGCAAAGCTTCATCCTTTACGTTTTCCGGGTTCAATGCTTCCACCTGAGCATCTCGAATTTGTGCAGGGAGGTCGGACTGAATAGTGAGCTACAAAGCTCGTACCCGCCTAGGTAGAGTGTCTTTCCGACTGAGAGCATCAGCCACAACATTGGCTTTGCCTGGATGGTACTTGATAGCGCATTCGTAATCATTAAGTAGTTCGACCCATCGTCGTTGACGCATGTTCAATTCCTTCTGCTTGAAGATATGCTCGAGACTCCTGTGATCGGTGTAAATAGTGCACTCGGTACCGTACAGGTAGTGTCGCCATATCTTAAGCGTAAAACAACAGCTCCCAGCTCTAAATCGTGCGTCGTGTAGTTCCGTTCATGAACCTTGAGTTAACGAGAGGCGTAGGCAATAACTTTATCCCGCTGCATCAATACACCACTAAGCCCCTGTATCGATGCGTCACAATAAACCACGAAGTCATCCGTGCCCTCGGGCAGTGAGAGGATAGGTGCGCTGCATAGTCTATCCTTCAGGTACTAAAAAGCAGTTTCCTGCGTACTACCCCATCTGTAAACGACACCTTTTTGTGTCAGCATAATAAGCGGCTGCGCGGTCTTAGAGAAGTCTTTGATAAACCGCCTGTAGTAACCCGCCAAACCCAAGAATTGGCGTATTTCCGTTGGTGTACGCGGTGCAGGCCAGTTCCTGATCGAACTTGTCTAGATAAGGTTTGCACATCCTGTTCATAAAATCCATGAAAACTGCAGGTGCGTTCGTAAGCCCGAATGGTATGACAAGAAACTTGTAATGGCCGCAGCGAGTTCTGAATGCTGTCTTGGAGACGTCCTCATCCTGGACTCTCAGCTGATGACAACCAGACCTTAGATCGACCTTGGAGTAGTAACTCGACCTTTGCAACTGGTCGAATAAGTCGTCATTGCGTGAAAGAGGATAACGGTTCTTCACTTTGACCTTGTTCAGTTCACGGTAATCAATTTCACATCCTGAAGGTGCCATCCTTCTTTTTCACCGATAATTGGTATCTAATAGTTCTTGTAGCTCCCCAAGGCGAAGAGATAGGTCGGATAAATCCCTTATCCAAGATTCCTGGTAGCTGCGTCGATAGTTCTTCCGATTCTGGTGGAGCTAAGCGATACGGTGCTCGAGCTATGGGTGCTGCTCCTGGAGCGAGCTCGATTTGAAATTCGTCCTGATGATTCGGCGGTAGACCAGGTAAATCCTTGCGAGACACCTGAGGAAAGTCGCGTACAACTGAATGGTCTTCCAACTTCTTTTCTTTCGCTGATGTGTCAGTAACGAGAGCCAAAATTGCGGTGTGGCCCTTCCGCAAACATATCTGAGCCTTCAAGAAAGAGGTGATGCCAACCACGGCACCACTCTTGTCGCCTTGAACTTCGAGAGTTTCTTGACCAGAACGAGAAATGCGAACAATCTTTTCTTTGCATAGGATTTCTGCTTGCTGTTGCTGCTGTGCTTGAAACCGAACGGTAGCTGAACCCTTGCTGGAATACCCATCCTATTTCCGCTTGTTGTCACTAGGAGTAGCGGGAGTAGCAGTAGTGGTAACGGTAGTAATAGCGCTGATACAACTAGGCAGCCTGTTCTGTTCCACTGCCTGATCCGCGAGGCGATAAGCAAGACGCTGATGTCTTGGATATTGTCGTGGTTAGCCGATGTAGCATGGCTCTGAATCTCTGAGGCTAGACCCTTGAGGTAAAATTCGATACGCTTGCTTGAAGGGTCCACCATTGTTGGACACAAGATGGTCAGTTCGTTCGACCGTTTCGTATAAGCATCAATTTCTGACCCCGTCATTTTCAAATGGCAAAGCTCCACTTCCAACTTGTGGATGTCATCACGCGTGCAGTATCCTCTTTTAATGCGTTCTTTGAATTCGTTCCAAGGGGGTGGCGTTAGCAGCTGCCAACCCTAGTATCTGTACTTGCGCGTTCCACCAGGTTAGCGCGATTCCTTCCAAAGTACCAGTGGCGTACTTGACCCTACGAGCCTCAGGGAATTTGCACATCTCGAATACTGACTCGAGCTTCCCAAACCAGTGGAGTAGTTCTACTGCTCCTTCTGTGCCACTGAATGTGCTTGGACGACAGTCCATGAAGTTCTTGAATGTGCAGACAGGTTGCTGTGCGTTCTGACTCGTTGCGTGAGAAAGATAGGTCAAGGTTAAGCGCGAGAGTTGGGCCACGAGAGTAGGATCTAACATCCTAGGATAGGTCTGTAATAGCAGGTTATACCTCCTGCTTGTGCGGCTGCAAGCGCCGCAGCAACTTGTTTGTTAATAAGAGCCGCCAACTGGGCTTGAGTCATGTCAACACGTCCAGACATGATCGAACAGTAAAGGTAGCATAGGTATGAATGGTTCGCGAGTAGGGCGACGACAGAAAAGTGTAGGCACATAGGTGTTCTTAAGCAGTAACAAGTAGTGAGCAAGGTAATGTAAGCATACTACGAGCAAAGTTCTATGCAGTTCTAGCAAGCAGGTAATAAACATAAACCTTATTACCTAGGATGTCGAGTCTTGCACGTGGAGCGAAGTGTCGTTGTGGATCGTTGAGAGCACTGTTCTGGTTATAGTCTGGTTTTAATAAAACGTTTTCCCATATTAAAACCAAGTTCTCTATAACCAATGGCTCTGATACCAATCTGTCACACCCCCAAAATCCACCTGCGGAGTATCACCGCTTGGGAGCGTGACTGACCAGGATCAAGCCACCAATCATACAGAACATTGTAATAAGTAAAAGTAAATGCAATATAATCCAAACCAATTCCATATGAAAGGTGTTTCCAAAACATAAGTAAGTTAACATCGTTTAGCGGAAGCGTATTATCGTAAAACCCATAGCAAATAAGTATCAATTATCAAAAGTGCTTAACAAGATAATCAAGATCCAAGTCCCACAACGACCAGCTCCTCCGTGTGCAAGCTCCATATACCTAACGTCCTGCAAGGCATGTAACAGAGGGTCAACAACTAGTTGAGCGAGTTCACAGAAAGTAAATGTGTAATAGTAAGTTCGTTTGTGACAGGTGGCTCTACTGGGCCGTTAGTACGTTCTATTGGTGGGGGCTTCCCACGTTGTATAACCACTAGACTATTCGTATCTATAAGTATCCTTCACATCCGAGGATAGTGATTAGTATAAGTATCCTGCACATCCGAGGATAGTGATCAGTATAAGTATCCTTCACAACCGAGGATAGTGATCAGTATAGGTATCCTTCACAACCGAGGATAGTGATCAGTATAAGTATCCTGCACATCCGAGGATAGTGATCAGTATAAGTATCCTTCACAACCGAGGATAGTGATCAGTATAGGTATCCTTCACAACCGAGGATAGTGATCAGTATAAGTATCCTTCACAACCGAGGATAGTGATCAGTATAAGTATCCTTCACAACCGAGGATAGTAATATGGTAGTCTAGTCATAGTGTCCGTAGTGTATCTATTCAATCTTATCCTTTCAATCCCATTCCCAACACCCCGGGAATCCCATGCCTTGGTAAGAGTGTGAACTCACCTTGGTTTGCTCGGTATGCTATGCTCTAGGGTTTAACAATTGCCTAAGTCCGTTACACACGACCTAGGATATATTGCACATGATATAATGTAAGTGTTTGAAACCAATTATCAATTAGGGTTTACAAGTCTTGGCGTTCAATCAACTGTGTATGATAATCGATTACTGATTCAACTAACATGGTTTGCACATAAGCACCGTAATATACCACAATTACAGCAACATAGATATCACATCATGCAGAACAGAACCTGCTGTTATTATATCACACAGTTCATTGTTTCAAATTGAATATCACATAATATCAGACAGGGCCTTGCCCTTCTAAAACTCAGACAGTATGGGGGGGGGGGGTCTCCCCTGTTCAAAACTTGGGTAACACATGATATATCATACAACCTCGGACATATAATCAGCATACAAACTCAGACATGGTCGATCATATTAAACTCGGTCCAATAGATAGTCCATCAGTATATAATCCATTAAAGTCGGACCAATATCAAACATTATATTCGGACCAAAGAGGATCCATTAAACTCGGCCCAACCATTTAATCATTAAACTCGGACCTATTCAAGTTACCTTAAACTCAGTCCATTCATTAACTAACATACTCGGACATGATGATATAACATTAAACTCAGACATGGCAACACATTAAACTCGGACATGGCAACACATTAAACTCGGACATGACAACACATTAAACTCGGGCCCAATGTCACTTTTATTAAACTCGGACCATTATAACTAAACTCGGTCCACTAATATACTCGGACTAGGTGTTGCATATTAAGCTCGGACTACATGATAAACTTTAAAGTCGGGCCATCAATTCTCCTAACAAAGTCGGACTAAGGGTATCATATTAAACTCGGGCATGGAGTGATCAATAAACTCAGATTACTTCGATTAGTTTAAACTCGGACATTTATGATTTGTGAATAAACTCAGACATTCAACTATGCGTGTATTCCAACATTCCACATATTCAACAAGATCAAAGCAGTTACGTATATCATTCTCCAGTTACGTTTTACAGTCAAGCAAACCCTAAATCTAATCGTATCGACGGCAGAAAACAAGATTATTCAATCGATGTTAAACCACAACAATCATCACAATAATAACCTATCAAGCATGCATCTAATCATCGTCGTAATCTCAACTATCCAGAATTAAATCACAGAATATCACATGAGAAATTAGGGTTTTCCATGAACACAAAATCAAGAAATCAATCAACAATTAATCATGAACAATGATTAAACAATTACCTTGAACGATTCTAGAGGAAGAGGAATCAAGTGTGATGATTTTCTTGCCAATGATGAGGGTGATGATGATTGCTAGGGGATTAGAGAGTTGCAAGTACGTGATTTAGTTTTGTGTGCCAATGATTAGAGAAATGAGATTAGGGTTAAGTATCTAGGATTTCACTAATTACCATCTACATCCCTAAGTATTATAATTTTCACATGCACACCATCTCATAACCGTTTCATAGTTCCACCACCAAGTTTACACATTTGACAAGTTTATCACAATTAACACATAATGATGCAACGTCTCACAACACACTTCATTGTATCAACACATATACAATTCCATAGCATCTAATTGTGAAATCATTCAACTAAATAATACAAGAACGTGCAATAAATGCGAAATAGAAATCTTGGAAATTTGAGTTGTCACATAGTTAACGCTTTCGGTAAATGTTAACGGCGTCCATTTGGACCACCGCGTGAACGCCTTAGCGAAAACGCGCCATAGCTGGACTGTGTCGGTTATAGATCGAGCAAACAAATTCACGAAAAACAGGTAAAATTCATGAGAAATTACAAACAATTGAAGATGAAATTGAATTTAAGAGATGAGATAGTGTACCCTGAGATCGAAATTTGCAATGTCGGTTGATGTCATTGTTGAGATGTGAGGAGGATTAGTGTCGTCGGAGTGTAGAGAGAGTGTGTGACGGCGGCGACGCGACGGCGACTGGTGGTGATAGAGATTAAAACACGGTTTTGGAGTTTGAAAATTGAATTTGCACGAAGAGACCGTGGACTGGAGCAGCAGCGGTGGAATGGGGTAAGTTTACCCGGAAAACCATCACCAATATTCCACCCAGACACAGACCTCCCACTCTCTGAGAGCACAAATTCAAACTATCACACTATAAGAAACATCAACAACCGTATTACCACCATTCCGCACCTCGAAACGACCTCCAATAGATGTATGTTGAATTTTGGGTGAAAATGGTAATTGGGGATTATGGTTTTTGCTTGGTGGGGATGGAAGAAATGGAGGAGATAAAAGAGTGAAAATGGATGGTCACGTAAATTACTTGAAGTGTGGCAATAGACCACTTTTAGTTACGGGTTTTTTTCAAAACATTTAATTAGTTACACATAAAATGTTATGAGTGACTAATAAAAAATGTTTTTTAGTCACAAAAACTTATAAGTGGCTATATTTATTATATTTTAGCCATATTATTAAAAGCCTATTGTATCGGTTAGTAACATTTAGTGTAGGATCGTTAGACGACCTGACGAGTCGTTCAGAAGAATGCTTAGACAGAATCAGAGGCGGAATTCATTGATTCGGTCTTCGCTCAGCTTGATTTCACTATTTTATGTCTCGTTTATTGATTAATCAACTGTTTACAAGCTCTGGAGACAAATTGGCAGGGCTTCGCCTAACCAAACAAGACCAACACCCGTTACTCTTACAGATTCGCTCAAGCTACCTATTTATAGCCTCCATGATTCGCTTATAAGACCAGCTTGGTTCGCTTATATGGACATGTCCATATAAGCGAACCTCATATGGTCAAATAAGCGGATCTCCTCACAAATAAGCCATATAAGCGAACCTAACATTCTAAACACGTACAATGTCATGATTTCTCGTACAATGAGCCCTAAAATAATATTCTAAGACTAAGACTTGATCCAAGACGAAATCAACAGATGAAATGCACCAACAGACTCCCCCTCAGATGTTGATGGAGTCGTTCATCAAGTCTTTGGCTGCTTCCTACCTGTAATTCTTTAGTCTTGATCAATCTCTAGGCTCTTCAATGTTGGTCTTCTTCAGGAAATCTCCTGGAATTATGTACCCGGATCTTTCTCTGGCTCTAACTTTCATCAGACTCCCCCTATCATCATGCTGGGATCGCCGTCCGGAAGTCGTTATCACCATTGAAATCAACTCCTGGCTTTATCAGTTTAAACTTCTTCTCAGGTTCTGATGTATCTCCTGGCTTTCCGTAGCAACAGGATCAGAAACCTGCACAACTCAAACAATCTATCACAAACAAACACAATTGTGATTCAACTTAATGAATCAACTGATCATTTAAGAATATTCAAGAATTTTTCACATTTAACAATTTATTAAACTTTCCAAAATCTGATTAACCATTTCAAAACACTTTAACCAAACCTCTGATCATCATGTTTAGCCTTTGAAATTTTGAATTTCAGCTCTTCAACATCAGTTGTCGAAAATCTTTTTGGATTTTTCAAATATGAAACACAAATGCAACGACAGAAATTAAAATGCAGAAATGAAATATATACAAACATATTTTTGTGAGTTCGTGCAAGAGGATCATATCAGCTGCTGACTAGACACTAGCACCGTTAAGCTGTTAATTCATTTTAAGCTTTTAAACAGTTCGCGTTGATTGTTGATATATTGATCCACTTAAATTCTCACAAAATGTTCAACCTATTCGGGATACAGATTTAGTGTTTTAGAACTTAAACATCTACATGTGTCCCATCTCAGTATATACTCCCGTATCCAGACCCCAGTATTCAGTCTTACAGGTGAGTACACCACAGCTGATATCTGTTAAGGGGTAATGTGCGAGGGCCGTGAGAGCTCAGGTCGATACTTCCGTATACGCAGAGAGATGACGGCTTCGACTTTAAGGTGGGTCCCCTTTAGAGGATCTTTTTTACAACAGCAAAGATTATCAATTTTATTGTTTAATCAGATTGCTGAGGGCTAGCTTATATTTCAAAGCTTTTTGCAGAAAGTATTATCCGGGGACTAGGTCAGTACTTCCATACAGCAGAAGTCCCGGGATAATACCCCAGATATCATTGAGCATAAAGACCTAGTATCTCAGAATACGGGACCCTTCAAACAGGATTTCAGGGGTTACCTATATATTCTGGAGGTGTTCCCCACGTAGACGTAAGTGAAGTTTATGTTTATATCCCAAACTGATCTACTAATTCTGTGAAAACCTACCGACACATCTTTAGCGAGACTGCTTAATTGCATTTATACATTACAAATCTTTAGCGTACTGTGCCAGTCTAGCTGATGTACTATCATTTCCCCTATTTGCACCAAAACTCATTCTTAATTTTTCAATGTTTTTGACATTTTCAAATTTTCTAATTTTTTTTTAAATTTTTCTCCCCCTAAAATCAAAATATGTTTCAATTTTGATTTTATGAGAAAATTCGAAAGAAACTGTACAAAGTTGACAACTTGATAAGAATCGCATTAATTCTCCATCCACATGGCGTAAACAATCAGAACTCCCCCTCGCAACAAACTATTTTCCCATAATGATTTCAAAACACTTAAGTTTGTTTTAATCAGAATGGTTTTTCCGGAAAATAAGTTTAGTTGTTTTTACCTTTTGTAAAATTGGGGATCCAATCATCACATTGTTTTATCATTCTTCTGAATAATAGTCAACTCAAGTTCAATTTAATGACCCTGATTTAACCACTTGTAAGATCAACCGGTTCTCATTCTGAACCACTTTTAACAACCACAAACATACAACCACTTGTAGATTTAGCAATTAAGCTTTTCAAACCTGTTTTTCAACCAATTACCATCTTTTATAGGTTGAATTCTCAAGGTGCCGATTCCTACTCCTCGCTTACAAACCTGGGAGTTCCGGCAAGTCCTGCAAAACCTCAAACACAGATTAAGAAGGATGCCGATTCATGATCCACCATACCAACTTGGGATCTCCGGCAAGTCAGGTTTTTCTATTTAAACAGATTCACCCAAGCCAGACGATCCTTGGGTGATTTCGAATTCTTATTCAACAATGGTGGAAAATTTGCATCATCCATTGTTAAACCAGAATTCTCCTTTTTTACCTCAACCAATGGCTCCCCTGGCTTTGACGAACCAGAATCATTGCCTGCAGGTGGCTTGTCTGACTTTGACCTGTCAGGTTCATCGCCGACCATTTTCTTCTTCCTCTTTTCCTCTTTCGTCCTCAGATTTGTATCTGATGAACTCATCTTGCTTGACTTTGCAGCCGAGGAAATTGATTCATCAGAACTCTTATTCTTTCCAACGGATGAACCCGAGGACAAAATCTTCTCGAGATATTCTCTCGCCTTCTTCCTCTTTTTCCTCAGTCTGTCTTTCTGCCCCTGTGAAAGTTTAACTTTCTTTTCTTGACTTGTCTGATCTTGAACTTTAGGTTTTAAAACCTTCTTTTCATGGGGCTTGACTTTGACTAGGATCTTTGCCAATTTCTGAGACTTAGCCCTCAATCTTTCATTCGATCTCCTTGGGCATTCTCTGGCAATGTGACCTTTGTTTTGACAATTGTAGCATCTTCTGGTCTCATAATTCCAACCCTGACAGTTAACAGCAATGTGTCCTTGATAGCCGCATCGGTAACACACTCTGTTATCATACCATGGACCACCTTTTTCACACCAAATACTCAGATCATAACATTGTTTGGCTTGGTGATATTCCTTCCTCAAGTTTGCTGGATTTGGCTTTTGAGCACTGTGGTCCAACCTGCACCACTTATTACCAACACTTTTTGAGTTTTCATTTTTTACTTTTTGTAATTTTTCATTACGATTGGATGATCGATCTGATGAACTTTTATTATCTTTTTGTTTCTGTTCCACTTTCTTCTTTAAAGGTTTTTGCTTAGAGCATTCTCCCTTTTCAGTCGATTGTAAAACAGTTTTCTTAAATTTTTCTTTTAATTTCAAAAACAATTTTTGTTTTTCTATTTTTTTCTTTTTGATCATCAGATTTCTCATCACAATCTTCAACTTTGACATTGTCAAAGTTTGTGACATCGTCACTTATTGGAACAAAATTGATTGTTTTTGGACAGGGAAAATTCAAACTGTCTGAAGCAGTCACAAAACCTTTCAATTTCTTCTCAAGTTCATCAATCTTGTTTCTTGAATTCTCAGCTTCATGTTCAAGCTGAGATATTCTTTCAAGATGAGACTTGATTGCCTTTTCATTCTCATTCTTCATGTTTTCAAGAACAGATTTTTCATTTTCCAAAACTTTTATCTGTTCTTGAAATTTTGTCTCATTAGCTTTCAAATTTTTGTTCTCAAGTTTTATCCAGAAATCTTCATTTTCTGAGGATTTCTGTTTGCTTTCAAAACCCTTTACATTTTCTTTCAAAACTTTGTTTTCTGATGTCAAACTGTTCAAACTACCCAACAGTTTGTCATTTTCAATTTTCAATTTCTCACAATTTTCCTGTAAATCCAGAATCTGCTTTTCATCAGTTTGCTTCTCATCTTCCAACTTCTTAACTTTCGATGTCAAACTTTCCGCTTCTTTCAAGAGTTTGTCATTCTCAGTCTTGAAGCTGTTACATTTGGAGCACACTGTTTCAGAACATGAAATTTCATTCTTCACAGATTCTTCAACCTTCGGCACTTGTTCTTTCTCTATCTTATAAGTACCTGCACCAAAGATTGTAACAAAATCAATAGGTTTTTCATCATCATCAATATAACAACCTCTTTTCATATCATATATCAAATTTCTTTTTGCTGTCCAACAAACATTTATTCTTTTGTTTATTTCTTTTATCACATCTAAACTCAAATCTTCCAAATTCATTTTTATCTTATCCAATATCTCTCTCTTCTTTTCATACTTCTCATAATCGTGATTTTTAAGTTTTCTAATGAATTTATTCAGGGATATTTGTGAAAAATCATAATTTTCTCTCAAATTTTTCAAGCAATCATCCCATTCAGCTGATAATCCATTAGCAAACTTTGATATCTTATCAGCTTCTATTATTACTATTTGATTTTTCTTCAAATAGTCAATCAACCGATCAAAACGTTTCTCCAAATCATCCAATTTTTCATCTTTCTTGCTCAGAAAACATTCGAAACGTTTACTCCAAACCTCTTTGGGCAATTTCTGATAAGAACTACTAAGATATCCTCGATACCAATCATTCAACCTTTTAAGATCATTGTTTTCCTGCTCATCAAACCTCATTGTCATTTTCAAATAATCCCGACAAGTATCTGTTGTTTACAAAAGCGAACCACCAAGGATGACCGAAAAGCGGACCCTCAGTTGTTCCTAAAAGTGGATCAGAATGTTCACCCGAGCGGACCACAAAAGCGAATCTACTAAGGTTCACAAAGGCGAACCTAGCCAAGTCCATAAAAGCGAACCAACGTTTGAGCGAACCTGATTTGAAGATTACGAGCGAACCGGAATCAATACCTAAAAGCGAACCAGATTGATGTACCCTCGAGCGAACCTAGGTGTAATTTTGGAGCGAACCTGTATCTAAAAGCGGATCTGTCGAACGAACCTAGGTGCAATTTTGGAGCGGACCTACTATAATTTGTCTGAATAAGCGAACCTATTCCCTGTCCGAAAAAGCGATCCTAAGTTTGAAGCATTTTTGACCCATTTTTAGTCCGTATTTCACTCCAAAAATTTCCAGGGTTTGTCTATGTTCAACAATACATAATCGGTGAAATTTTGGTCCAATTTTGTCCGGTAAAATTCTCTGAATTGATAAAAGAAGGTGTAGAGATCAGAATTTTGAGCGAAAATCGAGCTAAACGGTAAGAACTCTTCCTCCTGAGCTCTGATACCACTTGTAGGATCGTTAGACGACCTGACGAGTCGTTCAGAAGAATGCTTAGACAAAATCAGAGGCGGAATTCATTGATTCGGTCTTCGCTCAGCTTGATTTCACTATTTTATGTCTCGTTTATTGATTAATCAACTGTTTACAAGCTCTGGAGACAAATTGGCAGGGCTTCGCCTAACCAAACAAGACCAACACCCGTTACTCTTACAGATTCGCTCAAGCTACCTATTTATAGCCTCCATGGTTCGCTTATAAGACCAGCTTGGTTCGCTTATATGGACATGTCCATATAAGCGAACCTCATATGGTCAAATAAGCGGATCTCCTCACAAATAAGCCATATAAGCGAACCTAACATTCTAAACACGTACAATCTCATGATTTCTCATACAATGAGCCCTAAAATAATATTCTAAGACTAAGACTTGATCCAAGACGAAATCAACAGATGAAATGCACCAACATTTAGCCACATTTTTCTAATATGACTATTGATTGTCACAATTTTTAATTGAAAGTGTGACTAAAGGTTTCAAAAAGATGTGTTACTGTCACATGAATTAGAAAATCAAACAAATATTATGGCGGTAGGTCACATTTCGCCACACTTTTAGAGTTGTGGCAAGTCAATGTCACATTTTTTTTGAAAAATGTGGCTAAAGGTTTTGAACTATTGTGCAATTGTCACATTAATAATAAAATGTGTGGCTAAAAGTGTTTTAAAATGTTATAAAGGACCTTTCGCCACATATTTTTTCAAATGTGTGGCAGGGCGGTTTTGCCAAAAGTGTGGCCGTAGCCCTATTTTGGCGTAGTGAACGTCACGTGACCTAACAACACTTTGATAAATCAACGTGTCCCTGTTAATTCATGGATTCCCTCCAAACACTGTATCATTTTACCTCAACTCGAGTCCCTCATTATTTCATGATTTTTCTTTGAGTTAAATTGTATGTCAATGGGTAAACATATGTTGACTATGCGAAAGCTCGACAATTATAGGTGCACATACGAAAGTGACGCACATAATTCATACTAAACCCTATGATGTGCCAAACCTTTGAATTTTCAATATTTTATGTTGAAAAATTATTTTGACATGATTTTTCTCATTTTATTATACTTCATGTGGTTATTTTATTGTTTCATATTTTACTATCCAAATAAATCTTCAATATCCCAAGGTACTTCAATGATTTTCATTTGAAATACTTTATCATTTTATATTTCGTCAATACATTTTATATTTAGTCAATACTTTATCCTTAATATAATATAATGTTTTTTCATGCGATCCGTACTCATGAATTATAGACTACCGTAAGTTCCACGAATTCATGAATTAACATATTCCGCTTATATCAACTTTAATCCGTCGATCTATTCTTGCTATGAGCCGTACACCTTATCTGTGGTTGTTCCTCACAGATGTCTTCTCATCGTCGTGGTTGTCACACAAGAATCTCGGATTGCCGAATGGTAGCTTTAGTAGCTGAGCAAATAACCGCGATTATTCTTAGTATCATCGTTCAAGTTCAACAGGAACTCAACGCCAAAGCTTACGCGGATCAGTTCGAAGAGGTTGAAGATGAATCATCCTTTCACAACAACAACCACGAGATAAGGGAATCTGATCAAAACTATGCCATACTGGCTATTCCGCTAAATTAAGTTTCCCCTAATCCCCAACCTAACGAAAAACCTTATCACGGACACTTTCCACAGTGCATCACCAGCCGATACCATCACCTAGTCCACTCCCTGTGCTGTTACTTCACCAACTGTGCGTATTATGGCCACCTTGTCAACACTTGTCGACGCCTTAAATCCCAAGCTAACGAACCTAGAGTTTCATCAAACACACCGTTCGTGGCTCCTCCACTTGTTCAGCCGAACGTATAATCATGATCCAGTCTTATGTCCACCATATACTCCAACTATAGGTCAACCGATGGTACAACATAACAACCAACTCGTTCCTTACAACCGATGTTTCAATTATGGAGACCCAACTCATCTCAGAAATGTGTGTCCTAGGTTGGTTGATATCATCCATACCCAAGTTCAAGCCAACCCTGTGAATCAAGACAACTTGACGGATTGCGGACGAGCGTTCAGCTCCAAACTAGTTCCAGTCAACAAAGATGCGGTCAACAGCGCGACATAATCCTTATGCTTTTTTCTTTTTCGAATATTTTTGAGTTTGTTTGTTTTTTATATAAACATTTGAAATCAAATAAAAGTTGGTATGACTTTTGAATACTAGATTAACGTGTTGATTTTTGTAATATGTTTTAAACCCAAATAAGTCGCCTATTACGACTCGAACTCAAATAAACACACCCCATAATCCTACTTACTACAGGCAATGGTCCTAAACATTCTGAGCGTCACAACTTTAACTATCTTTGTAATCAGTGCCTAAAGATCGTCAAATTCAAGTTAAGGGCACATGCAAAAATTAGTTTTTTTTTTCCGATCTTAAATTGGTTTTATCTAAAAGATATATATGTATATATAATTATTAAACATATAAAAAATAAATAAAAATCGTTTTAATAAATTTTCTATTTCAAGACCATAATTTTTTCTTATAACTTAAATGAGTTTTTTTTATAAAATTGATTGTTTTATACGTACCAAGTTAAAATACTATTATTTCACACTTAGTGAAGTATGCAAAACTCAGCAAATGTCAATATGTTTACCAAAAACTATGGTTAATATAAAAACAATTTAAACAAATATTCTTAGAAAACCTAGAATTTTTTGTACTACCATTTCATCACACGAGGTGAACTTTTAGACTGCCATTTCAAGAACCTTCGATACGGGCACTAATTGGGGAGGGACATTATGATCCGAGTTCTACAATGAGCACAAAAATAAGGGACCCTCTATTCTGATACATTCATCGGGTCCTTAGTGGTTCTCTGTGCCAAAGGAAGGATAGTGGTGGGGTGGTGAACCTCCGGGAGCTTACTTGCCTATATTGCATCCTGAATCACCAACCGCTTGATGTCACCCACATGTTGTTAAGGAACATGGCCTTCAATGCCAAAGCCAACACCCGCACACTGATATTCTTCTATTAAAGTAAATTATGGCAATATGGTAATTCATGTTGCTACATTATTGTTCTGTTGATAAAGTTGTTTGGACTGTTTAAACATCTTTTGGGAAAGTTATGTGCAAGATATAATGTTCAGGGGCTCAAGGTGTAATATTCGGAGTTAAAGTGTTAAAGTTTTAGAACTTGAAGGTTTATAGTGAAAGTTTCACTTTGGGTTGATATATAAGAGAGGCAATCAGTTGAGGATTTCGGTTTTCCGGAAGCATCTTTTCTTTCTCTCTCATCAAGCTCTCAGGCGATTAGGGTTTGAGTTTGTTTCAGATCGTTTGTGATCTGTGGTTTTGTGATTTGATCTCGTGTGAGATCTAGTTGTATTGTTTTGTATAGATCAACTGATTTACATCAGTTGATCATATTCTTTCTTGTATTGTTACAGATCTCACTATTGGTGAGATCTAGGGTTTCTGGTGGGTGTTTTATGGTTTGGGTAAATAATAAAAGTTTTATCAACGTTTTGTCGCTATTTCTTTGTTATTCTTGTTTTTTGTATGATTACCATACCATTTTACATGGTATCAGAGCTAGATCTAGCTCTCATCTACTGATTTCCGTTGTTCCGCTGTGTGTTAGGGTTTCTTACAGATTTTTTCTCTGGTATTCAAAGGAGAGAGAAGATCTTCGGAAGTGTGCCATTCAGATCTAGTGTTTCTGGTGTTCCAGGGTTACAAGTTGCTTGGTTAAAGGCTTAGATCTTCTTGATCTTGTTGATCGAAGGCTGTGTTGGTCTTTGAAATCCTAGAAGATTTCAAAGCAAACTGACCAGTGTTTACCTTGATATTTGTTATCTCTGTATGATCTGTAACCCTAGAAGGTTACAGGGTCATACTTGCTTGGATCGCAAAATCTGTAAGATCGTTTCATTCTATCTTTAGTTTTATTGTTGTTGTTGATTAGTTGAAGTCGGGGTAGTGAGGACCGGCACCATTGATTGTTACTTTCTTGTTTTGTGTTATCTGTTCTTTAGTATATTGTGTTCTATTCTTGTTATTGCTTCTTGTTGTTGTTTGTGGCTCCTGAGTTAAGACATGTCCAGGCACCTGTGAGTGATGAACCTGGAGTCTTGACACTGACTCAGTTTCGCTGGTATTTGTGTGTGTTATTTTTGCTTGTTTCGTATTTGTTATCTTTTGATAACTGTATAGTGATCTGTTCTTGCTTAGTTGTGTAATCTGTTTTATCTGTTGGTTAAAAATGGGTGATACTAGTGGTTCTTCTCAGACATTAATTAGCAAGCTTGATATAGGTGATCCATTGTATTTGCATCCGAGTGACTCTAGTTCTTTGAATATTGTTGGTGTAAAATTGAAAGGTACAAGAAATTATTCTGTATGGTCTAGTGCTATGAAATTGACATTAGAAGCCAAAAATAAACATGGTTTTATTGATGGTAAATGTGTTTGTTCTGAGAGTGATTCTGTGTTGGCTAGTCAGTGGGACAGATGCAATTCTGTGGTCCTTACTTGGTTGTTAAATTCTGTGTCTGAGGAGCTTTTCTTAGGTCAGGTTTTTTCTAAGTTAGCTTCAGAGGTTTGGACAGACCTCAAAGAGTCTTTTTACAGAGTGGATGGTTCAATTGTTTATGATTTGTATAAGAAAATCAATTGTGTTTCTCAAAATGGTTCTTCAGTTGCTGAATATTATAATAAGCTTACAACAATGTGGAAGCAGTTTGATGCTATGCTTCATCTGCCAACATGTTCTTGTCAAGCTGCAAAGGATTATAATGATTTTTCAACTTTAATAAAATTGATGCAGTTTTTAATGGGACTGGATGATGTTTATCAGTTAGTACGAACAAATCTATTGACAAGGGAACCATTACCTACTGTAAAAGTGGCCTTCTCTATTATTTCTAGAGAAGAATCTCACAGGTTGTCTAGTAGTGGGTCAAAAACTCAGATGTCTTTTGTTTCTAAGACAAATCAGGTGTTTGATCAAAGAAGGAAAAATAATAGAGGTCCTAATTCCACTTTGAAGTGTACTCACTGTAATATGCTAGGGCATACTGTTGATAGGTGTTTCGAAATTATTGGGTATCCTCCTGGGTTCAGAAGAAGGGGTAATAGTACAAATCAGTCTAGTAAAGTAAACTTAGCTAATAATAATAAAACTAATTCTGCAAATGGTGTATCTTCTTCTGTTGGAAATTCTGGTTTACCTTTTACTTCTGAGCAGATTGCTAAATTGTTGAGTTTAGTGGGGGAAAAATGGATCAGATTCTCAGAATCAGAATGTAGGAGGTGAGGATTTCAATGTGTATAATTTTGTTAGTTGTTCTAGTTCTGTCAGTTTTAGTATGAATGGCTGGATTGTTGACTCTGGAGCTAGTCAACATATGGTTAGAACTGATAAGAACTTGATGAATATTATTGATGTTTCTGAGTTTAATATAGCTGTTGGTCATCCTAATGGAACAAGTGTTAAAGTTTTAAAGATAGGTGACTTAAAGTTAACTAATGAAATAATTTTAAAAGATGTTTTCTATGTTCCAGGATATAGTGTTAACTTGTTGTCTGTGTATAGGTTGTCTAAAGATAACAATGTGAATGTTGTGTTTAATGAAACAAGTTGTTTGTTTCAGGATTCCAGTTCAAAGAGAATCCTGATGAGTGGTAGTCAAGATTGTGGTCTGTATTTTGTAGGCAATTCTGGTAATTTGGTTAATGCTTGTTTTAATAGTTCTGTGAAGACTTTTACTTGGCATAGTAGGTTAGGTCACCCTTCAGACCAGGTTTTAGCAGTATTAAAAGAAAGACTTAAAATTCAGTCAAGTGAATATGGTCCTTGTGATGTTTGTCATAGGGCTAAGCAAGTTAGGGTGCCTTTTCCATTGAGTGAACACAAGTCAAAATCTGTTGGGGACCTTATACACTTAGATGTTTGGGGTCCTTATAAGGTAACAAGCTATGATGGTTATAAATATTTCTTAACTATTGTTGATGATTTTTCTAGAGCAGTATGGTGTTATTTCTTGTCTAGCAAAAGTGAAGTTTTTGAAAATTTTATGAACTTGTGTTGACTCAATTTAAAAGGAAAATTAAGGTAATAAGAAGTGATAATGGAACAGAGTTTGTTAACAATCAAATGGATAACTTCTGTAAAACCAAGGGAATTTTTCATCAAACCTCATGTTCCTATACACCACAACAAAATGGTGTGGTTGAAAGGAAACATAGGCATTTATTGAATACTGCTAGTGTTTTGGTCAAAAATCACACAAGGATAATGTAACCAAACTTTATGTAAATGGGGTATGATGCTTGGTTAGCTATGAAAGTAAAGGATCACTTCTGTGATAAAGATGCAAAGACACAATGATTTATACGAGGAAAAAGCCCTTGATCAATGTATGATCTCCGGCATAAAAAACCTCGGGTGATGGCAACTACCGATCACCAATTTCAATATAATAAAAATGTAGTTACAACTTCGGATGATAATGAGCTGAGTACAAGGATCACTGAGTGTCTAAGTGTTCGAGAGTTGTGTCGTATGTCGTGTGTGTTCTTCCGAATGAGGAAGATGGGTATTTATACATGTGTAGGTAATTTATTTTAGGTAGATAGACCACTAATCAGCTCATTACCCCTTTAGAAATAAAGATAATCTAGCCTAAATTGCTGTCCATTAATCAAGCTAAGTTTCCATATCCGGTACAACGTCTATCTCCAATTTAGCTCTTGCCATATTTGTGAAAGCGCGTCCCTGGATCATGATATGTAGGGCATATCCTGCTAGATGTTCCTGCAAAATAATATTGTAGTAATCGAAAGTGACCGTTAGTATAAGGATCACCTCAATGTCCCATGATCCTGATCCTGAGGTCCGGCTGAGGATCACTGCCTGCCAAAGAAATAAGGATCACTGGTTAGGATCACGTATAAGGATCATTCATAGTAAAAATCCAGCCCTAACAATTGCCCCCAAAATATAAGGAGTTAAATGTAAATAGATGAGTTATATTTTGTTTTGAGCTTATCTCTAACGGACGATTCCGATTTACTAGCCGTTGCACATGGACTAGCCGTTATGATATTTACGTCACTGATGTGACAATCCCTGCGAATCATCATTATAAATAGGAGATAGGGTTAGGATCATTTTGCATTTAAATTCGAAGTATCTCCCTTTATAATCGTCACCGAAGGCTTGATCAGGTATCATCTTCTTCTTTTTCTTCTTTGCTCTGTTCTTTCGTGCTTTTTCTCTGTTTTTTGTTCAAAATATGCTGCTCCGTAATTCTCCGCACAAGAGTCCCAAGAAGGAGAGTCCCTTAAAGAGCCAGGGAATTATCAAGGATTCTCCCGTGGAGAGATGCTGCTTTACTGATGTCCATATAGACAAGATCCGCCATTGTTTCCCAGCGAATGTTGTTTTCAAACCCTTTGATCCTACTGCTTTGAGCGATCTTGTCTCAGATGTCTGGGTGGCTTTTCCTGCTACTCCCTTCCTCATTGGATATTCATATCCTTTTCCGATGTTCACCCAATCTTTCTTTTCTCTTGCCGGCATCTCATATATCCAAGCTATGCCGATGATCTGGAGGGTTCTATATACCTTCGAGAGGATCATCGAGCAAGAGGGAATTGATCTGGGGATGGCAGAGCTGGCTGAGCTCTATGATCTTACTACGTTTGGATCACATCGTTATCTGCTGAAACGGAAAGCTGGGGAGGATCACCCTATTTTCAAAGTGACCAAGAATGATACCAACTGGAAACGTCGATTTTTCTTTGTTAAGAGGGATTCCATCCCGGATGGGAAGGATCTGCCCAAGGAATGGGCCACTCATGGTAGGATAGAGGATCCTCGAAGGATCACTATCAGTTCTGTCTCATATGATGAGGATCACTGATGTCTCTTCTTTTTTGCAGCTATCTCTGTTGCTCACTTAAAGTTGACTCCTGCTGCCAAAGAGAGAGTGTTAGCTTTCAAGAAGCTTGATCCTGAAGTTCGAAGCTTCCAGATTATTATCCAAGATTCTCAAGAGATATCCTCTGCGTCTGTCACAATGTCAAGTAAGTATCCTCATAAAAAATAAGTTTTATGTGAAAATGTTTAATTTAACAAAGGGACTTATCTTGTTTTTGAATTGTGTAGGTGCCGGAAAATCTGCCAGGTCTGTTAAATCAGCCTCCATGTTTGGGATAAGTGACCTTGCCAATGTCACGTCTTCTAAGAAGAAGAAGGCTCCTGCTGCCAGCCCTTCAGTCTCAGCCCCTAAAGCACCTGCCCGAGGCAAAGGGAAAAAGAGGAAGGCTTCAGATGACCTTCAAGGATTTCCTCTTCTCCGTCAGCAATTCCTTGACTATTTTGATGAGGTTAGGATCACTGCCCCTGTTAATTGTCTTCGACAAGTCCGAGGATCACATGTGTCTGATGTTGCTTTCCTGTTGTCTTCTTTAGAAATTCTCCGAAATGGAGACTTACGTTAATCAGGTTGAGGATCAGGATCGTCAAATTGCTGACCTTCAACAGACGTGTGGGCTGAAGGATCTTAAAATTGCCGATCTCGAGAAGGAGATCCGGGCAGTCAAAGATGAGGCTGTTAAAGCGTTGATCAAGTTTGATTATGAGAAGCATGATATTACCCAAGACGCTAAGGTCTCTGCCGCGGTAACCATGTACAAGATACAACTGCAGATGGCTACGGAGGCTCAGGATCCTTCCTTTGACAGGAGCACATGGGATGTTGAAGGCTGGAAGGCAAGGCTAGCAGAGTTGGAAGATGACGATGATGCTGAGGATATCCCAATGCTGGAGGGAGGTGATGTTGAGAAGGATCAAGGTGGAGGTGCTGGTGGTGATGAAGCAGCGAAGGTGTAGGCTGCACGATTGGGCGATGATGGATATTTTGAGACTAGGCCGGAGCCCAATTTTTTAGGTTTGGCAGTGGTTTTTTGTAGTTGTTGGTGGTTTGAAACAATTATGGTGTGTAATATCTGAACAATAGTTTCTTAGGGTTAAGGATCCTGGATCCTCTGAACAATAGGTAGGATTACACATGGTGGAGGGATCCTCTGTTTGGGGGATGAAGCCGTTGTGATCCTGCCGCCTTTTAATTTCCCTGCAATACTTTTGAACCTATTATCATGGACACCCTTTACCTACCCCAGCGGACGGGCCACGTATTGCTGGTAGAAGCTTTGGGTAGGTAATTTTGACAACTTTTTGAAAGGGTTAAAGATCCTTTTGTTTAATAAATAAAATCTTAAACTTTTGTCGCTTATCTTGTGTTATTATCCTTTTTGATTTTCAATTGTTTTGACACATGTTTGTTTGAAAAGTTGGGCAAATTATGTTTAAGAAATTTAGGATATGATCCTGGATCAAATATCCTATAATCGAAAGTTTTCAAGATAGTTTATTTTAAGGATCATAGGTTCAGTTGCCAAGGTCTAAAGGTTATTCAAATGAATAATGAAATTAAAAGTAGTTAAGGATCATACCTGAGGATCCAAGTTAGGATCCTAACCTTTAATCGGAATTACCATAGGTAAAACTTTAATGGATAATAAGGATTAAGGATCCTTAATTGTTTAACTTCGAAAACCTGAAAAAATGGAATATAACTTGGGACTAAGCCAATATAAAGGATAAGTTAGTAACTGGGGACAAGCCCAAAGGATAACTGAGAATGATCCCAGAGGATCACTGGGGACGAGCCCAAAGGATAACTGGGGATGATCCCGGAGGATCACTGGGGACAGGCCCATAGGACAACTGAGGATGATCCTGGAGGATCACTGGGGACAAGCCCATAGGATAACTGGGGACAAGCCCAAAGGATCGTACGTAAACTGGAGTATGGCCCTTTCTGGCAACTATCCAAACTTAGTGACATGAAAATGTCAAAACCTTAGCTAACGTGAAAACGTTAGAAACCTTAGGAACGGATGTATGGTGCGTCCACCATTATACGTAGGATCCCAAGTATAGCCAGTACGATGAGGTCGCCAGCCCCGAAAATGGGTACTGATCCCAAAGACGTGAACTATATCAGGATCATCGTGCGCTGCTGGCGGAAACTGGGGATAATCCCAAGGATAACTGGGGTTGGACCCGAGGATCTGTGATGCTTTTGAAGATCTTTGATGATAGGCTGAAGATACCTGAACTATCATAACTCAAATGGTTTGTGAGTAGAGGATGAAGGATACATGATCCTTATCCTTAGGCAAAAAGTAAGAAAATGCAATAGTTTTAGGATAAGCATATTACCTGAGTAAGGATCACCGATATCTCCAGGATCCTTCAAGGATACTTCAATGTAAGGATCACATGCAGGAAGGATCATGTTCACATGAAATATTTCTTTAAGTGAACAGCATTCCAGGCTCTTGGTAACAAGTTTCCTTCCATGGTTAGCAATCTGTATGCCCCCTTTCCTGCTTCAGCTTCAATCAAGTAGGGACCTTCCCATTTTGGTGCTAGCTTCCCGTCAGCAGGATTGATGGTATTTTGAAATGCTTTTCTCAACACCATATCTCCGACTTGGAACTTCCTTATCCTGACATTCTTGTTGTAGGCACCAGCCATCCTTTGTTGGTAGCTTGCCATCCTTATCCTAGCTAGATCCCTGTTTTCCTCAATAGTATCCAAATCTTGAGCTAGGATTGTAGCATTTTCTTCAGGATCACGAGCACTTGTTCTAGCAGTTGGGATCACCATCTCTGTTGGGATCACTGCTTCTGCCCCAAATACTAAAGAGAAAGGTGTTTGGCCAGTGGCATTCTTGGGAGTTGTCCTATCAGCCCATAGCACATAAGGTAACTCCTCTGCCCATTTTCCTTTCTTGGATCCTAGCTTCTTCTTCAGATTGTTGATGATGATCTTGTTGGATGATTCTGCTTGACCATTGGCTTGTGGGTGAACTGGTGTTGATGTGATCATCTTGATTCCCCAACTGTCACAAAAGTTAGTGGTTCTGCTTCCAATGAATTGGGAGCCATTATCACATACAATTTCAGAGGGAATGCCAAATCTAGTTATAATGTTTCTTTTAATGAAGGATATGACTTCCTTTTCTCTGACTTGAGCGAAGGCTTCAGCTTCTATCCACTTGGAGAAATAGTCAGTCATGGCGAGCATAAATACTTTTCCACCAGGTGCTTTAGGGAGCTTGCCAACTATATCCATTCCCCATCTCATGAATGGCCAAGAGGATGGTATGGGGTGTAGTAATTCAGCTGGTTGGTGAAGGATATTGCTATGTCTTTGGCAAGGATCACATTTCTTAGCATACTCTATAGCATCCCTTTTCATGGTTGGCCAGTAGTATCCTGTTCTAAGGATCCTTGAGAATAATGCCCTGCCCCCAGTGTGGTTTCCACAATCTCCTTCGTGGAAGTCTCTCAAGACTTCTTCAATTTCAGGATCTTCAATACATCTTAAATATGGTCCTGCAAGGGATCGTTTATATAGCACATTATTTAAGATTGCAAATTGAGATACCTTAATCCTGAAAGCTCTAGGTTTTTCTCCCGTTGGAATCTCCCCATGTTGCAAGTATCTCATGATTGGCGAGATCCATGATCCTGAATAAGATTGGGCTTCTTCACTAGGGATCATTGCAGTATCCTCTTCTATTTCCATGGCCACCTGATTTTCAATAGCAGGAGCCAGGATATGGATGATAGGGATACTTATATCTTCTGGAATCTTCAAGGATGATCCTAGGTTGGCCAATGCATCAGCTTCCGTGTTATCCTCCCTTGGTACCTGTGTTAAGCTAAAAGAAACAAAAGAGAGTGCCAATTCTTTGACTATCTCTAAATATTTGGTTAGTTTTTCACCTTTAACAGCATAGGATCCATTAAAGTGATTGGTGATCAATAATGAATCTACATATACTTCGAGATACTTTACCCCCATATCCTTAGCAATTTGTAAGCCAGCAATTAAGGCTTCATACTCAGCCTCATTGTTAGTTGCCTGGAACTCACAAGCTATAGAGTGGGGTATTATGTCCCCCTGTGGCGATTTTAGTAGGATCCCTAGCCCTGTGCCTTTGATATTTGAGGATCCGTCGGTGTGTAGTATCCAAGGATCCTTGGTCTCATCCAGCTGCTGGACCTCCAATTCTGCTTCCTTTTGTAGATCACTACTGAAATCAGCCACAAAGTCAGCTAGTGCTTGAGATTTAATGGCTGTTCTTGGTTCGTATCTTATATCGTGGGCACTAAGCTTCACTGCCCACTTAGCCATTCTCCCTGACATATCCGGTTTCCTGAGGACATTCTTAATTGGAAAATTAGTTTTAACAACAATAGTATGGATTTCAAAATAATGCCTTAACTTAGTGGATGCCATGATTAATGCAAGGATAAGTTTTTCGAGGTGTGAGTACCTGGATTCGGCATCAAGTAGACTTTTACTTACATAGTAGATAGGATATTGTGTACCTTCGTGATCCTTAACAAGGACAGCACTTACAGCGGTTGAGGATACCGCCAGATATAAGGATAACACATCTCCTTTTTCCGGTTTTGCTAATGCTGGTGCTGAGGACATATACTCTTTTAGGGCTTGTAAAGCATTTTCATGCTTCTCAGTCCATTCGAACTTCTTATTCTTCCTTAGGATATCGTAGAATTCTTTGCACTTTTCTGAAGATTTCGATATGAACCTGTTTAAAGCTGCTATCCTGCCTGTTAGTCTTTGAACATCCTTGGCATTGGCAGGAGATTTGATATTTATTAATGCTTTGATTTGTTCCGGGCTTGCTTCAATGCCCCTCTGGGTTACCATGTATCCTAAGAACTTTCCTGCCTTAACACCAAAATGGCATTTTGAAGGATTAAGTTTCATGTTGTAACTATCAAGGATATCGAATGCTTCTTCCAAGTCCCTTAGGTGATCCTCAGCTTTCTTTGACTTGACCACCATATCATCTATGTAAACCTCCATAGTTTTTCCAATTTGATCTTTGAACATCATATTTACCAGCCTTTGATATGTTGCACCTGCATTTCTTAGTCCAAAAGGCATGGCAATATAACAATATAAACCGGTTGGGGTCATAAAGGCTGTATCCTCTTGGTCAGATGGTTCCATCTGGATTTGTTGGAATCCAGATGATGCATCCATAAAAGTTAACAGTTCATGCCCCGCTGTTGCATCCACCATGGAGTCAATGTGGGGTAATGGGAAAGGATCCTTGGGACATGCCTTATTCAAATCAGTGAAATCGACACATACCCTCCACTTTCCGTTTTTCTTTTGGACAACAACCACATTGGCTAACCATTTAGGATACTTTACTTCTCTGATCATACCTGCTCGAAGTAGTCTCTCTACTTCTTCTTGGATAATGGCGTTCCTTTCTGGTGCAAACTTCCTCCTTTTTTGATGGATTGGCTTGATAGACCTGTCAATGCCAAGTTTGTGAGTAATAATATCCTTAGATATACCTGTCATATCTTCATGTTTCCAAGCAAAGGTAGATTTTCTTCTTTTGAGGAAGGATATCATGTCTTCTTTCATTTTGCCAAGGATCCCTGATCCGATATAGATTTTTGATTCAGGATCACTAGGGTCCAAGAGGATTTCATCTACATCTTGCTCCCTTGCCTCCAAGACATTCCTCGGAGGATACTGTAATTGCTATTGCTCCCTTGGCTTCGAGGTTGGCTTCATGGATGAGGTATAGCAATCCTTAGCCTCTTGCTGATCGCTGTCGATCTTGATTATCCCCCATGGGCTAGGGATCTTCACACATTGATGGTAGGTAGATGGAACCGCTTTCATGTCATGTATCCAGGGCCTGCCAAGGATAACGTTGCAACAAGATAAACAGTCAATAACACAAAATTTCTGATAATTATGTAATCCTTCCACATAGATTGGGAGTTTGATGTCCCCCAGAGTTTTCTTCGTTTCTCCACTAAATCCTACAAGCACTGAGGATCTTGGTGTGATGTCTGATTCTGGGATACCCATTTTCTTCAAGACATCAAGCTGGATAATGTTCACTGAGCTCCCTCCGTCAATAAGGATCCTGCGGACAAAATGGTTAGAGATAAAGAGAGTGATAACTAAGCTATCATGGTGAGGATCCTGAACATTGACGCGATCATCCTCATCAAATGTTATCATCTTCCCTTCTGAGACACTCGAGGTTCTAATAGGCCTTTCTCCATTATCCATTTTTGATTCTTTTGCATGTCTTTTGGCCGCTGAGAAGGATGTGCCACAAATGTCTGATCCTCCGGATATGAAGTTAATCACTTGTGCGTTTGCCGGAGGTGCTGGAGCCTTTTCAGGGATCCTTTCAGGATCCTGGGTCCTTTGCTTTTTTTCTCCCCAATAATTCTTTTAGATGCCCCTTGCTTAGCAGGTATCCAATTTCTTTTCTTAGGGCTATGCAATCTTCAGTTAGATGCCCGAAATCCTCATGGTATGCACACCATTTGGACTTGTCTTTAGTCCCGGATGGTTTATCATTCTTCCTGGGCCACCTAGCCTTTTCACCTAGATTCTGCATTGCAAGGATTAGTTCATGATTATCAACGGAAAAACAATATTCTGAGATTGGAGGATATTCTTCATCATCCTCTTCTTGGTCGACAACATGCACATTCTTGTTCTCATTTCTATGGTAGGATTTGAACTTGTTGTTTTTGAAGGAGGATCCTTGATTATCTTGTTTTGAGGATCCTGCTTGTCTCTCCTGGATCCTCTTGTCATCCTCTAGCCGGATAAACCTGAGTGCTCGAGTTCTTACTTCATCTAAATTCCTGCAAGGTGTCATAACAAGATCATCATAGAATAATGAATTCTTAAGAAGTCCCATTTTGAAGGCTTCAACAGCCGTAGCCGTATCCAAGTTGGGAATATCCAAGGATTCTTTACTAAATTTAGTTATATAATCCCTTAATGATTCATTATTATTTTGAGTTATCCTGTACAAATCACTGGTTAATTTTTCAAATTTTCTACTACAAGAGAATTGGTTATTGAATAAATTAACTAAATTAGCAAATGAAGTAATAGAGTAAGGGGGAAGACTTAGCAGCCACTTAAGAGCTGATCCAGTTAGAGTGGATCCAAATCCTTTACATAGGCATGCTTCCTTCAACTTTTCTGGGATAGGATTGATTTCCATCCTTTCCCTGTATTGTGCTATATGCTCCTCTGGATCCGTTGTGCCATCATACAGCTTCATGGTAGGGATATGGAACCTTTTGGGTACCTCTGCATCACAGATTGGTGGTGCAAAGCGAGATACCTTGTGGCTCCCATCTGCAATTTCTGGGATAGGCTTGACTACCCCTGGAACACTTGAGATCATGTCCTTTAGTTTCTGTAATTCCCTGGCCATAATATGATTGGTACCTGTATCCTGCATGAATCCAAGGTTAGTAGTAGGATAATTATTTAAAGTGTTACCTCCCATTGGGTTCTGGTTAGGGAATCCACATTGCTGGGATTCTGGAACAACGGAAGGACCAGTGGAAGCAATGGTCTGCATTGGAATGAAGTCCCCTTGATGGATATCTAAACTTCCTGTTTGCAAACTTTTTAGGGATCCTGGCATCTGTAAGGATCCTGGTATCTGGGATGATCCTGGAACGAAGGAGGATCCTTGAACCTGGGATGATCCTGGAACAAAGGAGGATCCTTGGCTCTGGAATGATCCTGGAATAAAGTAGGATCCTTGAAACTGCTGTGCCCCCGGATAGGCTCCCGGATTCATGAAGGATCCCACATACTGAGGATAGGATCCTGCTGGCTGAAAATACGAGCCCGATATCTGAGTCATTGCTGCTGACTTGAGATGTAATCCTCTCGTCTCCCCTGTGATCTGTACGTCTGGGATCCCTGATGGCTGAGAGGTGGCCATTGGAGTCTCAAAACTCAAGGATTTTGGCATCAGTGGGGAATGATCCTCTGCCGCTTTCTTTTGTCTTTTGAGATCTCCAATCTCCCTGAGGATCCTGTCATTAGTTTCATCCTGCCGCTGCATACGATCCTTCATCTGCAAAATTAAAGCAAACACATCACTAGTACTGGGAGTAGAAGAATCCATAACAGAAGAAGATGGAGGTTTAGAGAAAGAAGGGATTGGTCTCTTCTCAGCATTTCTCTGGGATCCTGCCGGTGGAGGAGGTAGAGTGGCTTGTGCTGAGGTGACTGCAGACATCGCCGTGGAGGTGTTCTTCAATGATGAAGCCATGTAATTCTTCGAAATGATTTCGAACAAAAGATTTTCTTTATGAATGAAGCACCAATTGCCCCACGGTGGGCGCCAAACTGTTTTGGTCAAAAATCACACAAGGATAATGTAACCAAACTTTATGTAAATGGGGTATGATGCTTGGTTAGCTATGAAAGTAAAGGATCACTTCTGTGATAAAGATGCAAAGACACAATGATTTATACGAGGAAAAAGCCCTTGATCAATGTATGATCTCCGGCATAAAAAACCTCGGGTGATGGCAACTACCGATCACCAATTTCAATATAATAAAAATGTAGTTACAACTTCGGATGATAATGAGCTGAGTACAAGGATCACTGAGTGTCTAAGTGTTCGAGAGTTGTGTCGTATGTCGTGTGTGTTCTTCCGAATGAGGAAGATGGGTATTTATACATGTGTAGGTAATTTATTTTAGGTAGATAGACCACTAATCAGCTCATTACCCCTTTAGAAATAAAGATAATCTAGCCTAAATTGCTGTCCATTAATCAAGCTAAGTTTCCATATCCGGTACAACGTCTATCTCCAATTTAGCTCTTGCCATATTTGTGAAAGCGCGTCCCTGGATCATGATATGTAGGGCATATCCTGCTAGATGTTCCTGCAAAATAATATTGTAGTAATCGAAAGTGACCGTTAGTATAAGGATCACCTCAATGTCCCATGATCCTGATCCTGAGGTCCGGCTGAGGATCACTGCCTGCCAAAGAAATAAGGATCACTGGTTAGGATCACGTATAAGGATCATTCATAGTAAAAATCCAGCCCTAACAGCTAGAGCCTTGATGTTTTAGGGTGGCCTACCTTTAAGGTTTTGGTCAGATTGTGTGTTGACTGCTGTTTATCTTATTAACAGGTTGCCCTCTTATGTGTTAAATGGTAAGAGTCCTTTTGAGATGATGTTTGAATTTAGACCCTCATTATCACACCTTAGAAACTTTGGGTGCTTATGTTTTAGTACAATTTTGCCTAATTCTAATAAGTTTTCATATAATGCTAAAAAATGTGTATTTCTTGGTTATTCAAGTTTTAAAAGGGATATAAGTTGTGGAGTTTGGACAGTAAAAAGGTTTCTTCTCAAGAGATGTGAAATTCTATGAAAGTGTATATCCTTTTAAAATTAAAACTTTTGATAATCAAGAGTCTATAGTTGATAAACAACTGAATCATGCAAATTTCTTTGATGTTGGTATACCTGAAGTTTCTAACATGCCCAATGATGAAGAGGGTACTAATGGTGCACAAGATCTCCATAGTGATGACCAGCAACCATTGTCTCCCTCTACATCAGCCCCTGATTCAGGAGTTGAGATGGCTCAACACACTGAACAGGAGAGCAGTAGTAGAAAGAGTTCAAATGAGAGGGAAGAGGACACCATGAGATCAAATGTTGATGCTAACCAATCTGAGGGCAGTGTAGATGTTAGGAAGTCTTCCAGGAATACTTCTATGCCTAAAAGATTTGATGATTTTGTTGTTGAGGGTAAAGTTAAATATGGTATAGAAAAAGTTATTAACTATGCAAACTTGTCTTATGAGAACAAATGCTTTGTTGCTTCTTTAAATAAAACTTTAGAACCAACTTGTTATAGTGAAGCTACTAGGGATAATAAGTGGGTAGAAGCTATGAATAGTGAGATGGAGGCTTTGTATAGAAATAATACTTGGGTTTTGGTTGATCTCCCTAAAGGCAGAAAACCTATAGGGTGTAAATGGGTGTATAAGGTTAAGTACAAAGCTAATGGTGAGGTTGAAAGATATAAGGCCAGATTAGTGGCCAAAGGCTTTAATCAAAGAGAAGGGATTGACTTTGGTGAGACTTTTTCACCAGTTGTCAAAATGGTCACTGTTAGAATTGTGTTGAAGCTTGCTGTTAATAATAATTGGCCTCTTTATCAAATGGACATTAACAATGCTTTTTTGTATGGAACATTGTATGAGGATGTTTATATGACACAACCTCAAGGTTTTAGTTCAAATGATAATAAGGTGTGTAAGTTGGTAAAATCTTTATATGGCCTTAAGCAAGCTCCAAGGCAATGGAATGAAAAGTTAACAACTGTGTTAACTTCTATGGGTTTTGTGCAAAGTATTTGTGACTATTCCTTGTTTGCGTTGTCTAAGCAAGATGTGTTTATTATATTACTTGTATATGTGGATGAGATAGTAGTGACAAGAAATAATAAAGTTGAGATTGAAAATGTTAAAAGAAATTTAAGAGAGAGTTTTCAAATAAAAGATCTTGGATTACTTAGATATTTTTTAGGAATTGAAGTATTATATTCTAATGGTTGCATATGTTTGTCTCAAAGAAAGTATTGCCTTGAATTGTTGCATGAGTTTGGGTTATTGGGTTGAAAGCCTGTTACAACACCAATTGAGCAAAGTTTTTTGGTCTCTAGTAAGTGTGGAAAAGATATACATGTCTTAGAAAATGTGAATGGTTTTCAAAGGTTGGTTGGTAAACTGTTATACTTGTCTTTGACCAGACCTGATATTAGTTATGTTGTTCAGTTCTTGAGTCAATATATGCATAGTCCCTGTCAATCACATCTTGATATTGCTTTAAGATTGCTGAGATATTTAAAGCTATCTCCAGGAAAAGGAATTAGCTTTAATAAGTCCAGTGACTTAAAAATATCTGGGTTTGTGGATTCTGACTGGGGTAAATGTCTTAAGACCAGAAGGTCTGTTACTGGATATGGTATATTTTTGGGAGGAACACTTGTTTCTTGGAAAAGCAAGAAACAAAGTGTTGTGTCTAGGTCTACTGCGGAAGCTGAGTATAGAGCAATGTGCTCAGCTACCTGTGAAATAATGTGGATTAGTAATGTTTTGACTGAGCTCAAAGTTACTTGTCATTTACCTGTTAAACTATACTGTGATAGTAAGTCAGCTATTTCAATCTCTCAAAACCCTGTGTTTCATGAAAGAACTAAGCATTTTGAATTGGATTTGCATTTTTTGAGAGAAAAAATAGCCGCAGGTGTTATAGAACCTGAAAAGGTTAGTGCAGATTTGCAGGTAGCTGACATTTTTACAAAGGGTTTGAATGCCAAGCAACATCAAACTCTTTGTGAAAAATTGGGTCTTTGTAATTATGGGGGCATGTTAAAGTAAATTATGGCAATATGGTAATTCATGTTGCTACATTATTGTTCTGTTGATAAAGTTGTTTGGACTGTTTAAACATCTTTTGGGAAAGTTATGTGCATGATATAATGTTCAGGGGCTCAAGGTGTAATATTCGGAGTTAAAGTGTTAAAGTTTTAGAACTTGAAGGTTTATAGTGAAAGTTTCACTTTGGGTTGATATATAAGAGAGGCAATCAGTTGAGGAGTTCAGTTTTCCGGAAGCATCTTTTCTTTCTCTCTCATCAAGCTCTCAGGCGATTAGGGTTTGAGTTTGTTTCAGATCGTTTGTGATCTGTGGTTTTGTGATTTGATCTCGTGTGAGATCTAGTTGTATTGTTTTGTATAGATCAACTGATTTACATCAGTTGATCATATTCTTTCTTGTATTGTTACAGATCTCACTATTGGTGAGATCTAGGGTTTCTGGTGGGTGTTTTCTGGTTTGGGTAAATAATAAAAGTTTTATCACCGTTTTGTCGCTATTTCTTTGTTGTTCTTGTTTTTTGTATGATTACCATTTCTGGTGGGTGTTTTCTGGTTTGGGTAAACAATAAAAGTTTTATCACCGTTTTGTCGCTATTTCTTTGTTGTTCTTGTTTTTTGTATGATTACCATACCATTTTACATCTTCGGAGGATGGATCGCCAAGCTATTCAAGAACTTTATTAGGCACACTCCGAGTGGATTCCACAAAGGAGTGGGCGTGACACGGGCCGACGTAGCCTTATGCCGAAGCTTGGGTCTTATCATCGATTGCAACAATGGCATCATACGCTTTAAAGATGCACATGGCCGGGTGCGTAACCCAAATGACCCGGACGAGGTCCTAGCACTCAAAGACAACCCCGACCGTCCTCGATCTCCTGGATACACCCCGGGATCCTCCTCTCAAGGAGGAGGATGTCACACCCCGATATTTCCACGTATTACCGGTGGGCCCAGGGGGGGGGAGTATCGTGATGTAGTTGATATCATCATAGTCAAACAACACAATTTAAATGCACAGTGGAAGCAAAAGATATGAATCACATTACAAACCGAATAATAGTAATATCAAAGTATCACAACGGACTGTAATGGATCCACAGGCGGATCAAATAAAAAAAAGGAAAATTGTTCAACAGACTTTAACATCTAAAGCTTGCAAGATTTGATTAATGATGCCAGGAGTAGCCAGCCTATTACGAGTAGTACCTGCACTTAGTCTTTTTTTTGGAAAATACGTCAGTTTGCACTGGTAAATCCAATTAGCCAACTCATTTTGAAAAGAGTTTATGAAAATTGATTTGAATGCCCATGGCACAAAAGTTCTTTTATAACTTGGGATAATTATTTATATATAAACTTGTAAAAGAATTATATGTTTGTTATACATTTAGTAGCCCGGGCTAAATACCGGGTTAAAGATTAATAGACACACCACATGATATAGTCCCGCGGCCCATTATTCTTAAACCATCGGTTATACCTTATATATATATGCGCTGACGGGTGTACGCCTACACCCCGCGCTTAGGTCGTGGCCATTTCAATGAATGATGCCAAGGATATCCGGGACATGGTCATTAACCCCCCAAAGGCTTTAAGCAAACAAAACAATTTAAACGGGTGGTCATCTCAATGAGTTTAACCTTATCATGATTAACAATTCAATGCCTGACCAAGCGGTATTTTATATACCGTACTCCAAGCCCGTATAAGAGAAAATAAGTTAAGAGTATTTACCTGAGCAAGTAATAATCACAAACAGCAAGTGCACGTAGCTTTTACTGGGCTCCTAATCTAGAACGAAGGTTTTTAATAACCTATTAGATTCCTAACGGGTCTTTAATTAACCCTAAACTTAGACCGGTTAGTTTTTAAAGAAAGATACGGTTCAAATCGCATGATTAAGCGAAGACCGGTTTAGAATGTAGTTTAGACCCGACAAGCTTGTATACTTGTATAATATGGGTAAACTAAACACATTCTGGATTTTGAGATAAAAATGATAAGGTTTGACCCGTTTCGGCTAATTTATGCAAACTAGTTACATAAGCCGATCCAAACGCGAAAAGTGCGTAACGGGTAACCAAAAGAGTCATGAACAGGTTTCCTAAGTTAATATGCCTTAATTATGTTGTGATATCAGTAGGATACCTTCCATTATGCCCAAAACGAATTTAAAACCAACTTATGCCCCGTAGGGGTATTTTGGTCATTTTAAAGGTTATAAGAGATGTTGAGCTTAAAAATTTTGCTTACCGTTAAAGGATCTAAATTTACTAAAAATATCAGTAGGTATCAAGTCTTATATATTTAAAATAGTTTTCATACATACTATGCGCTTAAAACGCGTAAAAAGGCGATTTTAAGCGATTTCCGGGTTTTGTAAGAAAAGCTAATACTTTTATTATTTCAGAAGGCTTAAAATAACTTATTTAACATATAAGATCAGTAGAAAAAGGTTTGGTATCAAAATGATTTGTAAAACTCATTTTATAGGCCAAAAGGGCAAAACCGACAATTACCGAATCAAAGGTATAACTCTATGTTATGCTTAGCCTAAAAATAAATAAAAATCTTCAAAAATCCCAAAATATTATATTACATCAGTGGGTAAAAAGTTTGATATCAAACATTGGGTTTAGATAGGCTATATGCTAATTATGCCGTTTAATTAATAAAAAACTTTTTATTTACGCTAATGAGCATAACTCCTAATCTAGACCTCAAACTGATGTCAATTTTAGGGACAAGTCTATAAATCAGTAATAAAGGTCTCTATCTTTTCACATTTTCAAAAATACCTTTTTAGGGTCAAAAGGGCATAACGGTCAGCATTTAGGCATATAACGGAAACGTGCATATGAAACGGATAACTAATGAACCAAGTTGTATAATCTCAGAGGGTTATACTAATATGTAACCTGGTCCTATTAGAGCGCTAAGGCGTTTCTAAACTATGCTCTAATGGGTCAGAACTGAAAGTCAAAGTAGAAGTCCACTTATGCGACTTTCGGTTCCGAACCGAGCTTAAACTGAAAATTGTCGGGTTGAACATGCTTTGACATATTCTTACATTAATTACCAAGTTATATGAGTGATAAAACATGTTATATGGCTTCTACATTGTTAATTATGTGTTTATGCGAAAATTAGCTTTCTGTTGACTTTTTAAGATCAAGTTTGACCCGACAATTGACCCACTTAGAGTGGGAATAAGAGAATACCCTTTTAAAGGTTTATTACCCACATAATTACCAACTCAAGGCTATTCTTAATTCTAGAATTGACTGGACCATTAGTGATTAATCACAAAGTCAAACCTTAATTACGACGGTTTGACTTTTTGGTCTATAAGCTAATTAAAAGGACTAAACAAGGATTAAAGCTCTTACTTAAGGTCCTTGCTATCTTTTCTACACTTCTCAATCTTCTCCCAAGGTCATTCCAACAAAGTCTATGGATGTTTCCTGATCATCCCAAGTGTCCCTAGTGTCACGGAGTTAACTTTTGACTCACGTGTAGCAACTTAGACTTGATCTAAGTTAAGCTATGTGCCCCAACGATGTAGTGTTTTGAGTGATTCAAGTGATGGTTGCAAGTTGTGTATACAAAGAAACAACTTTGTATTGATTACAAGAAGATTTACAAGAGTGTGTTTACAAGTACAAATATGTAAACTTGCTATGATGTTGGGTGATCTCCAAATGAGACCCCATCACCTATTTATACTAGCTAACTACTAGTTCTAGAGAATTCTATACACAATATCTTGGATTTTTATGAGCTGTATTCTAGAATGTTCCTTCAAAATATCTATGATTTCCAAGTGATTTCATGGTCTTTCTAGAGGATTCTTGGCTACAGAAATATCAGTCCTTTCTAGATCTTTGAAGGCTGATCTAGAACCTTCCGATGGTGCCAAATCGTTCCAGCAACTTGTAGGCTGTTCCGGAAACTTCCGGGCAGCCCTAGACACCTCTTTAGTATTCTGGAATCTTCCGGAACTCGCGAAAAAAGTTTTATATTTAGGCAGATCGTGACATTCTCCCCCACCTAAATTCACGACGTCCCCGTCGTGGTACTTACATGGCCGATGCCTTGTTCTCATGATCCGCATGGCGGATAATGCTTTGCGTTGGTACCTTGTATCCGTCTCCAAGGGTGTCGTGTGAACTTCTTTGCCCTTAATGATGTACATGGTGTTGAGAAAGGGTGCTGGAATGGCGTTGGATCTCTGGAAGAATGCCATCCCGAGCACGATCTTGTAGTCGTCCATGGGAATGACCGAGAAAGTGACCTTGCCGTTCCATGTCCCGACCTTGGCCTTAGCGTTATAGGTGACACCTTCGATTACTTTGGGGTCTCCGCCAACAGCCTTCATCATTACTCCCTCTTGTGTGCTGATCCGTAAACCAAGTCTTTTGGCCTCGTCCCTAGTAATGAAATTGTGACTGACTCCGGTATCAACTAAGGCTTTTGCGTGTTGCCCGTTAATCTCGAGTGTTATGAATCGAAGGCCTTTTGGGTCCTCATTTGTGGAATTTTCCTTGGTCTTACTCGAGCGGTCATGGGTTATTCTTAGCGGCTTTGTTTGTTGTGTCCTTAAAGCATTAAGGACTTGGAGTTGCATCGCCCCTAGACGAGCCTCCCCGCTACCTTCGGCCTCATCATCTTTGGTCCTGATAAGGGCCGTTAACTTAGATTTCTTTGGGCAATCACGTGCATCGTGTGGCCCCTCGCAAATGAAGCATCCTCTCCTTGCGAGTTAGTTATTGTTTCCTGGGGGTTTTGGTCCTTCAATCCTCCGGGTGTAACTTGGTTTTGCTCCCCCACCTATGTCGTCATCAGGTTCTTCAACTACGGGTTTATTAGGACATTTTTCTTTAAGATCGATCAAGCCTTCAGCTACGGCGATGGCAGTAGCTAAATCTTGAACATTGCGACGGTCCAATTCTGTTCTAGCCCAATATTGTAACCCGTCGAGGAAGTAGAAAAGGGAATCCTTTTCCGACAGATCAGGGATTTCAAGGACAAGTGTTGTGAATTCTTTGACATAGTCCTTGAGAGTTCCGGTATGCTTGAGCTTTCTCAATTTGCTCCTAGCTTCATGCTCGGCATTGACCGGGTAGAATTGTTTCTTTAGTTCTTGGACAAATTTAGCCCAAGTGTTAATAGTGCACGTACCTTTGGTGATGTCCGTGTATCGACGTCTCCACCATAGTGCTGCCGTGTCTTTTAGGTACATGCTGGCCGTCTTGATTTTGGTGGCATCGTCCTTGATTTGCACTCCACCCAAGTATTGTTCCATCTCCCATACGAAGTCGTCAACCGCTCGTACTTCTCTTTTGCCAAGGAACGGAGATGGTTTTGGGATCGCCACCCTAGGAGCGAAGAGATCGGTGTTGGCTGAATGCACAACTACTTGTTTATTTTCCTTCACTTTTGCTTCTAGGTCCAAGAAGCTGTGATGACAATCTCGAATACTATTCTCCACCTCGTTTCGTAGCTTCGACATTTCCTCCTTGAACAATGTCGTAAGCTCGTGACGCCAAACTCCCATGAGAGTCTTGACGTCGTCTTTGAAAGTTTCCAAATCAGTTTCCAACACCTGTACTCGTTGGAATGCAAGGTCTAGTTGCGCACCCAATTCAGTGACCGCCACCTCGGTGTCTCCAATGCGCTTATCATATGTTGCCTCTCTTTCTTTTTTAGTTGTGCGTCTTTCATCGCCTTTTGTTTCGGTTGCCATCCTGAATGAATCGTCCTGCTCTGATACCACTTGTCACGGAGTTAACTTTTGACTCACGTGTAGCAACTTAGACTTGATCTAAGTTAAGCTATGTGCCCCAACGATGTAGTGTTTTGAGTGATTCAAGTGATGGTTGCAAGTTGTGTATACAAAGAAACAACTTTGTATTGATTACAAGAAGATTTACAAGAGTGTGTTTACAAGTACAAATATGTAAACTTGCTATGATGTTGGGTGATCTCCAAATGAGACCCCATCACCTATTTATACTAGCTAACTACTAGTTCTAGAGAATTCTCTAACTAGAGAATTCTATACACAATATCTTGGATTTTTATGAGCTATATTCTAGAATGTTCCTTCAAAATATCTATGATTTCCAAGTGATTTCATGGTCTTTCTAGAGGATTCTTGGCTACAGAAATATCAGCCCTTTCTAGATCTTTGAAGGCTGATCTAGAACCTTCCGATGGTGCCAAATCGTTCCAGCAACTTGTAGGCTGTTCCGGAAACTTCCGGGCAGCCCTAGACACCTCTTTAGTATTCTGGAATCTTCCGGAACTCGCGAAAAAAGTTTTATATTTAGGCAGATCGTGACACTAGGCCATTATAAACCATCAAACAAGCCCCTAGAATCGAAAACCAGACTTTAAAGTCGGTCTAACTGGCTGGAACAGGCAGCTGTGATGTTTTTCTGCATCTGCAGGTCTCACACGGCCCGCGTAAGACATGTGTGAGTCTTACGCGGCCAGTATGGCTCCCAGACTCCGGTCACAAGTTTCCAATAATTGCAACTTTGGTCCCTGGTCCTTTAAATCTTTATTTTAACTTGTTATTTTGCACTTTTATCCCCCAAACTTGAGTTTTAAGGACCCCAAGTCATAAACCAACTTTGTTAAGTCCCCGGTTATTCATATGATCACCGAAAAGACTTAAATTTCAACGTTGACGCTTTTAACCCCTCATTTACGAATGTTATCATAACTTTCTCATACTTTATCGAAACCTTGTGAAATTTTTACCACGTATTCTAGTGAGCATAATTAATTGTTACAAAGCTTCGGGTTTGCTAAAAGGTTACTCAGAGGTATAACTTAAACATGTTGACACATTTAACCCCTGTAGTTTGTAATCTCTCACTTTCTTCCACAATTAGCTTCGTATGATCCATAATTCAATCGTTTGAGGGTATAAACATCGTGTAGGGTTATAGAAAAGTATATTTATCCATTGTTGACACTATGAATCCTTTTACACACGTAGATTCTTTGTTTGTCAACTTTAGTCCCTCATAAGTAATCTTTTACACGTTTAAAGTCCATTATACGTGTCGATATATTATTGGACATGAATTTTCGAGGTGTTACATAGGAGAATTTCCTAACCTTCAGAATTTATACAATATTATGCAGGAAACACTCCAAGTGTCTAAGAACGCCTATAGCTTGGGACAAAGCTCAAGAAGCCGGATTGGGAGCATGTAGCACAATATCGTTAACATGTAGAACGATATTATATACATCCGGGATCACATGGCGTATCTAGACAAGGAGGAGGATGAGGAGGAGGGCTATGACATGGATTCGGATTAGGCAATGGTGGTAGTGGGCGACAGATCTACCCTTCAGGTTTTCGCTCATTAACCCTTAAACAATTTGATACTTTCCGGGCTGCATCCCAATGGACAATTTGCTTCTTCAAACAATTTACTTTCTTGCATTTTCTTTCTCTTCGTATGATGGTGGTTGAATAAGTAAACATTCGTAATTTAGGAACGCTTGTTATTTTGTGTTGGATTACTGTATTGTGGTAGGATTATAGCTCACAGGTACCTTGGGAGGCTTGGACACACTAAGCATAGTGGTCCCCAAGCCTAGAAAATAGAAGCCAAGCAACGAAACCCAAGTTCTTAACTGTCACAGACATCTACCATGGGGTCGTGCCCATAGCCCACGCCTCTGTGCCCAACCTTCTGTAAGCCTTTTCAAAAACCTTGTTACTAGCACTTTGGCCACAGGGACGTGCCCACCAGGCACGCCCCCGTGTCCACCAGGCACGCCCCTATGCCCAGTGAACAGTAACCTAAAAATATAACTTTTGGGTTATTTTACCCTACTTTTTGCATATTTAATCCCAAAAAATCTTATTTGGGACACACCAAGGACAATGTGTAATTTAAGTGTGGGGGATGTTAAAACCTTGAATCTTTTGTCTTAAAAAAAGATTTACACAAAACTCGACTTGGAAAACCGCTCATCACCCCAAATATTTTTGTTAATTTTTTTTTTCATTTTTTTACCTATCTTTAGTTTGGGAAAAATAAGCTCTAAAGATTATGTTTTTACTAATTTACACCTGACAGCGTGATAAAAAGAACCAATTAAGAAAATTATAAAAACAGGCATAACAAATCTTTGTAAAATTTGATTATATACACACTTTTACACTATATCATTTTCCAACAAAAAGTGAGTTTTGATTCTTTACCGAGCATACAAATACATATCTATACTAATTGCTCAATTTTTCGTTTCTTATGTGCATAGCCCATTTGGTTCTTAAAAATCTAGAACTTGCCAAAACAATACGTTCCCAATCCTTACCGACATAAATATAACCCATTTTTCATTCTAAATGATGGAGGCATTAGGACTATAACCCATTTTTCATTCTAAGCCTTTGTTTTTCTTTTCATCCCTTACCAAAAATATCCCCTTAGTTAAAACTCTTTAAGCCTTAACACTTTCATTTTTAAACCCGCAAAAATATATACTTTTGCAAAAACAACCACCCACATCCACAAAAATTTTTATTTACATCCTTTATTTTTGTAAAAAGTTTGGTTATAAAATTATAAGTATGGCTTAGTTTGAACTTTAGTTAAAAAAACCGCTGGCTAAAGTTTTTTTACGCCATAAAACAAGATTCCTCGAAAAACCGACACTTTTTACGCTTTTCACTATTTTACTTAAAAACACCTACCCTAGCCGAAACCTACCATCACTACTAGAAAACTACATTTTTTCCTACAAAAGTTTGCTACAAATTTCCCACAACTCAATTTTTTTTACAATATTCCTACAATTTTTTGACAAAAAAGAAAAACAAAAAAAACCAAAAACTTTTCCACAAATTTCCTACAAATTTGCCACACAATAAGCATTTGTAGCAATTTCGTCACAAAATTTGTAACCTTTTCGACAAATTTCTGACAAATATTATAAAACTTTATATTATTTGTAACTACAACAAAATAAATAATTGAGTAAAATGCACGGATAGTCCCTGTGGTTTTGCAAAATAACACCTTTAGTCCCTGGAAATTACACCAGTGCTCCCTGTGGTTTGACAGTTTGTTACTCGGATAGTCCCTGGAGTGGATGACGGTTAGTTTTCTCCGTTAAGTTAATGTGAAATGATAAATTTACCCTTCATCTTCCCCACTCTATAAAAACAAAACAACCCCACCCACCCCCCACCTTTCTCTCTGTTTCCCCCACCCACCTTTCTCTCCGACACAAACTCAGTTGCATAAACAATTCACAATTCAAAACATAAGGAATAACCAATCTCAACAAACAAAACATTTCCTGACCTTACTAAACTCCAAAACATCCGATTTAAACCGAATTCGATCACCTTTATCACAGCGAATATCCTCCGAAACACCTGAAACAATACCTCCACCAGGAAGAACAATGTCTCTCTTACTCGATTCATCCAGCTGCACCAACCGGCCGCCATCCGGACAAGTTGGAACATGTTGATGTTTGTTCTTCAGATGTCAGAATTACTTAATCAAAAAATCGTCAATACAAGGAAAAATACCGTCTGGATACTTCAATGCGTCATTTGATCTAAGTGGATCATGGTTAAGTGATGCAACTGATGCCAAATATCTTGCTTTTGATGGCTATTTTATCTCTTTGTATTATTTGCACCTAACAACATCGCCGCTAGTACTCCAAGAAAGTGTCAAGAAATCTGTTCCAACTTGTTGGAACCCGTTGCTACTCGCAAACCTGAAACAGTACCTCCACCAGGAAGAACAATGTCTATCTTACTTGGTGGTTAATGGGGTGGGGGGGGGGGTGGGGGGTGAGGTTGGGGTGGGGTTGTTTTGTTTTGTTTTTATAGAGTGGAGAAGATGAAGGGTAAATTTGTCATTTCACATCCACTTAACGGAGAAAATTAACCGTCATCCACTCCAGGGACTATCCGAGTAACAAACTGTCAAACCACAGGGAGCACCAGTGTAATTTCTAAAAGTTGAGGACTATAGGTGTTATTTTGCAAAACCACAGGGACTATCCGTGCATTTTACTCTAAATAATTTGAAAAATATAAAATATTAAATTTGTCAGAAATTTGTAGCAATTTTACACTAGTTGCTACAAATTTCCTACAAAAAATGTTATTTTATTTGTTATTTATCAAATTTAGGAAAAAAGAAAATTTTAAAAAATAAAATGATAAGTTTGTCGGAAATTTTGTAGCAAATTGACAGCATTTGCTACAAATTGCCTACAAAAAGGCGATTATTTAACAAATGAAGAAGAAAACTTAATTTTAAAAAATAAAATATTAGATTTGTTGGAAATTTGTAGCAAATTGACACCAGTTGCTACAAATTTCCTACAAAAAAAGTTATTTTATTTGTTATTTATCAATTTTAGAAAAAAAAGATAATTTTAAAAATTAAAAAGATAAGTATGTCGGAAATTTATAGCAAATTGACACCAGTTGCTACAAATTTTCTACAAAAAAAGTTATTTTACTTGTTATTTATCAATTTTAGAAATAAAGATAATTTTAAAAAAAATAAAATGATAAGTTTGTCGAAAATTTGTAGGAAATTGACAGCAATTGCTACAAATTTCTACAAAAAGGCTATCATTCAACAAATTAAGAAGAAAACATAATATTAAAAATTAAAATGTTAAATTTGTCAGAAATTTGTAGCAAATTGACACAAGTTGCTACATATTTCCTAAAAAAAAGTTATGTTATTATCAATTTTAGAAAAATAGATAATTTTAAAAAATAAAATAATAAATTTGTCGGAAATTTGCAGCAAATTGACACAAGTTGCTACAAATTTCCTACAAAAGAGTTGTTTAGTTTGATAAAATGTTATGTTTGTCGAAAATTTGTAGCAAATGAACATCAGTTGCTACAGATTTCCTACAAAAAGGTTATTTTAATTTATCAATTTAGAAAAACATATAATTTTAAATTGTAAAATGTCAAATTTGTCGGAAATTTGTGGCAATTGACCCTACGATTCTGTACTATACTATATCATACCGTACTATACCATATATTATACGATACTATACTATGTTGTACCATACGATACAATCTTATACGGTACCATACAATACAATCCTACACTACACTACACAACACGACGCAACATGACACGACACTATACTATACCAGGGCCGGTTATCAGGCTGTTCAGGATGTGCACCAGAACAGGGCCCAAACAATTAAAGGGCCCAAATTTTTTTATGTTTTTTTTATATATTATATTAGCCCACTATTTTTACAGGCCCAAAATTTGATTAAAGGCCCAAAATTTGATCAGAATCGGGATCCCTTCAAAACCTGATTAAAGGCCCTAACCTGCAGGCTGATTTCTGATCAAAAATTCAAAAGTCGATCAAGAACGTCGCTTCAAATACGTGAAGGCTGAAATCAAAAGTCGCTTCAAAACCTGATTAAAGGCCCTAACCTGCAGGTTCGTTTCTTTCTAATGAATATATGTAATAAAGATTCATTGCTTTAATTTTGACTTTAGCTATTTAATTATAAGCTTAAATGAAATATTAGTTTTTGATATATCTTTCTAAATACTTATGATATTGTCTCAAAAGTCAAAACGAATTGCTTGTAAAGTGGTGTATTTGATATTTTAGCCGTTCAAATCTAGTTTGAATATGTACAGTTGAAAACTCATACAATACAATAACCTATTATATGTTTAATGTTTAGTTTGAATATGTACAGTTTAATACAATAACCTCTAGTTTGAATAATTTTTTTTCTCTCCAAAATGTGTACTTTTAAGTCATGAATATTAGTGAAGAGTGAGTTACGTAGATACTATCATAGAATCAATTATATGTTTAATGTTTAATGTTTAATGTTGTTTATTTAGATAATTAGATTGATTAAACGGTTATGAATAATGAATGATTGAATGATTTTATGAATAACGAATGATTGAATGATTTCTAGTTTACTTTTGTTTATGTAGAAATTATGCCTCCCGTTCCTAAATACAAACACCTATCCGGCCATCAAAAACGTAAGAGGAAGAAGCTAGAGGAAGAGAAAAGAAAGGCGGACGAAGTAAAACAAAACCGAATACACAAGTTTTTTTCAAAAGAAACTCAAAGTTCTAGTTCTAACTTGGGTGATGATAATGTGGGTGATGATAATGTGGGTGAAGACAATGTTAATGCTACCGTAGATGAAGAAGCTAATGTGGGCAAAGACAATATGAACGTAGATGTAGACAACATGAACGCAGGTGAAGATAATGTTAATCTCATTCCGGATATTGATATTTTTGATCCTAGAAATTGGGGTGGGCTTAGTAATGACATGATTAAAGAGTTGGTTATGAAAGGTCCAAAAAGAGATAGGGATGTTGTTAAGGGCCCCGTGGATAAATTTGGAAGACATTTTTCTAATACCATGTACACCAGAATTCTATCAAATAGGGAGACGTGCGATAGAGAATGGCTAGTGTATTCGAAAAAACTTGACAAACTCTATTGTTTTTGTTGTAAAGTTTTTAGAACGGGGCATCCGAAAGGTGGGTTGGATGATGAAGGTTATAACGATTGGATACATGCCAGTGGTAGACTTAAACAACATGAAGTTGGTTTAGAACATTTGAAGAATATGAATGAATGGTTTGAATTGCACCAACGGTTGAAATGCAATGAAACAATTGACAAATCGGCATATGAGCAATTTAGAAAAGAAAAAGATTATTGGAAACAAGTCATCTTAAGGATTGTTGCACTTGTGAAGTTTCTTGCAAAATATGGCTTAGCGTTTCGTGGGTCAAATGAGAAGTTGTATCAAAAAGGCAATGGAAACTTTTTGGGTTTGGTTGAGATGTTGGAAGAGTTTGACCCCATTATGAAAGAACATGTGCGCCGAGTTTTGAATGATGAGTGCCATGTACACTTTCTTAGCCACAATATTCAAAACGAGTTGATACAATTATTAGGGGATAAAGTTAGAACCGAAATCATCAAGAAGGTTAAGCAAGCAAAGTATTACTCCATCATCCTCGATTGCACGCCTGATACAAGTCACCAAGAGCAAATGTCCATAATTGTGAGGTATGTGAATTTTAACTCTAGTTCCGTGACCATTGAGGAATCCTTTTTAGGTTTTTTGGTTGTTGATGATACCACGGGTTTAGGACTTTTTGAAGTAACATGTAAGGAATTAGAGTCGCTAGATCTTGATATTGGTGATATGCGTGGTCAAGGCTACGATAATGGGGCAAACATGAGAGGAAAAAACAAAGGAGTTCAAACTAGATTTTTAGAAAAAAATCCTAGAGCTTTCTATAGTGCTTGTGGTTGTCATAGTCTAAACCTAGCATTGTGTGACATGGCTAACACAATTACTAAGTCTAAGGAATTTTTTGGAACAATACAACGTTTATATACTATCTTTGCCCATTCTATTAATAGGTGGCAAATTTTGAAAGACAATGTTAAAGGATTAACTCTTAAATCATTGTCTACGACTCGTTGGGAAAGTCGTATAGATAGTATTAAGCCTATAAGAACTCAACTTGGAGATGTAAGAAAGGCTTTGCGAGAAGTTAGGGGGACGGATAGAGATGCTAAAATCATAAGTGAAGCTAAATCATTAGAAGAGTATGAACTTGGTGATTTTGAATTTTTGGCACAAATTGTCATTTGGTTTGAATTATTATCAAAGGTGAATGTGGTGAGCAAACGGTTGCAAGCAAAAGAAGAAGTGTAGAAGAAGTAACATATAGGAAAAAACAATTTGATGAATCGTCAAGTGTAGAAGAAGTAACATTTTCACCCGAGGAGGATTTTAGAGTAAATTATTTTTTAAGTATTGTTGATCAAGCTATTTTTTCACTTGAAACAAGATTTGAACAATACCAAAAATTCGAAAAAATATTTGGGTTTTTGTTTCCTAAAAAGTTGAAGACTCTTGATGAAGCCAAGCTTAAGGAGTGCTGTTATCGCCTTGAAGATGCATTGAAGTATGAAGGAGAATCGGATATTGATGCTAAAGAATTGTATACGGAGTTGAAGTTGATTACTACATTTTTACCGAGACACATTGACAACCCTTTTGACGTTTTAGACTATATCTTCCAACGCAGTACTACTTATCCTTATGCTATAAATGCATATAAAGTGTTGTTGACAATTCCGGTAACCGTTGCATCAGCGGAAAGAAGTTTCTCAAAGTTGAAGTTGTTGAAGACCTATTTACGTTCTACAATGTCACAAGAAAGGCTAAACGGGTTGGCAACAATATCTATTGAAAGTGAAATATTAGATACTATGGATTACAAGGAGTTGATCGAGAGCTTTGCTTCAAAAAACGCTAGGAGAACCACACTGTTTGCTTAGCAAGTAAGTTCGATACTTCGATTATTTTTGCTCTACTATTTTTGTTAATTTGTTTTCTCTATTTCATAACAATTATCGTAGTATTATGAATTTTTAGTTATATGATTGAATGATTGATGAGTTTACGTTATATGAAGATTTGCGAATAGGGCCCAAATTTTTTATCTCGAACAGGGCCAAAATTTTTTTTAGGATTTTCGGAGACGGCCCTGTACTATACGATATAGTATAGTATACTATATTACATTGTGCAGTACGATACGGTCCTATACTATACAACACTACGCTATACTATACTGTATAATGCTATCATATACTACACAATACTACACTATAATATATTATACCATATAGTATACCATAGTTAATGAACACACATTTAGTTTTTTGCCGCTAATTTTGGTTTTAGTGGTACTTTCATTATGCCATAGTTAATGAACACACATTCTTAATGATATTTACCATTTATTCAACTAATTTACGTTTTTAATGACACTTTAAGTATACAACTAAAAACTTCAAGTGTTTCTTCTACATAAGACTGTGGGGTATGGGGCTTGGGTTGGGGCATGGGTTGGCTGAAAACATCCAAGCCACCACCCCGGGTGGGCTTGGGTTGGGGCGTGGCTATGACCCGAACAAGGAAAATGCATCCTCATAATCGTGGTTATGACCCGAAAAACCCGTGGGCATTCCAAGAAAATCCTAGCCCACCACCCAATCGTCCAATGCCTCGTCCATTTTTATTACACTCCTCTATGCCCGATATGGCGGGTTTTGCATCATATCTCAGGAATCGTCTATTTACTAACTTCCCACACACCAACGATTCTATACCTAGCCCGATTCCACAAACGCCCATCAACCTTTCACCAACCTCCATCAACCTTTCCCAAACCGAAACCGTCCCCGAAACTCAACCACCTAACGATGGTCCTTCCGCATCCAAAACCATCAAAAAGAGAAGTCATAAGAAAAAAACCGAGGCGGAGAAAGCACTTGAAACCGCCAAACGAAAACAACAAAGATGGGTCGTTAACGAAGAACTTGCATTGGTGAGGGCTTGGCTTCAACAATCTTAACATCCAACTTTAGGTATTTTTAAATATTTTGTAGCCCTTATTTTAATATTTATGGTTATTTTTTATATAACTTTGTAATATGTTAATTTTTTCTTTATTAAAATAGGAAATTCTCAACATCGAAGCCATTTGTGGGAAGCGATTAGTAAAGCATTCCATGAAGAAATGGAAAGGGAGACTTATCGTGAAAACAATAGCTTATCCTCGAAGTGGAGCGAGATAAGCGGCCAACTTACAAAATTTAGTGCTTTTTTAAATAAAGCAAAGAAAAACCCAAAAAGTGGTGAAACCGAAGTCGACTTTGTGACAAATGTATTGGTTACATTCAAACAAATGTGGGGAGCGATTTCCGTTTCATGCATTGTTGGGAGATTTGTAAGTTCCATCTAAAGTGGGCGAATATCCCAGTGGTAACGAAACTAACACGTCTTCTAAAAGGTCAAGGGCCTCGTCCCAAGCGCAATCTGATGCACGAGATCAAGAGTTGGAGGACTTTTTGGATGATTCGCCAAACTGGCCTGAATACGGAAGAGATGCCGCAAAAAAGGCGTGCTCAAAAATCTAGATCGGGTACGACATCGCCTTCAGTTGGGAGTTCGGACTCGCGTAGGGGAATATACAGCGATCAGTTGGATGACATTGCATGCAAGTTAGATACATTCAACGTATTCCAACAACAAAGGGCCGAAATTCGGAAGAGCAAAGAAGCTAGGGATGCCCTGAAACAAAGACGAGATGATATGAAATTTCTAGCTCAGCCCATTGATCACCTAGAGTGTGAAGAGTTGGAACTAATGTTGGAGACGAGAGAAGAGATAAAGAAAAAATATAAGCGTTAGGAATTTTTTTATGTAATTTTCTTTATTCAAAAAACATTAAAAAATTTAAATTTTTTGTTTTAAAAAATATAAAACAGCCATTTGAGCTGGCCATGCCCCAAACCCCCGCCTCACCATACCGTCTTTAATGTGGGTCAGCCCAGCGAAGCCCCCCAAGCCACATGTCAACCCATGCCCCAAATCCTCACCCCACCATATCCCACGGTCTAATTCCCTCTTGCCCTAGTTGAAACATTTTATAAAAATAATATGATATTTGGTTTAAGCTTTACTTTTTAAAACTATGTACTCACATCGAAAAATTTATTATTTTAGTATACAAAAAAGTTAAAAAAAACTAATTGTAATTCAAATTTTCATCATTCAAGTCAATTTCACTCGTAAAATCATTTTACTTTCCCTCCTTTGATTCTTCCCCAAAATTCATTTCCCTTTCTAACTTCCCGCCCTTCCCTAACCCTAAATTGATTTATCCCTTTCACATATACAATTGATGTAGTACAACCAACAGTTGAATGGCTGAAGAACAGCAGTGGCCTCTGCCTTCCTTTTTCTTGTTGTTTAGTTAGGTTCAATCTTTCTCCAATCGGTTCTCTCTTAGGGGGTGTTTGGCCTAGCTTTTTTATCTAAGCTTATAGCTTTTTTAGCTTATTTTTACAAAATAAGCACTAATGGGTGTTTGGTTTAGCTTTTTAAGCTTGTGCTTATTAGCTTATATAAGCTAATTCCAAGAAGCTTATGGGAACATGGTTTTTTAGCTTATTTGAATAAGCTTATTTGAATAAGATGGTTTTTTACTCATTACACACAACGATATTATACCACTTTCCATAATACAAAATAACTTAACAAACAACTAAAGATTAACTATTAATTATCAACTTGTAGAATATAAGCTAATCCAAACACTTAAAAATAGCTTATCAAATGAAAGAAAATAAGCATAAGCTACTTTAAAATATAAGCATAAGCCAAAAAAATAAAAGCTAGGCCAAACACCCCTTAGTCTCCATCGATTCCAGGTAAACAATCCTTGTTCTACTCTATTTCGCTATTGCTATTCTAAAATCGCAGGTTCATCAGACCATTACCTTTTGTAGGTTTCCTAAGCAGTTTCACATTTCCCACTCGCGGTTGGTTTTGAATCATCTAGCCAAAAGTGATGTTATCTCTTTTTTGTTGTTAGCATTTTAGTTGGTTAAAATAATTAACTTTGTTTCATTTGAATTGTGCATGTGGGTTACTTCATTTTCGAATTAGGGTTTTTTTAATTGGAGATTGTGTTTCATTGATTGGGCAGCCGGCTATCATTCAAGGTTCTACTTCATCATATTCATTCAACTCTTCAGGTTTCTCTTTCTATATTCTCTTTCTATGTTTCCTTGAAATCAACCAACGGTTTGTATTTTTGGTTTCAATCTTCCAGTTGGGACAATGATTTTATTTTGTATTTCAATGAGAAATCTCGTATTTGGCTATAAATATGTGAAAATTATTGATTTATTTGTGTAATATTTCATATTCACTGAACGGATTTGTTAGTATTGTTAGCTACTGAAGCTTATGTGTATAGAAGTTTTTTCGGTTTGTTTGCAAGGGAGGTGAATGTAGTTCTTACCGGTTTGTTATTGTTGATGCAACAAACACTAGACCGAGGATGGTAGCTGAGTTGGTTAGGCAAAAAGGCTTAAGGGTTCAGTTTTGCCTAACGCAGGTCGCGGGGTCCCCCCACGTTTTGCAAAACGTGGAAGGAGGTTCACTAGTATGTAGTTGTTGTTTGCTTTGAGGTTCTTTCTCCGAGACAAGCTCGAATCCAGAAATGAAAGCAAACAGAATGTATGTGGTGAATATGACGAGGAGCAACTTGGAAGCAAGTACTCTTATGAATGACCAGAGATGAAGGAATCTTTCCCCCGGTTTGGAATGTCTTTTTGAAGTGGAAGAGCTGTCTTCTTATAGGGGAAGACATCTCCTTAAATGGTATGTACAAGACTAGTGGAACCTGTTTGCAGTGGAGGGTTTCCTCTTTTGGGGTTGAAGGCTTTGGACCCCTGGGTAATAGCATGTATTGCAGACCTGCTCTGTTTTTTGCGAGCGTGGGTTGGTGGACTGAGCTCGGTTGTGATTGATTACTGTTCCCTTCTCGCTTTTCCCACTTCACAGCTTTTTAACCATTGAACCGTTTAACCTTTTAAGCACTTATATGTTTGGTTACTTTATTTGGTCTTGGGCTACCCCCGTCATCAGCCCCCCAAGTCAGAGGCTTTTGGGTAGTATACTCAAAGACTTCTGACTTTTATGCCTGTGTGTTATTGCTTGAAGGTTTCAATGGTTCGTTGCTTGAGTGGTTGAAAGGTTGGAGGCAGTTAGTATTTTGGATTTGAATTTTAAATTATTGACAGTTGATTTGATTGATGTATGGCAGTAGATAGGGTGGCGGTTTTGCAGGAGACTTTAATTACTTTTATTGCCCCTATAGTAATTCGTTTTATATTTTTCTTTTGCTGCCTTTTCATTTTCCATCAAGTGTTTCCTGCAAATCTTTCCCCTTTTCTCTCAAGGTTAGTGCTTGTTCACCCTTTACTTTACTTTTGTTTCATAATTTTCTTGCAAAAATGGGTGCCCTTAAGGATTTAGCGAGATCCTTTTCCCGGTTAACCCAAGAGGAAGTAGAGTTGTTTTGTAAAGATTATGGTATTTGGGCTGAATTTACACCTACTGCTCCTGCCTGTGATGCTTCGGTTGATAAATGTCCGGCTGGTTTTATCGCCCTTTATTGCCGTCATTTTGAATTTTCAAATCTTCGCTACCCGTTTTCTCTGTTTGTTTTGAATTTGTTAGAGTATTACCGGGTTTCCTTTGGTCAGATTCATCCGAAGGGCATGGCTAGGGTTTTACACTTCGAGGTTTTATGCCGTGCCCTTGGTTATGATCCCTCTTTGTTATTATTCCGTCGCTTTTTTCGTCTCGCCAAAAATGGCGATTGGTTTACTTTTGAAGCGTCTAAAGTTGATTCTGGCCTTATTTCATCGATGGTTACCACACTTGGAGTTTGGAAAGATCGTTTTTTCTGGGTTTCGGACACTATTGTTCCGTTTAAAACTGTGTGGCGTCACCCGGATGCCGTTCTCAATGAACCGGAACCCCTTGAGTCTGATTTAAACGATGCTTTTCTGCAATGTATTCGTAAATGCCCTGCGAGGGTTCGTCCCTTTCCTGAGCATTTGCTGGTTCTATTGGGGGTTAGTAAGTTGTGGGAAAAGCCGACCGGGATCCGGTTCTGATGAGAGATGGCACGGGTATGCATTTTTGTTTTTCTTGTTATTTTGTTTTTGTAATTTTTCGTCTTATGTTTTGTTTGATTGTTCTTTGCAGTTATGTCTGTCTTGGACTTTATTAAAAGTGATGACACTTCGGACGTTGTGTTTGAGGATGTTCCCTCTGTTCGAAATGAAAATGTTGTTGTTAGGACCGTTGAGCAAAGATTTGAGGGTAGTGGGTATGCTAGTGTGTCAATTGTGAAGGGTTTCTTGAAGCCTCTTGCTCCCAAGGCTTCAACTCGACGATCTAATCGTCGTTTGAAAGCTGCTCCTCAATCTACCTCTACTGAACCGGTGGATTTGAGTGATGATATTGAAGTTTCGGAAGATCAGGTTGAAGCCGGTGTTGAGAAGGACAAGGAGTTGGTTGTTCGTGGTAAAAAGGTTCAAAGCAAAAAGGTTGTCCCTACCCCTGTTCAGGAGTCTTCAAGCAGGGACGTTGAAGGGTTGAATCCTGAAGGTACTTATGTGCCTGCTTGGTTAGTAAAAAATGATGACACCTTCAAAGATGCTGCTGTTTGTGAGGATGCTCTTAAGCATCTTGCTCCTCCTTCTGTGCACAAGACCATTGCTGAGATGGATGATGACTTAATGTTGTCTCGCATGGTTTTAAGCACCTGCAACCTTGCGGCTATGCTTCCTCAAGGGATTACTCGTTTTCGTCAAAGGATGCAAGAATATGAGGACTTTTCCAAGAAAAAAGATAAGATGAAATCCTCCCTAGCATCGATGAAGAAAGAAATAGCTGGTTTTGTGGAGAAGGAAGCAGCGTGGCGGAAGGAGGTTAGTGATTTGAAGAGAATGCATGATATTGAGATGGGTGATTTGAGGAAAAGTTTTGAAGCTAACTTGCTGAAGTTAAAAGCTGACCGGGAGGCCTTGGCTGTTCAGCAACAGGCCTTTCGTGAGGAAAAAGAAGGGTTGAAAGCTTCGGTTGGCCATGTTACTGCTGACAATCAGTGGTTGATTGAGCATGGTTTCCAGCAGGTTGTCACTTACCTTTTACATTCCAAGGAGTTAAACTCTGCCCTTGGTGACGTTTATACTAAGCTTCTGAACCTGGGGAAACATCAAGGCCTTACTGCTGGTTACAAGTTTCATGAGTCTGGACAACCCTTGGAGAAATCACCTATGTTTCGCCCCGAGGCTTCTGATATTTTCAAAGGCTCTGTTGAGCAGATGGAGAGGCTAACCTACCCTTACATTCATGAGGTTTCTTCTTGCTTTGGTAAGCCTTTATCTGTTTTACAGGGTTTGAAACCTGAGGGGCTGAATGAGAAGGTGTGTGTTGAGGTTTTGGGTTCCCTTTCAAGGAAGAGGTCTTACTCTGGGGATAGCGATGATACCCTCTCAAGTCTGCCTGATGCTTCAAAAGATGCTGGTTTAGAGACCTCCGCGGTTGGTGGTGATGAGGGTGGTAAGGCCAAGAAGACTAAGAAAGCCAAGAAGTCCAAAGCTGAAGGTTCCAAGCCTTCTGCTACCTGATGTTTATTCGTAGCTTTCTTAGCAAACACTTTATGTCTGTAATATCTTAAACAATATTAGGTTTCTAGGAACCCTTAAGGTTCCTGTTGGTGGTTTGTTAGGCCTGTATGGCCGTTTGGACACTAGTTTCTCTTGCAAGTTACTAGAGCTTACTTTAACTTTTTCTGAAGGTCTTTTATGGCCTTCCTAATTATGATATGATGGTTGCTATGTTGTTTGTGTTATGTTTGTTTACTTTTTTTGCTTGGTTTGTTTTGTGGGTTTTCAACCCTTCAAGCCTTTTGTGTAGCTGTTTTTGGGTTAAAGCCTTTAACCTTTCGAGCTTGTTTTCTGTTGGCTTGAAACCTTGATAGCTTTTGGTTTGGTTTACATGTTTTATTGATGGGTCTGCTCATTTTTCCCTTGTCAACTATTTTTATTTTCTGGTCTTGCCTTTGTTGAGTTTACTTTGTCTCTATGTCTTTTACACTTTACCTTAGTGTTTATTAACAACAAGACGTAGTATCTATCCTTTTCATTATTTCTTTGTAATTTATTTGATTTCGTAAGTCTATTTGTTGATTATGTTTCTAAGACTTAAGGAACGATTGGTGTAGGCTGTTCAAACCTGTCTATGAGACATTATTGTTTTTTCTTAATAAATCTCATGGAGTTGTATTGATTTAGGAAGTCACCCCTTATATAGGCTCATTCAACCCTTGAACCTATTGAGCGATATGGCCTGGGAGCTCATCCCCTTACATGGCCCTTGCCATGGAGTTTTTTGCTAGGTTCTCAACCTGATATTAGGATAGAAAGACAAGTTTGATAAATCAACTTCATTCATTCAAGCAGTATCTGCTTTTACAAAAGGTTTTCGTTTTGATACAAACCAAACTTTTTAAACATAGAACTTTCTCAGGGTTTTTCCGCTCCAATGCCTTGGAAGCCTTTTGCCTTCTGGGTCTGCTAGCTTGTAGGATCCGCCCTTGTGTGCTTCTAGGATGGTATATGGACCTTCCCATTTTGGGCCCAACTTCCCTTGATTTTCCTTTTTGCTAGCTTCGTTGTTTCTGAGGACTAGATCCCCTGGCTTGAATCGTTCATTCTTAACCTTCTTGTTGTAGTAGGCTTCCATCTTTTGTTTATACTTGGCTTCTTGTATTGCCGCTTGATCTCAGGCTTCCTCTAGGAGTTGTAAATTCAACATGGTCTCTTGTTGATTTACTTCGGGATCCATGTTGACAATTCATTGGGTTACAACTCCTATTTCAGCGGGGATTACGGCCTCGGATCCAAATACCAAGCTGTAAGGTGTTTTCTTGTGACTTGCTTTTTCGGTTGTTCTAATTGCCCATAAAACGCTAGGCAATTCTTCGAGCCAATTGCTTTCATACCTTCCCAATCTTGTTTTGATGCCTTCCACGATGCTTCTGTTGGTCCTTTCGACCTGGCCGTTTGACTGTGGGTAAGCCACTGAGCTAAAAATCTGGTTGATCCTGTATTCCTTGCACCAAAGGCTGAAAGGTTTCTCGGCAAATTGCTTTCCATTATCGGTGACAATTACGCCCGGCAAACCATAGCGGCAGATGATATTTTCCCAAACGAAGTCTATGACTTGTTTTCCTGTGATCTTGGCAAGGGGTTTAACCTCCGGCCACTTGCTGAAGTAGTCAATTGCTACTAATAAGAACTTCACTCCCCCTTTGCTTGGAGGGAATGGCCCAACGATGTCCATTCCCCATTTATGGAATGGCCATGCCGGGGTTATTGGGACCAGGTCATGTTTGGGGCTTCTTGGGATTGGGGCATGAATTTGACAGGCATCACATTTCTTCAACTGTTCCACGGTGTCACGATGCATCGACGGCCAGAAGTATCCAAGGTTCATGAGCTTTGCAACCACCGACCTAGCTCCAAAATGAGCTCCACATATTCCTTCATGCACTTCCTTAATCAAATACTTGCTTTGTTCAGGACCCACACATCTTAGCAAGGGTGCAAGGTAACCTTTTTTATAAAGGGTTTCTCCTTGCAACACATATTGCCTTGCTTTGATTTTAACCCTTTCGGCTTCTATTTGATCATTGGGTAGTTCATTATTTTGGAGGAATTTTTTGATGGGAGTCATCCAATTTGGATCCTCCTCGGTGACTACATCTTGTACTTCCAGTTCATCAATCGACCGGGCCTTTAACACTTTAACCAACACCTTTTTCGTGAGGTGGGCAAATGTGAGGGATGCCAATTTGCTCAAGGCATCGGCCTTTTTGTTTTGGGACCTTGGAATTTGTTTAATGCTGCATGTCTGGAAGGTGTTCATTAACTCCTTGGATTTTTCTTTGTACCTTCTCATGTTGGGCTCTTTGGCGACATAGCTGTCGTTAATTTGGCTTGATACTAGTAATGAGTCTGTGAACACTTCAAGCTTCTGGACTTTCATTTCTTTGGCCAGTCGTAGACCAGCGATCAATGCCTCGTATTCAGACTCGTTATTGGTGGTCTGAAAATTAAAACGGAGAGCATATGTGAATTCTAGCCCCTCAGGGTTGATTAGGACTAAACCAGCTCCTGACCCTTCAACGCTTGAAGCCCCATCAGTGAATAATTTCCAGGCTTCAGGGTTGGAGGGTTCAGCGGTGGTGGTGTTTACTTCTTCAATTGTTTGGTTTGGGACTTCAACCAGGAAGTCGGCCAGGACCTGAGCTTTAATGGCTTTTCGTGGGACATAGGTGATATTATGTTCACCTAGTTCCACTGCCTATTTTGCTAGCCTCCCCGAATCCTCAGGTTTTTCAAGCGCATTCTTGACAGGTTGGTCAGTGACCACTTGTATAGGGTGTGCTTGGAAGTATCTCCTAAGCCTTCTGGCTGTTTGAACCAGGGCTAGAGCAAGTTTTTCGAGGGGAGGGTATTTGGTTTCAGCTAGTTTTAGAGTTTTGCTGAAAAAATAAACGGGTACCTGAGCCTTGTCTCTTTCAATGGTGAGAACTGCACTGATGGCTTCGTCGGCAATTGAAAGGTACACCGATATGACCTCCCCGGTTTTTGGTGCTGCAATATCTGGTAGGGAAGCTAAGTGCTGCTTCATTTGATTGAAAGCTTCTTCAGCTTCATCGGTCCATCTGAAATCTTTTTTATCTGAGCAGTTCTTGAGCGTTTTGTAGAAGGGTAGAGACCTTTCGGCCAGTTTTGAGGTAAAACGCTTCAAGGCTGCAAGCTTCCCGTTTAAGCTTTCAACCTCCTTCTTGGTCCTTGGTGGTTTAGCTTCAAGGACAGCTTTCACTTTGTTAGGGTTGGCCTTGATACTTTGCTTTCCGACGATGTGACCCAAGAATTTTCCTTCATCGAATCCAAACGAGCATTTTTCCGGGTTGAGCTTCATGTTAATCTTTCTAAGGTTCTTGAAAGTTTCTTGGATATCATCAAGCATTTGATGTTCGGTCTTGCTCTTAATTACCAAGTCATCGACATATGCCTCCATGTTTCTACCGATTTGGTCTTCAAAGGCCTTGTCGACGAGTCGTTGATAGGTGGCACCTGCATTTTTGAGGCCAAAAGGTATCTTTTGATAACAAAAGATACCTTTGTCCGTGTGGAAAGCTGTCTTTTCTTCATCCTCCTTCTTCATGAGGATTTGGTGATAACCTTTGTATGCATCAAGAAAGCATTTAAACGAATATCCCGTGAGGGAATCGACTTTGAGATCAATTTCCGGCAGCGGGTAACAATCTTTGGGACACGCCTTGTTAAGATCTTTAAAATCTATACACATTCTCCAAGAGTTGTCGGGTTTTTTGACCATAACAGGGTTTGCAATCCATGATTGGTACTTGACTTCCCGGAGAATTCCTGCTGATACAAGCTTTTCAACCTCTTGGCAAGCTGCCAGGCTTCTCTCGGGTGCCAGGCTTCTTTTCTTTTGGACCACCGGTTTGACATCCGGTGGTATTCTTAACTCGTGTTCAGCAATGTTTCGGGGGATCCCAGTCATATCTTCAGGACACCAAGCGAACACATCACTGTGATGTTTCAGTAGCTTTTCAAGGTACGAAAGAGTCTCCTGGGAAAGGTTGGGGTTGACCCTTATTCGTTGCTCAGGGTATTTAGGGTTTATGACTAACCCTTGTTTATCCTTTTCACCGTTTAAACTTTCGCCCTCGATCATGTAAGCTTCCTGAGAGGGTTGAAGGGTTGCTATCCCTCTTTCAGTAGGGAATTTGACTGTGCCATGGCCGACGGACACTGCCATGTAAAATGCACATTGTCCGGGCCTCCCTATGATTACGTCATAGTTTGAAGGGATGTTGATAACCACAAAGGTTAGTGATCGGGTTCTTTCTTTCGATCCCTCGCTGAAACGAACATCAAGGGTTATCTGCCCCAAAGGCTTCAGGGTTATATCGGCGATACCTTTTATGGTGGTTCCGGAAGGTTGAAGCCTTGAACGTTCCTCGTCGCTTAAACGGTTGAAGAATTTCTCGAACATGATTTCAGTGGCTGCTCCCGTGTCTATGTATGCTTTACATGTTTGTAGTGTACCCACGGTGGCTTCAACCACAAGGGGACTGGGAAGTGGGTCCTTCCTCGTTGGGGGAAAGCAGACACACTGGAGCTCCCAGGCTTCCAACCGCTGCTTCTTGTGAGGAACCTTTTCATCAGAATACACCATGTTTACTTCCTTTCCTTTGCCTTCAGCCATCTTGTCTCGAACCCCTTTTACCAAATGGGCGAGCTCTCCTGACTTAACAGCCTCTTCAATTCTCTTTTTTAGTTGGAAGCAATCGTTGGTGTGATGTCCCTTTTCTTCATGGAACTCACAGAATTGCTTGGAGTTCTCATTTTTTCTGCTTTTGGGGAGAGGCCTGGGAGGTCTAAAGTTTTGTTTGACTTCTTCCGTTGCCAGGATTTCTTGAGGGGTTTTGGTGAGGGGAGTGAAACTCATGCCTTTATCTCTGCTTGAAGGGTTTCGACCTTCAACCCTTCGAGGGTCTGAACCCTTTGGGCGCCTGTCGCAAGAGTTGAAGTTTCCTCTCTTTCTGGCTGGGCTGTTGCTTCGCCAGCCAGACCCTCTTTTCCTTTGTTCCTTGATATCTACAGCCTCCTCTCCCCGAATGTGAGCTTCGGCCCTTTCAAGGGCTTCCTCCAAGGTTTTGGGCAGAGATTTGTTGAAATCTCGTGTGAGATATTTAGAGGTTATGGCGTTCATAAAGCCGGCCACTCTCATTTTCTCGTCAGCCCCTACATAGGTTAGTCCTTCTTTCTTGTATCGTTCGATGAATGCTCGAAGACTTTCATCGTCGCGTTGTTTTATTTGGAAGATTACTGTTGCGTCCTTGACGTATCGCCTTTGTTGGGAGAAGTTTGCCAGAAAACCCCTGCTGAGATCATCAAAGCTTCGAATGCTTTGAGCAGGTAGGTCGTTGAACCAGATCCTGGCGGATCCAACAAGAGTCTGCATGAACATTATGCAACATTCAGCATTTGACCATTTTTCTATTCGAGCAGCACCAGTGAAGATCTGGAGGAGATCCTCGGGATCTTCAGTCCCATCATACGTTCTGATGTGGGTTGGCATCTTGATTTTTGATTGAAAATCATAATCGGCTATCTGCCTTGAGAAGCATGAAAGGTTGCTTGGCTTATAGGGTTTAGCCAGGTCTTCTTCAGGTCTTGTATCCACATTGTGACTATTGCCATGATTCCCCTGAGTGGCTAACACTTGATTAATGAAGTGTTGCCATGGGAAGTTGGCCATCATCTGGGACATCATGTTGGGTATGAGGTTGAAACCCTGAAGGCTTCCTGGACCAACCGAGCAGTTTACCCCGAGAAGGGTGCTAGTAACAGCACTTCGTGCTAAAGGGAGCACGGCCAGAGCTTGCTCCCATGTGGTTGTTAAAGAAGCTGGATAGCTTGTCACCGGGGACTGTAGGAGCTGGTCAAGCGTTAGCTCATGTCCCAGAGGAGTGCCACTAGTAATTGGTTGGGAAGAGAGAATGGGATGAACCGTTGGATTTGTCATAGTGGATAGATAAGGATGAGGGTTTGAAGGGTTGCTAGGACCAGCCTCACTTCTTGTGGCAAAAGGAGGTTGGGGTGGTCCGGGAGACAGCGTTGGCTCATGTTCGTCATAATCTAAACGAATCCTTACCCCCTTTTCCCTTTCTTTACTCACATGCTGGTTAAGAAGTGACCTTAACTCGAGGAAGTTATTAGCGACCCCCTCGGGGGTAAGTTCAACACGCGCTGGGGTGTCTGACACACCAACGTTGGGAGACGGAGTCCCGGATCTGGATGGGGTTGGTGTGTTGAAGGTAAGGAACTCGGGTGTACTCCCCGGAGTCGAAAACGGTGTTGTTATAGCCGTATGAGCTTGACCACCACCCGGGGTAGAAGTGTTAGGGATCTGGTTCACTTCTCCCGGGGATCCACTTTCTGACATGGTGATTTCGAGTGAAGAGAGCTACACTACTAGGTCTTTTTGAGAAGAAATAGTGGCGTAGCCCCACGGTGGGCGCCAACTTGTTGATGCAACAAACACTAGACCGAGGATGGTAGCTGAGTTGGTTAGGCAAAAAGGCTGAAGGGTTCAGTTTTGCCTAACGCAGGTCGCGGGGTCCCCCCACGTTTTGCAAAACGTGGAAGGAGGTTCACTAGTATGTAGTTTTTGTTTGCTTTGAGGTTCTTTCTCCGAGACAAGCTCGAATCCAGAAATGAAAGCAAACAAAATGTATGTGGTGAATATGACGAGGAGCAACTTGGAAGCAAGTACTCTTATGAATGACCAGAGATGAAGGAATCTTTCCCCCGGTTTGGAATGTCTTTTTGAAGTGGAAGAGCTATCTTCTTATAGGGGAAGACATCTCCTTAAATGGTATGTACAAGACTAGTGGAACCTGTTTGCAGTGGAGGGTTTCCCCTTTTTGGGTTGAAGGCTTTGGACCCCTGGGTAATAGCATGTATTGCAGACCTGCTCTGTTTTTTGCGAGCGTGGGTTGGTGGACTGAGCTCGGATGTGATTGATTACTGTTCCCTTCTCGCTTTTCCCACTTCACAGCTTTTTAACCATTGAACCGTTTAACCTTTTAAGCACTTATATGTTTGGTTACTTTATTTGGTCTTGGGCTACCCCCGTCATCAGTTATTAAATTTAATAAGAGAAAAATGTAGATGGTAATGAGTAGAATTCAAGATTTTTTTAGCAGATTTTGTTTGTTGTTGACCTTTTGGCTGTGTCAAAGTTAAGGGTTTCATATAGATTAGTGTTTTGATTAAAAAAAAGAAATGTGGATTGTTGTGCAATAAAACAATTTTTTTAAAGATCATGAACCAAACAACCAGTGTACAAATCTGTTTTGTTAGGCCAAAACTGGTTCAGGTGGAAACAGGTTCGAGTTTCGTCAACAAAAGGATCGCTTGGAGCCGGGTTCTGACCAACCTGGGTCGGATTGGAACTGGTTTTTCTAAGCGGAAGGATCGGTTTTGACCTGTTTGAAACCGAGTATTAATTGGTTTGGGTTGGGGTTGGGGCTGACCAGGTTCAAACCGAGCGTCAAAGTTTAGGGATACATCCCGAATTCAACTCCGTGTGTTGGTTTTGTTTCAAACTAGTTCTAAAATCAGGGTCTCAGCTATCATAACATAAACTTATAAGCACATTCAAGATATTATTAACTAATATTATGGGCTCTTAGCGTATCACGGCCAGCCAAGTGGCAGAAACAATACTCAATCTTGATAGCCAAACGGCCCAAACTGACACGACTTATCGGTTTGGGTTTTATGAGACTCAAGAACGAAATTATATGAAACACTTTTGACATTTTGGTTACTGGACCGGACGCATTTGACTGTCTTCTCGTTATGGTGAACAAAATGACCAACTACTAGTGAAGCAGCCACAATCTTATTTTAAGGAGGTATTCATCAAAAATTTAATCTTCTAATGCTTTGTAGTATAAGTAACTAAGGGTGTTCAGTCTGGAATTCAACCAGTTATCATAGCAATCACTTTGAAGGGGTATGGTCCCAGATCTCGCGTCAGCATGACCGCGAGTGACCATTACCCTTATCAAAACCCCCACTAGCTAAACAACTTACCTGTGTCCGTACGAGTACGCATGAACACAGCGGTCGGATCCAATCTGCCCAATGATGGGAGAGGACTTACCTAGAATATGAGAACGGTATAACAATGCGGCATGGCGTCGCACCTGGTGTATGAGAACGGAAGTATTCATAGCGATGCGGCCTAGCACCGCATCCAGTGAACACTTCTATCAATACAAAGGAGCTGGATAACAGCAACAGTCACCACTAGTGGCGATGCGGCCTGGCACCGCATCCCACAGTCTTTGCCATAGTGAGAACGCGGAAGCGGCAACGGTTACCGAAGGCAGTGATGCGGCGCAGCACCGCATCCTGCCCACAAGGCAAGTGGGACTGACATCGCAGAGCAAGTGGCACCAATAACAGTCGCCTGTCAGACCACACGTAAGCAACAGACTGACACTGCAGTATGACGTGGCTTTACCTCCACAACCGACAAGTCTGACACACCTGATAAGGGCTGCACGTCGTCAGTCTGTCCCTTCAACTCCTCCTTCACTCCTCGGCTATAAATAGCAACCCCAAACCTGGTTTGAGGTATCTCTTCACAACTCTCTCACTACTACTACTATCATACTTTTCTTCCCAAGCAAACTACTGATTCTCACGCCGGAGAGTGGTAACAAGGAGCACCCCCACCCCATCCTCCTTGTTACGAGTCACGGCTTGTTTCCTTGTGCAGGAGATCAACCGGCGGACGATCCAGCCAACGATCCTCGAGAGGAAGGGATTAACCCTTCTTGACGAGACCAGTGTGTTAACCCTGCCAGGTTAACCATTGTTTCATCATTGGCGCCCACCGCTACTCTTAGCACTTTCTTAATCCATCCCTCTCCCTCTCAAAAGATCATGTCTGATCGTCTAAACAACACTACTGGGGATAACCTAAACCCCACCAACACAGGGCCTGCGGGGACCACTCCTCCAGTCCCAAATCCCGGCCACATTGGCACATCAACGCAAGGGGGCGCATCCCTTACGTTTGGACATGACCTATCACAGTACGCACCTGTGATTCCTCCAGACATGAGTCTTCATGCCTGGTACGACCAGCAAACAGCTTTGCTGGCCGCAGCATACAACAGAGCCTGCGCAGATGCGCAGGTAACGACCGGCCCCACCCCGGCACCACATACCCCTGCGGGTCGAATTCTACAATACGACGGCAGGGCTCCTTCACGCCCAGCCACCTGAAGCAGGCGTGAAGACCGCGGATCCTCTTACTGCGAGGTCCGCACAATTGATGAGGATGATTCCTCATATGTTTCTCGGGCCAGAGGCCCAATATAAAGCCGCATGGGCCCTCAAGGAGATAACAGGCGGCAATCCACAGCCCACCACGGCTCCGGCATTCAAAGCAGGTTGGGACTGCAGTCCCACCACGAAGGATATGGCCGTACCGACCCGGACGACCATACATATTGCAGGGAATCTCTTGCTACCAGCAGCAGACCAGGAGGACGCCACTACGTTCCTCCCACTCACCCCCGTAACACATACCTCCGCGCCGCAAAGCGCCCCGAGAGCCAACCCTACCAGCCAAAATCTGCGGCCGAAAACTCCAAGTTCGTCCCAAGAATCGCTCACGCCGGTGTCAACACCACAAAATTCCCATTGAATATTGGGAAATACAATGGTTCGTCCGATCCGGACGACCACATAAACATCTTCACCGGCGCGGGGTGCCACGGCAACTGGGACGAACCTACCTGGTGTCATTTTTTCCCTCAGACCCTCACGGGTCTGGCAAGGGCTTGGTTCGATTCTTTACCAGTGGGATCACTGGAATCATTTGAGGACTTGGAAGCCAAGTTCCTCGTGCATTTTAGCCAGCAGCGACGCCATGAACGCGATTCCATGGACGTCATGAACATATGGCGCAGGGACGACGAATCACTTGAAGCGTTCGTCGTACGATACAACAAAGAATGTCTGGAGATAGGTGACGTGGCAGATCAAATGGTATGACTATCTCCAGCAAGGACGGCTTGCCAAAGAAATGGGAAGATGTCATGGCTGCGGTCAAGACATATGCCCAGACCCAGCGGTCGCTCAAACCGCATGTTGGTAAGGCACCGCCCCGGGTGGAAGGCCAGTCTTCCCACCAAGAACCCAGGCGCAATAATAAGCGCAACCGGGACACTTGGAATCGCGGCAACGAAACCAAGCCATATGTCCTGCACAACAGCCAGCCCGACGCAAAGGCGACCATCAACGCCCAGTGTGAGAACCGGGCATCGAAAAAACAGTCTCGGGATCGCAACTGCACCGAGATCACCAAGTCGCCAAGCGAAGTCCTTCTTACGTACGCACAATACCTGCGACCGGCTCAACCAATGAAGTCCAAGAAAAATCAGGATCTCACTTTCTACTATGAGTACCACAAGAACCAGGGCCATACAACAAACAACTGCATCAGTCTCCGACTGGAGTTTGAGCGAGCCCTAAAGGAGGGGAAGCTGCAACATCTGTTGCCAGGTGGGCAAAAAGCCACCAAACGCATCACCCCCCACGGCGAGCGCACCTCCTCCGGGAAGAGGACCATGTATGTGGCCTCGACCCATATGATCAATGGAGGTAAAGGAAGGCCGCGCAAGGCGGCGAGAATACCGGACAATGACTGGAAAGACGAGCAAGTCGTCTTTCCAAAAGTCTGAAGCGGCCCGCGCGACAAGCGCGCCGTCGTTATTACAGGCCACCTAGCTCATTACTGCACCGAGCGATTATTCATCGACCCAGGCAGTACTTCTGACATCATATATGAGCAATGCTTCAACCAGTTCGATCAAGAAGACAAAGATCGATTGCAAGTGGTGGACTACCCTTTGGCCGGGTTCGCAGGGGAAACTGTTTTCCCCCTGGGCCAAATTACTTTTCCTGTGCGCCTCACCAACGGAAGGCACACAAGAACGGAGGAGGTGAACTTCATGGTTTTGCCTCACACCTCCAAATATGACGTGCTTCTCGGGAGAGAATCCCAAGGCGACTTCAACATGATCACATCGGTACCCCACTCTGCAGTCGGTTTCCCAACCAAAACAGGGGTCGCGATAATCTATGCACACAGAGAAGTCATGTCGTCGGACGAGCTGCGTTCGACCAAGATAGAAAGGCCTACCCCCAGCAACCAACCAGAAAATTGGGTTCTCAACGCGAGATACCCAGAGCAAAAGATGACGTTGGGCCACGCCTTGTCCCCCAACATCAAAGCGCACCTGAAGCAACTTCTCTTCAGGAACCAAGATATTTTTGCGTGGACACCCGCAGACATGACTGGGGTCCCACGCGAAGTTGCGCAACCTTTCTTGAATACCTTACCAGGTATCAAACCCGTGATCCAAGGCCAACGCCACCTTGGATCCGCAAAAAACCAGGCGATGCAGGAGCAAGTCGAAGAGCTGCTCTCCGCAGGCATCCTGCGAGAAGTCAAGTACCAGACTTCGTTGTCGAACCCAGTCATGGTAGAAAAACCATCCGGGGGCTGGCGCATGTGTGTCGATTATAAAGACCTCAACAAAGCTTGCCCCAAGGATTGTTATGCACTTCCAGAGATCGACGAAAAGGTCGATAACCTCGCACCATTTCGATGGAAGTGCTTCCTCGATTGTTACAAAGGCTACCAACAGGTACAGATGGCAATCGAGGATGAAGACAAAACGACATTCCGCACACCTACCGGAAATTACTGCTATACAAAAATGCCGTTCGGGTTACGCAACGCGGGCGCAACCTATCAAAAACTGATGAACGACACTTTCCGCGGGCAAATCAGCAAAAGTGTCGAAATCTATATGGACGACCTGGATGTCATGAGCATGGGGGAAAATACCATGCTCACAGATATCGAAAGAACATTCCAAACTCTGCGAAGTGTCAATATGAAGCTCAACCCTGGGAAATGCTCGTTTGGAATGGAAGAAGGCAAATTCCTTGGATTCATCGTAACCAAAGATGGATTCAAGGTAAACCCGGAAAAAGTTCAGGCGATCGAGCGCATGCGATTGACTTCAACGATGAAAGAAACGCAACGACTAGCCGGCAGGTTAGCCGCACTAAACAGATTCTTAGCCAACCATGCAGCTAAGTCTTATCCCTTCATCAAGACACTGCGGAACTGCCTAAAGAAAGAACAATTCTAATGGACCGTAGAGGCTGAAAACGCTTTCCGGGAGATGAAAGAGTGTTTGATACAACTCCCAACTTTAACCGCACCACGCAAAAGTGAACCACTTGTATTATACCTATCCGCCGCGGACAACGCGGTAGGTGCGGTACTAATAGTGGAGCGAGAGGGTGTTCAAACGCCCATCTACTACATCAGCAAGATGCTCAACGACCCAGAGACAAGATATTCAATAATGGAAAAGTTGGTACTAGCACTAGTACACGCGTCAAGACGGTTGCGACGCTACTTCGCAAACCATGTCATCACGGTGTTAACCAACTACAGGATCGGCCCGATCCTATCCAAACCTGACATCTCTGGGAGATTAGCAAAATGGGCAATCGATCCGGGCGCGCGCACACTGAACTATAAACCGCGCCCCACGATTAAAGGCCAAGTTCTGGCAGATTTCGTTGCCGAAGTACCGGTAAATCGCATCCAAGAATGTGAAGAAGAACAAAACCCTGCACCACCACCATCTTCTTCAGAAACCTGGGCATTTTTTACCGATGGTGCGTCCAACGAGGAAGGTGCAGGCGCAGGTCTACGACTCGTCAAGCCCGATGGTCAGGAGCTTACCTATGCAATCCGCCTCGATTTCAAAAGCACAAACAACGAGGCAGAGTATGAGGCTCTATTGGCAGGGCTACGTCTGGCAGTCAAGCTCGGCGTACAACACCTGGAAGCACACGTCGACTCCTTGTTAGTTGCAGGGCAGGTGCGCGGTGACTATGCCACAAAAGGGGATATCATGATCCTCTACCTCGAGCAAGCCTTGCAACTAAAATCAAAGTTCACTTCCTTCAATATCCGTTATATCAACAGAAGTGAAAACAAATCCACGGATGCACTGTCAAAACTCGCATTCACCAGCTTCCAGCACCTGGTAAAGGAGATACGCATTGAGATTCTGCAGAATCCCTCAGTACCCCTGTGCCAAGTCAATGTCATCCAGTACGGTACAACATCATGGATGACACCAATCATTGCATACTTGCAATCAGGTGTTACTCCCGAAAACAAGTCAGAGGCACGTAAGTTGCAATACAAAGCGTGCCATTATCAAATGGGAGACGGTATCTTGTACCGTAAATCATACCTAGGCCCACTCCTACGCTGCGTTGACCCCCAAGATGCCACATTCCTTATCAGAGAGATCCACGAGGGAATGTGTGGCATACACGCAGGGCCACGCATGGTAGTGGCTAAAATTATGAATGATGGGTATTACTGGCCTGGCATGCACCTGGATGCAGTCAAAGAATTGCGCAAATGTATTAATTGTCAGCGACATGCTCCCAAGACTTTGCGCCCCAAGAACAACTTGATCCCGGTCACCACCGCATGGCCCTTTCAGAAATGGGCAATTGACGTGGTCGGACCTTTCCCGACGCACCGGGTGCGATCAAATTTATCATAGTAGCTGTTTATTACTTCACAAAATAGGTAGAGGCAAAACCACTCGCCTCAACCACTACTATGATAACAAGGAAATTCATTTGGGAACACATCATCTGCCTTTTTGGTCTACCAATGTGCATCGTTACCGATAACGGAACCAACTTTGCTGCTAACGAATTCCAAAAATGGCTAGAAGAACTACATATTGAACACATCTTCTCCTCAGTGGCACACCCGCAAGGAAATGGCCAAGTTGAGAGTATCAATAAAAGTCTGGTCGAAGGCATCAAAGCAAGGTTGGGAACAGCCAGGCGTGGCTGGGTCGATGAACTCCCAAGCATCTTATGGGCTCACAGAACAAGCCTAAAAACGAGCAATGGGGAGACACCCTTCAGCCTGGTCTATGGCTCAGAAGCGGTAATCCCCGCGGAAGTAGGTCTTCCTTCACCTCGAATGTTGGCCATCAACAAAATAGCCAACAATGAAGCACGCAGGCTTGACTTGGACCTCCTGGAAGAAAGGCGCGAAAACGCTGCCATCAACGAGGCCAAGTACAAAACCAAGCTTGAAAAATACTACAATTCACGCGTGCGGGTTTATACCTTCAACCCGGGAGACTACGTCCTTCGCGATAACGAAACATCTAACGCTGAACGCCTAGGAAAACTTGCCCCCAAGTGGGAAGGACCCTACCTCATCAAAGAGGTCTTGGGCAAAGGCGCGTATAAACTACAAAAACGTTAGAGGGCAAAACTATCGCACGCACATGGAATGCGCAACTGCTTCGACGCTGTTACATGTAAGCCATGTTTTTACATTCTCCATGTAACCTATCGGGCCGCAGGCCATTTGCAAATAAATAAATGAACGATTCACTACAATATTAGTATTTATTACCACTATTACAAATGCGTGTTCCACTTTGCGGTATCTGCAAAAACAGATTGGCGAAATCTTCATTCGTGATACCCACACAAAGTGGTGACCAAACACAAATATTGTAATAGACCAGCAACGGCAAAACATTAAGTGTCTATCCGGACGGATACACACATACGGTTTTTACAAAACCTTCACAATTCCTAAACCCTAACGGGACGAACACAGGAATTGACTAATACTCATACAACAAAGGTATAGAGTATACTCAACCGCGTTTACAACGGGTAGAGTTCTACATACACACGTTCAACCATGCAAGAAGTAAAAACACTTGTACAAAATGAGCAAAAACAATTGAACTTTATTTTCAAAAAATTCTTACACCCATGTGGTGTACAACGGATTTACATAAAGTTCTAACATCTACAAAGAGGAAAACAAAAAGGGCACGCAGGCCAACCTAGTCCTACTTTGTACCACTGGTACCCGCGCCACCTTTGCCGTCACCAGCAGCCTGTTCCTCTTCCGATTCGTCAGCACCAGCATACAACATCCACAAACGGTCTACATAGTCTTCCGCATCCAAGCATTCGTCAAGCTTCTCAAGGGCGGAAATAGACATATCATAGAATGATGCAGAAGCCGCTTCAAGAAGCGCTTCGGTATTCACACCATGGAACCCAGACCGTTCATCGGTGTATCCGCCTTGACCCAGGATGTTCATATGACTGATGCAGCGGTTGTAACCAGCTTTAAAACCAGCATCCCAGGCACGCTGCTTAATAACATCTATACCAGTTGCAGTCTCAGGCGCATCCAGGATAACTTTCACAATCTGCAGCGCACAGGCAATAAGGTTATCACATGCAAACCCAAACAACAACAAACGGTACCAGATACTTACATGCCCAATACCGTGACACCGCATCCACTCACGGTCAGTCTCAAGCTGATTGAACGAAGAGATAAGGCTATCTCTAGCCTTAGCAGCCTCATTAGCCCGCTTTTCAGCTTCAGTCGCGCGGGCAGTAGCCTCCTCAAGCATGGCCTCGCGATTCTTCACTTCAGCCTTTCAAAAACATGGAACGCAGGCATACAAAGATAAGCATTTATGAAACAATACAAGTTCGAAAAGCGAAGACAACTCATACCTGGAGGCTCCCAACGGTTTTGTTCAAACGGGTGCGATCAGCATTCGCTTCTTCAAGAGCCTTAGAAACGCGACCCTCCCTCTCCTTGGCCTCTTCAAGAGCCTTTGTAGCACGACCCCCCATCTCCTTGGCTTCTTCAAGAGCCTTTGCTAACCGGGCTTCTGCCTCCCAGGCCTTACCAGCAACCACTTCAGCCGCAACTTTCTCCTTGCCCAAAGCAGCATTCGCTGCCTTGACATTAATCAACTCCTGACGCACACGAAACAACGTTTCATTCTGTTTGGCCCAAGATACTTTCCAGCTCTTGCGCTCATCAGAAAGTTTTTCGTTCCAACTCTTGCGTTCATCAGAAAGTAACTTGGCAAGAGTACGAACCTGTTTAAGCTCAGCGGTTGCAGCCCACTCCTCGGTCTACTTATGCTTCTCAAAGGCAGCCTTATCCTTTTCAAGCTGCTCCACACCCTCGCGAGCAACTTTCACCAACTCTTCCGCCTCGGCCCGCAAGCGTGCAGCTTCCTCCTCCCTGCGGCCCAACACCTTGTAGTCTTCCATAATGGCATTCGCCACTATGGAACTCCCCACAAGCATGGTAGAGAGTTGGTTGATACGAAGTTCACGGGACGCGGCACAGGCACGATCAACTTCAAACGGAGTGCCCAGGCCACCCAGAATCTCCTTGCAAGCAAAAGGATCATTTGAAATGTCATCCCCCTACATAACGCTCCAGGGGGATCAGTGATAGCTCGTACTCCGGTCCTAAGTATAGGTGCGGTAGTAATACTCCAGTTCAGACTCTCCAGGCTGAATCTGAGGCCCTTCATAACCCGCACCCCCAGAAGCGGAACCAGAAACCTTCTCGGCGGTAGGAGACTTGTGCTGTTCAGCATCAGACTTTTGTTTTCCAACATCAGAAAACCTCAAATTCAGGTCTTCAGTATCACTTAGGGTGATCAGATTATTGGAAGAATCAACAGTGTCAAAAATCTGAGCCCCAGTCTTCTCCCCGGCACCCTCTACTTGCACAGAAGGCTCACTCACCACCTTGATAAAAGGACCGGTAAATTCTTTATTGACCCCCTCATCCACAGCTGTGTCATACGGGGGAGAAGAAGTCGTATCATACAAAGAGGAGAAGTCCTCTTGTTGCGGTTCTACAAAACGAAAAAGCAATAACTATCAAAAGTAAGTTGTAAATGCAATAGTAGACCACTTGGTCTGGATCTTCCGACGCTTTACCTCGCCAGCACTGGCCGCAGGTTTCTTTTGCGTCGCAGAACTGGCCGCAGGTTTCTTTTGCGTCGCACCAGTAGACCGCTTGGTCTGGATCTTCCGACGCTTTACCTTGCCAGCACCAGCGTTTTTCTCCTCTGGTTTTCTCTTCTTCTCACCAGCAGGACCCGAACCCGCAGAGGTCCCACCTGCAGCCGCACCACCACCTAGAACACCCAAACCCTCAAGGGTGTCAGATACTACCACGTAATTGGTATATCTGCGGTAATAAGAACGAGAGGTACCTGCTGCCTGCGACACCGAAGGAGGGACAACAGAACCCTCAGGTTTTTCCTTACCGTGACCTCGCGCGGGTTTCTTCACATGCTTCTTCTCCGCATGTTTCTTAGGGACAGTTTTCACTTCAAACTTCCCCAAGGCCACAAGATTACCTGAGTTTGGAAAACCAAGCAAGTTAATCACAAGGGTGAACTTTCATAATAAAGAAGTCTTAGAAGATACCTTTGCCTTCTGGCATGGGTGCATTCAACACATTACGAGGGGGAACGCGGAAATTGCCAACAATCTCCAAGTTAAAACCTTCACGTTCCCCACACGGAACCAACTCAACCTTGCCCTCAAAGGTTGACTCAAACATCCTCCACAAAGGTGCGTTTTCTGATAAAATACATGCAAAATCAGAAACAAATAGGAAAGCAAGGAAACCGCACAAGAGTAAAAAGGCTTACCACTACTCTTTTCCCGCAAAACGGGCCTTGCCTTCCTATCCGGCCTGGTCAACATCATGCGCAGCACCCAAAGCGCATTGTTGTCCAGCCTCTTCAGCTCAATTGGCTTCAACCTGGGTAACCAATCAACCGACTTGGCAGTAGGAATAGCAATATCCTCCGCAGGAATACCCTCGTTCACATTCCGCAACATCATGTTTGCATGAACCGCAACAGCCTTAACATAGAAGAACTTTCTCTTCCACTTGGTAATACCCTTCGGAGGGGTCATCAGCTTGGGACTCCCATACCGTTGGTTGAAAGAGAAAAATCCGGTGTTCACCGTCAACTGGTAGAACCGCCGGAAATTCGTAACAGAAATCTCCAACCCAAGAGCACGAAAGGTGTACTCGAAATTTCTGATCCGAAACATCCCAAAAGGACTCAGCTGGGAGATGTGTATCTGATAGAACTCTAGAACTTCGGCAAAAAAAACTGTCAAGGGCAATCGGAGATTACCGTCATAGAAGAACTCAGCTCACAGTGTCAGATATCCCGCCTGAGCATCGGCACCAATATCACCCTCCTGTGGATATCTAGCCCCAAACTCCCCGGGCATTTGTATATTGGTCATTAAGATATCAAAACCACCTTTCGACCACTGAAGCACCGGTAAACCACCACCCAATGCTGCACCACCATCATCTTCATCCTCATCAGCCGCCGCCGGCGACCGTTGTTCAGGGTTTTCACCCTCCACATTGTGTGGATTCGATGGTTCAGCCATTGAAATATAGAAAGAAGAGAAAGAAATGAGTATCAGAACTCAAACAATCTCACCGAAATTTCAGAAAACTTATCGGAGAAGACGAAGGAACTTTCTCTCTCACCGGAAAATTTTGAAATTTTGAAAACAAGTGAGGGGAAACCACAAACGGTTTCCCCTTATATACTCATCGCAATAAATGCGGAAGGGAAACTGAATCATCACGTCCAAAAAGAACGAATTATGCGGCGCCACGTGTTCAGCGACGGTTCCGCTGACAGTTACCACACATGCGTGGCCGCACACGCGCCTGACATAGGAGACGTTTACACTCCTGCTACAGTGCATTTATGACCTCGGGCAGTACAAACCTCCTTTCATTTCAGCACATGCCAGGAAGTCTCACCAACTTCCACCAACTCACACGTGCGCTCAGCCACATATGAAACAAAAGCGACAACATTATCCAAACACAAGCGGCATGCGGTTTCTCTGGTATACTGCACCATAACCCATACCGCATGTCTTTTTTTACACCCCCTCAAAAAAGGCAAAATATATATATCTCTATATTATATAAGGGGATATAAATTATATCCGCATATACCCACGAGCACACGTGGAATATGCGGAAGTGACACACACGAGCCCGTACATGTTTGTCAGATGCTCAGAACCAGCGTTGTTCTTTGGACTGAACCGCATCTCAGAAACAGGTAACCCGCATTGCCTTCATTCTCTTCAAGTTTCAAATCCCTCGTGTCCGGTTCACAACCATAGAGGGTGCGCAAACAGCTTCTCCTTAGGGAAAAAGGATGGGAATGTATGCGACCGCACATCAGCAACCCTGACTCCTGATCCTTCAAGAGCCACATCCAAGCAACACACTCTTTTCAAGCGATTCTGGGGTTACAAAACCGCAGACACTTATGAGTAGTTGCGGACGCACCTATAGCTCCGCAAGTGGTTGCTACGGAAGAGCCACAACTAAGTCATCACACAGATGAACAAAGCTACTTCAAGGAAAGCTCCTCGGCATTGGAGCGTGAAGGAAGAGGGCTAAAGAACAAATGCGGACGAGATTTCCAATCATCTAAAGAGATCTCGTTGAACAACAAGCGGCCGAACAGCGGTAACAAGTCTGCTTATGACTTGGTTGGCCCACTTGTGAGACGGATAGAATAAACAATGGTGGGCATAACCATGCCTATGACCATGTTTATTTGACCATTATCCAGATTCAAATTGTTCGACCAAAACGGCCAACAATGACGCAAGTATCTCACATTGTTCGGCCAAACGCGACCAACAATGCCAAGCAACGAGGTAACCGCAAAGGACGTGCGGTTACTTGAGAGCTAATTGGAAGAACATGAACACCCCACAAAAACGGGATCATCATTACATGTCCAATTGCCTCTGAAGACCACTCTCTTCTTCATTCACCATCTCAGAGGTTGGTTCGAAGTTTGTGGACACCTCCAGCAAGATCTCAGAGGTTGGTTCGACACACCAACAGGTGGCACCCAACCCTGATGACACTAGAAACAGGTAGCCCAGGCTACCAGATCAAAACCCTAGGCTGAGAATTTCGCATCAGATGAAACCTTCTCACCGGTACGGAAGAGGCGTCACACGACTCTACCGGATCTCCAGCTTGATTTACGAGAAACAAGAGCCATCTACATGGCCTAGAATCTTCTCCAGGCTCCAAAATACCTTCTAGACACCATAATCTAGTACTCCTCCCACATGCAACTTGCATATGGCAGCAACACTAGACTGGGGGGACTTGAATGGGTATGGTCCCAGATCTTGCGTCAGCATAACCGCGAGTGACCATTACCCTTATCAAAACCCCCACTAGCTAAACAACTTACCTGTGTCCATACGGGAACGCACGAACACAGCGGTCGGATCCAATCTGCCCAATGATGGAAGAGGACTTACCTAGAATATGAGAACAGTATAACAATGCGGCATGGCGCCGCATCTGGTGTATGAGAACGAAAGTATTCATAGCGATGCGGCCTAGCACCGCATCCAGTGAACACTTCTATTAATACAAAGGAGTTGGATAACAGCAACCGTCACCACAAGTGGCGGTGTGGCCTGGCACCGCATCCCACAGTCTTTGCCATAGTGAGAACGCGGAAGCGGCAACGGTTACCGCAGGCAGTGATGCGGCGCAGCACCGCATCCTGCCCACAAGGCAAGTGGGACTGACATCGCAGAGCAAGTGGCACCAATGACAGTCGCTTGTCAGACCACACGTAAGCAACAGACTGACACTGTAGTAAGACGTGGCTTCACCTCCACAACCGACAAGTCTGACACACCTGCATAAGGGTTGCATGTTGTCAGTCTGTCCCTTCAACTCCTCCTTCACTCCTCGGCTATAAATACCAACCCCAAACCTGGTTTGAGGTATCTCTTCACAACTCTCTCACTACTACTACTATCACACTTTGCTTCCCAAGCAAATTACTGATTCTCACGCCGGAGAGTGGTAAAAGGGAGCACCCCCCACCCCATCCTACTTGTTACGAGTCACGGCTTGTTTCCTTGTGCAGGAGATCAACCAGCAGACGATCCAGCCAACGATCCTCGATAGGAAGGGATTAACCCTTCTTAACGAGACCAGTGTGTTAACCCTGCCAGGTTAACCATTGTTTCATCACACTTGTTACACATTCTTTTAACAATAAATCATTCTAAGCATCATTCTAACTCCTAGGATACTAAAGCCTGTTCATGAACTTTTTGTTGATTTTAAGGTATTTTAATTTGGTGTACTCTTATTTTTTATAAAGCTAGCCCTACTCTTGTGACACTTTTATTTCATCAAAGTGAGATTGACCAACCATTTGTGTATAAATACTTTGCAAGTTCGAATTCCAAGCTACAGATTTTATAAATCTCGATTAAAAGAAAAGACGTTATGAAAATAACTGATGAATTAAAACTGGTTGGCATTACCAACCTTCTTGTTCGTATTTGTTTTGGTTGATGGTTTTTTAAGCTAACTCTGTTATGTACAACTATAGTGGTTCGTTTTAAGTCATAGGAATTTGATATGATTGGACTATGGTTTGACCAAATCAAATGGTATTGAACGTTGGAGTTTGATCCTGATAAGGAGGACGATGTGGACCCATTTTTTTTTTATCCTGGACCGACCCAGAATTCGTTCTGATCTGGAACCGTTTCATCCAGAACCTATTTGCAAATAACTTATGTCCAAGATCTTTGTTTTTTTCTATTATTTCTATTTGTTTATTTCTGTTATTTATGGTTCATATTGTATTCCAATAATTATTGGTTGTTTACACTTGGTGATTTAGTGATTGAGAGATCGAGAAGCTTTACAAATAAGCCAATTTGCATCATCTAGTCGAGACTTATAAGGTTAGTTCTTTTGATACCCCAACTTATGTGATGTAGAAATATTTATTATATAATTGTCATACTAGATTACTAGCTCATGTATGTCTTTAAGTTAGCTTGATGGATCATGCTAAGTCTAACAAACTTAATTTATAGACCAACAAGTCACTTTAAGCCATACGTGTTTGATATAAACAACATATAAAATAAAACTGATATGTATGAAAATTTTTTGATGGATCATGCTAAGCCTAACGAAGGAGACAATTATGGGTCACTTTGGATTCTTATAGGGATTTGTAACTAGCATGCCAATAAACTTTAAAGATAATTCATGTATGTGCATGTATTTGTGATCTTACTGTGTTAGGCTCTAACACTTAGTGTAATTTGGTTATAGATCAATAAAAATGTCGTCAAATAGAGAATGGATGTACGGGACCAGAACCAATAAAGACGGTACTATAAATTTGCAATTTCAACGTGTTGATTATTTCTTGGATTTTGGATACAAAAACACAAAGAACATTGAAGGGGAAACTATAAATGGGGTTCGGAAGTTATTAATTAGATGTCCGTGTAAAACACGCAACAACCGTTTTATAATTTTCAGCTTCAAAAAGTTCAGGCGGAATGTAACGAATCTCACTAAAATTAATACTTATTATGTTAATTGTATAAAAAGGAAACCCTAATTGAGACACCCAAGTAATTCTGCATAAACCCTAAAATTTTTAGAACATTCAAAATCAGGATCAGGGCCCCTAAAACTCAAAGGGGGTTAAACCCTAATTGATATTTATCTTCGAAATACGTTGTCAAAATAGAAATTCGTTCGTACGTCGACTCACTCAGGCTATGCTAGTGACGAGGCTACCCTAGGCCATAGGGGCACGCCCCGCGATACGCGACAGGGGGAGAGGATCCCTCCGTGACTCGCGGGCGGCTCAAATTTTGGGTATAAATGCAGGGGCTTGGGGCCTGAACTATTTGCTCAGTTAGACGGTCTAAAACGTCGTCCTACTCTTTGTATCTCCGTTTCTTTCTATCAACGCCCTAAAACCCCGAAAATCTGCTCGTTATTAGGGTAATAACTCTAATCGCTGCTACGATTCAATCTCCGATCGACTGAAACTATCCGACGGGATGTTTAAGTGCTATCCTTTGTCATTAGTCGTGATTCCGACAGGATGTTTAAGTACCACCCGAACTCGGAGAATACTCTGTCATTCGTTGTGAATCCGATGGATGTTTAAGTGATTACACTTTGTCATTCGTTGTGAGGGTTTTATCTCGTGATTATCGTTAAAGTTGAATTGTGTTAATACACTAATACAAGTTCCATTGTATCTAGAAATTAGAACTCGTAAGCAAGGAGCTGCTAGAGTACTTAATAGCTAAGTAAATTTAATAGTTAAATAAACTTAGCAGCTAAGTTAGCTGAGTAGATTAATTAATCTATTAATTAAGTTAAGTATGATTAATTAATCAAGATTAATTAAGTTAATCAAGATTAATAAAGATTAATTGTGACAACTCGAATTTCCAAGATTTCTATTTCGCATTTATTGCACGTTCAAGTATTGTTTAGCTGTTTAATTGCACAATTGATTACTATAGAATTGTATACGTTTTGGTATAATGAAGTGTATTGTGTGATTGTGCATGACTATGTGTTAATTGTGATAAACTTGTCAAATGTATAAACTTGGTGGTGAAACTGTGAAACTATTTGAAATGGTGTACCATTGTAAAATATATTAGTTAAGGGTGTAGAGGGCCATTAGTGAACTTAATTATACTTAACCCTAATCCCCTTTTCACTAATCATTCTCTCAAAAATCAAAACACGTACTTGTAACTCTCTAATCCTCCTAGCAATCATCACCAAATCATTGGCAAGACACCACAAGTTGGATTTCTCTCTTTCTCTAGAATCAACACAAGGTAAATGATTCATGTTTATTGATTTCTTGATTGCTATAAATTCTTGATTCTTGTAATTCTTGGTGAAACCCTAATTCTTCATACAAGTATCCTGTGATTTTGATTTGATTCTGAAATATTGTGATGATGACGATGATTAGATGCATGCTTGATAGGTTACCATTGTGATGATTGTTGTTGTTTAACATCGGTCGAATTTTGTTTCTGCCGTCGATATGATTGGATTTAGGGTTTGCTTGATTATAAGAACGTAACTGCAGAATGATATACGTAACTGCTTGAATCACAAAGATCGTAGGATTTAAGTTGTTGTCTGACTTTTTGTGCATAGTTGAGTGTCTGAGTTTAATGATTAACATATGTCTGAGTTTAATGATTAACATATGTCTGAGTTTACAATGAAAACGTCTGAGTTTATAATGAAAACATCAAGTGCCCGAGTTTATTTATAAAACATGCATGTCCGAGTTTAATGCGCTTGCCTATGTCTTACTATGTTTAAGTGTTAAGTGGCCCGAGTTTGTTGATCACTTTATGGCCGAGTTTAATGCTCATGTATGAGTCCGAGTTTCATCATTTCATGCTTATGCCCGAGTTTATTAGTGAAGACATGATCCGAGTTTAATGGATCACCCTTGGACCGAGTTTAATGGATCACTTGTGGACCGAGTTTAATGATGTTGTGTTGTCCGAGTTTAAGGCCATAAGGCCTTTGGTCCGAGTTTACCCCCCTACTTGTGGTCCGACTTTCTTTAATTCATGGGGTCCGAATTTCTTTAAGGGGGCTTGGCCCATGTCCGAGTTTCATGTTAATGTAGGCCAGATCATGGTAAATGCTTGAAGTGTTAAATGGTTTCATAGGCTTATGTGTGAATACATAACTTGAACATGTTACTTAATGAATGATCTGATGCTGTAGACGAACTGTCTAAGTTGTAAGTTGCTACATGACTCTGAATGTTTGAAATGATACATATTCTGACTCCTGTACATACTTGAAAAGACTGTGATTATAAGATACTGCATGTTACTGAATGATACAGTATGATACGATATCTTGTGTGATTGTTTGATCACCGTAGAGTTTCAAACCCTAATTGAGTTTATATACTTACGTCAAATATGTGCAATGTACCCTAGGTCGTGTGTAACGGACTTAGACAATTGTTAAACCCTAAGAGCATAGCATACCGAGCAAACCAAGGTGAGTTCACACCCTTTCTAAGGCATGGGATTCCCAGGGCACGGGAATTGGGATTGAAGGATTGAGATTGAATAGAACTGTACTTATACTGTTACTAGACTACCATACCACTGTCCTCGGTTGTGCAGGACACATACTTATGCAATTCACTGTCCTCGGTTGTGCAGGACACATACTTACCCTCTACGTAGACTTATACTTACTACTATCCTCGGTTGTGAAGGATACCTATACTTACTACTATCCTCGGTTGTGAAGGATACCTATACTTATTACTATCCTCGGTTGTGAAGGATACTTATACTCATTACTATCCTCGGATGTGAAGGATACTTATGCTTATTACTATCCTCGGTTGTGAAGGATACCTATGGTTACGAGTAGTCTAGTGGTTATACAACGTGGGAAACCCCCACCAATAGAACGTACTAACGGCCCAGTAGAGCCACCTGTTACAAACGAACTTACTATTACGCATTTACTTTCTGTGAACTCGCTCAACTAGTTTGTTGACTCTCTGCTGCATGCCTTGCAGGACATTAGGTACATATGGAGCTTGCACAGGGAGGAGCAGGTCGTTGTGGAGCATGGATCGTGGATGCCATGTTAAATCACTTAAAACATTTGAACTTGTGTTACACGTTTGGGTTTTCATACTTATGCTTCCGCTACACTTTGAAACTATGATTATGTTTTGATCACCTATCGTATTGAATTATTGGTTTACATTTATTGTACTTGATATTAATTACATGTTCGATATGATTGGTGGCTTGATCCTGGTCAGTCACGCTCCCAAGCGGTGATACCCCGCAGGTGGATTTTGGGGGTGTGACAGATTGGTATCAGAGCCATTGGTTATAGAGAACTTGGTTTTAATATGGGAAAACGTTTTTATTAAAACCAGACTATAACCAGAACAGTGCTCTCAATGATCCACAACGACGCTTCGCTCCACGTGCAAGACTCGACATCCTAGGTAATAAGGTTTATGTTTATTACCTGCTTGCTAGAATTGCATAGAACTTTGCTCGTAGTATGCTTACATTACTTTGCTCACAACTTGTTATTGCTTGAGAACACATACGTGCTTACACTCTTCTGTTATCGCACTATTCGCGAACTTTTCTCACTTATGATGCCTTTGATGTGAAGATCAATGGCCGGACGTATCAACATGACTCAAGCCCAGCTAGAGGCTCTTGTTCAGGCTTAAGTTGATGCGGCAGTTGCAGCTGCTCAAGCAGGTAGTATACCCTGCAGTGTAGACACTAGGATCTTTAGATCCTACATTAATTCTCGTATTTAACCTTGTCCTATTCGTACACAATAGGTCAACACGCGCAACAGCCGGTCTGCACTTTCAAGAACTTCATGGATTGTCGCCCTAGCACGTTCAGTGGCACTAAAGGAGCGGTTGGACTCCTCCACTGGTTTGAAAAGCTCGAGTCGGTTTTCGAAATGTGTGAATGCCCTGAGGCTCGCAGGGTGAAGTACGCCACTGGCACACTTGAAGGGATTGCGCTCACTTGGTGGAACGCACAAGTGCAGATCTTAGGGTTGGCAGCTGCTAACGCCACACCCTGGAATGATTTCAAGGAATTGATTAAGAGGGAATACTGCACTAGAGAAGACATTCACAAGTTGGAAGACGAGCTGTATAACTTGAAAATGGTTGGGTCAGAGATCGAAGCTTACACCAAGAGATCGAACGAATTGGCTGTGCTATGTCCAACCATGGTGGACCCACTATACAAGCGCATTGAGTTGTATCTCAAGGGGCTTGCGCCAGAGATCCAGAGCCATGTGACATCGGCTAACCTCAACAACATCCAGGAGATTCAGCGTCTCGCTCACCGCATCACAAATCAGGCAGTGGACCAGAACAGACTGCCAAAGCGTATCAGCGCTACTGCTTCTACTACACTTGCTACTTCCAGTGAAAGTAAGAGAAAATGGGATGGGGATTCTAGCAAGGGATCAGCTTAAGTGCAGTCGCAAGCTCAGCAACGAAAGACAGACAGTTACCAGAGTCCCAGTCAGCACTCCTCAGGCAGCCACAGACAAGGAGGGTATCGAGGAAATCTCCCGAAGTGTAACACCTGCAACAAACATCACAGTGGCCAGTGTAATAAGGGCCGTTGTCAAAGATGCCTCAAGATGGGTCATGAGGCCAAAGATTGTAGAAGCCCTCGACCTGCGAACCAGAATCAGCAACAGCCCCAAGCACAGCAGAATCAGCAGCAGGGCAACAAAGGGTGTTTTCATTGCGGTGCAGAGGGTCACTTCAAAAGGCATTGCCCTCAGTTGAACAGGAACCAGAACAACAACAACCACAACAATAATCAGGGCAACGGGAACAACAACAACAACAACAATGGGGGAAACAATAACAACAATGGCAATGAAGCTCGTGGTCGTGTTTTTGTGTTGGGTCGAGGAGATGCGGTGAATGATCCCAATGTGGTTATGGGTAAGTTTCTTCTCGACGATATTTACGTTACTGTCTTATTTGATTCGGGTGCTGATACAAGTTATGTGTCCTTGAAAATGAGTGAATTGTTAAAACGTACACCAATGCCCCTAAACACCAAACACGTCGTAGAACTAGCTAATGGTAAAAGTGTAGAAGCCGCAAATGTAGTCAAGGGTTGTAGTATTGTTCTAGCGGGTCAGACTTTCTCGATTGATCTTATACCCATAGTTTTGGGTAGTTTCGACGTCGTCATCGGTATGGATTGGTTATCCCAACATCACGCGGAGATCTTATGCAAGGAAAAAGTTATTCGTATTCCTCGCTCTAGTCAAGAACCTCTCGAAGTTCAAGGCGACAAGAGTGGTGCTGTGGTTGGCATCATCTCTTACTTGAAGGCGCAGAAATGTTTACGTAAAGGACACACAGCCATTTTGGCTCTCGTTACTGATGCATCAGCAAAGGAAAAGAAGCTGGAGGATATTCCAGTTGTACGTGACTTCCCTCAGGTGTTTCCTGAAGATTTACCCGGTTTACCGCCTCATCGTCAGGTCGAATTTCAAGTCGAGCTAGCTCCAGGAGCAGCACCTATAGCTCGCGCACCGTATCGTTTAGCTCCAACTGAACTGGAAGAACTGTCGAAGCAACTGCAAGAGCTCTTGGAAAAGGGCTTTATTCGTCCAAGCTCTTCGCCTTGGGGAGCTCCAGTGTTATTTGTGAAGAAGAAAGACGGTACGTTCAGAATGTGCATCGACTACCGTGAACTCAATAAGGTGACGGTGAAGAATCGTTATCCTCTTCCGCGCATAGATGACTTATTCGACCAGTTGCAAGGGTCGTGTTATTACTCCAAGATAGACTTGAGGTCAGGTTATCATCAGCTGAGAGTCCGGGATGAGGACGTCTCCAAAACCGCTTTCAGAACTCGTTACGGTCACTACGAGTTTCTTGTCATGCCATTCGGGCTTACGAACGCGCCTGCAGTCTTCATGGATCTTATGAACAGGGTATGTAAACCCTATCTAGACAAGTTCGTTATCGTTTTCATTGACGACATTCTGATTTACTCCAAGAGTCAGGAGGAGCACGAGCAGCATTTGCGATTTATTTTGGAACTTCTTCGAAAGGAACAACTGTACGCCAAGTTTTCAAAATGCGACTTCTGGCTTCGTGAAGTCCACTTCTTAGGCCATGTGGTGAACAAGGATGGGATTCATGTCGATCCATCCAAGGTAGACTCGATCAGGAATTGGCCAGCACCGCGCACACCAACAGAAATACGCCAATTCTTGGGTTTGGCGGGATACTACAGGCGGTTTATCAAAGACTTCTCCAAGATCGCGCAGCCGCTCACTATGCTGACACAGAAAGGTGTCACCTACCGTTGGGGAGATTCTCAAGAGACCGCTTTTCAGCACTTAAAGGATAGGCTTTGCAGCGCACCTATTCTCTCATTGCCAGAGGGCACAGATGACTTCGTGGTTTATTGTGATGCATCGATACAGGGGCTTGGTTGTGTATTGATGCAGCGAGATAAAGTTATTGCCTACGCCTCTCGTCAACTCAAGGTTCATGAACGGAACTACACGACGCACGATTTAGAGCTGGGAGCTGTTGTGTTTGCGCTTAAGATATGGCGACACTACCTGTACGGTACCAAGTGCACAATTTACACCGATCACAGGAGTCTCGAGCATATTTTCAAGCAGAAGGAATTGAATATGCGTCAACGACGATGGGTCGAACTGCTTAATGATTACGAATGCGCCATCAAGTACCATCCAGGCAAGGCCAATGTTGTGGCTGACGCTCTTAGTCGAAAAGACACTCTACCTAGACGCGTACGAGCTTTACAGCTCACCATCCAGTCTAGTCTTCCTGCACAGATACGAGATGCTCAGGTGGAAGCATTGAAGCCCGAAAACGTCACAGCTGAAGCCTTACGCGGTTCAAGGCAACGAATGGAACAAAAGGAAGACGGCGCCTACTATGTAACGGGGCGTATTTGGGTCCCACTTTATGGCGGTCTACGAGAGCTTGTGATGGACGAAGCGCATAAGTCTCGCTACTCGGTACACCCAGGGGCGGATAAGATGTACCACGATATCAAAACAACATACTGGTGGCCAAGTATGAAAGCCCACATTGCCACCTATGTTGGCAAATGCTTGACCTGTGCAAGAGTCAAGGTTGAATACCAGAAACCCGCAGGCCTACTACAACAGCCTAAGATACCTCAATGGAAATGGGAAGAAATTTCCATGGATTTTGTTACGGGCTTACCTAGATCCCAGCGTGGGAATGATACAATATGGGTAATCGTGGATCGACTCACCAAGTCTGCACACTTCCTAGCTATAAAGGAAACGGATAAGTTCTCCACTCTCGCAGACATTTATCTTAAAGAAGTTGTTTCGAGGCACGGGGTGCCCACCTCCATCATTTCGGATCGGGATGCACGATTCACGTCAGAGCTATGGCAAGCGATGCACAAATCCTTCGGCTCACGATTAGACATGAGCACAGCGTATCATCCTCAGACGGATGGGCAGTCTGAGCGAACGATCCAAACGCTTGAAGACATGCTTCGGGCATGTGTTATCGATTTCGGCAACGGCTGGGAAAAGCATCTCCCGTTAGTGGAGTTTTCGTATAATAATAGTTACCACACCAGCATACAAGCCGCTCCATTCGAGGCATTGTACGGACGTAAATGCCGGTCACCTCTCTGCTGGGCAGAGGTGGGGGATAGTCAGATTACGGGTCCAGAGATTGTAGTGGACGCCACAGAAAAGATTGCACAGATACGACAACGCATGGCGGCAGCACGCGACCGTCAGAAAGCCTACGCGGATAAGCGTAAGAGACCATTGGAATTTCAGGTCGGGGACCGGGTTTTACTAAAAGTCTCACCCTGGAAGGGTGTGGTTCGTTTTGGCAAACGGGGCAAATTAAATCCGCGGTATGTCGGACCGTTCGAGATCATTGAGAAAATTGGCAAAGTGGCCTACAAACTGAACCTACCAGCTGAACTCGGTGCAGTTCACAATGTATTTCACGTGTCGAATCTGAAGAAATGTCTATCAGATGAGACCCTCATAGTTCCTTTTAAGGAACTCACTATCGATGAGCGGTTGCAGTTCGTCGAGGAACCAGTTGAAATCACGGACCGGGATGTTAAGGTCCTCAAACACAAGAGAATCCCTCTTGTTCGAGTTCGTTGGAACTCCCGACGTGGCCCAGAGTACACCTGGGAACGCGAAGACCAAATGAAAGAAAAGTACCCTCAGTTATTCGAAACCAATGCACCCACTACTGAGACTGAAGCTACTACTGCGGAATTTCGGGACGAAATTCCAAATCAACGGGGGGATGATGTGACACCCCAGGAAAACCAGTGAACTGTACAGCTTACCTAGCTTCCTCAGTGAGTGCGTACCAAATTTCGGGACGAAATTTCTTTTAAGTTGGGAATAATGTGACAACTCGAATTTCCAAGATTTCTATTTCGCATTTATTGCACGTTCAAGTATTGTTTAGCTGTTTAATTGCACAATTGATTACTATAGAATTGTATACGTTTTGGTATAATGAAGTGTATTGTGTGATTGTGCATGACTATGTGTTAATTGTGATAAACTTGTCAAATGTATAAACTTGGTGGTGAAACTGTGAAACTATTTGAAATGGTGTACCATTGTAAAATATATTAGTTAAGGGTGTAGAGGGCCATTAGTGAACTTAATTATACTTAACCCTAATCCCCTTTTCACTAATCATTCTCTCAAAAATCAAAACACGTACTTGTAACTCTCTAATCCTCCTAGCAATCATCACCAAATCATTGGCAAGACACCACAAGTTGGATTTCTCTCTTTCTCTAGAATCAACACAAGGTAAATGATTCATGTTTATTGATTTCTTGATTGCTATAAATTCTTGATTCTTGTAATTCTTGGTGAAACCCTAATTCTTCATACAAGTATCCTGTGATTTTGATTTGATTCTGAAATATTGTGATGATGACGATGATTAGATGCATGCTTGATAGGTTACCATTGTGATGATTGTTGTTGTTTAACATCGGTCGAATTTTGTTTCTGCCGTCGATATGATTGGATTTAGGGTTTGCTTGATTATAAGAACGTAACTGCAGAATGATATACGTAACTGCTTGAATCACAAAGATCGTAGGATTTAAGTTGTTGTCTGACTTTCTGTGCATAGTTGAGTGTCTGAGTTTAATGATTAACATATGTCTGAGTTTAATGATTAACATATGTCTGAGTTTACAATGAAAACGTCTGAGTTTATAATGAAAACATCAAGTGCCCGAGTTTATTTATAAAACATGCATGTCCGAGTTTAATGCGCTTGCCTATGTCTTACTATGTTTAAGTGTTAAGTGGCCCGAGTTTGTTGATCACTTTATGGCCGAGTTTAATGCTCATGTATGAGTCCGAGTTTCATCATTTCATGCTTATGCCCGAGTTTATTAGTGAAGACATGATCCGAGTTTAATGGATCACCCTTGGACCGAGTTTAATGGATCACTTGTGGACCGAGTTTAATGATGTTGTGTTGTCCGAGTTTAAGGCCATAAGGCCTTTGGTCCGAGTTTACCCCCCTACTTGTGGTCCGACTTTCTTTAATTCATGGGGTCCGAATTTCTTTAAGGGGGCTTGGCCCATGTCCGAGTTTCATGTTAATGTAGGCCAGATCATGGTAAATGCTTGAAGTGTTAAATGGTTTCATAGGCTTATGTGTGAATACATAACTTGAACATGTTACTTAATGAATGATCTGATGCTGTAGACGAACTGTCTAAGTTGTAAGTTGCTACATGACTCTGAATGTTTGAAATGATACATATTCTGACTCCTGTACATACTTGAAAAGACTGTGATTATAAGATACTGCATGTTACTGAATGATACAGTATGATACGATATCTTGTGTGATTGTTTGATCACCGTAGAGTTTCAAACCCTAATTGAGTTTATATACTTACGTCAAATATGTGCAATGTACCCTAGGTCGTGTGTAACGGACTTAGACAATTGTTAAACCCTAAGAGCATAGCATACCGAGCAAACCAAGGTGAGTTCACACCCTTTCTAAGGCATGGGATTCCCAGGGCACGGGAATTGGGATTGAAGGATTGAGATTGAATAGAACTGTACTTATACTGTTACTAGACTACCATACCACTGTCCTCGGTTGTGCAGGACACATACTTATGCAATTCACTGTCCTCGGTTGTGCAGGACACATACTTACCCTCTACGTAGACTTATACTTACTACTATCCTCGGTTGTGAAGGATACCTATACTTACTACTATCCTCGGTTGTGAAGGATACCTATACTTATTACTATCCTCGGTTGTGAAGGATACTTATACTCATTACTATCCTCGGATGTGAAGGATACTTATGCTTATTACTATCCTCGGTTGTGAAGGATACCTATGGTTACGAGTAGTCTAGTGGTTATACAACGTGGGAAACCCCCACCAATAGAACGTACTAACGGCCCAGTAGAGCCACCTGTTACAAACGAACTTACTATTACGCATTTACTTTCTGTGAACTCGCTCAACTAGTTTGTTGACTCTCTGCTGCATGCCTTGCAGGACATTAGGTACATATGGAGCTTGCACAGGGAGGAGCAGGTCGTTGTGGAGCATGGATCGTGGATGCCATGTTAAATCACTTAAAACATTTGAACTTATGTTACACGTTTGGGTTTTCATACTTATGCTTCCGCTACACTTTGAAACTATGATTATGTTTTGATCACCTATCGTATTGAATTATTGGTTTACATTTATTGTACTTGATATTAATTACATGTTCGATATGATTGGTGGCTTGATCCTGGTCAGTCACGCTCCCAAGCGGTGATACCCCGCAGGTGGATTTTGGGGGTGTGACATTAATTAAGCTAAGCAAGATTAATTAAGCTAAGCAAGATTAATTAAGCTAAGTAAGTTATTTAGTTAAATGGATAAGCAAACTTAATAGTTAAGGAAACTTAATAGTTAAGGAAACTTAATAGTTAAGGAAACTTAATAGTTAAGGAAACTTAATGGTTAAGGAAACTTCCTAGCTAAGGAATAAATCTACCTATAAATAGGAAGCTTAGGATTCATTTTCCTTTGTTCATTTCTTCTATTCTTCTCTCTATACGTTGGTGTTCTAACCAATAATCACCAAAGCGATGTCCTGTCCGATCGATTCAGGAACCATCTAACGAATGCCGAAGTGTTGTGCTTTGTGAATTTCGTTAAACGGAATCCAAAGTACTATACTTTGTGAGTTCATTAAATGGATACCAAAGTACTGTCTGAATAAGACTATACTTTGTGAAATTCGTTAAGGTTCGAATCTCGTGACTACCGTTAAGGTTTGATTTCGATTTTACACAAATACGTATTCCATTCTGTTAAACTATGTGTTTAACTACCAAGAATACTCCCAACTACACACTTACAATCAAACAAACTATTAAATCATCAGAAGATCCAGAATAATAAAGTGCATACTTAATTATCGGAAGAAGTAGAATCAAGAAGCTTGTTAACTCAATCCTGCATGCTTATAAAGTGAGTCATTCTCTTTTTATCAACTGTTTTACAAAACTCCAAATTATTTTTCAAAGTTATAATTACAGGAATTAAGTCTTTGTAGTCACCATATTACAGCCGGTATGTGGGGTTTTGTATACATTACTTGATAATCTTCACCATTGGGGCATCCAATGGGTGATATGACCATAATCACAGACACCATTGGACAATTGAGAGGGCCAATGGGTCGAGTGACCAAGTACCGTGGGTAGTTGGTTTGATATAAGAAACATTGTAATCGCTCTTAATACTCTGAATTATAACAAATCCGTTTTTATAAAACATGAATGAACTCACTCAGTATTTCCCGCTGACAAAACCTTTTTAAAACACGTTTCAGTTAATTACAGTATATTGGAGTAAGGATTGGATCCGGCACTGAAGGACTTCAAGAAGTGGCTTATTTTATTAAATCAAATTAAAAAGAAAAATATTGTTTTATATAATTGGGTTTATCCCTTATTAAAGCTACCTTTGTAAAACATGGGTTTATCCCATCTATCTAATAAATAAAATCCGGTGTTTTCAAAACTCTGATATTTTTTTTTTCCTAACTCACGGTCCTGATGAAATTTCTGCCGCAATATTTTTCAAAAATAATCACCGGTACCACGGGACTGCTCGCGGCTCCCGATTCCGTCCAGGGTGGGTTGGGGGTCGTGACATGGAACTAGAAAGAGAACATGAGGCCCGACAAAACATAGAAGCCCGTTTCGAACTATTTCAACAAAAGCGTGAAAAAGAACGAGCCGACCAAGACGCATGGAGAAAAAATATGGAAGAAATGGTGAAAAACATCGGAAAGAAGTAAACAAAGCTCTTGTTTTGTTAAGTATTGGAATGTTGGATTAGTTTTGAATCAAAAAACTTGCTCTTAATTAGGATTTTTTGTGTGTTTTGGAATGTTTTGCAACTTTTGGAATGTTTTAGAATCTTGCTTGTTGCAAATGTTTTGTAACGTTTTATAATTTTGCTTGCTTCAATTTTTTTGGAATGTTTTATATTTTGCTGCATTTTTTTATACAAAAAATGGTTTTTTAAAATTGAGATATTGTTATTTTGTCACAAAAAATTGTAGGAATTTTGTCGCAAATCTTAATTTCTAAGTTGTAGGAAATTTGTAGCTACATTAAAAAATATATTTTTTATATGTAGGAAATTTGTTCGAAACCGTTAGTTTTGTAGATAATTCGTAGCAAATTGTTTAGAGAAAATTTATAAATTTGTAGGAAACTTGTGGAAAGTTTTATGATTTGTAGGAATTTTTGTCGCAAGACAGTTTTATAATTTGTAGGAATTTTGTCGCAGAAAAATTTTATAATTTGTAGGAATTTTGTCGCAAGAACATTTAATAATTTGTAGGAATTTTTTCAGGGAAATAAAAAATTATGAATATTTTTATTAATAATGTTATTAATTTTAAAAATTAAATATCATAAAATAATATACGAAAAAGGCAAAAACGTGGAAGAATTGTCGAACTTTTGCAAGAAGAGCGATTTGTCAGTATTTTGTAGCAAATTTTGCGACGAGAGATTTTGTAGGAATTTTGTAGCAGATTTTGTCGTACTTTTGTAGCTAATCCGGTTACCCACAAGTTTATTTCCTATGAACTTTTTTGTAGGAAATTTGTGGGTAAGGCCAATTTCAGACAAATTTGCTACAAATTTGGTTGTCACAAACTTGACAACTTTCTAGTAGTGCATTTTTAAAAGCCCTCTTGATATTTACGATTATTAAACGTCAAAAAGAAGGAGGATTGATTGTTTGTCAAGCCTATAGTAGGAGTAAGCTCCGCACCGGGTTCGAGTGCTTTCACTTAAACATCTCCGGCCGAGTGTTGAGTGACCACTTGTGAGGTGTGTAAATTTGTATATAGCTAAATAGAATTTAGAAAGGCATGTTATGCCCAAAACAAATAATTTTTTTTTCAAATGTGTCTAAAAGAGGGGGATGGTTAATCATGTGGTGGCGTTGATTGCCGAAAGGCAAGGGAGTACATACACTAATTGGCATTTGTCTTAATTGCTGAGTGTTATGTGTCTTATGTTCGAGGTTTGATGCAAAACTACTGATGTGCGCAAAATGAAACATATAAATTACATCAAACAAGGCATAAAATCGATCCTTTTCAGTACTAATGTTGGAAAAACATGTTTCTTTGTTTACTTTTAAATTACAGGATCAAAAGAGCTTAAGCGAATAAAAGGAACAAATTAACAGCAGAAACCAACACAAATACAAAGAAGAAGGATTGACACGACCTGCCGAACCCCCATCCACATCCAAAACAACAGAATAACAGAGACAGAAGCTTAGGCACGGGGCCGTGCCCACCATGCATGGGGCCGTACCTAGTCAAGATTCCTTGTAGAAAAAGACAACAAAAGACAAACCAACACGGGGCCGTGCCAACCCAACGTGGGCCGTGGTCAACTCTTAGATTCGTAGAATCTGTAATAGTACAACAAGTACACTAACCACGGGGCCGTGCTATGACACCACGGGGCATGTTGGTACAAGACCTGACATCTGCAGTTAATGAAGGGAGAGAAAGAGAAAATCACGGGGACGTGTCTGCCCTCTTTTTCAGCTATAAATAGAGGTGCTTGGTTCAAGAGAAAGGCATCCACTAGCAAACCATTTCTCTCACACTTGCCATTAGTCCACCACCAATACAACACCAATACCCACCACCATCATCCATCTATCATCTTTTAGAGTGTGTAGTAGTCTCAGGATCTAAGATTGATTGTTAGAGTTCTTGTCAAACAAAGGTCATACTTGGCTAATCTTTTACATCACTTGGTGAAGACAAATCTTTTATGTATTACTTTTGATTTCTAATCTTTGGCAACTTTTTAATTGGGTATGTATTAATGAACTAAATAACTAGTTTTTTATATTTAAAGTGAACTTTGGTTAAACATTTCTTCATGTTTCGTTGATTCACTCATTCATGTCTTTACGATATATATAAAGTACGTTAACTACCTGGAAGGGGGTTAGAAGGGTTTTTGGGTAAAGTTCTTGACTCATTCAGTGTATAGATCCTGCGAGGACTTGGTTCAAGCTTACTAGGACTTCCCTTGAGGCAGATAACATCTAATCAGGGAAAGTAAGAACGGCTTGAACCCCTTATAAATAAACTACTATTAAAACTTTGCCCGACCTTGCGGGACTGTATCCCTACTGACTTAGACCAATATGGCCGAGGGTAATATCGCCTTCACAAGAGAGGCCTACCACTTTTCGCATTAATAACTTATTTAATTATCTTTAAATAATCCGACCTTGCGGGATTATATCCTTGCTGACTCAGACCAATATGGTTGAGGGTAGCGCTGCCTTCACAAGAGGGGCATGCCATTATAACTAAGATAATCTCTTAAAAAATCCAAAGTGCGAAAATCATCAAAGGATACATAAAAGAGGAGTTAGAACCAAGTGATTCGTTCTTGTCTATTTGTTTTTCTTTCATTTACGTTTTTATTTCTAGTTTATCTTTTAAAAACTTTCAAAACATTTATCAAAATTTGGTTAGATTAGACGTTAACGATAAGACGGTATTAAAAGCTCTTGTGTCCTTGGACGACCTCGGTATCTTACCAGCATTGTACTACGTCTACGATGGGTGCACTTTCCCTAATGTGTGTAGAATGGTAGTATTGTTTCGTGTTTTATAAATTTAAAGCTTGGTCCATGAGTAAAAAGTGCTTAAAATAAAATCTAAAATTTATACCTACGCTCGACCACGTCAACTACCATCGAGCTGGGGGTCTCACTGGAAGCAGCCTCTCTATTCCTACGAGGTAGAGGTAAGGCTATCTACATTTTAGCCTCCTCAGACCCTACCTTAGCTTTGCTATTGTTAGGATTTAGTGAGTATGATGATGATGATGATGATGATGACGACATATCGACAACCCTAATTCCTTTCGTTTAGGTGAGTGTTTGAGCTTTTTGTATATACTTTTTCAGTTATTGTGTAAGACCCTAACACGCTTTAACTGAAAAGACGCAGCGGAAATACGTACCATAAAATTTCTTTTCTTTTAACTACTCTATCATAGTTGAATACCATTTAGGTCAACCCTTTTAACATAAATACATCATTCATCATTTATTTAATGTAAATATGTTAACAAATAATTACAAACAACGTGACCACTTTCCCGTACAATCCATGATCTTTAACTCGACCCTCGTTCACTTGTCCATCATGAATATCTGACTAACCTGCGGTCACCATATGTAACCAACACGTTAGTATATGGTGACATCATATATAATTTAATACATATACTTAAAAGGCTATATCACATTCTAACTACGTAAGGTATTCCATTGAAAAATCCTCTCAATTTTATTTACTCGAGTACGACATCAATTCCTCGAGAGTCCGGCGTTCCCATACCTGTACTCCATTTCATTCTCAATAGTAACATGGTTAGGGATACTGTCACACCCCCAAATTCCACGTGTCACCGGTGGGCCCGGTGTGGGGTACAGTGACGTAGTTGGCATCGTCATAGGCAATCAACACAATATAATAATGCACAGCGGAAGCAGAATAGAAACATTTCAACTTTTAAATAAAGTGTAATAATAATATCACAGTAGTTGAAATGGATCCACAGGCGGATCAAATAAAAATGGAAATAAATAGTTCAACAGATAATTGTCGTCCGAGTTTGCGAGACTATTGTGGACGCTCTCTAGGAAACAGCCAGCCTATTTCCGTATAGTACCTGCACTTAATCTTTTGGGAAAAATACGTCAGTTTACACTGGTAAATACAAATCGACTGACTCATTTTGAAAATGATTGAAAATTGATTTAAATGCACAAGGCATAAATACCTTTATTAACTTGGGATAATCATTTAATATGAACTTGTGAACGAATTACATGCACTTATATCTCTGGTGGCCCGGGATCTACTGTCCGGGCTAGAGATTTAATTGACACTCCACATTAAAGAGTTATACACGACGGGTGTACGCCTACACCCCGTGCTCTGGTCGTGGCCATCTCGTAAGATAATGCCAAGGATATCCGGGACATGGTCAACAACCCCCCAAAGCCTTTAAGTAAGACAAAACTGTTTAAACGAAGTCGCACAAGCTATTCAAGACTGAACACCTATAAGGAGCAGGACTTGTGCGCCCGATCAAGCGGTATTTTAAATACCGTACCCCAAGCCCGTATAGGGAAAATAAGTCAAAATGTATTTACCTGAGCAAGTATAAGTCACAAACGATAAGTGGTGGTAGCTTTTACCGGGCTTCCTAATCTGGAACAAAGGTTTATAATTAACCTATTAGATTCCTAACGGTCTTTTATTTAAGCTTAAGCTTTGACCGGTTAGTTTTAGGAATGATACGGTTTACGCATGATTAAACGAAAGACCCGATAGAATGTGATTTAGACCCGACAAGTTTGAATACTTGTATAATATGGGTATACTAAATACATTCTGGATTTTGAAGTAAAAATGATATCGTTTGACCCGGTTCGGTCAATTTACGCAAACTAGTTACGTAAACCGAACCGAACGCGATAAGGGCGATACGGGTAGCCAAAAGATTCAAATGCAAGTTCCCTGAATTAATATGCTTAGAATATGATATTATATCAGTAAGTTATGTCCTATATTGCCCGGGATAATTTTAAACTCAATTTATGCCTTAGAAGGGCATTTTGGTCATTTAAAAGATAATAAATGGATAAAATTAGAAATCTGAGTTTCGGGTCTGGTTCATACAGTAAATATACTTAATATAACATATTATATCAGTAGGGTATGACCCATATACCAAATATATCATTTAAAACCAAACTATGCACCGTAGGGGCAATTTAGTAATTTCACAAGGGCTAAAAATGCCAAAACTGGAAACCTGAGTTCAAAATATCATACTTACTGTTATTATATGAAAATATGTGATTTACATCAGTAGGTATAAGTTTTATAGGTTTAAAACAAGTACAACGCTTACTATGCGCTTAAAACGCTAAAAATACGATTTAAGGGCGTTTTCGGGTTTTCACAGTAAATCTGAGATTTTTATATTTCCAGAAGTCTTATAATAATTTATTCATCATACAAAATCAGTAGAAAAAGGTTTCGGGTCAAACGGATGTGTAAAACTCCTTTTATGGCTAAAACGGTCAAAACCGACATAAGCCGATATGACTAGGTGATCTAGGATCCGTTCAGCCAAAAATTACTTAAAAATCATCAAAATTCCCAGAATATTATATATAATCAGTTGGTAAAAAGTTTTGTACCAAAACGTGGCCAGAAACGGGTTCTACGCGAAAAGGACCGTTTATGTAAATTTATAATATAGTTTTACGCTAATGGCCATAACTCACAATCTGGACCACCAATTGATCCGAAACTTTCGGTGCAAGTTTATATAATAAAAATAAAGATTTCTATCCTTTCACTTTTCCAAAAATCCCGTTTTAAATCAAAAAGGGCAAAATAGTCAACTTTATGCATAAACCGGAAACAAGCATTCGAATAGGCTAAGCATAGACTCAATCAAAGAAAATTCCAGAAAGTTTAACTAAAATAAAAATAGTCAAAAATACTTTCCAATACAGATCTCGAACATGCATGTATGAATCCGAATCGATAGTCTACGAAATAATCGTTTTACAAGACTTTCGGTTCCGATTCGTGGCTATACTATAGATTGTCGAGTTGATGATGATTAAAACACCTTTATATATATATTACAAGTCATTTTTAATGATCAATCAGTTTGCATGTCATCTATATCATTAATCATGTCATTTTTCACAAAAATCACTTCTGTTGACTTTTTAGAAACAGGTTTGACTCGACATTAAGCATGCATGTAGTGGGAATCAGTTAGTAACCTTTAGAGGGTTTGTTTCCCACATAAATACCAATCTATAACAAGTTTCAATTCGAGAAATTACTGAAAGAAATCCGTTTAATCAGAAAGTCAAAGGTTATGAACACCCAGTTTGACTTTTAGCAATAAACACTACAAAAACGGATTAAAGAACGAATTGAAGGCTTACAAGAGTCCTATAGATGTTAAATGATCACTAGGAGTCGGCCTTGATCTTCAGAAATGCTCCAGAAAGCTTGCTTGAAGTTCTTGAATGTTGAGAGCTTATGTTCTTCAATTGCAAATGACCAAAAGTGATCAATAATCTGATTTAAACACAAATTTTCGAGGCCAGTGTAGTTGTAGGCATGCAAGGAACGTTATTGGCTCAATTGGAGGCGAAACCAGCTGGAATGCACCCAAAATCGGACCCAAATCAGCCCAGTTCGCGACTTCTGTCGCTGGGCACTGGGTCGCGGCCCGCGTAGCACCTCAGGCGGGCGCCTGGGGTCTGCTGATCCAAACTTGGCTCATTTGTTGCATGTTTGGTCCCTGTACTTTAGATGCGATGGTTTGGCTACTTATCTTGACCCGTAAACCCCCAAACTTGGTTTCTAAGAACCTTAGGACTTTTACCAACATGGTAATGCCCTCGGATAACTTTGCGCTCAACCGAAAAGCCCTGAAATTCGACGTTGACGCTTTTAGTCCCTTAAGTACGGTTTTGGCCATAACTTTCTCATACGTTGACGAAACTTCATGAAATTTTTACCACATATTCTAGTGAGTATATTTTAGCTATACAAAGCTTCGGGTCTGCCAAAAGTTCACTCAGAGGTATAAATTAAACATGTTGACACTTTTGGCCCCTATAGTTTACAATACTTCACTTGTGCAATTCCCGCGTCGTATGATCCATGAACCATCCGTTAAAGGTTATAAACATTATGTGGGGTTATCATAGAGTCTATTTATCCATTGTTGACACTTTGGACCCTTACGTTCCATAGTTTTCACTGTTTGTCACTTTTAGTCCCTCTAAAGTATGTTTTCACATAACGGAACCTTATGACACGTGTCAAGACATTATTGGACGAAATTTTTCGAGGTGTTACATCCTCACCCCCTTAAAAGAAATCTCGACCCCGAGATTTATTCAAACAAATGGGGATATTTCTCTTGCATCGTGGATTCCACTTCCCACGTGTATTCGGGACCTCTACGGGCATCCCACTTGACCTTAACAATAGGCACGTGCTTCCTTCGAAGCTTCTTTACCTGTCGATCCTCGATCGACAAAGGTTTTTCAACAAACTTTAGACTTTCGTCTATGTGTATATCTGTATGCGGTATAACCAGTGAATCGTCAGCGAAACACTTCTTCAGATTACAGATGTGAAACACATTATGAATGGCACTAAGCTCTTCAGGCAAGTTTAACTTGTAAGCGACTGCCCCGACACGTTCGATTATCTCGAAAGGTCCTATATATCTCGGGCTTAGCTTGCCTTTCTTTCCAAATCGCATTACACCTTTCCAAGGTGATACTTTAAGCAACACTTTTTCACCCACATCAAAGTGAAAATCTTTGCGCTTAGGATCCGCATAACTTTTCTGCCTATCCCTGGCAGCTTTCAAACGATCACGGATCTGAACGATCTTGTCTGTCGTCTCAAAGACGATATCTGGTCCAGACAACTGGACATCTCCAACTTCTGCCCAACAAATGGGCGATCTACACTTTCTACCGTATAGGGCCTCAAAAGGCGCAGCCTTTATGCTGGAATGGTAGCTATTGTTGTAGGAGAATTCAATCAGTGGTAGGTGCTTATCCCAACTACCACCTAAGTCGATCGCACATGCACGAAGCATGTCTTCCAGAGTTTGAATAGTACGCTCACTCTGGCCATCGGTCTGAGGATGGTAAGCCGTACTAAAATTCAAACGAGTGCCCAACGACTGTTGGAAACTTTTCCAAAAAATGTGACGTATATCTAGTATCTCTATCGGAGATAATAGATATAGGTATACCATGTAGCGCTACTATCTTATCGACGTATAATTGAGCTAACATATCTGAGCTATACGTCTCTTTGATGGGTAGAAAATGAGCTGACTTAGTCAGTCTGTCAACTATGACCCATATGGTATCATTTCCGTTTTTCGTCTTTGGCAACTTGGTGATGAAATCCATTGTCACCATTTCCCATTTCCATTTGGGGATCTCAGGTTGTTGAAGCAAACCTGACGGCTTCTGATGCTCAGCCTTGACTTGCGCACAAGTCAAACATTTGGCCACATACTCGGCCACGGACTTTTTCAAACCAATCCACCAGTAGTTTGATTTCAAATCCTGGTACATCTTATCAGCTCCAGGATGAACTGAGTATTTAGAGCTGTGGGCTTCCTGGAGGATAACATCCCGAAGTCCTCCATAAACCGGAACCCATATTCGTCCGTTTAGACGTAGCATTCCATCTTTGTCGTGGGATAACTGCTCCTCAGTTACTCCCAACTTTTCCGCAGGATAGTTAGCTTCCAGCACAGCTTCCTTCTGTGCTGCTAACACCCTTTCATTCAAATTATTCCTTATTTCAATGCGCTTGGCATTGATTCTGATCGGTTTAACCCTTTCCTTTCTGCTTAAGGCGTCGGCAACCACATTTGCCTTGCCTGGATGGTATCTTATCTCACAGTCATAATCATTGAGGGTTTCCATCCATCGCCTTTGACGCATGTTCAATTCTTTCTGATTGAACAGATGCTGAAGACTCTTGTGATCCGAATAAATGATACACTTGGTTCCATACAAGTAATGTCTCCATAGCTTCAATGCAAATACAACTGCACCCAATTCTAAATCGTGGGTGGTGTAGTTCTTCTCGTGCACCTTTAGCTGGCGAGAAGCATAGGCAATGACTTTGCCTTTCTGCATGAGTACACAACCCATGCCAGTGTGTGATGCGTCACAGTACACCACAAATTCATCTATACCATCGGGCAATGTCAACACCGGCGCATTGCTCAGCTTCTGCTTCAGAATGTCAAAGGATTCCTGCTGCTTAGGGCCCCAATCAAACTTAATCTTCTTACGGGTCAATGAGGTTAGGGGCGCAGCAATCCTTGAGAAGTTCTCGATGAATCTTCTATAATATCCTGCCAATCCGAGGAAACTGCGAATTTCGGTAGGAGTCTTCGGCTCCTGCCAGTTCATGACTGCTTCTACTTTAGCGGGATCTACTTGGATACCACGCTCACTTACAACATGTCCAAGGAACTGGACTTCTCGAAGCCAAAATTCACACTTCGAGAATTTGGCATAAAGCTTCTCTTGATTTAAAAGTTTGAGAATACAACGAAGGTGTTTCTCATGATCAGCTTGGCTCTTCGAATAGATAAGAATGTCATCAATGAAGACGATGACGAACTTATCTAAATAAGGCTTGCAGACGCGATTCATGAGGTCCATGAATGCGGCTGGTGCGTTGGTGAGCCCAAACGGCATCACTAGGAACTCGTAATGTCCATAACGAGTCCTAAACGCGGTCTTGTGTACGTCTTCATCCTTGACCTTCAACTGATGATATCCTGACCTTAGGTCAATCTTGGAGAAGTAACTTGCTCCTTGCAACTGGTCGAACAGATCGTCGATCCTGGGTAACGGATACCTATTCTTGATAGTGACCTTGTTAAGCTCACGGTAATCGATGCACAGACGCATCGAACCATCCTTCTTTTTAACGAACAAGATTGGCGCTCCCCAAGGAGACGAGCTAGGTCTAATAAAACCTTTGGCTAAAAGCTCATCCAACTGCGTCCTCAACTCCTTCATCTCCGTTGGTGCCAATCTGTATGGTGCTCTTGCTATAGGTGCAGCACCTGGAATAATATCTATTCGAAACTCTACTTGTCTATCCGGTGGCAACCCGGGTAGCTCTTCAGGAAATACTTCAGGATATTCTGATATAACAGGGATATCCTCCATCTTCGGCTTCGGCTCATCAATGGTAACTTGTGCCATATAAATGACACATCCCTTCTGCATGCATCTGGATGCCTTGAGCATGGACACTTGCTCCGGCAATCCATGCTGGGTATCTCCTTGAATAGTAAGTGACTCACCAGACGGAGTCTTAACTATTACTTGCTTTCTGTTGCACAGAATCTGGGCTTGGTTACTTGACAACCAATCCATGCCTATTACTATGTCGAATCCAGCTAACTTAAAGGGAAGCAAGGATAACGGGAAGGAATGATTCCTAATGGATATAACACATCCATCTAGAACAGTCGAGGCGGTTTCTAAGGTTCCATCGGCTAATTCCACCTCATATTTCACGCTTAAGGTTTTAACAGGAAGGTTCAACAGTTTACAAAACTTATTATCTACAAACGACTTATCAGCCCCAGAATCAAACAAGACTCTAGCAAAAACATCATTTACAAGAAACGTACCGGTAATGACGTTATCATCAAGGACTGCTTCCTTTGCGTCCATCTTGAAGACTCTCGCATTAGTCTTCTTTCCTTCCTCGGCCTTCTTTGCAAACTTTGGACAGTTGGGCCGAATGTGACCTTTTTCGTTGCAACCAAAACACGTTGCATCCTTCATCTTCTTGCAATCCACCGCCTTATGATCTGTGGACTTGCAGATTCCACATCGTTTCTCCGAAGACTGGGATTTTGTTTCAAACCGACACCTCCCAAAGTGGTGTCTCCTACAAAACTTGCATCTGGGTTTTTCACCCGACTGATGATCATTTCTCCTAGACCCCGACCCTTTCCTGTGGTCGTTGTTCCCTCTATGTCGCTTTTCAGATTTTCGTGAGGTGTCATCCTCACGTTTTCGTTTGTTCTCCTCAGAGCTCCTCATAGCTCTCAATCTAACCACGTCTTGAGTGAGGGAGAGGGATAGATCCGCTACGGATCTAAATGTTGTAGGTCTTGAAGCTTTGACGCTGGCTTTAATCTCCGGTGCCAGACCCCCAATGAATCGAGCAATCCTACGCGGCTCCGGGGTCACCAAGTAAGGCACTAAACGAGACAGCGTGTTGAACGTAGTAAGATACGCTTGACAATCGAGGTTCTTCATGACTAAGGATACGAAATCCGATTCAATTCGCTCGACCTCGTGCTGCGGACAGAAGTTTTCTTTAATCAGGGCCACAAACTGTTCCCATGACAAACCGTACAGTGTGGCCTTACCGGCAGCTTGTAGGAGTGACCTCCACCATGCTAACGCATCTCCTTTGAATGACTGGGACACGTACTTAACGACGTCCCTATCAGCACACCCGCTGATATCAACTACAGTGTCCATCTCGTCGATCCACGTCATGCAGTCGACGGCTCCTTTTTCCCCAGTGAAATCTCTGGGCTTGCAAGATACAAAGTATTTGTACGTACAGGACCTGCTGTACGTGTCATGTTTCAGTTCAATCTCCTGCTTTGGGACGCTGCTGTGGTTGGAGGAATGATTATCATCCTCGGCTTTCTTCGGCTCACTCTTTTTAGACGGCGGCTTACTATGAGCCCCAGAATGAGTCTTAGCCTTGACATGCGTCACTGAGCGGGTTCTACTCTGAGTACCACTAGATTCTTTGAACTGCCTATCCATAGCCTTGGCGACAGCATTATCAATCAGTGCTTGCAATTCTGCACCGGTAACGTGAATCTTTGCATTATCTGAGCGTTCCCCAGAATGACTGTTGGTTTCTTCCGATTTGGCCATCGTAGCTTTAAGCTACAATAAAGGACAAGGTCTTATTCAGAACCTAACAGTATTATCGTCCTAGACGATTTATTAACCATGGTATCAAAAACCTTAGCAGTTAATTTAATAAATTTCATTCAGGCTCTTAATAGCAATCAAGGAATGAAAATATATATATTGGCACCATAGGCCTAGTCACAAGGACAATTACTAAATTATAAATTTAGATTTTTATAGGATTATAAATTGTATAATTAAACAAATAATCCTTTACTAGACAGAGAGTCATAAACCACAACTGTCATTATATAACATAGTTATAACCCGTAGGTATCAAGCCATTAATAGACTTGTATACAGATAGAATCTGTAGATAATTTATTAAAAGGTGGGTCGTGTGATTCTACAGATCACGCTTAGCCAGAATGTTAACATGTTTTCAGATGTTAACAGGGAGTTGAATCCTTTCAACCAGGTTTTACCATCAGGGCCAGGCCTGTTAATAAGGCATTCAGGCTAGGTTATACCTTACTAAGATTCTTATAGAATGGCAAATCAAATAAAAATTGATATTTTCCATTATTTTAATATTATATTCATGCATATAAATAAAATGAGAAATTCAAATTAATCATTTCAAATTTCAAATAAAATACCAGTACATAATTGCCCTAAACGGGACTTTGAAATAACATAACTAGCATGAATAACATGCCCGCGCAGGGGCTAAACAAGTGCAACAATAAAAATAAAATAAAACAAACCCACGCAGGGGTTAACAGGATAACATACCCACACAGGGGTAGAGAAAAATAGATATACCCACGCAGGGGTAGAGTACTGGAATAAATGTCCACGCAGGGACATGAGTACATGCAATGATAATCGAAGGATTCAACGATCCTTCTTGCCCTTACCCTTGAGCAAATCAAATACCTTCTTAAACATGCCACTGGTGCGTCGGCGATCCTCTCGCATATTGTGCTGAAACTCGCGTCGCATGCTATCAATCCCCTGCAGGATCTCCTGAACCTGCGGCGGCGACATCATAGGCGCCGGTGGTGGTGGCTGGTAGTGCTGCGGCTGCGGCGGCTGGTAAGGCTGCGGCTGCGGTGGCTGTTGGTAACCCGGAGGGTAACCAAAAGTAGATGGGCCAGCAGCCCAAGGGTCTCCAAGTGGACCACTATGTGGGAGTGAGCTGTAGTTCACAGCTTGCCAATAAGGGTCTCCCGTGTAATCATAACCCTGAGGGAATACCTGCTCGAACGGGTTGAACTGAGCGGCACTAGCATAAGCCGGAATCGGCTCTCCAAAATTCTGCGGCGGCAGAGGCGGGATCGGAACAGAAGTAACCTCCGATACGGGATGCTGAGACTCCCCTGTCTCAGACTCCCCGGGTAGAGACGTGTAGCGGCTGCTACTAACACGTGGAGGGGTGCCTATGCGAATCCCTCCGCGCGTAGACATGCGCGCGTTCCTCCTTGGCCTCTGAGGCGGAGGAGGTAAGACTGGCGGCGGCGGTGGTGACGGAGTGATCACGTCACGCCACAGGGCCTCAGATAGGTCCTGCGGTAGAGGCGGCTGCGGCTGGAGCTGCTGCTGCTGCGAGTGGTGCTGCGAGTGCACCGGCGAACCATGGAGCGATTGAAGCATCGGAGTACCATGGAGTGATTGAAGCATAGGAGAGTTGTGGCTAGGGGTGAAGTACCAATCATGCTGCTTGAACCTCTCCTGGAAGCTGTCCACACCATTAAATGGTGATCCTGTGTATGGCGACCCATCCGATATCTCAATCGGGTGGTTTGGTGTGCCTGATGGTGGGAGCGAAGGGTCCGTCTCCTCGTCTACGTCCATCTCGTGCCCTCCCGGAAAATGGTCCTCGGGCCCGAGTGGGTTGTGGCCCACTGGCTCCTCCACATAAGCATTAGGGTTATACAAACCCTGGTAGACGGGCGCAGGATACTGCTGCGGTGACTGGTGCAATGGTATGTAGGATCCAAGCGAACCATGGGGCCCGTTCTCCGAATGGGGCCCAAACGAGTGGGGTAATGACGGAGAAGTGCTCGCGGAAACCGAATGCCTAGCAGGCTCGGCAATAGACCTCCAAAGGTCGTTAGCGGCTGTGTTATGTGTAGCAGATGGAGCCCGCCTATGCGAGGGACCAGCCTCATGATCGTGCGATGTAGGAAATCCTCCACGACCTCTCATCCTTGGCGGCATCCTGATCCTGTCAAAAGTCAAACAAGTTGCACAACAAAATATATAAGACAATGCATTAATAAATAAAAATAAATTAAACGAAATGTCGAACATTTCCTAAGTTCTTTGTCTAGACTCGAAAATCGAGGAATGTGCAATTGTGTAACTGAGATTAAACACATTAGGATAGTGTTTAATTCACTCAGCGTTGGCTCTGATACCAACCTGTCACACCCCCAAATTCCACGTGTCACCGGTGGGCCCGGTGTGGGGTACAGTGACGTAGTTGGCATCGTCATAGGCAATCAACACAATATAATAATGCACAGCGGAAGCAGAATAGAAACATTTCAACTTTTAAATAAAGTGTAATAATAATATCACAGTAGTTGAAATGGATCCACAGGCGGATCAAATAAAAATGGAAATAAATAGTTCAACAGATAATTGTCGTCCGAGTTTGCGAGACTATTGTGGACGCTCTCTAGGAAACAGCCAGCCTATTTCCGTATAGTACCTGCACTTAATCTTTTGGGAAAAATACGTCAGTTTACACTGGTAAATACAAATCGACTGACTCATTTTGAAAATGATTGAAAATTGATTTAAATGCACAAGGCATAAATACCTTTATTAACTTGGGATAATCATTTAATATGAACTTGTGAACGAATTACATGCACTTATATCTCTGGTGGCCCGGGATCTACTGTCCGGGCTAGAGATTTAATTGACACACCACATTAAAGAGTTATACACGACGGGTGTACGCCTACACCCCGTGCTCTGGTCGTGGCCATCTCGTAAGATAATGCCAAGGATATCCGGGACATGGTCAACAACCCCCCAAAGCCTTTAAGTAAGACAAAACTGTTTAAACGAAGTCGCACAAGCTATTCAAGACTGAACACCTATAAGGAGCAGGACTTGTGCGCCCGATCAAGCGGTATTTTAAATACCGTACCCCAAGCCCGTATAGGGAAAATAAGTCAAAATGTATTTACCTGAGCAAGTATAAGTCACAAACGATAAGTGGTGGTAGCTTTTACCGGGCTTCCTAATCTGGAACAAAGGTTTATAATTAACCTATTAGATTCCTAACGGTCTTTTATTTAAGCTTAAGCTTTGACCGGTTAGTTTTAGGAATGATACGGTTTACGCATGATTAAACGAAAGACCCGATAGAATGTGATTTAGACCCGACAAGTTTGAATACTTGTATAATATGGGTATACTAAATACATTCTGGATTTTGAAGTAAAAATGATATCGTTTGACCCGGTTCGGTCAATTTACGCAAACTAGTTACGTAAACCGAACCGAACGCGATAAGGGCGATACGGGTAGCCAAAAGATTCAAATGCAAGTTCCCTGAATTAATATGCTTAGAATATGATATTATATCAGTAAGTTATGTCCTATATTGCCCGGGATAATTTTAAACTCAATTTATGCCTTAGAAGGGCATTTTGGTCATTTAAAAGATAATAAATGGATAAAATTAGAAATCTGAGTTTCGGGTCTGGTTCATACAGTAAATATACTTAATATAACATATTATATCAGTAGGGTATGACCCATATACCAAATATATCATTTAAAACCAAACTATGCACCGTAGGGGCAATTTAGTAATTTCACAAGGGCTAAAAATGCCAAAACTGGAAACCTGAGTTCAAAATATCATACTTACTGTTATTATATGAAAATATGTGATTTACATCAGTAGGTATAAGTTTTATAGGTTTAAAACAAGTACAACGCTTACTATGCGCTTAAAACGCTAAAAATACGATTTAAGGGCGTTTTCGGGTTTTCACAGTAAATCTGAGATTTTTATATTTCCAGAAGTCTTATAATAATTTATTCATCATACAAAATCAGTAGAAAAAGGTTTCGGGTCAAACGGATGTGTAAAACTCCTTTTATGGCTAAAACGGTCAAAACCGACATAAGCCGATATGACTAGGTGATCTAGGATCCGTTCAGCCAAAAATTACTTAAAAATCATCAAAATTCCCAGAATATTATATATAATCAGTTGGTAAAAAGTTTTGTACCAAAACGTGGCCAGAAACGGGTTCTACGCGAAAAGGACCGTTTATGTAAATTTATAATATAGTTTTACGCTAATGGCCATAACTCACAATCTGGACCACCAACTGATCCGAAACTTTCGGTGCAAGTTTATATAATAAAAATAAAGATTTCTATCCTTTCACTTTTCCAAAAATCCCGTTTTAAATCAAAAAGGGCAAAATAGTCAACTTTATGCATAAACCGGAAACAAGCATTCGAATAGGCTAAGCATAGACTCAATCAAAGAAAATTCCAGAAAGTTTAACTAAAATAAAAATAGTCAAAAATACTTTCCAATACAGATCTCGAACATGCATGTATGAATCCGAATCGATAGTCTACGAAATAATCGTTTTACAAGACTTTCGGTTCCGATTCGTGGCTATACTATAGATTGTCGAGTTGATGATGATTAAAACACCTTTATATATATATTACAAGTCATTTTTAATGATCAATCAGTTTGCATGTCATCTATATCATTAATCATGTCATTTTTCACAAAAATCACTTCTGTTGACTTTTTAGAAACAGGTTTGACTCGACATTAAGCATGCATGTAGTGGGAATCAGTTAGTAACCTTTAGAGGGTTTGTTTCCCACATAAATACCAATCTATAACAAGTTTCAATTCGAGAAATTACTGAAAGAAATCCGTTTAATCAGAAAGTCAAAGGTTATGAACACCCAGTTTGACTTTTAGCAATAAACACTACAAAAACGGATTAAAGAACGAATTGAAGGCTTACAAGAGTCCTATAGATGTTAAATGATCACTAGGAGTCGGCCTTGATCTTCAGAAATGCTCCAGAAAGCTTGCTTGAAGTTCTTGAATGTTGAGAGCTTATGTTCTTCAATTGCAAATGACCAAAAGTGATCAATAATCTGATTTAAACACAAATTTTCGAGGCCAGTGTAGTTGTAGGCATGCAAGGAACGTTATTGGCTCAATTGGAGGCGAAACCAGCTGGAATGCACCCAAAATCGGACCCAAATCAGCCCAGTTCGCGACTTCTGTCGCTGGGCACTGGGTCGCGGCCCGCGTAGCACCTCAGGCGGGCGCCTGGGGTCTGCTGATCCAAACTTGGCTCATTTGTTGCATGTTTGGTCCCTGTACTTTAGATGCGATGGTTTGGCTACTTATCTTGACCCGTAAACCCCCAAACTTGGTTTCTAAGAACCTTAGGACTTTTACCAACATGGTAATGCCCTCGGATAACTTTGCGCTCAACCGAAAAGCCCTGAAATTCGACGTTGACGCTTTTAGTCCCTTAAGTACGGTTTTGGCCATAACTTTCTCATACGTTGACGAAATTTCATGAAATTTTTACCACATATTCTAGTGAGTATATTTTAGCTATACAAAGCTTCGGGTCTGCCAAAAGTTCACTCAGAGGTATAAATTAAACATGTTGACACTTTTGGCCCCTATAGTTTACAATACTTCACTTTGTGCAATTCCCGCGTCGTATGATCCATGAACCATCCGTTAAAGGTTATAAACATTATGTGGGGTTATCATAGAGTCTATTTATCCATTGTTGACACTTTGGACCCTTACGTTCCATAGTTTTCACTGTTTGTCACTTTTAGTCCCTCTAAAGTATGTTTTCACATAACGGAACCTTATGACACGTGTCAAGACATTATTGTACGAAATTTTTCGAGGTGTTACAGATACGTAATCTCAAACATATTGAAAACCCACATCTTCACATATACGTATACTAGTGATCTACAATCATTAGATTACAACACGTGTATACACTTTCATATATCTAAGTACATTCATACGTATCCCATTCATACGTGCGTACATACAAGTTCACACTACTTACACACGCTACAGTTCCATATCTACATATATACATACAAGTCACATTCACTTATTGTAAGTTGAGCCTTATCTATAAACATATCAACATAAATCAATGCAATTACAAACAAACATAACCGACTAACTTCCAACAAACATAATGAACATTCCATTAACACAGTGAACATTCAGCAACATAATGAACATTCCCTTAACACGGTGAACATTCAACAACATAATGAACATTCTATTAACACGATGAACATTCAGCAACATAATGAACATTCCATTAACACGGTGAACATTCAGCAACATAATGAACATTCTATTAACACGATGAACATTCAGCAACATAATGAACATTCCATTAACACGGTGAACATTCAGCAACATAATGAACATTCTATTAACACGATGAACATTCAGCAGCATAATGAACATTCTATTAACACGGTGAACATTCAGCAACAAAATGCACATTCCCTTAACACGATGAACATTCAGCAACATAATGCACATTCCATTAACACAATGAACATTCAGCAACATAATGCACATTCCATTAACACAATGAACATTCAGCAACATCATCCACATTCCATTAACATGATGAAACTATCATCTTAATTTACCCTTACCTGTAAATTCTTACTTGGTTTCCCTATATACCACATATTAAACTTCCTTTATAAACAAGAAGTGATTTCAGAAATCACTTACCTTAAGTGTTCGTATTCGCATTCCTTTCCTCGCCTCCTTTTTACCCGTTAACCTTCCATGCTTCCATCCATCTTGATATGATCCCTATACTTTCATGTCATCGCATTCACATTCTTGTTAGCATACATGATTGTACATACTAACAATCATATCAAATTCATGTTGCACATTTGACTTTCATTAGTCAATTCTAACAAGCATAAGGCATATTTCCACAAGTCAATCTTTCAAACTCATATAATTCATCATGTCATCACATATAACACATATGGATATAACACGCATCATATGACTTTCTATAATATTACAATTGTGACAATTGCTACTTATGCACAGTTGACTTTCAAAAAGTCAACAATTTATCATATGAACTTTCGACTTAACCTCATACATCCATGTCATTATAGTAGACTATACTAATGACACTATATACATTTCATACTTACGATGCAATAAGCATACAACCACATGATCATCTAGTTATATGCACATACCAAACATATTTAATTCCATTCATTCTAGTAACATAATTCTACAACTAACACCATGACCTATGCTTAACAACCCAACATCATTCTAACTTCATCCAATTCTAATGATCTCATATGCTTCACATTTAGTGTACTTTTACTTATCAATTTTGGTTAAGCAATTATTCAAACATGTAGTAAACGTCATACCACTCCAACATAGAGTACAGTATTCTAATGCATACTTTTACCAAATAACATGGCCAACCAAATCCTACATGAATTCCATCTAAAAATAGATTTCTCATGTTTATTTATCATCAAATACATCATATCCCCATATTATACGATTTCATCCATTACTTGCATACCATTTCATCTATTAATCTCACCTAGGCATTTCATCAAACACTTGGTGTGCATACCACAATTTATGCATAATGTACAAGTGTTTCATGCTTTACTTCCTACTTCATGCTTTCATTCATCAATTAACACAAAAACATCAACAAATTCATATCACATTCAATCTACCTAACAAGAACGCATTACATGCAACATAGCACAACAATATTTGAACAAGGATTGGACATGGGTGACACACCCATGTCGCCATCTTCACCACTAGAAGTGGGTTCCACCTCCAAACATCAAATTACTCCAAATCGTTCATAATCCATATTCTATATGATGATTCTAACACATGCTCATACTTAATTTCATACCAATTCATGGATTAGAACATAATCCCCTTCGTGCAAGATCACCAATCTAGGTTTTAAAACATACCTTATGATCCCCTTGTGAAGGTGATCATTAATCCATGCTCGGTTACGAATTTAAGCTTCATTTAGCCTTCCAATTTGAAGATTTTAGAGAGACTAGGGTTTGAACCCTTTTTCTTCTTCCTGGACATCGATACACACACATATACTATGTGTGTGTGGTGCTTTAACCTTAGTTTATAAAACTCATGTTCCCCACTTAACGGTTTTGGTCCCTCAAGTTTCATTTTGATTATATAAGAGACTAAAAAAACTCATTTCTTTATATCAACCGGGTTCTAATTTACCAAACCCGTTTTTGGGGTGTTACAAGTCTACCCCCCTTAAATGAGGTTTCGTCCCCGAAACCTTTCTCATTTCCATTTAACACTAATTATCTTTCCTTCCCGGCCCATCAACAAGACCACGAGCCCATCTAAGAACCCGTCCCAGAGTTCTTATTAGTGTCACTTTCACTAGATATTGCTAGTGTCTATCGCGCTTCATAGCTAGCGTTTATTCATCATTCCAATACTCGTATATCACGTGCAATATACCATTTTGTTTACTTGAAACAATTCCAACATCCTATTAATAACATTCCTTTTTGTTTATTTCGATATTCATATCGTTTTCATCGACTATACGATCTTACTTTGTAATTTATACATGCTCATATATGCTTAACTCTAACTGGTACACCATAAAAATGGGTGACTATTCATTCTTGATTCATAAATTATTCAAATAATTGACTTCTTCCTAATAAATCAATACTTTCCTTATCATACTTTCACATATCATTTTCATTTCCTTGACCTGTCAACAACGGGCCAATACACATGCTCCTTCAACTTGTAATCAGACATACATTCGTATGACCCGTTCTTAACGGATCTAATATCTTTATCTCATAAAAAAATTACATTCTCTACATGCACTGTATAACATTTAACTTTTGTTTTGTTACCATAACAAAACTACTATTACATAATCCCACCTACATGCTTAACTCCAACGTTAACCTCATTCTACGTTTTCTACGGTTACTCGTACCTTGCATACCTTTACATTACTTTTAAATCATTTCGTTCATTTCACATTACTATTGCTTTCACTTCATGCTGTATTACTTAATATACACAACTAAGCGTGTCGTGCAAGTTAGTCATACGAGAGTTTAATCAGTACTCAAAACTTTCACTCACAACTTTTGAGATTTACTTCTTAATTAATGACATAGTTCTCTTCTTACATCAACTATTAAAAGTCATACATTCAATACCCTACCATACCTATTCAATTATTCATCTAGTAGGTCGCTTTTAAATTTACTAATCCATATCTATCCGGTATGAGTTAAAACTTTATACTTACTTTGATTTCATTTCGTGCTTTTGAGATCCGTAAACCAGATCGATCGGCTCCTTCGCGTGTACTAACCGTACCAGGCCAGCTTTCATTCATCCTATACTGAGCTGTTACTCGTGCACATTCATTCACCAATTCGTTTGGTTTCATCACATTGAGAGTTCTACCATTGACATCTACAAAATTACCGGTTAGCACTTTTCATTCAAACATTCATTATACTAGGTGATTACTCACCTATAATTCTTTTACAATTTCCTACGTACATGCTATAACATTTTCCACACTTCATTCCTTACATGCAATTATTTTTTGGTTACTTATTTTGTCGACCTTTGCAGTTTAACTTTTCAAGGTCAAACCAACATTTCTTACTTACCGTAGATGTAAAGAGGTACACATTCGTACGTCTTTCCCTTCATGTTTATCTACAAGGACATCCATTACATCATTTTGGTATTCTTAACAAAACTCACCCTTCTCATTCATACTTAAATTATTGTCCGGGTCGTAGCCCGTCATTTATTATGACTCCTAAGAGTCAATTTCTAACACATTTAACACATAACTTGTTCGAAACTTCTTCCTTTCTTTTAAAATTTAGGTTTGCGTGGCAAGTATGATCATTCTTTCATTCAGTTACTTTATATTTACTTGCTTAGTCTGTAATTGCTTACACATTCGAATCTTTTCATTCTTATCATTCATCATGTTTCGAACCCGTCGCGCGGTTTCTAGGATATCATTCATACTTTTATTACTTCTTGGTCTCGAATCCATCTCGCGGATTCTAACACATCATTCATGCTTTCATTCCTTTCATGTTTCGAATCCGTCTCGTGGATTTTAACAAATCATTCATACTTTCATTCCTGAAAGTCTTACATTTCTCTTCACCCTCACGTCCACCTACTTCCTAATTCTAACTGACATACCTGTAACAATTATCACGGTCTCACGAATGTCATATGTTTCTTGTGTACTGGCCAGGTACACAATCCACATACTAGTTTCGTGTCTTCGTGTAATCGCCACCTTATGTCCGAAGAAATAAGTTTCGGCACGTGTAACGTTTTCAACTCTTCATTACCATTCCATTATTCATTCAAAATTTTCTTTCACTTGCAAGATCATACCATTACGTGCACCCACATGTTAAATTTACGTACCTGGGGTCAATCTTATTACATGCCTTGACGTCGGTCCTAGACCGCATTCACGGATCATCCTTTCCAAGCAATCATGCTTACCTTACACATAACATACTATTAGTTTTCTTCAAATGCATACTTAAGTACATACTTACCTTTGCTTCTACCCTTAGATCTTGATCGAGTCTCGGATTGTACGGGTTCCTTGTCACAAGAGCACACAGGTTTGAGTTCAAGTATTTACTTCCTCATACTTGATTTCCCTCAAACCAGGGCTCTGATACCAACTTCTAAGACTCTAACACGCTTTAACTGAAAAGACGCAGCGGAAATACGTACCATAAAATTTCTTTTCTTTTAACTACTCTATCATACTTGAATAGCCATTTAGGTCAACCCTTTTAACATAAATACATCATTCATCATTTATTTAATGTAACTAAGTTAACAAATAATTACAAACAACGTGACCACTTTCCCGTACAATCCATGATCTTTAACTCGACCCTCGTTCACTTGTCCATCATGAATATCTGACTAACCTGCGATCACCATATATAACCAACACGTTAGTACATGGTGACATCATATATAATTTAATACATATACTTAAAAGGCTATATCACATTCTAACTACGTAAGGTATTCCATTGAAACATCCTCTCAATTTTATTTACTCGAGTACGACATCAATTCCTCGAGAGTCCGATGTTCCCATACCTGCACTCCATTTCATTCTCAATAGTAACATGGTTAGGGATACGTAATCTCAAACATATTGAAAACCCACATCTTCACATATACTTATACTAGTGATCTACAATCATTAGATTACAACACGTGTATACACTTTCATATATCTAAGTACATTCATACGTATCCCATTCATACGTGCGTACATACAAGTTCACACTACTTACACACGCTACAGTTCCATATCTACATACATACATACAAGTCACATTCACTTATTGTAAGTTGAGCCTTATCTATAAACATATCAACATAAATCAATGCAATTACAAACAAACATAACCGACTAACTTCCAACAAACATGATGAACATTCCATTAACACGGTGAACATTTAGCAACATAATGAACATTCTATTAACACGATGAACATTCAGCAACATAATGAACATTCCATTAACACGGTGAACATTCAGCAACATAATGAACATTCTATTAACACGGTGAACATTCAGCAACATAATGAACATTCTATTAACACGATGAACATTCAGCAACATAATGAACATTCTATTAACACGATCAACATTCAGCAACATAATGAACATTCCATTAACATGGTGAACATTCCGCAACATAATGAACATTCTATTAACACGATGAACATTCAGCAACATAATGAACATTCCATTAACACGGTGAACATTCAGCAACATAATGAACATTCTATTAACACGATGAACATTCAGCAACATAATGAACATTCCATTAACACGGTGAACATTCAGCAACATAATGAACGTTCCCTAAACACGATGAACATTCAGCAACATAATGAACATTCTATTAACACGATGAACATTCAGCAACATAATGAACATTCCTTTAACACGGTGAACATTCAGCAACATAATGAACATTCCATTAACACGATGAACATTCAGCAACATAATGAACATTCTATTAACACGATGAACATTCAGCAACATAATGAACATTCCATTAACACGGTGAACATTCAGCAACATAATGAACATTCCCTTAACACGATGAACATTCAGCAACATAGTGAACATTCTATTAACACGATGAACATTCAGCAACATAATGAACATTCCATTAACACGGTGAACATTCAGCAACATAATGAACATTCTATTAACACGATGAACATTTAGCAACATAATGAACATTCCATTAACACGGTGAACATTCAGCAACATAATGAACATTCTATTAACACGATGAACATTCAGCAGCATAATGAACATTCTATTAACATGGTGAACACTCAGCAACAAAATATACATTCCCTTAACACGATGAACATTCAGCAACATAATGCACATTCCATTAACACAATGAACATTCAGCAACATAATGCACATTCCATTAACACAATGAACATTCAGCAACATCATGCACATTCCATTAACATGATGAAACTATCATCTTAATTTACCCTTACCTGTAAATTCTTACTTTGTTTCCCTATATACCACATATTAAACTTCATTTATAAATAAGAAGTGATTTCAGAAATCACTTACCTTAAGTGTTCGTATTCGCATTCGTTTCCTCGCCTCCTTTTTACCCGTTAACCTTCCATGCTTCCATCCATCTTGACATGATACCTATACTTTCATGTCATCGCATTCACATTCTTGTTAGCATACATGATTGTACATATTAACAATCATATCAAATTCATGTTTCACATTTGACTTTCATTAGTCAATTCTAACAAGCATAAGGCATATTTCCACAAGTCAATCTTTCAAACTCATATAATTCATCATGTCATCACATATAACACATATGGATATAACACGCATCATATAACTTTCTATAATATTACAATTGTGACAAAAGTCTAACATTGCTACTTATGCACAGTTGACTTTCAAAAAGTCAACAATTTATCATATGAACTTTCGACTTAACCTCATACATCCATGTCATTATAGTAGACTATACTAATGACACTATATACATTTCATACTTACGATGCAATAAGCATACAACCACATGATCATCTAGTTATATGCACATACCAAACATATTTAATTCCGTTCATTCTAGTAACATAATTCTACAACTAACACCATGACCTATGCTTAACAACCCAACATCATTCTAACTTCATCCTGTTCTAATGATCTCATATGCTTCACATTTAGTGTACTTTTACTTATCAAATTTGATTAAGCAATTATTCAAACATGTAGTAAACATCATACCACTCCAACATAGAGTACAGTATTCTAATGCATACTTTTACCAAATAACATGGCCAACCAAATCTTACATGAATTCCATCTAATACATCATATCCCCATATTATACGATTTCATCCATTACTTGCATACCATTTCATCTATTAATCATCTAGTCATTTCATCAAACACTTGGTGTGCATACGACAATTTATGCATAATGTATAAGTGTTTCATGCTCTACTTCCTACTTCATGCTTTCATTCATCAATTAACACAAAAACATCAACAAATTCATATCACATTCAATCTACCTAACAAGAACGCATTACATGCAACATAGCACAACAATATTTGAACAAGGATTGGACATGGGTGACACACCCATGTCGCCATCTTCACCACTAGAAGTGGGTTTCACCTCCAAACATCAAATTACTCCAAACCGTTCATAATCCATATTCTATATGATGATTCTAACACATGCTCATACTTAATTTCATACCAATTCATGGATTAGAACATAACCCACTTCGTGCAAGATCACCAATCTAGGTTTTAAAACATACCTTATGATCTCCTTGTGAAGGTGATCATTAATCCATGCTCGGTTATGAATTTAAGCTTCATTTAGCCTTCCAATTTGAAGATTTTAGAGAGACTAGGGTTTGAACCCTTTTTCTTCTTCCTGGACATCGATACACACACATATACTATGTGTGTGTGGTGCTTTAACCTTACTTTATTTAACTCATGTTCCCCACTTAACGGTTTCATTTTGATTATATAAGAGACTAAAAAAACTCATTTCTTTATATCATCCGGGTTCTAATTTACCAAACCCGTTTTTGGGATGTTACATATTGAGAGATACTAGTATAATTATTCGTTGCAGAACTTGTGCATGTTATGATTAGCTAGTAGATATAGTAATTTCTATATAGATATGATTAAGGCAAAAGTATGATAATTATGAGCCCTTGTTTACCATGTTCATTTCATTTTGCTACCTTATAATATTTCCATTAGAAGCCCTGTTGAGCCTAAACCTTTTTATTTGTTTACCCTATTATTTGAGCCAAGTGTACCTTTTGTTAGCCTACTCTTTTCATTACCCTGGATAGTACAATTTAACAAAATATGAAGAGAAGGTAGTCAAAGAAAAGAAGCTAAAAAGATAAGAGAAGGGATAAAGAAAAAGATAAGTGTGGGGATCAAAGATCCAAAAAAATGAGAAAGATCATGATGTAAAAGATGTTATAGAAAAAAATAAAGAAAGTTGAAGATTTGCAAAGGAAGTAAAAAGCTGAAAGAATAAGTTGAATTGTTGCTTGTTTAGCCACTTTGTACTCAATTTCGTTTGTTCATTTACCACCTTTACCCTTAAACCAAAAAAAAAAAAAAAAACCAATATAAAGTCCTTATGATCTATTTAGGGTTACTTATTTTAATAAGTTGTTGATTATGTACAAGCTTACGATAATGGTAGTTATATCTAGGTAGTGAGGTTAGTAGTTTATCTAGCATATTATATGCTATTTTTTAGAAAAATACTCAAGAGGGGTGAAAATTGTTTGGGGTATGTACTATGTAGGTATTCTAAGAAGGTGGACTGATCGAAGCTTAGTATCTTCTTGTTTTTAAAATATATCATCGAAATGAATTGTAGAGGATGTCAACCGCTTGCCTTTGTTAATTTTGGGAGTTGGGCCGGGGGTTTATGATTTTGGAAATAACATTGATCTTGGTTTGAGTTTTGTGCATGTGGTTGTTAAGTTGATCTTTTATGAAATGAGTTGTTTAGGGACAAGCAAAGTTTAAGTGTGGGAATATTTGATGTGTTTGAAAAACAACTTCTTTTCAAAGTTTTTAAACCAGCATTTTGATTGTTGTTTGTTGTAAATATTGCTTGGAATGGATTAAATGTTTGTTTCTAAATGGTTTACAAGTTCTTACGTGAAATGAAGGATTTCCAGGCCAGAATTGGAGATTAATGAAATTGAGTAGAAGACAGGCCCAATCCACATGTTTATGGGTCGTGAAGAAGAGTGTGGACTACGAGTCGTGGGGCCCATGTTAGTGCACCCGCCTAAAGATTGGAAACCCTAGAGCGAGAAGGTGACACGTGATAAGTTTACGGGTCGTAACCCACCCAAACTACCATGGACCGTATTTATGGAATGAGATGTCGTTGAAACCGTAAGAAGTGACGAACTCATAAGAGAATAGCAAAAAACGAGCTGTTGAAGAACACGGATTCAAGGTCGGATCATTCGGAGGAATATTGAAGGAAGAATATCGTACAAAAGGTCGAGCAATCGAACCTTACTGAGTTAGACCCTTCATATTATCGTTTCCTTTTTATTTCAATCATGTATTCACCGAATTCAATAGTTATGCTTGTTATTATGAGTAGCTAACTGCGCCATAGCCAATTAGCCAATTAGGGTATGATGATTTTCAGTATTTTGCATTGAATTGGTTGATTTTGTTATGAAAGTGTGTTTTAGTAAGGTTTGCGTATGATCTTGTAATAGTGTAATTTGTATGTTGAGTATTGATGATCAAATGAGTTTGTCTGGATGATTTTGATCTTTTTATGAGGTTGTTAGATCTACTTTGTTTATCTTTAGACTATGTATCGATTGTTAGTCTAGGGTTGGAAGCTTAGTAGGCCATGGACAAACTTGTTTAGGTGTTGGTAATCATATGGGTCACCAACGGGAAGAATCTGATTAAAAAGATTTAGAAACTAGTTAAGGATTTACTTTAAATTGAGTAGCCTAGATAGTAATTCGCTCGGTTCGTTAATCTGTGGTTGCTAGAACAATATAAGAGAATCTTAGATCATAAGAGATTTGTAAATAACTTAGTTACGTACTTAGAACCGAATAGCTGGGTGCGTCTATAACCTTGTTATTTGGGGATATGGGTTTAACCTGAAAATACCGGTAAAAAGATGGACGTTCATGAATTATATTTAATTACAGTTACAATTGTTTTTCCAATCAATCACATTAAAAATGAAATTCAAATTCTAATTTCAACAATATTTTCGAACCACACATATTAAGTTATTAAACCCATCCCCCGATTCCACTAAATTGGCACACTAAGAAAAAGAAATGCATTGGAAGGATATTATGCTTCTTTTATTTGGCTTAGGCTAGTTACATTTGTGCTTCTTTAAAAAAAGAAAAAAAAGCATTCAAGTGAATCAACGGCCTAATTTGCTCCTGCTCAAATTTTAAACAAGCCAGCTCTACTAAATTACTTGTTTCAACTTTTAGCAAGAGTTCGAGATATAAACGGTCATCACTAAACATCTATCTATAGATATAATAAAAGAAACCATATTAGGGATACTTGTTATTATATTAGGCCTTATCTTATAGATAATTGTTATTTTAGTTTAATCTTTTTTAATTAATAATTAATTATAGATAATCATCCTATTAAATATTATTTAGTTTAATATCTTATGGATAATTACTATTAATTTAATCTCTTTTAACTAATTATAGATAACTCTCCTACTAAATATTATTTAGTTTAATCTTTTCTAATTAATTAAAGATAACTTTTCTACTAAATATTATTTTGTTTAATCTCTTTTACTTAACTATAGATAATTATTATTTATTTTAAATTTAATGCATACTTCTCATTTATAATATTAACTACACGGGTTGAATAAAATAAATATACTTAGTAACTACATACGTTTTTTGTAATAAGATATTATTAATTTTTTTAATTAAAATTTTAAATTTGAATCCGGAAGTAATATATTAGCAAACTTAATACATAAATCGAAAGTTAATAACAAACCCGACCGTGAAATAAAACCGATAACCATTTTGATCGTTTTCACGGTTTTAAATCGAATTTTGAACATCCTTACTAATAACTAATAAGGTCAATTGCCTTTCAAAAAAAAATGCCTTTAAAAAAAACTAATAAGGTCAATTTGTGTTTTTTTTATAATAAGTTATTAAAATAACTTTTGAAAATATTGTAAAACCACAAAGTTTGAAATATATATATATATATATATAATGTAATTATCTATAGAAAACCCACTTTAATTTAGAAAATCCGGGAAACTCAAAGCTCCCGATGTTTTTTTCTTTTGAAAAAATTTACACATGTTATATACATGTTTTTAAGGGTTTTGGGCAAAAAAAATCAAAAAAGCGCCGAGTAGATATTTTTAAAAAAAATAAACAAGTTTTGGTGTAACACATGTTACAAATATGTCAGATGAATGTAACATGTGTTACACCAAAACTTGTTTATTTTTTTTTAAAAATATCTACTCGGCGCTTTTTTGATTTTTTTTGCCCAAAACCCTTAAAAACATGCATATAACATGTGTAAATTTTTTCAAAACAAAAAAACATCGGGAGCTTTGAGTTTCCCGGGTTTTCTAAATTAAAGTGGGTTTTCTATACATCCTTCCCCTATATATATATATATATATATATATATATATATATATATATATATATATATATATATATATATATATATATATATATATATTTTTGTTTGATGAAGATATAACTTAATTAGTTTTATTATATATCTAGAGTTTGAACCTGGGTTATAAACCTGGTTAAATCACACAAGGCATATTATTACTGGAGCAAAGATTTTCTTGGTTTTTTCTGTAGGATCGTTAGACGACCTGATGAGTCGATCAGAAGAGTGCTTAGACAGAATCAGAGGCGGAATTCATTGATTCGGTCTTCGTTCAGCTTGATTTCACTATTTAACGTCTCTGTTTATTGCACTTTATAACAGGTTACAAGTTCCGGAGACAAACTGGCAGGGCTTCGCCGTTACACCACACAACTACCCTTTAGATCCGCTCATCAGTCCCCTATTTATAGACTGATGGGTTCGCTTATATGGACATGACCATAAAAGCGGACCTATCAAGTGACATATGAGCGGACCTATCAAGTGACACATAAGCGGACCTACAATATTGACATATAAGCAGACCTATCTAATCTTATGTGTTTCTTGATTTTCGTTCACTATACAATTAACCCGAACCTAAGACTCGAACTAAGATGTAGTCGACAGACAACTGCACCAACAGACTCCCCCTTGAATGTTGACGGAATCTTCAGTGAGAGTCTTCAAACATTGACAACTCTTCACTCTTAATCGGTCTTCTTCAGGAACTCTTCCTGGAATTAAGTACCTGGATCTTTCTCTGGCTCTAACTTTCATCAGACTCCCCCTATCATCATGCTGGGATCGCCGTCTGGAATTCGTTATCACCATTGAAATCAACTCCTGGCTTTATCAGTTTAAACTTCTTCTCAGGTTCTGATGTATCTCCTGGCTTTCCGTAGCAACAGGATCAGAAACCTGCACAACTCAAACACTCTATCACAAACCAACATAATTCTGATTCAACTTAATGAATCAACTAATAATCTAAGAATATTCAAGAATTTATCACATTTAACAATTTATTAAACTTTCCAAAATCTGATTAATCATTTCAAACCAATTTAACCAAACCTCTGATCATCATGTTTAGCTTTTGAGATTTTGAATTTTCAGCTTTCCAACATCAGTTGTCGAAAATCTTTTTGAATTTTTCAAATATGAAACACAAATGCAATAACAACAATTAAAATGCAGAAATGAAATATATACAAACATATTTTTGCGAGTTTGTGCAAGAGGATCATATCAGCTGCTGACTAGACACTAGCACCGTTAAGCTGTTATTTCATTTTAAGCTTTTAAACAGTTCGCGTTGATTGTCGATATTTTGATCCACTTAAATTCTCACAAAATGTTCAACCTGTTCGGGATACAGATTTAGTGTTTTAGAACTTAAACATCTACATGTGTCTCACCTCAGTATATACTCCCGATCCAGACCCCAGTATTCAGTCTTACAGGTGAGTATACCACAGCTGATATCTGTTAAGGGGTTATGTGCGAGGGCCGTGAGAGCTCAGGTCGATACTTCCGTATACGCAGAGAGATGACGGCTTCGACTTTAGGTGTGTCCCCTTTAGAGGATCTTTTTGTTTCAACAGCAAAGATTATCAATTTTATTGTTTAATCAAATTGCTGAGGGCGACCTTCTATTTCAAAGCTTTTTGCAGAAAGTATTATACGGGGACTAGGTCAGTACTTCCATACAGCAGAAGTCCGGGGTAATACCCCAGATATCACTAAGCATAAAGACCTAGTATCTCAGAATACGGGACCCTTCAAACAGGATTTCAGGGGTTACCTATATATCCTGGAGGTGTTCCCCACGTAGACGCAAGTGAAATTTATATTTATATCCCAAACTGATCTACTAATTCTGTGAAAACCTATCGGCACATCTTTATCGAGACTGCTTAATTGCATTTATACATTACAAATCTTTAGCGTACTATGTCAGTCTAGCTGATGTACTATCATTTCCCCTTTTTGCACTAAAACTCATTTTTAATTTTTTCGATGTTTTTGACATTTTCAAATTTTCTGATTTTTTTTTTAAAAAATTTTCTTTTTCTCCCCCTAAAATCAAAATATGTTTCAATTTTGATTTTCTGGGAAAATTTGAAACAAACTGTACAAACTTGACAACTTGATGAGAATCACTTCAATTCTCCATCCATTTGGCATAAACAATCAGAACTCCCTCTCTCAACAAACTATTTCCCATTGTGATCTCAAAACACTTAATTTTGTTTTAATCAAAATGGTTTTTCCGGAAAATAAGTTTGGTTGATTTTACCACTTGTAATGTTTGGGGATCAAATCATGTAGTTAACTCAAGTTCAATTTAATGACCTTGATTAACCACTAGTAGGATTGATCTGATTCAAAATCTGAACCAACTTTTTTCTTTTCTTTAATGTTTTATTTTTTCGGTTTTTTTTCTTTTATCTACACTTAACTTTGAACATGTTATCAATTACACCCCCTTACCTTTATAGAAACTTTGTGAAGTATTATTTGGACCCCATCGAGTTTTAGATGCTTATTTTTATGTACGTAAGTCACATATAAAATGTTTTCATACTTGTTTTTATGTATGGTTTTAGTTTGTCTATGTTTTTGCAATAGATATTCGTGCTTATTTTATGTACACGCGATACCATTTTTTAACTTATAAAATATTATTTTTTTATATGCTTCATTTAAGTACATTTCGGTATAAATCCAAATTGATTTATGTTTTAACGTAAATTTTTTTTGGTAATGAGTTGTGTGAAATATAATATATTTTTGTGCTTATTTTATATATGTTTTCAGTTAGTTTATGTTTTGACGTAAGTTTTGCTCGAAAATAAGTCGGGTGAGACATTTAACGTTATAAATTCAAGTTACTTTAGGTTTCGAAGCCGCTGAAACGCGCCACCTTTATAAATCCTAGTTCAAAATAAACAAAGAACAAGAATAACTCACATCTTTGTCCGTTTTGCGATCAAGTCCCAAGAATAAACCCAGATAGGGCTATCCTGAACGAGCAACTGTGGAATCTCCTCTTCATACGTGTCGGAACACCAGCTTCCTTACAAACCGCCGTCATTTACGTGGCATCTCCACCGCCGCCACATCATCTATATAATAATTCCATATCGTTAACCATCGATCATCATAATTCATTCAGTATACAACAGATGACATCAGAGCAGCAGCGGAAGGAGCTAGACGATAGAGCGAGGAGAGGAGAGACGGTGGTGCCTGGCGGCACCGGTGGCAAAAGCTACGAGGCTCAACAACACCTTGCTGAAGGTAACCTAAACTTAACACAAGTGCATGGTTTCTGTGATGAGATATTAAATTGTGTTTTTGTTGTTAAAATATTGGCTGAAAGGGAGGAGTAGAGGTGGGCAGACGAGAAGAGATCAGCTGGGAACCGAAGGATATCAGGTGATAGGCCGGAAGGGCGGTTTGAGCAGCGGTGATCAAGGCGACCGGAATCGTGGGAAGACTGGTGAAGAAATGGACGTTCATAAGTCCACTGGCTGAGCTGTTTGCATCTTCAGTTTTTGTGCATATAAGATGGAATAATAAACCAACCCTCTAGTCACATTATCTCTGTTTGTTTTTTTACAAGGATACATTAAGCTTGTAACAAAACGAGTGCTTGGTCTGATTTGTTTTGTTTTGTTTTGTTGTGGATTGTAATGTTAATCCAAGTAGCTATGTAACATAGTCCGTTGTGAATTCTATATAAAAAGTATATAAAACGAATGATGGAAAAGATATCTACACTAGGGATTTAGGGTAAACTAGTAATAAGGTTGCGGCGCGGGTACATTGCAAACATCGTGAAAACACGTGTTTCGACTTATCCGGTTGAACTCAACGTAACATATAGCTAGCTGCATTGCGATTGGATCAAAACATAGCGTAAATCAAATCTATACCGTACAATCATAATGTATTATATGTAACCCGACTAAATTGAATTTATACCGTCAAGTCATAAACTCTTGAGCTGTCAAAGTGACATTTTATAAAGTTCATAAAAAGTTATGGGGTTAAAAATTACATTTTTTAAACTTAAGGGCTAAGAGAGAGTAAGAATGAGATTTGACAAAGTTGAGGGTTAAAAAGAAACTATAACAAAGTTAGGGGTATAAAGGATAGTAACACAAAATCAAAGGGCAAAAAAGGCAACCAGCTTGTTTTTGTCGGTGGCATTGGAGATAAGAGTATGTAGAATTATGTGACGATATTTTACACTTTTGAACCAAAGCATGAAGGATAAAGTACGTGGATGTTAAATGGGATAACTTTAAGCATATATAAGATTCCAAGATTATTGTAGTTACATGTCAAACCTTGTCCATGATCATCATATATAACAACAATACCCACTAAATCTTGTAAGTAAAGTTATTTGTATGATACGGGAAGGGTGAGATGTAGGTACGTGAAACTTTACCTCGATCTTTATGGATAGAGAAATTGATTTTAGAAAGTCCTTCCTCTCCAAACAAACAGCACTGAAGGAAACAAAACTAAAATACATATGCATAAAAAGCTACCCTTAAAAGATCGGTGATCTAGGAGTAACATTGTAAATACAAGAATAGATATAACATGATACACACCACAGTGATGTAAATTTACATTCATATGTAAGGTTCACATAAAGTGTATAAAATCTAAGTTCCTAGTGCAAAGCTAAGACACATCCGAATCCACTATCGTCTTTAACCATGACCTCCGTATAAAATTCAAAGTGTGTATAGGATGCATTTTTTATAAAACAAACTATAACCGATCTAATAGAGTTTTATTTTATAAAAATCTATAAAATGTGGTAGCGATTCTACGTGGTAAAGAAATGACTTTATATAACGGGAAGTATTTATAATCATGAACGTTTAGTATATGTTTTGGATTCCTCGTTACCACTGAAAACTTCCCCAAAATGGATTTATTTTAAAATTTTCTGGAAAACGTCATGTATGATGATTCGAACTCTTTTTAGACGTGATTGAAAACATTACTACAACTATGTGTTGAATAAGAATACTACTCTAAAGTAACTGGTTTAATGATTCTGTCATTGATTGTTATTGTTATAAGACCATAGGTAATGGTTAATGCCCACTAAGGGGCATTTTCACCACATCATCATCATAATGCCCTTTTAAAAAAGGTGTAATGGTTAATGTCCATTTCATTTATTACTTTCCATTATTTTTCTTCTCTTTGGGCATTATTATAGAAATGTCCCTCACTCTTCATGCCCCTATAATGCCCATAAGTAATGGTGTAAGGGCATTATCAAAATCTTTCATGCCCTTATAAAGCCTCATTACATATGGTCTAAGTAGTGAATAACCCTTTTAGTAGTTAATAAATCACTCGTATTTAATGCTACATCAAACTTAACGGATGAATGGAAGAACTCGACCTAAACTAAAATACATTTTTCTGGACATGTTCGTCAAAGTCATTACAACGATATTATACAATTTACCACAAAACCAGACATTTTAAACTCGATTAATAAGTACAAAATGAAAACATATCAAAATAACCCAAAACGTTGCTTCACTTGAGGATTCAAATTCAACATAAAAACCAACACAAAATTAGTTGTTCCAAAATAGTGTAAAGGTGGATTAAAGTATTACCAATTCAATTAGTTTAAAATGCTTTTTTACACGCAAGATCTAGCAGCTTTCTATCCTTTAACTAGTCATTTAGAATCTATGTTTGTTCTAAAACCTGATAAACGAGGATCAACAATTAATTTCTTGAACGAAATGGCGTTTTCAAAGAAGTAAACAGCACGTTTAACTTTGCTAGTACGACCATAATAACCCACTATTTCCACCACCTGAAAGTGTTCATGGGGATGCTTAACCTTCCGCCTTATTTTCTTCTTCTCTTGGCTGGTTACATCCAGATTAGCTGCAAATTATACAACAACAAAATGAATGATAGACTACATTGCACAAGGTGAATTCACTAGCAGGAATTAAACTTTTAGACCATATTAGTGTTAGTCGTGATTACAGTTAGGTAGTTAGCTTAGTCCACTAGGTTTAAGGTTTTATATTATGTCTATATTTACTGATACATTGTAACACACTTGATATGTCAATAATATGAGTAAACTGCTAAAATCGTCCCTGTGGTTTGACTCAAATTGCTAGATCAGTCCGAAATCAACTTTTTTTTGCGAAAACAGTCCCTGAGCCTAGTTTCTGTTGCTATTTCAGTCCAATAAATTAACACTGTTAGAACCTCCGTTAATGAATGGGTAAAACTGCTAAATTCGTCCCTGAGGTTTGATTCAAGTTGCTAGATCAGTCCAAAATCAAGTTTTTTGAATTTGTTAATTATAAACTTATTTAGGTATATAATTTTTCTAGACTTGCATTAATTTTTTTGAATTTGTTAATTATAAACTTATTTAGATTATAAACTTATTTAGGTATATAATTTTTCTAGAGACCAATAAATAGAGCTGAGGCTATAGTTAAAGCCGTTAGTAGAAAACCGAAATAACTAGTTATGATAGGCATCAAGGAGCTTGCACTAATTTTTTGAATTTGTTAATTATAAACTTATTTAGATTATAAACTTATTTAGGTATATAAATCATTAATATCACAAGAGAAAAAATCTTTTTGTTAGTTATTTTGAAAAATTATTTGTTAGTTATTTTGATTATTATTATTATTATTATCATTAAATGTTTACTAAATAAGTTTATAATCTACATAAGTTTATAATTAACAAATTCAAAAAATTAATGCAAGTCTAGAAAAATTATATACCTAAATAAGTTTATAATTAACAAATTCAAAAAACTTGATTTTGGACTGATCTAGTAACTTGAATCAAACCTCAGGAACGAATTTAGCAGTTTTACCCATTCATTAACGGAGGTTCTAACGGTGTTAATTTATTGGACTGAAATAGCAACATAAACTAGGCTCAGGGAGTGTTTTAGCAAAAAAAAGTTGATTTTGGACTGATCTAGCAATTTGAGTCAAACCTCAGGGATGATTTTAGCAATTTACTCTAATAATATTTATCATAAGCTTAAATATATATTCTATTAAGATTTTATCTACCAACTTTGGACACGCCTTTGCCAAAGAAATGAACTTAAGGAGACTATCGCCATCCCGTGCTCCAACTTTCAATATATGTTGCTACAGCTTCGGCATTTCCGGGAAAGAAAGTTATATATTTTCCTCTAAAAATGAAAAAAAAAAAAAAATCTAAGGGAAACTTAAAAACATTATTATTAGAGGTCTCAGTAGTCAGTTCATTTATAAACTGTTTGTACCTAATGAGTCAAATTACAAAAATAAATAAATAAATAAAGGGGAAACATGTCAAATGGCAAAAAGGCGTTGAAAGTCGCCCAAAGACTCACTCTAATGTTTACAAATTCCTAAATTGTGTTTTCCTAGTACATTCGATTAGTATTGTAATAACATAAGTTTTGTAGTCATATTTAACGAATTAACTATTTAAAAAAAAACTAGGAATAACACCCGCGCGCGATGCAACGCGGGTACATTATAAATATTGAATCAATTAGTCCAAACGTTATGCGATACGTTAACCATATGAAAATACGCGTTCCAACGTATCCAAGTGAACTCTATGTAACTTATACAAGCATTGCGATTGGATCAAAACGTAAAGTAAATCGAGTTTATAATGTACAATCATAACGTATTATATGTCACCCGACTCGTACATAGAAAACGTAACGGATATAAAAGAAAAAAACTAACACGTGTATGTGACCCAAATCGTACATTGGAAACATAACAGGTATAAAAGAAAAAAATTGACAAGTAAAATTAAAAGGGATTAATTATAACTTTTGAAAAAAGAAAAAGATGAAACCACAATTTGACTTCACTCGGTTCGAAACAAAATTCCGAAACATCCATAATATAAGCCCGAAAACATATTATATTTGACCTGACTCGTTTCCCAAAAAAACTTACGTTGAATCGTAGACTAACTCTAATTTATACCAAAACTTACATTAAAATATGCACGCAAAATAATTTTTTTAAAGAAAATGTATTATATTTGAGTTAATTCATTTTCAAAAAAAGTTTACGTCAAAACGTAGAGCAAATCAAATTTATACCGACACGTACATAAAAATATGCACGTAAATAATTTGTTTTTTTAAGTAAAGAAAGTATAGGGTAAACTTGAAACAGATTATTAATAAAAAAACTTAATATATTAAAGACCTTCGTAAAACCGTTCCAAATAGCACCAATACCACACCACTGCCAACGACCACCAACATTAGAAAAGGTCGTAAAAACGTTGAACCACACACATTCGTTGTGGCGTGTTAATGCGAAGAAATTAGACCGAAACGTAGAAACGTAGGAAAAAATAACTAAATCGATTTACGACCCGCATGTTGCTACGAATCTATCAAACAGAAAAAATTGACGCGTTGCGACGGGCCTGTCAAACGGGAAAGCACAGACGAAAAAAACGTTGAACCCCACATGCACGTTGCGGCGTGTTAACTCACAAAATTTTAAAACGAAACGTAAAATGAAAAACTTGCGAAAGATGAAAATTATGGGGTTAGGAAGTTGAAAAAAAAATGTTGGGGTTAAATTGTAAAAGATGAAAAGTTTTGGGTTAAAGTTAAAAAAGTCAAAGGGGTTAAAATGTAAAACATAAAACCTTCAAACTAAAAATAGAAAATCTCAAAAGTTTTTTGAAAAACTCACTATGCATAATTTACAACAAGAGTAAGCAGCAATTGGTTGCTTATTTATAGGTTGGAAATGTGTGTAGGCCAAACCAATCCAATACGTTTCAATCCAAACAAGTTTTGGGCCTTTTGGCCCATTTCAGCTCTCTTGACCATTTACTAAATGGGTTGAAAGTTGTCCAAGATGTATTGTAGTAACACAATTCTTGTAATCATATTTAACATGTTAACTATTTATAAAAATAGAGAAAGAGATGTATTAGGCCAACCCAACCCAACACAGCCTATTTCAACATAAACCCAGACCTGGCACATTTTGTGTTTTTAAAATAGATTATGCGTTTTCAAAATAGATTATGCGTTTTAAAAACTGTTTTTTGAAAAAGCATGTAGGTACACGCTTCTCCAAAACTGCGTTTTGAAGGCAGATAATCACTTTTTCATCCAAACACTTTTTTAGATTATTTATGTTTTACAAACGCAATAATCAAATAATCACTTTAAAACGTAATTCCAAACACCCTGTTATCAAATTAAGAGAAGACCTACAAAAGCACCTTGAAAACAAAATACTAACGTACCTCTGAAGTCTGAAGGGTAAATGTCGAATGTAAGGATCTGAAGGTGAGAAATACAACATGATATTTGCCCAAACACATTATTTGCCATTCACCAATTGAAATTTCTTCAAGCCTAAGAAGATAATTGAGTTTATAGTAATCCGGGACCTATATAGCTAAACAATTCCAGAGATGAATGTATTATCTCAATGGACTTAACACTAAAAACAAAGAATTATTTCAATGTATTTTAATACAAGAATTGTTCCACTAATTTTTACATTTACCAAATCTCGTGACCCGTTAACCCATAGTTGTTGAAGAGCCGGACAACTGATTAGAAGTTTTGCCATGCATCCTTATATTTTTTGAAAACGCTGTATAAATTACAATTCTTCATAAATTTGTTGCATAAAACAAGAATCACGTTTTGGTCGGTTACTATGGAAGAAGCGAGTCAAAGAAAACTCAAAACTTGCGGCTGCGAGTGAATTGGTCCAAACCGTGTAGTCAACTGTCAACCTTTATTTCATGGTACCTTTTCTTGCCAAGCAACGTTTTCAAGAGCGAATATCATTAAAAAAAAATCAACATATTTTTTAGTTTCTCTCACAAAGTCCTTCAACTTAGTTTTTGCATAGCAAAATCCCATAATTTGTTAATTTTAAACAAATATGTGAAATTTAAGAAAGAAAAATACTTGAAACCGGTTGTACAGGTTGCTTTGCTTAAATGCCTTTTTAGGGGAGGAGTGGTCACTAGTGATAAAATTCTATCACTTACAAGCACCAATCAAGTTCCGTCATGTCATCAACCATTTTTTCATCACTCACAACCTTTTTTAGTGGGGGTGGTCATCACTCACCACCACACCCAACAATTTCCCCCCCAACCAACAATACACTCACAAAAAAAAAAACATCACGCGTTGTAAAAATAACGAAATTGGATTTTCGTTATATATTAACGCGTTATAGAATGAGGTCGGGGTGGGATTTATGACGTTCCACGCGTTATGGTTTTATATCACTCGTGATATAACGCATGGCCCCGTGTGGCCTTATACCTTAATTAATTACGAGAGGGAATGTCACTACCTTTTTACAAAAAGAAAAAATAAAAATACTTGAACATCTATGAAAAAGATAGAAATTACATAAAAGAATCGCTTAAAGAAATTTGATTATTTGAACATCTTTATTTCTTTTTAATTTTAAACAGAAATCAGAACATAAACATCTTGATTTTTCATCGTCTCGACCCGAAAGAAATTGTAGTTTCTCTCATCAGGCAAACCCTCGTTAACGTTTTCTGTACTCAAATCTGAAAGGAAATTGGAGCTTCGTTCAATACTGCTATTTTCTGTATTGAAATAAGCATTTTCATTATTTTATATTATCCACCCAACTATAAAATAAATTTCATGTATTAATGTATTATCATGCACAAAATGGAATATGGATTCGGCAGAATTATGTACACCAGAGTCGTTGTAAATGCATCTTGAAGATGAAGATATGATAGGCATCAGCTTTTTTTGTTATTGATGTTTGTGAGAGTGTCTAAAGGTGGTGATCACAAAACCAATATTATTTTGTTCGTTTGCCTTAATCTTCAAAGCATCACGATTGCCTCATAAAAACCTTTAACTCGAGTCAAGTTGGTGAACACATTCATCATAAACAGGATGAATGATATTTGTCCACAACCACTATTAGGCTGAGATGGAGTCAATTAAATTGACACTCAACAATATAATGACATTGACTATTGAAATCATATGTTGGGATGCTGTAGAAAATTATGATCCAATATACAAACACAAGATAACACCAGAAAAAACGACAAAAATATGTGACAAAATCTTATTAAACCAACCCAAAGAGATTTGCCCCCCAAATACCCAAAGATCTTACAAAAGTAAGATCAAAACAGAATACAGAAAGTATAAAGATGATCATCCACTGATGATCATCAACAGAACAATACAAACAACAACCAAACAATCTCTCAGATACAGATGAGAGATTGTTTATACAAATCTCTAAGATGACCGAAACCCTAGCAGAGAGAATGAAGAAAATGATTACAAGTACACACTGATCAATGAACAAGTCTTATATACACTGAAACTTTGGAAGTTTCACTTTAGTCCACAAGTATGCTGCTCGATGAACAAAGCCCCTCAAAGTTACAGTTCAGCCCCTTGAGATATTTTATCTGTTGCAACAACATAACCAACTTAAACAAATCAACTAACCCTAGTTTCTTACAAAATTCTTCATGCTGTACAACACCAAGACCTTTGGTAAAAATGTCTGCAAGTTGACTTTCTGAGTCAACTTTAGTAGGGACTATCACATTTTAAAGACATAGGTAAACTGCAACTAACAGACAACTCAGACAGCAAATTTTTTAGCCACATAAGTTCACAAGTAGCAGAACACATTGCACGGTATTCAGCTTCTGCAGTTGACCTGGAAACTGTGCTTTGTTTCTTACTTTTCCAAGAAACAAGGCATTCTCCCAAGAAAATGCAAAAACCAGTAACAGATTTCCTAGTAGATAAACACTTTGCCCAGTCAGAATCAACAAATCCAAGTAAATCAAGTTTAACACTTTTCTTAAAACTTAGTCCTTTACCAGGACTTTGTTTCAAGTACCTTAACAGTCTTAAAGCTAAACTTAAATGCACTTCATTTGGACTATGCATAAACTGACTTAAAAATTGAACTGTGTAACTTATATCAAGTCTTGTTAAAGACAAGTATATAAGTTTACCAATCAATTTTTGAAAACCTGTTATATTTTTAAGTAATTTTTTTATCTTTATCAAGTATAGAAGTGACTAAATAACTTTGTTCTATTGGTGTGTTAACAGGTTTGCAACCTAAATAACCAAACTCATTTAAAAGCTCCAAACAATACTTCCTTTGACTCAGATAGACACTATTATTATCATACAACACTTCAATGCCAAGAAAATATTTTAACACTCCTAAATCTTTAATTTTAAAAGTTTCATTTAGTACATGTTTAATCCTTTTGATTTCATCAACAGAGTTACCAGTAACAACAATATCATCCACATATACTAATAAAAACACAGTCACATTCTGTTTTGACAATATAAATAAAGAATGATCACATTTGCTTTGTACAAAGCCAAAGTTCAACAACACATCAGTTAACCTTTCATTCCATTTCCTAGGTGCTTGTTTAAGACCATACAAAGACTTAACAAGCTTGCACACTTTTGACTCATTTTTAGAATAGTACCCTTGGGGTAACTTCATGTACACATCTTCAGTAATAGTACCATGTAAGAAAGCATTATCAACATCAAGCTGATATAAAGGCAAGTTAAAATGAACAGCTAAGGTTATAATGGTTCTAACAGTAACCATTTTAACAACAGGTGAGAAAGTCTCTCCAAAATCAAGACCTTCTCTTTGATTAAAACCCTTAGCTACTAGTCTAGCTTTAAACCTTTCTACTTCACCATTTGACTTGTATTTGACTCTAAATACCCATTTACAACTAATAGCCTTCCTGCCTTGAGGAAGATCAGTTAGAACCCAGGTGTTATTTCTGAACAAAGCTTCCATTTCTTTGTTCATTGTCTCTACCCACCTGGGATCACTTGCTGCTTCCTCATAACATGAAGGCTCAACTATTTTGTTTAAGGAAGCAGTAAAGCACATATTATCAGAGGACAAACAAGAATAATCGACAACTTTATCTAAACTATATTTCACTTTACTATCCAACACAAAATGCTCAAATCTTTTTGGCACAACAACTTTTCTATTTGACCTTCTAAGAGAAGGACTTGTTCCCTCAGATGGGTTGATCTCATCATTTGAGGTACTAGTGTCCTCGGCCCTACCAGATCCTTCACTACTACTACTTTCAACTCCAACTATAGAATGTTGATGTTCAACATTACTTGGAGTGGCAGATGTAGAGGGGATTGGTTGCTGATCCTCACCAGTAACCTCATGAGATTCATGACTCCCCTCTTCATCATTGGGAACTATAGGATTAGTTGTTAATACCTCAACACTATCAAAAAAATTCAAATGATTCAATTTATCAGTTAAAATTTCATCTTGATTGGTTAACTTATTTGATTTATAAGGAAAAACAGTCTCATAAAACTTTACATCTCTAGAATAAAATTCCTTTTTATTATCTAAACTCCACAGTTTATAATCTTCTTTAACATTAGAATAACCAATCAAGATACATTTTTCAGCATTATAAGACAACTTATCTGAATTATTTAAAATAGTGCTAAAGCATAAACAACCAAATACCCTAAGATGTGAAAAAGAGGGTTTAAAACCAAACATTAACTCATATGGACTTTTACCTAAAAGCACTGATGAAGGTAACCTGTTAATAAGATAAACATCAGTCAACACACAATCAGACCAAAAATTCAGTGGAACACCACTTTGGAACAACAGAGATCTTGCCAAATTTAAAAGATGTCGATGTTTTCTTTCAACAACACCATTTTGTTGTGGTGTGTAAGAACAAGATGTTTGACGCAAAATTCCTTTAGTTTTACAAAAACTTTCCATTTTACTATTTACAAACTCGGTCCCATTATTACTTCTAAAAACCTTGACCCTTTTTTTAAACTGAGTTGATACTAACTCATAAAAGTTTTCAATATTCTCAAATACTTCCATTTTATTTCTTAGTAAATAACACCAAACAGTACGAGAATAATCATCAACAATGGTTAAGAAATATTTAAAACCATCTCTACTAGTAACCTTATATGGTCCCCAAACATCTAAATGAATAATATCACCTATATTTTTAGTTTTATATTCACTTAATGGGAATGAAACTCTAACTTGTTTAGCTTTATGACAAGTTTCACAAGGATGTTTTGCAACATCAATAACACCTAGATCACCTTTTAAAATTGACAAGACTTGATCAGCAGGATGACCTAATCTACTATGCCACAAATTACTGTTGTTCAAACTATTAAAGCAAAAATTTATAGAATTACCACCTTTGTTTACAAAGTAAAGACCATTATCCTGTTTACCAGTCACCAGGATTCTCCTTGATTTAGAATCCTGAAGTATACAAGTATTTTCATTAAAAACAACAGTTATTTGATTATCTTTAGACAATTTATAGACAGACAAGAGATTAACACTGTATATTGGAACAAAAAACACATCATTTAAAATTACATCTTTAGCAAGTTTTATGCTCCCAATTTTAGACACTTTAGCCTTGGTACCATTTGGATGAGATACAGTCAAATCATACTCAGACACATCAATACTATTAAACATATCCTTATCAGTTTTAACCATGTGCTGATTTGCACCAGAATCACAAATCCAATTATAGTCAAAACCAAAATTGATTAAACTAGAACAACACACAAACTCACTTGAAGAATTAAAAACACAACTAGACTCACCTCCCATATTAGAAGGTTGAGACTCAACATTTGTTTTTTCACCCACAAGACTCAACAGTTTTGTAGAATCGTGCTACTGACCCAAATGAGTCGTTCAGAGGAGTTTTACTTCGTTTCAAGTGCGGAAAACAAGAAACAAAGGTAGAAACAGCTAAATCTTCACTTAACTCACTGATTGTATTGATCTGACAACGTTTACATTCAAATCTCACACCGGCAGCACTTCGGTATGGAATACAAGGCTCTTCTTCCTGATTTCGCTCCAGAGGACACTATATATAGTGCTTCTGATTTCGCCCGAAATGACATGAAGTCATTTGGAGCGGAATCAGCTCTTGTGATTTCGGGCGAAATCACATACAAATGCATTAGGAGCGAAATCAGCATTTAACACATACACACTTTCCTATTTTCTCGTAAAACGTGCCCTAATTATCACACCCCAACCGATGGCGGAATCATCGGAGCGCGGCACTGAGCAAAACAGATTGTCCAGAAGTTTCCACAACAACTATTAATACAAATTCAGTTTAAAATGATACGTCCCATACCGTATCCCGAATAAATAACAAGTTATTACAGATAACATCCAAACAATTAATCCTGTTCCGACAACTCAGATTCAAATTAAACATAAATGTTGTTCAATGCCCCTAAAGACCCAGACTGACAAGATCTACAAACAACTATGCACTAGCAGCTTGTTCTTGACAGACAGCTATTTGTTGGGGGCCTCTAGAGACTTATTCTAGCTTCACTTCCCTAGCAAGCAGATATCATAAACACCTGTCACATACGTTAAAATAAAGTCAATATATAAAATGTAAAGGTGAGCATACAAGTTTGATAATAGCATATAGAGTTCGAATAGTTTACGCATAACCAGCACGTACACAGAGGGAAATGATGCATGTTAATTATCGACATGGACCTATCGATACCAACGACTGCGGGTTGACTGTCCGAGACAGTTCGCAATACATGATTACCACCGTAATTCATGCAAGTAATTGTCCTTAACAACCCCCGTGTGAACGGGTGCTGAGTCCAAACTATAGTACTACGTTGCTAAGGCAGGTAGACAGCATTCCACGTGTAAACATAACAACAAGCATACATTTAGTCACGTAATACATGCAATCAGTTAGCGTTCAAATAGTTTGAATAGTGTGCTCGATTGTGATTTTGATAGGTAACGTATGTAACACCCAAACGTGCTAAAGCAAAAAGGGTTCGAGTATACTCACAGTGATTGGTTATGGATTGAAGGGAGCGCTGAGAGTAGGGTTAACCTGAATAGTTCGATAGCATAACGATGAGTAACGCGGAAATGCAAACAAGTGTAAAGGGATCGAATAGCCTGGTCGATCGAACAGCAGGTTCGATCGAACGGGCTGTTCGACCGGCTTGAAAGTCCGTTTGAACAGTCCTGTTCGATCGGCCGGTAGGCTCGATCGGCTGGTCCATTCGAGTGGATTGTTTCTTCCTCTGATGTGTTTGTGTATGATGGTTTGAACTTTTGAAGTTTTTGTTGTAGCATTTGAGAACACTGAAGTGTTCTTACCTTTCAGTTTGATCGATCGAACGGTCTGTTCGATCGGCCGGCTTAACCGATCGGTTAGGAACTTCAGAAGTGGTTCTCAGCAGAATGTCACTCGATCGAACACCCTGTTCGATCGGCTGGCATTCCATACTACGAACGAGTTGCAAAATCGATTAAATGTTGAAGCATAGTATCTCATGATCCGAAGAGTAATGTTTATCAATCGAGTAGCGTATTCGATCGAACATCACTTCGTCAATAGCATACTTCATAAGATTTGAAAAGTGTGGAACCATGTGCTAGCCGATCGGCTGGCCCGGCCGATCGGCTGGTATGTTCGATCGGCTGGGCCGTTCGTTCGAACAGCCTAGCCGTTCGGCCAGCAATTCTGACCTGGTCGGCCTTTCGTCTAACACTTGGTTGTTTAATTATTTGTCATGATTTTAAGGTATTATGACATCGAGTTAAACCATAGAACGTGGGTCCTTACTTGCCTCACCGGTTCGGACAGGAATCACCCAAGTCCGGCCGGTGAACTGTTCGGAACGGTAGTTTGATGGTTAACCCGAAATCGGTGAGCCTTGTAGATAGTAACCGAATCTTGAACCCTTTTAACCGTTAGAATGATTAGTTAGTTGGTTCGAGCTCCGCTTCTATCGATTTTAAGGTTTTGAGTGTAAAATGTTGACGAAAAGTTGGAAATCTTTCCATGAAATGTTAAGATTCTTGCAAAATCCTAGTTCTTCATGTGGAAATCGGTCAGATCTAAGCTATTCATGGTTGAATGAGGCCAAAGCATGATGTTCTTCAAGAACATCATGATGACATCACCCAAGAACACTTAGATCTTGGTGATTTCACGGTTAGAAGTCGAGTTTTGAAAGATAGAAAGGTGTAGAATCATGTAATGATAAAAAAGGTACAAGAATTAGAGTGAAAACTTACCGGAGTTGAGAGAAATCTGAGAAAAGGTGAAGAACAAGGCTGGTTCGGTCAGAGCTTTCCAAAAATAGAAAGAGTGACAATGACAGGGCTATTTATAGGCCTCCCAAAGAGGAAAGTGTCAACCGATCGGCCAGGATCTCCGATCGAATGGCCTGCTCGATCGGCCAGGAAGTGCTAGCCGATCGACTGGCCTGTTCGATCAGGATGCGTCCTGTTCGATCAGCAACCCTTTTCGAATGTTTCGCGACGGTTTTCGATATTTCGATTTCGATAGACGATGATACGAATACGATAGAGTTCCTAGTCAAATTACTTTCAGTAGTTGGGACTATACCTAACATACAATCATCTATAAGTCACGTTTTGATGTCGGTTTCGATCGAGTTTAATTGCTTTCCGATTTTCGATTCGAATTTCGATTGATTCGATTGAATACCACACAAACATAAAGTAAACATGCACAAGTAACACATAAGGCACACACACATGTAAGTATTACCACACCAGTTTCGCATAGTTCGAGCCTCGATTTCGATTGATTGATTCGATTAATTTGATTATTGATTGATTAACTTTATCGCATTGTTACTTCCTATTATTCACAGTCGTAAATTGGTCGCATTGATTAAACATTCGATCATTTCATTTAGACAACACTTACTCCACATAATACAAATAAAACAAAAAATCGACTGATTAAAGTCAAGGAAGTCAAAGTTGACTTGGACTTTGACTTTGACTTAGACATTCGCAGCCTCCCCTTGTTTAGGGAATTTCGTCCCGAAATTAGGCTCGAAGCTACACATCACCGTGAGTCATTTTACCAATTTGATGCTTCAGATCTATTTAAACAACTGCGGGTACTTGGCCTTCATGTCGCTTTCGAGTTCCCAAGCGAACTTCGCGCCTCGCTTGCCTTCCCATCGGACTTTCACGATAGGGATGCCCGAGCGCCTGAGTTGCTTGGTTTGGCGATCCATGATTTCGACAGGCTTTTCCACGAAGTGTAAGGTTTCGTTGACCTGAAGATCGTCGAGTGGTACGATTAGATCATGATCAGCAAGGCATTTTCGGAGGTTAAACACATGGAAAGTCGGGTGGACGTTACTGAGTTCCTCCGGTAGTTCGAGTCTGTAGGCGACTTTTCCGATTCTTTCCAGAATCTTAAAAGGTCCAACATATCGAGGTGCTAGTTTCCCTTTCTTGCCGAATCTAACTACACCCTTCCAAGGGGATACCTTTAGGAGTACGTAGTCGCCAACGTCAAATTCAAGGGGCTTGCGTCTTCTATCAGCATAACTTTTCTGTCTGTTCCGAGCTTTCACCAAGTTGTCTCGAATCTGGTGGATTTTGTCAGTCGTTTCTTGTAGAATCTCGGGACCGGTTAGTTGCGAATGACCGATCTCGTGCCACACAATAGGCGATCGACATCTCCTTCCATACAACGCTTCGAAGGGTGCCATTTGAATGCTGGCATGATAGCTGTTATTGTACGAGAATTCGACTAGTGGCAGGTGTTTGTTCCAACTACCACCAAAATCTATGACACACGCTCGGAGCATGTCTTCAAGAGTACGGATCGTTCTTTCAGTCTGTCCAGTGGTTTGTGGATGGAATGCAGTACTCGGGTTAAGCGACGTACCAAGAGCCGCTTGAAACGTTTCCCACAACCGAGAAGTAAACCGAGCATCACGGTCAGAGATGATGTCGCGAGGCGTACCATGATTACAAATAATCTCGTCGGTGTAGATTTGGGCTACTCGTTCTACCTTGTAGTCTTCTCGTATCGGCAAAAAGTGGGCTGATTTGGTTAGACGATTTACTATAACCCAAATACTGTCGTGACCTGATGGCGTGGGCGGGAGTTTTGTTATGAAATCCATAGCTATACTCTCCCACTTCCATATAGGTATCGGCGGTTGTTCGAGTAAGCCAGAAGGTCTTTGATGTTCAGCCTTGACTCTTGCGCAAGTTAAGCAACTTCCAACGTAGAGAGCGATATCCCTTTTCATGCTCGGCCACCAGTACTTATAACGAAGATCCTGGTACATCTTGTCAGCACCGGGATGAATGGAGTATCGAGATTTGTGGGCTTCATTCATGATAATCTTTCGCAAATCGGTCCGCTTAGGGATCCAAATTCGGTCCAGATAATAGAATATCCCATCTGACTTGCTTACTAACTGAGCTCCATCGTGGTAGATCCTCTCTCTCTTCAATGTACGCTCGTTAAAGCAAGCATGTTGTGCTTCGCGGATAAGGGCTTCGAGGTTGTGCTGGGCTTGAACGTTTCGGATACTGAGCACGTAACTCTTTCTGTTGAGCGCGTCGGCAACAACATTTGCCTTGCCTGGGTGATAACGAATCTCACAGTCGTAATCGTTGAGGAGTTCTACCCATCGGCGTTGACGCATATTAAGTTCCCTTTGATTGAAGATATATTGTAAACTCCTGTGATCAGTGTAGATTGTGCACTTAGTGCCATATAGGTAGTGTCGCCAAATCTTTAATGCAAAGACAACCGCGCCTAGCTCGAGGTCATGGGTTGTATAGTTCTTCTCGTGGATCTTGAGCTGTCGAGATGCGTACGCTATAACCTTGTCTCGCTGCATGAGGGCGCATCCAAGACCAAGGTTGGAAGCATCACAGTAGACAATGAAATCGTTGCTTCCGTCGGGCAGCGTAAGAATCGGAGCGTTACACAGCATGTGCTTGAGGGTTTGAAAGGCAGATTCTTGTGCGGTTCCCCACACAAAAGGCTTGTCTTTATGAGTAATAGCGGTAAGCGGCACAGCGATTTTGGAGAATCCTTCAATAAATCGTCGGTAATAGCCCGCTAGTCCGAGAAAAGAACGAACTTCGGACGGGTTCTTAGGCGTAATCCAACTTTTGACGGCTTCAATCTTCGCGGGGTCGACGTGTATTCCCTGACTATTCACGATGTGACCCAGAAACTGAACCTCCTCTAACCAGAATTCACACTTGGAGAACTTGGCATAGAGTTGGTTCCCCTGAAGTAACTCGAGAACCAAACGTAGATGTTGCGCGTGTTCGGCTTTCGATTTGGAATAGATCAAGACATCGTCAATGAACACGATGACGAAACGGTCTAAGAAAGGCTTACACACGCGATTCATCAGATCCATAAAGACCGCGGGTGCATTAGTTAAACCAAAAGGCATTACCACGAACTCATAGTGGCCATAACGGGTTCGAAAAGCGGTTTTGGGGATGTCTCCATCTTGAATCCGCAATTTATGATAGCCTGAACGTAGATCGATCTTCGAGAAACACTTGGCACCTTGCAGCTGATCAAATAAGTCATCGATTTGGGGCAAAGGGTATCGATTCTTAATGGTTAGCTTATTCAACTCCCTATAATCGATGCACATCTGGAACAACCCGTCCTTCTTTTTGACGAAAAGGACTGGCGCACCCCAGGGAGAGGTGCTTGGGCGAATAAAGCCTTTTTCGAGTAATTCCTGGAGTTGATTCGAGAGTTCCCGCATTTCGGATGGAGCGAGTCGATACGGAGCTTTGGCAACGGGGTTAGCTCCAGGAATGAGGTCAATACGAAAGTCGATATCACGACTTGGCGGTAGTCCGGGGAGATCGTCAGGGAACACCCGAGGAAACTCACAGACCACTGGAACATCTTTGACTTCAACTTTCTTTTTCTTTCCCTTCTCCGCTACTACAATGTTGGCCAAGAAGGCTCGGTATTCCTTGCGGGGATACTTGCTGGCTTGAACGCACGACATGAGCTTGAGACCTTTCGACACTGTTTCACCGTATACACATAGAAGATCACCATTTGCTAGCGAGAATCGAATCATCTTTTCGAAGCACACAACTTCAGCATGGTTTTCACGAAGAAAGTCCATGCCTACTATGATATCAAAACTTCCGAGTTGCATAGGAATAAGATCGATTGGAAAGACGTGGTTGTTGAGCTCGAGAGTGCAATCACGAAGAACAAAGTTAACTGCGACAGTTCTTCCAGTAGCGACTTCGACTTCGAATGACGAGGACAGATAAGAGCGCTTACAACTAAGGAGCTTCTCGAATTCAAACGATAAAAAGCAGTTATCGGCTCCAGTATCAAACAAACATGATGCATAAATACCATTCACAAGGAACGTACCATTAACCACGTTGTTATCCGCCTGAGCCTGACGGGCATTGATGTTGAAGGTTCGAGCATGGGCTGCTTGCTGCTGTTACTGAGGCTGCTGTTGTTGCTGCTGGGGCTGCTGGGGTTCTTGCTTAACTACCCTGTTCGGGCACCTATTTGCAAAGTGGTTAGGATCACCACATGCAAAGCAGACTCGAGCATTGACTGCAGGTGCTTGAGCTGCTTGTTAGCCTTGAGGGGCGGGGAGTAGAGCTTGATTGACAGTAGCTTGAACTCGGGCTTGACGGGGACCAAAACGACAGTTCGCCGTGAAATGACCGTAAAGGTTGCAGTGAGCGCAAAAACGACAGGCTAGACCCACTGGATGATGATACGAGCATGTCGGGCAGAGTGGGTGAGGGCCTGTGTATGCACGCTTCGCTGGCGGTGCATTGATCACTGGAGCTGAGTGGTGGTGCTGTTGCTGCTGAGCTAGTACAGCTTGTAGAGGAGCAGCAGTTGTTGCGGCAGCATAGCTCTTGTTGCTGGAGCTGTTGTTGTTGTTCTTCTTCTTTCTTCTTGATGACTTGGAAGATTGAGCAGATGAGTCGGTGGGTGCTGCGGTGGCTTGGTGCAGAGACTTGGTTTGCTTATCCCAAAAACCAGACTTCACTCGCTTGTCATTGATCTCAGTGGCGAGTAGGTAAGTCTCTTCAATCGTTGCTGGCTTGGCGGCGTGAACAAAGTCGGCTACACAGTCGGGCAGGGCTCGAATGTACTTCTTGATGGTTTGATCTGGGGTTTTGACCTGATCGGGACATATGATGCTAAGCTGCTTGAAACGAGCAGTGAGAGCAGCGTTGTCTCCATCCTTCTGCTTGATGGTCCAAAATTCGTCCTCCAGCTTTTGGCGTTCATGAGGAGGGCAGAATTCGTCGATCATAATTGCCTTCAACTCCTCCCATGTTAGCTCGTAAGCTGCATCATTTCCGCGCTTATTTCGTTCGGCCGTCCACCAGTCTAGAGCATGGGACTGGAAGACGCCTGTAGCATTGAGTGTGCGGAGATTCTCAGGACAGCCGCTTTGGCGCAGAGTGACTTCAACCGAGTCAAACCAGTGAAACATGGCGGTAGGGCCATCCTCGCCAGTGAACTCTTTGGGTCCGCATGCTTTGAACTGCTTGAAGCTGAAAGCAGCCTTGCTAGCATCTTTGGGTGCATCTGTTCGCGATTCTTCAGACGACTTGCTGGCGTTTTCATAAACGTTACTCACAGCCTTTGCTACGCTTTTGGCGATGATAGCGGCGAGTCGCTTATCTCTCTTTTCCTTACGGGTCAAGTGGTGTCGGGATCCCGACGACGACATGGTATACAATAGACATCGTCACAGGACTCAACACAACGAAGTCGTACCTCTCACGTCTAGACTACTAAAGCTTACGAAAACGTCGGAACATATATCACATAAACGTATAGGCACATAACCACAAATACATGTAAGCACAGAAGCACGTAGGCACGTAAAGCACAGAGTCACATAAACACAAAAGCACGTAACCACTTAATCACAGAAGCACTCAGAAAACAGAAACCTATCCTTCAAAGCTCGCGTGTCGTTCGTATAGCGATCGCGTATAGCATACTGGATAGCATCGTATAATATAGTATACCTTAGTCACAGCATAGCATAACACCGTTTATATCGTAATTGGATATCGAATTGAGATAGAATAGCAATGCGAGTCGTGTGTGTTGATCGAAATGACAGCACAATCGAATAATGTCCAAAATATAAACATGTATACAGATAAAGCACACAGAACACATAAAATCGGCGAGTCAAAAATACCAAAATCGAAAATTGGATCGTCTGCGGCTACTAGACATCGACTACCCAAAGCGATACGACTATTCACATTAGACTTGTCGTCACTTTCGACTTTAAGGGTCGTGTTTCTGCCTCGATTCTCGGGCATTCCACACGCGCCTCCTAGGTCATACTGGTGAGTTCAGGTCGTTGGAGTCCGTCGAAGCTTCGGTGAGAGGAAGCATGTCCGGAATAAATTGCCAAGGTTAGGGTCTCACCCCTGGCTTAGCAATTTCTTCCTTGTTTTTAGAAAATCTAAGGAGAATTTTCATCAAAATGGGGATTTCACTCTTGATTTGGTATAATTCTCCTCGTATGTTGTTGAAAATATCGGGATGAGCATGAGTAAATGGATAAAAATCAGTATAAGTCAGGCAATTTAGTCGGGAGTTTGCGGTTTTCACACCTATTCCTGACCAAAGTGCTTAACTTCTATTGAAAATTCGAGTGCAGTGATAGCGAAGAATTGTAGAATAAGGCACATAAACTTGGTCTGTTGGTTCCTAACTATAGTCTAGGTCTCTAAGACAGCAACCCGGACTAGGTCGTGTCTAACCTAATTCCCTATAGTTATGGCTCTGATACCAATCTGTTACACCCCAACCGATGGCGGCATCATCGGGGCGCGGCACTGAGCGAAACAGATTGTACAGAAGTTTCCACAACAACTGTTAATACAAATTCAGTTTAAAATGATACGTCCCATACCGTATCCCGGATAAATAACAAGTTATTATAGATAACATCCAAACAATTAATCCTGTTCTGACAACTCAGATTCAAATTAAACATAAATGTTGTTCAATGCCCCTAAAGACCCAGACTGACAAGATCTACAAACAACTATGCACTAGCAGCTTGTTCTTGACAGACAACTATTTGTTGGGGGACTCTAGAGACTTATTCTAGCTTCACTTCCCTAGCAAGCAGATATCCTAAACACCTGTCACATACATTAAAATAAAGTCAATACATAAAATGTAAAGGTGAGCATACAAGTTTGATAATAGCATATAGAGTTCGAATAGTTTACGCATAACCATCACGTACACAGAGGGAAATGATGCATGTTAATTATCGACATGGACCTATCGATACCAACGACTGCGGGTTGACTGTCCGAGACAGTTCGCAATACATGATTACCACCGTAATCCATGCAAGTAATTGTCCTTAACAACCCCCGTGTGAACGGGTGCTGAGTCCAAACTATAGTACTACGTTGCTAAGGCAAGTAGACAGCATTCCACGTGTAAACATAACAACAAGCATACATTTAGTCACGTAATACATGCAATCGGTTAGCGTTCAAATAGTTTGAATAGTGTGCTCGATTGTGATTTTGATAGGTAACGTATGTAACACCCAAACGTGCTAAAGCAAAAAGGGTTCGAGTATTCTCACAGTGATTGGTTATGGATTGAAGGGAGCGCTGAGAGTAGGGTTAACCTGAATAGTTCGATAGCATAACGATGAGTAACGCGGAAATGCAAACAAGTGTAAATGGATCGAATAGCCTGGTCGATCGAACAGCAGGTTCGATCGAACGGGCTGTTCGACCGGCTTGAAAGTCCGTTTGAACAGTCCTGTTCGATCGGCCGGTAGGCTCGATCGGCTGGTCCATTCGAGTGGATTGTTTCATCCTCTGATGTGTTTGTGTATGATGGTTTGAACTTTTGAAGTTTTTGTTGTAGCATTTGAGAACACTGAAGTGTTCTTACCTTTCAGGTCGATCGATCGAACGGTCTGTTTGATCAGCCGGCTTAACCGATCGGTTAGGAACTTCAGAAGTGGTTCTCAGCAAAATGTCACTCGATCGAACAGCCTGTTCGATCGGCTGGCATTCCATACTACGAACGAGTTGCAAAATCGATTAAGTGTTGAAGAATAGTATCTCATGGTCCGAAGAGTAATGTTTATCAATCGAGTAGCGTATTCGATCGAACATCACTTCGTCAATAGCATACTTCATAAGATTTGAAAAGTGTGGAACCATGTGCTAGCCGATCGGCTGGCCCGGCCGATTGGCTGGTACGTTCGATCGGCTGGGCCGTTCGTTCGAACAGCCTAGCCGTTCGGCCAGCAATTCTGACCTGGTCGGCCTTTCGTCTAACACTTGGCTGTTTAATTATTTGTCATGATTTTAAGGTATTCTGACATCGAGTTAAACCATAGAACGTGGGTCATTACTTGCCTCACCGGTTCGGACAGGAATCACCCCAGTCCGGCCGGTGAACTGTTCGGAACGGTAGTTTGATGTTTAACCCAAAATCGGTGAACCTTGTAGATAGTAACCGAATCTTGAACCCTTTTAACCGTTAGAATGATTAGTTAGTTGGTTCGAGCTCCGCTTCTGTCACACTCGCTCGTAGCGGAAGCATGAGGTGTGATCTGATCGGTTCTCATTGCATAACAATATAAGTGAACATACTAAATGAATAAAAACAAGCTCCAATGCCATTGTCATAATTGTTTCAAAAGAACGCAACATAAGTTAAATGTATTGGTTATAAACCATCAAATGAAATTAAATTTCATCGTTCTATACGTCAAAATGTAAGTCTTAAAATGTCAAGGCTTTGACCACTATATCACCGCAAAGAGGCGGTATATAACGGACAAACCCTTCAAATGGTGGCATGGAGTCTTGATACTTGCTTTCCTTGACTGAAATGTTTGACAGGTCCACTAATTTCCTGAAATACATGTTAAGTTTGAAAACATCAACAAAAGTTGGCGAGTTTATGCAGTTTAGTTGTATGAGATGTATCTGTAAAATGTGAGTTGTATAAAATGTATCCGTATGAAATGATGTAGTATGTAAAGTGTCAATGAAATCGTTGATCATTAATGTTTCGCGAGGACATTAATATGTGTGACGAAATAGGAAGCAATCCAACCCTAGACGATTTTAGTTGTATCGACACCATGTCGTAGGGCAACAAATGCACTCCTAGGCAAATGAATGGCCATGAGTGGGGCTCGCCAAAACCCATTAGATCTAACCCTTTGTTCCTTGGTCCAAACTTGGATTAATGGTGCTTTAGTTATGGCCCTAATTTCTCACATGATCTAAGGTGTTTCATTCCTTGACTTAACATACTATTGTAGATGTATTTTCCCCGATAGTTGTAAAGCTTGAAAAGCATTTAAGATGAAAATGGGACATGAACTCACTGAATTGCATTCCGTAAACTGTATGTAACTGTAACCTCACTTGCATTGTCCTTGAATTGTATCATAACCTACAAAGGTCCTAGAATTGTTAGACACTACGGTCTTTGTATTGACTCATGTACAAGTCTTCTATCTTGAATATGTATTAAGACTTGTATGTCTTTGTTATTCGTTGAACTGTGTATTAGATGTATGAATTGTTAAGCTGTTATATATATATTTCACCAAATATATATATATATACATATATATATATATATATGTAATCTTGTATCTTGTGAGTTGTATCATCGGTATTGTCTTCTTGATTTCGTGTCTTTGTATAAGTAAATTGTATAATTGTAATTTTTACCAATTAAATGTCATTGGGCTTAGCCCAAGAATTCATGTTATTGGGCTCAAATAGTGTGGGGCCTCAATAGTGTTGGGCCTAAATAGTGTTGGGCTTAAATGGTGTTGCGCTTAAATAGTGTTGGGCTTAAACAGTGTTGGGCTTTAATGTTATTGGGCCTTGGCCCATATGTTTGGTATTGGGCTTAGCCCATGAGTTTTTGATATTGGCTTAGCCCATGTATTTATGTTAAGCCCATTATGAAGATAAGCCCATTAAGAAATGTAAGCCCATTTGTATAAAATAGCCCACTAAGAAAAGTAAGCCCATTTGTATAAAATAGCCCACTTGTAAGTATAAGTCTTTCATTTTTATAAAAACATTTTTATAAAAATTCACTAAGTATACTTTTTAATTAATAAAAACATCATAGTTTTTATATGTTTCAAAATGTCCGAATTTTGTTAATGGTAACGTAATATTTGTGTCCGCCTCGAAAGATCGTCTAAACGTCGTAGTAAGTTCTCGGATTGGCGTTACGTTATAGATGTGTCCATCGTCCGTTTTGACCATAATTTGTATCCGATCATTCGGATCGTCCGTAACTTGTTTTTAGGATATATTTCTATGTAGTCTTGTAAGACTTTGATTGTAATGTATCTTATGTTTATTTGTTACATTGAATTCAAGTTCCTAGTTTTGATATGTATAACTAATACACCAAGTATCATATTGCACATAAGTTGTTAAAGTGAGCAAATATATATTTTCTCAAAAATATATATATCTAACTTTGTTTTTATAAAAACCATTCTTTAAAATCTTTTTAGTCTTGTAAAGATTTAGCCAAGAATAACGGTTTTGTTTACATATGATTTTTAATAAAAATCGGCCATATAACCTTTGTAATATGCACTTTACCATGTTTAAATAAACATATCATTTTCTTTTCGAATTCACCATTGAATTTCCTCATAACATTCTTAAAGAATATCACATGAGATTTATAACATAACCTCATTAAGATGATCTCAAAATCATGTAGGATTTTTGGTATGATCATAACATATGTTAACTATTTCAAAGTCCATGTTTACTTCTAGTTTCATCCACTTTTACAAAAATCCCATCTTATATGTTTGTTTTCATAATCTTGTAGAAGTATTATTTTTAATGAAAAACACTAAATACTTTAACAACACCATAGATTATGATCATCCATATAAACTTTATGTTTAACAAAAACCCTTTTAACATAAACATGTATACTTGTTAAATCATGTATTTAAACATCATCTAACAATTTATTCATATGCTAATCATCATGACAAGATCAAATATGCAAGTAATAAGTCTCAAATCACCACATAAACAAACATAGATCATGATTATTAATTTGCTTCTTTGTATTTTCATATTATTATGTATGATTCTTTTAGTTATATTATGTTCTTAAATCATCATATACATAAATAAGTATAAAAAATAGATTTAGAAGCTCACTTCTAGCACTTGTGGCTAGGGATGATCTCGATGATGATAAAGAAACAAAGAAGATGATGATCTTGATGGTAGAAAGCTCTTGAATGGATGAAAATGCTTGCTTTAACTTGTAGGTGTCTTAGATCTTCATATCATCCATGAAAGTACACTTTGATCTTTATAAAAATGGCTTGAAATGAATATGGAATAAGGGTGTTCATGGCTGAATTTTTGGGGAAGGAAAATGGGATCATAAGTGTGTGTTTTTCAAGGTGTAAGTTATGGGAAAATATCTAGTTATGATAAGATTCATGCATCTTTAATCCTTTACCAAAACTCCACTTGATTAACTAGAAAATATCTAGATATTTTGCAAGGGAAATAAGGGTGTGGGACCCACAAATGGCGGTCAAGAATGGGGGAGGGGGTAAAGTGTAGCATTTTTATAAAAATGTCTTAAACATGTAGATATTTTGGTAATTAGGCTAAGTATGGTGATTAGGGGTAATCTTTCACCATTAGGAGGTAATTAGTGATTCGGAATGTTAATTATTATTAACAAATTCACTAAACTAGTAGAAATGTTTTTTTTTTCTTAAACGACTTCCGTTTGGTCGTCGGTTCGATAAAAGCACTTTTAATTCCTACCGACGAAGTTTTTCCGTAAGTTGTAAATCCGCAACCAAGAGATGTATAAAGGGATATGGAATCTCAAAATAATCTTAACTAGTTCACCAAAGCTTTCATTTGGTTGTTTTCGATGTCGGAAATGCCATTTATTAGCTTGTCGGTGCAGAAACGGACAAGTTGTGGGGGTTGCAACGCAGCGTCGAAAGCTTATGTTTCGGACACCCCATTAATATCCTCATATTGTTTCCATATGTTTATCATCATTTGTCATATTTCCGGAGTCCCAGAAATGCTAAATTATTATTTTGGACGATTTAAAATTGTCTTATTTTTAGTGAAACGGACGATTTAGCGATTAGGGCGTTGTACCGGAAAGTCTTGTATCTTTGTAAGATATGTTTTCGTATTAGTGTTTTCTTATATAAACGGACTCAGTTATGTTAGATGTGTGTCGTTTTTCCTTGTTTCGTTCTGTTTTCACGGTTTTGCTGGCATGAATAGTGTGACCGTGAATAGTGCACGCAACACTTTTTACCAACACTTTTAGGACATTATTTAATTGATTTCGCAATACGACGAAAACCAACATATATTATCTCATTGTTTTCTTGTCCTAACACTGTCGTCTAATGTACGACACAGTTACGTAATTAAATTATGCTAATTGCATGAGATTATATACTAAGAATAGTGATTAGACTGTACGGAATTTCCGGTTATTTGCCATTTGTCACAGCTTCTATCGGTTTTAAGGTTTTGAGTGTAAAATGTTGACGAAAAGTTGGAAATCTTTCCATGAAATGTTAAGATTCTTGCAAAATCCTAGTTGTTCATGTGGAAATCGGTCAGATCTAAGCTATTCATGGTTGAATGAGGCTAAAGCATGATGTTCTTCAAGAACACCATGATGACATCACCCAAGAACACTTAGATCTTGGTGATTTCACGGTTAGAAGTCGAGTTTTGAAAGATAGAAAGGTGTAGAATCATGTAATGATAAAAAACGTACAAGAATTAGAGTGAAAACTTACCGGAGTTGAGAGAAATCTGAGAAAAGGTGAAGAACAAGGCTAGTTCGGTCAGAGATTTCCAAAAATAGAAAGAGTGACAATGACAGGGCTATTTATAGGCCTCCCAAAGAGGAAAGTGTCAACCGATCGGCCAGGATCTCCGATCGAATGGCCTGCTCGATCGGCCAAGAAGTGCTAGCCGATCGGCTGGCCTGTTCGATCAGGATGCGTCCTGTTCGATCAGCAACCCTTTTCGAATGTTTCACGACGATTTTCGATATTTCGATTTCGATAGACGATGATACGAATACGATAGAGTTCCTAGTCAAATTACTTTCAGTAGTTGGGACTATACCTAACATACAATCATCTATAAGTCACATTTCGATGTCGGTTTCGATCGAGTTTAATTGCTTTCCGAGTTTCGATTCGAGTTTCGATTGACTCGATTGAATACCACACAAACATAAATTAAACATGCACAAGTAACACATAAGGCACACACACATGTAAGTATTACCACACCAGTTTCGCATAGTTCGAGCCTCGAGTTCGATTGATTGATTCAATTAACTTGATTATTGATTGATTAACTTTATCGCATTGTTACTTCCTATTATTCACAGTCGTAAATCGGTCGCATTGATTAAACATTCGATCATTTCATTTAGACAACACTTACTCCACATAATACAAATAAAACACAAAATCGACTGATTAAAGTCAAGGAAGTCAAAGTTGACTTGGACTTTGACTTTGACTTAGACATTCGAAAACACGAGGTGTTACACTAATCTATACAATGTATTCTAAGACTCGATACAAGACGAAGTCGACAGATGTATGCACCAACAGACTCCCCCTCAGATGTTGACGAGTCTGACTGTGTCGAGTCTTCTCAAACTTCAGTCTTGATCAGCCTCTGGGCTTTACTATTTCTTCTCTTTCACATCTTCAGACTCCCCCTTGCGATATGCCGGCATTCCTTTAGTTCTTCAGCATCATCTGCTTTAGGATTGTTGTCTGGCTTTCACAGGTTCATTGATCGTTATCCTGGCTCAAGCTTTATCCACCGAATCAAAACCTGGCACATGCTCTATCTATAGAGTCCTCAGGTATCTGAATCTAGCTCTCAAAAGCTTCTCAGACTCGAATGACCTGGCTCTTCAGAAGATTGTTTCAAGATTGAAAATTTGTCTCTAGTTCTGCTCAGGATCAATAACTCAGCTCAAAATTAACCTGCATAAACTCTACCTCAAAGTAAGTTTTACAAAGCTAACAATTTAGAGAATATGCACCAACACTGACTCTCCCTCAGATTAAATAAAGATTTTTGATGAACCAATTGAAAAATTAGATTTTGAAAACATTTAATTTCAAAGAACACACCCCCCTTAAATTCTGTTCATCATGTTTAGCACTCGGAATTTTGAAAATCAACTTTTCAATACCAGTTGTCGAAAATCTTTTTGAATTTTCAAAAGTTTATGCTAAAACACACTAAAAATCTTTTTGGATTTTGAAATAGGGGAAATAAAATGTCGTAAAAAAATATTTACAGACAATATTTTTGTGAGTTTGTGTAAGAGGATCATATCAGTTTATGAGACTAATCACAAACACCGTTAAGCTTCATTTCATTTTAAGTTTTAAACAATTCACCTAGATTGTCAGTATATTTGTCCACTTAAATTTTCACACAAAGTTCAACTGTTTCAAGATACGATATTAATGTCTTAATGACTTAAACTTATTTGTGTGTCCCACCACTTGAATATACTCCCGTATCCAGATCCCAATATTCAGTCTTACAGGTGAGTATACCACGGATGATATCTGTTAAGGGGTTAATTGCGAGGGCCGTGAGAGCTCAGGTCGATACTTCCGTATACGCAAAGAGATGACGGTTTCGACTTTTGGTGTGTCCCCTTTAGAGGATCTTTTGTTTCAACAGCAATGACTATCAATTTTATTGTTTCATCAATTTGCTGAGGGCGAGCTTATATTTCAAAGCATTTGTAGAAAGTATTATCCGGGGACTAGGTCTGTATTTCCATACAGCAGAAGTCCCGGGATAATACCCCAGATATCACTGAGCATAAAGACCTAGTATCTCAGAATAAGGGACCTTTCAAACAAGATTTCAGGGGTTACCTATATATCCAAGAAGTTGTTACCCACAAAATAAGCAAGTTTGAATTTTTAGGTTTATATCTTGTCACAATCTACTAAATGTGTAAAAACCTACTGACATATCCACAGTGAGATTGTTTATCACGTTTATACTTTTCATTTCTTTAGCATGTTGTGACAGTCCACTGATGTACTATCATTTCCTCTTTTCACAACCAAACTCATTTTTAATTTTATAATGTTTTTGGCTTTTTCAAATTTTCTAATGTTTTTGGATTTTCTGAAATTTTCTACTCCCCCTAAAATGCAAACACATTAAAGAAAAATTGAAAACACTACTAGACTCTTTGACTCAATTGAAAAATAAAATTATACAGTAAGTTGACAACCGATATCGAATCACATCAATTCGCCATCCACTTAGGCATAAACACTCAGAACTCCCCCTTTCAACAAACTATTTTCTCATTTAGATTTCAAAACACTTAAGTTTGTTTTAATCAACATGATTTTTCTGGAAAATAAGTTTGTTTTTACCAATTGTAGAATCATCATTAATAAATTCGGGGATATGGTTCATCATCTTGTTCATCAAACACTTGTAGTAGATTAAGTACAAATTAATGTCCCTGATTTACCATATGCAAGTATGCACACTCTGTACCAATTGTAAAAACCATCACCATTGTCCAGTGTAGGAATAGAACATCTACACTATATCATTTACCAACTGTAAGAACAGAATGCCGATTCCTGCTTCACACTTACCAACCTGGAAGCTCCGGCGTAGTCTTTCACCTGTAAAATTTCAACAATTTTTTAAATCTTTCACAAAAACATTTTACAAGAATGATGCCGATTCCTGATCCACGATTACAAACTTGGGATCTCCGGCATAGTCAGATGTTTAAGGGAAAAGAATTTCCACCCAAGTCTGACCAACCTTGGGTGTTTTTAGCTCTTTCAGTTCTTGTTCTGTTGGGTTAAAAGTTGCCTTTTTCGTTGCATAGAAATCTTTAACCCCTTTTGCTTTCCCATTAAGCATTTTCCTAAAAAATTTCTTAACATTCCCATTGAATGTTTTCTCGACATCAAACTCATTTTTCTCGGAATAAAACTGATCCAAGATCTCAACTTTACCAATTTTCTTTTTAATTTCTTCAAACTTTAGTGATGGAAATTCATCATCATTCACTGAAAACACAGAATTTACCTCTTTTACCTCACCTTGTGGCTCCTCTGGCTTTGTGGAACCAGAATCATTGCCGACTTTCTCATCAACCCTTTTAACAACCCACACTTGGTTGTCTTTGGCTTTCTTTTTGTAAAGATTCTTTTTAGAACACTCACCAACCTCATAAGTTGAGTTTTCAAAAATTTTAACGTTTTTGGTTGGTGGTTCAACATCAACAACTTTCTCTTTTAGTTTCTCAGAAACTCCCTGTTTTATTTTTGCATTTTTTGGACAGTTCCATGCAATGTGACCAGCTTCATTGCATTTGAAACAGGTGCGAGTTTCTCTTGGATGAAACACTCCAGTTCCATTTCTTTTCCTCTCAGCAAGAAACTCCTAGTTAGATTGTTTCCAGAATGGTTTCTTCTGTTCATCTTCTGAACTTCCACCTGAAACAAATTCTGTTTTTGTTTTAGAATTTTTGTCATTTTTTGAATTTTTTGGTGGAATAAAACCTAAACCTTTCTTTTTTGTAGCTACGATTATGGTTTGGTTTCTTTTGAAAACCAGAACCAGAATTGTAACCCTTTTTCTTGTTTAAACGTTGTTGAACTCTAGAAGTGTATTTTTAGGTTTTTCAAGATTTTTCAAAGCTTTCAATTCTGGAATATTAATTTCTATTAGTTTGAAAGTCTTGTTAATCAATTCCGTTTTAACACTTATTATAGGAAACTCTTTGTTGTAATATAATTTGTCAGAATCATTCAAAGTATAAACTACTTCGAATGTTTCATCATTCAAATTTGATTTGGATATCAAGAACTCTTTACTATAAGCCTTTTTGACCGACGACTTTGGACCATTGACTGACGAACTTGACCCTCCAGATTCAGACTTTGACTCAGCCTCCTCATCAGTATCTAACACCTGATCGACCACCTTTTTGATTAACTCAGACTCATGATCAATGTGAGACGAGGTAAACGTGACGTCAATGTTTTCTGGTAATTCATCAGTTGTGTCGGTTTTTAGCTTTATATTGACTGCTTTTTCAAGTTGCTCCTCGTTTGGTTTTCTAGGAGAATACCCTTCCCAGATTGGAGGCGGACACTTGTTATAGCTAACAGTCGGTTTCTTACCAGTATCCTTCTTCTTTGGCTTCTCATCTTGAAAAGCTTCCATACCTGCAACAGTTGGATAAATTCGATCAATAAGGAAATCGGAACTAGAATAACTCTGCAATAATCTTCTGATTCTCTCATTTTCAATCTTTTCAGCTTCCAACTCTTGCTTCCACTTTGCACTTTCTTCGATGTAGAAATTGATAGTTTTTTTGCTTTGTCATCATAACAGCATTCATCATCATTAGTGCTTGTTCTCTCTCAGAATTTGTCTTTTGAAGACCTGTTACAGTTTTGTTCAAGACATCATAAGATTCTTTTACATAGTTGAGATTGAACAACAACTGCTCTTTCTTCTTCTCATATTCAGCTATCATCTCATCTTTAACTGCACATTCCTTGCAAGATTCCAAACACTTTGTGCAAGGCTTGATGACTTCAACAATCTTTTCAACTTCGACAACTTTCTTAGTTTCAGTCACCTTTTCTGCTTCATTATCCTGCTCAGTCTCTTCAATCTCCTCAGCAACACTTTCAACTTTCTCATTTTGAACAACACTTTCAATCTTCATTTCTTGTTGCTCTTTTGCAGTTCGTTTCTCCTTTAGTTTCTCCAATCGATCTGCAAAATAGAAATGAAAACTTTCAGGAGATAGATGACATTTTGCAATGTTAATATGTTTTTCTTCCTCATCATCGCTGCTGTCATCTGGAGGTGACTGATCAAACTCTACAGACTTTTCAGAACTATCATCCGATGAACCAGTATCAGATGGAGTTTTATCAAAAACAATTTCCTTTTTAGAACTGTCATTACTTTGTACACTCTCATCTGAACTCTGTGAACTTTCATCAGAAGTTTCTAAGCTTTCATCAGAAACAACAGACTCTTTCTCCACATTCTTCACATTCTCTCCAATAGACTTCATCTATGTGGCAAACATATCTGGTTCTTTAACAATCTTAGCAATGAATGCTTTGAATTCTCCTTTTTCATCAACAAACATATCCCAGCTGAAGCCTTCAGGTAATCTTTCATCATCCTGATTGACTAAACAGACTTTGCTTTCTGGTGATATGTAGTTGTTCCAGTTAAAATGCACCAAACATGCTCTCTTAGAATCCTCGATTTTTCTACCATGAGCCGCCTGTGGTTCTTTTAGTTGTTGCTGACCCACTTGCTGATAAATGGCTTTCCAGTAGTAATCGTCTTTTCCGAACGGATTCTGAGCTCCACTAGCTTCCCTGTTCTTGCACTCTCGCTTGAAATGGCCTTTCTCCCTGCAACGAAAACAAGTAACTTTAGATTTATCAAAACCTAAAGTAGAAACATGTGCATCAAGAAAGTCATTTCTCCCAGTAATAAGCTTGAACTTTTCAACTCGTCTAAGAACACTAGCTAGACACCATTTGATATCCATTAAATCCATCTCTTCGGCGTCTATCTGATCGTAATCCTCCTTTGTGAGCATAGGATTCCCGATCCGACCTGCAACTAGACCTTCATACGAGAGAAGCACAGAACCAAGTAAAGCCATGTGGTCTTTAGCAGTTTCTTCAGAAAAACTTTGACCCTCTGGAAGATTCAAAGCAATATTACACTGGATCACATAACCATTTCCTGTCTTTGTGCTTTGAGAATGGAAACTTGTAGTTCATTCTTTCGGATTAACACTCGAAAATGAAGAGAATCCACTGCTGCTTTTGTTTGAACCCTGATCAACCTTTTCGATTGAATCCCCAGCACTAAAAGCAGTTTGGATTTTCGGGCTTCTTTCAGCTTCCGGAACACTGCCTTTGTAATACATCTTTACATCTTGTTGACCACTTGGACTATTCATCCTCGCGATCTTCTTCTGTTCCAAATCCTGACTTTCAATCTTTTCAATAAACTGAGAAATCGTTAACCCATCATAAACCCCGGTATTTTTCAGAATCATCAAGTAGGTACCCCATTCTTTTTGCGGTAACGCATCAGCTAACTTGTCTACCCACTCTTCACGATCTTTTGTAATACTCAGCATTGACATGGATCGCACTAAGTGGCAGTATCGCTCAATCAATTTCTTTGTGTCTTCACCCGGTAAACTGCTAAACAAATCAAACTCTTTCTTGAGCAATGCTTTCTTGCTCTTAATCATGTTCTCACTACCCTCAAACTTGACTTTGAGTGCATCCCAAATCGATTTTGATGTTTTGTCATGCTGAAGCAATATAAAGATGTCTTCTTTAATAGCTTGTTGAAGCAGACTAATCATCATCTTCTCGGCTTTGTACATATTCCGTTCTTGATCTGTAAACTCTGATAGCTCTTTGATAACATGCAAATCTGTTCATGGCAACACATATTTCTTCAGAATACATTCCCAAGACCTTAGATGATTTGCCTGAACCCAGTTTTCGAATCTGTCTTTCCACCCATAGTATTCTTCAATACTCATCAGTTTCGGGGGCTTCTGTGTAGTTCCTGTCTCATTTTCCAAATTCATGACTTGAGCAATAGAAGCCGGAGTAGTCGGAGATGAAGCGAACGCGTTGTAAAACTCTTCACTCATGATTACGTATCACGTTTATCAAAAACAGTTGGTTTCGAGCGAAATTAACAAATAACCAGTTCGAGCGAAATTGCAAACACCCTTAGAGCGAAATCACTATCTAATGTTTGGAGCGAAATCTGGACTTTGGTTGTTAGGAGCGAAATCACACTAAACACAGGAGCGAAATCAGATGTTTGGTATCTAGGAGCGAAATCAGAAACAACTTTGGAGCGAAACCTCTAGATAATTATCCTGGAGCGAAATTAGAACATAGTTTTGGAGCGAAATTAGACAAAAATTGTCTCCTGGAGCGAAATCAAAACCTTATCTCGAGCGAAATCAGAAATGGTTATTTTGAGCGAAATTAGCTCGAGGTCCATTTTGGTCTATTTTTAGTTCGAATTTAGCTATGAAACTTTCAAGGGTTTGTCTATGTCCAATTTTAAACAATCTGTGAAAATTTGATCTGGTTTTGACCGTTAGAACTTCCTGAAATGATGAAAGAAGGTGTAGAAGCTGAGAAATTTCAATGAAATTCGGCTGTAAACTGCAGAACTCCTCCAACTGGCTCTGATACCAATTGTAGGATCGTGCTACTGACCCAAATGAGTCGTTCAGAGGAGTTTTACTTCGTTTCAAGTGCGGAAAACAAGAAACAAAGGTAGAAACAGCTAAATCTTCACTTAACTCACTGATTATATTGATCTGACAACGTTTACATTCAAATCTCACACCGGCAGCACTTCGGCATGGAATACAAGGCTCTTCTTCCTGATTTCGCTCCAGAGGACACTATATATAGTGCTTCTGATTTCGCCCGAAATGACATGAAATCATTTGGAGCGGAATCAGCACTTGTGATTTCGGGCGAAATCACATACAAATGCATTAGGAGCAAAATCAGCATTTAACACATATACACTTTCCTATTTTCTCGTAAAACGTGCCCTAATCTATACAATGTATTCTAAGACTCGATACAAGACGAAGTCGACAGATGTATGCACCAACAAGTTTAGCAACCTGTTCTGGAGAAAAAGGAGATACAGATGGAACAGAAGACACATTTGATCTAGAATTTGAAAAATTTTTCCCAACCTGACCTCCAGGTTTTCTTTTGAACCCTGAAGGATATCCAACCAACTCAAAACATCTATCAACAGTGTTGTAGGATCGATATTGACGATCTAGTGAGTCAATCAGAGTCAAAATACCACTGTTTGAGTGGTGGAAACAAACAAACAGTTTGAATCAGAGAGAAATGAGTAGAAAACAGAAGAATATCACTTTTAACACTTGTTTCTCATTAACATTCACTTGAAAATCGGGCAGCAGTTCAGTACACACTTTCTGATTCCGTGCCAAATGAGAAACAACTACACATATATATACTGATCTAATTCCACTTGAAATGACATGCTGTCATTTCGAGCGGAATCACTAGCATCTGATTTCGCTTGAAATGACATGTCATTTCAAGCGGAATCACTACCTTAAACCATAACTTTTACATTTTGACCCCAGCACTATACATAACTGACATATCAGACCCCTAGACCCTATACAAAAATGACTAAGACTAAGACGTAGGCTTTAGACATCGTGCACTAACAAACTCCCCCTTGGATACAGCCGGAGTCTTCAGTCTTGGTCTTCGGGTCTTCAGCTCTTCACAGTGACTTAAAACTTTCTTCTCTTGGCTTTGGCTTTTTCTTCAGCAAGTTCCTCAGCCTTTCATTTTCTTTCTTCGCTTTCTTAGCTTCATCAGCTTGCTTCTTCATCCACTTTCCTCTATTTTCATCAAGTTTCTTTCTTTCCTTTTCAGCTTTCTTCTTTTCTTTTTCCTCAAGCGACCACCAATTTGAATTCCATTTACTTTCAGAATTTATGTCTTTCCGAAAGCAAATAGTTACAACTTTCTGGAACTACATCGCTTGCTCTCTATCTTTAGATTGGAAGCGAATTTTGTTCACAAAAAGCACTCTATATCTTTCCTTGAACAATTTACCAACCACATCGGGTTGTAAACAAAAATCTCTCTGATCTCCTTCCCAGCTCGATAAGTGATCACAGCCCATGAAACCTTTATAGAACTCCTGTTCCATCTTGGGCACTGGTATATTCTTCATCGCTTTCGGCTTCTTCACATTCAAGATAATCTCTACATTACCAGTTTCAGGATTCACTCTTCTAACTTTCTTAGGGTAATGCGGCTTCCAATGCTTGAAGTCTTTCAGAGCTTCAAACTTTATCAAGCCCCACATAGCTGCATCATTTTTCCTCACTGGATACCCTAAGGTTCTCACCTTCGATAATTCCTCTACATCCCACCATGGCAGGGACATAATATCATATAAACGTTCGAAATACTGCACGCCACATTCTCTTCTAATCGCATATGCATTAACATGAGGTAGAAAACCCCAGCTAATGATATCACCAAGTGAAATGCTTCTATCTCTTTGATAATACTTCAGCGGGCGCTTGAATTTTCTTTCATGACTATCTTTGAACCACTTTTTATGTTCTTCTTTCTGAAGATCTTTTGGAGTACCATCGAAATTCTTATCTTTCAGTATCTTAGCGACTTTTCTTCTAAGTTCATCAGTGTTTTCTTCACTAAAGAATTCCATCAGTGTTGGAAATTCAGAAGTGTCTTCATTCAGATTCTCTTCATCAGAACAATCTTCAACCTCAACCCTGTCATAAACATTTGCATCTTCAACATACTTGTATTCATACTCCGGTTGATAATTGATATTGAATGCATTCAGCTCCTCTTCAAAATCAAACGAATATTCATCTTCATTTACATTAAACATCTTCAGGGCTTCATCCAACGTGTAAGTATGCCTGATTTCACCCTCTTCAACATGAGGCTCGATTCGAAGAATTAACTTTTCAACTTGATCAACATTCTGATCATCTACATGCTCCCCCTCTCCATCAGCTCCCTCTGAAACTTCATTAGCATCATCATTCATGTAGTCATCAACAATCTTTTCATTTGAAGCTTCATTCACAGTAACACCTGTACCTCCCTGATTATCATCATCAGAACCATGACTACTCGCAGAAAACACTTTTTCATCATCATCATCCTCTCCGTCATCACCTCCTTCATCATCATCCCCTTCATCTTCATCCTCTTCATCATTATCCTCCTCATCATCTTCTTCATCGTCATTCCCAGCAATATCTTCGAGTGATACATTTTCTTCAAAAATAGCTGACACAGAAGATATAGGAATAGGATTTTCAACAACTAGTGATGGAACAATTGATCTTTCAGCTACTGCAACACTGCCTGCAGCACTCTTGCCTTTATCTCTCATTTGAGCTTCCAGTTCAGCTTGGCGTTTAGCCCTTACTTCCTCTACTTGAATTTCCTCAAATCTTTGCTCTATCGACTTCCCGAGCATACTCTCTATCACTTTGTTCATCATATAAAATTCATGTTCCTTCAAAGCCTTTGCAGCTTCAAGTTCTTTGTTCTTCAGTTCAAAGTACTTGTTCTGTTCATCTCGGCGAGTCTTTTCTTCCTCTAACTCTGCCACCCTCACCTTCAAGATATCAGTCTCTGTCTGATCGGATTCTATTTTCTTCAACAATGACTTGTTTTCAGATTCTAATTTCTTTACACGCATTTCGAGAATCTTTTCACGATCAGCCACTCTTTTGCTTTCAACTACAATATCATCAACTTTACTCTCCACATTCTTCACTTGAACATTACTCGCAAAATCAAAGTCTCCAATCTCATCAAGACCCATACTCAAGTTCGGAGGAATGGGTGGAAAACCTTTGTACCCCGAAGAACCAGGTGTGGTTTGAATAAGTGGTTGCGAAGGTGGTTGTGTTTGGAAGATTGGTTGTAATGTAAGTAAAGTATGTTGTTGTGGTGGTGTAATAGTATGAATTTGTTGTGGTGAATGAGGTGGTGAGAGATGTAATGGTGATGGTTGTCTTGGTGGTGTTGGATGTTTTGGAGGTGATTGATGAGGTGGTGAGTGTATAGGTGATTGATGTGGTATAGGTTCAGGTGGTGGTGATGGTGGTTTACTTGGTTCTTGGGAAGGTTTCTTCTTTAGTACAATCTTCGTTGGTTTCTTGATCTTTGGAGTAACCTTCTTTATCTTTGGAGACACAATCCTTTTTCTAGCACCAGCTTTCTTCCTTCCACCTGAAGGAGTTGATTGAGATTCAGATACATGTTCAGGAGATGGAATATATGCATCATCATCCTTCTCCTGTCTTTTTCTCCTTCTTAACTGCCTTTATTTTGCAATCTCTTCTTGAATTCTCTTTTCATGCTCTACCTCATCAATTTCATCTTCAGAAGAACTAGAAGAACTTGTTGTACTTTTGTTCACATCATCACCTTTTATATCATCAACAGCTTTTCCTTTCTGAGCATCAACAGCTGCTTTGTCTTTCTGTGCATTAAACGCCTTAAGTTTCTTTAGCAAACTCTGAGAATTAGGCGATAAACGAACATCAACTCAATATTAGCTTCAGCTTCAGTCTCAGCTTCAGCTTCAACATCATGTTCAACTTCAACCTCAGCTTCTGGTACTGGTTCTTCCACATCAGGCTCATCAATAAGCAAAGTCTTTGCAACTTTCTTTTGACGTTTCTTGGGCTGTGAAGATGAACCCTCTCCCTTTTGTGCTTTGGGAGTAGCTTTCTTGCCTCTCTTCCTCTGTTCTTTCACAAACCAATCATTTCGTGTACTTTTGAATTCTTCAAGAGCATTTAACTCATCAGCATAAGCAGCTTCTTTCATCTCCTCTTCATTCCTCCAGTTTTGGTGATTCACTGGATCTGGATCAACTGGTTCACATCCTTGATGAATCCGAAAAATTCAGCTATCTTCTTCGGCTCAGGATGATTCGGATGATATCTAGCTAGCTGCTTCAACGAAGCATTGCTCATGTGTGATAATACCAACAAATCATTGTTTACATCTCTTTCAATGTCAGAATACGCATGATCTATCAACATTTGCACAAATCTTGGATAAATCCAAGTTCTACTCTTTGTTGTAATGTTCTCAGCCATGTAATGAAACACGATGTGAGAGAAATTGTACTTTTTGTTTAAAACCAACGCTGTAACCATATTCATCTGATAATCCCTCATGGCATCATATCCTCCTTTGCAATGGCTTAAAGCCTGCAGTACTAAATGAACAATGAACTTGTATGGCTTTCGAAACTTTGACTTCAAATAATTTGCGTTGTTCAAAGCACCATCATATCCCATTCTCAGCATACACCCCTTGACTATCCTCTCAGGAAATTTAGTTGGTGAATCTGCATCATCTGAAAAATTCAACACTTCTCAAACAAGCGCCTCAGTAACAATAATTGACTTCTTCTCATCATACTGCTTCACAACTGAATGAATCACTTTGTTTGCTTCGTCATAAGTTGCATACTTCCAGAAACGTTTCACATGTGATCTATACACCAGATGTTGATCCGTTAGTGCTTTCTGAATTGGTACTCTCCTCATAAATTCCAGAATGCTACTGAACTCCGACCATTTTGTATTCTTATCCTCGTCAAAGTCACAGCAACTATTGTGCAATGGATCAAAGATCACATTCGAAGCCTGCAAATCAACACACAACAGAGTAATCAAAAATTTTAAAAATTTCATCATCAAACCATTTTCAAGCGAAATCACATGAAATGCAATAACATTTTAAGCGAAATCACAAGAGATAAGTTGAAGCGGAATCAGATAACACACTCAGAAGCGGAATTATAAACCATCAGTGAACATCATTTGAAGCGGAATCTCATAACACATTTTGAAGCAGAATCATGAGATTTAAGCGGGATTATGATCAAACACTCAAACACTTTCTGATGATCAAATTAAACATGTTGGAATGTTTATAAGTGAAATCCGATCATGGTATTATGATTTAATTTCAATTTTACCCTCAAAAAACCACCTAGATCTAAGTTTGTAAAACCGATTCATCGTCAAACATACAATTTTCTCAGATCTGGTACAATCAACACTCAAACACATGAACTATAATACAATCCGACAACACACACATGTTCTTTGTTCATTTTTATCAACTTTAAACCCTAAATCTACGTTATCAGTTTTGAACATCGCCGACAGTCAAAATTAACCATGATTTGGGTCATATTAGACCGTTTTCTCACCTTTCCCATGTTAGTAGTTGAGTACACCAACTAAAAACAGGAAATCAATCAACAAACAAGCAGAGTTTCGGCTGTAAATCGATGTTCTTAGGGTTTCGCTTGAATCACCGGGAGCAAAGACACTAAAGCGGAATAAGATAAATGGCTTTCAAGCGGAATCAGCTGGCCTATTTATAGCCGTCCTAATTTTGCTTGAAATGACCCTCGATGCTGATTCAAGCGGAATCACTATAAAGCAGCTTCAAGCGGAATTACACAACTTAATGTGAAATCTTGTTTTCAAGCGGAATCAGATTCAACTTTTTCAAAAATTTAACTTTTTGGCATTTTTTGATTATTTACCTACACACCCAGTTAACCAAGTCCAAGTTAATGACCTTGGTCAACTGTTCAGCCAACCAAGTCCAAATTAATGACCTTGGTTGACCAGATTATGAAGTATGCTGACTTTTTGATCTTGAAATCAGTTCAAATTAATGAACTTTTGAACTTTTCAAACTTTCAAAACATGTACCAGTCACTTTTCAGAATCTCCTGTTTACCCAAACCTCATGAATCAGACATGTTCTGCACAAGACTTTGATCATCTGATCCCCAACGTCTGTTGTCGAAAATAAGATGAAAATAAAATCTTTTTGGTTTTTAGAATATGATATGCAGAAATCTGTACACACAATATTTTTGTGAGCGTGTTAGGGGATCATATGAGCTTCCAACAAGACACACGCACCGTTAAGCTTATATTTCATACTCAACTTTAAACAGTTCGCATAGATTGTCGATATACTGATCCTCATAAAGTTTCACACAACTTTCAATCTGTTTAGGATACGAATTTAGTGTTTTAGGACTTAAACTTTTACATGTGTCCCACCTCAGTATATACTCCTGTATCCAGATCCCAATAATCAGTCTTACAGGTGAGTATACCTAGATGATATCTGTAATGGGGTGAATTGCGAGGCCGTGAGAGCTCAGGTCAGAACTTCCCTTCAGCAGAGAGATGACGGCTCGACTTTTGGTGGGTTCCCTTTAGGGAATCTTTTTTACAACAGCACATGATTAACATTTTGCAATGTGTTATCATTTTTTATGCTGAGGGTAGGCTTTACAATTAAAGCATTGTGCAAAGTATTATACGGGGACTAGGTCAGAATTTCCATTCAGCAGAAGTCCCAGGATAATACCCCAGATATCACTAAGCATAAAAACCTAGTATCTCAGAAAGAGGGACCTTTCAAACAAGATTTCAGGGGTTACCCATATATTGGAGATGTTCCCCAAGTAAAAGCAAGTAATTTTTATGTTTATATCCCAAACAAATCTACTAATTTTGTAAAAACCTGTCGGCACATCATCAGCGAGACTGCTTAACGCATATTAAACATTACATTTCTTTAGCGTACTGTGTCTGTCTAGCTGATGTACTATCATTTCCCCTATTATACACAAACTCTTTTTCAATTTTTCAATGTTTTTGGATTTTTCTAGTTTTATCATGTTTTTGTATTTTTCTGCAACTTTCTCCCCCTAAAAATAAAAACATATTTTTGTGTTTTTGTCTTTATCGAAAAGCAGAAAATAAACTGTACAAACAAAGTTGACAACACGACTTAGTTCACATCAGATCGTCGCCCTCCTCGGCTTCACATTCTTCGACCCTCCCAGAACGCAAATTTTTCATCCCATTCAATTTTAAAAGATAATAAAATCTCTTTTTATCAAACGGTTTTGTTTAGAAATCAGCCTTCTGATCATCGGTGTGTATATGTTCAATCCGTGTCAACTTCTTCTCGTGACAATCACGGATGAAGTGATGACGGATCTCTATATGTTTCGTTTTAGAATGTTGAACCGGGTTTTTAGTTATATTGATTGCTGCTTCGTTGTCCACGAATATCGGTGTATCCAAGAATTGCAAACCAAAGTCGCGCATTTGCTGTTGGATCCAAAGGATCTGTGAGCAACAGCTGGAGGCTGAAACGTATTCAGCCTCACAAGTAGAAAGCGCCACAGAGGTTTGTTTCTTGCACTGCTAGGTAACAAGTCGAGTTCCGAAGAACTGACACCCAGCAGTGGTGGACTTAGCGTTCTGCTTGCAGCTTCCAAAGTCAGAATCAGCGAAAGCTGTTAGAGAGAAGTCACCCGAGTGAGGATACCAAAGCCGATGCTTGGGCAGCCTTTCAAATACCGTAATATCCTTTTGACAATTGTCAGGTGTGACTGCTTCGAGCTTGACTAATATCTGGCGCAAAGACATGTTGGGTACATGATGTCCGGTCGGGAAGCAGTGAGATACATTAAGGATCCGATGATTGACCGGTACAATGTCTCCTCCACCTTGATGCCACTCTTGTCAGGACAAATCCCATGGTTCTGTGCTAGGGGGGTTACTGCTGGACTGCATTGAGCCATATCAAACTTTTCAAGCACGTCCTTCACATATTTTGTTTGGTGAATGAAAATTCCATCGGGCATCTGCTCCACCTGCAACCCGAGGAAGAACTTCATCTCCCCCATCGAACTCATTTCGAACTTCTTTTTCATAACCTTCTCGAACTCTTTGCATAAATCGTCGTTCGTGGAACCAAAAATGATGTCATCTACGTAGGTCTGCACGATTAGGAGATGGCCTGCAACTTCCTTTGTGAACAATGTGTTATCGACTGTCCCTCTGGTGAACCCGTTGGCCAGCAGATGTTGGGAAAGCGTCTCATACCAGGCTCTGGGGGCCTGGTGGAGTCCATAGAGCGCCTTATCCAGCAGATAAACCTTCTTCTTGTGTAGTGGATCAGTGAAACCCGGTAGTTGTCCCACATACACTTCTTCTTTAATCCGTACAGGAAGGCAGATTTAACATCCAGCTGGTACACTTTGAAGTCTTTCCATGACGCAAACGCCAGGAAGATCCGAATAGCCTCGAGTCTAGCAACAGGCGCGTAAACCTCATCATAGTCGATGCCTTCTTGCTGACTAAAGCCTTGTACCACTAATCGTGCTTTGTTCCGAACCACTACTCCTCTGTCGTCTCTTTTACACTTGAATACCCACTTTGTTTTGATCAACTTTTGATTCTCCGGTAGATCTACTAATCTCCAAACACCTAGTTTCTCGAATTGTTGCAGTTCTTCCTGCATAGCATTCACCCAGCTGTCTTCAGTCAACGCTTCTTTATATGTTCTAGGTTTAATCTGCGAAATATAACATTTCAGTGAGAATTCTTCATGTAAATGTGCAACAGACGAATAAAAACATGTAAGAGCTCTATTGATTTGATATCTTGTTTTAACACCACTTTGTAGGTCACCGATAATCTGCTCTGAAGGATGATAAGACAAGGTTCGAGGCATAACGGTGTCAGGCACATCAACTTCTGATTGCAAGCTCGTTTTATCAAGATCACCGGTGTGATCCTCAGCTTCCGTCGTAGTAATGTGTGGTTCCTCGTCAAAAGTAGGAGTAGATTCCTCTTCTGAGTCGTCAGAGTTGTCAAACGTTGGAGCTGGTTCCTCTGGTGGTTCGTGAGCTGTTCCATTTGGACCGGCTTCGTGATCGTTTGTGCCACCTGTAAGAATGCTTGTATCCACCTCAGGTTGTGAAACTACTAAAGGTCTTGGCACTTGATCTTGTGAACTAGATTGTTGCTGTTGATATAGCAAAACAAGTTCTTCAATACTTGGCTCAGTCGGAAGGTGAAACGACTCCCAGAGCTTATCATAATCGAACAGGAATCTTTGTCCGGGAAGTTGTGATGAAGCAGTGTGCTTCTGACAATCCACATGCTGAACTTGTATTACTTTTCCCAGGCACGGCACAAACACCCTTTTCAACGGACTCGCTTAACCTACAAAGAAACCATCATTAGACTTAGCACCGAATTTACCATTTTCATCAATAAAAGTACATGGAGACCCAAACAGCTCCAGAAACTATAGATTTGGCTTGTAGCGGTGTAGCAACTCAAAACTTGTTTTCTTGTAATTCTTGACGGTGAGCACGTGGTTCAAAGTTTAACAAGCTGTAGCCACTGCTTCGCTCCAGAAGAAAATCGGTAACTTGGAATCGGCTAACATCATTCGAGCAGTTTCTATTAAGGTCCGATTCTTTCTTTCAGCAACGCCGTTCTGTTGTGGAGTGTATGGCGCGCTGAATTCATGAAGAATCCCCTTTTCATTGCAGAACTCGAGCATTTTGTTATTCTTGAATTCCGTTCCATTGTCACTTCGTATTCTTCGGATAGGCAGCTTATACAGCGTCTCCATCATTTTGAACAGAACCATCAGTAACTCAAACGTCTGATCCTTTCTTTTCAAGCACACTACCCATGAAAACCTTGTAAAGTTATCAGTGACTACCAAGCAGTACAAATCACCACTGATGCTCTTCACATTGATCAGCCCGAAGAGATCTATGTGGAGTCTCTCAAGCGGTACTCTGATCGAATTCAGTAACTTCTGTGGGTATGACTTCCAAGTTTGCTTTCCCTTCTTACAAGCTACACAATCATCAGGCAAATGAAAATTCTTTAAATTTACTCATTCGACTAAATCGTTATGCACCAGAAAATTCATTTTTCTAACATGAATGTGGCCCAACTTACGATGCTACATAATAGACTCTTTTTCTGTTGCTTTCGTTTTCGACACAAAACATTATTTTTGATGATTTGTTGGTGTTGCGACACTCATATCAAGAATATACAAGTCGTTTTCTCGTGGAGCGCGCAATAGCACCATATCCTCAGGGATTTTAAACCCAGGTTTTAAAACCAGACATTCGTTTTTCGTGAAGTGTACAGTAAACGATTTGTCATAGATTTGAGAAATACTAAGCAAGTTGTTTTCCAATTCTATGATGTATTTCACTTTCTCAAACGAAATGACCCCATTTGTCAGGGTTCCTTGGCCCACAATCCTGCCACCCTGATTTCCGGCAAAACCCACGTAACCTCGGTTAATTGATTTTACGTCATAGAGAAGTGCAAGCATCCCCATCATATGCCTTGAGGCCCCGCTGTCCATAATCCATTTTGAAATGATTGACCTGGGCAGCCCCTGCAAACATTATAGCAACTCATTCAAACAACGATACCCATGACTTCTTAAGGGTTGACACACTTCCAAACACTAAATCACACGGTACATCAATATTTGGAAAATTAAAGGTGACATTCGGAACATCATTTTTTACTTTTGGTTTTACTTCATTTGTGATCGGGGGAAATTCTGCAAGAAACTTATCAAACTCAGACTCAAACTCAACTACATCATTTTCCAAACCTTTTGTCTCATTTTTCAAAATCTTTTCCATCTTTTTCTCCTCGACCGATGGTTTTGATTTCACAATCCATGATTGGTTTTCAAAAACTTTCGTTTTCGGATAAATCTTTGAAGTCTTTTGAGTCTTTGAAGATTCGCTAATCTCAAAGGTCGATTTCGGCTTATCTTCCGACTTCAAAGATTCACCTCTCTTTAAGATGCGAATTGGTGAAACCATTTGTTTTTTTACCATTTTTGTCAATTGGTGACTTAGGTCGAGGTTTTTGAACAACAGGTTTTACGACAGGTTTTTCAAAAACTTTCTTGCATTGTTTAGCCATGTGTCCGATCTCATTGCAGCGATAGTGATACGCGCAAAATGCAACATATAAATTATATCAATTGTGGCATAAAACTAACCCTTTTTTTAGTACTAATGTTGGAAAAAGTATGTTTTTGTCTTCCTTTTGTATTTTCAGGATTAAATGAGCTCAAATTAACAAAAGAAGCAAAAAGGCAAATCTAACATAAATACAAGAAAAGGGACAAAAGTGGATTGCCCGACCCCTCGACAGCATCCTCCCAAGCAAAACAGAGAAGGCAGAAGACTGAACACGTCCCGTGCTCAGCGAGCACGGGGCCGTGCCCAAGAAGCAGCAGAAAAGACAAACCTATAGAAGCTTCTATTGCCCACCACGGGGCCGTGCCCAGCGGACACGGGGGCATGGTCAGAGTACTGCAGGCGCATTTATTGTAATTGCGAATTACAATTAATGAAGAAAGAGAGTGCCAGACGGCCACGGGGCCGTGCCCAGCGGGCACGGGGCCGTGTCCAGGCTTCTGTTCAGCCTATAAATAGGAGTGCTTGGAGCCATTTCAACTCATCCTTTGGCACACCACCTCTCTCACACTTCACCCACCACCCACCACCACCATAACACCATCATCCACCACCATCATCCATTGTCCATCATAGAGTGTGTGAGTCGTCTCGGGATCCAAGATTGATCGTAAGAGTTCTTGACAATCAAAGGCCATGTTTGCCTAAGTCTCTTACATCACTTGGTAAAGACAAGTGTCTAGTTTAATACTTTTTATTTTTAATCTTTTGCACTTTTTATTTGGTTTTGTATTAATGACTTTAATAACTAGTTTCTTACGTTGAAGGTGATTCTTCCTTATCGTTTGTCCGTGGTGTCTTGACATTATTTTACTGTCTATATAAAATAAAAGATTTTCACCATTCATATCTCCACGGTCCATATGGAGGTATGTTGGCTACCTGGTCGGGGGTTAAGGGAACGGTTTGGTAAGAGTCTTGCCCTTGTTCAGCGTTTAGAGGTCCTGCAAGGGACCTGGGTCAAATTTAGTAGGATCTCCTTCAATACCCAAAGGTATTGGATGGCGGGGATCCAAACTCTTTGACCCCCTCATAAGTTAACTACTATTAATACTATAACCCGGCTATTTAGGACTGTATCCCTGCTGACTCAGACTACTTAGTCGAGGGTAACGTTACCTTCAAAAGAGGGGCCTACCATAATTTGCATTAATAACTTAATTAATTATCTTTCAATAATCCGACCCTTTAGGATTGTATCCTTGCTGACTCAAACTACTGGGTTGAGGGTAACGTCACCTTCAAAAGAGGGGCCTACTACAATAACTAAGATAATCTCTTAAACAAGTGCAAAAGTGCGAAAATAATCAAAGGTTACACTATACACAAGTCGGATCCAAGTGATTCATCTTGTCTATCTGTTTTTATTTTTATTTTTTATTTTTCAGCATTTAGTTAGTTTTATTTTCTTAGTTTTAAAAATCTTTTCTAACATTTTGATTTGGTTAGACGTTGAGGATAAACCGGTACTAAAAGCTCTTGTGTCCTTGGACGACCTCGGTATCTTACCAACACTATACTATGTCCATGATGGGTGCACTTGCCCATATGTGTGTGTAGTGTTAGTAAATATCGTGTTTTATAAATTTAAAACTTGGCTAAAAAGTGTATAAAGGGCTTAAAATATACACCTAAAATATATACACACCCACACGCATCAGATAGCAAACTCTTTTGTCATATTCGACAAAAGTTGATTTGACCGTCTCTTCTTTCAGTTTCTTCACCACATTGAAATCGTCAATGGCTTTCTGAGTAAAAATGTACTCCTTCTCATCGTCGACACTTGGTCCAACAACAAAGACATCATTCATTTTATCTTTTGGCTTTACAACCTTCTTAGCCATCTTTTTCTCAAAACCAATTCCTTTGTTTTTAAAGTTGTTACCATTTTTCTTGTTGTTACCATTCCCTTCCCACTCTTTTTTACCCGAGTTGTTAGAACGTGACGTAACAAACGATTTTTTCGGTTTTGAAAAGAATTATTTGTTGTTTACTTCAGCAATGTCCATTTCAACCAATTTGAAAACCTTCTCAACATTTTCAATCTTAACGTTCTGAAGCGGATACTCGAAATCAGAGTAAAGCTTGTCAGTTCCAATCATAGTGTAAACCACCATGATCAGTTCATCATTCGCACCTTTGTCTGATTTCGGTATGAAACGGTCCAAAAAGTTACCCTCGTCTTCAGAATCAGTAACAGACTTCTCAGAGTGAGATTTCATGTTTTCAGCCTCAGAGTTATCACTCTCTTCATCTAACACCTGGTCGACAACAGTCTTGATGACCTGTGACTCGTTGTCTGTGTCGGACGCAGAGAATGTAACGTCAGTGCTCTCTGGCAACTCATCCTCAATTGTCCTTAGCTTGAGATTCAATGCAGCTTCCACCCCATCTGGATACTTTTGAGTATAATGATTCCACATTGGGGGTGGAACGTTGTTAAAGACCGGTGTTGCATTGGGCTGTTGTGGAACAATTTGCTCAAGGACATAGGACGATGCAACATAGCTCATCAATTTCTTATCAATTCGCTCATTTTCAATTTTAGTTAATTCTAACTCTTTCTTTAATGATGCGATTGTGTCAAGATGAAAATTAACTTCCACTTGTTTATCAAAAAGTGTTGCTTTTGCTAGTTTCATGGCTTTATCATTTTTGACACTTTCTTTTTGAATCATTTTAACTGATCTGGCTAGTGTATCATATGCCTCTTTGACTTGTCCTAGATCAAATTTTAACATGTCAGCATGTTGTTTCAATTCCTGAAACTTAGCGTCTTTTTCAAGACACTGCATGCAAGGTTTTAAACACTTTTGGCATGGGGTTTCAGACATTGAATTCACTTTCTCAACAATCTCTGCTTCATGAGTAGTTTTCACTTCCTGTTTACCGACATCTTTCGACTCTGACTAGGACACTTTCTCAGATTTGACCTCCTCAATCCCTGACTCCTGATCCGACTCCTTTTGAACTGACTCGGTACCGACAGACTTGGGTTTCACAAGTTCTGTGTCTACCTCTTTCAGTTTCGCCATGAGAGCCCTGTCAGCAATTTCCTTCAAAGTGTCTTCGGTCAACTCTTTAGTCACATCGATCATTTCTTCGACAGACTCTTTCTTCTCCTCCTCATATCGTGGACACAATCCAGTTGTCGGTTCTTCAAAGAAACCTACAAAAGATTCAAAAACTTTAGGAGGCATGATAGATTTCAAAGAACTGGCTAATACCTCCTGCTCAGACTGATAGTAATAAACTTCTGCAGCTAACTCCTCAATGTCAGCCACACTATCCACAGTAACATCTTCAACCACCACTTCAGGCTCAACAACACTTTCAGTCTCTTCAACTATCTCAGCCATTATAGCCTGTCAATCACTTCCAGGGATGTATTTATCCCAGCTGAATCCCTCAGCAACTTTCTCGTCATCCTGGTTCACAATGAGAGCTTTCTCTGGTTTGTTCTCGATTTGTGGTCTTTGAACTACAGGTTGTCGATTTGGCCGGTGGTAGATTGCCTGCCTGTAATAATCATTCGTCAACAGATTCTGATGATTATTCACTTCTCTGTTCGGGCACTCTCTTTTGAAATGGCCTCTTTCTTTGCACTTGAAGCAGGTTACTTTAGACTTGTCAAAACCTAACTTCTGATCAGGTCCAGAAAGACTGTTTCTACCAGTGATCTCCATAAAGCGCTGTGCTCTCCTCACAAGACTAGCCATACCCCACTTAATGTCTATCAATTCAAGCTCCTCCGAATCAATCTGATCGTAATCTTCTTTGGTCATGTCCGGATTCCCGATCTTACCCGCTACCAAACTCTCGTACGACTCTAACACGGAAGCCAACAATGCAATATGTTGTTTCGCAGCTGACTCAGTAAACTCATTCCCATTCTTGATAGTGACTGCAATGTTGCATTGGATCCCAGAAACATACGCCTGATTGTTTGAACTAGACGAACTTTGTGGTGACGTCTGTTTAGTAGCTTTGACGTTTGGCTCGTAGCTGGCAAATGGCGAAGGCTTGTTTGTTTGTGGAGTATGTGATGAAGCACTTGATGTTGTATCTGCACTGAAACCAGTTTGTATCTTCGGACTCAGATTTGTTTGTGTTGGAGTACTGCCTTTGTAGTACAAAGATACATCCTGTTGAACATTCGCTGGGTTCATCTTTTTGATCTTCAGCAACTCTAACTCATGAGCTTCAATCTTTTCTATGAACGAGCTAAGATTCAGATTCACAAAATCAAAATTATTCTTCAACATCATCAGGTAAGTACCCCACTCATCATATGGCAATGCACTAGACAACTTATCAATCCATTCCTCATTGGTCTTTGTGATTTCCAATCTTTTCATCTCGACTACTAAATGGCAATATCTTTCGATCAGTTGCTTTATAGTTTCACCCTTCATGCCGGTAAAAATATCAAACTCTTTCTTGATCAAAGCCTTCTTGCTCTTGATCATGGACACACTACCTTGAAACTTTAACTTCAATGACTGCCACATAGATTGAGCATTGTCCTCATGTTGCAATAACACTAAAATATCCTCTTTGATAGCCTGCTGGAGGATACTAATCATCTTTTTCTCGGCTTTGAAGTCATTTTGTTCTGTCTCTGTCAGACTTCCAATACCCTTCTCTAAACCTAAACCATCAACCGGTGGAACGTACTTCTTCTCTATCTTCATCCAACATTCGAAGTGATTAGCCTGAACCCAGTTCTTAAATCTGCCTGACCATCCTGCATATTCATCTAGGTTCATCAGCTTGGGAGGCTTTTGCATCGTTCCCAATTCGTTTTCCATATTGACGTTCTGAACAATACTCGCTGGACTCTGTCCTGTTGTCATACCACTGCCCGCGAAGAAGTTGTAGAAATCTTGGTTTTCCATTTTAGCTGACAATTTACTGAAAAATTTTCAACTTTTGAAAAAAACAGGTGACTTTACTGAAAAACACTTACTACACAAACTGAACTCCAGACGAAATATCACGAACAAAATGGACTTTCACAACCAAAACCTAATTTCAAGTTGAAATAGGTTTCAAGCGGAATCAAGTTTTAAGTTTCAAGCGGAATCTACAATTTGAAGCGGAATCAAAAGTTCACTCAAGCGGAATTACTAATTCGAGCGGAATCAGATAATCCCTCAAGCGGAATCAGATACTCAAGCGAAATCACAGATTTCGCTTCAAATGTTCAAGCGGAAACACAATTTTTCAAGCAGAATACCTGATTTCGCTCGAAATTCAAGCGGAATCACACAAGCTTCGTTCAAGCGGAATCAGGTTTCAGGCCATTTTTTACCACTTTTAAGCCGAATTTTAAGCTGATACTTTCAAGGGTTTGTTAAAAGTCACTTTTATACAATATATCAAAAACTCAGTCCATTTTGTCCGTCCAAACGTCCAGAAATTCAAAAAGTGTAAGAAAAATGCTCTGATTCAGGTATTTTAGCTCATAACTGGCTCTGATACCAATTGTAGGATCGATATTGACGATCTAGTGAGTCAATCGGAGTCAAAATACCACTGTTTGAGTGGCGGAAACAAACAAACAGTTTGAATCAGAGAGAAATGAGTAGAAAACAGAAGAATATCACTTTTAACACTTGTTTCTCATTAACATTCACTTGAAAATCGGGCAGCAGTTCAGTACACACTTTCTGATTCCGTGCAAAAAATAACTACACATATATATATATACTGATCTAATTCTGCTTGAAATGACATGCTGTTATTTCGAGCGGAATCACTAGCATCTGATTTCGCTTGAAATGACAACATGTCATTTCAAGCGGAATCACTACCTTAAACCATAACTTTTACATTTTGACCCCTGCACTATACATAACTGACATATCAGACCCCTAGACCCTGTACAAGCATGACTAAGACTAAGACGTAGGCTTTAGACATCGTGCACAAACAAGTGTGACCAACCTTATGACAATGAGTACACTTAAGGTTAGGATTAGGACCTCTAAATTCTTTTCTTTTTTGTTCAAAAGACTGGTTTGTTTTAGAAACAAAAGACACATTTTGACCTTTTGATGCTACACTTGTATTTCTATGTGACTCTTCTCTGGACACAATTGAAAAAGCAACCTTGACTGAAGGTAATGGCTCTCTAGTTAACAAGTTAGCTCTTACAGGTTGATAGACATCATCTAAACTCATAAGAAATTGCATAAGTTTGATTAAAGTAGAAAAGTCATTATAGTCTTTAGCTGCTTGACATGAACATGTAGGCAGTTGAAGCACAGCATCAAACTGCTTCCACATTGTGTTTAGTTTATGATAATATTCAGAAACTGAACTGCCATTTTGAGTGATACAGTTGAATTTTTTATAAAGATTATACACTATAGAGCCATCAACTTTATCATAAGTTTCTTTTAAATCTGTCCAGACTTCAGAGGCTAATTTAGAAAAAAACTTACCCTAAATACAACTCTTCTGAAACAGAATTTAACAACCAACTTAAGACCACAGAATTACATCTGTCCCATTGACTACGACAGCATCATCAGTATTCTTTTTACATTTACCATCCATGAATCCAAATTTATTTTTAGCTTCTAAAGCTAATTTCATAGCACTAGACCAAACTCTATAATTTTCAATTCCTTTTAACTTTATACTCACAATAGTTAAAGAGCTTGAGTCACTAGGATGTAAAAATAAAGGATCACCTATATCCAACTTACTAATCAAGGTCTGAGAAGGACCAGTATTATCATCCTTATCAATCATGATGAAGAATCAACAAAAACAAACACAACAGATAAGCAGAATACAGATAACACCACACAGTGGCAACAATCAAGATAAATGCATGAACAACTCTAAGGCGAAGCTATATCAGTGTCCAGATTCCAGGTTCATCACTTATAGTGCCTGGACAGGTCTTAATACAGGAGCTAAACACTAAGATAATCAACAACTAAAGACAGAAAAAATAATACACAGAATCAGATAACAAACAATTACAAACAATCAAGGTGCCGGTCCTCACTACCCCGACTTCAACTAAGCCAATCAACAAAAAATAAAAGAGGAGAGATAGAATAATCTCACAGTGGGTGCAAAGCAACTCCAAAAAAACCAGATCTGAACAGATCTGAAGTTCACAACCATAGATCCAATAAAGCTAATACCAAGAACAATACTACTGGTCAGTTTGCCCTAAATCTTCAAGGATTCAGAGACCAACACAGAGTATAACAATCACCAGAGATCTTCACCAAGAAATAAGAAACCCTAGTTAGGGTTTCAATAGCCCAAATACAGAGAATGAAGCACTCCCAAGATCTAGTAGATCTATCAATATCAGACAACAGATCTGCAAACTTGAAGCAGACCTAAACACAAAAAACAACAAACAAATCAGATCAACAGCGAAAATAAGATCGGATCAAGAGCATAAGCTCTGATACCATGTAGAAAATTATGATCCAATATACAAACACAAGATAACACCAGAAAAAGCGACAAAAACAAGTGACAAAATCTTATTAAACCAACCCAAAGAGATTTGCCTCCCAAATACCCAAAGATCTTACAAAAGTAAGATCAAAACAGAATACAGAAAGTATAAAGATGACCATCCACTGATGATCATCAACAGAACAATACAAACAACAACCAACCAATCTCTCACATACAGATGAGAGATTGTTTATACAAATCTCTAAGATGACCGAAACCCTAGCAGAGAGAATGAAGAAAATGATTACAAGTACACACTGATCAATGAACAAGTCTTATATACACTGAAACTTTGGAAGTTTCACTTTAGTCCACAAGTATGCTGCTCGATGAACAAAGCCCCTCAAAGTTACAGTTCAGCCCCTTGAGATATTTTATTTGTTGCAACAACATAACCAACTAACAAACTCATCAGAATATGAGCCCAAAAGCCCAACAACTTTATCAACATAAAAGTCCAATAAACCATCAATAAATAACTAGCCCAATGAATGACCAAAGTCGAGAAGTGTTTTTAACACTTTTAACAGATGCTCTCCCAAAGACAAATCCTTATTGTATGATTGTAGTAAAAGTATCTATAAGTTTATCCTTATTGTAAATCTTCTATAATAAATCTTAAAATATTTGTTAAAGTTATTTATAATAACATATATTTTAGAACTCACACTTGTGAAATTCCATAAAATGACCATGATATGACATATCATATACTTGTGTATATCATATGTTTGCCACATGACCTTTGATGCAAGATATCTCATCTTTGAATTATGAATTAGTCATGATCGCAACTCGCTTATTGTGGTTGTGCAAATCACTTCTTGCATTATCAATCTAATTATCTTTATTCAGTACGGTGAATATATGCAACTAAGATATTAATGTATGTCTTGCATTTTCCATTTATATCTATGGTTTATTATTTTTTGATCAGCTTGTTTATTCAACTCATGAAACATAATGCAAACTTATTTTATTAATATCACTTTTAAACGAATACCTGAATGATCTATACATCAAACATATAGTGTTCCTATGTTACTGTCATGAATACTTTCGTCATCTGACTCTTGCGTAATCTTTGTAGGCACCTCCCAAAGACTAAGTCGGTACAATCCTCTCGCAATGGTTCCAGCACCATTGAATGCGGAATTTCCAACAATTATTTGATTAATCTTCTTTTCTTGAGACACAATTCGGGTTTGTGAGACAATACATACTTCTCTGGTTGTAGTATCTTTAGAGACAAACGTGTCCGTCCAATAGGAGACACAAATTTTGTTTAATGGACCCATGTTGAACATGAGTCTTCAGACACAACTGTTCAACGATTTTATTTGTTCCTTGTTGCAATCAAGAACAGTATTGAAGTTATCGTAGAAGAAGATGACGTGCCGAATCATCGTGTTCATAAATTTTAAAGAACAGTGTTGAAGTTATAGTATAAGAAGATGTTTCGAAGTAATCTTGTTCATATAAAATTTTAAGTTTACATACCTTTTAGTTCGCATTTAAGACTACAATTTTTATAGACATATTCATAATTGTTATGATTATTTACATTCCATAAATTAGGAAAATTTTTGTGCATAAGGTGTTGTAATTCATGTTTTGGGGTGTTTTCAAAAAAAAAAGTTGATTTTTTAATTTTAACCCAAAAGCTTTTTATGTTTTGCAATTTTCACCCATATAAATTGTTTTTTCACTTTTAACTCAAAAGTTTCATTATTTTCAATTTAACCTCACAATATTTTTACCTTCAACTTTGGTCTCTATACTTTCATCTTTCGCAAATTTTCATTTTACGTTTCGTTCTAAATTTTGCGAGTTAAGACGACGCGACGTGCGTGTGTCGTTTAACGTTTTTTTTGTTTCGTTCAAAATTATGTGAGTTAAGACGACGCGACGTGCATGTGTGGTTCAATGTTTTACATTTTTTTTTTCGTTTGACAAGTTCGCCGCAACGCGCGGGTCCTGGATCGACTCAGTGTTTGTAGTCGCTGACGGTGGTGTGACATTAGTGCTATTTGACATAGTTCTACGCCCCCGCCGCAACGCAGGGTAGCTTAAATCTAGTTATATTTCATATTCAATGTGGTCTACAAATTCTAGATAAGTCGATGCTCCCATGGTTTGTACATAGTCTTAACAATCTTTAATCTCTGTTTACTTCATATAACTACAAATTCTAGTTCTTTATTAATTCTCATGTAGGTGTATAATATCATGCATGGTTCTAAATGTGGTCAAGAAAGAAAAGTAAGGCTTGGTTTGGGTAATAACAGTTTGTTTCCGGTTAATTTGTGTTTACGAGCTTCTTGAACCACACCTTATGTACTAGTTGAATCCCGGTGATTTACTTTGAATGGTTTAAGTAAATCATAAGGTTATAAACAACTTTATTTTGTAAAACCTTGTCTTCCGCTCAATTATATATAATTATTGTTTAAGTGGGACCAGTTTTATACAAAGTAATTTATTTATATAAAAGTAAAAAAAAGAAATTGATTTATTAAAAAATTCCGAGTGTGACCTGCTGTTTCAACTTAATTAAACCGTGTTATGTTTATTCATAAACCGCTAAGTATATGATTTTGATATTGATTAATCGCTAGAGTGACTAAGTTTATACATGTCATGGTTGACTCCCGTGTCAATTATTTATTCACAACGAGTTATTCTTCAAATATTACGGCTTGAGACTATAATTAGTAATAGCCTAATATAGCTAGGTTAACTTTTTTTTTTTTTGAACGGCTAACTGCTTTCCACGTATAAACCCACCCTTTCGGAGCTATGTCCAAAGGCCGACTACTCGACCACCGCTAGAAATCGTAGCACACCCCTGATGCGCGGGAATCCCGTGGAATGGGTAAACCCTCGGCCCCCGTTGAACTCGAACCCGGGTTGAATCCCGAGCCGAGCCTTCACCCGGATGTCACAATCACCCTGCAGCAGCCGGGGATCGAACCGGCGCCTCCAAACGAGTGTACTTTTGCAGATAACTAATTGCGAATATTTCAAATTAGCTTTCTCGGATTCGTAGGTTGAGAGGGAACTCGGAATAAAATTCTATAATAACTAGTAATCAATCATATATTATGTTTATATCAGAACAATTAATTCACACACACCTTAATACTGCTAGACTGTAAAAGGGCTTAGATCCTGACAGTATCAAGAAAGATAGTAAGATGTTGATCACAATCCCCAAGTGTTGCATATTCTAGTCTCGTGATGGGCATTAGTGTAAAATTTAAGTATACTTATATAGTGTGTGAGTTTATCATTTAAAAAATTACTTTTAATTCATTATTTTAACAATTATTATTCTTCCGCCCATATAAAGATCATGTTTCTCTTTTTCGCCCCCAACGGGTATCAAAGCAAGGCTTAATAGCCTACTAACTGTAGTAAGATGTAGCTCCCCAAGTGGTGTATGTTCTAGTCTTGTAGTAGGTCAGTATAAAATTTAGGATTAGATTTACCGGGTGTGTGAGTCTACGGTTTAAAAAATAATAATAATAATAATAATAATAATAATAATAATAATAATAATAATAATAATAATAATAATAATAATAATAATAATAATAATAATAATAATAATAATAATAATAATAATAGTAAACTGCAATTTTACCCCCTGAGGTTAGGGGTCATTGACATGTCTACCCCCCTAAGGAAATAATTGCAATTTTACCCCCCACTGTTCACTGTTATGTCGCAACCTTACCCTCGGGCCTCAAATTTGTTGACTAATCTGTTGACTATAACTTGAAATGACTATAATCCTCTTTCATATTACCCCCTGTGTTTTGTGCACTGTGTGATATTACCCCCTGCCACCGTCATTCACCACCACAATCATCACTGTGAGCCATATTCCAATCATCACTGTTCCATCCATCTTCTCCGATCAGTTTCCCCATACCTGATCATCTTTTTCAAAAATAGCCTTAGACACCATAGGAACTCCATGTGAGAAGCAAGCAAGCAGTAATTCATCCACCGTAACACAGTCACCGGAAACCTGCAACTCTGGTCATCTTCTCCAACGACTGCCACCACTGCCACCTCGCCACCTCCAGCCACCACCACAACCACCACTGCCACCTCCAGCCACAATGGTACTTTGTGTATTCAAGATGTTGGTTTTATGTTTACAGAGATCTGCAAAATGATTGCTGAAACCTTGTGACAATGCTCGAGTGAATTCCTTAGGGCCTTAGTGTTTTTAATTGGTTGCTTACATATACGCGTAACAAGGGCGTAAACTGGAAAGCTGTCCAAACAAAATTCCATCAATGCTAAGCAGTGTAACATATGCATCATCATCATAATTAATTTGTCTGAATCCATTTGTGTTCTTTCTGTTCAAGGATTGTGGGAAACAGGATTATTTAGGTAAGCAACATCCCTTGTATTGTTCAAACTTACAGTTTTATATTAACAGCATTGATTGATTACAGGTGGGTTTGACAGCAAACAGTGCCGTCCCAGATGGATCGTAAAAACATGAAAATTGGAATCCCAAATATGGAAATAGTTAAAATAAAATTTCACAATCAGTACAACAAAGGGATATATTTTGAATGGATTAACAAGAACATCTCAATATTTTAAAGGACATCAAAATTGGTGGATGTGAAGAAGAAATTACTATGTTGTAAAGGATGAGTGTTGTCATCAGATGTGAAGACTTTTGAACCAATATTACACCCTGTATTCGTTCACACGAAGAAATTACATTGTTGTAAAGGATGGGTTTCGGACTAAAGTTGGAGGTTTCCGGTGACGGAAGTAGTGGTGGTGTTATATATGAAAGGGATATTAAGTTGTGGTGGTGGCTGGAGGTGGCAGTGGTGGTTGTGGTGGTGAATGGCGGTGGCAGTGGTGGTAGGGGGTAATATCACATAGTGCACAAAACACAGGGGGTAATATGAAAGGGCATTATAGTCATTTCAAGTTATAGTCAACAGATTAGTCAACAAATTTGAGCCTGGGGGGTAAGGTTGCGACATAACAGTGAACAATGGGGGTAAAATTGCAATTATTTCCTTAGGGGGTAGACATGCCAATGACCCCTAACCTCAGGGGGTAAAATTGCAGTTTACTCTAATCTACTATAATAAAAGAAACCAAGTTTTGGATACTTGTCATTCATTGAAGGCATCCTCAAATATATAATTATCTTATATTAACTAAATAAATATATAAATAAATAATTAATATTAAATCTTATCATACTTTAATAAAATATTATCCTCAAATCTAAATTGTTAATTTAATATATTTTTAAAACAAATACCTCTCTTTCCTACTTATCTTATATTAAATATATAAATAATAAATTAATATTAAATGTTATCCTAATTTATTAAAAATATAACTTTTTTTATTATTTGGTATACAAAATTATATTTATTCAACTCGTGTAAAACGCGGGGTTTTTAAAAATTTAACTTTTACTATTTACTATACAAAGTTACATTTATATAACCCATGTAATACACGAAGTTTTTAAAGATATAACTTTTTTTATCATTTCCTATGTAAAATTAGATTATTCAACACGTGTAATACACGAGATTTTTAAGGATAATTTTTTTTTATTATTTGGTAGATTTTTCAACTCGACTATACACGGGTTTTTTTAAAAATACAATGTTTTTAGTATTTATTACATTTATGTAGTCTGTGTAATACACATGGTTTTTAAAGATATAACACTTTTTTAAATCTATTCAACACGTGTAATATACGGGGTTTTTAAGGATGTAATTTTTTTTTATCATTTGGTAGATTTATTCAACCCGATTATACAAGGCTTTTTAAAGATACGACGATTTTAGTATTTAGTATACAAAATTACATTTATTTAATATGTGTAATGCATATGATTTTTAAAGATAACTTTTGTTTACTATTTGATATAGAAAATTACATTTATTTAATCCGTGTAATACACGGGGTTCTAACCTAGTAATAATAATAATAACAATAATAACTTTTAATTCATTTTTTTTCATGTTTATTATCTTTCCGACCACTTAAAAATCACGTTTCTATTTTCGCCCCTTAAAAGTTATCAAAGGAGAGACTAGAGTTGGGAAAGTGGGAAGAAAGACACACCCATAGACCATAGACCAATGTATGTATATATATGTGGATCATATGTTCATCGCTACAAACAATTCACAGCCATACACACACTTTCTCTTTCAAAGAACAAAACACCCTTTACATCAAAATCTCATATTTTTCAACTTCATCATTTGGGTATCTCAAATGGCCACAAGGATCCTAACAGAATGCGGTTTAAGACCACTTCCTAAACAATATCCTAATCCAAGAACAATAATACCGGTTTCCAGTTTTCCCAACTCAATCAGTTTATTACCATCAAAAAAATTTGGACCAAATTTTTCCGTACTTAAAGTTAGCACACCGGCGGGTGTCCAGATTGCTGACCAAGATGAACAACAAGTGGATGAGTTGAAAGTTCAAGAAACTGAGTTCGACCCTGGTGCTGCACCACCTTTCACATTGGCTGATATTCGAGCTGCGATCCCAAAACATTGCTGGGTTAAGGACCCGTGGCGGTCCATGAGTTATGTTTTGAGGGATGTGGTGGTGGTGTTTGGGTTGGCAGCGGTGGCGGCTTATTTTAATAATATGGTGGTTTGGCCACTATACTGGTTTGCTCAAGGAACAATGTTTTGGGCTCTCTTTGTTCTTGGTCATGATTGGTAACTAAACCTTAAAATATCTTGGATTCTGTCTATAAAAGTTTAACCTTTTCTTTTGTGAAAGTTGTGGTTACACTAGCCCATTTCTCATATCATAGTCATTTCTTTGTGTGTCAAAACATGGCCCTATGATTCATACAACATATATTACCATTTTTCACCGTGTCATACGGGCCATAAGCCCATAATGCCATTTCCTCTATTATATACAACCCGTATAACACATAAGTGGTTTTTGAAGTGTGTGTTTGTTTAACCATCCCCTTCTAGTTATTCATTCTATGATTTGTTTTTTTATTGGACAGTGGTCATGGAAGCTTTTCTAATAATGCAAAACTCAATAGTGTAGTTGGTCATCTTCTTCATTCTTCAATACTTGTACCCTACCATGGATGGTGTGTTTCATTTTTTTATAATTAATTATTATTATTATTATTATTATTATTATGGGTAAGGATAGTGTAAAAAGGGCCTAAAGTGTGAGAAGTGTGAGAAGTGTATTATAACACTATATATAATACTATATAACACCATATAAACACCGTATAACAATATGTAACACCATATAATACCATATAACACTATGTAACACTATATATCATTATATAACAAATATAACACTATACATCTATCATAGACATGCTATCAGACAACCTATAGTGTTATATTTTTTATATAATGATATATAGTGTTACAAAGTGTTATATGGTATTATATGGTGTTATATATTGTTATACGGTGTTTATATGGTGTTATATAGTATTATATATAGTGTTATAATACACTTCTCACACTTCTTACACTTTGAGCACTTTTTACAGGATCCTTTACCTTATTATTATTATTATTATTATTATTATTATTATTATTATTATTATTATTATTATTATTATTATTATTATTATTAAATAAACTCTTATTGTTATGGTTGTTATTACAGGAGAATTAGTCATAGAACTCATCATCAGAACCATGGGCATGTTGAGAAAGATGAATCTTGGCATCCAGTGAGTCAATATACACTTTAGCCTCATAATTTATTTTGGTTCAAAATATCAAATTTAGTTTTATATAACAAGATACTAATTCTTGTAAACATCTGTTTATAGTTATCTGAGAAGATTTATAAAAGTTTAGACATGGCTACTAGGATGTTGAGGTTTACTCTACCTTTCCCTATGCTTGCATACCCTTTCTATTTGGTGAGTCCCTGCAAATCAAATGTTTTTGATATCTAATTAACAAGAATAAAGAATTCTTCATGTCATAAGTCAAAGAAAAACAAGTGATTTTTGGCAACCCTTTTTTTTTGTTGTTTGCTCTCATACTTATTGTTTTGGGTTTCAACTAACAGTGGGGTAGAAGTCCAGGAAAGAAAGGCACTCATTTTCACCCAGACAGCGATTTATTTCTTCCGAATGAAAGAAAAGATGTGATCACATCAACTATTTGTTGGTCAGCCATGGCGGCCTTGCTTGTGGGCTTATCCTTTGTTATGGGTCCTCTTCAAGTATTCAAACTCTATGGCATTCCCTATTGGGTTAGTTATCTACCTACAACTTTTGATTATAGTGTGAGGGACGCTCAATATAGAACCAGTTTTAAGTTGATAACTGTGAAAACCATACCACCACATATGATCAACATTATTAACAAGTGCTTAATGTGGTCCTTGTATTCAATTCAACTATGTACTTAAAATTGGTTATGTATTGAATGCATTCTTGTATAGTATTTTTATCAAAAATATATGTTTCTTGTTCTTATCTCTTTTGCTAAATTCTTCTTTTAAATTCAGGGTTTTGTTATGTGGCTGGATTTAGTAACCTATTTGCATCATCATGGCCATGAAGACAAACTCCCATGGTACCGCGGCAAGGTTTGTAACTGACACAACCTAACCTAACCCGACCCGACCAGTTTTAGTTTTTATGTCTGACTTGAAGTTATTAAACCAGGCTGTTTTGGTATCATTCTGGGTATATTTTGCTGTAGTAATTTTAAAAAATCTATCTATTATTTGATATGATTTTCAACGGTTTACACAGGAATGGAGTTACCTAAGAGGAGGGCTAACAACACTCGATCGCGACTATGGATGGATTAACAACATTCATCATGATATAGGAACCCATGTCATACATCATCTTTTCCCTCAAATCCCACACTATAACTTAGTAGAGGCAGTAAGTATTCTTTGATATAAAACATTCACTAAACATACATTTATTTTTTCGATTTATACATCAATTTTAATCAAATAATAACACCAATCCAAAATTTTGATCATGCAGACTGAAGCCGCAAAACCTGTGCTTGGTAAATATTACAGGGAGCCAAAGGAATCATGGCCACTTCCATTCCATTTACTCGGGCTTCTTGCGAATAGTATGAAAAAGGATCATTATGTAAGTGATGAAGGGGATGTTGTTTATTATCAAGCGGACCCGAAGCTCACCCGAGGCTCAAAACAGTGAGCTCGTCCAGATTCAAGAAAAATTTGGATGCTAAATAGTCTATTGAACCCACGCTTGACAAGAAGTTACATCAATAGTTAGTTATCTTAATATTTTTGGTTATATTGTAACATGGGTAGCTAAAGTTTGTATATTTTCATAAAAACAAAGAAATAATCATAGTTATTATTGTCCACATACACCTCTATATCACAATACGATCAAGAACTGTCTTCTCTTTTCAAACATATGTAGTTTACATCATGTGCAGGGACCGACTCGAGCCTTACTATATATGAACCATGCGCAAAGGACCGCTGGATTAAAAGGACATATGATAGAAAAAAAAAGGTACAATGTCATTTAACAAAATCTAACACCGAGTACCTGTACAACCCGCGATATACACATGGGTGATGGGCCCACCATATTTGAGGTGGTAAAATAAAATGAACGGGTTAGGTGACATAGGGCCGGCCCGGAGGGGGGGGGGGGGGATCTCAGGGCCCAAACCCTCCGGGGGCCGAAAATTGGTTTTTTCTATGAGTTTTGCGCTCTAGAAATTAGAATATATACATAATGAATCGGAAATGAGCATACTAATCTGATTGGTTTGGTGGTTTGCAAGTCATTTTATAAGCAAGAAGACATGGGTTATAATCTTGGTGTTTTCTAGTTTAGTTAAGTTTTATTTTTCTTTTTGTTTCTTACCTATTCATTAATATAGATGACATAATTGCCTAATTTTGTCAACTTAAATTTAAATTATTGGTGTTGATTCAAATGGCATTAACTTATTTTCATATATTTAAAACGTTTTTATATATTATTTTAAAAAAATTATATTCTATGGGTTCGTATTTTCTATTCGCCCATGCCCCAAAGATTTTTGAAGATATATGGAGACGGCCCTGAGGTAATGTGTACCATTGTACCAACAAAATTAGCTTGGCTCACCGGTGGGACGAGCAAATGGTACCGGGTACCGTTCAAAACTGGTACCAGCACTGATTTCCCGAACTAAAATATTTTCGGTAACGATTCAGTACCGACATATGGCATTTATGGTACTGGTTTAGTAATGTTTTTACCTTCAAATACTGGTCCACATCGGTACCAAACCATACCGTACTTGATATTTTTCGGTACCGGTACCCATTTTGTAGGAATTTTGGTACCAGTACCTGTAACACCCTACTCGTAAGTATAAGAGTTTCACATTTTATACGACTATTTTAACAAAAGATTCCATTTTAACAAAGTGGAAATATTTCAATTTCGGAATACATGATCACATGTTTTACAACCTTTTCAAATCACATTAACCAAACCGGAAACGAATGTGCATTCTATGCGCGGTTTGATCTTCATCTGAGTCCTTGATTTAGACTTTACCTATCAATACATTTCCAATCAACATTTAACTGAACAAAAACATATTAAAACGAACAAAATTAGTAAAATCGATATGATAGGAGAAAAACGTCAAGGAAAAACTTTTGTTGAAATGTGCACTACACAAATGTGTGTACTATATTGAAATATGCACTATGCAAGAAGGTGTCATGCACTAATGTGTGCACTACGCTGAAATGTACACTACGCTGAAATGTGCACTATGCTGCAATGTGAACTACACTAGCATGTGCACTATGCTTAAATGTGCACTACTCTGATGTGTGTACTATGCTGAAATGTGCATTACACTAACGTGTACACTATGCTGAAATGTGCACTATACTAACGTGTGCACTATGCTGAAATGTGCGCTACACCGATGTGTGCACTATGCTTAAAAGTGCACTGCCTAATGTGTGCACCATGCTGAAATGTACACTACACTGATGTGTGCACTATGCTTAAATGTGCACTATACTAACATGTGCATTATGTTGAAATGTGCACTACTCTAATGTGTGCCCTATGCTTAAATGTGCACTATACTAACGTGTGCACTATGCTAAAATGTGCACTATACTAACGTGTGCACTATGCTGAAATGTTTGGGTCCGGACTCGTTGGCTCCCAAACCATTCTCTCGGTTCGGCGTTTTACCCAAACCGAACCGTTAGGAGGTATTGATCATTCTATCTCAATCCTCCCATATTCCTTTTTACCGTTCTCTTTTCAACAACTACAACGCAAATATAGTTGGTAATAATAGACAATACGTCGGCTTCTAAGGCCGCGCGGGTCGCTTGTACCTTGGTTTTACTTGTCTACTATGTAGCTTATGGCCTTATGGTCCACAAGCGACTCGTTTGGTTCGCCTTTGTGGTTTTCATCTTCCACGAGCGACAACCATCACCTTTTTAAAATCATTTCACCATGGTCCTTGACCGTGTTCATTGTGTTGGACATCTCCTCCGTTTCTATGATCCCACAGGTCACTTATACTTCGGTTTTACATATCCCAACATGTTTTGTTCAAAAACTCGTTTTCTTTTCATTGACATCATTTATACTTCATCTTTTCAATCAATCTTTACAACATCTCTTACTGAAAACTTTAATAAATAAGTACATAAACGTAACAATAAAACTATGTACCTTAAAGCTTCCTTTGAGTCGTGTATCGCTTCCGACTTGGTCATCTAGATTATCCCTCGAGTTGCCTATAATTAACAAACCGACTAACCACTAGAACACCATTATGTTAACCGTTTCTATCATACTTGTTATCAATCGTTCAAAGGATTTCTTTTATAAATCTATACTACGACATAAGGTAATTAGTTTTTATTTAGGCATTTCACCAAATACCTTATGGGGATCGTTTTTAAGCTACCCTATTAGCTCAATTGTCAACCTCCTACCATTCCATTTCAACCCAGTATAATAATAATTTCTTGAAAAATCAATTCACATTCAAAATTTAGTTTATCAAAGCTTTTACATCCAACTTTTGCACACGAAATTGGGTTCTTCACACTTTGGCTAAAACCCATATCACTAGTTACATGAACAATCATCTATGCATGTCATATATCAAATACTTCACGAAATTAACAACTATGATAGTTAAGAACACTTCTACTATCATCAAAACACATAAATTTCATGATTAAATTACAAGATCTTCTCTTTATGAACTTCTCGTAACTAAAGAACTCCACCAAAGACCAAATTGCAACTTACCTTATGTTGGGGTAATGTATTAGGCTCTAAATTGTGACACCTTGGAAATTTATATCAAATAATACGGCAACGCGTGTCCAATAAACTCTTAAATATTCCAGATATGTTGGACGAGAGAGACTATTTTGATAAACATATGGAAGATTGGAAGTTAGGGGATCAAATATGATAATATGCAAAAGTTTTCGCTTCTAGACGTCCCTTACGGACCACAAGACTTATGTCTTACACTCCGTAAGGATTTTAAAACAAGGGGCGTGCCAGAAGGTCCTTACAGACCGCAAGGCTGGACCCTTATTTTCAGGATACTTATTTTCACTATCCTGTGTTTGTTTGGTGGAAACGTTCAGAGCTATTCATTGGCCGACCTCCACGCTAGTATTAATCAGATGCCATATTCATTTTATGAAAAAACCAAGGTCTCGGTGAACTTAAGACAAGTCGCATGACATTATCCTTAGCCGACAAGACCGTTAAGTATCCTCGGGGAATTGTTGAGAACATGCTTGTAAAAGTTAACAAATTATCTTCCCTGTGGACTTTGTAGTGTTGGTCATGGAAGCTGATGAGAATGTACCTCTAATCTTAGGACGTCCATTTATATGCACTACTAAAGCCCTTATAGATGTCTTCTTAGGCACTATCTCACTTAGGGTGGGTGACGAAACAATAGTCTTTAGTGTCACTAAGTCTAGAGGGTTGGGTGCTCAGGTATAGTTGGTAGCATCGGTGAGGAGGAGTCAAGATGGAGGATAGAGAGGGAGTGAAGAAAGTCAATGAAGAGGGAGATGAAGAGAGGAGGGTAAATGATCTTCGCTTGGAGTTAGTGACAGAACTCAAGTGTGGGGGTTATTCGGATAGAAAAGTGGATGAGCTAGAGGAGAGAATATTTGGTTAGAAGCTATAAGCTAGAAACACTGAGCGAAGCTTAGTGTGGGGATATATTTATATTAAAAAGATTAAGGATCAAACCTCTCGAGAATGAGTTTGAGGTTTATGAGAAGTATGATGAAGTTTGGAGAGAACCGGGTAGTAATTGGAAGGATAGTGCTAGAGCCCATGAAGTTGTGTACGGAGATGAGCTAGATCTACATGATCCTCCATAGGTATTTAGAATCTTTGAGTTGAGAGAGAAATCCCGTTTGTAGAGTTTTGTAAAGTTTGAGTCGTACTCGTAGTTTTGAGTCTTTTCCGTAGTTTTGTTAGTTTTTCGGTTTGTGTTTTGTGTTTTGAGTTGTTTTGCAAGTATTCGTATTCCGTGATGAAGTTTAAAATGCGACGAAATGAAGTTTCAGAGTGTTTTCAAGTCAAAAATTTGGCTTAGAATATGTTTTGGACAAGCTGGGAGGAATTTGGAAAAGTTTCTAAGGCATTGGAGCTAAAAAACATCGAAACTTTCTGTGAAAAAAGGCTCCTCACGTTGCGCGGGGAGCGGATGGACACAAGCCCGTGTCGCGCTGTCAACAAAGTAAAAAAAAGGAGAATTGATAGCGTCGTGTCGCGTCGCTCGGTGCCCGAGCAAAATCCAGTCGCGCGACGCGGCGGGGTAGTTCTCGTGGCCGGTTTAGTTTGTTGCTTGGGTTTGGTTAGTTTCTTGCACTTGGTTCGTTTATGGTACGTGTTTTCCTATATTTTGAGTCTTTTATTAGTGTACCATGAGTCTAAGTTAGCAGTTTTTAGTCGGTTTTGTTTAGAGTCGGTACTACTTTGGGTTTTTGCTTTTTTTTGTGTGTGCAGGTTTGAATCGTAGCACCCATACTCAATCGCTATTCGGATGATTTCGGAGTTATTCATTAGATATCAAGGCATTTTTAGAGTATGCCACTCAGTTGTAAAAGACGATGGCGAATGAAATGTTATACGATCGAGCTGGATTGGATGAGAGTTTTGGAGCTTACGCATTATATAACCATCTAAGTCTTTTCCAATTTTGTCGTTGTCTTTTTATTTTTATTTATTTTAGTCTTTTGAGTCGGTTTCTATTCCTACGTTAAGGGCAATGTAGAGTTTAAGTGTGTGGATGGGAAACTGTCGTTTGAGTCTATATTGTGAATCGTTTGAGTCATAAAAATTGAGAAAAATACAAAAAAACATAAAAATCAAAAAGAATTTAAAAAATATAAAACATCCCTAATTTTGAAGTTTTCAAATAAGATACAGAAAATGATAGATAGTTGGGTTTTGTCTGCTTTTCAAATAACAATAATATGAGATGATAAATAAATTGACGTGTTTAATTTGGGATATGTGGGTAGGCCTGGCCAATTGATAGGTTTCCTTTGAGCTTAAATATACCTAAAATGTTAGGATGCCTGTGGGTACTCATCAAGGAGAAGTGAGGAAACCGAATCCGACAAAAATAGTATAAGAGATGTCGTTGTAAGTTGAAAGTTTTAGAATTACTTATCAAATAAAAAAATTGGAATAAAATGAATTTGCTATAGATATGATGAGGCCTAAGTAATATTTATCGGGGATGATGACTCTAATTTAGATTTCCTTTAGGTTAAGTTAAAAAAATGTATATAACGAAAAGTCGAAGCTCATGCTGTCGTTACTAGGGATGGTGACTCTAGTTTGGACAACCTTTGGGTTAGGTTTGATTATGTGCTCGTGTGAAAGATATATATGAAAAAATGTTGATGTTAAATTCTCTTGGTTTTGGGATAAGACGGTTAGAAAATAGTCCAGTGATTGTTCCTTCTGTTCATAAACTTTAGGCGGGATTAGGTGGAACTGTGACTTTTTAGTGTGAGACCCTAGGTTAACTGGCCACACTTGAAGTAAATAAACATGATAAGAGGCTTAGAACTAGTGTTGGGTTTAAGTGGAGCGTATACCTGCAATCGTGGTTAACACTTGTGTAAATTTTTAATTAAGTAATTAATATTTTTGTAACCAGATTTAAACCTGACTATGATTCTATTAGAATAATTGTTCTTTTAGGGACGAAAAAAGTGTAGGGGTATTTTGATGTAATGTAAATTACATTTGTTTCCACGTATAGTTTGTATAATAACTTGATTCATGTTGTGTTATTTTACCATGGGTTTTGTATATCATTGTGTCTTTTATGTTTTACAGGGTCCTAGAAACAAAAACGAACTGAAACGTTAAAGAAACGAGCACACAGGAGAAGGTTTAGGCTTAGTGAAGGATTCTCATGGAATGAAAATGGATATTTGAGAAGATGAGAAAATATAGAATTGAATGACGAATCTGTAGGCGAAAACGGTGAAGAAAACGAAGTTGAAACGAAGAAGTAATGCATGAAACGGTTTTCTCGGCGCACAGGTTGCACACATCACGCGGAGCTCTCCTCTTAACAGGCCGCGCGACACAGCGTGTGACTTGATTAGCGCGTAAAACTTCACCTTTTGACCCTATTTAAGCCCATGTTTAACCCTAATCATAACTAGACAACCCTAGACGAATTGGGAACCCCAAAATGCAAATTAAGAAGCTAAAATCAGAGATTTTGAAGATCAAGAGAGCTCAGGAGTGAAGAATTGAAACTTGGGATCGAATCTGTATTAATCATCTTATTACTCGGTTCTTTCGTTTATATTCTTTTTTCCATGTTTGCTAAACTCTTGAAGATGACTGTTCTTGCTTTCATGACGATGCTAGGCTACATTTCTTTTCACTATCTAGTTCATAAGATGAATACACTTGTTTGATTGTGTTTCTTTTCGGTTTTTGATAATTATGTGGATTTGATTAATAAAGTATTAAACTTTGGTTTCAATTTTCTAGTGTATTTGCATGCTTAATCGTATTTGAATCTTTTTCATATGTTTCACTTGCGTTCTTGTTGATGTTTTTCATTATGAATGCTAGTTAGGTCGTGGACTGTGTGTTAGCGGCTAGTTTACAATTAATAGTATACGATTTCCTGTAGAAACTGTGATTAGGGTTTGTATAGGATTGAGTGTTCTATCAATCTTCAATAGCCGAGAGGTGAGAGTTGTTGATTTGTCTTTAGTGTTAGATTGCTAGGGTTAGATACTTTGTAAGAATATCCCCTTATTTTCCCTTCCACCATTTGCTAATCGAGTTAGAATATAAACCATAGTTTCCCTAGATTTTCATGTCGTAAGGTGCTTTATTATTTCATTAGGATAACCTATGAGGATTCCTATAAACCAGTATTAGAACAACTTATTAGGTTGCCATAGGTGTCTTCTCGAGAAGGGTCGAAGGTTCTGTTTGGTTATCCTTTAAGTTTAGCACTTTAAGATCCCGATTTCCACATTGGTAGAATGTGTCATTCAAGTATAGGATTCAGAACTAGGTAGTGTGTTTCTCATCATCTGATCACATTTCCTGCTTAGTTCGTGTGTCTAGTCAGTCATAGTTAATTTAGTTTAATTCAGTAGTTGTTAGAAACCCCCCCCCCCCTAATCAACAAAACAAAATAGTCATGTAAGTTAGTTAAGTAAGTCAGTCGAGTCTAATAAGCATAGTTAAAATAGTTCTTTGGGTTCGAAACTCGAACTTTTAGAGCTATACTGCATTATTCGCTACACTTGCTGGTTGTACGGTTTAGGTTAACTAGAGTCATAGGTTTATAAATTTAAAACTTAGGGTGCCTAGATTAGGGCTGTAAACAAGTCGAGCCGAGTCGAGCCAGGGTGGGGTCGAGCTCAAGCTCGAAATTAATTCAGGCGGTTAAACTTGGATTGAGCCTTACGTCGGAGTTAAACGAGCCAACGAGCCGAGCCATGGGCTGAGCCGAGCATAGCACGAGCTGGGCTTGGTTACAAAATGAGCCAGCTTGGTTCACGTCATCTCAAATTGAGTATTTTTAGCTAGTTTTTCTCGAGCTTATTTCGAGCGAGCTACGAGCCGAGCTACGAGTCACGAGCTTTATGAACAGCCCTAGCCTAGATTAGAGTAAAATTAGCTAACTATTACAGTTAGAGCACATCAATGACATAAGGCAATTAGGTTTCATTTAGGCATTTCATCAAACACCTTATCAGCATAGCTTTTAAGCTACCCTATTAGCTCAATTTTCAACCTCCTACCATTCCATTTCAACCCAATATTATCATAATTTCTTTAACAATCAATTCACATTCAAAACTTTATTAAAGCTTTTACATCAAACTTTTTTACATGGAATTGGGTTCTTCACACTTTGGCTAAATCTAATATCATTAGTTACTTGAACAATCATCTATGTATGTCATATATCAAATACTTCACGAAATTAACAACTATGATAGTTACGAACATTTCTACTATCATCAAAACACATAAATTAGACACCTTTTGCTCATTTCACTAATAAAGCCACATATATTTAACTTGGATAAGTTGTCCTAGTTTCTACACTTGTGATATTTATCACAAAAGTAAATATTAGATAATTCTGGGGTGTTACAGTACTGGTTGATACCGAATTCATTCCTACTCACCAGTACACATCGAGTCATTATTAATACTATCTGAATTATCACAAACACTTTCCAAGAACCTAATTAACTTGCAATCAATTTTATAGACTTTCAAATAACCTAACTTTTGATCAAATACCAAACATTTATCATCATTAAATCGTTTAAATTAGTAGACCTAATTCAAGCTATGCAATAATATAAGGAAAATTGATCCAAAATTCAAACATCTCGTCATTTTATGTTATGCATTTACGTAAAAACTAGTAATAAAGTCACGCGCGTTGCGGCGCGGGTATATCGCAAACATCAAATAGATTAGCGCAAGCGTTATGTAATGTGTCGATTACATAAAAACGTGTGTTTTGACGTATCCGATATAAATCAAAAGTAACTTATATAAGCATTTAAATCAAATAATAAAATCCAAACCGGGTTGGTTCAATTAGTGGGGTTCCACCTAATTACTATACAACCCTTACATTTTCATTAAGACTTGGTGGCATCAATACGCATAGTGACTCGTATGTCAAATCATAAACCAACTAAAAATGAACATAAAAATAAGCATGAAAACGTATTATATTTGACTATGTTCATTAACATGAATTTACATTGACATGTATATATAAAAATGAGCATGTGAGAAAATAAAGTGTTTACATCAAAACGTATAACAACCTAAAACATACATAAAAATAGGCATGAAAACGTATTATATTAGACCCAATTCATTTTTAGGAAAACTATTGGTCGAAACGTAAATGTGTATTGTTTACGTCCAATGTCGATACCTGAATATGTACCGAAATGTCCATAAAAATAAGCACGTGAGGAAATAATTTTTTTTAAGTTAAAAAAATGAAAATAAGGTGCTCGCGCGTTGTGGCGTGACATTTAAGGGCACATTATCGTTCGTTAAGCGCGTTGGCACGGTGACATTAACGTCTTTAAGCACACGAAAGAAACAAATATAGATACGGTACGATTAAACGAAATGTATTAAGTTGTGACAAACCAACTACCCGTTTCGAATTTATAGCAACATGTAAACGTGATATAAACTAAAAACACAAAGGGAAAATGTAATACCTCGAAATTTTGTGTCCAATAATGTGTTGACACGTGTCATGAGGTACACGTGGTATTAAACATTAAATAAAGGACTAAAGTTGACAAACCTTGAAAGTAGGTAAATTCGAGGGTTAAAAATGTCAACAAGGGGTAGATATACTGTATAGTAGCCCTAAATGATGCTCGTACCTTCAAACGAATAAATCATGGATCGTACGGAGCGAAACGCGGAAGAAAGTGAGAGATTACAAACTACAGGGGTTAAATGTGTCAACATGTTTAATTTATACCTCTGAGTGACCATTTGACGAACCCGAGACTTTGAAACAGTAAAATACGCTCACTAGAATATACGATATGAATTTCGTGAAGTTCCGTTTTAAAACGAGAAAGTTATGATCAAATTCGTATGTGAGGGGTTAAAAGCGTCAACAATAAAAGTTAAGACTTTTCGGATAGTAATTAAACTAACCAGGGACTTAACAATGCGGGTAAAAGTCACGAGGCCCTTAATTGTAAATAATCGAGGGCCAAATCGTAAAATTACCCCTTCGAAACCGAAAGGTCAGGTTAATGATTACAAAAGATTTGAAAATCTTGGAAATCAGACCTCAGGCGGGTCGCGTGAGTGAAACCATCAAGCTGATGCGGGCCGCGCGCCACCTGCAGATTTGTTTTCTGACTTAAAGCTTCAGGCGGCCCGCGTCCGAGTTGCCTGAATCCTAATGCGAGCCGCGTGACAGTCCCAGATGCAGAAAACATGGGCAGATTCACTGTTTGAGCTTGTGAACGATCTTGTGAGCATTAATTGAAGCATGGGCGCGCTCTACATGTCCCCTAGCACTATAGGACACCTGCTGATCATCCATGAACCATTGTAGGTTGAGTTGTAATGATCTTGAGCTAAATTTTTCACTATAAAAGGCAAGGTAGTGTTCCATTGTTCAACACACCTCAAACCTGCCTTCTTGATCATTTCTGAAGCTCTCAAGCATCCTTCTAACATCACTAGTCGTGCACCAAGCTTCTGTAAGTATGCCAACCCTTTTTGTGGCTTAGTTTTTGCATAGTTTAGCTAAAAAGTCAATCCGTCGTAACTAACGATTGACTTGACGATAAATCACAAATGGTCCAGCGGTTTGTCAAATCAAAGATAGTTATATGTTGGTAATCATGTGGGCTTTAAACCCCTAAAAGGGCACCCTCTGATTCCCACTCTAACTAGTCCGAATGTCGAGTCAAACGTTCTTAGAAAAAGTCAACAGAAATGCTATTTTGCGATATTATGCATAATCAGTAATGTAGATGGTGTGTAACCTGTTTTGACACTCATAAAACATGATAACAAGTATATTAACTAGTCTAAGCTTGTTTGATCCGACCATTTACTGTTTTGACCTGGTTTCGGAGCCGAAAGTCGCAAAACTTTGACTTTTGCTTTGACTTCAGTTCTGACCCGTTAAAGTATGATTTAGATATGCCTTAGGACTCTCTTAGGACCAGGTTACATGATGGTATAACCCTCTGTGACCGGTTCGTTGTTTGTCCGAGTCTTTTACACATTTCCGTTAAATGCTTAAAAGTTGACCGTAACGCCCTTTTCAATTTAAAACGAGAATTTCGGACATGTGAAAGGACCATAACATTAGTTACTGATTTCTAAACATGTCCCTAAAATTTCACGTCAATCCGAGGTCCAGAATAGGGGTTATGCTAAATAGCGCAAATTACGGAAACTTTAGTAATTAAATAGCGCAATTAGCATAACGCCTATCTAAACCCAGATTTCGACACCAAACCTTTTACACACTAATGTAAAATAATATTTTGGGATTTTTAAAGATTTTTAATTATTTTTAACCTGCTCATAACCTGCGGTTATGGCAACGGTTCGGTAAATACCGAATATACCCTTTTCGGCCATAACTTGAGTTCTACAAGGTCTTTTGACCGGATTCCAGTTGCTACTGATTTTAAATAATAAATAAAGTATTTTGGAATTTATAAACTGTTCGGGAAACTCAGATTTCCTGTAGAACTCAGAAACCTCTTTTAAAATCTTTAAAAAGACCGAAATACCCCTACGGGGCCTAAAATGGATTTAAACTCGTTACGGGCATTATGGAAGGTATCCTACTAATACCACAACTTCTTTAAAGCATATTGACTTAGGAAACCAGTGTAGGACTCTTACGGTTACCCGTTACGCCTTTTGCGCGCACGGTTCGGCCTATGTAACTAGTTTACATAAACTAGCCGATACGGGTCAAACCATATTGTTTTGACCCCAAAATCCAGAGTGTGGTTATTATACCCATATAAAACAAGTCTTCAAACTTGTTGGGTCCAAACCACATTCCATTCCCGGTTTTCGCCTTTCACGCGATTAAACCATAGTTATCCTTTGAAACTGACCGGTCTAAGCTAAGGCTAAATTAAAGACCCGTTAGGATTTTAATAGGTTATTATAAACCTTCGTTCCAGATTAGGAGCCCAGTAAAAGTACTTGCATTGGCTGTATTTGATTGATACTTTGCTCAGGTAAATACTCTTAGCTTATTTACCCTATACGGGCTTGGGATACGGTACTATAAAAGTACCGCTTGGTCGGTATGTAGTCATTTAAATCGGATTGTGATTAATGTATTTACATAACCCGCTTTGTTCTGTATTATTTGATGTATGGCCCTTGGGGTTAAATGACCATGTCCTGGATATCCTTGGCATCATTTTACGAAATGGCCACGACCTAAGCACGGGGTGTAGGCGTACACCTGACAGATGCATTATGTAAAAACTGGTAATCCACTAAAGGAATCTACCTTGTGGGCATTATTCCGGTGGCGTGTCAGATAACTTAAACCGGCTCTTCTAACCGGTACTAATGGACGGCAAATAAGTAAATCTGTATACAAGATTATATACAAATAATTGTCCCAAGTTATAAAGATATTTTTGCCGAAGTGCATTCAAATCAATTTACAAACTCTTTTCAAAACGAGTCAGTTGAGTTGTATTTACCAGTGTAAACTGACGTATTTTCCAAAAAGGTTAAGTGCAGGTGCTAGACGTAATGGGCTGGCTACTCCAGACATCATTACTCAAGTCTCGCAAGCTCTAGATGTCAAAGTCTGTTGAACTATTGTTTCTATTTTATTACCGATCTGCCTGTGGATCTTTTTACTCTCCGTTGTAATACTGGATATTACCTATATTCGGATTGTAATATATTTTACCTTTTGCTTCCGCTGTGCATTCATATAATTGTGTTGTTTGACTATTATGTTGCCAACCACGTCACGGTAATCCCCCACCGGGCCCACCGTTGGGACACGTGGAAATCGGGGTGTGACAGGTTGGTATCAGAGCCAACACTGAGTGAATTAAACACTAGCCTTTGTGTTTAATCTCAGTTACGCAATTTGTGACAACTCGAACTGTTGACTTTCATTTTTGTATTTAATGCACGTTGACCTTGACCATTGACTTTGACTGTTTAGTAGTTGACTTGTTTGAATTGCAACCATACATGTTATGTTATAATGAAACGTGATACGATTGTGCACTTATGTGATTTATTGTTGTTGTGTATATAACATGGATCGATATAAAACACTTAGACTCATTTGCCATCAAACCAGCTCGACGAATCAGAGTTGTGATTCGCCAACAAGGACTCGACGAAACACAAGTGTGTTTCGCCAAACCTAATTTCGACGAAATAGACCTGATTCGCCGGCCCAGTCTCGCCGAAAGCCCAGTTAGGGCCCAATGCACTGTTTTGTATTATGTAACGTGAAGCGGTTTCAGTTTCACACTTTTATGCAATCAGAAAACCCTAGAGACCTACTCCAACCTTGTGTGCGACGGCAACTGTGTGTGTTCCCGAGACCCTTTAGCGATTAACTCATCATTCAAGAGTCCACTCGTTACGTTCGTATTGCTCGTTTAACTCTCGGTTAGTTGTTACTAGCACTTAACTACCTATGATTTGCTAGTGAATACCATGATAGTCTGTGATTGCATAACTTGTATGATTAGGGTTTGGTGATTGATGATTAATGATCATGATGTTAACAACGTGCTTGGTGTTTAATCGGAATGGTTGATGTTGTCAAACCGATTAGAATGTTGTTAGTGAGATCAGAATGTCGACGGCATGCTAATAGGGTTCGATAATGTGATATACTATGTTAATCGGCTTTGTATACGCGTAAGCTAAGAATCATGATAGGTGTTAGTATTACGAATGCATAATGATTAGATGATGATCCGATGATTGCTGTACGATTTCTGTGTTGCTACTGTAACTGTTTGGCATATTGACGTAACTGAATGCCTTGACGAATGTGAATGTCTGGCGAATTGGAGAGTCTTGGCGAAACAAGACTGTGTTTCGCCAAGGGTTTCGACGAAATTGAATTTGTGTTTCGCCAAAGGTCTTCAACAAAACAGACACTTGTTTCGCCAAAGGATGATTGACGAAACAGAATTATGTTTCGTCAACCTGTGTTTCGCCAACAAATGTGTTTCGCCAACTTGTGAACTTTTCACAGTAACCTGAGTTAATTATTAAATGTTAACTGGACTATTTTAACCGCTGTTAAGTGTTATACAATACTGGTATGATTACGATTACGTACCACGTGCTACTTGATGATCATTGTTGATGCTTATACATGAACTGTGCGAATGCAAACTGATTGTGTATACGTGCATACTTTAGGACGTGATTGATTTACTTTGAGCACATACTTAGCATACCGAGCAAACCAAGGTGAGTTCACACTCTTACCAAGGCATGGGATTCCCGGGGTGTTGGGAATGGGATTGAAAGGATAAGGTTGAATAGATTCGTACGGATATCATTACTAGACTACCATACCATCGTCCTCGGTTGTGCAGGACACGTACGTAAAACCTATGTACACTTATGATACTCGCTATCCTCGGTTGTGAAGGATACTCACGTAAAACCTGCGTGAACGGATACTCACTACTGCCTCGGTTGTGTCAGGCACTTACGTAAAACCTACGTAAACCCCCACGTACCCTATCCTCGGTTGTGAAGGATACTTACGTAAATCCTGTGTAAACTTGTACGTATTACTGTTCTCGGTTGTGAAGAACACTTATGGTTACGCATAGTCTAGTGGATTAATAACATGGGAAGCCCCCACCAATAGAAACCTATATTGGCCCAGTAGAGCCACCTGATACTCATGAACTTACTATTACGCATTTACTTTCTGTGAACTCGCTCAACTAGTTGTTGACTCTCTGCTGCATGCCTTGCAGGACCTTAGGTACTTATGGAGCTTGCACTGGAGAAGCGGGTCGTTGTGGGCAATGGATCATGAATACTATGTTTAACATTTCCGATATTTGAACTTATGATTTACTTTGGGTTACATACTTATGCTTCCGCTATTGATACTATGTTTGGTTTAGAACATCAATTGTATTGAATTGGGTTTTACGGACTATTTCATTTATATTATGCTATGTTCAATATGATTGATGGCTTGATCCTGGTCATGTCACGCCTCCAAGCGGTGGTACTCCGCGTGTGGATTTTGGGGGTGTGACAGATTGGTATCAGAGCCATTGGTTATAGAGAACTTGGTTTTAATATGGGAAAAACGTTTTTATTAAAACCAGACTATAACCAGAACAGTGCTCTCAACGATCCACAACGACGCTTCGCTCCACGTGCAAGACTCGACATCCTAGGTAATAAGGTTTATGTTTATTACCTGCTTGCTAAAACTGCTTAGAACTTTGCTCGTAGTATGCTAGAATACATTGCTTACCATACGTCGTTACATGAGAACCCCTATGTGCTTACACTCTTCTGTCATCGCTCTATTCGCGAACCTTCCTAACTCATGTTGCATTTGCTATGAAGATCATGTCTGGACGAATTAACATGACCCAAGCCCAGCTAGAGGCTCTCGTTCAAGCTCAAGTTGCTGCGGCACTTGCAGCTGCTCAAGCAGGTAGTATACCCTGCAGTATAGACTCACACTAGGATCTTTAGATCCTACGATAACTCTCGTATTTAACTTTCTCCTATTCGTATACAATAGGTCAACACGCGCAGCAACCTGTCTGCACTTTCAAGAACTTCATGGACTGTCGTCCAAGTACATTTAGTGGCACGGAAGGGGCGGTTGGACTCCTCCACTGGTTTGAAAAGCTCGAGTCTGTGTTCGAGATGTGTGAATGCCCTGAGGCTCGCAGGGTGAAATACGCCACTGGCACGCTAGAAGGGATAGCACTAACTTGGTGGAACGCCCAAGTTCAGATCTTAGGGTTGGCAGCTGCTAACGCCACACCCTGGAATGATTTCAAGGAACTGATCAAGAGAGAGTACTGCACTCGGGAAGACATTCACAAGTTAGAAGATGAGTTGTACCATCTGAAGATGACTGGATCAGAAATTGAAGCTTATACCAAAAGGTCAAACGAGTTGGCTGTGCTGTGTCCAACTATGGTGGACCCTCCAGTTAAGCGCATTGAGTTGTATCTCAAAGGGTTGGCGCCAGAGATCCAGAGCCACGTTACTTCGGCTAATCTTGATAACATCCAGGATATTCAACGCCTCGCCCACCGCATCACAGACCAGGCAGTGGATCAGAACAAACTGCCTAAACGTATCAGCGCTACTGCTACCGCTACTACTTCAGCTACTCCTGCTACTCCCAGTGACAGTAAGAGAAAATGGGATGGGGATTCCAGCAAGGGATCAGCTTCAGTTCAGTCTAAGGCCCAGCAGCGGAAGACTGACAGTCATCAGAGTCCCAGCCAGCATTCTTCAGGTAGTCACAGGCAGGGCGGATATCGAGGAAACCTCCCAAAGTGCAACAACTGTGGCAGACACCACGGTGGCCAGTGTAACAAGGGTCGCTGTCAAAGATGCCTCAAGATGGGTCATGAGGCCAAGGATTGTAGGAGCCCTCGACCCGCGAACCAGAACCAGCAGCAGCCACCAGCACAGCAGAATCAGCAGCAGGGCAACAAAGTATGTTTTCAGTGTGGGGCAGAAGGTCACTTCAAAAGGCACTGTCCTCAGTTAAACAGGAACCAGAACAACAACAACAACAATAACAACAATCAGGGCAATGGCAACAACAACGGGGGAAACAACAATGGCAACGAGGCAAGGGGTCGAGCTTTCGTGTTAGGACGAGGAGACGCAATGAACGATCCCAATGTGGTTATGGGTAAGTTTCTCCTCGACGATATTTATGTTACTGTTTTATTTGATTCGGGTGCGGATACAAGTTATATTTCTGTGAAAGCTAGTAAATTGTTAAAACGTACATCAACACCCCTAAACACTAAACACGTCGTAGAACTAGCAAATGGTAAAAGTGTAGAAGCGGCACATGTAATCAAGGGTTGTAACATCGTTCTAGCTGGTCAGACTTTCTCGATTGATCTTATACCCATAGTTTTGGGTAGTTTCGACGTCGTTATCGGTATGGATTGGTTGTCCCAACATCACGCAGAGATTTTGTGCAAGGAAAAGGTTATTCGTATTCCACGTTCTGGTCAAGAACCTCTCGAAGTACAAGGCGACAAAAGCGGTGCAGTGGTTGGCATCATCTCCTTTTTGAAGGCTCAGAAATGTTTACGTAAAGGGCACACAGCCATTTTGGCTCTTGTTTCGGATGCATCGACGAAAGAAAAGAGACTGGAGGATATACCGGTTGTACGCGACTACCCTCAAGTGTTTCCTGAAGATTTACCTGGATTACCGCCTCATCGTCAGGTCGAATTTCAAATCGAGCTCGCTCCTGGAGCAGCACCCATAGCTCGCGCACCATATCGTCTAGCTCCATCAGAATTGGAGGAACTGTCAAAGCAGCTACAAGAGCTCTTGGAAAAGGGCTTTATTCGTCCAAGCTCATCGCCTTGGGGAGCTCCAGTACTTTTCGTGAAAAAGAAGGATGGCACTTTCAGGATGTGCATCGACTATCGTGAACTGAAAAAGGTGACGGTGAAGAACCGTTATCCTCTTCCGCGTATAGACGACTTATTCGACCAGTTGCAGGGGTCGAGTTTCTACTCCAAGATAGACTTGAGGTCAGGGTATCATCAGCTGAGAGTTCGGGATGAGGACGTCTCCAAAACCGCTTTCAGAACTCGTTACGGACACTACGAGTTTCTAGTCATGCCATTCGGGCTAACGAACGCGCCCGCCGTATTTATGGACCTTATGAACAGGGTGTGCAAACCCTATCTAGACAAGTTCGTCATTGTTTTCATCGACGACATTCTGATTTACTCCAAGAGTCAGGAGGAGCACGAACATCATCTGCGATTGATCTTGGAACTTCTTCGAAAGGAACAATTGTACGCCAAGTTTTCCAAATGCGAATTCTGGCTTCGTGAAGTCCACTTCTTAGGCCATGTGGTGAACCGGGATGGGATTCATGTCGATCCATCCAAAGTAGATTCGATCAAGAACTGGCCTGCACCGCGTACACCAACAGAAATACGCCAATTCTTGGGTTTGGCGGGTTACTACAGGCGATTTATAAAAGACTTCTCCAAGATCGCACAGCCGCTTACGCTACTGACACAGAAGGGTGTCACCTATCGCTGGGGAGAGCCCCAGGAGACCGCTTTTCAGTACTTAAAGGATAGGCTTTGCAGCGCACCTATTCTCTCATTGCCAGAGGGCACGGGAGACTTTGTGGTTTATTGTGACGCATCGATACAGGGTCTTGGGTGTGTATTGATGCAACGGGATAAAGTGATTGCCTACGCTACGCGTCAACTCAAGGTTCACGAACGGAATTACACGACGCACGATTTAGAGCTGGGAGCTGTTGTTTTCGCGCTTAAGATATGGCGACACTACCTGTACGGTACCAGGTGCACGATTTACACCGATCACAGGAGTCTCGAGCATATTCTTAAGCAAAAGGATTTGAACATGCGTCAACGAAGATGGGTTGAACTACTGAACGACTACGAATGCGCCATCAAGTATCATCCAGGCAAGGCCAATGTTGTGGCTGATGCCCTCAGTCGGAAAGACACTTTACCTAGGCGTGTACGAGCCTTGCAACTCACTATTCAATCCAGTCTTCCTGCACAGATACGAACTGCTCAGATAGAAGCTTTAAAACCCGAAAACGTCAAGGCTGAAGCCTTGCGCGGCTCAAGGCAACGAATGGAACAGAAGGCAGACGGCGCCTACTATGTAACGGGGCGTATTTGGGTCCCACTTTATGGCGGTCTACGCGAACTTGTAATGGATGAAGCTCACAAGTCCCGCTACTCGGTACATCCAGGGTCGGATAAGATGTACCACGACATCAGGACTACTTATTGGTGGCCTAGCATGAAGGCCCACATCGCTACTTATGTCGGCAAGTGCTTGACCTGTGCGAGAGTCAAGGTTGAATATCAGAAACCAGCTGGCCTACTTCAGCAGCCTAAGATACCTCAATGGAAATGGGAAGAAATTTCCATGGATTTCGTTACAGGCCTACCTAGATCCCAGCGTGGGAATGATACCATATGGGTGATCGTGGATCGACTCACCAAGTCTGCACACTTCCTGGCTATAAAGGAAACGGATAAGTTCTCCACTCTCGCAGACGTTTATCTTAAAGAAGTTGTTTCGAGGCACGGAGTGCCCACATCCATCATTTCGGATCGCGATGCACGATTCACGTCAGAACTATGGCAAGCAATGCACAAATCTTTCGGCTCACGGTTAGACATGAGCACAGCATATCATCCTCAGACGGATGGGCAATCTGAGCGAACGATTCAAACTCTTGAAGACATGCTTCGGGCATGTGTTATCGATTTCGGCAACGGCTGGGAAAAGCATCTCCCTTTGGTGGAGTTCTCATACAATAACAGCTATCACACCAGCATACAAGCCGCTCCATTCGAGGCATTGTACGGGCGTAAATGCCGGTCACCTCTCTGTTGGGCAGAGGTGGGGGATAGTCAGATTACGGGTCCAGAGATTGTAGTGGACGCCACGGAAAAGATTGCGCAAATACAGCACGCGACCGTCAGAAAGCCTACGCGGACAAGCGTAGAAAGCCTTTGGAATTTCAGGTCGGGGACCGGGTTTTACTAAAAGTCTCACCCTGGAAGGGTGTGGTTCGTTTTGGCAAACGGGGCAAATTAAATCCGCGATATGTCGGACCGTTCGAGATCATTGAGAAAATAGGCAAAGTGGCCTACAAGCTAAACCTACCAGCTGAACTCGGTGCAGTTCACAATGTATTTCACGTGTCGAATCTGAAGAAGTGCCTGTCAGATGAGACCCTCATAGTTCCTTTCAATGAACTCACTATCGATGAGCGGTTGCAGTTCGTCGAGGAGCCAGTTGAAATCACGGACCGGGATGTTAAGGTCCTCAAAAACAAGAGAATCCCTCTTGTTCGAGTTCGTTGGAACTCCCGTCGTGGCCCAGAGTACACCTGGGAACGCGAAGACCAGATGACATAAAAGTATCCCCAGTTATTCGAAACCAATACAACTACTGCTGAGGCTGAAGCTACTACCACGGAATTTCGGGACGAAATTCCAGATCAACGGGGGGAGGATGTGACACCCCAGGAAAACCAGTGAACGATGCAACCTATCTAGCTTCCTCAGTGAGTACGTACCAAATTTCGGGATGAAATTTCTTTCAAGTTGGGGATAATGTGACAACTCGAACTGTTGACTTTCATTTTTGTATTTAATGCATGTTGACCTTGACCATTGACTTTGACTGTTTAGTAGTTGACTTGTTTGAATTGCAACCATACATGTTATGTTATAATGAAACGTGATACGATTGTGCACTTATGTGATTTATTGTTGTTGTGTATATAACATGGATCGATATAAAACACTTAGACTCATTTGCCATCAAACCAGCTCGACGAATCAGAGTTGTGATTCGCCAACAAGGACTCGACGAAACACAACTATGTTTCGCCAAACCTAATTTCGACGAAATAGACCTGATTCGCCGGCCCAGTCTCACCGAAAGCCCAGTTAGGGCCCAATGCACTGTTTTGTATTATGTAACGTGAAGCGGTTTCAGTTTCACACTTTTATGCAATCAGAAAACCCTAGAGACCTACTCCAACCTTGTGTGCGACGGCAACTGTGTGTGTTCCCGAGACCCTTTAGCGATTAGCTCATCATTCAAGAGTCCACTCGTTACGTTCGTATTGCTCGTTTAACTCTCGGTTAGTTGTTACTAGCACTTAACTACCTATGGTTTGCTAGTGAATACCATGATAGTCTGTGATTGCATAACTTGTATGATTAGGGTTTGGTGATTGATGATTAATGATCATGATGTTAACAACGTGCTTGGTGTTTAATCGGAATGGTTGATGTTGTCAAACCGATTAGAATGTTGTTAGTGAGATCAGAATGTCGACGGCATGCTAATAGGGTTCGATAATGTGATATACTATGTTAATCGGCTTTGTATACGCGTAAGCTAAGAATCATGATAGGTGTTAGTATTACGAATGCATAATGATTAGATGATGATCCGATGATTGCTGTACGATTTCTGTTTGATTCTGTGTCTGATGTTGATGACGGCCATTAGGGTTTCTGTGTTGCTACTGTAACTGTTTGGCATATTGACGTAATTGATTGACGTAACTGAATGCCTTGACGAATGTGAATGTCTGGCGAATTGGAGAGTCTTGGCGAAACAAGACTGTGTTTCGCCAAGGGTTTCGACGAAATTGAATTTGTGTTTCGCCAAAGGTCTTCAACAAAACAGACACTTGTTTCGCCAAAGGATGATTGACGAAACAGAATTATGTTTCGTCAACCTGTGTTTCGCCAACAAATGTGTTTCGCCAACTTGTGAACTTTTCACAGTAACCTGAGTTAATTATGTTAAATGTTAACTGGACTATTTTAACCGCTGTTAAGTGTTATACAATACTAGTATGATTACGATTACGTACCACGTGCTACTTGATGATCATTGTTGATGCTTATACGTGAACTGTACGAATGCAAACTGATTGTGTATACATGCATACTTTAGGACGTGATTGATTTACTTTGAGCACATACTTAGCATACCGAGCAAACCAAGGTGAGTTCACACTCTTACCAAGGCATGGGATTCCCGGGGTGTTGGGAATGGAATTGAAAGGATAAGGTTGAATAGATTCGTACAGATATCATTACTAGACTACCATACCATCGTCCTCGGTTGTGCAGGACACGTACGTAAAACCTATGTACACTTATGATACTCGCTATCCTCGGTTGTGAAGGATACTCACGTAAAACCTGCGTGAACGGATACTCACTACTGCCTCGGTTGTGTCAGGCACTTACGTAAAACCTACGTAAACCCCCACGTACCCTATCCTCGGTTGTGAAGGATACTTACGTAAATCCTGCGTAAACTTGTACGTATTACTGTTCTCGGTTGTGAAGAACACATATGGTTACGCATAGTCTAGTGGATTAATAACATGGGAAGCCCCCACCAATAGAAACCTATATTGGCCCAGTAGAGCCACCTGATACTCATGAACTTACTATTACGCATTTACTTTCTGTGAACTCGCTCAACTAGTATGCCTTGCAGGACCTTAGGTACTTATGGAGCTTGCACTGGAGAAGCGGGTCGTTGTGGGCAATGGATCATGAATACTATGTTTAACATTTCGGATATTTGAACTTATGATTTACTTTGGGTTACATACTTATGCTTCCGCTATTGATACTATGTTTCGTTTAGAACATCAATTGTATTGAATTGGGTTTTACGGACTATTTCATTTATATTATGCTATGTTCAATATGATTGATGGCTTGATCCTGGTCATGTCACGCCTCCAAGCGGTGGTACTCCGCGTGTGGATTTTGGGGGTGTGAGGCACATTCTTGAGTCCAGACAAGAACATAGGACGAATTCCATTTCGTTTCATTACTTCCTTGTTATTTTTCTGATTAGCCCTTGCATGGGCAAGTCATGATTCTTAAGAAGTCCCATTTAGGGCAACCATATACTTGTTTTAAAATTTTTAAAAAGGAACGATTATGTTAAGATATCATTCCTATATTATATAAGATCTACCATTATAATAAGATGGCAAAATCTAAAAAGGACAAGACCTAGCTCATGTGTAGGCAGGGCCAAGATGGTAGTTCCATAATTAGATTCAGATCCTCGTTAACATTCCAATTAAGGATTGTTCTACGTTAATTATTAAAAAGAATCTAAAGAGTAAAACCTAGCCTGAATGTCATTATAGACATGGCCAAGATGGTAGAACCTATCTAAGAGATTCAAAATTTTGTTAAATATCTGAAAGCATATTAACATGCTTGACAAAGTGTGATACGATAAAAATCACATAAGTCATTTTAAAAAGGGTTGTTCTAAATCCCCTTATCTCTATAATCATCCCTTATGGATGAAGTGCCCACGGGCTATGACTAACGTCCTCCGAGACTAAAGACAGTGGTAGCTTATGACTCCCTGTCAAGAAAAGGTATTGAACTTTGATTCGAACCTTAATGCCTCGATTCTCCGAAATCATGGCTTGTAAATTAAACTTGTCTACGTGACTAGGCCTTTTGTGCCATTATTAACTTATAATTTAGGATTATGATAAAGATCCTGAACAACTTTATCTTTAACAAATTAACGAAAATGTGTATTAAAAGCATGGTTAATAAATCGTTTAAGAACGATAGTACTGAAGGGGCTTCTAAATAAACTTTGCCCCTATCTTCTTTTTGTAGCAGCGAAGACTACATGGCTGACTCTGACGAGATAAACAGTCATCCTTTGGAAAACCACGATGATAATGATAGGGTTAATATAACCAAAGGAGAGCTTCGTTCACTGATTAACACAACTGTATCTAAAGCTGTAGAAGAACAACTTAAGGAGTATAGTGAGACGCATAGTCGAGCCTCATCTGTACCCCGCTCTAAATCTGTCCCTAAAACTCATTCAGAGCCTCATAACAAGCCGCCCTCTAAAAATGAAGGACCAAAGAAGGATGACGATCGTCATTCATCAAATGAACACAGTGTCCCATCCAGGAAGCCAGTGTTCGATAATGAACCACGTACCAAGTCTTGTACCTATAAGTACTTTGTTTCCTGTAAACCTCGAGATTTCACTGGGGAAAAGGGAGCAGTAGATTGTATGACCTGGTTGGATGAAATGGACACGGTGGTGGACATCAGCGGTTGTGCTGAAAGGGATGTAGTAAAGTATGTATCCCAATCGTTCAAAGAAGAGGCACTGGCATGGTGGAGGTCTCTCATTCAAGCTTCTGGGAAGATCCCGCTCTACAACATGACATGGGAGCAGTTTGTTACTCTCATTATGGAGAACTACTGCCCTCAACATGAGGTCGAAATAATTGAATCTGACTTCTTGTCATTGGTGATGACAAACTTAGATTGTCAAGCTTACCTCACCAGTTTCAATACCCTGTCCAGACTGGTTCCTTACCTAGTAACACCAGAGCCCAAGCGAATTGCTCGCTTCATTGGGGGTTTAGCCCCAGAAATCAAGGCCAGTGTTAAGGCTTCAAGACCTGCTACGTTTAGGTTAACAACTGATCTCTCCTTATCCCTTACTTTAGATGCGGTCAGGTTGAGATCGCTAAAGAAATCCGAAGAAAGTAAGAGGAAGCGTGAGGATGATAACTCACGAGGGTCAGAGAAGAAGCGCAAGGGAAACACTGATTCTAAGAAGTTTGGGTCTGGAAGGAACAGTCAGCAAACAGAGGAAAAACCAAAGTGCACGAATTGCCAGAGACGCCACTTTGGAAAATGCAGACTTGAATCTAATTCTAATTCAGGAGCACCTGCATGTGGAATATGCAAATCTAAGGAGCACAAGTCGATAGAGTGCAAGAAGATAAAAGATGCCACATGCTACAACTGCAATGAGAAAGGGCATATCAAAACCAACTGCCCTAAGTATGCCAAGAAACCTGAAGAGGTCAAGAAGACAAATGCTAGAGTCTTTCAATTGGATGCCAAAGAAGCGATTCTAGACGATAACGTGATCACAGGTACCTTCCTTGTAAATGATGTCTTTGCAAGAGTACTTTTTGATTCAGGCGCTGATAAGTCATTCGTAGATCATAAATTTTGCAAATTGCTGAATATGCCTGTCAAAACCTTAAATGTGAATTATGAGGTAGAGCTAGCAGATGGCACCATAGAAACCGTCTCCACTGTGTTAGATGGATGTGTGATATCCATTAAGAACTACTCTTTTCCTCTATCTCTACTTCCCTTTAAATTGGCCGGATTTGACATAGTATTGGGTATGGACTGGTTATCTCACAACCAGGCCCAAATCGTCTGCAACAGAAAGCAAGTGGTGATAAAGACTCCGTCTGGTGAACCGCTTACCATTCGGGGAGATACCCAGTATGGATTGCCTGAGCAAGTGACTATGCTCAAGGCTTCAAAATGTTTAAAGAGGGGTTGTGTCATCTACATGGCACAAGTGATTATTGATGACCCTAAACCGAAGATAGAAGACATCCCCGTCATTTCTGAATACCCAGAAGTTTTCCCTGAAGATCTACCTGGTTTGCCACCAGATAGACAAGTGGAATTCAGAATTGACATCATCCCTGGAGCAGCTCCTGTTGCTAGAGCACCTTACAGGTTAGCACCGACCAAAATGAAGGAGTTAAGGACACAGTTGGACGAACTGCTAGCTAAAGGTTTCATCAAACCTAGTTCGTCTCCTTGGGGAGCGCCAGTCCTGTTTGTCAAGAAGAAAGACGGATCGATGCGTCTATGCATCCATTATCGCGAGCTTAATAAAGTCACGATAAAGAATAGGTATCCTTTGCCGAGGATCGACGATTTGTTCGATCAGCTACAAGGGGCAAGTTATTTCTCGAAAATTGACTTGAGGTCAGGCTACCATCAACTGAAGGTCAGAGATGAAGACGTACATAAAACCGCATTTAGGACTCGTTCTGGTCACTATGAGTTCCTAGTGATGCCTTTTGGGCTCACTAATGCACCGGCCGCATTCATGGATCTCATGAATCGCGTTTGCAAGCCGTACTTAGACAAATTCGTCATCGTTTTCATCGACGATATTCTTATCTACTCAAAAAACCAAGCTGACCATGAGAAACACCTTCGCTGTATTCTCAAACTCCTGCATCATGAGAAACTCTATGCCAAATTCTCTAAGTGCGAATTCTGGCTTCGAGAAGTCCAATTCCTAGGACATGTTGTCAGCGAGCGTGGTATCCAAGTGGATCCCGCTAAAGTAGAAGCTGTCATGAATTGGCAAGAGCCAAAGACGCCTACAGAGATTCGTAGTTTCCTGGGTTTAGCAGGATATTACAGGCGTTTCATTGAAAATTTTTCAAGGATTGCTGCGCCCTTAACTTCCTTGACCAAGAAGAAAGTAAAGTTCGTTTGGGGCCCAAAGCAGCAAGAGTCCTTTGATAATCTGAAACAAAAGTTGAGCAACGCTCCTGTACTGACATTGCCTGAAGGTACCGAAGAGTTCGTAGTTTACTGCGATGCATCACACACTGGCATGGGATGTGTGCTTATGTAGAAAGGCAAAGTTATTGCCTATGCTGCAAGACAGTTAAAGGTGCATGAAAAGAATTACACCACCGATGACTTGGAGTTGGGTGCCGTTGTGTTCGCACTAAAACTGTGGAGGCATTATCTGTATGGTATCAAGTTTGTGATTTATTCATATCCTAAGAGCCTTCAACATCTGTTTAATCAGAAGGAATTAAACATGAGGCAACGCCGTTGTATGGAGACTTTAAATGATTATGATTGTGAAATCAGATATCATCCCGGCAAGGCGAATGTAGTCGCCGATGCCTTAAGTCGAAAGGAAAGGATGAAACCCATCCGAATCAATGCCAAGAGCATCGAAGTGAAGAATAATTTGACTGAAAGGTTGTTAGCTGCACAGAGGGAAGCTGTGTTGGAAGCTAACTATCCTAAAGAAAAGCTAGGAGTAACTGAGGAGCAGTTAACAGACGGAATTTTACGATTAAATGGACGAATATGGGTTCCAATTTACGGAGGACTACGAGATGTTATCCTCCAGGAAGCCCATAGTTCCAAATATTCTGTTCACCCTGGAGCTGATAAAATGTATCAGGATCTAAAGGCAAATTATTGGTGGATAGGCTTGAAAAAGTCTGTAGCCGCTTATGTAGCCAAATGCTTGACTTGTGCGCAAGTCAAAGCTGAGCATCAAAAGCCGTCCGGCTTGCTACAGCAGCCTGAACTTCCCGAATGGAAGTGGGAATGTGTAACTATGGATTTTATTACCAAGTTACCCAAGACGAGGAAAGGAAATGATACAATATGGGTTATAGTTGATAGACTGACCAAATCAGCACATTTCTTACCCATCAAGGAGACCTATAGCTCCGACATGTTAGCCCAGTTATACGTTGATAAGATTGTAGCCTTACATGGCATACCTGTGTCTATTATCTCTGACAGAGATACTAGATACACGTCGCATTTTTGGAAAAGTTTCCAGCAATCTTTGGGCACCCGTTTGAATTTTAGTACGGCTTACCACCCTCAGACAGACGGTCAGAGTGAGCGTACTATTCAAACGTTGGAAGACATGCTACGTGCATGTGCGATCGATTTGGGTGGTAGTTGGGATAAGAACCTACCATTAATCGAATTCTCCTACAACAATAGCTACCATACCAGCATTAAGGCTGCGCCCTTCGAGGCATTATACGGTAGAAAGTGTAGATCGCCCGTTTGTTGGGCGAAAGTTGGAGATGTCCAATTATCAGGACCAGAGATAGTCTTCGAGACGACGGATAAGATTGTCCAGATTCGAGACCGTCTCAAAGCTGCCCGAGATAGGCAGAAAAGTTACGCGGACCCAAAGCGTAAAGATTTCCACTTCGAAGTAGGTGAAAAAGTGTTGCTTAAAGTATCACCCTGGAAGGGGGTGATGCGTTTTGGTAAGAAAGGCAAACTAAGCCCAAGATACATAGGACCTTTCGAGGTTATCGAACGTGTCAGATCCGTTGCCTATAAGTTAAACTTACCAGAAGAGCTCAGTGGAATTCACAATGTGTTCCACATCTACAATCTGAAGAAGTGCTTCGCTGATGAATCACTGGTGATACCACATACAGATGTGCATATAGATGAGAGCTTAAAATTTGTGGAAAAGCCTTTGTCGATTGAAGATCGACAGGTAAAGAAGCTTCGAAGGAAGCATGTACCTATTGTTAAGGTCAAATAGGATGCCCGTAGAGGTCCCGAATTCACGTGGGAGGTTGAATCCACGATGAAAGAAAAATACCCTTATTTGTTTCAGTAAATCTTGGGTCGAGATTTATTTTAAGGGGGTGAGGATGTAACACCTCGAAATTTTGTGTCCAATAATGTGTTGACACGTGTCATGAGGTACACGTGGTATTAAACATTAAATAAAGGACTAAAGTTGACAAACCTTGAAAGTATGTAAATTTGAGGGTTAAAAATGTCAACAAGGGGTAGATATACTGTATAGTAGCCCTAAATGATGCTCGTACCTTCAAACGAATAAATCATGGATCGTACGGAGCGAAACGCGGAAGAAAGTGAGAGATTACAAACTACAGGGGTTAAATGTGTCAACATGTTTAATTTATACCTCTGAGTGACCATTTGACGAACCCGAGACTTTGAAACAGTAAAATACGCTCACTAGAATATACGATATGAATTTCGCGAAGTTCCGTTTTAAAACGAGAAAGTTATGATCAAATTCGTATGTGAGGGGGCGTCAACAATAAAAGTTAAGGCTTTTCGAATAGTAATTAAACTAACCGGGGACTTAACAATGCGGGTAAAAGTCACGAGGCCCTTAATTGTAAATAATCGAGGGCCAAATCGCAAAGTTACCCCTTCGAAACCGAAAGGTCAGGTTAATGATTACAAAAGATTTGAAAATCTTGGAAATCAGATCTCAGGCGGACCGCGTGAGTGAAACCATCAAGCTGATGCGGGCTGCGCGCCACCTGCAGATTTGTTTTCTGACTTAAAGATTCAGGCGGCCCGCGTCCGAGTTGCCTGAATCCTAATGCGGACCGCGTGACAGTCCCAGATGCAGAAAACATGGGCAAATTCACTGTTTGAGCTTGTGAACGATCTTGTGAGCATTAATTGAAGCATGGGCGCCCTCTACATGTCCCCTAACACTATAGGACACCTGCTGATCATCCATGAACCATTGTAGGTTGAGTTGTAATGATCTTGAGCTAAATTTTTCACTATAAAAGGCAAGGTAGTGTTCCATTGTTCAACACACCTCAAACCTACCTTCTTGATCATTTCTGAAGCTCTCAAGTATCCTTCTAACATCACTAGTTGTGCACCAAGCTTCTGTAAGTATGCCAACCCTTTTTGTGGCTTAGTTTTTGCATAGTTTAGCTTAAAAGTCAATCCGTCGTAACTAACGATTGACTTGACGATAAATCACAAATGGTCCAGCGGTTTGTCAAATCGAAGATAGTTATATGTTGGTAATCATGTGGGCTTTAAACCCCTAAAAGGGCACCCTCTGATTCCCACTCTAACTAGTCCGAATGTCGAGTCAAACGTGCTTAGAAAAAGTCAACAGAAATGCTATTTTGCGATATTATGCATAATCAGTAATGTAGATGGTGTGTAACCTGTTTTGACACTCATAAAACATGATAACAAGTATATTAACTAGTCTAAGCTTGTTTGATCGGACCATTTACTGTTTTGACCCGGTTTCGGAGCCGAAAGTCGCAAAACTTTGACTTTTGCTTTGACTTCAGTTCTGACCCGTTAAAGTATGATTTAGATATGCCTTAGTACTCTCTTAGGACCAGGTTACATGATGGTATAACCCTCTGTGACCGGTTCGTTGTTTGTCCGAGTCTTTTACACCTTTCCGTTAAATGCTTAAAAGTTGACCGTAACGCCCTTTTCAATTTAAAACGAGAATTTCGGACATGTGAAACGACCATAACATTAGTTACTGATTTCTAAACATGTCTCTAAAATTTCACGTCAATCCGAGGTCCAGAATAGGGGTTATGCTAAATAGCGCAAATTACGGAAACTTTAGTAATTAAATAGCGCAATTAGCATAACGCCTATCTAAACCCTGATTTCGACACCAAACCTTTTACACACTAACGTAAAATAATATTTTGGGATTTTTAAAGATTTTTAATTATTTTTAACCTGCTCATAACCTGCGGTTATGGCAACGGTTCGGTAAATACCGAATATACCCTTTTCGGCCATAACTTAAGTTCTACAAGGTCTTTTGACCCGATTCCAGTTGCTACTGATTTTAAATAATAAATAAAGTATTTTGGACTTTATAAACTGTTCGGGAAACTCAGATTTCCTGTAGAACTCAGAAACCTCTTTTAAAATCTTTAAAAAGACCGAAATACCCCTACGGGGCCTAAAATGGATTTAAACTCGTTACGGGCATTATGGAAGGTATCCTACTGATACCACAACCTCTTTAAAGCATATTGACTTAGGAAACCAGTGTAGGACTCTTACGGTTACCCGTTACGCCTTTTGCGCGCACGGTTCGGCCTATGTAACTAGTTTACATAAACTAGCCGATACGGGTCAAACCATATTGTTTTGACCCCAAAATCCACAGTGTGGTTATTATACCCATATAAAACAAGTCTTCAAACTTGTTGGGTCCAAACCACATTCCATTCCCGGTTTTCGCCTTTCACGCGATTAAACCATAGTTATCCTTTGAAACTGACCGGTCTAAGCTAAGGCTAAATTAAAGACCCGTTAGGATTTTAATAGGTTATTATAAACCTTCGTTCCAGATTAGGAGCCCAGCAAAAGTACTTGCATTGGCTGTATTTGATTGATACTTTGCTCAGGTAAATACTCTTAGCTTATTTACCCTATACGGGCTTGGGATACGGTACTATAAAAGTACCGCTTGGTCGGTATGTAGTCATTTAAATCGGATTGTAATTAATGTATTTACATAACCCGCTTTGTTCTGTATTATTTGATGTATGGCCCTTGGGGTTAAATGACCATGTCCTGGATATCCTTGGCATCATTTTACGAAATGGCCACGACCTAAGCACGGGGTGTAGGCGTACACCTGACAGATGCATTATGTAAAAACTGGTAATCCACTAAAGGAATCTACCTTGTGGGCATTATTCCGGTGGCGTGTCAGATAACTTAAACCGGCTCTTCTAACCGGTACTAATGGACGGCAAATAAGTAAATCTGTATACAAGATTATATACAAATAATTGTCCCAAGTTATAAAGATATTTTTGCCGAAGTGCATTCAAATCAATTTACAAACTCTTTTCAAAACGAGTCAGTTGAGTTGTATTTACCAGTGTAAACTGACGTATTTTCCAAAAAGGTTAAGTGCAGGTGCTAGACGTAATAGGCTGGCTACTCCAGACATCATTACTCAAGTCTCGCAAGCTCTAGATGTCAAAGTCTGTTGAACTATTGTTTCTGTTTTATTACCGATCCGCCTGTGGATCTTTTTACTCTCCGTTGTAATACTGGATATTACCTATATTCGGATTGTAATATATTTTACTTTTTGCTTCCGCTGTGCATTCATATAATTGTGTTGTTTGACTATTATGTTGCCAACCACGTCACGGTAATCCCCCACCGGGCCCACCGGTGGGACAGGTGGAAATCGGGGTGTGACAGAAAAAAAGAAAAAATAAATAAAAACCAAGGAAGTAAAAGTGAAAAGATAGAAATTTAGATGATAGATTTATTATTGTGTAAGTTTTAGGACGAAAACAAATTATTTAAAAAAATGAGGGAGCCAAAATAGAAAATTTTAAGGGAGCCAAAATGGAAAATACATTAATGGACAAAGTTGTAAGAGTAAACTGCAATTTTACCCCCTGGGGTTTAGGCCAATTGGCACTCTGACCCCCCTCCCTAACGAAATAATTGCAATTTTACCCCCCCCCCCAACGTTTGGTGTTATGTCACAAGTTTACCCCCGACGTCAATTTTGTTAACAGATCTGTTAACTATAACTTGAAATGACTATAATGCCCTTTCATATTACCCCACTATGTTTTGTTCTACTCTGTAATATTACCCCCTGCCACCACTGCCACCGCCATTCACCACCACAACCACCACTGCCACCTCCAGCCACCACCCTCAACCACCTCTAGCCACCCATAACCCCCCCCCCCAACTTTATGTGATGACACCTAACCTTATGTAGTAAAAAACAGATGAAAAAAAGTTATGCACATTGATGTTTGATATTCATGTGTTTGTTATAAGAAAGAAATCAGGGAAGGTGACCTTATAAAAAGGTGCACAAACACAGTGCCATAGGTTCACTATAAGAAAGAACCGGCTTGCACGATACATGATGTTAAATGGATAGATCATTATCAATATAATACAACCTGCAAAACAGAAGTTAGAACTGGTACCATACGTGTTCGGTTTACAGAATTTACAAGAGGAGAAACTAGGAAATTCTTACAGTGACTAAACCTAGAGGGACCAGTTCAGTTAGAGTTCTGAAGCTTTGAGTTCTTTCATCCATTTCCATTTCTTACAAAGATCATTGCTCCGGCAACTCCATCTCCGATCACTGTATTAACACCTCCGACAACCACTTTCTTCTCCAATCACCTCTGAACAACCACCGTGCATCACCTCCGACATCGAATACCATCTCCATCTACATCACCACATTCCGACAGAACCATCACCCACCGTCCTTCATCACTTATCACTACACCATCACTAACCTCCAGTCACCGTCAACCTCCTCTGCTGCGGCGTAACATCATCACCACCTTCATATCAACATCATCGCATCTACTATTCACCTTCACCTCCGTTCTCCTTCCACCGCACCACCGCATTGTCACCTTCATCATCAATCGTTCTTCTCCACTTACCCACCACCACCGCACTGTCACCGTACTGAGATTTTGGAACCGAAATCGGATGATAATTTGGCGATTCAGTAGAGTGAGGGTTAGGGTTTCAGATTTTGGGTTTGGGGAAGGAAGGGGTGAACGGAGACTGGGACATAACAGATCTGTTAATTATACACACAATCAAATCCAAAAGGTTATTAATAATAATTGGAGAAGAAAGGGGTGAACGGAACATAACAGATCTGCTATTTTGGAAGTGGAGAAGAAAGGATTCTTTTTTTTTTTAATTTTTTTGACCAAAAGGTTATTAATAATAATTGAAGGGCATTATAGTCATTTCAAGTTATAGTTAGCAGATCTGTTAATAAAATTGACGCCGGGGGGTAAACTTGCGACATAACACCAAACATTGGGGGGGGGGGTAAAATTGTAATTATTTCGTTAGGGGGGGGGGGTTAGAGTACTAATTGGCTTAAACCACAGAAGGTAAAATTGCAGTTTACTCAAGTTGTAATTTTGATATGGTTGTCGATGGCCTTCTTTAAGTAATAGTAGAATATACTAATATTTTTATGTAATATGTAATATGCTAATCTATGCTAAATTTCAAGTTTTCAACCTAAGATATGGATGTATAGAAGTGTAGATAAAATAGGCTTTAAAAGAGATTAGGCCATCTAAAGTCTAAAATAACTAGGGATTTTCAAGCAAGGGGTCCAATATAAAAAGTTTTGGGGTCCATTTTATATAGGCTCTCTACTTTTTAAATTTCAACAATTATAAACATAAGTGTGGGTGTGTCAGCGGGAATAGGTGAGTCTCTTTATTGGGCTAAATGGGCGGTAAAGGAATAGTGCCAAGAAGCTGCCTGGCACTCCTCTATTGGTCTAACAAATTTACGATTTTATCCTGCTTTAAAATTACGATTATGCCATCAGTTCAAAATTATGTTTTTACCCTCACTTAAAAATAAATTTACAAATAAATTTACGCTTATGCTTCGAGCTAAATATTACAATTTTACCCCAGTTAAAAATTATGATTTTGCCCCGTTTCAATTTACAATTTTACCATTAGTTTTTTCCCTTAAAATTACGAGTTTCCCATCAGTTCAAAATTATGTTTTTACCCCATTTAAAAATAAATTTACGCTTTTGCTCCCAGCTAAAAATTCCAATTTTGCCCTCAGTTCAAAATTATGATTTTGCCCCGTATAAATTTATAATTTTGCCATTAGTTTTTTTTCTCACAACCAAGTTACGATTTTGCCGTCAACTTAAATTTACATTTTGCCCATCGTTTTTGTTTGTTTTCCTGGTGAAATTACAATTTTACCCCAGTGTAAAATTACAGTCGCGCCAGCAGCTTCCTGGCACTCCTCCGTTTGTCCATTTAATTTACGATTTATCCCTAAATTAAAATTATGATTTAGCCCTCAGTTAAAAATTACGTTTTTCCCATTGTTTGAGTTTTTTTTAGAAAAAACTATAAAGGTTTTTTGTTTTAATTGGTTTACTCGATTTATTTTTTTTTTCGTGTCAATGAGCTGCCTAACACTGGCTCATTAGTCCTGAAAAATTACAGTTTTGCCCTAAGCCCAAAATTACAGTCTTATCATCGTTTTTGTTTTTTTTTTCCTAGCAAAATTATAGTAGTCTTTTTTCAATTGATTGAAAATTATTTAGTAATCGCCCCACAACACGAGCGGGGCATCAACTAGTTAGTTATATACAACATTTCTCAAAATGGTTTCTATTGTAGCCATTCTCAACTCATAGTTTCTTTTTTTCTTTTTTTTTCTCAAATATAAAAATATAATATGTTTTCGTTAGGCGGTATAAGTTTGAAAGATTTTACATTTTGGCGTTACCACAACGAGTGGTACCATTTTTTAAATTAAAAAACTACTTTCTTACGTGTTTTTAACTATGTTTCAGCATAAATATAAGTTGATTTACGTTTTGACGTAAATTTTTTTCGGTAATGAGTCAAAACAAATATAATAAGTTTTCATACTTATTTTTATGTATGTTTTCATTTGTTCTACGTTTTTGACGTAAATTTTGTTTGGAAACGAATCCGGTCAAATATTTAACAGTACAAATTCGAGTTATTTAAGTTTCAACGCCGCCGCAACACGTGATGGGTCAAACTAGGTTGACATAAAAAAATTGATTCTAGTAACTTCTTATCTCAAGGTCGTTTAAAATTTATTTTAGCAGATGTCTTTGTAATCTGAATTTAGAACTTATTTATTGTTATAATACTGTATTTGTAATGTATTTAACAAGTTATATATACAGAAAAAAGTGGATGAGAAAATTCGTGAGTTAGACCAAACTAAGCAATTTATTTTGACTCGTTATCCTACTATTATTTCTTTTATGTAAGAGGTTAATTAATGCTCTTTATACATTCTATTTTCAACACACCCATTGAGGTGCAATCCCATACAAATATTTTTAGCGTATGAAGTATGCGAATCACTAACGTAATTATTATGAAGTGTGGGGCAAACGGCGCCCTCGCCTAATTCTTTTGAATCCCGGCCTGCTTTTTCCCCATCTCTTTCTCGAATGGAAATTTCCCAATTATTTGTCTACAGTTTTAAATTAGATCGATAAGTAGGGTGAGGTTCCTGTAAAAAGGACCTTTTTCGTGAGAAGTGTGAGAAGGCATAGAAATTGATATGTAGGCATCATATTTTTACTTAGGCATGATGTTTTGAGTTGTTTTGGCAAGAAAAATATCAAACACAACAATTATCTTCTAATACAAAAACCAACTTGGGGTGTGTTGAAACATCGCGTCCCAACTTGATGATTTACGGAAGCAACTGACACCGGTTGGAATTTCTAAGCAATACACATAAACCGACATTCCCTTCACATTAAGATATTCCAAATGCCGCTTCAACTTTGACACACCCTTTAACTTTGACACACCCTTTGGTTAATTTCAATATTTCTAACTACATTCCAAATAACCAGATCCGCAAATCATCGCTTCCGGTGATACCGAATCGCCACAACCGATGCGCCGGTTGGAAATGGAACAATATTAATATGTATATAGAAACCAAGCTTTACACTTTTCTTGCCGGAAAGTAACCGACGCGTCGATATTCCGATACCAAATCACCAAACCCTTTCATAACCCCAAATCCCAATATTACTCTGTCCGTAATTCAAACCCAAAATCGATCACGTTGGACATCAAAACAACATACTATTCATTTCAATGACTACCATTTTCCCACCGTAATTCCACAATCCGGTCACGATGCCGGCGACGGTGATTACTTCCTCACCGAAATATCACCAGAATCATTGTCAGATCACGACGCCGGCGATTCCTGTAACACCCTTACTATTATTTAACGATTTTCGTATAATTTACGAAAATCAAACGGGTAATTATGATTTGAAATACAATGAAAATACGGTTTCATTAAACTTTTTACAGAATTAAAACTATATAACATAACATGTGTGAGTTCGTCATTTAACATAACAACGATACATAGTGCGGAAGCTTATTTCTTGATCGTGTTCGGTTCTTCGTTGTGCTTGATCGTCCTCCGGTGCTAAAATTATACCTGAAACTCATTAAACATGAGTTAGATTAGTCATACCTTACTTAGAACGTATCTAAACGAGTCCGGGAAGCGAGACTGATTAAAATAAAAAATTTTCGCTAAATCAGTGCTCTTTCGCGCCACGCGAAGGCACCCAGTTGCTCCCTCGCGCCACGCGAGGGAGACCGTTTTCCAGCAGGTCTGGATCTGGGACCTGCATTTTCAGCAACACTAGATTTGACGGAAATGGCCATAACTTTTTTGTTATTGATCCGTTTTACGCGATTCTTTTTCCTACGCGTCCGTAATTTAATTCTCCATCATATGGAGTTAAAATCCAACATCCAACATAATAAATTTTGAGACTTCTAAGCCTTCGACTCGTTACCTTTTTACCGAATTTTAACCCGTTTATGCATTTTATCAAACAAACGTATTTGTTTGATCCTTATATCACATACACTTCTTCAAATTAATGTTATCTACCATTTTAGGTTCTAATCGTAGGTTTATTACACAATTTAAACCCGTTTACGCTCGTATGCTTATTTTGACCCGTTAAGGGTATTTAAGCACTCTGAAGCTTGAAATCACTTTCATTCATTTCTAGTATCTTATTCCTACATTTCTTATCAAGTAATCTTCCACCACAACTATATGTGCGTTGGATTTAATGTGGATATCTATATGTTCCGAGTTTTACCCCTCGGGTTATTATTTTACGGCAAAACTCAAATAGAGCCATTTGACTAACATATTACATCTTTCAACTTCTATACTTATTCTAAGTATTTATCTAATCATGAAATTTGTTTCCAAACAACCTTTAAGAGCGTTTAGGTCGATTTTGGTCCTTCTTTTACGACGAATGACTCTTACCAATTATTCGACCAAAATAGCATTTTTAACTACAACATAATTATGCGTACTGGCTCGGATCAACATATTGACCCGTTTTAATACCTTGTCTTGACTTATTTGCTATTTCATAGCTTCGCTAATTCACGAGCCGTTCATCCTGCGAGCATGAGACTCGACATACACTTATTAGTCGTTAATTGTCAAATGGTATCAATATTACCATTTGATCCTTTTTTACTCTTTTTACTAGTTTTGGCTTACTTACAAAGTAGCCGTTCGAAAACTCATTTTATCTTATTCTTTTCTTGACTAATTTACCGTTCCACCCCATTTTACCATTACTATAGTTTCTAACATTTGTTTCTGATTCCGACCCAAATCATTTCGTGTCGGAAACCATATTTCGAATATTATCTCCATTGTATTTATAACTTATAGAATAGATATGTATTCTACAAAAAAGGTGTAAGTTTCACTTACCTTGCATCCGGCTATGCTCTTTTTCGGCGTATTTGTTCCATTTAACCCGTTTCTTTCCCCAAGCTTCCACCTAGCTTATCGAGCGTCAACTATCATCATAATTCGTAAGACGGTTGGTTTAGTCATTATCGCATACGACTATTCCATCTTACGAATTCTATGTCGAAACTACTATTCGACTTCAACGTTGGTTAATTTGACTTTCGGTAGTCAACTAACTTCAATCATATTATATGCACAATAAGTTCAATCAACATCACGTTTAGAACCCATATTATTCCGTATTACACGTAGTTAGTCAAGTTAGCCAATTACGCGTTTCTTTCATAATTTCAACACTTTACTTCTCATTTAGGCATTTTAACAAACACCTAATGGGCATAATTCTACATGTTTACTAACTAGTTCATAACTAGCTATTTGTACCAAGATTTACATCAAGAATCAAATCTCTATGTCTAGTGTTTATAAATATCATCCAGAACTATTATTACAACAACAATTTCACTTATTTATCATCACTTTTCAAGTGTTCATCATAGTACCATGAACCCCACTTATCACCTACAAGGTCATTAGTTAAATCTCTAGTTTTATGGCACTATTTTACTAAATTTACATCTAGGGTTCGTTCCTAGATTCATTGAAATCACAATTTCACTATAACATTCATATTTCATACAAGAATTCATTCATGCATGACTATCAAATTTCACAAGTATCATCAAACATCGAAATTCAACATACCTTGTGATCCCTAAGCTTGGGTGATCACGATTTTATTAAAAGCCCCAATTTCCCGGCTCGATTTCTCTTTGATTTTGGCAATTTTTGTGAGTTAGGGTTCTTGGAAGGGAACCCCACCTTTTTCTCCTGTATATATCAAACAAACACACATATATGTGTGTGTTTTGGTGTTTTTAAGTTTTAATTATAAACTTGTTTCAAATTGCCCACTTTTAGTCCCTCAAAGTTTTATTTCGATTAATTTAAGCTATAATCCACTATTTATAACTTAATCACATATTATTAACTAGATTAATTATTCCTAGTTAATTTAATGGGTTCGGGAAGTTATGACCAAGTTTATTTTAAGTCCCGTTAACTCGGGCCTTCTATAAACTTTATCTCCCAAAAGCATTCTTTTTCTCTTTTTTATTAAATATTAGATTTTGTTATATAAATCCTAATATTTTCCGGCTTAATTTTACCACTAACGGTACATTACCCGTCTTTTAGTATTAACGTGGTTTGATTACCAAACCCGTTTTTGGGGTGTTACAAGTCTACCCCCCTTAATGAGGTTTCGTCCCCAAAACCTTTCTCACGTACTTTATTGGTTCAGATTATCTAAACCTTAGTTTCGGTGATATCTTGAGCATTGCTCGCCTATAATAATCTTATCAAAAAGGGTGGTAATGTGTTTTTGGCCTTTAAGCGTATGGCCATTTCGGGTATAAGGCCTCGTGGGCCGTAACTTTCAACTGGTATCTTTTACCTTTATCAATTGTTTATTTTGGCGGTTAGACTTGTTAGTCACCGATTACCTTATACCCCATCGCTCGGGTATATATTCACCTTGCCTTCCCGAGGCTTGTCTTAAATTTATGATCTCTTATCCTGTGACTCACGTTACAACATGGTCACATTCTATATTTACTTTTCTTGAGCGTGAACGTGTCATGACACGTTTAAGTTTATCTCGACTTTCCATCACCGTAAATCTTTCTCTCGAATGTATCGCCTTGCACCTGTCAGTGTCAAGATCTTATATTATTTTATTTGTTAAAGAGTTATTTCTTACTAGTACTAAATTTTAGTTTAACGCTTTTCTCTTTGACTATGTCAATTACTCATGTCAAGGAAATTGACAACCCACAATTTATTCTTTTTCCGTTCTTGTTTTAGACGGGGAATCATAATCAGTTCCCTCGTTATACGCTATTGACCCGTAGGTTCTTTCACTTAGCCTCGTAGGCTATTTCTTTAGATTTTTCACCTTTTTAAGGTGAGATGTTAGCAGTTCGTTTCTTTCTACTTATGACCCAAGGGTCTTCTTGGTCCTGTAGACCTTAACACTACGTTTAATCCCGTAGGTTATGATGATCTCATAGATCATCTTTTATTCGTATTTGTATTCGAATGTATATATATACTTATATAGCTTCAAGGCATCCCTTGTTATGGTTAGAGATCATTCGTTTTCGTTCTTGAACTCTATGGGCCTTGACCGTAGTCTAAGGCTACATCCGCTCCCTTTTTAATCTAATCCTCCGACTCTATGACTTCTTACGTCATTTATACGTCGGTTTGTTTTCCGCTTATTGTTATCCGGTTTATTCCTACATTTATTTACAACCCATTACTCAGGTTCTTTTATCTTAGTATTTCGCGCTTTTATTTATTCGGTTCGCGCTTACTCACGTTAGCAAACGTTATTCTTTACTTAACTCGTTCGACTTGTTCATTTGAAATTTCATCACTTGTGAATGTCAAACTCCATTCTTTATTCGACCCGTTCAACTTTAAAATAGTTGAACGTAGTTATCAAAATTTCTATTTGCAAATTCTCATCGTCTTTTAGTCATGACTCATAATCCGAGTCTTTTGACTTTCTAATTCGCTTTCCTATTTCTTGGTTTACGCCTACTTTCAAAATCATACCCATCTATCGGGTATTTTGTCGAAGTCGCTTCCAAAGCAACCGTCCCGGTATCTATTAAAATCTTGTTTTAATTTTATTTGGTCGTCTTAGCGAAATCCATTGCTTTTATTCAGTTAAGTCTTTTATTCTTTATTTAATTCGTTTGACTTGTCCGTGTGAATTTCATCACTTGTGACAGTCAAACTTTTATCCTTATACTTTAGCATTCTTATTAGTCGGTCTGTATTTTCATTTACTTTAATCTTTGTCCCTTATCTCGAGCTCGTTATTCTAACGTAATACGCTCCCGTCACCCGACTTGCGTTTACGTTTACTATCAAACATCTTACTTGTTTGATTCATTTGGGTACTTTTTTAATTCATCCCATTCACCCCGCCCTTACTACATCAGACGTAAATGTGTCCGCTACAAGAAGTTCATGGTATCATATGCCACTACTTACTTGGCCAGAGTAAGCGATTGACACATGACACACATGACATTTTCATAGTTTTCACATCACGCCCTATGTAAGTAATGCCTCTATTTATTTCATATTACTGATTTCATTAAGTAAAACTTTATTTAATCGCTAAACAACAATCACTAGTTTTACTAGTTTTACATTCGAACATAAAAATGTTTTCCTCTCTATCGAACTGTTATATAATCACATTCGTTAATGTGATCGCTACTTTTCTTGATAGCATTATATTGAGAGTTTTCCACTTGGATAATTACCCCCCGTCCAAGTTTCCATATAAACTAATCCTATTATTTATTTGTTATTCATCATCGTGAGTAACACGTTTTCTATTAAGTTTCTCTTGGAAATTAGGTTTTCCAAGTTCTATCAGATATATGCAACTGTCATCACTTACGTGTTTGTTGCATATTACTACTTATACGATTGAATTTTAAAACGTGCACCTGGTAATGCTTGCCCCGACGGGCTTTCCTAGCCTTTACTTTTATTCACGATTGTTACGCAATTTGGTCCTTGGTGAGCATGGTCCTCTTTTCATACTTCGGACCATTCTTCTATCATATTCGTAATTTATTCAACCCTCGTCATCTTCAAATGAGAGTTTCCTCCAATTAAAACATTCATAAAAGTTAGTAATGTCAACTTTACTAAACGCTCGTATCTTAATACAAGGCTTTTCTACTATACGTGTTAACGCACGTAATTTTGTTAACTATATCTATTATTTAATTGAGGTATCGTATATTACACGATAACCCTATGTGTTGTTTACAACACTTTAACATGCTAAACCCTTAAAATACACGTACTTACCGGATTTGCGATCAAGCCCCGAACCGAACACACTTTATTCTTTAACCATGAGCTCTGATTACCAACTTGTAACACCCTTATTATTATTTAACGATTTTCGTATAAATTACGAAAATCAAACGGGTAATTATGATTTGAAATACAATGAAAATACGGTTTCATTAAACTTTTTACAGAATTAAAACTATATAACATAACATGTGTGAGTTTGTCATTTAACATAACAATGATACATAGTGCGGAAGCTTATTTCTTGATCATGTTCGGTTCTTTGTTGTGCTTGATCGTCCTCCGGTGCTAAAATTATACCTGAAACTCATAAAACATGAGTTAGATTAGTCATACGTAACTTAGAACGTATCTAAACGAGTCCGGGAAGCGAGACTGATTAAAATAAAATTTTTTCGCTAAAACAGTGCTCTTTCGCGCCACGCGAAGGTACCCAGTTGCTCCCTCGCGCCACACGAGGGAGACCGTTTTCCAGCAGGTCTGTATCTGGGACCTGCATTTTCAGCAACACTAGATTTTACGGAAATGGCCATAACTTTTTCGTTATTGATCCGTTTTACGCGATTCTTTTTCCTACGCGTCCGTAATTTAATTCTCCATCATATGGAGTTAAAATCCAACATCCAACTTTATAAATTTTGAGACTTCTAAGCCTTCGACTCGTTACCTTTTTACCGAATTTTAACCCGTTTATGCATTTTATCAAACAAACATATTTGTTTGATCCTTATATCACATACACTTCTTCAAATTAATGTTATCTACCGTTTTAGGTTCTAATCACAGGTTTATTACACAATTTAAACCCGTTTACGCTCGTATGCTTATTTTGACCCGTTAAGGGTATTTAAGCACTCTGAAGCTTGAAATCGCTTTCATTCATTTCTAGTATCTTATTCCTACATTTCTTATCAAGTAATCTTCCACCACAACTATATGTGCGTTGGATTTAATGTGGATATCTATATGTTCCGAGTTTTACCCATCGGATTATTATTTTACGGCAAAACTCAAATAGAGTCATTTGACTAACATATTACATCTTTCAACTTCTATACTTATTCTAAGTATTTATCTAATCATGAAATTTGTTTCCAAACAACCATTAAGGGTTGTTTGTTCAATTTAGCCTACATGGGCGTTTTGGTCAATTTTGGTCCTTCTTTTTCGACGAAGGACTCTCACCAATTATTCGACCAAAATAGCATTTTTAACTACAACATAATTATGCGTACCGGCTCGGATCAACATATTGACCCGTTTTAATACCTTGTCTTGACTTATTTGCTATTTCATAGCTTCGCTAATTCACGAGCCGTTCATCCTGCGAGCATGAGACTCGACATACACTTATTAGTCGTTAATTGTCAAATGGTATCAATATTACTATTTGATCCCTTTTTACTCTTTTTACTAGTTTTGGCTTACTTACAAAGTAGCAGTTCGAAAACTCATTTTATCTTATTCTTTTCTTGACTAATTTACCGTTCCACCCCATTTTACCATTACTATAGTTTCTAACATTTGTTTCTGATTCCGACCCAAATCATTTCGTGTCGGAAACCATATTTCGAATATTATCTCCATTGTATTTATAACTTATAGAATAGATATGTATTCTACAAGAAGGTGTAAGTTTCACTTACCTTGCATCCGGCTATGCTCTTTTTCGGCGTATTTGTTCCATTTAACCCGTTTCTTTCCCCAAGCTTCCACCTAGCTTGTCGAGCATCAACTATCATCATAATTCGTAAGACGGTTAGTTTAGTCATTATCGCATACGACTATTCCATCTTACGAATTCTATGTCGAAACTACTATTCGACTTCAACGTTGGTTAATTTGACTTTCGATAGTTAACTAACTTCAATCATATTACACGCACAATGTCACACCCCGACCACGTAAAACAACAAATCGTGGCGGAAACGTCGGGGAGTGTTGTAACAGAATTATTGTTCCACAACCATGGTAATTAAAAGTTTTGATTTATTCATCAAACAAGGAGTTACATAGTCTTAAATTAACTGAAACAAAGAGTTCATCACATAATTAAACTAGTTCCATCTTTATTTTAAGCCTCTAAGGCATAGGTCCGCCCTAGTGTGTCACGAACATCCTAAGCAATAGCTCCTGAAAACACATGTGAAAATAGGTACGTCAGCATAAAAATGCCTGTGAGATACATAGGTTGTTGGTGCACAATGTCTAAAGCCTGCATCTTTGTAATGCTAGAATTATGTGTAGGGTCTAGATAGGTCTTTTTGTATAAGTCCAGGGGGTTAAAGTGTAATTTTATGAAGTTTAGTTTGTAGGTCCGCTTTTGTGTCAAGTTTCCACAAAAGCGAACCAACCAAGTTGTCAGGTTCGCTCTTGTGGACATGTCACATGAGCGGACCACACAGTCTATAAATACCCCTGGTGCTGTTTTCACTTGAAAAGTTGTCTGAGATTCCACGTCGAACTGCTGTCCGTACGGCAAGCGTTATAAAGTGAAGAAAAAGTATTTTAAGTGTGAACTCTCTGTTTCTACTCCATTCTTTTACAATTTTCTTTGTATCATGCTGAAAATGTGTTTCCGCCACATTCTCAATAAGCACTAGCTCTGATTGATTCACTCGAGAGGTCAAAACTGATCCTACAATTGGTATCAGAGCCAGTTGCGAGTTAGTTTGCTAGATACAAAGCGTTTTACACGGACTTTTGAAGATTTGGACTGTTTGAACGGTGGAAATGGACTGAAATTTGGACACAAGGTGTAAAATACACTAATAACAAACCCTTGAAAGATTCAGAACAAAATTCGACATTAAAGTGACATAAAACCCCTCGTGAAGCAGGTTCGCGTATACGTCATGTTTCTGGTTCGCTTTTCTGGTCCGCTCCAACGTACAGTTTAAGCTGGTTCGCTCCTAGTTTCTTACCTGGTCCGCTCGAAATGTCTGATTTCCTTGGTGGTTCGCTCGTCTGGTCCGCTTGAAGAGCAGTTTTTTAGGTCCGCTCCAAAGGTTCATTTGTGGTTCGCTCGAAAGTCAGTTGCCTAGTCCGCTCAAAGTGCAACATTCTGGTCCGCTCTTAGTGCACTTTCTGGTTCGCTCAAGAGGTCACTGTCTGGTCCGCTCCAAGTGATCATTCTGGCCCGCTCGAAGTACACTCTGGTCCGCTCTTAGTGTTGATTCTGGTTCGCTCCAGAGTACATTGGTGGGTTCGCTCATTGTTACCTGATTTGGTTCGCTCATAAGATCACTGTGGTTCGCTTATTCAGACTGTTTGCAAATTTCTTCGGTATATCTGAAAATGGAAAGCCAAGATTTTTATAACATGTTTGCGGGTAGCGGTGGAGTTACTCAGAGTCCTGCTAGCATCATGCAGAATGTAAATCTGGAAAACGAGCTTGGAACGATTCAGAAGCCTCCGAAACTGATGAGTTTGGATGAATATTCAGGATGGTCCGGAAGGTTCAAAAATTGGGTGCGGGCCAACCATCTAGAGTGCTGGATAAAAATCGAACGGAAGTATGTTCCTCCGGTAGACGGGTTGAATATGTTGAAGACCATCGCAAGTCTTACAGATGCAGAGCAGATTGAATTCAAAGCAGAAAAGAAGATGGTTAGCATTCTGCAGCAAGCGATAAAAGAGGATATTCTAGTTCTGCTACAGCACGATGATAGTGCACAGTCGATATGGCAAGCTTTAGAACAGAAATTCAAAGGCAGTGCATCGATGATCAAGAGTAAGAAAGCACTGATAAAGAAAGAATTTGATATATTCACGGGAATTAAAGGTGAATCGACAAAGCAGCTTATCGAAAGGTATTGTCATCTGGTGGTAGAGATGAGAAGGTTGAAAATCGAAAAGACGAATGAGGAGTGGATATACAAGTTATGTGATGCGCTTCCCTATGAGGAATGGGGAACTTATTTGATGATGTTGAAAAATAGTTCAGATTTCGTGAACTATAGTTTGAGCGTGTTTATAGAGAAGATCGAGGCTCATGAGTTGGAATTGGTAAAGATCAAAAAGATGAACTCAGCGAATATGCCACAAGATGTGTCTTTGTATTATAAGAATAGTCCAACAACATCGAATGTTCAGAGTCCGAAGATTCAAACCGGGTTTAGTGCAGACAACACGTCTACTGCTGCTTCAAATGCCTATCAGTCAAATCCGTCAACTCCATTTGCCAACTTCGAGCCAAATGTCAAAGTTTCAGAGCAGAATTCTCCTCAAAGTTCTACAGGTTCAAATCAACAGACGTTTGTGTCCGGTGTTCAATGCAACATAGCGGTCAACATCAAGAATGGGAATGAGATCACTGAGAATGCAGCCAAGCAGCACATTGCTTTACTGGCATCAGTTCTGGAAGCTTATGAAGGTTTGGTAGCAGGAAGGATCGGTAATCCCGATATGACTAAAGAGGATTACGATCAGATCGATCCGGAAGAACTTGAATTGATAGATATAAAGTGGTGCATGGCGAGTCTGGTACGAAGAGCTCAACGCTTTATGGAGATCACTGGTAGAAGCAGTTTGTCAGGCCCTGATCAGAAATTAGGGTTCGATAAGTCAAAGGTTACTTGTTTTAAGTGCAAAGAACGTGGTCATTTCAAGCGCGAATGTCCCAATCGTGAAGTGCAGAATCATCAGAACCCGTTTACAAACGATTATTACAGACAAGCTATATATCATCGACCAAATCAACAATCTGCTGTTCAGAAGCCTCAGATTGAGAACAAACCAGAGAAGGCTCTTATCGTAAACCAAGATGATGAGAAGGTTGCGTCTGGGTTTAGTTGGGACAAGTTTATTCTAGGAAAGGATGATCAAGCAATGATGGTTGAGGTAGTTGAGATTACCGAGACAGTTGCAGAGTCGAAGGTTATTGATGAGGTGGTTACTGAGAATGTCGGTGAAGTAGTTTCTGAGAGTGTTGTTGAGTCTGGTTCTGAGGTGGTTGAGGAAGTAGTTACTGAGATGGTAGATGAAGTTTCTGAAGTGGTGGTTGAAGAAGTTGTTGAGGTTGTTGATCAAGTGATTCCGGAGGTTGTTGAAAAGGTTTCTACAGATAGTTCTGCAAAAGCTGAGGAATCAGTGATTGAAGTTCTCAATTTTCAATCACGGCAGGAGGAATTTGTTTATACAATGAAATCTATTCTGCCTCCTAACGTTTTTGATTCTTTTGCAGATTATTTTGAAGAGCCAAGAACTGGTACGTGTCCGAGATTTGAAGCAGAGAAAGAAGCAATAGAGGAGGTGATCGACGTTTCCAAAGAGATGACTGAGGAGGTTCTAAAGGAAATTGCAGACAAAGCGTTGATGAGCAAGTTGAAAGAGGTAGACACAGATTTCCAGGAGTCAGTTGATAAGATGTCAGTTCTAGGAGAGGAAATTGGAGTCCTAGAGGTCAAAGTTGTCAAATCGTCTGAGTCAGAGTCAATTCAAGTCGGTAAAGTTGTCTGTGAGGATAAGAATGTTGTTGAAAATGTTTCAATCCCTGAAACACCATGTCAAAGTTGTTCACAACCTTGCATGGAGTGTCTTGAAAAAGACATTAAGTATCAGGAATTGAAACAACATACTGATTTGGTGAAGTTTGATCTAGAACAGGTAAAAGAGGCATATGACACGTTATCTAGGTCAATCAAAATGATTCAAAAAGAGAGTCTTGAAAATGATAAAGCAACAAAGTTGGCTCAATCCACATTGTTTGATAAACAAAGAGAAGTTAATTTTCATCTTGACACGATCGCATCTTTAAGAAAAGAACTTGAGTTGGTTAAAATTGAAAATGACCGAATTGATCAAAAATTGATGAGTTACGTGGCCTCATCTTATGTGTTAGAACAAATTGTACCTCAACAGCCACACGCTTCACCAGCCTTCAACAGCGTTCCACCCCCAATGTGGAATCACTACACACAGAAGTATCCAGATGGGGTGGAAGCTGCATTAAAGCTTAACTTGAAAACTATTGAAAGTGATTTGCCTGATAATATTGACATCACTTTCACTGCATCTGACACTGATAACGAATCCCAGGTTATCAAAACTGTCATTGATCAGGTGTTGGATGATGAAAGTGAAAATTCTGAGAAGGCTAACTCGGTGAAGTCTGTCTGTGATTCTGAGGAGGATGGGAATTTCTTGGATGGTTACTTGTCGAAAACGGATAAAAGTGCGAATGATGATCCAATCATGGTGGTTTACACTATGATTGGAACTGACAAACTTTATTCTGACATTGTGTTTCCGCTTCAGAACGTCAAATTCGAGAATGTTGAGAAAGTTTTTAAGTTGGTTGAACTGAGTGTTAACGAAATCAAGAGAAATGATTTCATTTCGAAACTGAAAAAATCAGTTGGTTTTTCACGTTCCACTAGTTCGGAAAAGATAGATGGGGTGGGTAAAAGCCAAAACAAGAAAAATCAGTTAAAGAAAAAAGGTATTGGTTTTGAGAAGAAAATGGCTAAGCAGGTAGTCAAGCCGAAAGATAGGATTGATGATGTGTTTGTCGCTGGTCCTAGCACTGAAAATGAAAAAGAATATATCTTTAGTCAAAAAGCTGTTGACGATTTCAATGTAGCACAAAAGCTGAAAGTGGAAATTGTTACTACCACTTTTGTAGAGTATGATAAACGTGTGTGCTATCGCTGTAATGAAATCGGACATATGGCTAAACAATGTCAGAAAGTTTTTAAGAAACCGGTTGTTGAAAAATCTGTTCAAAAACAAGTGATTGAAAAACCAAAAGTTGAAAAACCTAAGGTTCAGAACAAGAGTATTTCAAATCAAATGGTTCAAAAATCTCGATCAAAGTCACCGGTTGTTGAAAAGGGTAAACAAGAAATGATTTCCCCGATCCGTATTCTTAAACGAGGTGAAACCTTGAAGTCGGAGGATAAGCCGAAGTCGATTTTCGAAATTGGCGAATCTTCTAAGTCTCACAAGACTTCAACGTTTTACCCCAAAGCAAAAATTTTTGAAAATCAATCGTGGATCGTGAAATCAAAACCGCCAGTTGAAATCAAGAAAATGGAAAATATTTTGAAAAATGAGTCAAATCTTGTTAAAGATGAGGTTGTTGAGTTTGAGACTGAGCTTGATAAGTTTTTGTCAGAATTTCCCACAATTAACAACAAAGTAAAACAAGATGTGAAAGAAAAAGAGGTTTCAAATGTCACATTTAATTTTCCTAAAACAAATGAAAAATGCAATGTAGTCTTTGGACCAGTGTCAGAAGTCAAGAAATCGTGGGCATCATTGTTTGAGTAATGTGTTTGTGTGTTGGTTGCAGGGGCTGCCCAAGTCTGTTCTATCGAGGTGGATAATGGACAGTGGAGCATCACGCCACATGACTGGGTCATTAGCTCTCTTATATGATGTCAAAGCAATTAATGGAAGCTACGTTGGATTTGCTGGTAACCAAGGTGGCAGGATTGTTGGTCAGGGAAAGCTCACAAACGGCATCATATCTTTTGACAAAGTGAATTATATTGTTGAATTGACGAAAATTTGTTAAGCATTTCGCAAATTTGCGACAAAGACTTTAGCGTACATTTTACAAAAACAGAATGTTTGGTTTTAAAGCCAGGGTTTAAAGTCCCTGATGAGTTGGTGCTGTTGCGCGCACCTAGGGTTAATGATCTTTACATTTTAGACATGAGCGCTGCAACACCAACAACTCCTCAAAAACAATGTTTTGTGACAAAGTCTAAAGCAATTGAGAAAGAGTCGATTATGTGGCACAGAAAAATGGGTCATATACACGTTCGTAAAATGAATTTTCTTGTGCACAACGATTTGGTAGAAGGTGTGAATGTTAAGAATTTTCATTTACCTGATGATTGTGTTGCGTGTAAGAAAGGTAAACAGGTACGGAAGTCTCATCCGCCAAAGATGCTCAACACCATCCGGTTACCTCTCGAGAGATTGCATATGGATCTCTTCGGGCCGGTCAACGTCAAAAGCATCAGTGGAGATTCTTACTGTTTGGTGGTTACGGATGATTATACAAGGTTTTCATGGGTTGTTTGTTTGGAGAAGAAGGACGAAACGTTCGATGCTTTAATGGTTTTATTCAAAAAGATGGAAACGTTGTATAAGCTGCCTATCCGGAGAATTCGAAGCGATAATGGAACGGAGTTCAAAAACAACAAAATGTACGAGTTCTGCAATGAAAAGGGGATACTTCACGAATTCAGTGCGCCGTATACACCACAACAGAACGACGTGGCTGAACGAAAGAACAGGACCCTGATCGAGACTGCACGTACAATGTTGGCCGATTCCAAGCTTCCGATTTACTTCTGGAGTGAAGCAGTTTCAGCAGCATGCTATACATTGAACCGAGTTCTCACCGTGAAGAAATACAAAAAGACGTGTTTTGAGCTGCTACGTCGATACAAGCCAAATCTTGAGTTCCTAGAACCTTTTGGCTCTCCGTGTACTTTCAAAGATATTGATGGTAAATTCGGAGCAAAAGCGAATGAAGGGTTCTTTGTAGGTTACGCCAGCCCGTTAAAGAGGGTGTTTGTACCGTGTCTGGGGAAGGTGATTCAGGTCCATCATGTGGATTGTAAAAAGCACACACCGTCGCAACAATTTCCCGGACAAAGATTCCTATTCGACTATGACAAACTCTGGGAATCGTTTCATCAACCGTCCGAGCCGAGTGAGGAGGAACTTGCTCTTATGTACCTGTATCAGCAAAGTCAGTTGCAAGAGCCGGAATCTAGACCGCTAGATGTTCCTATGCCCACCGTGGGTACTCATGATGATGAAGCAGGACCGAGTGGAACCGTTCATATGCCGCCAGAGGAACTAGAGGAACCAGCTCCATCATTTGACGTTTCTGACGACTCAGAGGAGGAACCCGCTCCTACCTTTGACGAGGAACCAAATGAGACATCAGAGGAGGCTGTTGATCAAATCGTTGATCTCGACATTTAAAATATGGAATCGGAAGTTGTGGTACCTGATACTGTGATGCCACGGACACTGTCTTACCACCCTTCAGAAGAAATTATCGGCGATCTACAGAGTGGTGTCAAGACGAGACATCAGATAGACCAAGCTTTTACATGTTTTTATTCATCTATTGCTGATATGCAGAAAGAAGTCTCACTTAAATGTTTTATTTCGCAGATAGAGCCCAGGACCTACAAAGAAGCATTGACCGAAGACAGTCGGGTGAATGCTATGCAGGAGGAACTGCAACAGTTTGAGAAATTGGGCGTTTGGAGACTTGTTGATCTGCCAAAGAACCAGAAGTTGATAAAGACGAAATGGGTGTTTAAGTGTAAGCATGATGATCGAGGCGTTGTGGTAAGGAACAAGGCACGTCTAGTGGTCCAAGGCTTTAGCCAGCAGGAGGGAATAGACTATGATGAGGTTTACGCGCCGGTTGCAAGGCTTGAAGCAATTCGCATCTTTTTAGCCTTTGCATCTTGGAAAGATTTCAAAGTCTATCAACTCGATGTTAAATCAGCATTCCTGTATGGCAAGATTCGAGAAGAAGTTTACGTGGGGCAACCACCGGGGTTTGCAGATCCACTAAACAGAGACAAGGTGTACCTACTGGATAAAGCATTATGCGGTTTACACCAGGCCCCGAGAGCCTGGTACGAGACTCTCTCGACCTACTTGCTGGACAACGAGTTCACAAGAGGAACAGTAGACAGCACCTTGTTCACAAAAGAAAAAGCAGGCCACTTGCTGATCGTGCAGATCTACGTTAATGACATCATTTTCGGTTCCACCAACGACGATTTGTGTAAAGAGCTTGAGAGAGTAATGAAGAAGAAGTTTGAAATGAGTTCAATGGGGGAGATGAAGTTCTTCCTCGGGCTGCAGGTAGAACAAATGCCCGAAGGAATCTTCATTCACCAGTCAAAGTATGTAAAGGACGTGCTCGACAAGTTCGATATGACAGATTGCAGTTCTGCATCTACCCCCTAGCACAGAACCATGGTATTTGTCCTGATGAACAAGGCGTGAAGATGGATGAAACGTTATACCGATCAATCATTGGCTCGTTGATGTATCTTACAGCCTCCCGTCCCGACATCATATATCCGACATGTCTATGTGCACGATATCAGTCGAACCCAAAGCAGTCGCACCTGACAATCGTCAAACGCATCTTACGGTATTTGAAGGGTTGCCCAAGCATCGGCTTGTGGTACCCTCGTTCGGGTGACTTTACCTTATCCGGTTTCGCTGATTCAGATTTTGGTAGCTGTAAGCAGAATGCAAAGTCCACCACTGCTGGGTACCAGTTCTTCGGAACTCGGCTCGTTACCTGGCAGTGTAAGAAGCAAACTGCAGTTGCGCTCTCCACGTGTGAGGCTGAGTACGTCTCAGCCTCTAGCTGTTGCTCGCAGATCCTCTGGATCCAACAGCAGATGCGCGACTTCGGTCTGCAATTCTTGGATACTCCGATATTTGTGGACAATGAAGCGGCCATAAATGTTACTAAAAATCCGGTTCACCATTCGAAAACAAAACACATTGAAATCCGACACCATTTTATTCGAGATTGTCACGAAAAGAAATTAATACGGATTGAACATATGGGCACGATGATCAGAAAGCTGATTTTTACACAAAACCGTTTGATAAAACGAGATTTTATTATCTTTTAAGGTTAAATGGGATGAAAAATCTGCAATCTGGGAGGGTAATCGAATGTGAAGCCGAGCTGGGCGGCAATCTGACATGAACCGTATCGTGTTGTCAACTTTCGTTTGTACAGTTGTATTTTTTTCTGCTTTTCCTTAAAAACAAAAACACAAAAATATGTTTTAGTTTTAGGGGGAGATATTCGCAGAAAAATACAAAAACATGATAAAACCATAAAAAATCCAAAAACATTAAAAAATGCAAAAAGAGCTGTGTAGTATAGGGGAAATGATAGTACATCAGCTAGACGGGCACAGTCGCTAAAGATATGTAATGTATAAATGCAATTAAGCAGTCTCGCTAAAGATGTGCCGGTAGGTTCTTACAGAATTAGTAGATCAGTTTGGGATATAAACTAAATTTAACTTGCGTTTTCGTGGGGAAAATCTCCAGGATATATAGGTAACCCCTGAAATCCTGTTTGAAAGGTCCCGTATTCTGAGATACTAGGTCTTTATGCTCGGTGATATCTGGGGTATTATCCCGGGACTTCTGCTGTATGGAAATACTGACCTAGTCCCCAGATAATACTTTTCGCAAAAAGCTTTGAAACATAAGCTTCACCCTCAGCATGCTGATGAAACAATAAAATTGATAGTCGCTGCTGTTGAAATATAAAAGATCCTCTAAAGGGGACCCACCTTAAAGTCGAACCGTCATCTCTCTGCTGAACAGAAGTTCTGACCTGAGCTCTCACGGTTTCGCATCTACCCCAACAGATATCAGCCGTGGTATACTCACCTGTAAGACTGAATACTGCGATCTGGATACGGGAGTATATACTGAGGTGGGAACACACGTTAACGTTTAAGTCTCTAAAACACCAATAACGTATCCGAAACAGGTTGAAAATTTTGTGAGAATTTAAAATGGATCAATATACCGACAATCAACGCGAATTGTTTAATGCTTAAAATGAAATAAGCTTAACGGTGCTTGTGTTTTGTCGGCAGCTGATATGATCCCCTAACACGCTCGCAAAAATATTGTGTGTATATATTTCAGTTTGTACAGCTTAAAACCCAAAAAGATTTTCTTTTATCATTTTATTTTCGACAACTAATACTGGGAATTGGAAGATCAAAGCCTGTGTGCAGATCATGTCAGTGTCTGATGAGGGTTGGGTAAGCTGTGATTGCAAACAAAGATCTGGTATGATGTTTGAAAGATAAAATGTGCAAATGTTTGAAACGTTGAAAAGTTCATTAATTTGAACTGTTTTTGAAACAAAACGACAGAGTACTTCATAAAAACTGATCATCCAGGGCCATTAACTTGGACTTGGTAGGTCGAACAGTTGTCCAGGGTCATTAACTTGGACTTGGTCAACTGGGTGTCAGCGTGTGAAATCGAAAAAGTTGAAAAAAATGAATAAAAATGAATTTTTTGAAAAATTAAAGCTGGTCCGCTTTTAAGGTCAATTGAGATTCGCTCTTCTGTCAATGTAACATGTTGGTCCGCTCATGAGAACATGTCATATAAGCGAACCAGACCTCCATATAAATAGAACAGGGGTCCGCTTTTCTTGACATAACCCGGTTCGCTTATCCGTCGTTTTCTCTGAGCGATTACGAGCGATCCTACCTGTTCTTCAAGATTTCTCATTGTTTGAGCCCTGTTTTCATAGTTTCTTGATAGATCCTTATTCGTTACATCATGGGCAAGGTAAGTATGCTTTCAATTTCATCTATTCCATGATATTTTGTGTCTGTCGGTATGTTTGTATGAACGGATCGTGTTTTTAAGCCTTTAAATGCCATATTTGTTTGAATTGGATGTTGTTTCAGTGTCGTCTGGTGTTATATACGGTAGTATTGTGGGTTAATTGCTGTAATTTGATTGAATGATATGTCTTGTCGATGATGCATATGTTCAGTGTTAGAACTAGGGTGATTTAGGGAAGTTTGACAATATCAAAAGACACCCCTAGTTTCGGAATGATGTGTAGAGCCTGATTCTGTAATCAATTTTAGGATTTAAGCAATTTTGATAGGTTTAGTTTTAGGATCGCTTTTACAGACAATCCATCATAGGTCCGCTTTTAGTTACCTTGTTAGATTCGCTCATGTATACCTTGTAGGTCCGCTTATAAGAACAAACTAGGTCCGCCTTTATGAGCATAACAGGTTCGCTTTTAAGGCACTAACTAGTGTGTTTCGCTTATATGTCTAGGGACGGTTCGCTTTTTGTGTGATTTTCTAAGTAGGTCCGCTTTTTAGTCATTTTATTGGTTCGCTTATAGGGTTGCATAGTGTTTGGTTCGCTTTTATGATTGTACACTTCATGGTTCGCTTTTACTTACATAAGATGGTTCGCCTTTTTGATCATTATTTGGTCCGCTTATGTGGTTCGCTCTTTTGTCAATGTATTGTTCAAAATGTGAAATTTTTCTAAGTTTTGGTTTCTGTTGTTGTTGTGCAGGCGTCAACAAATGTTTTGTTCGATCCTATTCACAACAGCTGCATTGATTTAGATGTGGAGAAGAGTCCATTATTGTTGGAATTTAGCAGTATCTTAGACTATATGAATCGTATTCCAGTGAAGAAAGCGATGACTGACCAACGGCCATTGTACAGATCACATATTAGTCGTTTCTGGGAGAACGCAACGTATGACGAGGCAAGCAAGGTGATATCGTCAGTGGTGGAAGTGGATGGAAAGTTGGAGACTATTCTGGTGAATGAAGCATTAGTTCGAGAAGTTATGAACTTTCCTGATGAGGCCAACTACCCCACAAGATTTCCGGAATGTATGGTGAAGGGTTGTATGCTACGATTGGGGTACAGAGGTGCTTTGAACACCGGGAACTACTTGAAGTCGAAATTTCAGAAATCATTCAAGTTTTTAATTCATTGTATTCTGATTACACTGAGCCACACGAAGGGCAGTTATGACCAGATGAGGGATTACCAGATGAACATGCTAACGGCGTTGGTGTTGAATAAGAAATATAATTTCTCACATATGGTATTTCACTATATGGCGGAGAACATCACTACGAACGTTAGAACTTGGAAGTATCCGCGTTTTGTACAAATGTTAATCGATCACGCATACCCTGGAATTGATAGAAATATTAAAGATGATCTTCTCGTTCAAGCTCACATGTCTAATAACACTTTGAAACAATTGGTCAAATATCATCCGAACCATCCAGAGCCTGATTTAGTGATTGAAAACTTTGGATTACTCAGAGATGTGAATTATGTGGATCCTGATCCTGAAAATCACCAAAATTGGAGAAATCAAGAGGAAATGAAAGAGGCGTTGTATGCTGTAGAGTTGAAAATACTTCAGAATTTCAAAGCAACCAAGAACGAGTGGTATGTGAAGGAGTCAGGACGCAGACGTAGATTTGCAACTCCTGTAGCTGAAGGTGAAGGTTCTTTTTCAAAACCGAAGAAGAAACAAAAGAAGAAAAAGCAAACAATGTTAATTGATGAATCTGATAAAGATATTCCTGAGATGAATGTTTAAAATGAACAAGAGATGACTGGTGCTGAAAACATTGTAATTGAGACAGATTTGTTTACAACAGAAGCATATTTTGTTGATAATGTTGTGCGGACAGTTACTTCTGATATTCAAAAAGAAAAAGAGAAGGTGTTAGATGATGTTGAAGGTGACGACATTGATAAAGACACTACAAGGTCTTCTAGTTCATCAGAAGATGAAATGATTGATGAGGTTGAACACGAAAGGAGAATGAGAGAAGAGGTAGAAAAAGAAAAGTTGATCAAGAAGAGGAAGAGGCAAGAACAGGAGGATGCTCCTTATGTTCCATCTCCGGAGCATGTTTCGGAGTCACAATCTACTCCGAAAGGTCGTAAGAAAGCTGCTGGTCGAAAGAAAACAACGCCAATAGTTAGAGTGTCAAAAAGACCTCAGAAGATTGTGCAGAAGAAGCAACCTGAAATAGAACGTCAAAAGCCTCCAACACCTACTCGTGAACCAACACCTCCACATTCACCTGTTCACCAATCCCCACCAAGACAGTCCACACCTTCAAGACATCCATCACATACTCCTCAATCAACACCACCACCACAACAACCATTTTTCTCTTCACAAGATATCTTCGGCACACCTCCACTCACCCAAGTACAACCTGGTTCTTCGAGTAAAGGTCTTCCGACACCGCAAGATAATCTACTAGACGTTGATTTCGACTTTGCAAACAAATCGCAAGTGTTGAAATTGGAAAAGAGAATTGAGGATGTGATAGCAGAGAACAAAAGGTTGGCAGCTGAGAACAAAAGGGCAGCTGATAGAGAAAAACTGCTTGTAAATCGTGTTCAGGAGTTAGAAAAGAAAGTTGAAACTGATCAATCTGAGATTGATATTCTGAAGGTTCGTGTATCTGAACTTGAAGAAGAAAAGAACAGACGTGATGCACAGAATGAATACTTTGAGTTGAAACATAAAGAGCTGAATGAAGCGAAAAGAGCTAAACATCATGAGTTATATATGTTACACAAAGTGGTTGAAAGTATGTTGGGATCATCTGTAGAAGATAAGTTTGAAGAGCTACAGGTTGCAGAAGTTTGTGCTGAACGTCAAGCAGAGATTGAACGACAGATGAAGGATAAGGGTAAAGGAGCTGCAGGAAGTTCAGCTGTGCCTGAAATGTCTATTGTACCTTCGATGGTGATAGAAAATCCTGAGCCTATATCTGCAGTTTCTGGCTTATTCGAAGAAGAAACTCTAATGCAAGAATTAATTGGTGGCGAAGATGAAGAGGATGATGAAGATGATGATGAGGATGAGTTTGTATATTCTGCGAGCAGTCACAGTTCTAAAGGTGATGATGATGATGATGACGCTGCAGGAGGTTCAGGTGTTAGAGTGACTGAAGCCTCAAATGAAAAAGTCGTTGAAGATTTGATGAACGACACTGTGAATGAAGAAAGTGGTGAAGCTGAAGGAAAGGGGGAGTCGAGTAAGACGCAAATTGTTGAGCATCATGAGCCGTTGTTCGTGCGTTTAGAGGTGTATAAGGAAATGCTTAAAGGTGTAAACCCTGAAATTCCCTTCGACTTCGAAGAGGACTTAGAATCGTTTGATATCAATAAACAGCAAGATTATAAGTATGACTATGTTGAAGATGCTGATATCTACGATAGAGTTGAGGTTGAAGAATGTTCGGATAATGAAGAGGTTCCTGAAGATACTTCGAAATTTCCAACGTTAATGGAATTCTTCACTGCTGAAAATCGAGAAGAATTACGACAAAAAGTAACTGAAGCAGTGAATGACAATGTATTTGAATGTTTGAGAAAAGAAGCTGAGCAGGAAGGCCAATCTAATGTTGAAAAAGACGGTCAATCGAGTGTTGAAGAAATTGATCATTCTAAATGGTTTAAAGATTCTCATGAAAGAAAATTCAAGAGGCCGCTGAAGTACTTCCAACGAGATCGAAATGTTTCGCTTGGCGATATTATTAGTTGGGGTTTTCTTCCGCAAGTTCACGCTTATGCTATTCGAAGAGAATATGGCGTCCAGTATTTTGAACGTTTATATGACATAATGTCATTACCGTGGTGGGACGTTGATGAATTAGCAAAGGTGAGAGTCTTAAATTACAAGGTGAGAAAGAATGATACCGCAATGTGGGGCTACATCAACAATTGAAGCCATTTCGGAAGTGGAAGCCTCATCGTCCAAGGCGTGTTCAGAGAGTTGATCCGGAAACTGGGGTTGTAGAAACTATTCTGAATGTGAAGCCTCCGCGTACAATGAAGACAATTCCGATGCCAGAAATGGAGCAGGAATTTTATAAAGGCTTTATTGATTGGGTTTACAGTTGCAGAACGACCGAAGCAATAATCACGTACAGAGCTGGTGGAGAGTTGAGAGATATTCATGTTTACGACCCGATGTGGTTAGTTAATTGCTCAGCGAAAGACATCGAATGTCTATTCATTAACAAGATTCGCTACTCGCCAGCAGATAAAGAGCAAGCTCTTCAGTTCCAACGTGTAGTTTCACTGTGTTTTCAAAAAAGTATTAACTCTGAAAACAAGTGGAAATCTTCGTGGTGGTCTTTAGACGAGAAGATGAAGCAGAAATCAAAGCGTGAACGTGAACGTGAGAATCAAAGGATGGAAGAAAAAAGAGGAAAGTTTATGAAGCAACAAGAAAAAGAAGAGAAAGCGAGGAAGAAAAAGAATGAAAAGATCAGAGTTGCGCTGGGTAGAAAGTCAAAACCGAAGGAAGAGAAATTCAAAGCTATCTGAAGACCAACTTTCAAGACAAAGACTGCGGCTTCATCCAAGGGGGAGTTTGTTGGTGCACAATGTCTAAAGCCTGCGTCTTTGTAATGCTAGAATTATGTATAGGGTCTAGATAGGTCTTTTTGTATAAGTCCAGGGGGTTAAAGTGTAATTTTATGAAGTTTAGTTTGTAGGTCCGCTTTTGTGTCAAGTGTCCACAAAAGCGAACCAGCCAAGTTGTCAGGTTCGCTCTTGTGGACATGTCACATGAGCGGACCACACAGTCTATAAATACCCCTGGTGCTGTTTTCACTTGAAAAGTTGTCTGAGATCCCACGTCGAACTGCTGTCCGTACGGCAAGCGTAATAAAGTGAAGAAAAAGTATTTTAAGTGTGAACTCTCTGTTTCTACTCCATTCTTTTACAATTTTCTTTGTATCATGCTGAAAATGTGTTTCCGCCACATTCTCAGTAAGCACTAGCTCTGATTGATTCACTCGAGAGGTCAAAACTGATCCTACATAGGTTTTGTGAAAATAGGATTCATGACTTAAGTTTAAGAAAATGTTTAACAAAATTTGTCATGAATCTTGTAAATTGTTTTGTTTAGCAAATCATTTGGAAAGCGATAAGATCAGAAGATGTGTATAAATGAGAGAATAATATATGGTTAAATGAATAACCAAGTAATATTAGTTTATATAAAATAGACTATTTAGTAGACCAAAGTCTTGAATAATATGTTGTTGTATAAGTCCAAATGTAGTCAAGTAATGTGTAACAAATGTTATGTATGGTAAGTAAAGTATAGTCACATAAACTAAATGTAAAAATATACAAAACAAAGTATTTTGAATGTATCAAAAAGTTATGTTTTGCAGAGTAAATGCATGTTTTATTGATACAAACACTTATGTGGTAAGTTAACGCATACATTCAAGCCTTGAGACAGACGGATAACCCTAAGTCAAGGTTATCAAAAGAAATGTTTTTGGATTCGGTCATTCCTTACACCCAAACAAACCTAGGATGTCAGGAACGGGATTTGTCAAGTCCTATGGTACCATTACTTACTACCGAGCGGCGTAGCTAATGTTAATTGATATTTGCTAATTTACACATATATTACTCCCCCGTTTTACCCCTATTTTATGCGTTTTCGGCCGTAAAACCGTTATTCGGATACTTAATTATCTACAATTTTGTTTACAGGCCTAAAACAGCATACCAGACAAGATGATAGCGAAAACGAGGACTTTCCGGACAAAACGACGAAGCTGCGAAACTTCTGTTAGAAAACTGACCTGGGCGTGAAGAACGGTCGTGCGACCTGATGCACGACCGTGCGTTACCGCTAATTCACAAAAGACCCGGCAGTGAACGAGGGTGCAACACCGCGTGCAACACATTGAAGGCCAACCCGGGAGTGCACGGTCGTTCCATATCATGCACCCCGTGCATCTCCGATGATCAAGCCAACCTCGGAACTGAACGACCAGTGCGACCAGGCGTGCAACAACAACCCGGTGATGAACGACCGTGCCACGTGGAGAACGGTCGTGCGATATCGAATATGGTCAACGATCTGCTGATGTCACGCAGTATGGTGGACCACCACCAATAATTGCTTAAAGTGCACGGTCGTGCGATCGGAGAACGACCGTGCGACATCAAAAAAGCATAAAAACAGAACAGAAACATTCTGTTGATAACTGTGGAATTTTGGAGAGCTTTGCAGGCGATTTTGAGGCTCCGAAGGCTTCTGCTTTCACTCGGATTCAAGCCACATTGCCCGGTTTTGCTCGTTTACTATCCGGATTCTTAATCTTGTGCTTGTTTATGGTTTAGATTTCTAATCTTTCCAGAATTTTGTCAATGTTTCAAGCATTTAGATTAATATTTATGTATTATTGTAGCCTTTGGGCAAAAGCACAACAATCCCTTGCTTGATTATAGCCATTAGTATGTTAATCTTTGTTTGTAATGACATTTTGAAGTATTTTCTATGATTATCTTTGATGATTAGTTTGCAACCTTGTTATTGATATTGATTTCTTGATTATAAGTAATTGTGTTGGATGATTGGTACTTGGTTAGTTAAGATAGTTGAAAAATGAAGCTTAGTTAATCATGTATTAGTAAACTTTTAATTTGGTTAACTAGTTTAACTTGGTTAAAATGTGGGCACCATGATACTAGAAATGGTTAGTGGTTTAATAAAATGTAATTATTGTTAATCAAGAAAGCTTGCCCTCACGGAAGGACTCTAACGGGTTAGATGGTGTTGTTATGAATTCTTGCCATGATTTGTTAGCTTAGTTAGTAGTTTCGGCCAAAATTGCTATCTTAGTGAATTTATGTGCAAGATTTGTAAAATGAACTTGGTTGTGATTTAATCTAGTTTATGCTTGTCTCGGTGGTTGCATTGTGTTTATCGGTGTCGCTTTCCTTGATTAAGTGAGGTTAGAAAACTCCTAACGGATGACTAACTTATTTTTAGGAGATTTTTGTAGACATTTATCAATTGCACATTAAAGAACAATTTTAGGTGGTTAAAGTGTGTTTATCGTTTTAACTTTCCGAATGATTGTCATGTTAGGATTCCCGAAAGGGATACTAATTGTCTCAAAATGGAGAATTGACCGAATGCTTCTAGTGCCAAAACTGACTTAGATGACATGCTTTGGTTGTGTATTAAGCAAAGCTATTTATATATAATTTACTATGTTTTATAAGTATTTATTTATGCTTACTTTAGATTAATTAAAACCAGAACAACTTATGTTTTTACCGGTAATTTAGTGGCAAAGGTCTAGTATTATTTCTTCGCCCATTTCCGTGGATCGATACTTGGTTCTTACCGATACTTTACTACATATATGACGGGGTACACTTGCCCTTTCGTGCGTGTTTTAATGTTGAAGTATAAATCATTTTTATAAATTTAAAACCGAATCGTGTGTAAAGTTCATTGTAAAAACATGTATATACACGCACACGTCAAAGTTTTTGGCGTCGTTGCCGGGAAAATGGCGAGTTTTAGGAACGACCCGAGTCATTGTGTTATCGGTGTATATACTTGTTAATATTTGTGTATATTTTCGTGATTGTTTATTTGTTGATTTATTTGTTAATATTTCTAGCTTTTAATTCAATTTATTCATTTTCGTGATTCTTTTGTATACTTGTAAATTTTTATTCTATTTATTTGTTCTAATCCGGATTTATTTATTCATTTATTTGTTGAATTTTCGGCTCTTGAAAATCGTTTTTAAACTAGCCGATTCGATTATTTTCATTGCTTTAATTTTTATAAAAATTTCGGCCCATTTTCGGATTTTTATAAAATTTTCAGCCCATTTTTATACATATTCTATTTCTATTCAGCTAAAAAAAACAGCATTATTATATTAATAAACTATTCATTTTGTTAGTTTTTCGTTTGCAGGTTGATGTCCTCAACTCCCGCGCCCGCTATTGCTGAGCCGACTGACGAACCAGCGCATAATCTTAGAAGAAGTAAGAGGCTACGCGAAAGGTCGTTTGTCATTGCACAACGCATTGCAAATGCAATCGACGAGCTGGTGATTATCTCTGAAGACGAAAGCTCAGGGGACGAGGAGAGAGTCGTCATGAAGGACTACGACCGACCTCTGAATGAAACAAATCAGCCCGGAAGGGCAGGCCTGGAGCCGAGTATCCTTCAGCCTACTATATATACTCCTACTTTTGAAATTAGACCTAGTATTATTAATATGGTGCAAAATTCTGTACAGTTTGAAGGACGTGAGCATGAAGATCCTGGGAGGCATATCGCTGCTTTTCTCGCTGTCTGTTCGACATTTAGGATTATAGGTGTTTCGGAGGATGCGATTCGGTTGAGGTTGTTTCCGTTTTCGTTACGTGACAAAGCTAGAGCTTGGCTTATGTCACTTCCTGCCGGGTCCATCAGGACCTGGAATCAGTTGGCGGAGCAGTTTGTGCAGAAATATTTTCCACCTGAGAAAACGAACAAGCTATGGAACCGGATTGTTTCCTTTCGCCAGGCGAGGGCGAGTCGTTGCATGCAGCTTGGGAGAGATTCAAGGATTTGTTGATTGATGTGCCACATCATGGCTTCTCCAAGCGACAGGTGGTTTTGACGTTCTATCAGGGGCTCAGTTATAATACGCAGGAGCGATTAGACGTGAACGCGGGAGGCGATCTTGGAACTAAGACGCCGACTGAAGCGTATAATATTATAGAAAAAGTTGCGTTGAAATCTAGCTCGCGTCGAGATGGAGATAGAGTTCGGGCATGATAATCATCATCTCGCGCAGGAGTTCATGCTGTAGACGACTACACGGCCATTACTGAACAAATCTCGGCCCTTGCATCGAGATTCGACAGGTCCCAGATGATTGCGCATGCTGGCTCGGGATGTGACCAGTGCGGAGTGTCACACGAGCCTGGGGCATGTTTTCAGGGAGTCGTATATGAGGGCCACGAAGAAGTAGATTTTGTGAGTAATCAAGTGAGGCCTCAGAACAACCCGTACAGTAACACCTATAATCCCGGTTGGAGAAATCACCCAAATTTTGGGTGGCGAGCGAACGCAGGCAATCAAAATCCTTTGGGATTTACTCAGCGTGCTCCAGCGCCTCAGCAGGGTCAGCAGTACCAGCAGTACAACCAACCCTACCAGCAGTGTCCATATTCGTACCAGAATCAGGGCACTGGGAGTAGCTCCCAGCAGCAGGCCCCTCAATCTAGTTCCAAGCTGGAGGATATGATGGCTCAGCTTCTCTCTAGCTCTGAAAACGATACCAACAAAGCGAAGATCGTTTTCTAGCTAACGAGGGAGAAATGAGGAGTCAGAAAGCCTCGATTTAGAATATCGAGAATCAGGTTGGTCAGCTGGCGCAGATGATGTCCAAAAGGCCCCCAGGTGGTCTTCCGGGTAATACAGAACCAAACCCGGGCGGGCATGTGAATGCGATCATGACCAGGAGTGGAAAAACTACCGGACCCGTCATATCGGACTCAGCACCGATCACTGAAGTGGTCCCGACTGACACACCGGACGAGGTGCAAGCCAGGCTACGCCCAGCAAGTACAGCACAAGTCCAGGAGCCAGTCAAAGATTACACTCCTCCAGTACCTTATCCAGGCAGGCTGAAGAAACAGAAAAACAAAGAGCAATAGGGTAAGTTCCTTGAGTTGTTTATGTCACGGCTCCCCGACCCACCCTGGACGGAGTCGGGGGCCGCGAGGCAGTTCCCGTGGTACCCGTGGTATTTAATTTATGTGACAGCGGAAGTCTTTTATTACAGGATCTTTTCACCGTAAAAAGCTCGTTTAATATATTACACAAAGTTTAAGGGATAAATCCCATAATTTACAATAAGTTGATTTCACACAGAAATCTTTATTTTTCAAAACATATTTTATTGATTTATTCATACTGAGCCACTTCCTTGAGCTTGTAGTGCTTTACTGCACTTTTCCTGGATCACACAGATCACCTGAAACATGTTTGAAAAAGGTTTTGTCAGCGGGGGAATACTGAGTGAATCATTCAGTTTTCTAAAACGACCCGTTAGTTATAAATTCACAGTATTAAGAGCGATTACAATGTTTCTATCAACCAATTATCAAGAATGGGTATTTGTCACTCGACCGGATCTGTGACTGTGGTCATACCACTATTGGGTCCCGTCGCCCCAATAGTGACGGTTTACTCACATAGAGTGATACTCACTCACATAGAGTGATAAAAATAGTAATGTGCACAATACCCCACATACCAGCTGTAATTTGGTGATTACAAAGACTTAATCCCTGTAATTATAACCTTTGAAAATAACTTGAAGTTTTGTAATACTTACTCACAAACTGTGAGAAAACAGTTAAAAAGAAGAATGACTCACATTGCAGATTAACGAGCAAATAGATAATGCCTACTGATTAGCCTTGATTACACTTAGTTTAACACAATGCACACACAGACAGGTTAGTAACTAATACAGCAGTTACGTCAATTCACGAGATTAAACCCTCACAACGATTAATCAGTGCAATACTCGATAATTCAATCGGATTCACAACGAATAACAGAGCATAGTCCGAATTCGAACAGCACTCTAATATTCAAGTCGAAATCACGACGAATAATCAAAGTACAAGCTCAATTGAGCAGCACCCGGATTATTGTTGGATAGTTATAATCGATCGGACGTTGAATCGTAATAGCGATCGAGTTATTACCCTGATTGCGGCAGCGTTTCGTGATCGTGTGTGTTTGATTGTGATATAACAGTGAGATCTCGACGTATACAGAAGCTATGAACGTCGTTTTAACACCACAGTTCAAGTGCCAAGGTCGGCTATTTATAGCTGGAATTTCGACACGCTTACGGACCGTATGACTAACCCCTTACGGTCCGTAAGGGAACCCGGTCTGCTTACGGTCCGTAAGGCTAACCCTTTACGGTCCGTAAAGGTGCAACCTATTTTTCCTAGCCTAGCTGAGTTCGGTTGTAGCTTAGGTGATTCAAAAATTCTGGCCAATCAGGTTTTAGCAACGGTTTAAAATAGATAATTATCAATTAGGGTTTGCCCCCCTCGAGTTTTAGGGGCCCTGATCCTGATTCCGATTATTCCAGAAATTTCAGGGTTTATGCCAAATTACTTGGGTGTCTTAATTAAGGTTTTCTTATTGGATAATTATTATCCTAATTACGAGTTTTACTGACAGTTGTTACATCCTCCCCACCTTAAGAAAAAATCTCGTCCTCGAGATTTACTGGAAGAGATGAGGATACTTTCGCTTCATTTCTGATTCCAGCTCCCAAGTGTATTCTGGTCCTCTCTTTGAATTCCACTTGACTTTGACCAATACTAGTCGTTTATGCTTGAGGAATTTGACTTTTCGATCTTCAATTTCTAATGGTTTCTCTACGAATTTCAACTTTTCATTCACCTCTACTTCCTGAAGAGGGACTACCAGGGATTCATCTGATAAACATTTCTTGAGATTGGATACATGAAATACATCATGTATTCCAGCCAATTCTTCTGGTAGTTGTAAACGATAAGCTACTGGTCCTATTCGTTGAATCACAGGGAATGGTCCAACGTATCTTGGACTCAGTTTTCCTTTCTTACCGAATCGTACTATACCTTTCCAAGGAGAAACTTTTAAAAGTACTTTGTCTCCGACTTGAAATTCTAAAGGTTTGCGACGATTATCTGCATAACTCTTCTAACGATCTCGAGCCGTTTTCAGTCTTTCCTTGATCTGGGTTATCTTGTCAGTAGTTTCTTGTACTATTTCAGGACCTGATAATTGACCTTCTCCGATTTCTGCCCAGCATACTGGAGTTCTGCATTTGCGTCCGTACAGTGCTTCGAATGGTGCAGCTTCGATGCTCGAATGATAACTATTGTTATAGGAGAATTCTATTAATGGCAAATGGCTATCCCAATTACCACCAAAGTCAATTACACATGCGCGGAGCATGTCTTCTAACGTTTGGATTGTCCTTTCACTCTGTCCGTCTGTTTGTGGATGATATGCAGTACTTAGATTTAGTCGAGTTCCCATTGCTTTCTGAAAACTTTTCCAAAAATGAGAAGTAAATCGACTATCTCTATCCGATACGATGGAGAGTGGGACTCCATGTAAGGATACTACTTCGTCCACGTACAGTTGCGCTAACCTTTCCATGCTAAAGGTTTCTTTCATTGGTAAGAAATGAGCTGATTTGGTTAATCGGTCTACAATTACCCAAATAGCATCATTACCTCTTTTGGTTTTGGGTAACTTAGTAACAAAATCCATTGTTATGAGTTCCCATTTCCATACAGGCATTTCTAACTGTTGGAGTAGTCCTGAAGGTTTCTGATGTTCGGCTTTAACTTGTGAACAAGTTAAACACTTTGATACGTATTCGGCTATATCCTTTTTCATTCCTATCCACCAGAAATTATTTCTTAAATCTTGGTACATCTTATTGTTTCCTAGGTGCATGGTATACCTAGATTTATGAGCTTCTTCTAAGATCTTATCTCTTAACTCTCCTTGCTTAGGTACCCAAATTCGTTTCTTATGGAATCTCCAAATTCCATCGTTTCCTTGTTCTAGTTCTTTTAGGTAATCTTTCATTCCTTCAGCATCATCTTTGATTGCTGTTTTCTGAACTTCTTTGATTTGTGCCATTAAATCTACTTGTAGATTCAACCTTAGAGCACGGACTCGTTTCTGTTTCTCATTGTACTTACGACTTAAGGCATCGGCAACTACATTTGCCTTTCCTTCGTGATATTGAATATCACAGTCGTAGTCGCTTAGCATCTCCATCCATCTTCTTTGCCTCATGTTTAATTCTTTTTGCCCAAATATATATTTTAAACTTTTATGATCTGTATAGACAGTAAATTTACTTCCGTACAGATAATGTCTCCAGATCTTAAGGGCAAAAATCATGGCTCCTAATTCTAGATCATGAGTCGTATAATTCTCTTCGTGCTTTTTCAATTGTCTAGAAGCATACGCAATTACCTTCTTGCGTTGCATCAACACACATCCATAGCCTAATTTTGAAGCATCACAATATACTTCAAAGTCTTCTGTTCCCTCGGGTAAAGCTAAGATTGGTGCATTCGTCAATCTATGCTTTAAAATCTTAAAAGCTTCTTCTTGTCTAGGTCCCCATTCAAACTTAGCGGCTTTACAGGTTAACTTAGTTAAAGGTATGGCTATCTTAGAAAAATCTTTGATAAATCGTCTATAGTATCCAGCTAAGCCTAGAAAACTTCTTATCTCCATTGCTGTTTGTGGAATTTTCCATTTTGTAATTGCTTCTATCTTAGCAGGATCTACATGGATACCTTCGTGATTTACCACATGTCCTAAGAATTGTACTTCTTGCAGCCAAAATTCACATTTCGAAAATTTGGCATAAAGCCTTTCTTTTCTTAACAAGGTTAAGAGAACGTGTAAGTGCTCACAGTGTTCTTTTTGGCTTTTGGAGTAGATAAGTATATCGTCGATGAAAACGATTACAAATTTATCCAAGTATGGTTTACAAATGCGATTCATCATGTCCATGAATGCTGCTGGGGCATTCGTTAATCCAAAGGGCATGACTGTTGTCACACCCCGATTTCCACGTGTCTCACCGGTGGGCCCGGTGGGGGATTACCGTGACGATGTTGGCAACAATATAGTCAAACCACACAATTATATAATGCACAGCGGAAGCATAAGATAAATATATAAAATTTCAACCTCTGATTGTAATATCAAAATGTATTACAGGGGTTGGATATATCCACAGTGGATCGTAAATAAAGGTAAAGTATTGTTCCATTAGATACTGCAATCAAGCTTGCGAGGCTTATCCCGACGCTAGGGAGCTAATACCAACCAATTACGTTTAGGTACCTGCACTTAATCTTTTTGGGGAAAATACGTCAGTTTACACTGGTAAATACATTCAACTGACACATTTGAAAATGTTTATTAAAATTGATTTGAATGCACAAGGCACAAACTCTTTTATAACTTGGGAAAATTATAATCAAATCTTGTGAACGTTTTACATGTTCTTTTATGCGTTCAGTAACCCGGGTCGTGCCGGGTTAAAGATTTATAGACACACCACGTTTGCGTAAAACCGTAGTATAAAAACCAACGGCTACGTCTTTTAATTTAATGTCGACACTTTATACCGGGTGTACGCCTACACCGGGATGTCGATGGTCGTGGCCATTTCGTAAAATGATGCCAAGGATATCCGGGACAACGGTCATTAAACCCCCCAAAGGCTTATAAGCAACAGAACTGTTTAAATGAGCCAATCATATTTAATAAATTAACCACCTAAGCGATGGAATTATATAATGCTCAATCAAGCGGTATTAATATACCGTAACCCAAGCCCATATAGGGGAAATAAGTTAAAGTATTTACCTTTGCAAGTATTAATCCTTAATTTAGATCAAGTCACCGATAGCTTTTACTGGGGCTCCTAATCTGGAACGAAGGTTTTAATTAACCTCTTAGAATCCTAACGGTTCTTGTATTAGCCGTAGCTTAAACCGGTTGATTCCGATATATAGATATGGTTAATTCGCACGGAAAGGCGAAAACCGAGAGTGGAGTAAGATTTGGACCCAACAAGTGCAGTGACTTGTTTTATATGGGTTTATAGTCCATACTCTGGATTTTGGGGTTCAAATAATATAATTTGACCCATATCGGCTATTGCACGAAAACTAGTTCCGTGGGCCGTACCGTGTGCGCAAATAGGCGAAACGGTTAACCATAAGTGTCCTACGCTTATTCCCTTAGTCAATATGCCTTAAAAGTATTTTGGTATCAGTAGGATACCTTCCGTAATGCCCGTAACGAGTTTAAGTTAATATTATGCCCCGTAGGGGCTTTTTGGTCATTTTAAAGACTTTAAAAGGGCTTTTCGAGTTCTACAGGAAATCTGAGTTTCCCGAACAGTTTATAAAGCTTAAAATACTTTATTTATTATTTAAAACCAGTAGCAACTGGAATCGGGTCAAAAGACCTTGTAGAACTCCCGTTTTGGCCAAAAAGGGCATATTCGGTATTTACCGAACCGTAGCCATAACCGCAGGTTATGAGCAAGGTAAAAATTATTAAAAATCTTTAAAATTCCCAAAATATTATTTTACCACAGTGGGTAAAAGTTTTGGTGACGAAAACTTGGTGTAGATAGGCGTTATGCTAATTGCGCCGTTAATTACTAAACTTTCTTAAAAGTGCGCCTTTTAGCATAACTCTCATTCTAGGCCTCGGATTGACGTGAAACTTTAAGGACATGCTTATAATTTAACAAGCAAGGTTTTGGTCCGTTCACGTGTCCGAAATACTCGTTTTAATTTTAAAAGGCCGTTACGGTCAACTTTTAGGCGAATGACGGAAATACGTAAAAGACTCGGATAACTCATGAACCGACCACAGAGGCGTATACCAACATGTGACCTGGTCCTAAGAGAGTCCTAAGGTATATTTATACCTCACTAAAACGGGTCAGAACTGAAGTCAAAGCAAAAGTCAAACTTTTGCGACATTCGGCTCCGAACCGGTTCTATATAGTAAATGATCGATTCAAACGAGCGCAAACAGTTTTATATACTTATTATCATGTTTTATGATTGTCAAAACAGGTTCCATAACATATACATTACAGATTATGCATAAATCGCTAAAATAGCTTTCTGTTGACTTTTTAACCGCACGTTTGACTCGATATTTGACATAGTTAGAGTGGTGATCAGGGGGAACCATTTTAGAGGTTTATTACCCACGTAAATAACAACTCATAACCACTTTTGATTCGTCATAAGACTGAACCATTACTGATTTATCATAAAGTCAAACCGTAGTTACGACGGTTTGGTTTTTAGCTAAAAACTAAGCATAAACTGAACAATGGATGATCAAGATAACTTACAGAAGTTAGAACTTGAATATGGAACAGCAGAGAATGCTTGGAGCTTCTTAGAATGATCAGAGAGGTGTTGTTTGAGTTGTGTGAATGGTTATGAGCTAAGGTGTGCTATTTATAGCCAACAACAAGCCTCATTGATCATTACAAGCACTACAATCAGACCAGAGGTGATGGTAGGTGTCCCCTAAGTGTTATGGGTTGAGCATAGGGTGCCCATGCCCATTTGTTGGTTGTTGATCATTCAAAAGCTCCAAAAGCCAAGTAGTTACTACAATTCTGCATCTGGGCACTTTACGCGGCCCGCATGGGAGTTCCCATACATTATAATGCGGGTCGCCTAAAGGTTAAGAAATCAGGCGAGTTAGTGAGGAGGCTCGTGGCCCGCCTCAACTAATCCCTAACCTTCACGCGGGTCGCCTAAGGTTAAGATTTCAGGATTTTTAAATCTTTTTGTAATAATTACAGAATCTGGCCATTAATAACGAAATCTTTCGTAATGATTCACCTGGCCTTTCGGTTTTGAAGGGGTAACTTTGCGGTTTGGCCCTCGGTTATTTACCGATAGGGGCCTCGTGTTAATTACCCGCATTATTAAGTCCCCGGTTTATTTATTAATTATATTGGAAAGCCTTAACTTTCACTGTTGATGCTTTTAACCCTTCTTCTACGAATTCGATCGTAACTTTCTCGTTTCATATCGAAACTTCGCGAAATTCATATATATTATTTTAGTGAGGGTATAATACCGTTACAAAGTCTTGGGAACGTTAAAGGGTCACTCAGAGGTATTATTAAACATGTTGACACAGTTAACCCCTGTAGTTTGTAATCTCTCACTTTCTTCCGCGTTTTGTTTATGTACGATCTATAATTTATTCGTTTGAAGGTTTAAACATTATTTAGGGATACTATACAGTATATTTACCCTTGTTGACATTTATAATCCTCGAATTTATATACTTTCAAGGTTTGTCAAAATTAGTCCTTTATTTATTATAGATGCCACGTGTAAACAAATGACACGTGTTAACACATCATTGGACACAAAATTTTGAGGTGTTACATCCTCACCCCCTTAAAATAAATCTCGACCCGAGATTTACTCAAATAAATAGGGGTATTTTTCTTTCATTGTAGCTTCGACTTCCCACGTATATTCAGGACCTCTACGAGCATCCCATTTGACTTTTACAATCGGTACGTGCTTTCTGCGAAGCTTCTTCACCTGTCGATCTTCAATCGACAAGGGTTTTTCTATGAACCTTAAGCTCTCATCTATATGCACATCTGAGTGTGGAATCACCAACGACTCGTCGGCGAAGCACTTTTTGAGATTGCAGATGTGGAACACATTGTGAATTCCATTGAGCTCTTCAGGCAAGTTCAGTTTATAGGCAACTGATCCGACTCGTTCAATGACCTCAAAAGGCCCTATGTATCTCGGACTCAGCTTGCCTTTCTTGCCGAAACGCATCACCCCCTTCCAGGGTGACACCTTAAGTAATACCTTTTCACCCACTTCGAAGTGAAAATCCTTACGCTTTGGATCAGCGTAGCTCTTCTGCCTATCGCGGGCGGCCTTGAGACGTTCCCGTATCTGGACAATCTTGTCCGTTGTTTGGAAAGCAATCTCTGGTCCCGATAATTGGACCTCTCCTACTTCCGCCCAACAAACAGGCGATCTGCATTTCCTACCATATAATGCCTCAAAAGGCGCAGCCTTTATGCTGGTGTGGTAGCTATTATTGTAGGAGAATTCGATCAGGGGTAGGTTTTTATCCCAGTTACCACCTAAATCGATCGCACATGCACGAAGCATGTCTTCTAGCGTTTGGATAGTACGCTCACTTTGACCGTCCGTCTGTGGATGGTAAGCCGTACTAAAGTTCAAACGCGTGCCCAAGGATTGCTGGAAACTCTTCCAGAAGTGAGATGTGTATCTAGTATCCCTGTCGGAGATAATAGACACAGGTATGCCGTGTAAGGCTACAATCTTATCAACATAAAGTTGGGCTAACATATTGGAGCTATATGTCTCCTTGATGGGTAGAAAATGAGCTGATTTAGTCAGCCTGTCGACTATGACCCATATTGTATCGTTTCCTTTCCTTGTTTTGGGTAACTTGGTTATGAAGTCCATAGTTACGCATTCCCACTTCCACTCAGGAAGTTCAGGCTGTTGTAGCAAGCCAGACGGCTTTTGGTGCTCGGCTTTGACCTGAGCACAGGTCAAGCACCTTGCTACATGGGCGGCTACAGACTTTTTCAAGCCTATCCACCAATAATTTGCCTTTAAGTCTTGGTACATCTTATCAGCACCAGGATGGACTGAGTATTTGGAACTATGGGCTTCCTGGAGAACAACATCACGTAGTCCTCCGTAAACTGGAACCCATATACGTCCATTCAGTCTTAGGATTCCATCCTTGCTAAGAGTCAACTGCTCCTCAGTTACTCCCAGTTTTTCATTTGGATAATTAGCTTCCAACACAGCCTCACGCTGCGCAGCTAATATCCTTTCCATCAAATTATTTCTAACCTCAATGCTCTTGGCATTGATTCGAATGGGTTTTACCCTTTCTTTCCTGCTCAATGCATCGGCGACTACATTCGCCTTGCCGGGATGGTACCTGATTTCACAGTCATAATCATTCAGGGTTTCCATCCAACGGCGCTGCCTCATGTTCAACTCCTTCTGGTTGAACAGGTGCTGGAGGCTTTTGTGATCCGAATAAATCACAAATTTAATACCATAAAGGTAATGCCTCCACAACTTCAGTGCAAATACAACGGCACCTAACTCCAAATCATGGGTGGTGTAATTCTTTTCATGCACCTTTAATTGCCTTGAAGCATAGGCAATCACCTTGCCCTTCTGCATAAGCACACACCCCATGCCCGTGTGTGATGCATCGCAGTAAACTACGAATTCATCTGTACCTTCCGGTAATGTCAACACAGGTGCGTTGCTTAGCTTCTGCTTCAGTATTTCAAAGGACTCTTGCTGCTTCGGGCCCCAAATGTACTTTTCTTTCTTCTTGGTCAAGGAAGTCAAAGGCGCAGCAATCCTCGAAAAATTTTCAATAAATCTTCGGTAGTATCCTGCTAACCCCAGGAAACTACGTATTTCGGTAGGCGTCTTTGGCTCTTGCCAGTTCATGACCGCCTCTACCTTAGCGGGATCCACTTGGATACCACGCTCACTCACAACGTGTCCTAAAAACTGAACTTCTCGTAGCCAGAATTCACATTTCGAGAATTTGGCGTAGAGTTTCTCACGTTGTAGTAATTCGAGAATGCAACGGAGGTGCTTCTCGTGGTCATCTTGATTCTTGGAATAGATAAGGATATCGTCAATGAAGACTATGACGAATTTGTCCAAGTATGGCTTGCAAACGCGATTCATGAGATCCATGAACGCAGCTGGTGCATTTGTGAGCCCAAAAGGCATCACTAGGAACTCGTAATGACCATAGCGAGTCCTAAATGCAGTCTTGTGTACATCTTCATCTCTGACCCTTAGTTGATGATAACCCGACCTTAAGTCGATCTTGGAGAAGTAGCTTACTCCTTGCAGCTGGTCGAACAGATCATCGATCCTTGGTAAAGGATATCTATTCTTTATGGTAACTTTATTCAGCTCTCTATAGTCGATGCACAACCGCATCGATCCGTCCTTCTTCTTTACAAATAGGACAGGAGCTCCCCAGGGAGATGAACTAGGTCTGATAAAACCTTTCGCCAGCAGTTCATCCAACTGGGTCCTCAGTTCTTTCATTTCCGTTGGCGCTAATCTGTAAGGTGCTCTTGCTATCGGAGCTGCTCCAGGAATGATGTCAATTCTGAACTCCACTTGTCTATCTGGTGGCAAACCAGGTAGTTCTTCAGGAAAAACCTCGGGGTATTCAGAAATGACAGGAAGATCCTCGATCTTCGGCTTTGGTTCTTCAATTATCACCTGAGCCATGTAGATTACACAGCCTCTGTTCAAACATCTTGAAGCTTTCAGCATAGATACGTCTTCGGGCAATCCGTAGTGCGTATCCCCTCGAATGGTAAGAGGTTCATCATTCGGAGTCTTTAAGATTATTTGCCTCTTGCCGCAAATGATTTGGGCCTGGTTATGGGATAACCAGTCCATGCCTAGCACGATGTCAAAACCCGCAAGTTTGAAAGGAAGTAGAGATAAAGGAAAAGAATGGTTCCTAATGAATATTTCACATCCTTCTAGAACGGTAGAGACGGTTTCTATTGTGCCGTCTGCTAACTCTACTTCGTATTTCACGTCAAGGGTTTTGATTGGCATATTTAGTAGTTGGCAAAATTTCTGGTCTACAAAGGACTTATCAGCGCCAGAATCGAACAGTACTCTTGCAAATATATTATTTACGAGAAAAGTACCTGTAAGCACAGTGTCGTCCTTAACCGCTTCCTTTGCATCCAAGCGAAAAACTCTCGCATTCGACTTCTTCGTCTCTTCCGCCTTCTTGGCATACTTCGGGCAATTACTCTTTATGTGCCCCTTTTCGTTACAATTAAAGCAGGTTGCATCCTTTATCTTTTTGCACTCCACTGTCTTATGATCCTTGGACTTGCATAGCCCACAGGGTGGAGTCCTTTGTTGCGACTGTGAACCAGACGCAAACCTACACTTCCCGGAGTGAGGTTTCTTGCAGACCTTGCAGTGAGGTCTTCCATCAGCTTGCCCCTCCTTCTTTGCCTCCGACCCTCTCTTGCCTTCACCGTTTCCACGGTGCTTTTTCCCAGACTTTCGTGAGGTATCATCATCACGCTTTCGCTTTTCAGCCTCCTTGCTCCTTTGTGCCCTCAGACGGACAGCATCAAGTGTAAGAGACAAGGAGAGGTCAGTAACTGACCTGAAGGTCGTTGGCCTAGAGGCCTTTACGCTGGCCTTGATTGCCGGCTCTAAGCCCCCAATGAATCGGGCAATCCTTCTAGGTTCTGGTGTCACAAGATATGGCACTAGGCGTGACATAGTGTTAAAACTTGTTAGATAAGCTTGACAATCCAGGTTTGTCATCACTAGTGAGACAAAATCAGCCTCAATCTTCTCAACCTCGTGCTGAGGGCAGTAGTTTTCTTTTATGAGGGTAATGAACTCCCCCCATGACATTTTGTACAAGGCAGACTTACCTGAAGCCTGCACCAGAGCTCTCCACCACGCCAGGGCCTCGCCCTTGAATGACTGGGACACAAACTTAACCACATCCCTCTCAGCGCACCCGCTGATGTCCACTATAGTGTCCATCTCATCCAGCCAGGTGATACAATCCACAGCACCTTTCTCCCCTGTAAATTCACGGGGCTTACATGATACAAAGTATTTGTAGGTGCAACCCTTAGCACTTGACGCATCAGTATATTCTCTATCGCGATGAACGCTGTGCTCAGTAGACGAGTGCTTGTCGTCATCTTTCTTGGGTTCAGAGGGTGGTTTGGAGTGTGTCTTTGGTTTAGAGGGTGGTTTTGACACAGATCTGCCTTGAGACTCAGTATGTTGACGATCAATAGCTGCCTGGACAGCATTGTTGATCAGAGCCTTCAGTTGTGCGCCTGTCAAATGTACTGACGCATTGTCATAGTCATCTTCATTCGTGTGGCTGTTCTCTCCATTGGGATCCGCCATTGTAACTTGAATCTGTTACAGAAGATAACAAATTTTAATTTAGGAGATTATTATATGATTGTCTTTTATGACAATTTGTCAACCATGGTACAGAGACCATATTTGGTTAACTTTTTATTTCATTAAATATTAGGATCTGAATATATCCTATTTTAACTATATAAATAGTATTGGCGGCATAAAGCCTAATCATGATGATGTTTTATAATGTTAGCCGAGATTTCATAGAATCAAAGGCATAGAGAGTTGAACCGTAGTTCTTTTATCTCTTTCTGACAGAGAGTCATAGACTACCACTGTCTTTTGTCTTTATAAGACAATTATTATGGCCCATAGGCACTACACCTCCAATGGATGTCTTAATATGGTTGGCCCGTAGGCACTACATCACTAATGGATGTTTTAATAATATTGGCCCGTAGGCACTACACCACTAATGGATGTTTTAATAATACTGGCCCGTAGGCACTACATCACTAATGGATGTTTTAATAATACTGGCCCGTAGGCACTGCATCACTAATGGATGTCTTTATAATATTGATCACCTTCATTAGTGATTTAACCCGTGATTTAAAAATCATTTAGTTGGGTTTTGAAATCCTTAAAGGATTATTGTATAAGAATGACGTGCGTGATTATAACGAATCACATCTGTCATGAATGTTAACATGCGTACAGAGGTTAACAGGGAATTTAGAATCTTTTCAATTAGGTCGTACCATCTTGACTAGATCTTAAAAGACCCCAAGCTAGGTTTCACCTTTTAAGATTCTTTATTTAGGCAGATCAATATAAAAGGAATGGTTTTGATTTATTTTTATATATATTAAAATAAAACTCATAACATACATTCCAAAATCTCAAATACAATTACATATTGCCCTAAACGGGTCTTTCAAATAGTACATGCCTCCATAGAGGTTTTAAAATAAGTGACAAGTCCACGCAGGGACTAATATAAGATAGGTGTCCATGCAAGGACTAAAGATAAGTCCACGTAGGGACTGAAATACGATAAGTTGTCCACACAGGGACTTATTTTAAAGTAGAAATTACAGTAGTACAGCTATTAAGGGCTAATGGTCACGTTTCTTCTTTTTGCCCTTTAGTAGGTTCGCCAAGCCCTTGAGAAATCCTCGGTGGCTTTTCTTCTCTTCCTCGAACTCTCTCTCCACACGATCTAGTCGATGGAGTATTTCTTCCTGTTCAGGAGGAGAAAATCGTGGTTGTGGCGCTTGATGCGGAACTGGAGGTCTGGGAGGTATTGGATACCCATGAGCTGAGTAGTCCGGTGGTCCCATGTTTCCATGTGCTCCGTCAGGGTAGCGCGCATTATATCTAGCCGACACCACATATGGGTCGCGCTCATAGCCGTAGTTGTATTGTGCTTGTGACGGTTCAAACGGGTTGTAAGCCGTTGGACCTGTGTAAGCTGGTATGGGTTGGTCATACCCAAATGGTGGCGAATTTCGTGCAGTAGGTGCGGAGTTCGCTTCTTGTATAGGACTTGAAGGTCCTTCTTCTTGTAGCGGCGGATAGTGGCTACTACTAGAATGTCGAGGAGTGCTGAAGTGGATACCCCCTCTTTCTCGTGTAGACATACGAGCATTTGTCCTCCTACGCCTCGGCGGATCAGGTATTACTGGTTGTGCCGGCGGCGGAGGTGGTGGCGTAACTGCCTCAAAGCGTGAATCCTCAGAGGGATCCTGTGGATGTCTCGGTTGCGATGTCTGATGAGATGGTGTGTTGTACCACTCATGTCGGTCAAACAAGGCCATAAAGCTGTCTGGGCCTTGATACTGCGGACCATGATATGAAGATCCATCAGATACTTCTATCGGATGCGTGGGCGTACCACGAGCTGGTTCAGTAGGATCCTCATCTTCCTCCATGGGATCTTCAGAAAAATGGTCTTGAGGCCCTAGTGGAACAAAACCTGAAGGTTCCTGTATGTAGTCAGCCGGATTAAACTGACCTATGTAGTACGGACTAGGGTCGTCATAATTCCGGTGCGAAACCGAACGTTGTAGAGGTATGAAGGAAGGTTGTGGGTTGTTGGGATTATTTTCTGAATCTGGCCCAAAGGAGTGCCGGTAGGATGGCGTCGAGCTGTGCGAAGTGGAATGCCTCGCTGGTTCGTAAAGATCTCTTCGTCGTTGTGGCTCTTCGCTCCTTGTCATCGAAGGATGTCTTGTACCAGATGGTCCAGCTTCTTGATCGTGATGTGTCACAATTTCTCCTCGGCCTCTACGTCCCCTTCCTCTTCCTCGGAATATAACAGGTGGCATTTTCCTGCTCCAAAACTTATTAAAAATCAAATCGAAAAATAAAGACAAAAAGGAGTATTAATCCGAATTTGTCCTAAGTTCTTGTCTAGACTCAAGTATGTGCAATTGTGTCACTGAGATTAAACACATTAGGGTAGTGTTTAATTCACTCAATGTTGGCTCTGATACCAACCTGTCACACCCCGATTTCCACGTGTCTCACCGGTGGGCCCGGTGGGGGATTACCGTGACGATGTTGGCAACAATATAGTCAAACCACACAATTATATAATGCACAGCGGAAGCATAAGATAAATATATAAAATTTCAACCTCTGATTGTAATATCAAAATGTATTACAGGGGTTGGATATATCCACAGTGGATCGTAAATAAAGGTAAAGTATTGTTCCATTAGATACTGCAATCAAGCTTGCGAGGCTTATCCCGACGCTAGGGAGCTAATACCAGCCAATTACGTTTAGGTACCTGCACTTAATCTTTTTGGGGAAAATACGTCAGTTTACACTGGTAAATACATTCAACTGACACATTTGAAAATGTTTATTAAAATTGATTTGAATGCACAAGGCACAAACTCTTTTATAACTTGGGAAAATTATAATCAAATCTTGTGAACGTTTTACATGTTCTTTTATGCGTTCAGTAACCCGGGTCGTGCCGGGTTAAAGATTTATAGACACACCACGTTTGCGTAAAACCGTAGTATAAAAACCAACGGCTACGTCTTTTAATTTAATGTCGACACTTTATACCGGGTGTACGCCTACACCGGGATGTCGATGGTCGTGGCCATTTCGTAAAATGATGCCAAGGATATCCGGGACAACGGTCATTAAACCCCCCAAAGGCTTATAAGCAACAGAACTGTTTAAATGAGCCAATCATATTTAATCAATTAACCACCTAAGCGATGGAATTATATAATGCTCAATCAAGCGGTATTAATATACCGTAACCCAAGCCCATATAGGGGAAATAAGTTAAAGTATTTACCTTTGCAAGTATTAATCCTTAATTTAGATCAAGTCACCGATAGCTTTTACTGGGGCTCCTAATCTGGAACGAAGGTTTTAATTAACCTCTTAGAATCCTAACGGTTCTTGTATTAGCCGTAGCTTAAACCGGTTGATTCCGATATATAGATATGGTTAATTCGCACGGAAAGGCGAAAACCGAGAGTGGAGTAAGATTTGGACCCAACAAGTGCAGTGACTTGTTTTATATGGGTTTATAGTCCATACTCTGGATTTTGGGGTTCAAATAATATAATTTGACCCATATCGGCTATTGCACGAAAACTAGTTCCGTGGGCCGTACCGTGTGTGCAAATAGGCGAAACGGTTAAGCATAAGTGTCCTACGCTTATTTCCTTAGTCAATATGCCTTAAAAGTATTTTGGTATCAGTAGGATACCTTCCGTAATGCCCGTAACGAGTTTAAGTTAATATTATGCCCCGTAGGGGCTTTTTGGTCATTTTAAAGACTTTAAAAGGGCTTTTCGAGTTCTACAGGAAATCTGAGTTTCCCGAACAGTTTATAAAGCTTAAAATACTTTATTTATTATTTAAAACCAGTAGCAACTGGAATCGGGTCAAAAGACCTTGTAGAACTCCCGTTTTGGCCAAAAAGGGCATATTCGGTATTTACCGAACCGTAGCCATAACCGCAGGTTATGAGCAAGGTAAAAATTATTAAAAATCTTTAAAATTCCCAAAATATTATTTTACCACAGTGGGTAAAAGTTTTGGTGACGAAAACTTGGTGTAGATGGGCGTTATGCTAATTGCGCCGTTAATTACTAAACTTTCTTAAAAGTGCGCCTTTTAGCATAACTCTCATTCTAGGCCTCGGATTGACGTGAAACTTTAAGGACATGCTTATAATTTAACAAGCAAGGTTTTGGTCCGTTCACGTGTCCGAAATACTCGTTTTAATTTTAAAAGGCCGTTACGGTCAACTTTTAGGCGAATGACGGAAATACGTAAAAGACTCGGATAACTCATGAACCGACCACAGAGGCGTATACCAACATGTGACCTGGTCCTAAGAGAGTCCTAAGGTATATTTATACCTCACTAAAACGGGTCAGAACTGAAGTCAAAGCAAAAGTCAAACTTTTGCGACATTCGGCTCCGAACCGGTTCTATATAGTAAATGATCGATTCAAACGAGCGCAAACAGTTTTATATACTTATTATCATGTTTTATGATTGTCAAAACAGGTTCCATAACATATACATTACAGATTATGCATAAATCGCTAAAATAGCTTTCTGTTGACTTTTTAACCGCACGTTTGACTCGATATTTGACATAGTTAGAGTGGTGATCAGGGGGAACCATTTTAGAGGTTTATTACCCACGTAAATACCAACTCATAACCATTTTTGATTCGTCATAAGACTGAACCATTACTGATTTATCGTAAAGTCAAACCGTAGTTACGACGGTTTGGTTTTTAGCTAAAAACTAAGCATAAACTGAACAATGGATGATCAAGATAACTTACAGAAGTTAGAACTTGAATATGGAACAGCAGAGAATGCTTGGAGCTTCTTAGAACGATCAGAGAGGTGTTGTTTGAGTTGTGTGAATGGTTATGAACTAAGGTGTGCTATTTATAGCCAACAACAAGCCTCATTGATCATTACAAGCACTACAATCAGACCAGAGGTGATGGTAGGTGTCCCCTAAGTGTTATGGGTTGAGCATAGGGTGCCCATGCCCATTTGTTGGTTGTTGATCATTCAAAAGCTCCAAAAGCCAAGTAGTTACTACAATTCTGCATCTGGGCACTTTACGCGGCCCGCATGGGAGTTCCCATACATTATAATGCGGGTCGCCTAAAGGTTAAGAAATCAGGCGAGTTAGTGAGGAGGCTCGCGGCCCGCCTCAACTAATCCCTAACCTTCACGCGGGTCGCCTAAGGTTAAGATTTCAGGATTTTTAAATCTTTTTGTAATAATTACAGAATCTGGCCATTAATAACGAAATCTTTCGTAATGATTCACCTGGCCTTTCGGTTTTGAAGGGGTAACTTTGCGGTTTGGCCCTCGGTTATTTACCGATAGGGGCCTCGTGTTAATTACCCGCATTATTAAGTCCCCGGTTTATTTATTAATTATATTGGAAAGCCTTAACTTTCACTGTTGATGCTTTTAACCCTTCTTCTACGAATTCGATCGTAACTTTCTCGTTTCATATCGAAACTTCGCGAAATTCATATATATTATTTTAGTGAGGGTATAATACCGTTACAAAGTCTTGGGAACGTTAAAGGGTCACTCAGAGGTATTATTAAACATGTTGACACAGTTAACCCCTGTAGTTTGTAATCTCTCACTTTCTTCCGCGTTTTGTTTATGTACGATCTATAATTTATTCGTTTGAAGGTTTAAACATTATTTAGGGATACTATACAGTATATTTACCCTTGTTGATATTTATAACCCTCGAATTTATATACTTTCAAGGTTTGTCAAAATTAGTCCTTTATTTATTATAGATGCCACGTGTAAACAAATGACACGTGTTAACACATCATTGGACACAAAATTTCGAGGTGTTACAACTGTAAACTCATAATGACCATATCTAGTTCTGAAAGCAGTTTTAGGTATGTCTTCTTCTTGTACTTTCAACTGATGGTATCCGGATCTTAAATCTATCTTTGAGAAGTACCTAGCTCCTTGTAATTGATCAAAAAGATCATCAATCCTAGGTAATGGGTATCAATTCTTAATCGTAACCTTATTCAACTCTCTATAATCGATACACATTCTCATCGATCCATCTTTCTTTTTCACAAACAACACTGGTGCACCCCAAGGGGATGAACTAGGTTGTATGAATCCTTTGCTTAATAATTCTTCTAATTGCTTTTTCAATTCTAACATTTCGGTAGGTGCTAATCTATATGGTGCTTTAGCTATTGGTGCAGTACCTGGAATTAAATGAATTCTAAACTCTACTTCTCTATCAGGTGGTAATCCAGGTAATTCTTCTGGAAAAATGTCTGGGTATTCTAAGACTATTGGAATATCCTGAAGTTCCTTATCTTTAGTGTTAATGATTACTGAAATCATATACACCATTTCCTGCTTTCTCGAATAGCTTGCCAATTTCATTACTGAAATGAATTTCAGTGGCTTTCGGGGTTTATCTCCAGTAATCAAAATTACTTCTCCGGAAGGTGTTTGAATTTCTACAGCATTTTTATCACATAGGATTCGTGCATGGTTGGCTATTAACCAATCCATTCCTAACACTACATCGAATCCGGCTAAATTCATTGGTAACAGATTTGCAGAAAACTTATGGCCTAATAGTTCTATTTTTCCTTCTTTCCAGACTTTATCAATTTTCGCAGAATTTCCTTCTGCGGTTTCTACTGTGAAGATTTGCCTAAGAGTGGTTAAAGGTAACTTAAGATCTTGACAAAATGAAGTATTGATAAAACTTTGGTTTGCACCAGAGTCAAATAATACTTTTGCGAACACATCATGTACTAGGAACGTACCAGCTATCACATCTGGAATGAGTTCGGCTTCTTGAGTGGTTAGCTGAAATGCCCGTACATTTCTCTTTGTTGCTCCTTCAGCTGGTTTGACTTGGTTGGCTACAGGTTTAGCTAATTTAGGACATTCAAATTGGAAATGACCCCTTTCTCTGCAATTATAACAAATTCTTGTTTTCTTCCTGCAGTCTTCTTCCCGATGTCCTTGTGTCTTGCAAAAATTGCAAACCATGTTGCATTGTCAATAATGCTTCTTTTTGCAAGTTTTGCAGAAGGGAGATGATGAAGATTGCCCCGTTCCTCTTTTCTTGGTATTACCCACACGAAATCCTTGGGTAATCTTTTGAGCTAATTCCTTCTTGCGATCTTCCTCTCTTGTGCGTACCAATTCATCCGTTAGGGTGTTAGCTAATTCTACAGCATCGTCAATAGTACGAGGTCTCGCAGCTTTAACGATGTTTCAGATTTCACTAATTAACCCCCAGATGTAACGAGAAATAAGTACCGGTTCTGGCGAAGCCAGTGTTGGCACTACCCTTGCGTATTCAAAGAATGTCGAAGTATGGCCCCGACAATCTACCCCTGTCATGCGGTGACTAAGGAATTTGTTTGCCATTTGGTCTTTTTCATATTCGGGACAGAATTTTCTTTCTACAAGATTCTTAAATTCTTCCCAACTCATGGCATAGGCTATCCTTCTTCCTTTTGCCTGGAGGACCGTATTCCACCATTCTAGTGCTCCTTCTTTGAACAGATTTGATGCATACATCACCTGATCCTCTTCAGCACATTTGCTTATTGCGATTACTGCTTCGGTTTTCTCTAACCAACGCAGTGTTGCAGTTGCCCCTTCGTTACCTGCAAATTCAGTGGGTTTGCAAGCAAGAAACTCTTTGTAAGTGCAACCAGGCGTTGCAGCCTTTATTCTTTTAGGGAGTGGGGCCTGTTGCGGATCATGATTGTTATGATTGCCGCCTCCATTTATGTTGTTACTACCGTTATCTTCTGGAATACGTTTACTAGGATTTAATTGTTGTGGTTCGGCAGGTTTTTGAACAGCAGCCACAATTGCTGGAATAGCCTGGGCTATCCCTTGTGCGATAAAATGCTCGATATCTTGTCGAGTTATATATTGATCTTCTTGTTCTTGCTCAGATTGATTTACTTCATTAATTGGTTCATTGTTAGCGTTTTCCATCTGCTAATTGGTAGAAATTATTAGTGTCTAACTTATTAATAATAAAATTCACACAGATGAACACATAAATTATCACACCATACAAGCATAACCAAAATTGTCGATTTCTCGACTTTCACTTTGTTATGGTATATTGTATATGCATCCGTACACACCGTATCTTACAGAGTTTTATTGCCCATTTTACAAAGTTTTTAGGTTACTATTTATATATAATAAGGTTTCCTGGCTTTTTCATGGGTTGATTGACGGTTCTAGTAACGATGTTCTCTCTCATCGTACTTCCAAGTCAGATGCTCTCCCATTTCCCTGATCCTATTACCTGTACCTATCAGTTCTTCGCCGAACTGACGGAGTTCAGCTAGGTTTTCATTACTCATTGGTGGATTGGGGATTGGTTCGGGATCGAATTGAGGAAGGAAACTATAAGGACTATTGACTATATTTTGGAATTGCCAATCGTTTGTCCACCATTCCTCCAGTTCACCTAGTGGTCGGGTATGGATTAAAGGTTCGGGAATAGCTGGTCCTAGGTTTAGTGGGAATTGGGCTGTAGCCGGGTAAGAGAAGAGATTATCGTTGATAGGCTCTAGAACATCACAATTATTTAGTAGGCGGTCTATTTCGTCCTGGAACGTGATTTCCTCAGACTGTTTAGAGCTTTCGCCAGTCTCTATTCCCTTTTGCTTAAGATCTATTCCTATTTTTTCTGGTGGTTTCGAACTTTCTCCAGTTTCTATTTCCTTTCCCTTGTTCATGCTCACAGGGTTTTCTATTTTAGGGAGTCTCCTAGTGGCTGGTTTCCTATGGCGTACTTTCCTCCACCCTACGTATCTTCTCTTCTTTTTAGGTTTGGCTTTTTCCAGCGGTGGAGCTTGGAATACCACGGGTTCTTCTATGTCAGCAATGTAACCAGTAAAGTCGTGAGAGACTTCGATAGGCACTGGATATAAGTTGAGATTCTGAAAAGCTTCCGACATCTCATTCATGCTGCATAGCATATATGCAAAATGCAATGTTAAAACTTTGGAACAAAGTTTAACAAACACACACTGAAGTTTTATTGCATAATTTATACAGAAGACAACAGAAATAAACACACTGGGTTTTATTTATTTACTGGATAGTGATTTTTCTATTAGACTCGATTACTTGGAAATTTAGAGGTTGATATTTTCTGCTACAGTAGCTAGCATAAAAAGATTTGCCCATTTCCTGTCTAATTTATCTTCCCAGGGTGCACTATGACCCAATTCTTGGACTTCTGCGTTAAACCTAACTCTCTTGGTTCGGAGTTTCTTGTTCTCCTGACTCTTTTTAAGTATCGAATCACTTTTCTCTGGGGAAAGAGGATTCTCATAGTTTGCCTTTCGGACAAAGATTCCTTCTTCTAAGTTTACTGAGTTTTTAGAAGAAGATGCAACATCTAGTTTGTGGTAGATAGCAGACAGCTTTTGTTTACCCATACTATAACTAACAAATAATCAGTTAATAAGACATATAATCACAAAATAACAACTAGTAAATTTAAGTATTCTGTCAAATACTTAATTTATTATTAGGCTTAATCAGCGGCTCGATCAGTGGCTCAATAGTTATTAATTCTTAGCTCTGGTACCACCTTCCCTGTCACGGCTCCCCGACCCACCCTGACCCGTTCCAGGAGCCGCGGGACAGAATTCCCATGGTATCTGATTTATGCGACAGCGGAAGTCTTTTATTTACAGGATCTTTTCACCGGAAAATGCTCGTTTAATATATTACACAAAGTTTTAGGGGATAAATCCCATAATTTACAATAAGTTGATTTCACACAGAAATCTTTATTTTCCAAAACATGTTTTATTGATTTATTCACACTGAGCCACTTCCCTGAGCTTGATAGTGCTTTTACTGCACTTTTCCTGGATCACACAGATCACCTGAAACATGTTTGAAAAAGGTTTTGTCAGCGGGGATTCCATTTTCTAAAACGACCCATTAGTTATAAATTTACAGTATTAAGAGCGATTACAATGTTTATATCAACCAATTATCAAGAATGGGTATTTGTCACTCGACCGGATCTGTGACTGTGGTCATACCACTATTGGGTCCCGTCGCCCCAAATAGTGACGGTTTACTCACATAGAGTGATACTCACTCACATAGAGTGATAAAAATAGTAATGTGCACAATACCCCACATACCAGCTGTAATTTGGTGATTACAAAGACTTAATCCCTGTAATTATAACCTTTGAAAATAACTTGAAGTTTTGTAATACTTACTCACAAACTGTGAGAAAACAGTTAAAAAGAAGAATGACTCACATTGCAGATTAACGAGCAAATAGATAATGCCTACTGATTAGCCTTGATTACACTTAGTTTAACACAATGCACACACAGACAGGTTAGTAACTAATACAGCAGTTACGTCAATTCACGAGATTAAACCCTCACAACGATTAATCAGTGCAATACTCGATAATTCAATCGGATTCACAACGAATAACAGAGCATAGTCCGAATTCGAACAGCACTCTAATATTCAAGTCGAAATCACGACGAATAATCAAAGTACAAGCTCAATTGAGCAGCACCCGGATTATTGTTGGATAGTTATAATCGATCGGACGTTGAATCGTAATAGCGATCGAGTTATTACCCTGATTGCGGCAGCGTTTCGTGATCGTGTGTGTTTGATTGTGATATAACAGTGAGATCTCGACGTATACAGAAGCTATGAACGTCGTTTTAACACCACAGTTCAAGTGCCAAGGTCGGCTATTTATAGCTGGAATTTCGACACGCTTACGGACCGTATGACTAACCCCTTACGGTCCGTAAGGGAACCCGGTCTGCTTACGGTCCGTAAGGCTAACCCTTTACGGTCCGTAAAGGTGCAACCTATTTTTCCTAGCCTAGCTGAGTTCGGTTGTAGCTTAGGTGATTCAAAAATTCTGGCCAATCAGGTTTTAGCAACGGTTTAAAATAGATAATTATCAATTAGGGTTTGCCCCCCTCGAGTTTTAGGGGCCCTGATCCTGATTCCGATTATTCCGGAAATTTCAGGGTTTATGCCAAATTACTTGGGTGTCTTAATTAAGGTTTTCTTATTGGATAATTATTATCCTAATTACGGGTTTTTCTGACAGTTGTTACAGTTTAAGCAACTACACATCAATATACCGTTTGTTGAAGCATTGGCCCAGATGCCAAAGTATGCAAAATTTCTAAAGGATATCCTCTCGAATAAACAGAAGCTCGAGGATATATCATGTGTGGTGATGAATGAAACTTGTTCCGCCGTTCTGCAAAACCGTCTGCCCACGAAAATGGGAGATCCTGGTAGCTTTACGCTCCCGTGTTTGATTGGAAACATGTCTGTTAGCCATGCATTGGCTGACTTGGGAGCGAGTATCAACCTTATGCCGTATAAGGTTTTTACAAAGCTAGATCTGGGTGAGCCGTCACCTACTAGGATGAGCATTCGGTTGGCAGATCGCTCAATAAAGTATCCGCGCGGATTTGTGGAAACCATGCTTGTAAAAATCGATAAATTTGTTTTCCCAGTGGACTTTGTTATCCTTGACATGGACGAAGATTCGAGAGTGCCTTTAATACTTGGACGCCCGTTCCTCAACACAGCGAGGACGATTGTTGATGTGGCAGCTGGCCAAATCACGCTCCGAGTAAATGACGAGCACGTAACATTTGATATTAAAAGATCAATGCAGCATCCGCAAAGTCACGATGACATGCTTTACTATGTCGACATTGTCGACGCATGTGTGTGGTCTCATTTTCAAGGCACTGTTGACGAGATTGATTCGGACACACGTCTGTCGTGTGGGGACCTGATTGGCATTACGAAAGAGGGCCACGATTTCGAGCAGCCAGTCTATCAGATTGGTGACGATGGTTCCCAGAGTCCGGAGAGGTTTCTAGAAATTGACCATGTAAAGAAGGAGGAAGCAAAGCCTTCGGTTGAAGATCCGACGCCTTTGGAGTTGAAAGAACTCCCGCCACATCTCGAGTATGCATTTCTTGATGAGGAGCGTCGCTTACCGGTCATATTTTCGGCATCATTGGAAAAGGATGAGAAAAATCAGCTTCTCGAGGTTCTGAGACTTCATAAGAGAGCCATTGCATGGAAAATCATGGATATCAAGGGCTTCAATCCTTCTTTTTGTACTCACAAGATTCTGATAGAAGACGAGTACAAACCATATGCACAACATCAGAGGCGTTTAAATCCAAATATGCAGGACGTGGTGAAGAAGGAGGTGATTAAGCTGTTGGATGCCGGCATGATTTATCCTATTTCGGACTCTGTGTGGGTGAGTCCGGTGCAGGTTGTACCTAAGAAAGGTGGTATGACTGTAGTCTCGAATGATAGGAATGAGCTAATTCCTACCCATACCGTCACTGGGTGGCGAGTTTGCATTGACTACCGTAAGCTCAATGATGCTACTCGCAAGGATCACTTCCCGCTTCCATTCATCGATCAGATGTTGGAACGTCTGTCGGGGAAGTTGTATTACTGTTTCCTAGACGGGTTCTCTGGGTACTTTCATATCCCTATCGCTCCTGAGGATCAGGAGAAGACTACCTTTACCTGCCCCTTCGGCACATTCGCCTACCGGCGGATGCCTTTTGGGTTGTGTAATGCACCAGCGACCTTCCAGAGATGCATGGTTGCAATTTTCCATGACATGATCGAGGATTCCATGGAGGTTTTCATGGATGATTTTTCGGTATTTGGGGATTCCTTCGATCACTGCTTGGAAAATTTGAGAAAGATGTTGAAGAGGTGTGAGGAGACGAATCTGGTCCTGAACTGGGAAAAATGCCACTTCATGGTGAAGGAGGGCATAGTTCTGGGACACAAAATTTCTCATGCGGGCATGGAAGTCGATCCAGCTAAAGTCGACATTATTTCACGACTTCCGCCCCCCACCTCTGTTAGAGCTATACGGAGCTTTCTCGGTCATGCCGGGTTCTATCGGCAATTCATCAAAGATTTTTCAAAAATCGCCAGACCCATGATCCGTTTGTTGGAGAAAGACGCTCCGTTCATATTTGGAGATGATTGCTTGAGAGCCTTTGACCTTCTCAAGCAAAAGTTGATTGAGACCCCTATTTTAGTTGCACCCGACTGGAGTCTGTCGTTTGAGATTATGTGCGACGCGAGTGATTACGCTATAGGGGCCGTTCTTGGCCAAAAGAGAGAAAAGCACTTTCACCCGATCTATTATGCGAGCAAAACTCTTCACGACGCTCAGGAGCATTATACCACGACAGAAAAAGAGCTCTTGGCGGTCGTTTTCACATTTGACAAATTTAGATCGTACTTGGTGCTTTCGAAAGCCGTTGTCTATACTGATCACGCTGCCATCCGATATCTCTTCAGCAAACAGGATGCCAAACCGCGTCTGATCAGGTGGATCTTGTTGCTGCAGGAGTTTGATATTGAAATTCAAGATAAAAAGGGTGCATTGAATGTAGCGGCTGACCATCTATCTCGGTTAGAGCATGGAGACATTGTGGACGCGCGCTGGGATTCCATAAATGACAACTTCCCACACGAGTCTTTGATGAGTGTTGAGATATGCGATGAGTCACCATGGTTCGCTGACCTTGCGAACTACCTTGCTTGCGGGATTCTGATTAAAGGGTTCACTCACCAGCAAAAGAGGAAATTTTTTCGGATGTTAAGGACTACATTTGGGATGACCCTTAGTTGTTTCAGGTTGGTGCTGATCAGGTGATTAGGAGATGTGTTTCAGGGAAGGAGGCAACCGATATTCTGCGCCATTGTCACAAGGGACCTACCGGAGGCCACCATGGAGCCAACTTTACCGCCAAGAAGGTGTTGGATTCCGGGTTTTATTGGCCGTCTATATTTCGTGATGCGCAGAGTTGGGTTAGAGCGTGCGATGCTTGCCAGAGGGCGACAAATATATCGGCACGTGATGAAATGCCTCAGAACTGGATTCAGGTTTGTGAAGTCTTTGATATCTGGGGGATAGACTTCATGGGACCATTTCCCCCCTCACGAGGTAATAAGTACATCCTGGTCGCAGTTGACTATGTGTCGAAGTGGGCGGAGGCACAAGCCTTACCCACCAATGATGCCAGGGTGGTCGTGAGATTTTTGAAAAGCTTATTTGCCCGGTTCGGCGCTCCGAAAGCGCTTATCAGTGATAGAGGGACGCATTTTTGCAATACTCAGCTCGAGAGAGCTTTGTCCCGTTACGGTGTGCATCACCGTCATCCACGCCCTATCATCCACAGACAAGCGGGCAGGTGGAAGTCACGAACCGGGGGCTGAAAAGAATCCTTGAGCGGTCGGTAGGTGCAAACCGCAAGGATTGGTCGGATAAGCTTGATGAAGCGTTGTGGGCTTTCCGTACGGCTTACAAGACGCCTATTGGGACTACTCCCTTTAGGCTTGTGTACGGAAAGGCATGCCATTTACCGGTTGAGTTGGTGCATAAAGCGAAGTGGGATCTAAAAACCGCAAATCTGGAGCTAAAAGCCGGAGGTGAAGCCCGGTTTCTCCAGATTCATGAATTGGAAGAGTTGCGAAAACACGCTTATGAAAGCTCCGTGTTGTACAAGGAGCGCATGAAGAGATTGCACGATAAACGCTTGAAGGACCACAAAGAATTCCAAGCGGGCGATCTTGTTCTTCTTTACAACTCGCGGTTGCGCTTATTTCCCGGGAAGCTTCATTCACGTTGGACAGGCCCATACACGGTTAAAGAGGTATTTCCGTATGGGACTGTTGCAATAGAGAACGCGGACGGCGTTATTTTCAAAGTAAATGGGCATCGCTTGAAGTTATACGTTGCCGGGCCGACAGAGTCGGTGATGGAGGTCATTGAACTCCAAACCCCGCACACATCATAAGTGTGGGGAGAAGAGAGTCTACGATGCTGACTCGCGGACCAAAAATGCAGCAAGAGCATATTTTACGCTTTAGGGGTAGTATCGTCATTTTAGGATTTATTTTTCTAGTTTTAGCTTGGAGTCTTGCTATCAACTCGTCGACAAAAATTTAGCATGAGTCTACGCTACTGACTCGCCGACAAAAATGTAGTAGGAGCGTCTTTGGCGCTATAAGGGTAAAATTGTCCTTTTTTGTGTTTTTGTAGTTTTAGCGTAATTTAGGTTAGTTAGGTAGTTTCCGTTAGTTTGTACGGTTTTTAATCGTGCTGAGCGAAGGTTCTATGTTGCAATATTGTTAAAACGGTAGGCGTGTTGAAAAAATGGCGAAAAACGGCCAAAACAGTTGCTGGAAATGGCTTCTGCAGAAAATTCTGATCTGCAGCTGAGGCACGACCGTGCCAGGATTCGCACGATCGTGCGTTCTCGAGGGCCGGCACGGTGGATCGCACCCTCGGTGCATCTCCGAGAACAGTGAATGGGCTTGAACGATGTCGGTGACGCACGACCGTGCCAAATGTCGAACGACCGTGCGTCAGGCTGGGGGGCAGTTTTGTCATTTGGCACTATAAATACCCTCATCTACAGCCCCCATTCATAATTCGCGAAACCCTACCAGCACCAGGCCGTTCCAGAGCGATACTTCATCAAATCGCACGATTTTTCGCACGATCTCACACCCTTCTTCGCACAGTACGTTCCTAGTTGTAGATTTCTTGTTTCCTTGCTTTCTAAGTTAGATTTCCTCCGATTCTTCAAGGGAATTATTAGGGTTCTCTTCATAAACAAATCGAAACCCTAACCCTTGTTTGAATCATACTTATCGTGAACACCCGGTTAAGTTTCCGACACCTGTTTGTACAAAAAAGTTGTTGATTTTGATAAAATCAGGCTATTCGATGTTCAGGGGTTCAAAATCTGCAGGTCACTTGTCGCACGGACGTTCCACGGATGGAACGGTCATGCCAGTCCGGGTGATTCATGATGCCAGCTTGTTGTTCGGTGTTGCACGGTTGTGCCGTTGGTCGCACGCCGTGCAGTTCCGACATCTCTGGGCAGATGGTGCATGTCATCGGCGACGCACGACCGTGCATCTCGTCGCACGACCGTGCCATATGCCCAGATCAGAATTCACAGCTTCTTCATAAGTGGCTGCTCGGCTGTTTTTGCTTCAAAATTTTCATGTTTCCATCTCTCTAATGATATTTCTCATACAGATGAACCATCCTTTCCTTCAATTCGATCCCAACGATGAGCGAGGGGCTTTGTGCATCCCGAAACGAGATGCATTATGGGCACGACGGGGGCAGTTCGGAGTCCCCCGATGGTTAGATTGGGAAGTCATGCAGGAACTCAATCAGTATGACCGACTAGACAACATGATGAGTCGCCCACTTACAAATCTGGTCGGTTGCAACCGACCCGTTTACCTGGAGCTGATCATAGAGTTCTTCGCATCTTATGCCTACGAAAAGCCGGTTGCTGCTCGAAGACCCAAATTCCGCCACAAGGAGCGGGTAGCTTTCAGGTTATGTGGTCGATGGCATAGGTGGTCGGTTGGTCGTTTGGGTAGAAGGCTCGGGATTTACACTAGGGAAGATATGGATGATCCCAATGTCTTCACAGATCAGTTCACCTTCCCTTCTGATGCAGCACGGGATGCATTTTGGGCTGCAAATGCTGTTGGGGACCCCTACAACCCGAGGATGTCGAAGGCCTCGCGACTCAGAGACCCTTTGGTGCGAGTGATGCACCATGTTTTTAGCCATACGATATGCGGTCGCATGGACAGTCTTGGAAACTGTCCAACACCTGATTTGATCTTTTTATATGCGTTGGTGGAGAAAGCACCTATCAACCTAGCCGCACGAATGGCTTAATACTTCGTCAAGTGTTCGGGGCGAACTCTGAGCAGTCAGATACATGGCGGTCAGTATGTGACCGAAATAGCGTACAACGAACGCTATATGACTGAGGAGGTGCTTCAGGGTCTCACTCTGATAACCGAGGGGGTTCATGTCGACATTAGGTCGCTAAAGGCCATAGGGGTGATTGTAGAGTTAGATAGGGGGGATAGGTTGAGGGGGCTGAATAACGAGGTCTGGGACCCGTTACCCCCACTTCCATCAGATGAAGAGGATGTAGAAATGCTGGAGCAGCACGCAGTTCAGCAGCACGGACCGCACACACCACCACACCAGACACCGCCACATGAGCCACAGCACCATGAGTACCACCAGCATCAGGATTGGCCAGAGTTTTACCAGCAGTTCCAGCAGATGCGTGTTACGCAGGAGCAGCATGGTACTTACATTGACCAGATTAGATCTAGCCAGGACCAGATCCGGGCTAGTCAGGATCAGCTCAGGGCCACTCAGGATCAGCTTAGGCATAGCCAAGAGAGCTTATACCAGGGGGTGAGTGCCGGATTTTCATACTTGTTCGGGGAGATGCATCAGGCATACCCCGACTACTTTTAGCACCCTCCACAGTTCCCACCATGGAACCCACCTGGTTATGGCGATGCGGGTTCGTCCTTTACTAGAGACGATGATGGTGATGACGATTAGGAGCGGTGGAGTAATAGTTGGTGGTTATTTTTAGTATTTCAGTACTTTATTTTGGGTGTTTATTTTTTGACTGTTATTTCGAACACCCCGGTTATGTATGTTTTATTTTTCAGACTCTTTACATTAGTTGTTATATTATGTCTTTGTTGGGATTGTTAGTTTTTATATTTATGTATATTATGGTTGATTTGTGATTTTTCTGTTTCTGTTCTATTTTGGTGCACATGTGACATACTTGCAGGTTTTGGGCTATTGGATCTTGGACCGGAGCACGTGACAGATACAGCTTCGGAAGTCTCGTTGCATCAACATCGTCTTGAGGGGAGTATTGTTATCCTTTTCTCTATATTTCGGGTCTCGCATTGGGGACAATGCGAAGTTCAAGTGTGGGGAGGGGGTTAACTTTGTTAACTTTGTTTGTCCTCATATAAAAAAAATCAGAAAATCAGAAAAATCATTCAAAAACACCTGTATTTTGTTTATATTTTAGTAAATAAACCGGTTGGTTGTGTTTTAGAAAGCTTCGGACTTGATAAAAAAACTCGACAAGCAAAATATTTTTTGAAAAAGGAAACCGGAAAGCGTGACAAACAAAGAAAGACTTACATGATAGTTTTCACACTTTTACCCATTCCATCCGTTACGTGAGCATATTTGAGCCTATTGTTATATATTTGTTCATTTCGGATATAGGAGTGAGCCGGATGTTATGTGTAATTTAGAACTTGTCACTAGTATGCTTGTTAAGACCATGAACTTGTGGATTTGTGTAAAAGTGATAGAGGCACTTAGATTACCCCTTTGTTGTAAACCTTGTTCTTTGTGTTGTGCTTCCCGTTCACCTTATATTACCCTTTAGGATTAACCATGTCGAGCCTTCCCGTTTACCTTTGTTTTCCCACATTATCGCCCACTTAGCCAAATTTAGCCTTTGTACGTTTTAAACCTTTTTAGTGTTGAAACTCGGACAAAATAATCGTTTAACTAGCATTCATTTCAGTTTATTGTATAATTAGTTTGATGCAAAAAAAAAAGCAGAAAATAAAACACCCTAAAATAGGGTGAAGTTGATAAAAATCGAGCAATTTTGAATGCTTAAATGTTAAAATTTCGTTGATAAGCTCGATTGCACAATAGTCGCCTTTTTAAGGCATTTGTATGTATAGTTGTATATTTTTGTTGCTAAGTTAAACGCTACTACCGAGTTTTAACCATTTTCGCCACTTTATATGTCCACTTCCATACCCTTCGCCCAAGCCTAACGTTACAACCCGTAAAGACCTCTTGATTTACACTTGTTTGCATGTTAGTTGGTGGAGACGAGATCTTATGACAAGCTTATGATATTGCATATTTCATTGACGAGGCATTGAGTGTTTGCACATACACATTTTATGTATGTTTCATAAATAAAACCGAGTGTGTGTGAACATTGTGAGTCGTGTGAAGATTAACATGTTGAGTCAATTAAATGTGAAGTCACGGCTTTTTGGTTGTTGCTTTATAATTGCATATGCTTGTTGGGTTTGAGTCTTTTGATGTTGTCTTTCGACAAACCGGCTAACCATTTATAGTAGTTTTCAATAAAATAGTGTGTAAATTGTCGTTCTTGTTTGTTTCTGTCTTTTATTGCTTTTTAGTTCAGCTTGCTTGAGGACAAGCAAGGTTCAAGTGTGGGGAGATTTGATATTCGCTAATTTACACATATTTTAGTCCCCCGTTTTACCCCTATTTTATGCGTTTTCGGCCGTAAAACCGTTATTCGGATACTTAATTATCTACAATTTTGTTTACAGGCCTAAAACAGCATACCAAACAAGATGATAGTGAAAACGAGGACTTTCCGGACAAAACGACGAAGCTGCGAAACTTCTGTTAGAAAACTGACCTGGGCGTGAAGAACGGTCGTGCGACCTGATGCACGACCGTGCGTTACCGATAATTCACAAAAGACCCGGCAGTGAACGAGGGTGCAACACCGCGTGCAGCACATTGAAGGCCAACCCGGGAGTGCACGGTCGTTCCATATCATGCACCCCGTGCATCTCCGATGATCAAGCCAACCTCGGAACTGAACGACCAGTGCGACCAGGCGTGCAACAACAACCCGGTGATGAACGACCGTGCCACATGGAGAACGGTCGTGCGATATCGAATCTGGTCAACGATCTGCTGATGTCACGCAGTATGGTGGACCACCACAAATAATTGCTTAAAGTGCACGGTCGTGCGATCGGAGAACGACCGTGCGACATCGAAAAAGCATAAAAACAGAACAGAACCATTCTGTTGATAACTCTGGAATTTTGGAGAGCTTTGCAGGCGATTTTGAGGCTCCGAAGGCTTTTGCTTTCACTCGGATTCAAGCCACATTGCCCGGTTTTGCTCGTTTACTATCCGGATTCTTAATCTTGTGCTTGTTTATGGTTTGGATTTCTAATCTTTCCAGAATTTTGTCAATGTTTCAAGCATTTAGATTAATATTTATGTAATATTGTAGACTTTGGGCAAAAACACAACAATCCCTTCCTTGATTATAGCCATTAGTATGTTAATCTTTGTTTGTAATGACATTTTGAAGTATTTTCTATGATTATCTTTGATGATTAGTTTGCAACCTTGTTATTGATATTGATTTCTTGATTATAAGTAATTGTGTTGGATGATTGGTACTTGGTTAGTTAAGATAGTTGAAAAATGAAGCTTAATTAATCATGCATTAGTAAACTTTTAATTTGGTTAACTAGTTTAACTTGGTTAAAATGTGGGCACCATGATACTAGAAATGGTTAGTGGTTTAATAAAATGTAATTATTGTTAATCAAGAAAGCTTGCCCTCACGGAAGGACTCTAACGGGTTAGATGGTGTTGTTATGAATTCTTGCCATGATTTGTTAGCTTAGTTAGTAGTTTCGGCCAAAATTGCTATCTTAGTGAATTTATGTGCAAGATTTGTAAAATGAACTTGGTTGTGATTTAATCTAGTTTATGCTTGTCTCGGTGGTTGCATTGTGTTTATCAGTGTCGCTTTCCTTGATTAAGTGAGGTTAGAAAACTCCTAACGGACGACTAACTTATTTTTAGGAGATTTTTGTAGACATTTATCAATTGCATGTTAAAGAACAATTTTAGGTGGTTAAAGTGTGTTTATCGTTTTAACTTTCCGAATGATTGTCATGTTAGGATTCCCGAAAGGGATACTAATTGTCTCAAAATGGAGAATTGACCGAATGCTTCTAGTGCCAAAACTGACTTAGATGACATGCTTTGGTTGTGTATTAAGCAAGGATATTTATATATAATTTACTATGTTTTATAAGTATTTATTTATGCTTACTTTAGATTAATTAAAACCAGAACAACTTATGTTTTACCGGTAATTTAGTGGCAAAGGTCTAGTATTATTTCTCCGCCCATTTCCGTGGATCGATACTTGGTTCTTACCGATACTTTACTACATATATGACGGGGTACACTTGCCCTTTCGTGTGTGTTTTAATGTTGAAGTATAAATCATTTTTATAAATTTAAAACCGAATCGTGTGTAAAGTTCATTGTAAAAACATGTATATACACGCACACGTCATTAATGAACGTATTTAAGTCCCGTTTGTACAAACCAAATTTATACCAAATGTAAGCATGTTATATGAAAACAATGTACTAAGTATGCTAAGTTAACATACGAAGCAGAAAAGTCATGTAAATCAATGTGCTAGCATGCTCAGTCAACATACATAGCAGAAATGTAAGGTAAAGAAATGTACTAAGTATGCCAAGCAAACATACATAGCAAAACAATGTAATGTAAATCGTGTACTATAAGTGTACTAATGAACATAGCAAGTATATGACATGAAAACAGGAAAGCATGAAAATAACAAGTAGGCACATGTGTTTCACCCCAAAACGTTGGAAAACAGTAAAAGAGGGGTCTATGTACTCACTGTAGTGCGTCTTGAATCGAATCTCAAACCCTGTCCGCTACACGACAACCTACAACGTACTAATGTCTATTAGACGAGCGGGCCGTGCCTTGGCTTAGAGTTTAGTATTATGGGTCACGTTTCTTATATTGTTCCGTGTGATACTTATTTGTTAAAATAGTTAATATTTTAATTTAATTATATGTCATGTTGGGATATTTGTTCGTTCAATGTTCTAGTAAACTCTTGTCTAGAAAATATTTACTAAGTGTTGGATTTTCGGAAAATTTCGCCATGGTCTCCTTTGTAAATGGAGATGTCCATGCTTAATAGCATATTATTTTCTTTTATATATATCCTGTAGGTCGTTCTCAAATAACCAAACCGACATTTAGATATACAAAGCATTACTTACTTTATTTCAACTTCATTACCCAGAACTGGTCTGTTTTCGAGGATTTTTATAAAATAGTTAACCTTTTCCAAAAATTCCCAAATTTTTACAGAATGACTCATACGGTCCAAATTTGATTGTGTAAAAATATCAGAGTCCAGTTCCTTACCAATATTTTATAGAAATTTATTTACCCGACTGCAATCAGATTTGTTACTTTCTGATTGCAGTTTACGGAATAATTCACAAAAAATTAACCGTAAGTCCGATTGATGAAATTCTAGTTGGAGGATCATTCTGACAACGGTGACCATCGCCTGTAAAAATTCCATGAGTTGATTCTACTCAGGTTTCAAGTTATGACTCCGAAAACAACACACTTTTTCTGCAGTAAAAATGCAGCTTGAGCTGCTGTCCAAAAACCGTCCCTTAAAAATAGTAAACGGTCTCGAAAAATTACGATTCCAGTGCCATTTGTTTGGTTATTCCAAAATGCATATTTTAGGCTTCAGAAAATCAGTTTTTCGATTTAAAACTGTCCAGTTACAGCCTGTTGAAGTTGGCTGGAAATGTAAATCAGCATTTTCTTGTTCATATTTCTTGTTTAAACTTTTTAGTGTTCTTGCAAATTTCATCATACTACATATCTTGACTAAGAACAAAATGAAGCAAGGTGTAAGACTTACTACTAGCACAAAGCTAGGGTAGAAATTCTAGTGTGTAGATGATGGGAAGCTTGAATCACTAGAGAACACCTTGGGATCACCTTTGAATCTTCACACCACTTGAAGGTTGCAAGAAATGGGACTTGATGGTGATGAACAAAGCTTTGAAGGTTTGAAGGAGGTGAAGTTAGAGAGAGAGAGGGATGGGGACGGTTGGGAGAGGGAGGAGAGAGAGAGAGGATGGAGTGTTGAGTGCCAGTATTGTGAAGTATGGTGGTGTATTTATAGGACAAAAATCTCTAGACAAATCTTTAGAGATTACAAAATATCTTAAGGAATCCAAAAAAGATCAAATGTAATCATTTCAACATCTATCAAAAAATTTGGTGCGTCCCTCTAGATATGGCCGAAATTTTGATGGGGGAGGGGGTCCATGTGTAACTTTTTATATAAATATGCTATATGTAGGCTAAAACGGGTGTTTAACTGGATACCAGGTATTTTATCTAGCGTTTAAACCCCGGTTTATGGCGTTCTAAATTATTTTTTTTTATTCTACAAAAATAAACCTGCCAAAATATTGCTGGAATAAATTTCAGTTGCCAAGACTGCCTGCGTTGTCAGCGTTTTGCAGTAGAAGCACTGTGTCGCGCAGAAACACGCGGCACGCGCTTAAACTTGAAAAATTAGCGTTTTTAGGCGTTTTAATTTATTTTTCAACACGGACCTGATTAAAATAAAATTTTAATCATAACAGAATATTTTTGGGAATTAAATATTATCCGGGCGGTCACCAACGTTAGTTTCGCAGTTTTGTCGTAAATAGTCCTTTAGTTCAAATAAACATGTTTTTGCCATACTGAATCCTTCGGAACTTATTTCTAAGTTTATGTAAAGGATATTTAGGGTATGTTTAGCTTACGTCACAGTTCCAGAATATACGTTGCGTTAAACTGATTGCGTTTATGCATCAGTTTTGCGTATAACCCTCTAGAAAGTGATTTAAAGCTTGAAATCGGAGTCGAATCAAATTGTAAAGTCATCAAACATAATAACACATATAATAACACCAAAGCACATTGTTTTATTGATTGTCCACATTGTTTTATATTATACGATGCTTACAGAACACAGTTGTCACAGTCTCCCCTACTTTAGGAAATTTCATCCCGAAATTTTATTTAGAGGAAACTTGTGAAAACAAATGCGGATATTTCGCCTTCATCTGGTCCTGACGTTCCCAAGTAAACTCGGGGCCACGTTTGGATTCCCAGCGAACCTTGACCAAATTAATCCGTTTGTTCTTCAACTGTCTGAATGTACGGTCCACTATCTCCACAGGTTTCTCGACAAAGTGCAGTGTTTTATCAACACGTATTTCGTCAAGCGGTATGTGGAGGTTCTCGTCAGCTAAGCACTTTTTGATATTGGATACGTGGAAGGTTGGATGAACATTCCCAAGTTCAGGAGGTAACTCGAGTCTGTAGGCTACCTTACCGATTCTTTCGACGATCTTGAATGGTCCAACATATCTAGGTGCAAGTTTTTCTTTCTTTCCAAATCTGATCACACCTTTCCAAGGTGAGACCTTAAGTAATACACGATCACCGACTTGAAATTCCAAGGGCTTGCGACGTTGGTCCGCGTAACTTTTTTGACGGCTTCGAGCTGTCTGAAGGTTATCATGAACTTTCTTAACCTTATCAGTTGTCTCTAGAATGAGGTCAGGTCCAGTAAGTTGAACCTCACCTACCTCTTTCCAGCAGACTGGTGAACGACATTTTCGACCATAGAGAGCCTCGAAAGGAGCCATGTTGATGCTGGAGTGATAACTGTTGTTGTAGGAGAATTCAATCAATGGAAGATGTGAATCCCAACTACCACCAAAATCGATCACACAAGCTCTAAGCATATCCTCCAAAGTCTGGATTGTTCTTTCAGTTTGGCCATCTGTTTGTGGATGATAAGCTGTGCTCAGATTAAGTTAGGTCCCCCATAGCAGATTGTATGGTTCTCCAAAAACGAGAAGAGAAGCGAGCATCTCTGTCAGAAATAATGTTCAAAGGAACACCATGTCGAGATACGATTTCATCCACATAGATTTTAGCCAGCCTTTCAGCAGAAAAATCCTCACATAGTGGCAAGAAATGTGCTGACTTAGTAAGACGATCAACAACTACCCAGATGGCATCATGACCTTTCTTAGTGCGCGGAAGTTTGGTAATAAGATCCATAGCAATGTTTTCCCATTTCCAAACTGGAATCTCTGGTTGCTCCAAAAGACCAGAAGGATGTTGGTGTTCAGCCTTGACCTTAAGACAAGTAAGGCATTTTGAAACATACAAGGCAATGTCTTTCTTCATACCGGGCCACCAATACCGAGTATGAAGATCCTTATACATCTTATCTGAGCCAGGATGGATAGAATAACGAGACTTATGAGCTTCATCCATGAGCAAAGTGCGAAGATAATCTAGGCTTGGGACCCACAAACGGTCCATGAAATAATACGATCCATCGTCCTTCAGTTCAAGATCAGGCTTAATGTGATAGGGTAATTACTTACCCATCAAGTCTTGTGAAGCACAAGCATGTTGAGCCTGAGAGATGCGGGCTTGAATATCAGATCGAGCTTGAATACTAGATTGAACACGAACACTATGAAGCTTGACACGTTCTTTACGACTCAAAGCGTCAGCTACGATATTCGCCTTACCAGGATGGTAGCGAATTTCGCAGTCATAATCATTTAGAAGCTCAACCCAACGTCGTTGCCTCATGTTGAGTTCTTTCTGATTAAAGATATGCTGAAGACTTTTGTGGTCAGTGAAAACCACGCATTTTGTACCATACAAATAGTGTCTCCAGATCTTAAGAGTGAAAACAACTGCACCCAACTCAAGATCATGAGTGGTGTGGTTCTTCTCATGCACCTTCAATTGTCTTGATGCGTATGCTATGACTTTGTTCCTTTGCATCAGAACACAACCAAGACCCAATTTAGATGCATCGCAATAGACGACGAAATCATCATTGCCCTCAGGCAAAGTCAGAACAGGCGCGTCACAAAGCTTCTGCTTTAAGGTCTGAAACGCTTCTTCTTGTTTAGAACCCCATTCAAAGGGCTTATTCTTCTGAGTTAGAGCAGTTAAAGGAACTGCAATCTTTGAGAAATTCTCTATGAAGCGGCGGTAATAACCCGCGAGACCAAGAAAAGAACGAACCTCAGTAGGAGTAGTAGGCGTATCCCAATCCTTAATCGCACTGATTTTGGAGGGATCTACATGAATACCTTGTTCATTGATAATATGCCCCAAAAATTAAACCTCCTTAAGCCAAAATTCGCACTTTGAGAATTTGGCGAAAAGTTGCTCTTTCTTTTGGAGTTCGAGAGTAAGACGAAGATGTTGCTCATGATCAGCTTGCGTCTTAGAGTATATCAAAATGTCATCAATAAAAACGATGATGAACTTATCTAAATAAGGCTTACAAACCCTATTCATCAAGTCCATGAAAACAGCAGGAGCATTGGTCAAACCGAACGGCATGACTGTGAACTCATAATGCCCATAACGAGTGCGGAAGGCAGTCTTGGGAATATCTTCTTCATGCACACGAAGTTGATGATATCCAGAACGAAGATCGATCTTCGAAAAATAAGAAGCACCCTGTAGCTGGTCAAAGAGATCATCAATGCGAGGTAGGGGATATCGATTCTTGATGGTAAGCTTGTTCAGCTCACGATAATCGATGCACATCCTGAAGGATCCATCCTTCTTCTTGACAAAAAGAACGGGAGCACCCCAAGGTGAAAACTTAGGACGAATAAAACCTTTGTCAGATAGCTCCTGAAGCTGCTTAGACAACTCCTGCATCTCAGACGGTGCAAGACGATATGGAGTTCTGGCGATGGGATTTGCACCAGGTACGAGATCAATACGGAACTCGACTTGTCGTGCTGGGGGTAGACCAGGTAACTCTTTAGGAAACAACTCCGGAAAATCCCGAACAACAGGAATATCTTGAATAGACTTACCTTTGCCTTTATCTGCTGTAACATGTGCCAAGAAGGCCACATAGTTCTTTCGCAGATACTTCTGAGCTTGAGTACAAGACATGAGCTCGAGACTACTAGCAGGTTTCTTACCACGAACCTGTAGGATCTCGCCTGACGAAAGCGGCACCCGAACATCTTCTCAAAACAAACTACCTCCGCGTGATGCTTGGCTAACCAATCCATACCCACAATAATGTCGAAGCTTCCAAGTTGCATGGGCGTGAGGTCAATAGGAAAAATATGGTCGTTAAGGTTCAATTGGCAATTGCGAAGAACAGAATCAAGAACAACGGGATTACCACTCACGAGTTCTACTGTCAAAGGCTTACCTAGTTTCGTTCTAGACATGCGAAGCAATGGCTCAAAAGATAACGACACAAAACTCTTATCGGCACCAGAATCAAAAAGAACAGATGCGGGTTGATTATTAACAAAGAACCTACCGTTAACCACTTCATTGTCCGCTTGCGCCTCTTGTGCATTCATGTTGAAGACTTGACCTCGAGCCTGAGCCTGAGCTGGATTCGCATTCACCAATCTTGGACATTGGTTATGGTAATGTGTCAGATCCCCACAGTTATAACAAGAACCTAGTGGGTAGTGAGGTCGTGCAACTTGACCTTGTTGTTGAGCAAGAGGCTGAGCAACTTGTTGAGCCGGGTTCTGAGCTGCCCGATTCTGAATAGCAGGAATGCGGCATGTAGCAGTCAGATGACCAGGTCTTCCACAGTTGGTACATTGACGACACTGGAGGTGTGGCTGATGATGACCGTTACACCTGTTGCACAAAGGTGCATTGCCTAGATAAGACTTCTTGGCAAGTGGTTGCGCAGGCTGATTTGGTGCAGCTTGAGCCTGTGTAGTAACGGCGTAGTTTTGGGAAGCCTTTCGCTTCCTAGAACCCTTCGAGGAACCAGAATCCTTACCCTTCTTGTTTTTACCTTTCTTGCTATCCTCTTTGTCAGACGCCTGCTTCTTACCTTTCTCCCCCTTTCTATGCAACTTACCCTTCCGAATCTGCGACTCAGTCAATGTCGCTGTTAACTCGATCGCTTGACGGACTCTGGTAGGGTTACTACCAGTAACGATGTATTGCACTAAGTCAGGTAGACCATCGATGTACCTTTCGATAGCCTTATCGAATGGGGTAACCATTGTTGGGCACAACAAACTCAGCTCCTCATACCTATCAGTATATGCCCGGTGCTCGCCACTATCCTGCTTCAAGTCATCAAACTCCCTTTCCAAAGCTCGCAGTTCATGACGAGGACAAAACTCCCTCATCATAAGAGTCCTAAGTTCAGCCCATGTTTGTGCTAGAGCAACTTCTGCACCACGGTCTCTCATAACCCCGTTCCACCATGTAAGCGCCCTCTTCTGAAACACACTGGAAGCAAACTCGACTTTGCGATTATCAGGACACTGAACGTGACGGAAAGTATTCTCAATGCTCTCGAACCATTGAAGAAGCCCAGTTGCTCCCTCAGAACCACTAAACTTGAGCGGTTTAGCCGAATTAAAACTCTTGAAGTTACAAGGAGCATTGTTATTGCTGTTGGCTTGGTACCATTGAGAAATAAGATTTGGGAACACAGCAGCCATCTGCTGCGCGATGATTTCTGCCATTTCGGCATTTGGTAGCGGATTTTCGCGTCGAGGAGGTATTCTAAAAAGAGGAAACATGAGAGGAGACGAGTGAGAAGGTTAGATGAAAAGAATGAGGTGAAACAGAAATCGACAAAAGCAAAGATGGTGGTCCTTCGTCCGTATCACAAAGCAAACAAATGACACACAGTGACTAATCAAAGTAAATGGGTCAAAAATAATGCTTCGCGAAGACATGCTCGCCTATAAGTGAACACTCACCCCAAGAGTTCCCAGGTAAGAGTGACTGGTCCGATTATGTGGATTTGTACGAATACTCTAGCCTTAAACAGAAAACCCAGGGTACAGGCATTCACCCTTCCAGTTTGCACGTGTTCACACTATTTAGAACCCAGAACTTTGACGAGATTTTGAAAACTTGGAAGGTTTAAGAGATTAATGATTCATTTTAGCTTCATGCCTTCCATTATGTTTTGTTTTTGGTAATCACCTAAGGATAGGTGAAGTGCATGTTTTAAAATCTAAACACAAGACAACTTGTGTTCGGGTCCTAGAAAGGTTATAGTCTAGGTCAAAGCATTACTAATAACCTAATTCCCTATAACCATTGGCTCTGATACCAACTCTTCTGTCACACCCCGACCACGTAAAACAACAAATCGTGGCGGAAACGTCGGGGAGTGTTGTAACAGAATTATTGTTCCACAACCATGGTAATTAAAAGTTTTGATTTATTCATCAAACAAGGAGTTACATAGTCTTAAATTAACTGAAACAAAGAGTTCATCACATAATTAAACTAGTTCCATCTTTATTTTAAGTCTCTAAGGCATAGGTCCGCCCTAGTGTGTCACGAACATCCTAAGCAACAGCTCCTGAAAACACATGTGAAAATAGGTACGTCAACATAAAAATGCATGTGAGATACATAGGTTTTGTGAAAATAGGATTCATGACTTAAGTTTAAGAAAATGTTTAACAAAATTTGTCATGAATCTTGTAAATTGTTTTGTTTAGCAAATCATTTGGAAAGCGATAAGATCAGAAGATGTGTATAAATGAGAGAATAATATATGGTTAAATGAATAACCAAGTAATATGAGTTTGTATAAAATAGACTATTTAGTAAACCAAAGTCTTGAATAATATGTTGTTGTATAAGTCCAAATGTAGTCAAGTAATGTGTAACAAATGTTATGTATGGTAAGTAAAGTATAGTCACATAAACTAAATGTAAAAATGTACAAAACAAAGTATTTTGAATGTATCAAAAAGTTATGTTTTGCGGAGTAAATGCATGTTTTATTGATACAAACACTTATGTGGTAAGTTAACGCATACATTCAAGCCTTGAGACAGACGGATAACCCTAAGTCAAGGTTATCAAAAGAAATGTTTTCGGATTAGGTCATTCCTTACACCCAAACAAACCTAGGATGTCAGGAACGAGATTTGTCAAGTCCTATGGTACCATTACTTACTACCGAGCGGCGTAGCTAATGTTAATGAACGTATTTAAGTCCCGTTTGTACAAACCAAATGTTATACCAAATGTAAGCATGTTATATGAAAACAATGTACTAAGTATGCTAAGTTAACATATGAAGCAGAAAAGTCATGTAAATCAATGTGCTAGCATGCTCAGTCAACATACATAGCAGAAATGTAAGGTAAAGAAATGTGCTAAGTATGCCAAGCAAACATACATAGCAAAACGATGTAATGTAAATCGTGTACTATAAGTGTACTAATGAACATAGCAAGTATATGACATGAAAACAGGAAAGCATGAAAATAAAAAGTAGGCACATGTGTTTCACCCCAAAACGTTGGAAAACAGTAAAAGAGGGGTCTATGTACTCACTGTAGTGCGTCTTGAATCGAATCTCAAACCCTGTCCGCTACACGACAATCTACAACGTACTAATGTCTATTAGACGAGCGGGCCGTGCCTTGGCTTAGAGTTTAGTATTATGGGTCCCGTTTCTTATATTGTTTCGTGTGATACTTATTTGTTAAAATAGGTAATATTTTAATTTAATTATATGTCATGTTGGGATATTTGTTCGTTCAATGTTCTAGTAAACTCTTGTCTAGAAAATATTTACTAAGTGTTGGATTTTCGGAAAATTTCGCCATGGTCTCCTTTGTAAATGGAGATATCCATGCTTAATAGCATATTATTTTCTTTTATATATATCCCGTAGGTCGTTCTCAAATAACCAAACCGACATTTAGACATACAAAGCATTACTTACTTTATTTCAGCTTCATTACCCAGAACTGGGCTGTTTTCGAGGATTTTTATAAAATATTTAACCTTTTCCAAATATTCCCAAATTTTTATAGAATGACTCATACGATCCAAATTTTATTGTGTAAAAATATCAGAGTTCAGTTCGTTACCAATATTTTATAGAAATTTATTTACCCGACTGCAATCAGATTTGTTACTTTCTGATTGCAGTTTACGGAATAATTCACTAAAAATTAACCGTAAGTCCGATTGACGAAATTCTAGTTGGAGGATCATCCTGACAATGGTGACCATCTCCTGTAAATATTCCATGAGTTGATTCTACTCAGGTTTCAAGTTATGACTCTGAAAACAACACACTTTTTCTGCAGTAAAAATGCAGCTTGAGCTGCTGTCCAAAAACAGTCCCTTAAAAATAGTAAACGGTCTCGAAAAATTACGATTCCAGTGCCATTTGTTTGGTTATTCCAAAATGCATATTTTGGGCTTCAGAAAATCAGTTTTTTGATTTAAAACGGTCCAGTTACAGCCTGTTGAATTTGGCTAGAAATGTAAATCAGCATTTTCTTGTTCATATTTCTTGTTTAAACTTTTTAGTGTTCTTGCAAATTTCATCATACTACATATCTTGACTAAGAACAAAATGAAGCAAGGTGTAAGACTTACTACTAGCACAAAGCTAGGGTAGAAATTCTAGTGTGAAGATGATGGGAAGCTTGAATCACTAGAGAACACCTTGGGATCACCTTTGAATCTTCACACCACTTGAAGGTTGCAAGAAATGGGACTTGATGGTGATGAACAAAGCTTTGAAGGTTTGAAGGCGGTGAAGTTAGAGAGAGAGAGAGAGGGATGGGGACGGTTGGGAGAGGGAGGAGAGAGAGAGGATGGAGTGTTGAGTGCAAGTATTGTGAAGTATGGTGGTGTATTTATAGGACAAAAATCTCTAGACAAATCTTTAGAGATTACAAAATATCTTAAGGAATCCAAAAAAGATCAAATGTAATCATTTCAACATCTATCAAAAAATTTGGTGGGTCCCTCTAGATATGGCCAAAATTTTGATGGGGGAGGGGGTCCATGTGTAACTTTTTATATAAATATGCTATATGTAGGCTAAAACGGGTGTTTAACTGGATACCGGGTATTTTATCTAGCGTTTAAACCCCGGTTTATGGCGTTCTAAATTATTTTTATTATTCTACAAAAATAATCCTGCCAAAATATTGCTGGAATAAATTTCAGTTGCCAAGACTGGCTGCGTTGTCAGCGTTTTGCAGTAGAAGCACTGTGTCGCGCAGAAACACGCGACACGCGCTTAAACTTGAAAAATTAGCGTTTTTAGGCATTTTAATTTATTTTTCAACACGGACCTGATTAAAATAAAATTTTAATCATAACAGAATATTTTTGGGAATTAAATATTATCCGGGCGGTCACCAACGTTAGTTTCGCAGTTTTGTCGTAAATAGTCCTTTAGTTCAAATAAACATGTTTTTGCCATACCGAATCCTTCGGAACTTATTTCTAAGTTTATGTAAAGGATACTTAGGGTATGTTTAGCTTACATCACAGTTCCAGAATATACGTTGCGTTAAACTGATTGCGTTTATGCATCAGTTTTGCGTATAACCCTCCAGAAAGTGATTTAAAGCTTGAAATCGGAGTCGAATCAAATTGTAAAGTCATCAAACATAATAACACATATAATAACACCAAAGCACATTGTTTTATTGATTGTCCACATTGTTTTATATTATACGATGCTTACAGAACACAGTTGTCACACACAATAAGTTCAATCAACATCACGTTTAGAACCCATATTATTCCGTATTACACGTAGTTAGTCAAGTTAGCCAATTACGCGTTTCTTTCATAATTTCAACACTTTACTTCTCATTTAGGCATTTTAACAAACACCTAATGGGCATAATTCTACATGTTTACTAACTAGTTCATAACTAGCTATTTTTACCAAGATTTACATCAAGAATCAAATCTCTATGTCTAGTGTTTATAAATATCATCCAGAACTATTATTACAACAACAATTTCACATATTTATCATCACTTTCAAATGTTCATCATAGTACCATAAACCCCACTTATCACCTACTAGGTCATTAGTTAAATCTCTAGTTTTATGGCACTATTTTACTAAATTTACATCTAGGGTTCGTTCCTAGATTCATAGAAATCACAATTTTACTATAACATTCATATTTCATACAAGAATTCATTCATGCATGACTATCAAATTTCACAAGTATCATCAAACATCGAAATTCAACATACCTTGTGATCCCTAAGCTTGGGTGATCACAATTTTATTAAAAGCCCCAATTTCCCGGCTCGATTTCTCTTTGATTTTGGCAATTTTTGTGAGTTAGGGTTCTAAGAAGGGAACCCCCCTTTTTCTCCTGTATATATCGACCAAACACACACATATGTGTGTGTTTTGGTGTTTTTAAGTTTTAATTATAAACTTGTTTCAAATTGCCCACTTTTAGTCCCTCAAAGTTTTATTTCGATCAATTTAAGCTATAATCCACTATTTATAACTTAATCACATATTATTAACTAGATTAATTATTCCTAGTTAATTTAATGGGTTCGGGAAGTTATGACCAAGTTTATTTTAAGTTCCGTTAACTCGGGCCTTCTATAAACTTTATCTCCCAAAAGCATTCTTTTTCTCTTTTTATTAAATATTAGATTTTGTTATATAAATCCTAATATTTTCCGGCTTAATTTTACCACTAACGGTACATTACCCGTCTTTTAGTATTAACGTGGTTTGATTACCAAACCCGTTTTTGGGGTGTTACAATTCCGATGCAGATTTCATTGAAATTGTGACTGACTCTTCCGAAGTTCTGGTCATTACAGACGGGTTAGAATCTCAATCTCACATACTTTAAGTTATATGTTTATGCGTTTTTTTTTTCATTTAATTGGTCGTATTCAATTTTAATTTTGAATATTGGTATGATTTGGAGTATACAAGGAAAGGCAGAGGGCTTGCAAAAAGGTGTTATTTGGGTTTATCATTTAAGTGTTACTGGTAGTTCGGTTCGGTTTATTTGGTAGTTCGGGTTTGGACGTCTTTGTTGATTAAAAAAAGTTGGTTTACAATTTTACATACTGCACTTTTGTTCCAAAAGATTCCAATCTTCCTGTTGTTTGAAAAGTTAATATGATTTATCACAACATTACCCTCATATTAATTGGAAGTGAAGTTGATGTGTATAATGTATATGAATCATTTATAACAGGCCAACAGTCGAATCAATGTTGTTAGGGTTTACCAGGTTAATCGGATTACGAATATTTATGGTTTTTGATACTCATACAAAAATAGGGATAGATGATTGGTTTCGCGCAGTTGCGGGGGGCGTAAATCAGTCTTCAGGTTTGTGCTTCATTTTGTCGTCGTTTGTAGAATATTTTCTTTTGAAACCGGTTGATTTACTCATATTCAATATTGATTTTGATTGTTCATATTGATAGATCATTCCTTTGTTATTGATATTTTGATTGTCAAAAGTGTCCTAGAGCCATTATCTCTTATTGAAGCAATTAGTTCAAGTAACCAAGAATAATGGATAGATTCTTTAATAAAGAGCAGATAATTTGTATGATTTGTTGGTTCAAGCCTTAGCTAATGCATACATATCAAAACATACACTTGCAACGATCTTCTATATATCACACTTCGAAAGAGATTTACAAGTAATGAATAGAAAAATGAATGTAAAATTGCTTATGTAAGAAATAAGAACAAACGAAAACAACCCACTAAATATTATTCATCCATATCCCTATGTGCCATATGTAATACTCGAAATTTATAAACCATAATAGTAATAATAATAATACTAATAATTATCATTAAGGTTGTGATATTTTGAATTGATAATTTAATAGGAGTTGAACAACTAATTATGATTTTCTTTATAAAAGGTAAATTAATGCATACATACGTAAACAGGTATGTGTATACATTGCCTAAATTTAATTATGGTGTTTAAAATTTTAAAAGTATATATCACTTATATAACATTTCATTTACGTAATCTTACTACAACCTATAACTATTCTTATTGTCACACCCCGACCACGTAAAACAACAAACGTGGCGGAATCGTCGGGGAGTGTTGTAACAGAATCATTGTTTCATAACACATGGAAAAATTGAAATGTTGTTTTATTGATTAAAAGAGTTACAATGTCTTAACAACAAAGAAGTATAACAAAATTAACTAGTCTTGCATCTTTTATTGTCACTAAGGCCCAAGTTCGCCTTTGTGTATCTTGATCAATCCTATGCATCATCTCCTGAAACACATGTGAAAATAGGTACGTCAGCATAAAAATGCCGGCGAGTACATAGGTTTTATTGAGTTAGGATTCATGACTTATAAGTTTAGAAAAAGTTGTTTAACAAAAATCAGTCATGATCCTTGTAAAATGTTTTGTTTTATAAATCGTTTGAAAAGCGATGATAGATATGTATAGTTAAAAGAATGATAGTAAGGTTAAATGAATAACCAAGAAAAAGGAATTTGTATAAAACAAACTGTTTTGTAAAACAATGTTTTATGAAAAATATGTTATTTGTGTAAAAATGTGTAAATCCAAATTGAATGATTTAAATAACGCTACAACATGTAATATAATACAAGCACTTATATATAGGAAGTACCAGCGGCGTATCCACCATGCTTGTATCACATTAGACACGCCTCGTTACTCAAATCACTTACCCAAACAAACCACCAATGTAAATTGCCCATGTCTAAACCAATTGTCAAATGTCATTGTGAAAACCATGTCAAAATGTCTATGTCAAATGTCAATCATGTAATGTGTAAACAAAATGTCATGTATGGCAAGTGAAGTATGTATCAACTATACCATAGGTAAAAAAAAATGCACAAAACAAAGTATTGAAGTAAAACTCAGTTTAAATCAATGTTATGTTTTGTGGAAATGCATGCTATACTGATACAAACATTTATGCGGTGTTGTGAAGGTTCCATACATTCAAGCCTTGAGACAGCAGGATAACCTTAGAGTAAAGGTTATCAAAAAGAAATGTTTTCGGATTCGGTCCTTCCATCCATCTAAACAAACCTAGGATTTTAGGAACGGGATTTGTCAAGTCCTATGGTACCACTACCTACTACCGAGCGGCGTGATCAATGTTAATGAATGTACAATGTCCCATTTAAACAACCCAAATGTCATACCAAAATGTAAGCATGTGATGTGATGTAAATGTACTAAGTATGAACAAAATGAACATACATAGCATGTGATGTAAAACAAATGTACTAAGTATGCGCTAAACGAATATACGTAGCATAAAATGTCATGTAAAACGATGTACTAAGTATGCACACAATGGACATACATAGCAAAAACATAATGAAATCATGTACTAATAGTGTACTAGTGAACATAGCAAGTATATGATATGAAAATATGAAAAGCATGAAAGTAACAAGTAGACACATGTGTTTCACCCCAAAACGTTTGGAAAACAGTAAAAGAGGGGACTATGTACTCACTTGAGGGTGCTTAGAAGTCTTGAACAACAACCAAGCAAAGCTAGAGGGATCACGGAATCAAACGGCACCCTATATAGATAACTACATAAATAACCGGACCTAAATCGGGAGATTGGATAGTATGAGGTTTCGTAAACCAAATGAGTATTGGAACTCATATGATATGGTTTAATAAAGCCTACATACTAAAATGAAACCTAATCTAAGTGCTTAAGGCCCATTACGACCCGTTTAGGTAGCTTATGCTACTTTAACGCGTTGTTCGCGTAAAACGCGTTCGGAACGCCTAACTAGCCCTATGACAAGTGAAATATGCCTTAACATGTTTAATATTATTGCTAAGTCAGTTTAGATGTCAAAAGTTACGTTACATATGCTTAAAATGAATTTATGCGTAAAAAAGGGTATTTTGGTAATTTTCTTAAGGCATATAAACTACCTATCATACAACTACTTAAACAACGTGACCATAAGGTATAACCTCGGAAGGTTATTCCCTATACAACTATGGTCACCTAATGTGTTTGGTTGGATCCTAAAGATCGACCAAATGGGTCGGGTTCGAAAGTATAAGCGATTGTTTAGATCGCTTACCTTTACGACCCTAGACAAGCACAAATCTAAAAGTGACGAGCTAAACATGCTAGAACATGTTTAGTTAAGTGAGAAAACAGGTTTGGTATTAAAACAAACGGTTTTAATACCCTAGAGTAGTTTGGTTGCGAGAAAACGTATTTTGGCCGAAACTACGACTCGTCACTGAGCCTAGATAACGTGGTAATCAGTAGGTATAGTCACTAGGGACTATAACCATCGTGATTACGCTCACGTTATGAAGTTCAAACGAACTTCGCGTTGACCATAAACTGGTCAAAGCAGAAAATCAAACGCAGTTTGACTTTAACGCTAAAACGAATGAAAAACGCGAAAGAATACTTACAGAGGGTCCCCGCAAGATTGAATTCCAAGTATTTCTCAGGTATGAAGTGATAATCACTCCAACTTAGAGAAAATCTCAGAATTCAAGTGAGGAATGAATGAAATGAAGGTGGGTATTTATAGGAGAGCTAGAACCGTTAGGATCGTTTATCGGGAAACAAGCTTCGATCTAGACCCTCCACTTGGGCCCATGGTATTGCTAAACAATGGGGCACAAGAAAACCATCAAATTTAGCCCATGGTATAGCAAAAAATTGCATTAAAACCTCTGAATTCGACCCAGATTGCAAAATCTGAAGTTTCTGTCTGACAGGCTCTCGCGCCCCGCGTAAGAATTAAGCTTGGCTTACGCGGGCCGCCTGGCCAACTTTGGCAGATTGTCAAAACAGGTCCCTGCACATCAGAAACTTGCATTTCAGCTCATTTTTGACACGTTTAAGCCCCATTAACCTCATTTCAAGGCTCTAAAATGAAGTTAAAGTATAGGGAACTCAAAACATGCTCAAAAATATCTCAGATGTTGGTTCGTTTGGTCGTACGGTTGCGTTGTTCGGTTAATGACGACGGAAATCGTAACGAACGCAAAAACGATCCAAATTTAGCGACGAATGAAATTGTATCATGCCACACACTAAAACATAATATTTTAATGATTACATGAATTTTTGGATGTCCGGATATATTCAGAACGTAAAATATGCGCGAAAATGCAAACTTGTGCATTTTTTTGACGCTTTTAGTCCCTATTGATCAATAAAGTTTATTTTAGCATACCGAACCCCTAAAAGCCTATTTCTATGCTATGTAAAGGATATTTAGGGTATGTTTGACTTATGGTTAAGTTCCGGAATGTCCATTACAGTTCAAATTGGCATACTTTCGCAATTTGTCATATTTAGTCCCTGTAAGCGAATAGACTTGATTTCGGCATACCAAACCTTCCAAAACTTATTTCTAAGTTATGTAAAGGTTATTTAAGGTATGTTAAGCCTATGTCACTGTTCCAGAGTGTTTGTTGCATTAAACTGGTTACATTTATGCATCAGTGCGCATATAACCTTCCAGAAAGCGATTTAGAGCCCGAAATCGAACAAGAATTGATATGTGCAAATGATACACATGTTTATACAAATCCCAAGTATGAAATAAAGTATTTTATTGGTTTGGTATTTGTTTGATGGCTGAAGTGACACAGATGTCACAGTCTCCCCTACTTCAGGAAATTTCATCCCGAAATTTATTTAGAGGAAACTTGTGAGAGTTTGAAACATGGGGTTGAAAAGATCAAACAACACTGGTTAGAATCCTGAACTTCTAGTAGCTTTGAATAACATCATACTTGCAATGTGAGAGGGACACTTATATACAAGTATAGTGTTATTGGTGCGTCCACCGTACCTCCATTACATTGTTCACATTTTGTTACGGTTGCCACTGTTGGTTCTTACACATAATAAGTCTTACTGTGGTTTCCGTGCACTGAACTTCGTAATTATGTATGTATCCATAATTACGTAATTCCTTGCATAGTCACGTAGTGCATCTTATAATGTGTAGGGGAAGGAAACAATGAACGAGCCGGTGATGATTGTGCTTAGACCACCATAGGGTCTTTTAATTAAATCAATACATGATTTAAATAGACAACCAAGGAGTCTTTTCAGCTTATCACATGTCATTCTTAACCAGATTTTAAATCAATCGTTTGACCTAGACCACTAAAAGGGGTCTCTTTGAATGATGGAATGGCACTATAAAATCCATGGGTCTTAACTATCACGTAGAAGCCCAATTAAGGATTTGAGATAGTACCTTTTGAATGTCCTACTATGAATCCCTCATTTGAAGATATGAAAGGTTCTACGAGGATTTGGATAACGAATATCCAGAGTATTCAAAAACACAAAATGCATAAAAGAAAACACAAGGTGCATAAACACATAATCACATAATTGTTTAACTTGATTTTAAATTTGTCATCATTTTGCCAATTGCGCACAAGTATTTAAAGCACACTAGGAATCCATTCCGTGGATTTCATTTGGTACTTTAAACATTATCAAGAATCTAACTATGAAGGTAGAAAGATCTTAAAAAGAAAATTCGATTTCGATTATAAGGAACCGAAATGTTCGAATTAAGGTACACAAGGAATCCAATTAAGGACTCTGATTTGAATGATAATCATCCACAAGGATTTAATTGTAATGATAAGAAGATCCCATATGGATTTTAGAAGTTGAAGATGTTTTGAATTCTTGCACTGGGTATGCTTAAGTCAAAACATGAAGTAAAAATGCTTATGAAATTGAGATGCTAGATATGCCAAGGCAACACATGTAGCGAAATTTGAAGGTTAACTCGATGTATGAGGAAAATATTTTGAAAACTATGCATGGGGTTTTAAAATGTGTTCAATGTTTTTGGAAACCTTATATATAATACTTTTGAAATCATAAAGTAGGTGTATTAGGTAGGTATATTTAAAAAAAATGTTTTAAAATCATGCAAGATGAATTTTGAAATTATGTATAAGGTTTTTGAAACATGAATGGTGCTTTTGAAATCATGCACTTGATATAAGTAGTTATACTGTATTAATAACATTTTGAAATCATGAAGGTCGAAAACATAGACAATGTTTTTGAAATCATGGAGGTTGTTTTTGAAAATATAGACAATGTTTTTGAAATCATGCATATGATATGTTAAGTAAATACACTATATTAAAAATGTTTTTGAACTATATATAAAATGTTTTTGAAGTCATGAAGGTTGTTTTGAAAACTTATGTTATGCATGTTGAACAATCAGAACGTAATGGGTATGAGATTTGAAAATACCCTTAGTTATCTAACCAGGGATTTAAAGGCATAGATGTGCAAAAGCACGATTACTCATAATGTCACTTTATTTCATGTACCTCATTTCTTAGAATGAAATGAGTATTTAAAACTTTTAAGGAAATCATGAGCGATCACTTGAAAGGGAGAATCACAAGAATAGTTTGTAAAGAACATAGTTCCTTGATGTAGGTATTATAGGGAAATGCCATACACACATGTAACTACATTTGTATATCAGAATTGCGAACAACAACTTTTATTTATGAATAAAACAGATTGTTTCACAATATAAGAAAACAAAAGAAACAAAGGCATAAGACAGCAACATCTTTTGCTCAGCCAAATGCTTATCCAAGGGTTGGATTTGCATTGACAATCTTCGGGCATTTGTTCCTGAAATGGCTCGTCTCGCCACAGTTGTAGCAAGTACCAGACGGAAAACGAGCTTGAGTAGGGTTGACTTGGAGTTAGGTAGCAGCAAGATTTGCAACAGCTTTGTTCTGGATAGCAAAGCGGCATATGTTAATCAAATGTCCCAACCGTCCACAGTAGGTACATTTGGAGCAGGGTATGAGGTTTGAATAATGACGGTTGCATCGTTTGCACCATGGGGCAGTTCCTATGTACGGCTTCCTAGCTGGTGGCGCTGCCACTTGGCTAGGTCCCGCTTGATTAGGTGTAACTGCTGCGGGTTTCCTTGAAGCCTTACGCTTCCTTGATTTTGGTGCAGGCTTGACTACTGCTTCCTTTGGTGACTCTTGAGTGGCTCCATTTTTGAGACGAGACATGGCAATGCCTAGATCCATAGACTTCAAAATCACTTCGCCTATTTGCTGGGCAAATTTGGCTGTTTGCTCGGACATTTGACCGTTGTTGAGATGAAGAGACATTCTAGAAGAAAATGAAAGACATAGGAAGCAACAAATGAAATGTTATCGAATAAACAAAACAGAAAGGCAATGCATATGAATTGAGATCATTTGTTTGTTACCTAAGGCAAACAAATGAGACGGTGACAAATCAAAGCAAACGGGTCATAATAATGCATCGCTGAAGACATGCTTGCCTATAAGTGAATACTCACCCCAAGAGTTCCCAGGTAAGAGTGACTGGTCCGATACTGAAGATTTGTACGAACACTCTAGCCTTAGACAGAAAACTCAGCGTACAGGCATTCACCCTTCCAGTTTGCATGTGTTCACATTATAAGACCCAAACTTTGACGAGATTTGAAAAATTAGAGGGTTCAAAACCTAGTAATCAATCATCCTAGAACAGATGATTAGTTTTTCAAAGCGGTTTTGAAATTTATGTTGTTGTTGTGGTTGTCGCCTAAGGATAGGTGACAGTATTGTTTTATGACTAAACGCAAGTAAACTCGCGTTAGGGTCCTAGGAAGGTTATAGACTAGGTCAAAGCATTACTAATAACCTAATTCCCTATAACCATGAGCTCTGATACCAACTTTTCTGTCACACCCCGACCACGTAAAACAACAAACGTGGCGGAATCGTCAGGGAGTGTTGTAACAGAATCATTGTTTCATAACACATGGAAAAATTGAAATGTTGTTTTATTGACTAAAAGAGTTACAATGTCTTAACAACAAAGAAGTATAACAAAATTAACTAGTCTTGCATCTTTTATTGTCACTAAGGCCCAAGTTCGCCTATGTGTATCTTGATCAATCCTATGCATCATCTCCTGAAACACATGTGAAAATAGGTACGTCAGCATAAAAATGCCGGCGAGTACATAGGTTTTATTGAGTTAGGATTCATGACTTATAAGTTTAGAAAAAGTTGTTTAACAAAAATCAGTCATGATCCTTGTAAAATGTTTTGTTTTATAAATCGTTTGAAAAGTGATGATAGATATGTATAGTTAAAAGAATGATAGTAAGGTTAAATGAATAACCAAGTAAAAAGAATTTGTATAAAACAAACTGTTTTGTAAAACAATGTTTTATGAAAAATATGTTATTTGTGTAAAAATATGTAAATCCAAATTGAATGATTTAAATAACGCTACGACATGTAATATAATACAAGCACTTATATATAGGAAGTACCAGCGGCATATCCACCATGCTTGTATCACATTACACACGCCTCGTTACTTAAATCACTTACCCAAACAAACCACCAATGTAAATTGCCCATGTCTAAACCAATTGTCAAATGTCATTGTGAAAACCATGTCAAAATGTCTATGTCAAATGTCAATCATGTAATGTGCAAACAAAATGTCATGTATGGCAAGTGAAGTATGTATCAACTATACCATAGGTAAAAAAAATGCACAAAACAAAGTATTGAAGTAAAACTCAGTTTAAATCAATGTTATGTTTTGTGGAAATGCATGCTATACTGATACAAACACTTATGCGGTGTTGTGAAAATTCCATACATTCAAGCCTTGAGACAGCAAGATAACCTTAGAGTAAAGGTTATCAAAAAGAAATGTTTTCGGATTCGGTCATTCCATCCATCCAAACAAACCTAGGATTTTAGGAACGGGATTTGTCAAGTCCTATGGTACCACTACCTACTACCGAGCGGCGCGATCAATGTTAATGAATGTACATTGTCCCATTTAAACAACCCAAATGTCATACCAAAATGTAAGCATGTGATGTGATGTAAATGTACTAAGTATGAACAAAATGAACATACATAGCATGTGATGTAAAATAAATGTACTAAGTATGCGCTAAACGAACATACGTAGCATAAAATGTCATGTAAAACGATGTACTAAGTATGCACACAATGGACATACATAGCAAAAACATAATGAAATCATGTACTAATAGTGTACTAGTGAACATAGCAAGTATATGATATGAAAATATGCAAAGCATGAAAGTAACAAGTAGGCACATGTGTTTCACCCCAAAATGTTTGGAAAACAGTAAAAGAGGGGACTATGTACTCACTTGAGGGTGCTTAGAAGTCTTGAACAACAACCAAGCAAAGCTAGAGGGATCACGGAATCAAATGGCACCCTATATAGATAACTACATAAATAACCGGACCTAAATCGGGAGATTGGATAGTATGAGGTTTCGTAAACCAAATGAGTATTGGAACTCATATGATATGGTTTAATAAAGCCTACATACTAAAATGAAACCTAATCTAAGTGCTTAAGACCCATTACGACCCGTTTAGGTAGCTTATGCTACTTTAACGCGTCGTTCGCGTAAAACGCGTTCGGAACGCCTAACTAGCCCTATGACAAGTGAAATATGCCTTAACATGTTTAATATTGCTGCTAAATCGGTTTAGATGTCAAAAGTTACGTTACATATGCTTAAAATGAATTTATGCGTAAAAAAGGGTATTTTGGTAATTTTCTTAAGGCATATAAACTACCTATCATACAACTACTTAAACGACGTGACCATAAGGTATAACCTCGGAAGGTTATTCCCTATACAACTATGGTCACCTAATGTGTTTGGTTGGATCCTAAAGATCGACCAAATGGGTCGGGTTCGAAAGTATAAGCGATTGTTTAGATCGCTTACCTTTACGACCCTAGACAAGCACAAATCTAAAAGTGACGAGCTAAACATGCTAGAACATGTTTAGTTAAGTGAGAAAACAGGTTTGGTATTAAAGCAAACGGTTTTAATACCCTAGAGTAGTTTGGTTGCGAGAAAACGTATTTTGGCCGAAACTACGACTCGTCACTGAGCCTAGATAACGTGATAATCAGTAGGTATAGTCACTAGGGACTATAACCATCGTGATTACGCTCACGTTATGAAGTTCAAACGAACTTCGCGTTGACCATAAACTGGTCAATGCAGAAAGTCAAACGCAGTTTGACTTTAACGCTAAAACGAATGAAAAACGCGAAAGAATACTTACAGAGGGTCCCCGCAAGATTGAATTCCAAGTATTTCTCAGGTATGAAGTGATAATCACTCCAACTTAGAGAAAATCTCAGAATTTAAGTGAGGAATGAATGAAATGAAGGTGGGTATTTATAGGAGAGCTAGAACCGTTAGGATCGTTTATCGGGAAACGAGCTTCGATCTAGACCCTCCACTTGGGCCCATGGTATTGCTAAACAATGGGGCACAAGAAAACCATCAAATTTAGCCCATGGTATTGCAAAAATTGCATTAAAACCCCTGAATTCGACCCAGATTGCAAAATCTGAAGTTTCTGTCTGACAGGCTCTCGCGCCCCGCGTAAGAATTAAGCTTGGCTTACGCGGGCCGCCTGGCCAACTTTGGCAGATTGTCAAAACAGGTCCGTGCACATCAGAAACTTGCATTTCGGCTCATTTTTGACACGTTTAAGCCCCGTTAACCTCATTTCAAGGCTCTAAAATGAAGTTAAAATATAGGGAACTCAAAAAATGCTCAAAAATATCTCGGATGTCGGTTCGTTTGGTCGTACGGTTGCGTTGTTCGGTTAATTACGACGGAAGTCGTAACGAACGCAAAAACGATCCAAATTAAGCGACGAATGAAATTGTATCATGCCACACACTAAAACATAATATTTTAATGAATACATGAATTTTTGGATGTCCGGATATATTCAGTACGTAAAATATGGGCGAAAATGCAAACTTATGCATTTTTTGACGCTTTTAGTCCCTATTGATCAATAAAGTTTATTTTAGCATACCGAACCCCTCAAAGCCTATTTCTAAGCTATGTAAAGGATATTTAGGGTATGTTTAACTTATGGTCAAGTTCCGAAATGTCCGTTACAGTTCAAATTGGCATACTTTCGCAGTTTGTCATATTTAGTCCCTGTAAGCGAATAGACTTGATTTCGGCATACCAAACCTTCCAAAACTTATTTCTAAGTTATGTAAAGGTTATTTAAGGTATGTTAAGCCTATGTCACTATTCCGGAGTGTTTGTTGCATTAAACTGGTTACATTTATGCATCAGTGCGCATATAACCTTCCAGAAAGCGATTTAGAGCCTGAAATCGAACAAGAATTGATATGTGCAAATGATACACATATTTATACAAATCCCAAGTATGAAATACAATATTTTATTGGTTTGGTATTTGTTTGATGGCTCAAGTGACACAGATGTCACACTTATGGCACTAGATATGTTTGTACAATGCAAAAAAAAAGGAAAAAAAATTAAATTGACAACCACATGCTTTGTCACCATCTTGTTTCTCTCTCGTTTACATTACGGGATCAGACTATACCTCCATAATTTTTTTTTCTACAATTCTTTTCAAAGAGTAAAATAGTCAATGACCATGCTTTGTTTCTTACTACACTATCCAAGACAGTACAACCTATTAAACTAACTCTAGAATTAAAGTGTATATATATATATATATATATATATATATATATATATATAGAGAGAGAGAGAGAGGGGTACACAATCAAACTTATGGTCTATTCTATAGTCTATACCCATAACCATAACCAAAATCAAATAACAATAACCTTGAATCACCACCCACCATAAGGACCGCCGCACAGCCACCGCGTTCAGCCGCCGCCCCTGTTCCAAGTCCACCGCAAACCACTGACTCCGCCACCTTGTACCACTGTGGGCACACCAGGTTCGAACGTCGCCGTGCTTTCAGCCACCACACACACCGCCACCGCGGTCGTACCCTCCTCGTGATTCCGATCTGGAAGGTAGACTAATAGATAACCTTTGTTTGTTTGATTTTTTTCGGTTAACGCTTACGATTTGGGTTGGGATGGGTTTCGGTTTAGGTTCATTCACTAGTAACCCATGAGGGTTCCGGTACGTTAACTTCTGCCCGTCGAATAAGCTTATATGTGGACTTTTGCGCTATTTGCTAAGCTAAGGTACGGATCCTAGTCCTTGACATCGTAGTATTATTATTTGTATCCATTACCTTGTGGTATGGATCCGTGATTTTTTTATCGCAGTATAACTTTATTTATCTATTTGTCTTCGTTACTCTTTGGTACGGATTCATTGGTCCTACCATCTTAGTATAAATCTGTATCCGTTACTTTGTAGTACGGATCATGTTCCTTTTTCATCATAGTATATATTTCGGTTCCTCCTACGGTTACGGATTCTTTGGTCATCTCATCCTTGTATTATTTTTATTTAATCATATCCGTCACTTCGCAGTGCGGATTTTTGTTTCTTCGTGTTAGCCGTTTGATATGTGATGCGTTATCAGAATCAGAATCAGTCTGGTATTGTTTATATGATAATTAGTGTGTTGTAGCATGCCATACCTCAGACTTATACTCATGGTCGCATGTTCCTGTTAGTATTATTTTCAGTTGTCTGTAAGTTATTTACCTGGCCTTAGCTTTTGTACTCTGTCACCCGAGCGTCTAGCTTGCCGTTGGGCGTAAACGGCATGGCACTTATCGTGACAGTGCGTAATAAAAGTTCACGGCGTCTCTAGCGTGTGCTTGTGTAGCAATTGGCCCCTAGAGGCGTATAGGTCGATCTTAGATCTGAGTTTGAGTTTGTTTGTGTGTGAGAGATGGAATAATGGGTGTACGCCACACTCACCATCTCATAGGTACATAGAGTAGCTACCTGTGTACCAGTCTGTTTGTGGCTCTGGGTGCTTCTATGTTACATGATTTATATCGTGTAAGTTTGTATATGTTTCTGTATGTGAATATGTTCCGTTCTGATTACGTTCTCATAAGTTATATATGCATCTGATTATGCTCTGGCTATGGTTCCGATCATGTATCGGATTATGTTTCTGACATGTTTAGTTTCCGATTATGTTCTGTATCTGATTATAGGTCTATTCTTAATATAGGTCTATTTCTGTATGAGTTGACTCCGTTTTTCGCTTCTGGATTCATATCAGTATTTGTTCCGATATCTGTCTCTGCACCTTGTATTTGCTTATGTTTTGGCTTGCATATCCATTTTTGTTTCCGTATCGGCTTACCACATCGTGTTACAACATTAAATATATAAGGATTTAGTTATTTTGTTTTTAAAACCCATGTTACCTAAACTATGTTGTTTCTTATATAAAACTTTCAAAAGCTATGAATATAATTATTATTATTATTATTATTATTATTATTATTATTATTATTATTTGAAACCCGATAAACTATGTCAATCTTCATAAGTATCTTTAGTGTTTTGTTTTGAAATCTAGTTATGTAAATGGTTTTGTACTTAAATATAAATCTTTCAGATGTTATAGAAATAGTATTTTATCGATTAATGGTTTGTCACGAAATCTCATTAATCACTAAAGTTTGATTCAAATTCACACGTTTACTAAAGAAAAATAATTTTGCCATCTATCTTGTTTGAAATCATAAAGTTATTAAACGAGGCCTAAAATGAAACTGTTTATAAAAGAAAACTCATGATCAACGACATACCTGAATCCAAAGGTCTTTGTATTGGGTTCAGCAAGACTTATGTTTATGTATTAGCTTCCGTATTAGTTCCATATTATATTTGAACAAGTTTTCGTATTAATTTCCGCATCAGTCTTGTACCCAAAATTTTATTTTGTATCCGTACCAGTATTTTTTTGTCAGTTATAGTATACTTATTTTTGTTAGTTCGATATCGTGTCAGTTCAGCATCTTTTATGTGTCCGTATATGTTCTCAGTATCTGTTTCAATATCCGTTTCGGTTCATTCTCAGCTCCGTTATGTTTTGCTTTCCGCTGAGTATTTTTTTTATTTATACTATTGCTTTCTCCGTTACTGAGCAATTTTTATCTCAGCCGTAGCTTTCTTTTTGTGTTTTTCGTATTTGATAACAGGTAATTTGGGAGACCGGGGAAATCAGTGAGGAGTGTTAAACACAGGTTGAAGGTCAAGCAAGATTATTTATTTTTTGTCATGTTACAAAATGTAATTAGGATCCTTTCGATTTAATGTTATGGAATAGTTTTGGATTTGATATCTGTTAGAGTGACACGTCAACCCATCCGGGCTGGGGTGTTACAGTTATGGTATCAGAGCCAAGGCTCTTTCTTGTAGAAAACTTAAACCTTAAAAACTAAACCTGTGAGGTAATGGGTAGACGTTGGGTTAGGATCTCGACTTCCGATCAATCTCCGTACTCATCAATTTCTGACTGTTAATCAATCCACTAGAGCTCTTTGTTGTGAACTACCACTCACTTATTCTATGTGTCGTCTAAGCCGAATAATTATTCTATTGCCATTATAATTTCGTTACCGTATTTAAATAACTGACCTAGGACGTGGTGGATGATATGACTTAGGTGAGTATGACATCAAACGAACTCGACGATGCGCCACAAGGACCGTACTACCTTGCGCGCTTCAAGACATGTAAGTTATAGTTCCTACCAAAATCGACACATGCTTTTGTTATCGTCTCGTTATCTTTTAAGATTACTGCAATTAAGTACGGTTCATTTTCTCCTATCACTTTTCCTTTCACTATAAATCTGGGTTAGTCATTAAGGTGTAGAGTGAGAGTACTTTAAGGGCACTTTTGTAAGGTAATCGACAGTAACGACCATGAACGTAATCGAGTTACAAGTACATATGCACGCTTTAGGATTCCTGTAATGCAGGTTGATGTCTATGTGATTGTTGTTTTTTTTAACTCCTAAAATTCCGTGGTTCTTAACATTTCTCTGAAAATTCCAAGCTCGTTCTTCGATGTTAGGTGTCTACATACTTATGATGTGCATATCCTATTATCGTAAGGTCATGCCCTCTTCACCTGTCTAATGCTATGAAACTATGGGTTTTTTGATGAGCATTCGATTAATGAGAGTTGTGGATTTTGCTATTTGTGTCATTCTTTGTACTGAATTGATTCATGTTGCACCATGTCGTATGGTACCCTTGTCCCAATTATTTCGCATCATGTTCCGTGTTTCACTTCTCATTTCTTGGAAAGGTTAGCTGTTTTAGGCACCATATGGAAACTCAGCACCGCGTTTCATCCTCAGATCGACAGTCTGTCAAAACGTACCATTCTGATCCACAATGGGAAAGTTTCTATCACCCAAGAGTGGTTAAAAGAACATTATAGTCGATTTAGAAGCAAAGCAGACCAAAAGCATCGGAAGTTGGAGTTAAATATGGGTGACCAAGTTATTCTTACCTCATTTTGAAATCAAAGAGGAACATGTCGTATATTCGTTAGACTATTGAGATCCCTAACGTAGTCTATGATATTTCTTATCGTTTGGCACTGTCTTCTCAGCTATCGTACATGCATAACGTCTTATACACATCCTTTCTTAGGGCATATAACCATTACTTGTTACATGTGAACAATTCCCTTCATCCGATTTTTGAAGACTTTTCTTCCGAAAAAGAAACCGAATCTAAAACGTCATGAGCATATTATGCGTAAGAAAGTTATTCTTTTTCTATTGCAACTCTCTGGAAGATCTATTCTGAATGTGAAGCAACATGGGAATTAGAAGACACGATCCGCTCTCATTATCCAAATTTGTTTTTACCGAGCTTCAATGTGTTGCGATCATGTACGACCTTCGAATTGTTTAAGTCCCTGTTTACATGCCCTTTTTGTAACCAAGTGCTTTTTTTTCGCTGATGTATAATGTTTCGCTTATGCTTATATGTGATCTAAATTATGTCCATATTGGTTATCCGCATCTTACAATTTCAAGGCCGAAATTTTTTTTCGATGGGAAGAATTGTAATACTCGAAATTTATAAACCATAATAGTAATAATAATAATAATAATAATAATAATAATAATAATAATAATAATAATAATAATCATTAAAGTTGTGATATTTTGAATTGATAATTTAATAGGAGTTGAACAACTAATTGTGATTTTCTTTATAAAAGGTAAATTAATGCATACACACGTAAACAGGTATGTGTATACATTGCCTAAATTTAATTATGGTGTTTAAAAATTTAAAAGTATATATCACTTATATAACATTTCATTTACGTAATCTTACTACAACCTATAACTATTCTTATGGCACTAGATATGTTTGTACAATGCAAAAAAAAAAGGAAAAAAAATTAAATTGACAACCACATGCTTTGTCACCATCTTGTTTCTCTCTCGTGAACATTAAGGGATCAGACTATACCTCCATCATTTCTTTTTTTTTTCTACACTTCTTTTCAAAGAGTAAAATAGTCAATGACCATGCTTTGTTTCTTACTACACTATCCAAGACAGTACAACCTATTAAACTAACTCTAGAATTAAAGTATATATATATATATATAGAGAGAGAGAGGTACACAATCAAACTTATGGTCTGTTCTATAGTCTATACCCATAACCAAAATCAAATAACAATAACCTTGAATCACCACCCACCATAAGGACCGCCGCACAGCCACCGCGTTCAGCCGCCGCCCCTGTTCCGAGTCCACCGCAAACCACTGACTCCGCCACCTTGTACCACTGTGGGCACACCAGGTTCGAACGTCGCCGTGCTTTCAGCCACCACACACACCGCCACCGCGGTCGTACCCTCCTCGTGATTCCGATCTGGAAGGTAGACGAATAGATAACCTTTATTTGTTTGATTTTTTTTTCGGTTAACGCTTACGATTTGGGTTGGGATGGGTTTCGGTTTAGGTTCGTTCACCGGTAACCCATGAGGGTTCTGGTACGTTAACTTCTGCCCGTCGAGTAAGCTTATGTGTGTCTACGTGTGTTTGAGTTGTGTGTGTGCATGATATATGGGTTGTGAGTGCGTGTGTATTTTGACGAGTGTGTGTGGGTGAGATATGTTTTTATTTTATTTATTTATTTTTTTTGCTATGTAAGTGTGAGTGTGTGTTGCAGGTGTGTGTGTTGTTGTGTGTGCATTAGTGATAATGTGTGCCAAGTGCATGGATGTGCATCACCATGTGTGTATGTGTGAAAGCAGATGTGTGTTTTCATGAGTGTGTAAGTTTGTAATTTATGTGTGTGTTTATCGAATGATTAAAAAGAATGTGAAACATATCAAGTGATTTAAAACAAAAGAATATGAAATAAATTCTAATTATTTTTTTAAAAGAAAAATAATAATTATGATAAGTATGTTTAGTTATCCTACATATGTATTATTTCAAAACCATACAAAAATTATGTATAGTAAATAAAGATCTAAATTTCTATGTTTATTATTCTAAAAAGCTATATGCAAATGACGATAAGGAAGGTTAAAAGCTATATTTGTACTTATATGATATTTTTGTCACTAAATAATTTATGGTGAGTGTAACCCGAAAGCATATGTTAACAAAGTGTGTCAGACAATTTTAATTTGGGGTTGTCGGGAAATTTAACGAAAGATCTTCTAATATGAATAAATTATATAATACTAATCTCGTAAATACGGGTTTATGTTCGCATAATTTTTGAGGACGACTCGATTTGTGGACTTTTGCGCTATTTGCTAAGCTAAGGTACGGATCCTAGTCCTTGACATCGTAGTATTATTATTTGTGTCCATTACCTTGTGGTATGGATCCGTGATTTTTTTATCGCAGTATAACTTTATTTATCTATTTGTCTTCGTTACTCTTTCGTACGGATTCATTGGTCCTACCATCTTAGTATAAATCTGTATCCGTTACTTTGTAGTACGGATCATGTTCCTTTTTCATCATAGTATATATTTCGGTTCCTCCTACGGTTACGGATTCTTTGGTCTTCTCATCCTTGTATTATTTTTATTTAATCATATCCGTCACTTCGCAGTACGGATTTTTGTTTCTTCATGTTAGCCGTTTGATATGTGATGCGTTATCAGAATCAGAATCAATCTGGTATTGTTTATATGATAATTAGTGTGTTGTAGCATGCCATACCTCAGACTTGTACTCATGGTCGCGTGTTCCTGTTAGTATTATTTTCAGTTGTCTGTAAGTTATTTACCTGGCCTTAGCTTTTGTACTCTGTCACCCGAGCGTCTAGCTTGCCGTTGGGCGTAAACGACATGGCACTTATCGTTACAGTGCGTAATAAAAGTTCACGACGTCTCTAGCATGTGCTTGTGTAGCACTTGGCCCCTAGAGGCGCATAGATCGATCTTAGCTCTGAGTTTGAGTTTGTTTGTGTGTGAGAGATGGAATAATGGGTGTACGCCACACTCACCATCTCATAGGTACATAGAGTAGCTACCTGTGTACCAGTCTGTCTGTTTGTGGCTCTGGGTGCTTCTATGTTACATGATTTATATCGTGTAAGTTTGTATATGTTTCTGTATGTGAATATGTTCCGTTCTGATTACGTTCTCATAAGTTATATATGCATCTGATTATGCTCTGGCTATGGTTCCGATCGTGCATTGGATTATGTTTCTGACATGTTTAGTTTCCGATTATGTTCTGTATCTGATTATGGGTCTATTCTTAATGTGTGTCTATTTCTGTATGAGTTGACTCCGTTTTTCGCTTCTGGATTCATATCCGTATTTGTTCCATGTCTGTCTCTGCACCTCGTATTTGCTTATGTTTTGGCTTGCATATCCATTTTTGTTTCCGTATCGGCTTACCACATCGTGTTACAACATTAAATATATAAGGATTAGTTATTTTGTTTTTAAAACCCATGTTACCTAAACTATGTTGTTTCTTATATAAAACTTTCAAAACTGTGAATATAATTATTATTATTTTTTTTTTTTTGAAACCCGATAAACTATGTCAATCTTCATAAGTATCTTTAGTGTTTTGTTTTGAAATCTAGTTATGTAAATGGTTTTGTACTTAAATATAAATCTTTCAGATGTTATAGAAATAGTATTTTATCGATTAATGGTTTGTCACGAAATCTCATTAATCACTAAAGTTCGATTCAAATTCACACGTTTACTAAAGAAAAATAATTTTGCCATCTATCTTGTTTGAAATCATAGAGTTATTAAAGGAGGCCTAAAATGGAACTGTTTATAAAAGAAAACTCATGATCAACGACGTACCTGACTCCAAAGGTCTTTGTATTGGGTTCAGCAAGACTTATGTTTATGTATTAGCTTCCGTATTAGTTCCATATTATATTTGAACAAGTTTTCGTATTAATTTCCCCATCAGTCTTGTACCCGAAATTGTATTTTGTATCCGTACCAGTATTTTTTTGTCAGTTATAGTATACTTTTTTTTTGTTAGTTCGGTATCGTGTCAGCTCAGCATCTTTTATGTGTCCGTATATGTTCTCAGTATCTGTTTCAATATCCGTTTCGGTTCATTCTCAGCTCCGTTATGTTTTGCTTTCCGCTGAGTATTTTTTTATTTATACTATTGCTTTCTCCGTTACTACTGAGCAATTTTTGGCTCAGCCGTAGTTTTCTTTTTGTGTTTTTCGTATTTGATAACAGGTAATTTGGGAGACCGGGGAAATCAGTGAGGAGTGTTAAACACAGGTTAAAGGTCAAGCAAGATTATTTATTTTTTGTCATGTTACAAAACGTAATTAGGATCCTTTCGATTTAATGTTATGGAATAGTTTTGGATTTGATATCTGTTAGAGTGACACGTCAGCCCATCCGGGTTGGGGTGTTACACCATATTTCCCCCCAAGCACATGTTTGCTCCAAATCAGATGACCCATATTCCATCTAAATCGTCTGACCCACAACCATGTTGTCCTCTGACCCGTTTGTATCCGACCCACGACCATATTGCCTTTTAGAACTTGCATATTGTCTTTTGCATGGGCTAGCTTCTAATTGTTTGAATATGATGATTTGTTTGATCACATTAGGAGACACGACCTATTAGGACATTAAATGCAACATATGGTAAATGTTTAAGATGGGTAGTTTAGGTGGGTCGGGTAAAAAGGTCAACATGCACGATTAAATGGGTTGGTCAGGTCAGGCCACTAACACTTTTGGTCCGTTTTAAAAGCTTTTTATATATAATTATGCTTTAATTATGTCCCGCCGCAACGCGCGTGTAGGCTTTTACTTGTTTAAAACAAAATGTAACATATTATGGGCGTGAAATTTAAAACACATTGCTTAACACTTAAAACACACTACTTAACGTTCTTGACATGGTGTTTTATGTTTTAAGCCTAGAATTCATTGCATTATGTCTTAAATTGTTATGTTTGGTGTTTTTTCTTACCAAAACAACCCAAAACATTATAGCCAAGTGCAAACCATGAAGCCTACATGTCAATTCTTATGTCTTCTCACACTTCTCACGAAAAATGTCCTTTTTACAGCATCCTAAGACTCGATAAGTATACGTTTCTTCGATTACAACAAAATTGAACTATCATAATAATTATTACATTACTCTAAGACCTTGTGTACTCGAGCGCGACCCAGCGTGATGCACCACCATAACGTCAGCGTGATGCACCACCATAACGTCAGGGTACACCACCCCCTGGGCGCTATGCGTTCGAAATCTTTTTCCCCGTGATGGCCATAACAGCTGGAAAATTGTTGGGATAAGTGAAAGTTACTGTTGAACAATAATATTATTGATTATTATCATTTTTTAACATTTTAAATCTTATATAAACCCTCCCCCTTGCTACTTTTCATTTGGGGTGTGTATGGGTCGGTTTGGGTCGGTTTTGACCTAAAATCATAACCATAACCGCGATGTCGGTTAATGGATAACCATAACCATAACCAATCGGTTATGGTGGTTATGGTGGTTATGGTTATTCGGGTTTGATGGTTATAGCGAGTCAGTTATGGGTGGTTAATCGTGTATTTAGATTACCTAAAAATAACTTAATTTTTTTAATATGGAATAAATTGTTATTGCATATTTCTATATATTAGTATATTACACAGTATTAATTAAAACTACATATAATCTATAATATTAATACAAATTATTATCGAATATTCAAATAAAGTGATATAATACATTCCATAAATTCAAACAAACATTAAACCAAAACCACAAAACGATATGAAAAACTCATAAATACTAAAAATCTTCAGTTAAAAACATCAAAATATTAAAAAATATGATGAAAAGTCCTAAATCTCACAAAGAGTTATAACATGTCGGTTTGGTTTGGTTATGGTGGGTATAGAAAAAATGATAACCATAACCGACCCGCTACTTTCGGTTTTCAAAAAAACCATTAACCGACCCATCGGTTTTTTATTTGGTTCAGTTTTTCGGTTCGGTTTTGTCGGTTAATTCGGTTATGGTTCGGTTAATTCGGTTTTTTGCACACCCCTACTTGTCATACTCCACTTGAAAAACCACTTTAAATTTTTTCAAACGCCCCCTATAAATCTTAATGTTTGTTTATTTGATTTCAAAATATAATTATAAATATTTAATGTTTATAGGCAAAAAAAAACATCAATTCAAAGAAAATTAAATAACTTTAACATGATTTGCTTTGACTTTTATTTATTTTTTAGTTCATAAAACACAGTTGGTTAGCCACTGATTTTTAAAAGAAATTCTTAATATTAATTCGTTAACCACTGGTTTTTTTATTTAATTTAAAAGTAATTATTTAATTGATCATAAACACTCATTTGACTTTTATTAAATTCTTTAGTTAGTCTCGTAGTGTTAGTTTTTTAATAATAATGATTTTACAACGAAAAAAATATATAATTTCAATTTAATTCACCAATTCTAATATTTATATTAAAGTACCATTTAATAATTTCACACAAATAATAGCACAATGATACTATAAAAAATGAATGAAAATGAATAGTGTATAAATAAAAAAGTTAATGATACAGTATAGTCTTATAGTGATAATAAATTCTCTACCCATCTATCACGAACTTTCAAGAACGAGAAACAGAATTAGTAAACAAATATAGATGTCACTTATACTTCGACTTCCATGAAATTGCAGACGGATGTTTATATATTGATTACATAGTCCCATAGAAAGCGGCATTGGGTACTCACCTTCTAATCGCACCATGACGAAATGGTTACCATGCATGTGTGTGCAATAGTAACTGCTCGATGGTCTTGAAAGTATTCATGGCCTTTCCAAAGCGGGAAGCAAGTGCCTGAACCCCTTTTGCTCAAGAAATGAACGATAACACCAAAACGGTTTGCAATCAGGACATCAGTATCAGGCATAATCATCCATTTTGTTCCCGGTGCACAACCCATTCCTTCAAAATATGTAGACTGATACATTTCATTTTAGTCTCTACCAAACACTTTCTTGTATTGATCTTGAGACAATTCCTATACTAATTCAGCCCGGATTTTTAGCCACTGATCTTCACTGAGCCCTAGACAAAGAGCTATTGATCGAAATCAACAATTTCCATCAGCTTAAACATCTTGTATAGATGTGACGTAAGGATGAAAGATGGCTAGGATTTCTTCCAATAATATATCAAAATTTCTCACATGAGAACTATGTCTCTGTAGTGATGGTTTCAAGTCCATAAAATTATATTCAACAACATCTGACTTGGTTGAATAATTACATCCCATCGGTGATGTTTTCACATCCATAAAATTAAATTCAACAACATTTAGCGTGGTTGAACAAACACGTTTACAAGGATATTGTGGATCAGCTCGACTTTTTTTGTTTCTTCAAGCTTGGTCGTCCACGAGCGTTTTTTCTTAACAATAGGTTCTTCGACTAAAGGTATACTTAGATTAGCTCCATTTTTCTCTTGTTGTTTCTTCAAGCTTGCCCATCCACTAGTATTCTTCTTAACAATAGGTTCTTCATCTGAATGTATACTTAGATTAGCTACATTTTTTCTTGTTTCTTCAAGCTTGGCCATCCACAAGTATTCTTCTTAATAGCAGGTTCTTCATCTGAAGGTTTACTTGATTAGGTTGACTTTTTGCTGTTTTTTCTTCAAACTTGGTTGTCCACGAGTATTTATGTTAGCGGTTCGTTCTTCAATTAAAGGTATACTAGGATCTGTTATGGCTTTTAGCTTTTGTAGCATAATTTTCTTTCCAAGCATGTACTGGTTGTTAAAGACTTGTTCAAACTTTTTCAATTCAACATCACAAGTAATGTTTTCATTTTCCTCGTCTTTTAATGGTATCTTATCAAGTTTCCTCCAAATATGTCGATCGAATCCAAAGGAATACACTAACCTGTATATAGATATAAATCATTTTTTAGTTATATGATAATAAAAATATTTATTAAAAACGTAATCAACCGGTTATATTATAAAACTGACCTGCTACGGAATACATTAAAGCTTCACAAGCACATGGTAATCCGTAACTTTTACGAAGTTGACAACCACAATCTAAAGGGTCTCGCTTGATCTCTTATGTTATTATATCTAACGCTTCATGGGAAACAAAACCATGTAATAGTTTCGAGATTGGTAATTTGTGAGGATGTTGTAGAACTGTTTTAGTTTTCCCAAAACTTGCTTTAATTTTTGTATCTTGTTATTCCACACATTCATCAATACGACGAATAAACTTATATAAGGTAGAATTCGATGTCTTCAAGTATGCCTTTAGCTTTGAATGTGGGCTCTCAACTTTACTTGTTTTCTGGTTTCCGAAGTGTAGGCATTTATCAGTCCAAACGGATACAAACATTTCTTTGTGTTTTTTTAACCAAGTTTCATCCCGGTAATCTAAAACACCTTTAAGATGATGATGATGTGGATAATAATAATAATAATAATAATAATAATAATAATAATAATAATAATAATAATAATAATAATAATAATAATAATACATGGTTGCATGCCATCATCTAGTATTGACTGTAAGTGCTTTAATACCCAAACATAGATTTCCTTTGTTTCCTTACGCATAAAAGCAAAAGCATTCGAAAATGTTTTGCTGGTAGAAGTTACGCCAACAATTTTAATAAAGGTTTATCATACTTGTTTGTCTTGTACGTGACATCCATAATAATCATCACATGTGGAAATGCACGTAACAACTCATATGATGTATCATGAACGAAGAATAGTGATTCCAACTTATTTGATAAACTGTTAGTAGAAGGATAAAAAGTATAACCATTATCATGTAAATGAGACATAAGAACCTGCGTTGGAGTTTACCCTTTATAGTTCATCTCTCAAATTTTCTCTTATGCATTGTGTGTGGTCTTACTCTTAGAGACGTTATTTTTATTCTACTCCTTTCAATACCCAGAATATCTTTTGGCTTCACATGTTTCTTTGTCAACTCCACAACCAGTTGAAACTCATTCACTGACACCGTTCTGCGAATGGATGTCCTTCAAGAAATTGAGTGGGCGGATGATTATGTTCAGGTTTTGTCACACGTAATGTGCAAGAATTATTTTCTTTTGAATATTTCCCTGTGAGTTCAAATGGACAGTTGGTTTTTTGGTGTCAGTTGCTTTAGTAGAATTTTAAGCGATTTATAGGCACTATAAGTACGACTTTGAAACATACCCCGGCCTTGTTTTTGATATCTTAGCAATAATCACATAACCATGAGTGTGTGCAATATTTTGAACCCATGCCATAAAATCTTCACGAGACTCGAACTCCTAAAAGTAAAATAATTAGTTCTTTTATATTTATTCTTACTCATAACACCAACATCATATCAATATATATATAAAATCAAAATTAGTATCAATATGCAACATGATATCAAGGTTGTGGTGTCAACCCTGATCGGTAGAAAATTCAGACATCTTTTTGTACGAGCTTTAATGTTGAATGACCAGTTTATTTTATGTATGAGCGGGAACAGTTCTTGAAGAGACTTCTGTAGTAAAATCTAACTATAAATATATGCGACACAAAGATCATTAATTATAAGAATTTAAAACTAAATCAAAGCATATGCAAAAAAAAAAAAAAAAAAAAAAAAAAAAAAGCTAAAGCATACCATGAACATAAAGTTTGATATTCTTCTTTTACTTTTGCTTATGAATTAGTGTAAAACAAAGATTCTGACATACCTTGTTTGTTATGGATTTATTGATTTACGAATAAGAACCTACACGTATAAAAACCTAATACATATATATTTTCTTTAAACAAATTAAAAAAATATATAACTAGATCATATATTTTAAATTTTAAAAAAAGGGATCTTCATAATCTTTTAAAAGATTACTAAGTTAGAACCCCGTGTATTACACGGGTTGAATAAATGTAATTTTATATACCAAATAATAAAAAAATATATCTTTAAAAATCTCATTTGTTAGACGGGTTGAATAAATGTAATTTTATATACCAAATGATAAAATAATATATGTATTTAAAAATCTCGTGGTTTGAATAAATGTAATTTTATATATTAAATAATAAAAAAGTTGTATTTTTAAGAACCCCATGTATTGTACGGGTTACGTAAATTTAATTTTATGTATTAAATTATGAAAAAGTTACATTTTTAAGAACCTCATGTGTTATACGGGTTGAGCACATGTAATTTTATATATCAAACAATAAAAAGTTATATCTTTATAAACCCTATGTATTATATGGATTGAATAAATAATTTTATATACTACATAATAAAGAAGTTATATTTTTTAATAACCCCGTGTATTACATGAGTTGCATAAATGTAATTTTATATAGTAAAAAATAAAAGTGTTATATCTATAAGAAACCTCTTTTATTACACGGGTTGAATGAATCTAATAAAAAAATTATATATTAAAAAAAACTAACGGATATACTCGATATACGATGGATGGGGTGATTGCGGTGATGGTTCTTATAAATGTCACGTAAACATAGTGATTATCGTATTTGAGTTGAGAGTTGAACACGATAATAAAAGTATAGAACCAATAAACATTGATTAATATTTTTGTTTACCCCTTATAAGTATTTTTGAAATAAGTTCTACGCTTAACTACTTAGTTTAATAAAATAAGTAAATCATTTACATAAATATTTTAAAATATTATATAATCTCCTATACAAATTGTTTAAATTTATATTAATTTTAATTTTATAATTATTTTTTAATTGATATTAATTATCTATAAAAAAATAGATGGTTTCAATAAATGACATGTGTTCTCCTATTGGTTTCTTTAATTATATACTATAGATATAAATTCAAAAGATTACATGATTTTAGAAAAAAAAAAGTTAGAGTTGTATACGTGAAATCATAAAGGGGTATGATTAGTAAAAATAATATAAATGGGGTACGTTTAGCAGCCTCGTCTTTTATAGTTTTAAATGCTCTTTATACCTTCTATTTTCAACACACACCCATTGAGGTGGAATCCGATACAAATATTTTTAGCGTATGAAGGATGCGAATCACTAACGTAATTATTAGATCGATAAGTATACGTTTCCCGATTGCAACAAAATTGAACTGTCATAATAATTATTACTTTACTTTAAGACCTTGTGTACTTGAGCGACCCAGTGTGACCCACGACCATAACGTCGGGGTACACCGCCCCTAGGCACTATGCATTAGAAATCTTGTTCCCGGTGATGGCCATAACGGCTGGAAAATTTTTGGGATAGGTGAAAGTTACTATTGAACATTAATATTATTAATTATTATTATTTTTTAACATTTTAAATCTTATATAAACCTAGCTCTCATCTCTATTATTTTTATACCACTCTCTCTACCACCATTCTCTTCACTCTATATTTTATAAAAACTCAAGATTTTTACTCTAGAAAGTATGTATCCCTACAACCTGGCTTTCCTTCCTCCTCGATCAAGCGGAGACCCGAACCAAACGAACGCTCCTAACCATCTTGTTGCTCTGGATCCCTCCCGACCGCCTATGGAACCAGGTTTGTCGAGTATAATCAAAACCAAAACGGTTTCATAAACCTCTTGAACCAACCCCTCACATGGGCCCAAATCAATATGGTTGGAATCCGAACTTCAACATTGGAAGTTACGGGTCATCACAAGGTTTGGCTCGGTTTTGGGATAGGTGAAAGTTACTATTGAACATTAATATTATTAATTATTATTATTTTTTAACATTTTAAATCTTATATAAACCTCTCATATCTATTATTTTTATACCACTCTCTTTACCACCATTCTCTTCACTCTATATTTTATAAAAACTCAAGATTTTTACTCAAGAAAGTATGTATCCCTACAACCTGGCTTCCTTCCGCCTCGATCAAGCGGAGACCCGAACCAAACGAACGCTCCTAACCATCTTGTTGCTCTGGATTCCACCTGACCGTCTATGGAACCAGGTTTGTCGAGTATAATCAAAACCAAACCGGTTTCATGAACCTCTTAAACCAACACCTCACATGGGCCCAAATCAATATGGTTGGAATCTGAACTTCAACATTGGAAGTTACGGGTCATCACAAGGTTTGGCTCGGTTTTGGGATAGGTGAAAGTTACTATTGAACATTAATATTATTAATTATTATTATTTTTTAACATTTTAAATCTTATATAAACCTCTCATCTCTATTATTTTTATACCACTCTCTCTACCACCATTCTCTTCACTCTATATTTTATTAAAACTCAAGATTTTTACTCAAGAAAGTATGTATCTCTACAACCTGGCTTTCCTTCCGCCTCGATCAAGTGGAGACCCGAACCAAACGAACGCTCCTAACAATCTTGTTGCTCTGGATCCCACCTGACCGCCTATGGAACCAGGTTTGTCGAGTATAATCAAAACCAAGCCGGTTTCATGAACCTCTTAAACCAACCCCTCACATGGGCCCAAATCAATATGGTTGGAATCCGAACTTCAATATTGGAGATTATGGGTCATCACAAGGTTTGGCTCGTCATAAAGCGAGCCTAACTTTGTCCTGGAGACACAACCGGATGAGGAGCCAGAGACACAAACGGAGAAACCACCAAACCAAACGGAACAAACAGGCGTTACATAAAAAGAAAGAAACAACCGAGACCCGGGCAAGAAAAAGCATGCAAATCTGGGATGATGAAGAGGAGTACGCGTTAGCCCAAGCTTGGGTTAACGTATCGAACGATCCCGATATTTGTAAGATTTTTTTATAGATTTTTTTTTATTTTTTAATTTATACTCATAATTTGTTTTTTAAAAATTGTACTTATTTTTTGTATCATTTTTTTTGTACAAAACAAACTAAATAAAGTTGTGTTTTGGAAACGAATCCGAGCACTCTTTTTTGATCTCATCGGCAGCTTTTTTGATCTCATCGGCAGGGGGGTCGATTACCAGCAACCAAATTCAATATCGGGCAAGTGGACCAATATCAACAACAAATGCACAAGATTTCAATTGATTTATCAACGTCAAAGAAATGGCTGGGAAAACGGCGAGAGCGTTGAGGATATAATGCAGTCGGCTTTGATAGAATATCAAGCGGCACGAGGGAATTTCCCATATTTGAGGGTTTGGAAGCTTTTTTTGTAATAACTCTAAATGAGCCAACGTCCCTACGCCGGTAGGAACTTCTTCCGCTAGGTCTGGAAATAGAAGGTCGGCAAAAAAGTCAAAAACCTCCGAGTCGGTTGAACCCGAAACGTCAACGTCCGATACTCGAAACATCAACTTAAACGATGTTAATGCGTTATTTCCGAGGGAGGAAGGGGCGGATGAGCACAAGGCGGAGCTACCACAACCACCTGGTAGAAAGAAGCGGTGAAAACTAGACGTGACTGGAGTCATCATCGGGGGATCCGACTTTAGTCAATTGTTTTCCGAGATGAACCAACGCCTTCAAGACATACATGACCTTGGGGCTCAACGTATGCAAAAGAACCGGGAAGTGGTCGCGCTTATGAGGGATAAACGATTTGAGAGAGACTTTGAGTTTTACTCGAAGCCGCATGATAATCTAACCGAAAAGGCGTTGGAAATAGCCCTAAATCGAAATTCAATTATCGAAAAAAAAATATGGACTTTGGGTTTTAGAGTGTTTTTTTTTTTTAAATTTTAGTGTAATGTTTTTTTAATTATTGTAATGTAGAGGGGTTATGAGGATCCATCCATCCACCACACACATATGTTATGGGGTTATATAATGTGTTACTATAGCGACCCACGCCTAGATCAAGTGACACATCAGCCTGCTAGCGCCCAACAAACCACAACACAGTGGCGCGGCTGACGGCGCGGGGTACAAACCCTGGGGCGAAACAAGACGTTGAGAGGAAGAGATTAAGTAGATGGGCTCTCTTTGACCATGTATAGACCAATGTGATCGCTTTATTGAAAGAAAAAATGGAGAAGAAAAGATAACAGAGTTTCTATGGTGGGTGCAACCTTATTTTGGTATTTTATATTACTGGACTTTATAAATTTTAGCATGTGGCCCAATCATTTACCAAAATGTTGTTTTCTTGGGCTTCGACAAAGTGGATAGCATCACCAATCTGTTTTCTTGGTATAAACATTAAATTCTTTTGTTTTGTTATCGTTTGTATTTTATTTAGTAATTTATTTGATTTAGAATTCAAAAATATATAAAAATTACAAATAACAAACTAAGTTTATAAATGTTAAATTTATTTGTGGTTTTAAATTAATTGTGTTTATATAACTTATATATGAGTTAATTCCTGTTTTCGTTTCTATGGTTTGTCAAAAATCACTATTTCAGTCCATTAGTTTAAAGATTTCGATTTCAGTCCCTGTGGTTTCACTTTCGTAACCATTTCAGTCCCTGTAGTTTCAATTTCGTAACCATTTCAATCCATTATTCTGTTAAGTACAGGGACTGGAATGGTTACGAGGTGGACTGAAATGGTTATGAAAGTAAAACCACAGGGACTGAAATCACAATTTTTAAAATAATGGACTGAAATAGTGATTTTTGACAAACCAAATGGACGAAAACAGTAATTAACTCTTTATATATAAATACAAAATACTAATGATTATCTAATCATCAACCAAACCCCCAACCAAGTCCCTCCCATTAACTTTTTACATCCATTTTAGGTATTTTTGAGTGAAAAAAAGTGTGCTTAGATGTCAGCCATATAGCAACACTTTTCTCTCAACCAAATCCCAAAACATATAGCCTAAAGGGGAGGTACTAAGGATTATGAGTACACATGTCCTAATAATGCAATAAAAAATAATAATTATGTTACTTTAATTATGTTGTAATGTAATTGTTGATGCAACAAATACTAGACCGAGGATGGTAGCTGAGGTGGTTAGGCAAAAGGGCTAAAGGGTTCAGTTTTGCCTAACGCAGGTCGCGGGGTCCCCCCACGTTTTGCAAAACGTGGAAGGAGGTTCACTAGTATGTAGTTGTTGTTTGCTTTGAGGTTCTTTCTCCGAGACAAGCTCGAATCCAGAAATGAAAGCAAACAGAATGTATGTGATGAATATGACGAAGAGTAACTTGGAAGCAAGTACTCTTATGAATGACCAGAGATGAAGGAATCTTTCTCCGGTTTGGAATGTCTTTTTTGCAGTGAAAGAGCTGTCTTCTTATAGGGGAAGACATCTCCTTAAATGGCATGTACAAGACTAGTGGAACCTGTTTGCAGTGGAGGGTTTCCCCTTTTAGGGTTGAAGGCTTTGGACCCCTGGGTAATAGCGTGTATTGCTGACCTGCTCTGTTTTTGCGAGCATGGGTTGGTGGACTGAGCTCGGATGTGATTGATTACTGTTTCCTTCTCGCTTTTCCCACTTTCACAGCTTTTTAACCATTGAACCGTTTAACCTTTTAAGCACTTATATGTTTTGTTACTTTATTTGGTCTTGGGCTACCCCCGTCATCAGCCCCCCAAGTCAGAGGCTTTTGGGTAGTATACTCAAAGACTTCTGACTTTTATGCCTGTGTGTTATTGCTTGAAGGTTTCAATGGTTCGTTGCTTGAGTGGTTGAAAGGTTGGAGGCAGTTAATATTTGAATTTGAATTTTAAATTACTGACAGTTGATTTGATTGATGTATGGCAGTAGATAGGGTGGCGGTTTTGCAGGAGACTTAATTACTTTTATTGCCCCTATAGTAATTCGTTTTATACTTTTCTTTTGCTGCCTTTTCATTTTCCATCAAGAGTTTCCTGCAAATCTTTCCCCTTTTCTCTCAAGGTTAGTGCTTGTTCACCCTCTGCTTTACTTTTGTTTCATAGTTTTCTTGCAAAAATGGGTGCCCTTAAGGATTTAGCGAGATCCTTTTCCCGGTTAACCCAAGAGGAAGTAGAGTTGTTTTGTAAAGATTATGGTATTGGGGCTGAATTTACACCTACTGCTCCTGCCTGTGATGCTTCGGTTGATAAATGTCCGGCTGGTTTTATCGCCCTTTATTGCCGTCATTTTGAATTTTCAAACCTTCGCTACCCGTTTTCTCTGTTTGTTTTGAATTTGTTAGAGTATTACCGGGTTTCCTTTGGTCAGATTCATCCGATGGGTATGGCTAGGGTTTTACACTTCGAGGTTTTATGCCGTGCCCTTGGTTATGATCCCTCTTTGTTATTATTTCGTCGCTTTTTTCGTCTCGCCAAAAATGGTGATTGGTTTACTTTTGAAGCGTCTAAAGTTGATTCTGGCCTTATTTCATCGATGGTTACCACACTTGGAGTTTGGAAAAATCGTTTTTTCTGGGTTTCGGACACTATTGTTCCGTTTAAAACTGTGTGGCGTCACCCGGATGTCGTTCTCAATGAACCGGAACCCCTTGAGTCTGATTTAAACGATGCTTTTCTGCAATGTATTCGTAAATGCCCTGCGAGGGTTCGTCCCTTTCCTGAGCATTTGCTGGTTCTATTGGGGGTTAGTAAGTTGTGGGAAAAAGCCGATCGGGATCCGGTTTTGATGAGAGATGGCACGGGTATGCATTTTTATTTTTCTTGTTATTTTGTTTTTTAATTTTTTGTCTTATGTTTTGTTTGATTGTTCTTTGCAGTTATGTCTGCCTTGGACTTTATTAAAAGTGATGATACTTCGGACGTTGTGTTTGAGGATGTTCCCTCTGTTCCAGATGAAAATGTTGTTGTTAGGACCGCTGAGCAAAGGTTTGAGGGTAGTGGGTATGCTAGTGTGTCAATTGTGAAGGGTTTCTCGAAGCCTCTTGCTCCCAAGACTTCAACTCGACGATCTAATCGTCGTTTGAAAGCTGCTCCTCAATCCACTTCTACTGAACCGGTGGATTTGAGTGACGATATTGAAGTTTCGGAAGATCAGGTTGAAGCCGGTGTTGAGAAGGACAAGGAGTTGGTTGTTCGTGGTAAAAAGGTTCAAAGCAAAAAGGTTGTCTCTACCCCTGTTCAGGAGTCTTCAAGCAGGGACGTTGAAGGGTTGAATCTTGAAGGTACTTATGTGCCTGCTTGGTTAGTAAAGAATGATGACACTTTCAAGGATGCTGCTGTTTGTGAGGATGCTCTTAAGCATCTTGCTCCTCCTTCTGTGCACAAGACCATTGCTGAGATGGATGATGACTTAATGTTGTCTCGCATGGTTTTAAGCACCTGCAACCTTGCGGCTATGCTTCCTCAAGGGATTACTCGTTTTCGTCAAAGGATGCAAGAATATGAGGACTTTTCCAAGAAAAAAGATAAGATGAAATCCTCCCTGGCATCAATGAAGAAAGAAATAGCTGGTTTTGCGGAGAAGGAAGCAGCGTGGCGGAAGGAGGTTGGTGATTTGAAGAGAATGCATGATATTGAGATGGGTGATTTAAGGAAAAGTTTTGAAGCTAACTTGCTGAAGTTAAAAGCTGACCGGGAGGCCTTGGCTGTTCAGCAACAGGCCTTTCGTGAGGAAAAAGAAGGGTTGAAAGCTTCGGTTGGCCAAGTTACTGCTGACAATCAGTGGTTGATTGAGCATGGTTTCCAGCAGGTTGTCACTTACCTTTTACATTCCAAGGAGTTTAACTCTGCCCTTGGTGATGTTTATACTAAGCTTCTGAACCTGGGGAAACATCAAGGCCTTATTGCTGGTTACAAGCTTCATGAGTCTGGACAACCCTTGGAGAAATCACCTATGTTTCGCCCCGAGGCTTCTGATATTTTCAAAGACTCTGTTGAGCAGATGGAGAGGCTAACCTACCCTTACATTCATGAGGTTTCTTCTTGCTTTGGTAAGCCTTTATCTGTTTTACAGGATTTGAAACCTGAGGGGCTGAATGAGAAGGTGTGTGCTGAGGTTTTGGGTTCCCTTTCAAGGAAGAGGTCTTACTCTGGGGATAGCGATGATACCCTCTCAAGTCTGCCTGATGCTTCAAAAGATGCTGCTTTAGAGACCTCCGCGGTTGGTGATGATCAGGGTGCTAAGGCCAAGAAGACTAAGAAAGCCAAGAAGTCCAAAGCTGAAGGTTCCAAGCCTTCTGCTACCTGATGTTTATTCGTAGCTTTCTTAGCAAACACTTTATGTCTGTAATATCTTAAACAATATTAGGTTTCTAGGAGCCCTTAAGGTTCCTGTTGGTGGTTTGTTAGGCCTGTATGGCCGTTTGAACACTAGTTTCTCTTGCAAGTTACTAGAACTTGCTTTAACTTTTTCTGAAGGTCTTTTATGGCCTTCCTAATTATGATGTGATGGTTGTTATGTTGTTTGTGTTATGGTTGTTTACTTGTTTTGCTTGGTTTGTTTTGTGGGTTTTCAACCCTTCAAGCCTTTTGTGTAGCTGCTTTTGGGTTAAAGCCTTTAACCTTTCGACTTGTTTTCTGTTGGCTTGAAACCTTGATAGCTTTTAGTTTGGTTTACATGTTCTATTGATGGGTCTGCTCATTTTTCCCTTGTCAATTATTTTTATTTTTTGGTCTTGCCTTTGTTTTGTTTACTTTGTCTTTATGTTTTTTACACTTTAAAGGGTTCAGTGCTGCAGACACTTTACCTTAGTGTTTATTAACAACAAGACGTAGTATCTATCCTTTTCATTATTTCTTTGTAATTTATTTGATTTCGTAAGTCTATTTATTGATTATGTTTCTAAGACTTAAGGAACGATTGGTGTAGGCCGTTCAAACCTGTCTATGAGACATTATTGTTTTTTCTTAATAAATCTCATGGAGTTGTATTAATTTAGGAACTCACCCCTTATATAGGCTCATTCAACCCTTGAACCTATTGAGCGATATGGCCTGGGAGCTCATCCCCTTACATGGCCCTTGCCATGGAGTTTTTTGCTAGGTTCTCAACCTGATATTAGGATAGAAAGACAAGTTTGATAAATCAACTTCATTCATTCAAGCAGTATCTGCTTTTACAAAAGGTTTTCATTTTGATACAAACCAAACTTTTTAAACATAGAACTTTCTCAAGGTTTTTCCGTTCCAGTGCCTTGGAAGCCTTTTGCCTTCTGTGTCTGCTAGTTTGTAGGATCCGCCCTTGTGTGCTTCTAGGATGGTATATGGACCTTCCCATTTTGGGCCCAGCTTCCCTTGGTTTTCCTTTTTGCTAGCTTCGTTGTTCCTGAGGACTAGATCCCCTGGCTTGAATCGTTCATTCTTAACCTTCTTGTTGTAGTAGGCTTCCATCTTTTGTTTATACTTGGCTTCTTGTATAGCCGCTTGATCTCGAGCTTCCTCTAGGAGTTGTAAATTCAACATGGTCTCTTGTTGATTTACTTCGGGATCCATGTTGACAATTCGTTGGGTTACAACTCCTATTTCAGCGGGGATTACGGCCTCAGATCCAAATACCAAGCTGTAAGGTGTTTTCTTGTGACTTGCTTTTTCGGTTGTTCTAATTGCCCATAAAACGCTAGGCAATTCTTCAAGCCAATTGCTTTCATACCTCCCCAATCTTGTTTTGATGCCTTCCACGATGCTTCTGTTAGTCCTTTCGACCTGGCCGTTTGACTGTGGGTAAGCCACTGAGCTAAAAATCTGGTTGATCCTGTATTCTTTGCACCAAAGGCTGAAAGGTTTCTCGGCAAATTGCTTTCCGTTATCGGTAACAATTACACCCGGCAAACCATAGCGGCAGATGATATTTTCCCAAACGAAGTCTATGACTTGTTTTCCTGTGATCTTGGCAAGGGGTTTAACCTCCGGCCACTTGCTGAAGTAGTCGATTGCTACTAATAAGAACTTCACTCCCCCTTTGCTTGGAGGGAATGGCCCAACAATGTCCATTCCCCATTTATGGAATGGCCATGCCGGGGTTATTGGAACCAGGTCATGTTTGGGGCTTCTTGGGATTGGGGCGTGAATTTGACAGGCATCACATTTCTTCAACTGTTCCACGGTGTCACGATGCATCGACGGCCAGAAGTATCCAAGGTTCATGAGCTTTGCAACCACTGACCTAGCTCCAAAATGAGCTCCACATATTCCTTCATGCACTTCCTTAATCAAATACTTGCTTTGTTCAGGACCCACACATCTTAGCAAGGGTGCAAGGTAACCTTTTTTATAGAGGGTTTCTCCTTGCAACACATATTGCCTTGCTTTGATTTTAACCCTTTCGGCTTCTATTTGATCATTGGGTAGTTCGTTGTCTTGGAGGAATTTTTTGATGGGAGTCATCCAATTTGGATCCTCCTCGGTGACTACATCTTGTATTTCCAGTTCATCAATCGACCGGGTTTTTAACACTTCAACCAACACCTTTTTCGTGAGGTGGGCAAATGTGAGGGATGCCAATTTGCTCAAGGCATCGGCCTTTTTGTTTTGGGACCTTGGAATTTGTTTAATGCTGCATGTCTGGAAGGTGTTCATTAACTCCTTGGATTTTTCTTTGTACCTTCTCATGTTGGGCTCTTTGGCGACATAGCTGTCGTTAATTTGGCTTGATACTAGTAATGAATCTGTGAACACTTCAAGCTTCTGGACTTTCATTTCTTTGGCCAGTCGTAGACCAGCGATCAATGCCTCATATTCAGCCTCGTTATTGGTGGTCTGAAAATTAAAACGGAGAGCATATGTGAATTCTAGCCCCTCAGGGTTGATTAGGACTAAACCAGCTCCTGACCCTTCAACGCTTGAAGCCCCATCAGTGAATAGTTTCCAGGCTTCAGGGTTGGAGGGTTCAGCGGTTGTGGTGTTTACTTCTTCAATTGTTTGGTTTGGGACTTCAACCAGGAAGTCGGCCAGGACCTGAGCTTTAATGGCTTTTCGTGGGACATAGGTGATGTTATGTTCACCTAGTTCTACTGCCCATTTTGCTAGCCTCCCCGAATTCTCAGGTTTTTCAAGCACATTCTTGACAGGTTGGTCAGTGACCACTTGTATAGGGTGTGCTTGGAAGTATCTCCTAAGCCTTCTGGCTGTTTGAACCAGGGCTAGAGCAAGTTTTTCGAGGGGAGGGTATTTGGTTTCAGCTAGTTTTAGAGTTTTGCTGAAAAAATAAACGGGTACCTGAGCCTTGTCTCTTTCAATGGTGAGAACTGCACTGATGGCTTCGTCGGCTATTGAAAGGTACACCGATATGACCTCCCCAGTTTTTGGTGCAGCAATATCTGGTAGGGAAGCTAAGTGCTGCTTCATTTGTTTGAAAGCTTCCTCAGCTTCATCGGTCCATCTGAAATCTTTTTTATCTGAGCAGTTCTTGAGCGTTTTGTAGAAGGGTAGAGACCTTTCGGCCAGTTTTGAGGTAAAACGCTTCAAGGCTGCAAGCTTCCCGTTTAAGCTTTCAACCTCCTTCTTGGTCCTTGGTGGTTTAGCTTCAAGGATAGCTTTCACTTTGTTAGGGTTGGCCTTGATACTTTGCTTTCCGACGATGTGACCTAAGAATTTTCCTTCATCGAATCCAAACGAGCATTTTTCCGGGTTGAGCTTCATGTTAATCTTTCTAAGGTTCTTGAAAGTTTCTTGGATATCATCAAGCATTTGATGTTCGGTTTTGCTCTTAATTACCAAGTCATCGACATATGCCTCCATGTTTCTACCGATTTGGTTTTCAAAGGCCTTATCGACGAGTCGTTGATAGGTGGCTCCTGCATTTTTGAGGCCAAAAGGCATCTTTCGATAACAGAAGATACCTTTGTCCGTGTGGAAAGCTGTCTTTTCTTCATCCTCCTTCTTCATGAGGATCTGGTGATAACCTTTGTATGCATCGAGAAAGCATTTAAACGGATATCCCGTGAGGGAATCGACTTTGAGATCAATTTCCGGCAGCGGGTAACAATCTTTGGGACACGCCTTGTTAAGATCTTTAAAATCTATACACATTCTCCAAGAGTTGTCCGGTTTTTTGACCATAACAGGATTTGCAATCCATGATTGGTACTTGACTTCCCGGAGAATTCCTGCTGATACAAGCTTTTCAACCTCTTGGCATGCTGCCAGGCTTCTCTCGGGTGCCAGACTTCTTTTCTTTTGGACCACCGGTTTGACATCCGGTGGTATTCTTAACTCGTGCTCAGCAATGTTTCGGGGGATCCCAGTCATATCTTTAGGACACCAAGCGAACACATCACTGTGATGTTTCAGCAGCTTTTCAAGGTACGAAAGAGTCTCCTGGGAAAGGTTGGTGTTGACCCTTATTCGTTGCTCAGGGTATTTAGGGTTTATGACTAACCCTTGTTTGTCCTTTTCACCATTTGCACTTTCACCCTCGATCATGTAAGCTTCCTGAGAGGGTTGAAGGGTTGTTATCCCTTTTTCAGTAGGGAATTTGACTGTGCCATGGCCGACAGACACTGCCATGTAAAATGCACATTGTCCGGACCTCCCTATGATTACGTCATAGCTTGAAGGGATGTTGATAACCACAAAGGTTAGTGATCGGGTTCTTTCTTTCGATCTCTCGCTGAAACGAACATCAAGGGTTATCTGCCCCAAAGGCTTCAGGGTTATATCGGCGATACCTTTTATGGAGGCTCCGGAAGGTTGAAGCCTTGAACGTTTCTCGTTGCTTAAACGGTTGAAGAATTTCTCGAACATGATTTCAGTGGCTGCTCCCGTGTCTATGTATGCTTTACATGTTTGTAGTGTACCCACGGTGGCTTCAACCACAAGGGGACTGGGAAGTGGGTCTTTCCTTGTTGGGGGAAAGCAGACACACTGAAGCTCCCAGTCTTCCAACCGCTTCTTCTTGTGAGGAACCTTTTCATCAGAATACACCATGTTTACTTCCTTTCCTTTGCCTTCAGCCATCTTGTCTCGAACTCCTTTTACCAAATGGGCGAGCTCTCCTGACTTAACAGCCTCTTCAATTCTCTTTTTTAGTTGGAAGCAATCGTTGGTGTGATGTCCCTTTTCTTCGTGGAACTCACAGAATTGCGTGGAGTTCTCATTTTTTCTGCTTTTGGGGAGAGGCCTGGGAGGTCTAAAGTTTTGTTTGACTTCTTCCGTTGCCAGGATTTCTTGAGGGGTTTTGGTGAGAGGAGTGAAACTTATGCCTTTATCTCTGCCTGAAGGGTTTCGACCTTCAACCCTTCGAGGGTCTGAACCCTTTGGGCGCCTGTCATAAGAGTTGAAGTTTCCTCTTTTTCTGGCTGGGCTGTTGCTTCGCCAGCCAGACCCTCTTTTCCTTTGTTCTTTGATATCTACAGCCTCCTCTCCCCGAATGTGAGCTTCGGCCCTTTCAAGGGCTTCTTCCAAGGTTTTGGGCAGAGATTTGTTGAAATCTCGTGTGAGGTATTTAGAGGTTATGGCGTTCATAAAGCCGGCCACTCTCATTTTCTCGTCAGCCCCCACATAGGTTAGTCCTTCTTTCTTGTATCGTTCAATGAATGCCCGAAGACTTTCATCGTCGCGTTGTTTTATCTGGAAGATTACTGTCGCGTCCTTGACGTATCGCCTTTGTTGGGAGAAGTTTGCCAGAAAACCTCTGCTGAGATCATCAAAGCTTCGAATGCTTTGAGCAGGTAGGTCGTTGAACCAGATCCTGGCGGATCCAACAAGAGTCTGCATGAACATTAGGCAACATTCAGCATTTGACCATATCTCTATTCGAGCAGCACCAGTGAAGATCTGGAGGTGATCCTCGGGATCTTCAGTCCCATCATACGTTCTGATGTGGGTTGGCATCTTGATTTTTGATTGAAAATCATAATCGGCTATCTGCCTTGAGAAGCATGAAAGGTTGCTTGGCTTATAGGGTTTAGCCAGGTCTTCTTCAGGTCCTGTATCCACATTGTGACTGTTGCCATGATTCCCTTGAGTGGCTAACACTTGATTAATGAAGTGTTGCCATGGGAAGTTGGCCATCATCTGGGACATCATGTTAGGTATGAGGTTGAAACCCTGAAGGCTTCCTGGACCAACCGAGCAGTTTACCCCAGGAGGGGTGCTAGCAACAGCACTTCGTGCTAAAGGGAGCACGAACAGAGCTTGCTCCCATGTGGTTGTTAAAGAAGCTGGATAGCTTGTTACCGGGGACTGTAGGAGCTGGTCAAGCGTTAGCTCATGTCCCAGGGGAGTGCCACTAGTAATCGGTTGGGAAGAGAAAATGGGATGGACCGTTGGATTTGTCATAGTGGATAAATAAGGGTGAGGGTTTGAAGGGTTGCTAGGACCAGCCTCACTTCTTGTGGCAAAAGGAGGTTGGGGTGGTCCGGGAGACAGCGTTGGCTCAGGTTCGTCATAATCTAAACGAATCCTTACTCCCTTTTCCCTTTCTTTACTCACATGCTGGTTAAGAAGTGACCTTAACTCGAGGAAGTTATTAGCGACCCCCTCGGGGGTAAGTTCGACACGTGCTGGGGTGTCTGATACACCGACGTTGGGAGACGGAGCCCCGGATCTGGATGGGGTTGGAGTGTTGAAGGTAAGGAACTCGGGTGTACTCCCCGGAGTCAAAAACGGTGTTGTTATAGCCGTATGGGCTTGACCACCACCCGGGGTAGAAGTGTTAGGGATCTGGTTCACTTCTCCCGGGGATCCACTTTCTGACATGGTGATTTCGAGTGAAGAGAGCTACACTACTAGGTCTTTTTGAGAAGAAATAGTGGTGTAGCCCCACGGTGGGCGCCAACTTGTTGATGCAACAAATACTAGACCGAGGATGGTAGCTGAGGTGGTTAGGCAAAAGGGCTGAAGGGTTCAGTTTTGCCTAACGCAGGTCGCGGGGTCCCCCCACGTTTTGCAAAACGTGGAAGGAGGTTCACTAGTATGTAGTTGTTGTTTGCTTTGAGGTTCTTTCTCCGAGACAAGCTCGAATCCAGAAATGAAAGCAAACAGAATGTATGTGATGAATATGACGAAGAGTAACTTGGAAGCAAGTACTCTTATGAATGACCAGAGATGAAGGAATCTTTCTCCGGTTTGGAATGTCTTTTTTGCAGTGAAAGAGCTGTCTTCTTATAGGGGAAGACATCTCCTTAAATGGCATGTACAAGACTAGTGGAACCTGTTTGTAGTGGAGGGTTTCCCCTTTTAGGGTTGAAGGCTTTGGACCCCTGGGTAATAGCGTGTATTGCTGACCTGCTCTGTTTTTGCGAGCGTGGGTTGGTGGACTGAGCTCGGATGTGATTGATTACTGTTCCCTTCTCGCTTTTCCCACTTTCACAGCTTTTTAACCATTGAACCGTTTAACCTTTTAAGCACTTATATGTTTTGTTACTTTATTTGGTCTTGGGCTACCCCCGTCATCAGTAATAATATTATACTACAATAAAATTGTAGAGTAATATTACGGTAATTCATTCTGATGTAGCACAATTACATTATACACATAAATGTCTTTTCTTTCATTTCACACATAAAATTTATTTATATTTAATTATAACACTATACATGTATCTTTTGGTTTGGTATGTTTGTTTGTTTCTAGTATTTTTTTTGTCAAAGACTTACTTTTATTAGGGTTTTTATTTAGATATTATATTTTTTATATGGTTGGTGTAGCATGTATTGATTTGGTTCTCCAACTTAACTATTGATGTTTATTACCAGTAAGATATTTTGTTACTTTATGGTTTCATTTTCATTTTATTTGGTATATTTATATAACATTAAAATGAAAGGTCGGTGGCTATGCCAATTGACCATTCTACCCTTTGACAGTGTACAGTTCTTTTGTGTGTTGGTCTGCTCCTTTCATTTTCTTCACTACATCTCAAACAAACCCTACCTACCTAATCTCCTCCCAACACAGCCCCCACTCCCTCACTCCCACATCTCCGGCGACCGGAGTAACTCCGACGCTTGGATTCTCGACGACACCCACCAGCCGAACACCACCCCCTGTCAGTTGCAGAGCCGACCACCACCATCGGGTGGTGGTGAGTGACGTTTGGACCGAGAAGTGAGAGAGATCAGAGAGAGAGAGGAGAGCCAACGTTGTTCGAGCGGCGACAAGGCTGAGAAGAGAGAGAGGCATATGGACGAGAGAGAAAGAAGGGCGGCGGCAGCACCGCCGTACACGTCGGTGGTCGGTGGCGGTTCGGAATAATTTTCTGGCGACCCGCCAGAGAAGATGGTTCAAAGAATTGTTGCAGCTTTTACAATTGCAAAGGTAAATTTTATATGCTTTTGTATTGTGTTATTGAACTTTGCAGACTGCAACCGCCACCGGCCGTTCCATCTGACGAGGATCCCTCCATCTCCTTTGATTGTTCTTGGTATGTATATTAAAATTGTACCTGGGTTCGATTTTGTTGCATGTGCTATCATGTTAGTTTCATAATGAATGTTCTTTTGTTCGATTGTTCATCTCTAGACACTATGATTCAAACTTGATTGAAGTTTACATTTACTTATGTATTAACTGAGTATAAACTAGGGCTAGAAATTTGGGGATTAAATTATAAGATTATTTTCATTAATATAAAAAGCGATAACTAACGGGAATGTCGGACCGTTCAGGTCGGGTCCAATACCATACCCCATCAACAACTTATTAAAGTTATGTCTCAAGGCTCTTAATGATCGACATGGTTGTTGCTCTTAATGAGCTTGATCGCCAAGAAAAAGTGCATTTAGCTGTCAAGGTTTAACTTATCTCTTTTTACTTCAATGGATGGTGATTCAATTGGTGAGTCTGACTCTTTTGCCTTATTTGAACCCAAATACCCAGCTTCGCTTTTCAAACAACAATTACCAACATATGTTGAAAAAAATATAGGCTGACACGTGATAACTTAAAATGAGAAATATTTCCATTGTTTGAGTTGTGCATTCAGGTACTTACTATTATATGTGGCAAAATAGGCTATCTAGAGGGTGAATGAGCTTTTTTCTGGGACAAATGTGTCGAGCTAGGGCTGAATCCAAACTTCTGCATTGAAGATGTTGGTAAGGAAGAAAGTGGCTCCGCTCAATTCCTTATGCACCGGATGAAAACTGGTAAATACTTTGACCCGATAATTAACAAAATCCCAAAAACAAAAAGAAATTTTATGATTATTCTCTTCATTATTATTTTCTTTAGGGGGTTCGGTTTTGGCGTTAGTTCTGTGTTTTCTGTTTGGTTTGTCATGGGTTGCTTCTCATCTTTGGAATTAGTTTTCGGTTTTGTTAGTAAGTTGTTGGGAAACTTTAGCCAGGTTAACGGGGCGTGGTGTATTCATTGACCCAGGTCTAGGATTTTTTTAAGGAGTATAAGTGTTTTAAATTTGAGGATTAATGTGTCAAATAGAAGGTTGTATTTGATTCTTTATTAATTGCTGATTGTGGGTAAGGAGTATAAGTGTTTTAAATTTGGGGATTAATGTGTCAAATCGAAGGTTGTATTTGATTCTTTATTAATTGCTATTTGTGGGTAATAAGGCTAACATTGGGGCTTTAAATACTGCTCATGGATTGAACGTCTCAGCGCTCTTTAAGCCTTAATTTTGGCAGCCCATCATAGGCCCAAGAGGTATGGCTTCTTATTTGCTATTGAGTTTCATAGTTTTTTTTAATTTTGGGCGGCTTGAGAGGCATGCCGAAAGCCAGATTGTGATGCAACTGATTGTTTTTATATTGTAATTTTTGCAGTGGTATGAGAAGTCTACTGCCATAGATGATATGTGAGTGCCAAGTATGGTCATGGAGTTATGATGTAAAGGATTAGATACTATCAAAACGTTCTTTTGGACTTGCATTATATACCAAGGCATGTTTGTAAACATCATCTTTTTATTATTTTGTTATTTTTTTGTCAAGTTCATCTGTATTCTCTGATTAATTCGCCAAACTCATTTGGATTTTCTGAAATGAATACACATCCAATCGACTATTAGTATCGGTCTTCATTTTATTTTCTTTTAAGAAAATGCATCACGTTTGTGATATTTGGGTTTGATGTTTATTTTGGTTATAATGTGCTTAGTTTGTTTGACTTTGACCTTATACATATTTCAACTTCGACGACCCTAAACAGGGGAATATCTGAATCTGTTGTGATGATTACAGGCCTGCAGAAACTGGACCTGGATAGGGGACTGGTACGTTTTCTTTATCTTTTATTTGGTTCAACTTTCGATATAAATTTTGCTCAAGAACCACATATCTACGTTTCGAGTTAGTATAGTTTTTAACATAGAATTTTTTGGGCTAAAATAGAATATGTTTTCATTCGACGGTATAAATTCCAGTTACTCTATTTCGACGTAAATTTAGTTCGGAAAGAGTCAGGTAAGCCGCCGCAACGCGCGGCGGGTACAAATACTAGTATTGAATTGAATTCCGTCACTAGTGGAACAGAATTTACATCTTATTTTGGTATATTGAATTGAATTCCGTTACTAATGGAACATAATTTACATCTTATGGCAATACAATAGTACAAGTTCAAAGCATCAAGAGGAAAAGTTCCTTTTGACTTTTTGAATTGAGTCATAACAATTTCATCCGTAGGTCATCATACGCAGCAATTCATTTTCTGCATTTGAAGTTGTGCCTATTGCATCATCATACGCACTTTTAAATAAATCTTCAGATTCAACATTAACGTTACCTGAATTCTTCAATATTTGAGTTTCTGAATCACAACTGGAAATGAGGCTTGAAATCACAACCGGCGATGAACTCAATTGATCAGTAACAAACGTAGACAATAACATCTTGACTTAGTTACGCATCGTATAGGATTTCACCTGCATTAAATAAGTCATCTATAACACACATATAATACTATACGCGTCGTGTAAGTTTCATAAATTTTTGTGCACCATTAATATAACCCATCAGTCATAGATCTATACGCCACACCACATATAGGTCTATATATGTGGCGTATTGACCAAGTTTTTTTTAACAAGCATTTTTATATAATAATTTACGTGACGTATACACACACAACGCGTATAGACTTAGGGTTTTTTTATACAAAGATTGTTATATAATATTACTTGATTTATCGAGACATGTATAGTCTATTAAGACATGTATATCTATCATTGTCTATTGTGATCCATTAAGGTCCAATATGGCTCATTAACATATGTATAATCTACTCTTATCTATTATGATCAATTAGGGACCAATATGGTCCATTAAGAAATGTATGATCTACTATTGCCCATAGTTATCCGTTAAGGCTCAATATGGCACATTAACACATGTATGATCTACTTTTGTCCATTGTGATCAATTAAGGATCAATATGGCCCAATAAGAAATGTATGATCTACATTGTTATCCATTAAGGCCCAATATAGCCCATGAACACATGTATGATCTACTATTGCCCATTGCGATACCTTAAGTCCCAATATGGTCCATTAAGAAATGTATGATTTACTATTGTTCATTATGATCTATTAAAGCCTAATATGGTCCATTAACACATGTAGCCAAAACGATGTTGTATTCCTCAGTCTAACGACACGTCATTTGCAATTTGATGAACAAAAAATATAATATAAGAATGGAAGAATATAGAGTGATTTGTGTGAAAGTTTTGGAGTGAGTTGTGCATTAGTTTCAAATATATTGTCGCGACATGGTTTTTTTATTGTCACGTAGAATTTCCCATCGCAACTTTTTATTTTTTATTTTTAGAGTGAAATGCCATTTTAGTCCCTTTGGTTTGAGCTATTTTGCTAGTTTAGTCCAAAGGTTTGAAACGTTGCTATTTTAGTTCAAATAGTTTCAAGCGTTGCCATTTTAGTCCACTGAGTTAACTTCGTCCATTTTTTTTGTTAGCTAGAAGGGTAATCCGGTCATTTTATATGGTCAAATTACCCTTCTAGTTAACATAATTATATATAAAATGACCGAAATGCCCTTCTAGTTAACAAAATAAAGGGATGGAGTTAACCAAGTGGACTAAAATGGCAACGTTTGAAACTATTTGAACTAAAATAGCAATGTTTCAAACCTTTAGACTAAACTGGCAAAATTGCCCAAACCACAGAGAGTAAGATGACATTTTACTCTTATTTTTATGTACATTTTGAACCCAGTAGTTATATATTATATATTAACTATATATGGTTAAGGAGGCTTGATGAATAGTTCAAGCCCAAGATTAGTTAAATGGGGCGGTGGTTGATGGATCAGATCTACACGTCTCTTCACCCCACTTTTGCTATTACTTTCTAAAACTACTGGCCACAGCCTTTTTCTACCTTTCTTCCTTATCATCATCAGTCAACCCTATTCAACATGGCTTCTTCCCCTTGGCCTCGAGTGCTGGTAGGATATTGTCGGACGATGGTGAGAGACAGTAGGCGTCATTCTACATAAGCACACACGGCGTCTCCACCATAAACTTTCTTCAAGTTTCAACCGCCTCCAACCTCTGCATTCCCCCGCCTTCCCGCACAAACAATGGTAGTTCCTTCTCCATCTTAATCTTCTTAGTTATGCTTCTCTGTTAGGATATTATGGTAAGTTTGAATCCCAATCTTTTACTTTCGGATGATTATCCCAAATCTACACATAATGATGGTGTTTGGGTGTGTTTTTACAAGATGATCTAATGTGGTGCTTTTCTTTGAAATATTTTTTTTCTATAGAACACAAAAGAAATTACCTAGAAGACCTTAGTAAAAGAAAAATCTTTGGATATTTTCTTGCTGATTACAACATCCAGAAACGTTTGTTTCATGTGATTTTTTTTCATAAAAGTTCAATATGAAATATCAATTGTAACAATCTACCGTTTCGCCTTTTTATGAGAATTTGAAGGTATCGAAGTGCAACACAACTTTTTACTTAAGGTTTCAGGTGTATTTATAAACCCTAACTTTTTTTGTGGAGAACTAAAGTTTTTTATGAATCTGATTTCGTTCATTTTAAATATGGATTTAAATCATATATATTTTTACAGATTGTGTACTTGTAGAGTTCATTGTTAGTGAGATATGTAATGTCTTAAAGAGGCTTCCTAATCACGCATAGAAGATGCTTTTCGATGGATCTCGTATGCATATGGTAACTTTTTTTGTTGTGAATTGGGGTTTAGTTGTAATTGTAGGCTTATTCCGTAGTATATAAAGTTATAAACACATATCATTGTGTGCATTTTGTTTTTGGTGTGTTGCATGGTCAACCAGCGTTCGTAATATTAGTCCGAAAGTTGCTGATGCTTTATTGCTATTTTTCGTAGATAGTTATGCTAATCACCTTTTTGGCGCTATTAATCTGTATTTAATTTGGTTTATAGGATTTACCTTTTGATGTTCAGTTTCGTAAATAGGTGGCATTAGTTGTTCACAAAAGAAACTACTTAGAAGACCCAACAAAAGAAACATCTTTGGATATTCTCTTGCAGATTACAACATGGAGAAAGGTATGTATGGGGTTTTTAGGGGAATGAGTTATGAATCATGATACCGATCTTAATATCTTATCATTTTCTTCTCAATCTTTGTTGCTGAAGAAACACAGAACCGATTAAGGTACTAATCAATTTGGTTTATGTTTCTATCATGATGGTTAATCTTCTAATGAATATTTGAGCTCCGACTGGATGGATCAATCCTGCAAAACAGAACACCGTTACTCGTTAAGAGGGGAATGTGGGGGTTTCCCTCTTAACCAGGCTCCGGCGTGAGAATAAGCGACTGTTTTGAGAGTAATTAAGTGCTAAGAGTGAGAGTAGAGGGAATGGAATGTTTAACCTGTGGAATGAGGTCTCTATTTATAGCCGGAGAGGTGTAAGAGGATATGGGCTGATGGGCCTTGGGCCGGAAATGGACAGCATAGCGGATATGCTCCTTGCCTTGCTGGTGTCGACCGTTTAGTGGCTTCTAGAAGTTCTTTGGTGCTGGCGCACCTTGATTGGAGCCACGTGTCATTGTTGTCGGCCCTACTGTCTTTCTGCCATCAGCAGACAAGTGGAGATCGTGGGACAGTTGTCTCCGTCCCCTGATTGGTGCCATGTAGGCGTCCTTATGTACTTATCGTCAGGCGATCGTGGCGCACGATTGACCAGACGCTGCTGGACGTTCATTGGCTCTTTTCACTGCCACTTGTACCTTGTGTACCACTGGAGGTAGCCTCGCGCTTCCTTCTTGTGTGGTTCTTGTTTGCATGTAACTAACCCGCGCAGGGTTAGTATGCCCATGTGTTCCTTTATTTTATGCTAAGTGCTGTTATCTGAGCTTCTTGAGGGCTAGGCCTCGCGCGACACAGATCGAAACGTGGTGTAGGTCGCGCGAGGCTCTCAGTAAGAGGTTTATTAAAATAAGGAGTATGGTCTCAAGCGCAACCACACGGAGGTTTGCGCGGCTTTTTGGGACCATACCCCTTCAAGTCCCCCCAGTCCAGTGCTGCACCATGCGCAACGCAAATGGTTGGAGCTCTGGACTTAGAAAAATAAAAGTAGAAGGGGAATGCTCTCTTGATTTTGGTTGGTGTGGCGCGTTGTAAAATTGTTGTTTTCAACTGCGCAGCTTATCCAGGCAGGTTCCAAGTGGTTCATTGGGTATCTGATCGGGCGCGAGGTGTTGCTGAGGCGGTGTTAGCTTGCGCGACCCTGGTAACTTTTGCCTGATGTTAATTGTAATTTTATGGCGGGAAACTTCGAAATTTCAACTCTGGCAAGTTGGTAGGATAAGTTGTTGAGTGCGACGTTTGAGTTGACCCCTGGCACGGATGTCATCATGTCGACTGCGACGGTTGCACTTCGTGTCAGGAGAGTGAGGCCCACGCGCGCGTGGTAACCGTCACCCCTGCTTTTCCGCTTGACGTGGCAATCTCTCATTGGTTAGCCTAGCGGCAAAAGCGGCACATTTACCCATCGCATTAAATGCGATGGGTATATATATCCGAAGAGATGTGAGAGGTTCTCACTTCTCTTCGTTGCTTTCCCATTTTCTCTCATTTTTATCTCTTTGAATCTTCAAGATTTTCTTCACATCTTCAAGATTTTCTTCAAATCTTCAAGATTTTCTTCAAATCTTCAAGATTTTTCAGAAACTTACAACTTGCATTACCATGACTGAGGAACACCAGGAGGCTGTTTCTTCCGAGGAGGGTCCTGTTCCCGTTCTCAAGTGGGATCTTGGGCTATTCGAACAGATTGTTCGGAGTTTCCGGTTTCCACCGGAGTGGGATGCACGGTATCCGGCTCAGGGCCAGACTGCGGCCGATGCACCGCCGGGTTACATCACCTTGTATGAAGACTTCTTTCTTCAAGGTAACTTTAGGTTACCGGCGACGAACTTTATGGGGAGTATACTACACCATTACAACTTCCATCTTTCTCAGATGAGCCCTCCTGGGATGGTTAGGGTTCGTCACTTTGAGTTTTTATGCCGATCTCATGGCATCGAGCCGACTGTGGAGAAATTCCGGGCTTTCTACCAACTACAAAGGACGATGGGTTTCTTCTCCTTTGCCAGCCGTGGTGCTGCAAAGAAGATCTTGTTAAACCCTCCAAAGAGCTTCCACGACTGGAAACCCAAGTTCTTCTTTATTCGGGAAGAGGTACTTCCGATTGCCATGCCCTTCAGGGACTGGACTGAAGCAGTGTTGAAGGAAGATCTTCCAATCCCCAAGCAAGCCTTGTGGTATCAACAGTTAACCCCTACCCCGAATCGGGTATTTGGGGAAAATGTGCTGGTGGCCGCGCGGATGAGTGACCAGTGGTCACCAGAAAGTAAAGAGGTGCCTGTCTTGAAGATCGGCGATCAGGGTCAGTGATTCTCTTCCTTTTCTTTGTTTCATGTGTTTGTTTTATTGTTACTTATGTTATTTGGACGTGTAGAGGCGCAACTATATCAAGCGGCCTTCGCTACATTTGGTGGATCTATGGGCGTGCGCCCATTGCGCGAGGATGAGGAAAGCTGGTACGAACAAATCAGAGGGAATTTTATGTACCCTGTTGCTGATGCCTTTACCACGCCGCCTACCACGACTGAAGGTGCGCAACTTCCTAAACCTCGTCCTTTGCACTCTGTGACTTCTGCTGGGAAAGAGGTTGTCTATCTTTCGAGCGAGGAGTCTGTAGAGTCTTCCAGCGGCAAGCTAAGTTCGTGGTCTAATATATTTGCAGGTGTGTTGCGCGACCTGGGGATTGACCCGGAAGAGAAGAAGAAAAAACCCCTGAAGAAGAAGAAAACAGTTAAAGCGGGTCCGGAGGTGACCAGCAAGGGGGCTGGTAGTAGGTACTCTTCGCCTTCGACAGAGTGATTTAAACGATTATGTGATAATAAGTGACTCACTTAAAGGCTTATCACGCACAACTGATGTAAAGACTGGAGCGGGTAGCTCAAAGAGTTCTGGAAGCGCGGGTTCTCGTAACCCTGATGCTGGCGCGACCCCTTCGGTGCATGAAGAGGAAACTGAAGAAGAAGAAGAAGATGCTGCTGCCCAGTTGGTTGGTAGAAAAAGAGTTAGGAGTGAGACCACAGCTGGTGTGGGCTCTGCGCCAATTGTTGACGTGCTTCCCTTGGTTGGGAAGACGAGCAAACTGCGCTCTCTGTACAAGTTCTCTCCTGGTAAGCTCCTGATTTCTCTCCCTTTAGTTATCTTCCTTGCTTAATTATTTGTTTTATTTCCCGCAGAGATCAAGAAGAAGACTCCTGAGAAGGGTGTCACGTTTACTGAGCCAGAGCCGAAGAGGCTGAAAATTACGATCAAGTCTTCTCAGACTGCTGGTGATGAGTCTGCTAAAGAGAAGCATATTGCTGAACAAGACGTGGCGAAGGCTGTTGACGCGCAGCGGAAAGCTGAGGAACGTCGTAAGGAGGAAGTGAAAAAGAAGAAAGCTGAGGAGGATAAGAAGAAAAAAACTGAGGAAGAGAAAAAGAAGGTTGAAGAGGAGAAGAGGAAGAATGCTGAGGAGGAGAAGAGAAAGAAGGCTGAGGAGAAGAGAGCCTTCGAGTTGGAGAGGGAGCAAGAACAAAAGAAGGCTATGGACAAACCTGTCAATGTTCAAGAGTCTGAGGTCGTTAGGGGTTCTGAGAGGAAGCAAGGGTCTGAAGTCGTCAAACCTGCTCACCTCGCGCATACTGAGGCCCATGACCGTTCAAAGATACATACTTCCAAGGGGTCGAGTCGGTATACCTCTAGTGGTGCGAGTTCTGGTGGAGCTGGGGGCTATAATCCAAACGTCATTGGGGCGAAGGACACCGTTGGTGATATATATTATAAGAGTTATACCGAGGAAGAACGCGGTGATGCTCCTCACCAAGCTCCCTGGAGTTTGAAGCAGAAGGACACATTTCAGGAATTCGGGCCCTGCCGTGATTGGTTCTTGAACTCGTTTACTCCTGGAGAGGTTAACCGGCAGAGGGCGAAGACCCATGAAATGTTGTATCGAACTTTCGTGCTTGGAGAAGCTAATGCTCGTGCCGCCAACCATCAGATAGTTCGCGAGTGGCGAACGATGGTTAGGGAGCGGGCAGACTGGGAGGGTTATCGCGAGCGGATACTAAAGCGTATTGCTGAGTTTGAGAAGTCCAAGGCCACCTTTGATGAGGAGAAGGCCAAGTTTGTTGCAGACAAGAAGGCCGAGGAATGGGGGCGCGAGGGCCTTAAAAATAAACTCCACACTGCTGAACAGCAATTGGCCAAGGAGAAGGCCGAGTTCAAGCGTATATGTGAGAGGGATAATGTGCGCGCCTTCGCGGCTCGGAACAAGATTGTTGATCTTGAAGCAAAAGTTGCTGAGCTGACCGCGAAAGTTGAAGATGCGCAGGCTGAGAAGGCTGCCAAGCAGCAGATGGAGGTTAGTTTACCACTTTACTTTTCCTTGTTATGTTGTTCACAAAATAGCTTAAATCTTTTGTCGCTTTTCAGGCTGAGTTGGCTGAGACAAAGGTGCAGCTATCCAGCAAGGATAAGGATCTCCTGGCCAAGGATGTCGAGATCGCTGAGCTTAAACGCCGTCTGAATGATCAGATTGACAGATGCGAGTCCTTGGAGATCGACCTTGAGGCGGAGAGGGTTAAGGCTGCCACTGCTGAAGAGGCGCGTGCTGTCAGCGCTGCCGCTCTGAATGTGGCTCAGACCAACTACTCGGAGGCCCAAGGCATCGTTGACACGCTTGTGTCTGAGGCTGAATGGATGTGCACTCGTGGAGTAGTGCTGGTAAGTTTGTACTTGCATATTTTTGCATGCCTGATTTGCTAGCTGGTCCTAATATGCGGTTCTCATTATAGGTTGCCAACTCTATCCTCAATGCTGGTGAGCTGGATCGCGCTGTCGCTGCTCTTACAGATTCTGCGCGCGCAGTGGGTCATCGAGGGGGCTATCTGGAATGTGCCCAACATGTTGAGGAGATGCTAGGACAAGAGTTTGATGTGAGCCATTGCTCGGTGACCGACCAGGCGAATGCTGCGCTTACGCGTGCTGAGGATGCTTATGACAATCTTACTTTGCCTGTGATGGATTTGGTCATGGAGGCTTTAAAGAAAGACGACTGGTGTCAGCGTCTTAAGGCCATTCTTGATCCCCCCCCCCCAGTGACTGTGGAGTTATCGGATGAGGAGGAAACAGCTGGCGATGATGGTGGAAATGGCGATGATGATGGCGGGAACGATGATGATGGCGATGATGATGGTGAACAACATGATGGACTAGAATAGGCTTTGTCGATAGGCTTTGTGCCTTGTAATTCCTTTTTGTATTTTGACTGTACAACGTTGCGCTGTTGCGCATGTTTTATATTACATGAATTGTATTTGTGTTTTCCCGTTACAATTATTGCATTGTTGTCAAAAACTTAGGTTAAATTAGCTCGAATAAATGGAAGTCTCTTTAGGTAAAGTGGAATTGCCCGGTCTCGCGCTTTATTCGCGGAGGACCTTGGGGGCGGTTCTCGTTTGATAATCTCTAAGTTGCTGGAGTGTTTTCGCGCTAATCAGAAGTTTAACATGCATTTGTAACGAAAGAAGTAATAGAAAACATGTCGTATGCTTTCATTAATTCGGAAACGGGCGCTTAGGCCAACATACATTAATTGCAAACGGCGTATAGCCAACATAGAAACGTAAAAAGGCGCATGGCCGAAGTAAGTTACATATAGCATTTGCGCAGTTGTTGCGCATTCCATGTTCGCGATAGGATGTAGCCATCTAGGGTGCGTAACTTGTAAGCCCCTTTGCCTAGCACTTCGTGGATCAGATATGGGCCTTCCCATTTGGGTGCTAACTTTCCTGGACGTTCCGCATTTGACGCTTCATTATCTCGGAAGACGTATTCTCCTGGAGTGAAGGTACAAATGCGGACTCTTGTGTTGTAGTACCTTTCCAGTTGGGTCTTGTACTTGGCTTCCCTGATTCGCGCGATTTCGTGCCTTTCTTCCAACAAGTCCAAGTCAAGACGTCTCTCCGCTTCATTGTCGATTGCGTTGACCGCTGTCAAGCGCGGGGAGGGTAGGCCGACTTCTGCCAGGATAACCGCCTCTGAGCCATATACTAAGCTAAAAGGGGTTTCGCCGGTACTAGTTTTTGGCATGGTTCGATGAGCCCACAAGATGCTCGGGAGCTCATCTACCCAACCTCTTCGCCTTGTGCCCAGTCGGGCCTTTATCCCCTCGACAATGCACTTGTTCACGCTTTCCACCTGTCCGTTGCCTTCAGGATGCGCAACGGATGTGAAAGTGTGTTCGATTTTCATCTCCTTCATCCACTTCTGGAGGTCTTCTGACGCAAAGTTGGTGCCATTATCGGTTACAATCTTGAGCGGGAGGCCAAATCTGCATATGATGTGCTCCCAAATGAACTTGCGCACCATCATAGCTGTAGTTGACGCGAGGGCTTTGGCTTCCACCCATTTTGTGAAGTAATCGACGGCTACTATTATGAATTTGACGGCGCCAGGAGCCTCTGGGAAGGGTCCCACCATGTCGATTCCCCACTGCTGGAAAGGCCATGCAGTAGATACAGGGATAAGGTCGTTCTTGGGGCGCAGGGTTTTTGGAGAGTGTCGCTGACAGGAGTCGCATTTGCGGATTTCCTTCAGGGCATCGACATGCATCCTTGGCCAGTAATATCCGGCGCTCATGATCTTTGCGACAACCATGCGCGGTCCAGAATGAATGCCGCAGATCCCTTCGTGGATCTCCCTGATCAAGTAGTTCGCATCTTGGGGGTCCACACAGCGCAGTAGTGGTCCCAAGAAGGATTTTCGATATAGAATACCACCATTCATTTCATATTGCAGGGCCTTGTTTTGAATCTTCCTTGCCTCTGCTTTGTTTTCATGGAGTACCCCTTCTTGCAAATACTGGATTATGGGGGTCATCCAGGATGGCTGTCCCATCTCAATCACGTTCACTTGACGCAACAGTACTGATGGATTTTTGAGTACTTCTATTCTTACGTCTTTTGCAAGGTGCTGAAAAGAAGTCGAAGCAAGCTTGCTTAAAGCATCAGCTGGCTTGTTTTCCGAATGATTGATGTGGATAACCTTGTGAGATTTGAATTGTTGAAGCAATTCTTTTGCCTGTTCCAGATATAGAGCCATGACTTCACCCTTTGCATCGTATATGCCATTGACTTGGCTGGCTATCAGGAGTGAGTCGACATGTGCTCGTAAGCTTTTGGCTCCCATTTTGATGGCGAGGCGTAAGCCTGCCAGAAATGCTTCATACTCCGCCTCGTTGTTGGTGTTTTTAAAGTCCAACTTGATGGCGTAAGTAAATTCATGATTCTCGGGGCTCACCAGGCGCAATCCTGCTCCAGCGCCATCTTCATTTGATGCTCCATCAGTATAAAGCATCCAAGTCTCATCAGTCACGTCTTTCTCAGGAGTCTCTATCAGCTCACATTCTTTGATTTTATCGGCCGGCACTTCTGTGACGAAGTCGGCTAGGACCTGACCCTTAATGGCTGGACGTGGCTTGTACAAGATGTTATGGCCTCCCAGCTCAATGGCCCATTTTGCCAATCTGCCTGATGTCTCTGGCTTTTGCAATATTGTGCCAATGTGGAAGTTGGTAAGCACGGTTATCACGTGGCCTGTAAAATACCTGCGCAGCCTTCGGGAGGCGTGTAGCAGTGCAAGAATCAATTTTTCCATCGTGGAATATCTTGCCTCTGGGTCAGTGAGTACCCTGCTGACGTAGTAAATTGGAGTTTGAACTCCGTTTCTCTCCACCAATAATACCGACCCTACTGCCTTATCTGAAGAAGATAAGTACAGTACGAGTGGTTCCTTTTCGAACGGTGCAGTCAGGGTAGGAAGTTCAATCAGACACTGTTTCATTTGCTGAAAAGCCGCCTCCGCCTCGGGGGTCCATTTGAATTCTTGTTTCTTTACGCAGTTGCGCAACGTGCTGATAAAGGGGTACGACTTCGCGGCGTGATCGGAGAGAAAACGATTAAGCGCGGCCAGTCGGCCGGCCAGTCGTTGCATCTCTTTGATGGTTCGCGGTGAGGACATTCGCTCTATAGCCTGTACTTTCTCTGGGTTCACTTTGAAACCGCCGTTTGTGACAATGAAGCCTAGAAACTTCCCCTCTTCCATGCCAAAGGAGCATTTGGCTGGATTCAGCTTCATATTTACACTACGCAATGAATTGAACGTTTTTTCGATGTCTTTCAACATTTGGTACTCTTTGGGACTTTTAACCACTAGATCATCGATGTAAACTTCGATATGCTTTCCGATGTCTCCTGCGAAGGTCTTGTCCATCAACCGTTGATATGTTGCGCCAGCATTTTTTAGGCCAAAAGGCATCTTTGTGTAGCAGAAGATTCCAAGATCAGTTCTGAAGGCTGTCTTGTCTTCATCTTCGAGTTTCATCTGAACTTGATGATACCCCTTGTAGCAATCCAAAAAGCACTTCCATCTATACGGCGCTAGCGAGTCTATCTTTTTGTCGATCTCAGGCAAGGAATAGCAATCCTTTGGGCATGCCTTGTTGAGATCAGTGTAGTCTACGCACATTCGCCATCCGCCGTTTGACTTTTCAACCATCACCGGGTTCGCAACCCAACTCTGATATCGTACCTCCCGCAAGATCCCAGCTTTGAGCAACTCGCATACTTGCTCGTTCATTGCTTTCGTTTTGTCTGCTCCCAAGCTGCGTCTTCTTTGGACCTTTGGTTCAACGGAGGGGTAAGTGTTTAAGCAATGTTCGGTTATGTTGCGCGGGACACCGGTCATGTCTGCCGGGGTCCAGGCAAATATATCCATATTTCGGAACAATAATTGCTTCAACTGCGTTCGGATGTCTGACGAAATGGCGTGGCCAATGGTCACTGTTTGCTCTGGGTATCTGCGGTTTAAGACCCATTTTTCGGGCTCGGTTGTAGAAACCTTCGCCGCTTTCGCTGGGCGCATTTCTTCAGTGGACATCACTTCCTTTTTGGCATAGATGATTGCTACTCCTGTCTTGGTTGGGAACCCTATCGCAGAGTGGGGTGTTGAAGTTACCATATTCAGCTCACCCTGGGTCTCCCTCCCAAGTTCACATTTGTTGTTCTTGAATGTTTTCCGTCAGAAAGTGTGACGGGGAAACTGATCTGACCGAGTGGGAAGACCATCTCGTTGCAAAATCCGGACAAGGGATAATTGACTGGCTCGAGTCTCGCCTTGTCCTCTTCATCAAATTGGTTGAAACACTGCTCGTAAATGATGTCTGCTGTACTTCCTGGATTATGATCTTGTATTCCGTTTCATAATGGTCGATGATACCGGTAATGACGACGGGTCGTGTGGCACAAGGACCGCCGCGCACTATCGGGAAAATGACCTGTTGCTCTTGCCATGAAGGCTCGTATGGACGCTTGCCTTTCTCTTTCGCGCTATACCTAGGTCCGTTGACCATGTGAGTCTCTAGACGTCGGACTTTCTTGTGGTTCCCTTCATCATGGCGCTGGAGCTGACGAGTTTCTTTGCGCACGTTCTTCACCAGATGGCTTAGTTTACCGCTTTTAAGTGCTCTCTCGATTTCTTGGCGCAAACTGTAACAGTCATCAGTCAAGTGCCCTGAGTCTTTATGAAAGTCGCAGTACAAGTTGGGGTCTTGCCCCTTCTTGTTTGTCATGGGCCTGGGAGCCTTGAAATCATGATTCTCCGTCATCAATACTTCTTTTGGCGTTTTTGTGAGCGGAGTCCAGTGCTTTTCACGATTGTCGTCTTTGACCGCTTTCTTGTAACCGATTCGGTCAATCGTTTCACGCGCGTCTTCCCTGTAGCGCGGCCTGTCGTCGTGGCCTCTTGATCTCCCAGACTTCCAGTCGTTACTCTTGTATTTGTTGCGTTTGTTGTTGTCGCGCGTGTTTCCTCTAGAGAATCGATCTTCAGAGTAATAACTCTTGCTACCAGCGAGTGACTCCTCGGTTTGCGCGACGATTTTTGCAGCCTCCATGAGTTTATCCCACTCCTTTGGCATTCCATCTTTACCTGTGATAGTTCTAATGAGACTATCACAGCGGATGGCCTTCTTAAAGTGACAACGCATGAGTTGTTCACTGACGCCGCCTCTCTCCAAACATTCCTTATTAAAACGGGTGATGAAGTCCTCCAGACCTTCACCATCTCTTCGCCAAATATCTTCTACTTCGGCTGTGTTGCGCTGGTAGCGACGTTGTTGGCTGAAGTAGCTCAAAAACTGTGTCTTGAAATCTACCCACGATTTAATCTTCCCAGGCGGAAGGCTATCAAACCAGGCGCGGAGTTTGAATAAACAAGTGACACCACATGGGCATGTTCCAACCTCCCATGCAGCCTACACTTGTGAATGTTCTGACGTGATCATCTGGATCAGTCAATCCGTTGAATTTCCCGACAGTCGGGGGTAGTTTCTCTCGTGAAAGCGGCGCGAGTGCAATTTTCGGGATGAACTTGGAGTGTTCCGCAGCTTCCGCTGGTCGGTACGCCAGGCAGAAATCTCTTTCAGCTTCTTCTGTGTACCCGATGTGCTGTCTCGGCTTGAAGTACTCGTGGTTTTTTGGCAATCGGTTAAAGACTGACGAACCCTCGTCATCTACCCAAGTCGGATCGTTCGGATCTGTCTCTTCCCATTCGTTGTTCATGTTGCGCGGCGTGAGCCGGCTGTGAACAGGGCCTCGTTGAAGGGTTGACGGATAGTCGTAATAACTATCCGTTTCCCCTCTTGTATCGCGCGTGTCGTGTACGCTCAAACGTTTGGTAGGGGGAGGCCTGTTTATTCTGCCTTGGAGATTTGGCGGTGGAGGCATCTGGCGCGCTCCTTGACTTGGGGGAGTTACTAAGGACGGTTCTGCCGTCAAAACTGCTTGTTGCGCAATCAGCGACTGGTACGCTGCATTGATAGTGGCGATGTTTTTGGCATACCACGAGGCTGGGGTTTCGCCTTCTGGTAAGCCTAATAATGCCGAAACATTCTGAGCTGGTGCTGTGTTCGAAGGTCCTTCTCAGTTGTTCCCTGGGGTGACCACTTGAGTGATGCGGGTGATGCTCCCGCGCGGGCCCCCAGTATTGGTTCCGTCGACCTCACCAATTTCTTCGATTTGTTGGGCTTGGAAGTTTTGGATTCCTTCACCCAACGCTGCGTTAGAGTTGGTTCCGAAGCCGAACTCTGGAATGGTTCCTTGACCAGCCATGGTCGAAGGAAGAAAAGATATCAAAGGCTCAAATAAAAGAAGATGAAGGTGGTTATAGAAAAAACCGGTGGGCGCCAATGAAGAAACACAGAACTGATTAAGGTACTAATCAATTTGGTTTATGTTTCTATCATGATGGTTAATCTTCTAATGAATATTTGAGCTCCGACTGGATGGATCAATCCTGCAAAACAGAACACCGTTACTCGTTAAGAGGGGAATGTGGGGGTTTCCCTCTTAACCAGGCTCCGGCGTGAGAATAAGCGACTGTTTTGAGAGTAATTAAGTGCTAAGAGTGAGAGTAGAGGGAATGGAATGTTTAACCTGTGGAATGAGGTCTCTATTTATAGCCGAAGAGGTGTAAGAGGATATGGGCTGATGGGCCTTGGGCCGGAAATGGACAGCATAGCGGATATGCTCCATGCCTTGCTGGTGTCGACCGTTTAGTGGCTTCTAGAAGTTCTTTGGTGCTGGCGCACCTTGATTGGAGCCACGTGTCATTGTTGTCGGCCCTGCTGTCTTTCTGCCATCAGCAGACAAGTGGAGATCGGGGGACAGTTGTCTCCGTCCCCTGATTGGTGCCACGTAGGCGTCCTTATGTACTTATCGTCAGGCAATCGTGGCGCAGGATTGACCAGACGCTGCTGGACGTTCATTGGCTCTTTTCACTGCCACTTGTACCTTGTGTACCACTGGAGGTAGCCTCGCGCTTCCTTCTTGTGTGGTTCTTGTTTGGCATGTAACTAAGGGGTTAGTATGCCCATGTGTTCCTTTATTTTATGCTAAGTGCTGTTATCTGAGCTTCTTATGGGCCAGGCCTCGCGCGACACAGATCGAAACGTGGTGTAGGTCGCGCGAGGCTCTCAGTAAGAGGTTTATTAAAATAAGGAGTATGGTCTCAAGCGCAACCACACGGAGGTTTGCGCGGCTTTTTGGGACCATACCCCTTCAGTTGCGCTATTTAATGTAAATTATTGTGTTTGAGATTTAGTAGAGAAGTTAGTGACAAGATTGAACAATTCGTTATGTGTGTTTAAAAGTGTTTTTTTTTTTGTTTTATCTATGGTTTTTTATGCCTTCTCTAATAAAGGCACATCCTCTTGGGTACATTGGTATTAGTGTTATGGGTTGTTCTGGATATAAAGGTGATAACTGAGGTTCTGGTTCTGCTACACGATTAAGGTCAAGCTCATTTTTTTGCGGTTCGGAACATATCAAGATTAGCTAATCTCATATCCAGTTCCTCCCACAGAGGTCTAGTTACTGGCATCTGAGCAGTTCTTTCAACTAAGGTTATTGTTGCTTGTTGGGTTTTCCTTTTTCTCCTTTTCTCCCTTTTCTCCTTATTAAACCATCCCCTTTTCTTAGGTGGAAAGGCTTCCTCAGATTTTGCTCTAAAAACAAAAGGTTCCTCGGTATCAGCTACGTATCCGGGTGCACTCTCGGATGGTCCTTCATCCATTGGAGAATTGGACATGTGACGATAGGCGTCAGATGTATTTTGATAATTCATACTGTGAACTCAAAAATGGTCAAAATAACATAAAAATCATAATATAATTATTAAGATTTATCTACACAGAATAACACATAAATTTCCTAACACAATTGTTTAAAATGTAGGTATTAATAGAACACCTAAATGGCTTAAACCAGTGGCTCTGATACCACCCTCTGTCGCAAACCCCAACCCCACCCTGGGAGCGGGTGCCGCGAGCCGGATAGGTGGTATCGTGTAAGACCCTTAGTCCATTTCATACGATTATCATATATATTTTGATTATAATAGTGTACTTAAGATTAAACATACACTTAATACTACTTTGTTAAAACATTTTAAACTTTAAAACATTTTAACATAACATGTATAAATTCGTCGTTTAAGAGTGACGACGAAACTCTTAGCGGAAGCTTTAATCTTTATGTGTTCAGTTCCTCATCGAGCTTGATCGTCCTCCGGTAACTCAAATGGTACCTACATTTCATATAAACATGAAATGAGTTAGTCATATAGCGTTTAAAACGTGTCTAAACAAGTTCGCGAGTCAAAAACATGCAACCCACAAGTTTCAGCAACAAATATATAGCATTATGACCCGTCGCGTAGCGCGACGGGATGAGTACTGATCTCTCGTGCGACGCGAGCCCCGTCACGGGCCGTGACAACAATAGAGATACCCATCGCGTAGCGCGAGGGTGAGGTTTCGACAGAAAGGTTGCAGCCAGATGCTGCATTTTCCAGCCAAACCCATTTTTACGAAAACGAGCATAACTTACTCATTTTTTATCCGATTTGACTCACGTTTCTTCCTACGTGATCATAAAATTATTCTCCATCACATGGAGTTAACATCCGACATCCGGATTAACAAATTTTTAGACTTTTAAGCCTTCGACTTAAAATGTAATTTTGTTCTTTTGACTCGTTCATGTAATAATCAAACAAATATGTTTGTTAAATCCAAATTTTCTTAGGAACTTGACAAGTTCGATATTTTCTATCTTATTAGATTCAAATCATGGGTTTCATAAGTATTTTAAACCCGATTTCGCTCATATGCTTATTTTGACCCGTTAAGGGGGTTTTAAGCATATTTTCAACAAGAATCGCTTTCATTCGTTTGTAGCATTATATTACCACATTTCTTATCAACTAAACTTCCTCCACAACTATATGTGTGTCGGATATAATGTGGTAACTTATAAATTCCGAGTTTTACCCCTCGGATCATTATTTTACGGCAAAGACTCTTATAGAGTCAATTGACCTAAGATTTTCATCTTTCGCTTTTTATACTTATTTTAAGTATTTATTTAATCATAAAACTCGTTTCCGAACAACCTTTAAGGGTCGTTCGCTCGATTTAGCTTACAAGGGCATTTTGGTCACTTTTAACCCTTCTATTACGACGAAGGACTTTTAAAGCCATATTTGACCAACATCCCACTTTTAAAACTATGATCTTGTATTAAAGGTCATTAGGTTTCAAAATACCATAACCACCATTTAAATCATTCGATTTACTTATTTAAAGTAACGGAATGTCTATTTAACTTCATTTAACTCTCAATGAACCTCTTGTTCCAATTGAGTAGTTAACCTATTAAAAATACCTGACTCGGATCAATATATTGACCCGTTTCGATACCTTGCCTTAGTAGCCGCTAAGTAATAGCAATGTAAATATCCATTTGATATTTATTCCTATAATCATACAACTCGACAAACCATTAGTCGATATTGTCAAAGGGTGATAATTTCACCTTTTGACCCGTTTGGTCTAAATGACCGTATATCTTTGCAAGACGATATTTATTACCATCTTATCTACATGACTCGCTCCGGTTTACATCGTACGGTCATTTTTACTTATAAACCATTTCTAAATGCTTTTGACCCATTATGACTTTCGCCATAAAGTGTCTTTCCAAACTAACGGTTATTGTCAACGAGTGACCAAAATACCGTTTTACCCTTATTATTTTCATTGGTTTACCTTATAAGGTAATCATTAAAACTCGTTATCTTTTAGTCATTTCATGACTAAATAACCGTATTAGCTCTTTTTAACCATTAAACATGGTTTATGATCATTGTCTTTTGTTCCGAACCGCACATATCGTGTTGGAACATCATAATTCAAACAAGACTTTATATTCTTCATGACCTATAAAACCAATAGGTATTACATAAAAAGGTGTAAGCTTTACTTACCTAGCATCCAGATTATGCTTTTCCGTCATTCTTGTTTCGTTTGACCCGCTTCCTTCCCAAGCTTTCACCTAGCTTGTCAAGCGTCAAACTCTCATTGTAAGTTGTAAGATGGTTAGATTAGTCATAATCATTCACGACTATCCCATCCTACGATTCTTATGTCGAATTTATCATTCGATCATATCGTTGGTCAGTTTGGCTTTTAAAAGTCAACTGCCTATTGACCTAATTAATTATACGAAGTAGCTTAACTACTCGTTTAATTACTTAGCCAATAATCCGGTAAGCATCATTCATATATTACCATTTTAATCACTTATTTAACAAGTTCTTGTAACCATAACTTAGTGAATTAATACTTGATGATATTAAACATCACTAATCATGAACTATCATCAAATTTTTATCATATCACACTAAACCCATATCATAGTAAGTATGATTATATACTCAAACACACAAAGTGTTCAAGTATTTCCTGATTACTATCATGTTTGATGATTCTAATCATCATTCTATCATCAAATTCATCATGTGATTAATACCCACTTATCCTAGTGTGGTAAATCATCAAATCATTCAATATATAGCATCATATGTATAATTTTCACTTAGGGTTTGGTTCCTAAGCAAGTATACATCATTAATTCAATCATAGATTCAATAATTCATTCATAATTCGCGATTATGATGATTATCCAAATTTCACAACTTCACAAATCATCAAAAATTGACATACCTTATGATCCCCTAGCTTGGGTGATCATTAATTCACGTTCAATTGTGAATTTAGACCTCGTTTGAGCCTTCAATTTGATGATTATGTTGAGAGTTAGGGTTTGGCTCCTGGGGAGCTCTCTGTGTTCGAACAGAACACCCTCAAAACACACTAAGTGTGTGTTTTAATTAAACTCTTGTTTTTATAACATAACTTTCCATTTATCCAGATTTGGCCCCTTTTGTTTGGTTAGTTATTAAGTAGGGCACAACCTACTTATTTCTAACAATATTCCCACTTATTAACTAGGTTAAACATTCCTTGTTAATTTAGTGAGTTCGGGGAGATTTATGACTAAGTTTATTTTAAGTACCATTAACTCGGGCTTCTATAAACTTTGTTTTCTCAAAAGCATTCTTTCAACTTTTATTTAATATTAGGCTTATTTATTTGAAAATCCTAATATTCACCGGGTTACTTTTACTATTAACGGTAATTTACCCGTCTTTTAATATTAACCTGGTTTGATTACCAAACCCGTTCTCGGGGTGTTACAAGTCTACACCCCTTAAAGAGGTTTCGTCCTCGAAACCTTTCTTACATAGTTCATCGAGTTTTTAAACTCAATGCATTTGACCTGAGTAATCTTTTAAGCATTACTCATACTTTAACCAATTATTAGTATTACCAGAAAAGTATGGTAATACCTTTTTGGTTACTAAGCATATACGTATCTCACACGAAATAATGCAACTTGAAATAACGTAATCTCGTTATTTCGACCAATTTAGTTAATTTAGCGAAATCCATCGCTTTTATACTTTTTGAATTCTTCATGAATTCGTTATATTAACCCGTTTGAAGGCTTTTAGTGAAATCTTTCACATTTGACAAACAAATTCTTTTGTTTTCGAATTTATTCATTTGGTTTAGTTATACGGAATCCACCGCTTACGAGCAAACTGAATTTCTTAATTTTCATCTTAATTATTTAAGATAGTTCAATAAATGATATTAACATAATTCTATAAAGTATATAAGCACATACCTTATAGCTTTATCCTTCAGTCGAGCTTTTGCTCGAATTGACCTCCCGACACTTTGCTTGTGTTGCCTTATGATCCCTCAATATAGGTGATCAGTAATTTCCGTTAGTAAGGCCTCATGGGTCGTTACTTTCATCATGTACTATTACCTTTGTTGTTTACTTGACTGAGTCGCCAAAAGTTGGCCACTTAGTCACATAAGTTTATAAATTATTTTTATTCTATATTAATCTTCGTAGTGAATAGCGTATTAAACAAATTCTTAATTTGAATTTTGACCTTAACCGGTCTCACTAACTAGACTTATCAGTCCAGTTGCTTTACACCCATCACTCGGGCTACAATCTGATTATATTTCACATTACTTTTCTTGACCGTGATCGTGTCACTTCATGTTAAGGTTTACATTAACCTTTCTTTATCGAAAACCTTTCTTTTCGAATGTATCGTCTTGTACTTTTCAGTGTCAAGACCTGTATCTTTAATATTTACTATCTAAATTCCTATCAAAATTTATGTTTATAAAAATGTTATTTCTTAAAATATATGTTTGGTGTCAAGGGACCTTGTTTATATTTGCAAAATCATTTGGTTTCAAGTTTCAAATTCGTTAACCTTGACTATAGTTCGTGACTACAATCGTTTTATTTTGGATCATTATCCCGACTCTATGACTTCTCACGTCATTTATGCGTCAGTTCATCTTATGCTCACCGTTATCTGGTTTGCGTATATTCATATTTGATTCTTTCCGATTACCGGGCTCATTATTCTTTGCGTTTAACGCTACCATTATCCGGCTTGCGCTTACTTATGCCATCCGACATTATATTGTATTTAATCCTTTTGACTTGTTAATGTGAAATCCATCACTTATAAACAATCAAACTTTATTCTTTATTCAACCCGTTCAACCTCAAAATAGTTGAACATATTTATTCAAAGTTTCTATTTACGAAATTTTATAGTCTTTTAGTCGTAACTCAGAATCCGAGTCCTTTGACTTTCAATCCGCGTTCCCGTCTCTCGGTTTACGCATGTGTTTATTTTCCTACCCATCAACCGGGTGATTTTACCGAAGTCATTATTAATGCAACCTTTTAGATATGCATTAGGACTTCGTTTTGACTTGTTTGGTTGTCTTAGCGAAATCCATCGCTTTATTTAACCAAACCTTTATTCTTTATGTAACCATGCTTGATGGTCTTAAAATTTCTGAATGACGATTATCATCATCATCCTTTCTTTACTAAGACCAAAGTCAATGACTTCGATCGTCTTTTTGTATGGGCAATACCTTCGTTTCTATGACCTCGCGGGTCATTTATAATTTGGTTTTACATGCCCTTTTTTGTCAACCATGGCTCTTTCGTCTATAATGACCTATTTCACGAATTCCCTTGGGTCATTTATTTCTATGCGCGCCATACATCGTTTTTATGGTTCCCTCGAAAACCATTTATACGAGTATGCCCATAAGATTTCTTGACCCCAAGATTCTTTTAACTTTTTCATTCGTCTCGACCTTACCACATCGGACATAACTGTGCTCATTATAAGAAGCTCACGGTATGCGTTCACTACTTACTTGGCCAGAGTAAGCGATCAACACATGGTACGCATGACCTTATTATAATTACCACATCACGTCGCATGTATGTAATCTCTTGATTTATTTCAATTGGTAAAACTTTATTTAATTGCCAATTAACAATTACTAGTTTTACCCGTTTTATCCTTGAATATTTACAATGTTCCTTTTATAACCATTTATACAATCACACTCATCGATGTGATCATTACTTTTCTCAATATGAATCCTTATTGAGAATACTTACTTGGATGATTACTTTCGTCCAAGTTTATTTTTTAACTAAATTCAGTTATTGTCTCATTATTCACGACTGTGAATAATACGTATCTCTACTGAATTTCTCTTGGAAACGTCATCCTGGATATGAATCCTATCCAGGTTTTCCAAGTTTTATATTCTATATGCAACTTGTCATTCACTATGTATTTGTTGCATATTTCTGTTTGCACTATAAGTTTAAGACATGTACCTTGTAGCTACTTGCCCTGATAAACTTTCCTTGTTGTTAGATCTCTCATTCGAGATCATTTCTCCATTCCAGTCTTTAGCGTATATGACTTACTTGTCATACTTCTGACTAATTCTTTATCGTATCGATAATTCTTTAGACTCTCGTCATTTTCGGATACGAGGGTCCTTTAGCTAAAACGTATAAAAAGATTAGTAACGTTTATCATTAATAAGCGCCTGTATTATAATACAAGGCTTTCAACAATACGTGTTAACACATGTAATTCGTTTAACTATATTGGTCTTTTATCACTTTATTTGGGGTAACATGTTTTACACGTTATACCTATGTGTTGTTTTTAACACTTTTCATGCTAGACCGTTAATATACTGAATAACTTACCAGATTTTGCGATCAAGTCTCGAATCGAACACACATCTTTATCAAGAGCATAAGGTTTAAGTCCAAGCATAGTTTTTTTCCACCATACTCGAATCTCTTAAACCAGGGCTCTGATACCAACTTGTAAGACCCTTATTCCGTTTCATACGATTATCATATATATTTTGATTATAATAGTGTACTTAAGATTAAACATACACTTAAAAATACTAGTTTTTAAAAAATTTTAAACTTTAAAACATTTTAACATAACATGTATAAATTCGTCGTTTAAGAGTGACGACGAAACTCTTAGCGGAAGCTTTAATCTTTATGTGTTCGGTTCCTCATCGAGCTTGATCATCCTCCGGTAATTCAAATGGTACCTACATTTCATATAAACATGAAATGAGTTAGTCATATAGCGTTTAAAACGTGTCTAAACAAGTTCGCGAGTCAAAAACATGCAACCCACAAGTTTCAGCAACAAATATGCAGCATTATGACCCGTCGCGTAGCGCGACGGGATGAGTCCTGATCTGTCGCACGACGCGAGCCCGTCGCGGGCCGCGAAAACAATAGAGATACCCGTCGCGTAGCATGAGGGTGAGGTTTCGACATAAAGGTTGTAGCCAGATGCTGCATTTTCCAGCCAAACCCATTTTTACGAAAACGAGCATAACTTGCTCATTTTTTTATCCGATTTGACTACGTTTCTTCCTACGTGATCATAAAATTGTTCTCCATCACATGGAGTTAACATCCGACATCCAGATTAACAAATTTTTAGACTTTTAAGCCTTCGACTTAAAATGTAATTTTCTTCTTTTGACTCGTTCATGTAATAATCAAACAAATATGTTTGTTAAATCCAAATTTTCTTATGAACTTCACAAGTTCGATATTTTCTATCTTATTAGATTCAAATCATGTGTTTCATAAGTATTTTAAACCCGTTTTCGCTCATATGCTTATTTTGACCCGTTAAGGGGGTTTTAAGCATATTTTCAACACGAATCGCTTTCATTCGTTTGTAGCATTATATTACCACATTTCTTATCAACTAAACTTCCTCCACAACTATATGTGTGTCGGATATAATGTGGTAACTTATAAATTCCGAGTTTTACCCCTCGGATCAATATTTTATGGCAAAGACTCTTATAGAGTCAATTGACCTAAGATTTTCATCTTACGCTTTTTATACTTATTTTAAGTATATATATAATCATAAAACTCGTTTCCGAACAACCTTTAAGGGTTGTTCGCTCGATTTAGCTTATAAGGGCATTTTGGTCACTTTTAACCCTTCTATTACGACGAAGGACTTTTAAAGCCATATTTGACCAACATCCCACTTTTGAAACTATGATCTTGTATTAAAGGTCATTAGGTTTCAAAATACCATAACCACCATTTAAATAATTCGGTTTACTTATTTAAAGTAACCGAATGTCTATTTAACTTCATTTAACTCTCAATAAACCTCTAGTTCCACTTGAGTAGTTAACTTATTATACATACCTGACTCGGATCAATATATTGACCCGTTTCGATACCTTGCCTTAGTAGCCGCTAAGTAATAGCGATGTAAATATCCATTTGATATTTATTCCTATAATCATACAACTCGACAAACCATTAGTCGATATTGTCAAAGGGTGATAATTTCACCTTTTGACCCGTTTGGTCTAAATGACCGTATATCTTTGCAAGATGATATTTATTACCATCTTATCTACATGACTCGCTCCGGTTTACATCATACGGTCATTTTTACTTATAAACCATTTCTAAATGCTTTTGACCCATTATGACTTTCGCCATAAAGTGTCTTTTCAAACTAACGCTTATTGTCAACGAGTGACCAAAATACCGTTTTACCCTTATTATTTGCATTGGTTTACCTTATAAGGTAATCATTGATACTTGTTATCTTTTAGTCATGTTCATGACTAAATAACCGTATTAGCTCTTTTTAACCATTAAACATGGTTTATGATCATTGTCTTTTGTTCCGAACTGCACATGTCGTGTCGGAACATCATAATTCAAACAAGACTTTATATTCTTCATGACCTATAAAGCCAATAGGTATTACATGAAATGGTGCAAGATTTACTTACCTAGTATCCTGATTATGCTTTTCCGTCATTCTTGCTTTGTTTGAGTCGCTTCCTTCCCAAGCTCTCACCTAGCTTGTCAAGCGTCAAACTATCATTGTAAGTTGTAAGATGGTTAGATTAGTCATAATCATTCACGACTATTCCATCCTACGATTCTTATGTCGAATTTATCATTCGATCATATCGTTGGTCAGTTTGACTTTTAAAAGTCAACTGCCTATTGACCTAATTAGTTATACGAAGTAGCTTAACTACTCGTTTAATTACTTAGCCAATAATCCGGTAAGCATCATTCATATGTTACCGTTTTAATCACTTATTTAACAAGTTCTTGTAACCATAAGTTACCGAATTAATACTTGATGATATTAAACATCATTAATCATGAACATATCATCAAATTTTTATCATATCACACTAAACCCATATCATAGTAAGTATGATTATATACTCAAACGCACAATATGTTCAAGTATTTCCTGATTACTATCATGTATGATGTTTCTAATCATTATTATATCATCAAATTCATCATGTGATTAATACCCACTTATCCTAGTGTGGTAAATCATCAAATCATTCAATATATAGCATCATATATATAATTTTCACTTAGGGTTTAGTTCCTAAGCAAGTAAACATCATTAATTCAATCATAGCTTCAATAATTCATTCATAATTCGTGATTATGATGATTATCCAAATTTCACAACTTCACAAATCATCAAAAATTGACATACCTTATGATCCCCTAGCTTGGGTGATCATTAATTCACGTTCAATTGTGAATTTAAACCTCGTTTGAGCCTTCAATTTGATGATTATGTTAAGAGTTACGGTTTGGTTCCTGGGGAGCTCTCTGTGTTCGAAAAGAACACCCTCAAAACACACTAAGTGTGTGTTTTAATTAAACTCTTGTTTTTATAATATAACTTTCCATTTATCCAGATTTGGCCCCTTTTGTTTGGTTAGTTATTAAGTAGGGCACAACCTACTCATTTCTAACAATTTTCCCACTTATTAACTAGGATAAGCATTCTTAGTTAATTTAGTGAGTTCGGGGAGATTTATGACTAAGTTTATTTTAAGTCCCGTTAACTCGGGCTTTTATAAACTTTATTTTCTCAAAAGCTTTCTTTCAGCTTTTATTTAATATTAGGCTTATTTATTTAAAAATCCTAATATTCACCGGGTTACTTTTACCATTAGCGGCAATTTACCCGTCTTTTAATATTAACCTGGTTTTATTACCAAAGCCGTTTTCGGGGTGTTACATATCGTTGTTTATTAAATACGTAGCGGAATTAAAACATCTGGATCGTAGGTAGGAAAGAATTTCAAAGTTTGTAAAAGACCAAACTTTTTATATTAAATAAATGGGCTAAAACCCATATTTCATTTATAATGTATTTTTAGCGATAAACCCTAATTCTTGAAAAACATAAGTTTCCTTTTTTATTCAGGTAACTATAGCCACTTTATTTAAGCCTTCAGTACTCAATGGCTGACTTCTAATAGCTTCACATCAAGTTACCTGAAACGCGTTTGAAATCATTTTATCGGCAAGAAATACTGGCGAGTTCATTCCATTTTTATAAAAGTAAATTGTTATAACTTTACAGTATTAAGAGCGTTTACAATGTCTATATCTATCAATTATTCAACACAGTATGCGACTGGGGACAATCCCCCTTGCTCTTGGTCATATTATTTTGGGTCCTATCACCCAATAGTAACGGTTCCTATCACACCCTTGGTGACTGTGGACTAGTTATGTATACAAAACCCCAACTACTGTCGATAATTATAGATTACAAAGACATAATCCCTGTAAGTGTAAGTATAACTGAAAAACATTTAAGGTTTTGTAAAGTAAGTTGATGAAAAGAAGAATGACTTACTTTGTAAACTTAGGTTTTACTATAAGCTTCCTGATAATATTTTTTTGGTGATTTTCCTGAGTTCCTATTAAAAATATACAATGCACGCGTGTTAGTATAATAACCCAATTCAACTTTATCAATACATCACGATACGTAGTTTACAAAGCATAGCCTTTATCAGGCAGCGTCTTGACATCCGTTGCTGGGTTCAAGATCGATCGGACAGGGTATCGAATCAGTGATCAGGGGTTAAAACACTTATAACAGGGCAGAGCTTTGTGAACTTAGGGGTATAATTTTGAGCTATATGTTGAGAGAAAGAAAAGAAAATGAACGAGTTGCAACTGCTGAACGAATGCTCTATTTATACTTGTTTTCTGACCATCTCGCGGCCCGTGACAACCTTAAGCTAATCCTTTCGCGGCCCGTGAGACCATCTAGCTAGGGCTTAGGTTTGACTAGTCACCGGTGTAGGTGTGACACGTGGACGACACGTGTCGTCAAACATGACCGGAAAGTTACAAGCCTTTTGCGCCCCGCGAAAGGTTTTCCTTAGTTTGTCGTGACCCATGACAGACACATAATTATTTTTTTCCTTTTTCAATTTAAATAATGTTACGCGGGTTCGGTTTTCGATTACGGAATGTTTTTGGACATTTTTGAGGATAAAAGAGTGTTTCCTCCCACATGCTCTTTTGCGGCTGTGTGGGAGAAGTCACACGTAAAGTGTGATGGGACGTGACCCTGTTCCATGCTTTTTGATGTTCACCACAGCTGGTCATTTATCAAACCCTTTAACCTTTTAACCCTTTAGGTTGTATTGCATTTATAGTTAGTTTCTTAAGCTTGAGCTATCCACGTTATCACGTATGAGATGAAAAAAAGAAACTTTAGGGACAATCCCTACCATAACCCTACTTAATTACCAGATTCATAAGAGATACACTTGTGTTGATAAAGATCCTTACTTGATCCTTGTTTGGGTAAAACAATGGTATTCAGTAATAATGTTCCCTTGATTTTACCAAATCGTCCAAGTGTTTCAATAAAAAGACAATGGCAGTAAAATGATAGTTCAAACAAAGTATAATGCACCCATAACATGCATGTGCTTATTTGGCACAATGAAACATAGGAAAGCTAGACTTAGTCTAAAGCTGCTAGGTATTAGTTCGTCCCAAAATAGGAAAGACTTGTTGGAGCTTCTGCCATCCAAGATGGAGCCTGCCATATAGCTCTAGAGTCTCACGTCATCAGAGCGGATCTAGGTCACTTTTGTAGCTTCCTAGGAACCCATTCGGTTTGAAAAAAAATGAAAAAAATTAGTGAGAATCTTGTATGATTTGAAAAAAAAAATAGTGAGAATTAGTGACAAAAGGAACCCAGTGAAAAAAGTTCTCACATCCGCCACTCCACGTCATTTTCTAGTCGGGTTCGGTTTGTTTTATATAATTTGGCCGTTAAACAAAAACAAATATTCCAAACTAAAAACTCCTTTAAACAAAACATTAGTAAATGCATTTTGATTTGCTTATGAGCTACACATAAGAATCACATCAAAGATATTATTACTTCATAAGTATGTAGTTAAAACCCCTTTTAAAGAAAGTCTAGGGTTGGAAAAGAATTACATCAAAACAAAACAAAACTAAAATAAAAGAATAAAAACAATCTACTTTGTTATAATGAAGTATTGGCAAAACAATGCCTTTGTTTTTATGCTACCAACCTCTCCTGCTCTATTAACATCTGCTCCATCCATTGGGGCAGTTTCTCTTCGCCGCCACCACCACCGTAACCGCCACCGTGGCCGCCGTATCGCTGTTTCTCCGACGAGCTATACAACCCAACTCCAACCCATGAAGCATCTGGCTGATGATCCACATTCACACGTGAATCATTTCTGTACACAAAAGATGCTGATTTTTTGAACTTATTAGCATCTTCTTCATTGAACCCCCACTCTAGCTTCCCATCAGGCGAACCCCATTGCGAAAATGGTGAACCAATGGCTCCTGATCCTGCACCGGCACCCGCACCTGCTGAACTACGGTTAATGAAGCTTTGACTGCGTTGTTTCGAGAATGCGCTGGACCTCGAGTTCACTACGGCCTGTGCAACTGCAGCCGATGATTCGAATGCAAAATTTGTGGGTTTTCTTATTGGAGAGGATATGTAACCCGAAACATTATCAAGATTTGAAGAGTTTAATTCCCCAAACCTATTGGTGTAAAGGTTTGAAGACAAGTTGTCAACCATTAGTTGCCTTTGTTGTTGAGTTCTTAAATTTTGTAACTCGAAGTCTCGGGCGTTCAAAGCGGTGCGCAGACGACTACTGGAAAGTTGTAGAACCGGCGGTGACAAATGGTTTAACTTGTTTTGCCACCCAGTCACCGGAGATAAAGATGGTGACATGGGTGGGGTGGAACCAATAACCATTGGGCTCGAGTTTTGAATTGGGCTCATTAAGCCCAATTCAGTTGAACTCGCAGACCCTGGTTTTGGTGAAGGGATAGCTGAACCAGTTGAGGCATACAAAGGCCTCAACTCGTCCACTTTGTGCGCGAAAAAACATACTTTTCGCCCACAACTTGTTTCATCTTTACATAACCGTGTCTTGTATTGAGCTGGGTGGAGCCATGATTCAAACACCCCGTGTGCATACTCGCAAGCATCGCCATTAGCGCAGCTTCCTTTGCGAAACTCTGGGCACGGGACGCAGCTGTAGTTGTACTTGTTTGGGTCACGCCTGCGGGCATTCTCGCCCGGGTGAACAAACGGGCACTCCGTCCAATCGTGAGTGTAAGCCCTCGAACACGGCTTTACCTTAAACGTATACATCCGAAACTCATCGGAACCATATAATTCACCGTTTATATCCGGAAACGGTACATCAATCGGGTATTCCTTTTTCGCCGCAACAGCTTCTTCCATAACAAAACCCTTCAAAAACATCTCCAAGCCTTTTCGAATCGACGATTTGATGCCACGAGCAATCAAGTCACCTGGTTTGTTCCCATTTCCATCGGTTAAATTAACATCAGCACCAGCTTCAATCAACATCTTCACTACGTCGACTGACGTCACAGACCCTCCGGCAGCGGCGCAGTGAAGAGCAGTTGCGCCGTCCGTACCGGAGGGTTTGTTGACGTCAATTTTCTTACTCCCAATTAAAAATTTTAATACCCGAATGCTTCCATAAATGGAAGCAATCATTAATGGGGTTCGTTCTTCGAAACCCATTAATAATTTCGACGAATTCCTCCTTCCGTACCAAAATCCGAATTCGTCAACACCGATCCCCTTCTCTTCAGCATCAGATACAAACGCGGAAAGATCATCCGCAGCCGCTAATTCGAGCAATCTCGAGCGCTTCAATAGACCTATAATCTTCTTCTGTTGAAACTTTTCTCCCTCCATGATCAACCCCTTGTAAGTTATAAGTAAATAATTGGAAACTTGTAGAGAATATTGAATTGATGAGAGTACTTATATGAGGGAATTGAACATATAAATAATGTAAAGTAAGGCACACAAGTGGGAAGGGAGGAAGGTGTGACACCTTTTTGGTCAAAAGTCAAAGCATTCAACATTGGTGGACCTGATGGCACACCCACTTCAAAACTGCTAATAAATTTATTTCAAATGCAACCCAAATGCAAATTCGGTTTTGACACCTGGCTGGATAATAATGGTCTAGTACAGGTCCAGTAGAGTGTGAGCTTGAACCGGCTGTGATGTTGTTGTGAACCCCACACGGTTCGGGTACAATGGCTCGAATTGTGGGCACAAGGGGTTCGGACCCATGATTAAGTGAGTGTAGGTCTGTTGATATAAACAAGGTTTCATTTATGTTAGAAATGAAATACGATTTATGTGGGGTTTTAATTAATTTCTTTGCTTTTATAGGGAAAATATATTGTGAGACAGCCCTTTTTAGGTTTATAAATCAAGAAAATAATTATTTTCAATAAATACAAACACAAGTTTGCTATGTCCGCGGGATTAGTCCTCTTTCTTGGTTGGCCAAAAGTGGCGGCCAAGTTTGTTTTTTTGTTTTTTGTTTTTTTTTTTTGCATAAAATAGTTATTTATAGATCCTGTCAAATTACGATTTTATCCTCTGTTTAAAATAACGATCTTGCCCCCTGCCAAATTACGATTTTATCCTCTGTTTAAAATTATGATCTTGCCCCCCAGTCAGAAATAAAATTTATGTTTTGCCCCCAGCTTAAATTTACGAGCTTTGGTTAAAAAAATTATACTTTTGCTCACCGCTACAATTCTGCCAAATTACAATTTGGCTCCCAGTTTAGAATTACAATTTCGCTACCAGTTCAAAATAAATTTTTTTTCCCCAGCTAAAAATTACGATTTTGCCCTCAGTAAAAATATTACGATTTTGCCCCCAATTCAAAATAAAAAAATGGTTTTGCCCTCAGTTCAAAATATTATTTTACCTCCATTTTAAAATTACGATTTTACCCAAGCTAAAAATTGCAATGTTGCTATAGTTTTTTTGGGGCAAAACTATGGTAGTGTTTTATTTTACTTTGTTTACTCAATTTAGTTTTTATTCATGCCAAACAGCTGTCTAGCACTCGCTAATTGGTCCTGACAAATTATTGTTTTGTCCCAAACTCTAAATTACACACTTGCCATTGTTTTAGTTATTTTTTTATCATAACTATGATAGTGTTTTTCTTTATTTGGTTAACTCGATGCATCTTTTTTTATATCGTGTTATAAGTAGCATGTATAGCTAACCCAAATAAATGTGTCGCGCCCCGCAACGCGGGCGGCGCATACCTCTAGTCATCGATACAATATTGACAAAGCTATTCTAGTTATCTTGTAATTTAACTCTGTATATCGTGTTTGAATACTTTGATAGAGGAGTAATACCAAGGTACAATTTCCAAATAAAAATAAAAAGATTGTTGTTTGAAGGGGTATAGTCTCAAATCCTGCGTGACAAGTTACAACGCTCGCGCGCAAAAGGCCATGCGCAGACTTAGCAGAATATATCTTGATGGTCGCCAGACATGCGCGCGGGTCCTTGACGACGCACCCAGCACAGCAACAGCTAATATATCTAATACAAGTACAAATAGTACATGTGGCAGAAACTGTAGCCATTCAGCTTGTGTCAGGCCCTGACAAGACAAATCCCACGATGGCCAATCATGCAGGAGACAAGAGGTACAACAGGACAATGATGTGGAACCAATCAGGTCATGTCGTTCACTGCTTCATGATATCCACTCAAGCTGGTGACAGCCTCATCAACAAGGACAACTGCCAGGCCATGTGGCTTCCATCACCATGGGCCAACATCTCTACGCTCTGCAAACACTAACGGTCATGTCAGAGGAGACAAAGAGGATATTCCTTGTTGGAGACGTTCGGCCCAAGGCCCATCACCCTATCTCCTTCTCCATACTATTCGGCTATAAATACCAGACTTCAACCACATGTTAAAGCATTAGCTCTTTCACTCTCATACCCTTAACACACACTTGTTTTATCTTCTTAAAAGATACTTATTCTCACGTCGGAGGGTGGTTACAAGGAGAACCCCCAACCTCCCCTTCGTCTAACGAGTCTCACGGTGTTCTTTTTTGCATATGGTTATCGGTTCATTCTCTGAGGAAAGATTAACGATTAACCATAATTTGCCGAGACCATTCCCTTGAGGATAAATACTGTGGATTTAGACATGGTGTTTCTTCATTGGCGCCCATGGTGTTCTTTTTTACAGATCGCTATCTCTGAGGAAAGATTAAGGAATAACCATTATTTGAAGAGACCATTCCACAAGAATAAGTCCTCTGAATTTAGACTTGGTGTTTCTTCGTTAGCGCCTACCGATTTTTTCTTACTGCTTATCATCTTTTTCTTTCCTTTCTATTCACCATCATGGTTGGTTAGGGAACCCCTTTTTTACACTTTGGGTTAAGCTCTCAACATGCTCCAGGCGCGAACAACACGCACGTCTAAACCCCACATGCTGACGGGTACACCGAAGGAAACTTTATGGAGTGCTGGTAGTGTTGCGCGAGCCACACAACATGTTAGCCCCTTCGCGCAAATTGCTTCATTACTTCCAGAAGGGGAGACCCTCGCATCCTGGTTTATGAAATCTCAAGCTGCGCTGAACGCAGTATACGCACAACTGTGCATGCAAACGCCGGCTACAACACAACAAACCCCACAGGTGCAACCAAGTCCGAGAATCTTGGATTACACCTCCGCACCACGAGAGCGTACACGTACAGGGTGTCTATCATCAACATGAAGAACCTTATTATGACGTTAGCACCACACGCGATATAATCAGGGGCGGATCTACCTTGAAGAGACCGGGTTCCCAAGAACCCAGTCGGTTTCGAATTATTAGTAAAAACTTATATAGAAAATATAAAGTGAACCCATAAATAGATTATAAGTGAACCCATAACAAAGAATCTGAAGTGCTAAATTGGTTCTGCGCTCCTTTTCTAATCATGTAAACTGAAGTTCGATTCCTGTCCCGTGCATTTCTCCTTTAACTTTTTAGAACTGTTTTTAAAATTCAAAATCCGTATCTAATAATAATCCAATGTCTGCACTTAGCAGATCCATATCTAATAATAATCTAGCAGTAGCACTAGCAGTCCAATGGGAGGGGTCTTGTGTTTTAGGTGTTTGGTCTTGGGTTCCACGGGTTGCATGGTGACAAAATTTCAGAAATAATCCCGCAATCAAGAATTTGGCCGTTCAAATAAAATCCATATATTCATGTAACGATGCTTGTATTAATTGCACAAAGTTGTTTCTTTCTTTACAATTTGTTTTTTTTTTATGTTTGGAAACGTTAGTTTTTCAAAGTTCTAACACTACGCAACGTGCGTGTTAGGTTTTATCTTTTTTATATAAAATTTTCACTGAGACATGCTTATTTCCTTCTATGTTTTTTTGTTTTGTTAAACTTCGGTCTTTTCCTCGCCTCGGAGCGCCCTGCTAGTTAGAGTTAAAGTAAAAACAACAACCCGCCTCTAACCTCTTCCATCGTTTATTCCTTCGCGTCGCTCCCCGTTCCAAAACAAAAAAAGGCCGACCCAGAATTGTTTATGTTGGTCCTATGACATTGGAGCATTTAAAAAAGTGAACCCATTGGAAAAAAATCCTGGATCCACCACTGGATATAATGGCCAACACTGTAAGGCCTGACGAAACACTAGAAGAACTCTCATCCAAGACCGTTTAGGACCCCGCCTCATCACCCATGATGAATGGGACTCGTTGTCACACCCCAACTGTCACACCCCAACCGATGGCGGAATCATCGGGGCATGGCACTGAGCGAAACAGATTGTCCAGAAGTTTCCACAACAACTATTAATACTATTCAGTTAAATGATACGTCCCATACCATATCCCAAATAATACAATATATTATTACAGATAACAACTAGGCAAATATTCTATTCCGACAACTCAGATTTAAATTAATAACATAAATATTGTTCAAATGATCCTAAAGACCCGGTCGGACAAGATCTACAAACAACTATGCTCTAGATGCTTGATCCTAACAGACAACTATTTGTTGGGGGCCTCTAGAGCTTTATTCTAGCCTCGCTTTCCTAGCAAGCAAACATCTTAAACACCTGCCACATACGTTAAAATAAAGTCAATACATATAATGTAAAGGTGAGCATACAAGTTTGATAATAGCATATAGAGTTCGAAATAGTTTATGCATAACCAGCACGTACACAGAGGAAAACGAAGCATGTTAATTATCGACATGGATCTATCAATACCAATGACTGCGGGTTGACCGTCCGAGACGGTTCGCAATACATGATTACCACCGTAATCCATGCAAGTAATTGTCCTTAACAACCCCCGTGTGAACGGATGCTGAGTCCAAACTATAGTACTACGTCGTTAAGGCAGGTAGACAGCATTCCACGTGTAAACACAATTAACAAGCATTCATTTAGTCACGTAATACATGCATAACGGTTAGCGTTCAAATAATTGAGTAGTGTGTTCGATTGTGATTTTGATAAGTAACGTATGTAACACCCAAAAGTGCTAAAAGCAAAAAGGGATCGAGTATGCTCACAGCGATTGATTGATGGATTGAAGGGAGCGCTTGAGAATAGGGTTAGCCTGAATAGTTCGATAGCATAACGATGAGCAACACATAAAATGGAAACAAGTGATGATGGGTTGAACAGCCTGGTCGATCGAATAGCAGGTTCGATCGAACGGGTTGTTCGTTCGGCTAAAGAGTCCGTTCGGACAGTCCGTTCGATCGGCCGGTAGGCTCGATCGGCTGGACTGTTCGAGTGGATTGTTTCTTCCTTTGAGTAAGATGTGTTTGTGTATGATGGTTTGACCTTTTGAAGTTTTCGTTGTAGTATTTGAGAACACTGAAGTGTTCTTACCTTTCAGGTCGATCGATCGAACGGTTTGTTCGATCGGCCGGCTTAGCCGATCGGTCAGGAACTTCAGTAGTAGTCCTCAGCAGGATGTCACTCGATCGAACAGCATGCTCGATCGGGTGGCATTCCAATACGTCGAACGAATTGAAAATCGATTAAGGGTTGAAGCATAGTATCTCATGATCCGATGAGTAATGGTATCAAACAGCTCGTTCGATTGAACATCACCTCGTTCAATACTATACCTCATAGAATTGTCAAAATGTGGGGCCATATGCTAGCCGATTGGCTGGCCTGGTCGATCGGCTGACATGTTCGATCGGTTGGGTTGTCCGTTCGGACAGCCTAACCGTTCGGCCAGCATCCTGACCTGGTCGGCGTGTTCGTCTAACACTGGGATGTTCTAATTATTTGACGTTATATCGAGGTTGTTCGACAACGAGTTGAACCATACTACTTTCGTTCTTACTTATTTTCCCCTGCTCGGACAGGAATCACCCAAGTCCGGCCGGTGAACGGTTCGGAACGGCGGTTTAACGATTAACCCGAAGTCGGTGAACCTCGTAGATAGAACCCGAATCTTGAACCACACAACCATTGGAATGATTAGTGAGTTGGCTCAAGCTCCGTTTCTACCGGTTTGAAGGCATTGAGTGTAAAAGAGTTGAAAGAGAGTTGGAAATCCTTCTTTCAATCCTTCACACCATGTAAATGTTCAGATCTGTGATAGATCTTAGCTTGTTTATGTGGAAATCGGTTAGATCCGAGCTATTCATGGTGGATTGAGGCCAAAACATGATGTTCTTGAAGAACACCATGATGACATCATCCTTGAATGCTTAGATCTTGATGATTTCACGGCTAGAAATCAAGATTTGAAAGATAGAAAGGTGTAGGAGTGTGTTTTGATCAAGAAAGTACAAGATTTAGGACGAAAACTTACCGGAATCGGAAGAAATCTGAGAAAAGAAGGGGAGCACGAGCTGGCCGGTCAGAGAGTTTCCAAAAGTGGAAAGAATGATAATGACAGGCCTATTTATAGGCTTCCCAAAGAGGAAAGGGCTGGCTGATCGGCCACTGTTCGATCGGCTGACAGCCTGATCGATCACTCAGCCTGGTTCGAGTGTTCGGTGCGACGATTTTCGATATTTCGATTTCGATTGAAGATGATACGAATACGATAGAGTTTCCTATTCAAATTACTTTTAATCCCAGCCACTATATCTAAAATACAATCATCTATATTTCACGTTACCATTCGACATAATTCGATTTCGATTGTATTCGGTTTGAGATTCGAGTTTCGATTGATTCGACTGATCACCACACAAAGCATAAGGTAAACATGCACAAGTTACACATAGGGCACACACACAAGTAATATAACACCAAATTCGCATAGTTCGAGTTTCGAGCTTGATTATTGATTGATTAACTTTATCGCATTGTTACTTCCTACTATTCACAGTCGTAAGTTGGTTCGCGTCGATTAAACATTCGATTACTTCGATTCTTTCTTGATTACAACACTTACTCCACATAATACAAATAAACATAAAATCGACTAATTATAGTCAAAGAAGTCAAAGTTGACTTCGACTTTGACTTTGACTTTGACATTCGAAAACACGGGGTGTTACACCAACCGATGGCGAAATCATTGGGGCGCGAACTGAGCGAAACAGATTGTCCAGAAGTTTCCTTAACAACTATATTTACCAGATATTTAAAGAAACACGTCCCATACCATGTCATAAATGATAATACAATTATTACAGAAAAAATCTAGTCAAATTGTTCTGTTCCGACAACTCAGATTTTTATTACGGACAATTGTTCATTGTTGACCTAGGTCTTTCCTAGCCTCGATTTCACAGCAAAGTAAGCAAATAAGCATCCTAAGCACATGTCACATACGTTAAAGTAAAAGTCAATACACATAGTGTAAAGGTGAGCATACAAGTTTAATAGATATAGTAGAGTTCGAAATTGTTACGCATAACCAGCACGTACACAGTGTGAAATGAGGCATGTTAGTTATCAACATGAACCTATCGATACCAATGACTGCGGGTTGACTGCCCAAGGCAGTTCGCGATACACACTCACCACTGTGAGCCATGTAACTAATTGTCCTTAACGACCCCTGAGTGAACAGGTGCTGAGTCCAAACTATAGTACTATCCTTGCTAAATCAGGTAGACAACATTCCATGTGTAAACATAACAAACAAACATTCATTAAGTCACGTATAACATGCGGTAACCGTTAGCGTTAAAAGTATTGCGTAGTGTGTTCGATGTGATTTAGAATAAGGAACGTATGTAACACCCAAAAGTGCATAAAGCAAAAAGGGATCGAGTATACTCACAGCGTTTGGTGGATTGAAGGGAGCGCTAGAGAGTAGGGTTAGCCTAAACAGATTGATAGCATAAATAAGGAACGTATGTAACACCCAAAAGTGCATAAAGCAAAAAGGGATCGAGTATACTCACAGCGTTTGGTGGATTGAAGGGAGCGCTAGAGAGTAGGGTTAGCCTAAACAGATTGATAGCATAACGGTAAGCGACGCGTAAAACAAAACAAGTGCAAGTGGGTCGGACAGCAGTTCGATCGGATGGTAGTCCGATCGGACAGCCGGTCGTTCGTGTGATAGTCCGCTCGGATGGTCATCCGATCGGGTGACCTTTCGAGGGGATTGTTCCTTCCTTTGAGAAGGATGTGTTTGTGTATGATGGCTTGACTTTTGAAGTTATCGTTGTAGCATTTTGAAAACACAGAAGTCTTTCCATCCTTCAGGTCGATCGCTCGATCGGTCATTCAATCGGGTGACAATCCGATAGGTTGAACACTTAGTGAGAACAAGTTCACAGCAGTTTGTCACTTGATCGGATTGTAGTTCGATCGGGTGGCAACACATGTGCATTGAACAGGTTGGAAATTTATTTAAGTATTGATGTTCCAAAACATCACATAGTCGGATGGTCGGTCGATCGAGTGGTAACTCGATCGGACGGCTATCCGTTCGGTGTTCCAAAACCCTTGAAGTTTGATTTGAAAACTGAATGTGGGGCCAAAGTGCAAGTCGTTCGGGCGACAGCCCGTTCGGATGTCAATCCGATCGGACGGCATTCCGTCCTGGTCGTTCCGTTCGTCTTACACTTGGTTGTTTTGATAGTTTGTTGTTTTATCGAGTTGATGTGATAGCATGTTAACCAACAGAAACCTCGTCAATACTTGGTACTCCTGATCGGACAGGAACCACCCAAACCCGATCAGTTAACTGTTCGAGACGGTGTTCCATGGTTAACCCGAAATCGGTAAACCTCGTGGATAGAATCCAGATCTTGGACCAACACAACCAGATGAATGAGTAGGAAGTCGGTACAAGCTCCGACTCTATCGGTTTTGGTGCATTGAGTGTTAAAGAGTTGAAAGAAAGTTGGAAAACCTTCTCTCAATCCTTTTCACCGTGAATATGTTTAGATCTTATGGAAGATCTTTGTTTGTTTATGTGGAAATCGGTTAGATCCGAGTTGTTCTTGAAGGATTGAAACCAAAACATGAAGTTCCTAAGAACACCATGATGACATCATCCTAGACACGTCAAATCTAGTGATTTCACAGTTAAAAGTTAAGATTCAAAAGATAGAAAGGTGGAGAATCAAGTGTAGATCAAAGATGTACAAGATTTAGGTTGAGATCTTACCGGAATTGCGAGAAATTGGAGAAAAAGCAAGGTTGGAGCGCTGGTCGGACGTCAGAGAGCAAAAGTGGAAAGTTTGATGGTGACATGGGGTATTTATAAGGTTACCCAAAGTGGAAAGGGGCTGGTCGATCGGGTGGCAGCCCGATCGAGTGGCTGGCCGATCGAGCGGCAGCTCGATCGATCGGCCGGTCGGTAGGCTGGTCATCTGGTCGATCAGTCACTTGGTTCGAGTGTTCAGTGCGACGAGTTTGGCCATTTCGGTTGCGACTGCGAGCGTTGCGATGCGATAGAGTTTCCTAGTTAAATTACTTTTAATCCCAACTACTATATCTAACATATAATCATCCTATTTCACTTGCGATTAGCGTTTGCGATTCAATTGCGATTGAGTTTCGATTGCATTTCGATTGATTACCACAACATAACATAAATAAACATGCACAAGTAACACATAAAAGGCACACACACATATAACAATAACCAAAATGCGTAATTCGAGTTGCGAGCGCGATTGCCATAAGCGATAAACATCGATAAATAGCGAATAAACTCCGATTATCAACAGGTACTCCACATAATACAAATAACGTACACAATAAAATAGACTAATTATAAGTCAAATAAGTCAAAACAGGATTTGAGCAAGGAGTGACAGATCGCAATTAGCAATCTTTTCTTCCTTTGACTTCAATCTTGACTTTGACTTTGACTTTCAAAACACGGGTGTTACAGCCTGCCCTTGTTTAGGGAATTTCGTCCCGAAATTAAGCTTCGGCCATAACAAACAACTGTGGGTACTTCGCCTTCATGTCGCTTTCGATTTCCCAAGTGAACTCTGTGCCTCGTTTGCCTTCCCATCAGACTTTCACAATAGGAATACGCGAGCGTCTGAGCTGCTTGGTTTGGCGATCCATGATTTTGATAGGCTTCTCCACGAAGTGTAGTGTCGTTTATTTGGAGATCCTCAAAAGGAACTTGAATATCATGCTCAGCAAGGCATTTTTGGAGGTTAGACACATGGAAAGTCGGGCGAATGTTGCTGAGTTCCTCCGGTAGTTCGAGTCTGTAGGCCACTTTCCCGATCCTTTCCAGAATCTTAAAGGGTCCAACAAATCAAGGTGCGAGCTTTCCTTTCTTCCCGAATCGGACCACACCCTTCCAAGGTGACACCTTTAGGAGTACATGGTCGCCAACGGCAAATTCAAGGGGTTTGCGTCGTCTATCGGCGTAACTTTTCTGACGACTCTGAGCTTTCAGCAAGTTGTCTCTTATTTGGAGGATTTTGTCAGTTGTTTCTTGCAATAGCTCGGGACCGGTTAATTGCGAGTGACCGATATCGTGCCATACAATAGGCGACCGACATCTTCTTCCGTATAAGGCCTCGAACGGTGCCATTTGGATGCTGGAATGATAGCTGTTATTATACGAGACTTCGACTAGAGGCTGGTATGCATCCCAATTACCACCGAAGTCTATGACACAAGAGCGAAGCATGTCTTCCAAAGTAGGGATCGTTCTTTCAGTCTGACCATCGGTACTCAGATTAAGCTCAGTACCGAGTGCAGCTTGAAACGTTTCCCACAGACGCGAGGTAAACCGACCATCACGGTCAGAGATTATGTCGCGAGGCGTACCGTGACGACAGAGAACTTTGTTTGTGTAGATTCGGGCTAATCTTTCTACCTTGTAGTCTTCTCGTATTGGCAGGAAGTGACTGATTTGGTCAAACGATCAACGATAACCCAGATGCTATCGTGACCTGCGGTTGTACGTGGGAGTTTGGTTATGAAGTCCATGGCTATGCATTCCCATTTCCACATCGGGATTACGGGTTGTTCCAGCAAGCCAAAGGGTCTTTGATGCTCGGCCTTAACCTTCGAGCAGGTTTGGCACTTTCCAACGTAGAGAGCGATATTCCTCTTCATGCCTGGCCACCAGTACTTGTAATGATGGTCCTGGTACATTTTATCGGCACCGGGATGAATAGAATACCGAGATTTATGGGCTTCGTTCATCAAAATCTTTCGCAAATCATTCCGCTTAGGGATCCAAATTCGGTCCAGATAATGGAATATCACAGTCGATTTATTCACTAGCTGGGCTCCATCGTGACGAATTCTTTCCTTCTCCAAAGTACGCTCGGTAAAACATGCATGCTGGGCTTCGCGAATGAGAGACTCGAGATGATGCCGGGCTAGAATGTTTTGGATGCTATGCAGATAGCTTCGTCTGCTGAGAGCGTCGGAAATGATATTTGCTTTGCCAGGGTGATAACGAATCTCACAGTCATAATCGTTGAGAAGTTCCACCCATCGGCGTTGGCGCATATTAAGTTCTTTCTGGTTAAATATGTGTTGGCGCATATTAAGTTCTTTCTGGTTAAATATGTGTTGTAGGCTCCTGTGGTCGGTGAAGACCGTACACTTTGTACCATAAAGGTAGTGTCGCCAGATTTTTAACCCAAAAACAAATGCACCTAGCTCGAGATCATGGGTTGTATAGTTCTTCTCGTGGATTTTGAGCTGACGAGACGCGTAAGCAATAACCTTGTTCCATTGCATAAGAACACATCCAAGACCAAGGTTCGAGGCATCGCAATAGACGATAAAGTCATCGTTTCCGTCGGGCAGAGCGAGAACGGGAGCATTGCAAAGCATGTGCTTGAGGGTTTGGAAGGCAGTCTCTTGTTCAGTTCCCCAAACAAAAGATCTGTCTTTGTGCGTGAGAGCGGTAAGCGGCACGACGATCTTAGAGAATCCTTCGATAAATCGACAGTAATAGCCCGCTAGCCTGAGAAAAGAACGGACTTCAGACGGGTTCTTTGGCGTGACCCAACTCTTAACTGCTTCAATCTTCGCTGGATTGACGTAAATACCTTGACTATTGACAATGTGACCGAGAAATTGAACCTCCTCCAGCCAGAATTCACACTTGGAGAACTTGGCATAGAGTCGATTTCCTCGGAGTAGCTCGAGAACCAAACGTAGATGCTGCGCGTGTTCGGTTTTTGACTTGGAATAGATTAGGATACCATCAATGAACACGATGACGAAGCGGTCCAGATATGGTTTACACACGCGATTCATCAGATCTATGAAAACCGCTGGTGCGTTGGTTAGACCAAAAGGCATAACAACGAACTCATAGTGGCCGTATCGAGTGCGAAAAGCGGTTTTGGGTATATCCTCCTCTTGGATACGAAGTTGGTGATAGCCTGAGCGTAGATCGATCTTGGAGAAACACGAATCACCTTGTAGCTGATCAAACAAATCATCGATTCGGGGCAGGGGATAGCGATTCTTGATGGTCAACTTATTCAACTCCTGATAGTCGATGCACATCCTGAACGACCCATCCTTATTTTTGACGAAAAGGACTAGCGCGCCCCATGGAGAGGTGCTCGGGCGAATGAAGGCTTTATCAAGTAATTCTTGGAGTTGGCTTGAGAGTTCACACATTTCAGAGGGAGCGAGACGATAAGCGCTTTAGCAACAGGGTTGGCTCCAGGGATGAGGTCGATACGAAAGTCGATATCACGACTTGGAGGCAGACCTGGAAGGTCTTCGGGTTGGAAATTCACACACCACGGGGACGTCGTTTACTTTGGTCTTCCCTTTCTTTTCCTTCTCCTCTACTACAATGTTAGCCAAGAAAGCTCTGTATTCATTGCGGAGATACTTGCTAGCTTGGACACATGACATAAGGTTGAGATTCTTCGAAGCGGTTTTACCATAAACACATAATAAATCACCATTCGCGAGCGAGAATCGAATCATCTTGTCGAAGCACACAACTTCAGCATGGTTTTCGCGAAGAAAGTCCATGCCTACTATGACGTCAAAACTTCCGAGTTGCATTGGAATGAGATCGATTGGGAAGATGTGATTGTTGAGCTCGAGAGTACAATCACGAATAACGTAATTAACGGCTACAGTTCTTCCGGTGGCAACTTCGACATCGAACGTTGAGGGGAGATGGGAGCGCTTTCGATTAAGAAGCTTTTCGAATTCGATCGATACAAAACAATTGTCGGCTCCGGTATCAAATAAACACGATGCATAAATACCATTCACAAGGAACGTACCATTGACCACGTTGTTGTCGGCCTGGGCCTGGCGCACATTGATGTTGAAGGTTCTGGCGCGGGTGGCTTGTTGCTGCTGCTGTTGCTGAGACTGCTGCTGCTGCTGTTGAGGCTCTTGTTTCACTACCCTATTCGGGCACATGTTTGCGAAGTGGTTGGGATCACCACACGCAAAGCAGACTCTGGCGTTGACCGCGGGTGCCTGAGCTGCTTGTTGGCCTTGAGGAGCGGTGAGAAGAGCTTGTTGCGCAAGAGCGGGAGCTGCGGTGTTGCCGGGGCCGGTTTGACAGTTAGCGGTGAAATGGCCATACATATTGCAGTGAACGCAATATCCGAAGGCAATACCCACCGGGTGATGGTAAGAGCATGTTGGGCAAACTGGGTGGGGACCGGTGTATGCACGTTTAGCAGGAGGTGCATAGGTGATGGGAGCAGGAGCTGATCGGTGTTGCGGTTGCTGTGGAGCTGGAACTGCTTGAAGAGCAGCGGCGGTAGTGATGGCACAGTTCTTGTTGCTGGAGCTGATGTTGTTGTTCTTCCTCTTGCGACGAGAGGACTTTGACGATTGCGGAGCGGCGGCGGTGGTTTCAGCAGATGTGCCGGTGGTAGCTTGGTGCAGGTTCTTTGAAGCTTTATCCCCAAAACCAGCTTTTACTCGCTTGTCATTGATTTCGGCGGCAAGCAAGTAAGTTTCCTCGATCGTTGCTGGCTTTGCGGCATGCACAAAATCTGCAACACAGTCGGGCAGGGCTCGAATGTACTTCTTGATCGTCATGTCGGTAGTCTTGACCTGATCGGGACAGATGATACTGAGCTGCTTAAAGCGAGCAGTCAGAGCTGCTTTCTCTCCATCCTTCTGCTTGATATGCCAGAATTCGTCCTCCAGCTTTTGGCGTTCATGGGGATGGCAGAATTCATCCATCACAATGGCCTTCAGCTCTTCCCATGTCAGCTCATAGGCTGCGTCATTTCCGCGTTTGTTCCTCTCGGCCGTCCACTAGTCTAGTGCGCGGGACTGGAAGACGCCGGTAGCGTTTAGAGTACGGAGATTTTCAGGACATCCACTCTGGCGCAGAGTGACTTCGACGGAATCAAACCATTGAAACATAGCTGTTGGGCCATCTTCGCCAGTAAATTCCTTGGGACCACAAGCTTTGAACTGCTTGAAGCTGAAAGCAGTCTTGGGGGTAGCTTTAGGAACTTCGGTTCTGGACTCCTCGGATGATTTTCTCACATTTTTATAGATTTCACTCACGATCTGAGGAACTACCTTTGCTACTTGCTTTGCGACGAGAGCAGCAAGGCGTTTGTCTCTCTGTTCTTGGCGAGTGATTCGTGGGTGACGGGGTCCAGATGTTGGTCCAGTCGACATTGTCTGCAACAAACATCGTCTTGGGTCTCATACATAGTAAAATCGATTCTCACCTCACGCGTCTAATACTACTAAAGCTTAGGAACACGTATAATCACGTAACACATAGGCACATAGTCACAGATTCACATAAGTACAGAAGCACGTAAGCACGTAAGGCACAGAATCACAGAAGCACATAGTTCTCCTAGAAGCACACAGATGCATATAGAGACACTTAGAGCATTCTGACTGCATCTATCATTTAAATTCTACGCACGTTCGAGAATAGAGATTGCGAGTACATAGCGAGTCGTATAGCATAAGCGAGCAGCGATTCGTGTAGTGTGGTTTGTGTGTCGATTGAAGTGAGAAACGAAAGGCGAATAAATCATCAAAATCGAAGTATACAAACAGTAAATCCATACATAAACACATATACAATCAGCAAATATCAGAGTCAGCAGTTGCGGGCTCAGAATCGAAACACATAAAAATTGACGAAACTGCGATATCGAAATCGAGTGTAGCTTGTCTTAGGCTGACTGACATTGACTACCCAAAGTGATTCGACTATTCACAATGACTTTTCGTACACACTTTGGCCTTCGGGACTGTGCTCTTGCCTCAAACCCAGGGCGATTGGCACGCATGCTTCCAGTTAAAGGGCGACTTCAAGTCGTTAGAGTCCGTCGAGACTTTGGTGAGAGTTTTGTAAAACAAAAATAGGGTCGGAATGAGTCTTCAAGGTTCGGGTTTCACCCCTGGCTTAACAACTTTGTTCCTATTTTGATGAGAATAGAGACGAAAATCCACGTTAAAGTACGGATTTCACTCCTGTTTCAACGCAAGTTCTCGTGTTTTATAGATAAATACAGATCAAATAAGCAATTTAATCGAGAGTTTGCGGTTTTCACACCTAATCTCGATCAAATTACTTGTTTAGTTTCGAATAAGTGTGTAGTGATGGTGTAGTGCAGGTGAGAATAGCGAGATATAGCAAGTAAACTCGTACCAATCCCTATGGATCCGTACAAGTTGGTCTGTTGGTACCTAACTATAGACTAGGTCGTTTCTAAGACATCGACCCGGACTAGGTCGAGTCTTGCCTAATTCCCTATAGTTATGGATCTGATACCAATCTGTCACACCCCAACCGGTGGCGGAATCATCGGGGCGCGACACTGAGCGAAACAGATTGTCCAGAAGTTTCCATAACAACTATATTTACCAGATATTTAAAGCAACACATCCCATACCATGTCATAAATGATAATACAATTATTACCGAAAAGATCTAGTCAAATTGTTCTATTCCGAAAACTCAGATTTTTATTACAGACAATTGTTTATTGTTGACCTAGGTCTTTCCTAGCCTCGATTTCATAGCAAAGTAAGCAAATAAGCATCCTAAGCACCCGTCACATATGTTAAAGTAAAAGTCAATACACATAGTGTAAAGCTGAACATAAAAGTTTAATAGATATAGTAGAGTTTGAAATTGTTACGCATAACCAGCACGTACACAGTGTGAAATGAGGCATGTTAGTTATCGACATGATCCTATCGATACCAATGACTGCGGGTTGACTGCCCAAGGCAGTTCGCGATACACACTCACCACTGTGAGCCATGTAACTAATTGTCCTTAACAACCCCTGAGTGAACAGGTGCTGAGTCCAAACTATAGTACTATCGTTGCTAAGGCAGGTAGACAACATTCCATGTGTAAACATAACAAACAAGCATTCATTAAGTCACGTATAACATGCGGTAACGGTTAGCATTAAAAGTATTGCATAGTGTGTTCGATGTGATTTAGAATAAGGAACGTATGTAACACCCAAAAGTGCATAAAGCAAAAAGGGATCGAGTATACTCACAACGTTTGGTGGATTGAAGGGAGCGCTAGAGAGTAGGGTTAGCCTGCACAGATTGATAGCATAACGGTAAGCGACGCGTAAAACGAAACAAGTGCAAGTGGGTTGGACAGCAGTTCGATCGTATGGTAGTCCGATCGGACAACCGGTCGTTCGTGTGATAGTACGCTCGGATGGTCATCCGATTGGGTGACCTTTCGAGTGGATTGTTCCTTCCTTTGAGAAGGATGTGTTTGTGTATGATGGCTTGACTTTTGAAGTTTTCGTTGTAGCATTTTGAAAACACAGAAATGTTTCCATCCTTCAGGTCGATCGCTCGATCGGTCGTTCGATCGGGCGACAATCCGATAGGTTGAACACTTAGTGAGAACAAGTTCACAGCAGTTTGTCACTTGATCGGATTGTAGTTCGATCGGGTGGCAATACATGTGCATTGAACAGGTTGGAAATTTATTTAAGTATTGAAGTTCCAAAACATCACATAGTCGGATGGTCGGTCGATCGAGTGGTAACTCGATCGGATGGCTATCCGTTCGGTGTTCCAAAACCCTTGAAGTTTGATTTGAAAACTGAATGTGGGGCCAAAGTGCAAGTCGTTCGGGCGACAGCCCGTTCGGATGTCAATCCGATCGGACGGCATTCCGTCCTGGTCGTTCCGTTCGTCTTACACTTGGTTGTTTTGATAGTTTGTCATTTTATCGAGATGATGTGATAGCGTGTTAACCAACAGAAACCTCGTCAATACTTGGTACTCCTGATCGGACAGGAACCACCCAAACCCGATCAGTTAACTGTTCGAGACGGTGTTCCATGTTTAACCCGAAATCGGTAAACCTCGTGGATAGAATCCAGATCTTGGACCAACACAACCACATGAATGAGTAGGAGGTCGGTACAAGCTCCGACTCTATCGGTTTTGGTACATTGAGTGTAAAAGAGTTGAAAGAAAGTTGGAAAACCGTCTCTCAATCCTTTTCACCGTGAATATGTTTAGATCTTAGGGAAGATCTTTGTTTGTTTATGTGGAAATCGGTTAGATCCGAGTTGTTCTTAAAGGATTGAAGCCAAAACATGAAGTTCCTAAGAACACCATGATGACATCATCCTAGAACACCTCAAATCTAGTGATTTCACGGTTAAAAGTTAAGATTCAAAAGATAGAAAGGTGGAGAATCGAGTGTAGATCAAAGATGTACAAGATTTAGGTTAAGATCTTACCGGAATTGCGAGAAATCGGAGAAAAAGCAAGGTTGGAGCGCTAGTCGGACGTCAGAGAGCAAAAGTGGAAAGTTTGATGGTGACATGGGGTATTTATAGGTTGCCCAAAGTGGAAAGGGGCTGGTCGATCGAGTGGCAGCCCGATCGAGTGGTTGGCCGATCGAGTGGCAGCTCTATCAATCGGCCGGTCGGTCGGCTGGTCATCTGGTCGATCAGTCACTTAGTTCGAGTGTTCGGTGCGACGAGTTTGGCCATTTCGGTTGCGACTGCGAGCGTTGCGATGCAATAGAGTTTCCTAGTCAAATCACTTTTAATCCCAACTACTATATCTAACATATAATCATTCTATTTCACTTACGTTTAGCGTTTGCGATTCGATTGAGATTGAGTTTCAATTGCGTTTCGATTGATTATGTTGATACACGGAATGTCTGTTGACTGCGTCTTCAAAAAGTCTGAAGTCAATATTGGTCAACAGGGGGTCAAAATGTAAATGTTGTGTAAAATAGGCTTAGGATCGCTTATGTGTCAATGTTTATATGTGGACCGCTTATTTGTCAGTTGCCTGGTTCGCTTATAGTGCAAGTGGTCTGGATCGCTCATTAGGCATGTCATAGGAGCGACCCAGAAACTCTATATATAGGCCAGAGCGGTTCATAGTTGTCAGACGTGTATGTGTGGGCTACGGTGCTGAAACTCTGCCAAATTTTCATCAGAAAGCAATAGAAAGATAAGGAATTGAAAGGATAAGCTGTTGTAACTTCATTTACGTTGATTCCGCCTTCGTACGTGAAGATGAACTACCTTGACTGACTTTTCGGGTCATAGAACGGTCCAACAAGTGGTATCAGAGCTCAGGACGAGGAGTTCATACTACTACAGCATAGATCTGCAGAAATCTCTCTTTTCTACTCACTTTCTCTCATACTTTTTCAGTTTCTAGTGGTTCCAACGGTCAAAATTGTCTGAAATTTGAGTATATTGTATAAAACACACTATTAACAAACCCTAGAAAGAATCAGGTGAAAATACAGACTAAAAATGGTAAAAACCGGCTAAAAACAGTGGGTCGCGTATTCGAACATTCAGGATCGCTCGAAATACCTGTGTGGATCGCTTTTTCGGACAATATTCCTGTTAGGATCGCTCGAACGGACACTACTTGAACCGCTCGAACGATCATATCCGGACCGCTCGAACAATCAATTCTCTGGACCGCTCGAAAGAATTGGTCTGAACCGCTCGAACGAACACATACTAGTTCGCTCGATCATACATAGTCTGGTCGGCTCGAACGAACACAATTGGATCGCTTTTCTGACATATTGTGGACCGCTCGAGAGGACACATTTGATATTGTCTGGTTCGCGTATTTGAACATCTCTTTGATTCGCTTATCTGTCATCAGTATAGACAGGATCGCTTTTGTGGTTCTGTTATTTTTCAAAATCAAAATTTTTCTAAGTGTCGGTTGATTTTGCAGGTACGTTCACAATGGATGATATGTTCTTGAATCCATTTAGCGATATGTATGCATTCACGGGTAGTTCGGGAAACAACGAACGACATCGAACAATACGAACGAGAATCAATCAAAGGAGAAAAAGAAGGAAGCTTGGGAGTCTGAGAGTGCATTCGGTACATTCAACAAACCCCCAAAGCTTATGGCAATCGATGAATATTGTCGTTGGTCGAGAAAATTTGAGGATTGGTTGATGGCTTTCGCGTATGCAAGTTGGAAGAGTTTGAAAAATAGATATGATCATGGAGATAAAAATGGAGAAACTTTATCATCAGCTGACGAAATTGAATCTTTTGTGGCAGAACAAAAGTGTGTGGCTTTATTGTTTCAGTCGGTGCGGGAAGACATCATTTCGTTGATAGATGACTCCAATGCTAAAGACTTATGGGAAAAACTCAAGAAAAAGTGTCAAGGGAGTAATGAGATTGTAAAAAATAAGACGAAATTGCTTAGAAAAGAATTTGACATGTTTAGTTGTCTTAAAAATGAATCGGTTTGTAAAATGATTGAAAGATTTGGTCATCTGAAGCTGGAACTTGCACGACATAAGATTACGTATTCTCCGGAAGAACTTGTTGATAAACTGTTCGATTCCTTACCAGATGAAGTGGATTAGAGATATTACGCATTAATGTTGAAGAACACTATTTCTCCTGAAAAGTTGACTCTAGATTTGGTGATTGAGAAACTTGAAAGTCATGAGCTTGAATTGAAGAAAACTTACAAAATCAATCACTCATCCTATCAGCAAAACTTGGATCTTTATTATCCGAAAAGCTTGATGCCGAAAGCTACTTCTCCGAAAACTGCATTTTCTGCTGAGAATGTTTCTTCAGCAAACACAGAAATTCAAAGCAGTTCAAACAGTGGAAGCCACAGTGGTTATCACGGTGGATCTTCATCTTCTGACAAACATTCTGATGCAAAGTTTTCGTGCAACATCACGATAGATCTGAAGAACGCACAGAATTTTGATGAAGAGTCGGCCAAGCAACAAATGGTTTTTCTAGCGTCTGTGTTGGAGTCCTATGAAGGTTTGGTGGCCGGAAAGATCGGGAACACAAATCTGACAAAAGAAGACTACGATCAGATAGACCCTGAAGAAATGGAGCTGATCGATATCCGTTGGGCAATGGCAAGTGCAGTTCGACGTGCACAACGCTTTATGGAGATTACTGGGAGAAAAACGATCGGTGGTCCATCTACAAAGTTGGGGTTTGATAAATCGAAGGTGACATGCTTTAAGTGTAAGCAGAAGGGTCATTTCAAGAGGGAGTGCAGAAATGCGTACGCTGATGAGTCAGAGAATCCGTTTCGAGATGACTATTACAAGAAGGCAATCTACCATCAGAATAAATTTGAGCCGCCCAGATTGAAGCAGCAGGAAGAGAACAGAGACAAATCGAGGGCTTTAGCTGTGATTTATGATGATGAGGGTTACGATTGGAGCAAAGAGGTTTTACCGGAAGATGATGCTATTGGTTATGCTTTTATGGCGAAGAATGAGCCTATTCCATGGAAAGATAATCGAACAGAGGAACAGAAGTATAAATACCGGAAGATGGTTGCTGAAAACCAGATTATCAGATTGTCTGGTGTATATCTAGAGGCGAAAAGAGCGAATAGATGGGATCCAGACAGAGAGTGCTACCTTGATAAGTATGGCAACATTGCAATTGATGACAAAACGCTTGATATCGAGGCCATCATCAAGGAGTATAAAGAAGAAGATGAATATTGGCAGCACAAGTGGTGGGGAACACCAACGTTAAAGATGATTGAAGAAGAGAAAGAGAAAGAGGAGAAAGAAAAGAAAGAAAAAGAAGAGATTGATGAAGTGAAGAAGATTGATACGGGTTTGATCGATGTTACGCAAGAGTTGACAGCTGAAAATCTGGGAAAGATGGCTGACAAAGTGCTAGCTGCAAAAGCACTTGAGGTAGATCCTAATTCTGTTTCTGAGTCTAAGGATCAGGTCAGTCAGAATGTGTCAGCTAATGCGTCAGGTAAGAAGATTGATGGAAACATTGACTGCAAAAATTGCACAAAAGAATGCAATTTCTGTAGTACTGTCACGTACCTCAACAATGAAAAAATTAAAAACCTGACAGCCAAGGTCAGCAGTGTTGAGGATCAAATACTGGGTCGTGACAAAACTGTGAGAGCTTCAACTGAACGAATCAAAGAGTTAACTTCTCAAATGGAAAAAGATAAAATTGATCATGAAAAGGTTAAAACTGAAAATGAAAAATTAATTCTTGAAAACCGCAAAATTTCTGAAAAATTTGAAAAGCTCAAAACCACAGTTAAAGAAAGTGATGAACGAAATGGTAAAATTTTTAAAGAAAATGAACATTTGCGAGCTGTGGTGAGAATAAAAGAAGAATCAATTAATAAACAACTGGATGAGATCGCTAAATTGAAACTCAAAGTTCAAGAAGCTGAAATAGAGAATGAGCGAATTCAGTTGAAACTTAACAGTTATAACTCTGCAAGCTTTGTGTTGCAGAATATTGTTCCTAAACCTATAGGAAAAAACAAAGCTGGAGAGGATGTGTTTTCAGATGGTACCGGTGTAGGGTTTCACAAAGTTCCACCGCCGATTTTGCACAATTACACTAAAAAGGAATCTGGGTTGGTTGGACTTGAGGAAGAAAGTGATGTTACACTTCCTGAAAACATTGATGTCACGTTCACGTCTTCCAATGACGAGGGTGTCCAAAGTGATGTGGTGAAAAGTGTGGTAGACAAAGTTCTTAAACCGGATTGTGACACTTCTGAGGAGGATGGGTGTTTTCTAGATAAATACATTCCGAAGCAAAAGTCCAAAAACAACTTACATGATGAATCTGATCTTGTCATGTACAAGATGTCGGGATCGGATAAGTTGTTCTCGGATTCTGAGTTTCCATTAGAGAATGTTAATTTGAACAAATTGACAAATGTTTTCAAACTGGTCGAAGTCGAGTTGTCAGCAGTGAACGATATGAGTCGAAAGAAAGAGAGGGTTTACAACAAGAAAATTGTTTATCCACCACGTTTTTACAATAACAATAGAAACAATTGGTCGGATGGTTATCAAGGGGGTAAACCATATCAGAAAAGAAATGTTTCAAACAAGAGGTTTGTTGAAAAGAAAAAGTTTGTGAACAGTTCAAGTTCACTTGCTGATGAAGAAAAGGAAATTTTTACAAAATCAAACAAAGAACTTTTTGAGAAGAGAGCTTCACAGGCTCAGTCTGAAGGCACGAGTCGGGTAGCTGATACTCGTACTTGTTTTATATGTGAACAGGTTGGTCATATTGCATGAAAGTGTACATATGTGAAGCCTAAGACTGAAGCTGTGAAGGTTCAACAAAAGAAAGTTGATGTGAAGGGTAAAACACCAATGTATGTTGAGAAGAAAGTTGTAGGGAAGAAAAATGTTCAAATTGACAACTTGAAAGTAAAAACTGAACCCGTAAAGAGGTTGGTAAATCAAAATGATAAATTTTATAAGAGGGTTGCAGTAGCTCAACAGGTGTGGAAACCTAAAATTGAACCTAAAGTTGAGAAGAAAGTTTCAACTTCTGAGGTGAAAAAGACTGAAGAATCAATTACGGTTGATTATGATGCACAATTTCCACCTCTTAAGTCTAAGAATTTCAAAATTCAAATTGCTAAAGTCACGGTTACACCTAAGGCTGATGAGGCCTGGGTAGACTCAATGTTTGACTAAACAGTTTGAATTGCCGGAGCTTCCTGGATCACGAAGCATGAATCGGCATCTTTCTTGAAGTTGTTTAAATGATGATTTGTTATGTGCAGGATCTTCCAAAACTTGTATCCAGGTGGATAATGGATAGTGGAGCGTCAAGGCATATGACAGGGAAGACCGCATTGCTGTATGATGTGAATAGCATAAATGGTGGTTATGTGGGTTTTGCGGGTAATCAAGGAGGAAGGATCATAGGTGAAGGAACATTTTCAAATGGCATTATAACGTTTGAAAGAGTTAACTATATCGCGGAGCTGGAGAACAATCTGCTGAGTATCTCCCAGATCTGTGACAGTATACTACTCATTTCACCGACAAAGAATGTTTGATCTTGAAACCGGGATTTGTGATACCTGAAGAGTGGATCATCATGAGGGCACCAAGGGTCAATGATCTGTACGTGTTGGACACGAGCGTTGCTACTACAACCACGGGTCAGGCTCATTGTTTTGTATCCAGAGCAACGGAGAAAGAGTCAAGGTTATGGCACCGAAAGATGGGGCATATTCACCTAAGGAAAATGAATCACTTAGTGCATAACGACTTGGTCACTGGAGTGAATATTAAAGGTTTTCATCTGAAAGGGGAGTGCATAAGTTGTGTCAAAGGCAAGCAGAAGAAAAAGTCACACCCTACAAAGCAAGTGAATTCAGTCTCAAGACCATTGGAACGTCTTCACATGGATTTGTTTGGACCAGTGAACGTCAAGAGTATAACAGGAGATTCCTACTGTTTGGTCGTGACTGATGACTACTCCAGATTTTCGTGGGTTATGTTTTTGAAATCGAAAGACGAAACTTTTGATAGTTTGATGGTATTGTTTAAGAAAATTAAGAATCTGTACCAGAGACCAATTTGTAGAATTCGGAGTGACAATGGTACTGAGTTCAAAAACAGTAAGATGGAGGAATACTGTGATGAAAAAGGTATATTGCATGAGTTTAGTGCTCCGTACACTCCGCAGCAGAATGGAGTTGCAGAACGCAAAAACCGGACGCTAATCGAGACAGCCAGAACGATGCTTGCAGACTCTAAGTTACCAATAAATTTCTGGGCTGAAGCTGTTTCTGCTGCATGCTATACTCTCAACAGAGTTCTTACTGTGAAGAAGTTCAACAAGACATGTTTTGAGCTAATCAATAAACGCAAGCCGAATTTGAAGTATCTAGAACCGTTTGGGTCACCCTGTACGGTGATAGAGCCTAATGGCAAGTTTGGTTCAAAGAACTTTGAGGGAATATTTGTTGGATATTCAGGTCCTACACGGCGTGTCTTTGTTCCAAGTGAAAAGCGTATTATTGAAGCAGCGAATGTTGAATGTCAGGGGTACACTATGCCGCCTCAGAATCCTGGTGATTCATGGCGTTATCATTATGACGAACTTTGGGAATCGTTTGACATGAGAGAAGAATCAGAGGAAGAGGAAGATTTCTTTGATGAGCTGGATATATTGCGAGAGTATGAATCGACGCTCAGGTTCCCAGCGGAGTATTCTAGAAGACCTCGGGAGACTTCAAATGATGATGAAGCAGGTCCTAGCAATGCTGGTGAATATAATGATGAAATTGCTCCTGGTAATCAGTCGGAGGTGAATGATGATCAAGAAGCTGAAAATATGCCAGTTTTTGACCATGGTGATTCAGACCTTGAGGGGGAGCAGATCCAGTTGTCAAGTTAAACAAATCAAGTTGGTGAACAAGATGCAGAGCAGAATGTAACTAATCTAGAGGGAAATGTAGAAGTTCCAAGCGAAGTGATGCCGCGAACTCTTTCTTATCATCCAGAGGAGTTGATAATAGGAGAATTGCAATCGGGCGTTCGGACGAAACGTCAAATTGACCAGGGCTTAACATGTTTTTATACTACAGTAGCACCTTTACAAACTGAATTTTCATTAAGTTGTTTTATTTCGCAGGTCGAACCGAGAACTTACAAAGAGGCGCTTACTGAAGACTCTTGGGTCATAGCAATGCAAGAAGAGTTAGGTCAGTTTGAGAAGCTAGGTGTTTGGAAGTTAGTGGATTTGCCGGAGGGTCAACGAAAAATCAATACAAAATGGGTTTTTAAATGTAAGAGGGACGATAGAGGAGTGGTTGTAAGGAACAAAGCTCGACTCGTTGTTCAGGGCTTTAGTCAACAGGAGGGGATTGATTTCACCGAAGTCTATGCTCCTGTCGCACGACTAGAGGCTATCAGAATTTTCCTAGCATTTGCGTCTTGGAAGAATTTCAAAGTATTTCAGTTAGATGTTAAATCAGCGTTTCTTTATGGGAAGGTCAAAGAGGAGGTTTATGTTGGTCAGCCGCCGGGCTTTACTGACCCAATCCACAAGAACATAGTTTATCTGCTGGACAAAGCGTTGTATGGTTTACATCAGGCGCCGAGAGCCTGGTACGAGACTTTGTCTCAACACCTACTCGCTAACCAGTTCATACGCGGAAAAGTGGATGCCACTCTCTTCACTAAAGTCGTTGATGGTCATCTTCTGATAGTACAAATTTATGTGGACGATATAATTTTTGGGTCAACAAATGAGAAATTATGCAAAGATTTCGAACAGGTGATGAAGCAGAAATTCGAAATGTCATCAATGGGGGAGATGAAATTCTTTCTGGGATTACAAGTTGAACAACTTCCTGAGGGAATTTTCATTCATCAAACGAAGTATGTGCATGATACTCTGGAGAAATTTGGAATGTCAAGTTCTACTCCAGCTGCTACCCCACTTACGACTAATCATGGGATTCACCCAGATCTCACCGGAGACAGGGTTGATGAGACACTTTATCGATCCATGATAGGTTCTTTGATGTATCTAACTGCTTCACGTCCTGACATCATGTACCCAACGTGCCTCGCAGCAAGATATCAATCTAACTCGAGAGCATCGCATATGATCATTGTCAAGAGGATTTTACGATACTTGAAAGGCACACCTACATTGGGGTTGTGGTATCCTCGCAAAGGCGATTTTACACTCGAAGGGTTTTCCGATTCAGATTTCGGATGCTGCAAAATCAACGCGAAATCAACAACTGCAGGATGCCAGTTCTTTGGTCCGAGATTGGTTACTTGGCAGTGTAAGAAACAAACATCTGTGGCGCTATCTACATGTGAAGCGGAGTATGTTTCTGCTAGCAGTTGCTGCTCCCAGATCCTGTGGATACAGCAACAGATGCGCGACTACGGTTTGCAGTTTCTTAACACACCTCTGTTTGTTGATAATGAGGCCGCAATTAATATAACTAAAAATCCAGTACATCACGCTAAAACTAAACATATCGAGATTCGTCATCACTTTATTCGCGATTGCTTTGAGAAAAAGTTGATACGAATTGAGAAAATCCACACTGACGAACAAAAAGCTGATTTGCATACCAAAGCTTTTGATAAAAATCGGTTTCAATATTTGTTAAAACTTAATGGTATGAAATTGCTTTCGATGTCAGATGGTGTTATGAGCGTTGATGAGAGTACTGTTGCGGATGAAGATGAGAAACAATCTGCGATGGTTTGTCGGTTTTTTACGTGCTTTGGTATTTAGGGGGAGATAGATAGTTGTAGTTGTACATAGTTTATTTTCAAGAAAAATACAAAAACAGTAAAAAATGCAAAAATACAAAAACATGATAAAATTGAAAAAAAGCTTGTGTATATAGGGAAAATGATAGTACATCAGCTAGACAATTACAGTATGCTAAAGATTTGGAAACACAAAATGAGTTAAACAGTCTCACTAACGATGTGTCGATAGGTTTTCGTACATTTAGTAGATTTATTCGGGATATAAACCTAAAATTTCAAACTTGTGAAATTCGTGGGGAACACTACTTGGATATATAGGTAACCCCTGAAATCTCGTTTGAAAGGTCTCGTACTCTGATATACTAGGTGGTTATACTCTATGATGTCTGGGGTATTATTCCGGGACTTCTGCTGAACGGTGGTTCTGACCTAGTCCTTGGCTAATACTTTATCCAAAATGCTTGAAATATAGCATGAAGCCCTCAGCTGATTAGACAATAAAATTGATAATTAGTTGTTGTAGCTGAAAAGATCCTCTAAAGGGGACACACTGCTAAGTCGAAACTGATATCTCTCTGCTGAACGGAAGTTCTGACCTGAGATCCCTCAGTTCTCGCATTTAACCCCTAATTTATGTACAGACATCATTGTAGTATTCTTGCCTGTAAGACTGAATATTGGGATTCTGGATACGGGAGTATATTCAAGAGGTGGGACACATGAATTGATCTAAGTTCTTAAAACACTTAAACGGTATCCTGAATAGATTGAAGTTTGTATGAGAATTTAAGATGGATCAGTATATCGACAATCGAGGTGAATTGTTTAAGTCTGAGTATGTAATGTAGCTTAACGGTACTTGTAATCTGTCTGAAAAGCTGATATGATTCCCTGACACGCTCGCCAAAAATAAACCTGTAAATAGTTTATTTTCTGCAATTTAAGTTTCATGTTATTTCATTTCTTAGTTCAGATCATTTTAAAATCCAAAAAGATTTTATTTCTGCTTTATTTTAGACAAACTAGAGTGGAAAGTTGATTGTCGGATTCTAGAAAGATGAAGCAGATGCAGGAGATTCTGAGCTGAATAATGAGGAGAGCTTACATTGTTGGAAATATGTTTGTTTTCAAAGTCACAAACAAGTTCATTAAGTTGATACTTGTTATTTTCAGAAAGAAAATTGGAAAATTGTTTTACTAAATCAGTTTGTTTCGTCAACAGGTCAACCAGGGTCATTAAATTGAACTTGGTAGATTAATCAAGTATTCAGGGTCATTAACTTGAACTTGAAATCTTGAGTGGATTTCTAAAACTGTTTGAGTTAGTGTTTATTAACTGAAAAGATAGATTGTAATGTTATTGGTTGAGTAACAGGTTTGGAGACTTTATTTCGCAACGGAGGCAAATTGTCAAAGTCTAACCAGATATCTCAAGATTCCAGCATACTGAGAGGGGGAGTCTGTGAAAGGGGGAGTCTGGATCAACAGCTATTGGGAAGTTGAAGTTAGAGCAAGGTGATGCTGAAACCTGTGAAGAATGCTTGTGAAGATAGTCAGAGTTGGTGAAAAGACAAAGACTAAAGACTACGGATCTGAAGATGCTAAAAGACTACGTCAACATCCAAGGGGAAGTCTGTTGATACACGGAATGTCTGTTGACTGCGTCTACAAAAAGTCTGAAGTCAATATTGGTCAACAAGGGGTCAAAATGTAAATGTTGTGTAAAATAGGCTTAGGATCGCTTATGTGTCAATGTTTATATGTGGACCGCTTATTTGTCAGTTGCCTGGTTCGCTTATAGTGCAAGTGGTCTGGATCGCTCATTAGGCATGTCATAGGAGCGACCCAGAAACTCTATATATAGGCCAGAGTGGTTCATAGTTGTCAGACGTGTATGTGTGGGCTACGGTGCTGAAACTCTGCCAAATTTTCATCAGAAAGCAATAGAAAGATAAGGAATTGAAAGGATAAGCTGTTGTAACTTCATTTACGTTGATTCCGCCTTCGTACGTGAAGATGAACTACCTTGACTGACTTTTCGGGTCATAGAACGGTCCAACAGATTACCACAACATAACATAAATAAACATGCACAAGTAACACATAAAAGGCACACACGCGTATAACAATAACCAAAATGCGTAATTCGAGTTGCGAGCGTGATTGCGATAAGCGATAAACATCGATAAATAGCAAATAAACTCCGATTATCAACAGGTACTCCACATAATACAACTAACGTACACAATAAAATAGACTAATTATAAGTCAAAGAAGTCAAAACAGGATTAGAGCAAGGAGTGACAGATTGCAATTAGCAATCTTTTCTTCCTTTGACTTCAATCTTGACTTTGACTTTGACTTTCGAACACGGGGTGTTACACTCGTACTCGGGAGATTCTGACCCGACGTACAAACAGGGAGACTGGTCGAGTGTTTTTCATAGAATACAAGCTAACCATTGTTCACACAAGCTATGCACGTGTGCAGTGTACAACCCAGCAACTGAGCACGACTACAACCTAGTCTGTCGACCAGCTATAGTCGTAGAGGAATCGAAAAGGTGAAACTCCCACCAAATGTTTGAAAGTTCAGTGGTTCATCAGACCCAAACGACCACATCTGCCTGTTCACCAGCGCATGTGTGGTCGGTTGTTGGACACACCCGATGTGGTGCCATCTTTTTGTCTAAAATCTAATAGGCGTTGCGCGCACATGGTTCGATAGCTTGCCAACTGGTAAGATCAAGTCATTTACTGACTTACAAACAAAATTTTTACAACATTTAAGCCAACAAAGACGTCATGTCAATGATATCACAGATTTCATGAACATATGGCGCAGAGAGAATGAGACGATTGAAGACGTCATTACCAGATACAACTAAGAGTGCCTCGAGATTAGCAACGTAAGCGAACACCTGCTGCGCGCGCACTTCAACAACGCGGTGCACTGTGACGATCTCATCCGAACCATCTCTAGAAAGGATAGCATGCCAAAAGAGTGTGACAAAGTAATGTCGGAAGCCAAAGTTTGGGCACAAACCGAACGGAACCTAATTCGCAGTAAAAGTCACCATTACAACAATAATAATCAAGACAATAACTGCCAAGGAAAGAAGGATAGGAACACACCTAAGAAGAATTCCCGGCGGTTATGAAGATGAGAAATATATCTCAAACGATGATACGCGACAACGATCAACCGAATAAATTACAAGAAAAACATCAAGCAAGAAAATAAGGAAAAACAATGGACTCCACTCACGAAAACTCCGCACGAAATTCTAAGCACGGAGAACCATTAGTTTAAACCACCCCTACAGATGCGCAACAATAAAGGTCAAGACCCCAACCTTTATTGTGAGTTCCAAGGACTCGCGGCACAAGATCGACGATTGCATTAGCCTGCACTTGAAAATTAAGAAAGCGCTGAATAGTAGGAAGCTTATACACCTGGACCAGAATGTTCGCAAAGAAATAAGACAAATCTTGCGCAACGACGAAGGACAGAGCAATAAGAAGCTAAAGCAGCCAGAGACCCACATGATCCAAGGTGGGCCAAGGCACAACAAGAGAAATTTAAACAAACGCCAACAACAAGACAGGTGGCGAGAGCAACAGGTGGTTTTCGCGGAGGTGCGCGACAGGCCACCCGATAAACTTCCCGTCATCATCACCGGCTTTATCGACCACTATAGAACCGATTATGTCTTCATTGACCCAGGGAGCACAACGGATATCATCTACGAGCAATGTGTTTAATTAGTTCGATGCGGAGGATTAAGTATGCCTTGAGTCGGTCAATTACCCGCTCATAGGTTTTTGTAACGAAGCCGTTTTCCACTGGGCCAGATCGCGTTTGACGTAACGCTCACCAATGGGAAGCACTGAAGAGGTCACTGTTATGGTCATACCGGCTAACTCAAGACACGATATTCTTTTTGGGCGAGACTCGCAGGGTGATTTCAGTATTATCACCTCCACGCCCCACTCCGATATTAGTTTCCCTACTGAGATTGGGTAGCGATCATTTATGCCAAGATGGAAATCATGATAGCAGAAGACGCACACCCAGTGATGACCGGGAAGACCACTCTGCGCACAGAATCAGAGCATTGGGTGCTCAACCGAAAATATCCAAGAGTAGACGATCACGCTAGGCCCGACAATCTCTTAAAACATTCGTGCACACCTGAAGCAGCTCCTCTTCAAGAACATGTATATTTTTGCCTGGACCCCTTCCGATATGGTCGTAGTCTCGTGCGACATCGCTGAACATCGATTGAACTATTCTCCCTCAGTAGAGCCGGTAGTCTAAAAGAAGCGCAGCCTAGGTTAAGAAAAGACTCACGCCATGAATGAACAAGTGAACGATCTTCTTCAAGCATGGATCTTTCGAGAAGTCTGATACTAGACATGGGTTGCAAACCCAGTTATGGTCCAGAAATCCAATGGCGACTGGCGCATGTGCGTCGATTATAAGGATATCAACAAGGTATCCCCGAAGGATTGCTACTCCTTCCCGGAGATCAACAAGAAGGTTGTCACACCCTAACCGATGGCAGAAACATCGGAGTAAGATGAACGAGATTGCTCAAGACTTCATAACACTATTGCAACAATATATAATACAAAATTGATTTCATTCATTGATAACAAATTGTCATATTACAACATAAGAAGTAAAATACAACATTGTTTCAAAGATACAACAACAATACAAGAAATAAAATACAACATTGTTCAACGAGGTACATCAAATACAGCAACCTAATCTAGTATTTTAAAATGGGTATCTAAAGTATCCCTACTAGATTTCATCATCCTCAATATCATCAACCTGCAACATGTTTAAAATATATGGTTCATCAGCTCCGTCATCCGAGCTAGCACCTCTTGGTGAGCCTCCAAGATCCTGTTCCTCGACCTCTCCACCCCTTCTTTCTCTAAAAGAAAATGTAATTCAAATTAGGAAACAAAGGAACACCTGTGATTCTAAAAAAAAAAGGAAAGAAGCCTACCATTCTTGAGTCGAACGTGGTCGGCCAACAACTTATCATATGCCATCTGCATCTCATGGTGCTCCGTCTTCCACTTCTCTTCGACCTCGACCAGCTTCGACTGGGTCTCTTGAAGATTTAAATTTGCAACTTCCAAGTCCTGCGCAGCTTTGTCCCTCGCGTCATACGCAGCTGCAGCGAAGCTTGAGAAGCCTTGCCGATTTCCTTCATTTCCAGAACTTGTTCCTTCAAACGACCCACGCTGGCATGAAGCAAGGCAATTTCTTGCTTAACTTTGGTGCCCATCCCCTCCTGCTTCTTCAACACAGCCACTTCCCTCTCAAACCTCCTGCAACTAGATTCGGATTCAACCCACCTCTTGTATGTCTCCACCACCAGGGAGTTTGACTGAGCCTGATTAAGCATTAAAGCATTTCCGAGCTCAAGCCCGCTCATCTTCCTATAGTGAAAGTGCTTAGTAGGAGTACCTATATGGAACAAAGACATCTTCGCCGATAAAGCATCCGCAATCCTGTCTTTGTTCGTCATAGACCAGTCAGGTACATACTTTTCCAAGGCTTCGGCCAAATCCACATCTATTGCATTATCTGAAACACCTAACTCCCAACACACAAGCACCGCTTCAGTCTCATACCATAACGGGGATGATGAGGCACTATCCCCACCCTCCGTTTGTCGCGGGCTAGGACGAGAAATATTTGACGAATCAACGCCCGTAGGTATCTTACCCGGAGGAGAAGGACCGACTTCTTTCGGTGACAGAGGACATAACATATCCACATCTCCCCCGGTAACCAATCCTGTATTGGCATCACCGAACGATAAAGGGCTCGTAGCAACGTACAACTGATCTCGAGGAGTTTTCCCCTCCATCAGATGAGCTGCCAAATTATCTAGTAAAGCTCTAGAGGCCGAAAAAGCTGGAGTTTGTCCGGATCGTCTTTCACATTAACCACTTGATGAGAAATAGACACAGAATTAGGCCTTTTAGGCTGCTGCGGATTTGAATCGGACTTGGACGCCTGCTTGCGGCAGCGTTTCAGGGTCTCCTTCGGCTGCAATATCACTTCAGTCCCTTCATCCACCGGACCTTCATCTTCAAGAGATAGGTGTTCGCTTCCGTAGAGAATCACCTTCCCAGCAGAACCACCCTCCTGAAATCCTCGAGCATCACCCGACTTTGAAGCTTTCCCCTTGTCATCAGCCACCGCCAATGCACTCCTAATATGAGAAACATTAACTATCTGCTCCGCGGAACCGAGCCTGAACCTCCTTGACCCTCAGAAGCAATCGGGTCACGAATCTGATACAAATTTTCATTCACCACGTCGAGATACGCTTCCCCTATTTAGTTTTGGTAGCCCGAATCTCGAATTCAGGTGCCTCAAAAGACTTCAACCGAAGAGCATCCTTTAAACCCATAGTTGCACCATAAATAAAACAATAAAGCTACGATTAGTTTCCTTTCTTAAAAAAAGGGGGCAGGGAAGAGTATAGACTACAACAAAAATAGACACCCTATCACGAGCTATACTAACCCGCTCCGTTGCAACAGATCGTTGGAAAATAGTCAGGTTCGGGCCAAATTGTGCTTATCTTTCCCATGACCAGGATGTGTTCCGGAAGCTTCTGAATCCGACCGGCTTCTTTAATCAACGAGACATATAGAACTTTATCGTATACAAAACCCTTCGGAAGGGGTCCGGGAGTCGACCTCCTTAACCTCCACGTCATCTCCGCAGGAATACACCGGTCATCCACCAAGAAGAAATGATCTTTCTAGTCTTTCATACTTGTCATAATCCAGGAAAAGCACATAGCATTCTTGTTCCTAACCTCAAAAGTATACCAATCTTTGGTTCGGTTCAGTTTAGAAAAGGCCCGAAACACATCCAAATCCGGGTCCGAGCCAAGAGCACGGCACGATAACTCAAAATGATTCACCTTGGCTAAGCCAAATGGATTCATCTGAGACAAATGCAGTTGGTGAAACATAAGAACGTCTATCAAAAAATGGGTAAAAGGGAGTCTATAGTTACAATAGGCAAAAACCATAGTATAAACTAATATCTTTCCAGGCTTGAAAGGATAAACAGGAGTATCCTTCTCCGGAAGAACTGGTTAAGAGACGAAGGGACATGCTATTTTTCAACAAGCCAGTTTAATCCCGATTGGGTCAAAACATTAAAACCGGCAGTAAGATTACTCTTGTTCGATATAATAACAAGAAGAGAAAATTATGAACCTGATGTAACGACATAAGCTCGAAGGTAAAAGGTTAAAGAAGTTGAGTTGGAAATTAGGAGGAAGATGAGAAGTGAAAAGTGAAAAACTTTTTATTTTCCCCCTTTATATAGACGGTGAAAGAAGTGACAACCTATCACCGCCTCATTTTGACCAATAAGAGAGTGGCACGTCGCCAACCTGACGTACTCAGAACGTCACAGCAAAGGGAAAATTAAAATGATGGAGCGGTCATTTAGATTACAAAACCGCCAAAGCGAATTTGAAATTCGAAAAAGCAAACAAATCCCGCCCAAATATAACCCGATGAGACTCCATGATTAGTTCGTAACATTACTAACAAACGCCACGAACTAGGGGGACTTGATGAGGTAACGTATAACTCAACGAACCGAACGTCACATAACAAGGATCGAACAACACGCTCTGGCTTACGAAGGACGTCCAGCCTAAAGGATCTTTCCTAACTAACTAAGGGCCCACAACCATAACCTCTTGATAGTGACTGGTTCGGTCATAACTCCCCCTTCCACGTCTGCATACCCCCAAGTATAAATACCATACTTAAGTCTTCATAAACGGGTAATCAGTACTTTCTCTCTCTACTATCTCTAACTCTCTCACTGACTTCTCCTTGTACTTCCCATACTTATTCTCACGCCCGAACTTGGTCACAGAGAGGCTCCCCTCCGTGTGTCGAGGCTAACAGTGTGCTTTGTCGTTATGATCTTTACAGGTTACAATCCAAGTTCTGAGACTCTGCTTTCCACTTGACTCGAAGCTACTGATCTTTGAGTCTTCAACTGTAAGCATTAAACTTGAAATTTAAGAATGAAAAGTGGGGTTTTCTTGAGTTAGAATTTATGATGAAGATGATCTGAAAGAATTGTTCAAATAAATTATGTTCTCTTAAGACAAGTCAATCCAACTGGTTGGTATGCTATACGGATCAGGGATTCGAGTCCCAAACTCGCCAAACCATTCCGTTTTGTTTTCAAATGCATTTTTGGGTTGGTTCTTGGGTTCGAATTCGGAGGAAGACGACACGGTGTATGATGGGGTTTTTTAGCTAAAACCATATTTGATTAAATTCTTATGTTATATTACTGTAACCAAATAAATATTTGTTTAGTCAAGGTTGGATCCTGTGTATTATGTCAGGACAGTTAAGCTCATATTTTTTTTTATTTTTTTGTATTGACCACTTATATTTCCTCATTTTATAAGGGAGTTAATTACACAAATGGGTCCTGTTCTTTATACCTGTTTTCGCCTTTAGATACTAACTTTTTTTTTAACAGGTTTAGGTTTTATGGTTTCAATTTTGTAACACCTTTGGGTACTAACACCAAAATTAGTTAATTAATGACTAAAATACCCTTGCATTATTTTTAAGTTTATCAATGTAACACATTTGGGTACTAACACCTAATTTTATTTAACTTTAAATTAATTTTACAAAATCTATTTATTTTTTTTTATTTTTATCTTTTTATTATATCTCTTAATTAACATAAAGTCTAGAGTAAACTGCAATTTTACACCCTGTGGTTAGGGGTGATTGGCACCCTTACCCCACTAAGAAAATGATTGCAATTTTACCCCCCCCATTGTTTGCTGTTATGTTGCAACCTTACCCCCCCCCCCGGCCTCAAATTTGTTGATTAATCTGTTGACTATAACTTGAAATGACCATGATGCCCTTTCATATTACCCTCTGTGTTTTTGTGCACTATGTGATATTACCCCCTGCCACCACTGCCACCGCCATTCACCACCACAACGACCACTGCCACCTCCAGCCACCACCACAACTTAATATCCCTTTCATATATAACACCGCCACTACTTCCGTCACCGGAAACCTGCAACTCCGGTCATCTTCTCTAACGACTGCCACCACTGCCACCTCCAGCCACCACCACAACCACCACTGCCACCTCCAGCCAAACCGAAGCTGCTTCATATCACTTTTCTTTTAATAAAATAACAGGACAGAAGCAATTTGCTCTAATTTCTGATTTAATAACAGAAGTTACATGAGTCTGTAAATACCTTAGCATTCACTAAAGCCGAAAACTTTAGGGAAGATTTAATAGCAGAAGTAACATGAATCTGTAAATACCAATTTGCCCCTTTGCTAGCTTCTAAAGCCCACCAATCCCTACCCTGTTCCCTCACTTTCTCCCTCACCTCATTCAATATATTTGCATCATCAACATTACCCTCAACTGTAAACCCATAAAGATCTTGAAATTTCACAGTGATATTTGCCCTTCTGGCATGAATACTTGGTTTCAAGATGGGTATTTGGGATTGAATTTCAAGAGATAGATCCCTCTTGCTTTGAGTTCCAAACATTTCTTATGGATGTATAAATTATAATCAATCAAGAAACATAAAGATTCAATCTTTATACAATAAAACGATCAAGATAGCTCACATGGGCTTACTGGGTACAAAATTGGATTCACATATCAAATCTTTACAATATATCTCCAAATGGGTGCCTGAAAAATCTCATCAGAAGTTACATTTGAATCACTAAAGCTGTTATTTAAGAGTAAAAAACTGAAGGTGACAAGAAAGACACCTGTGAATATTTGAATCACTGCTTCATATCACTTTTCTTTTATCATTCGTTCATTCATTCTCTTCCAATTCCACGGCTACCATAAAAAATAACAAATAGTAATAATAATCGTATTATTAATACCTGACGACATTCTCGAAGACGCAACCTGTGATAACAGAAACTGCGGCAATAGGTCAATCTCATCAGAAGAACAGAGTGCATTATCCAGAATATGGCTATCCAGTGGTGAAATTAGAAATCAGAACAAGCTGAAGATGAAATCGGAAATTTAGAATACTGTTATTCAGTGAAAAAGATGAAAATGAGATTAGAAATTAGAGCAAATTGAATCAGAAATCAACAACACCCGCCTGCAGGTTTCCGGTTTGGTTAAAAGAAATTAGAGCAAATTGCTTCTGTCCTGTTATTTTATTAAAAGAAAAGTGATATGAAGCAGCTTCGGTTTGGCTGGAGGTGGCAGTGGTGGTTGTGGTGGTGGTGGTGGCTGGAGGTGGCAGAGGTGGCAGTGGTGGCAGTCGTTGGAGAAGATGACCGAAATTGCAGGTTTCCGGTGATGGAAGTAATGGTGGTGTTATATATGAAAGGGATATTAAGTTGTGGTGGTGGCTGGAGGTGGCAGTGGTGGTTGTGGTGGTGAATGGCAGTGGCAGTGGTGGCAGGGGGTAATATCACAGAGTGCACAAAAACACAGGGGGTAATATGAAAGGGCATTATAGTCCTTTCAAGTTATAGTCAACAGATTAGTCAACAAATTTGAGGCCGGGGGGTAAGGTTGCAACATAACAGCAAACAGTGGGGGGTAAAATTGCAATTATTTCCTTGGGGGGGGGGGGGGGTAAGGGTGCCAATCACCCCTAACCACAGGGTGTAAAATTGCAGTTTACTCTAAAATCTATTTATTTTTTTTATTTTCATATTTTTATTATATCTCTTAATTAACATAAAATCTATTTATTTTTTTTATTCTCATATTTTTATTAAATTTCTTATTTAACATAAAATTTACTTGTTACACCAATATTTTTTTAAATAGATTTTTTAAATAAAATCTACTAGCTATATAGTTTTATGTAAATTAAATTTCTTACTCGTTTTAAATAATGTAAACCTTACTCGTTTTCAATTTTGGATAGATATGATTAATAATAATAAATATCTTACATGAAAAAAATAACCCTTTTTTTAACTCGTTTTTTTGTTCATTTACATTTTACTATTTTAGAAAGATATTTAATTTACATAAAATAGTAAAATGCAAATGAACAAAAAAACGAGTTAAAAAAAGGGTTAATTTTTTTTACATGAAAGATATTTATTATTATCAATCATATCTATCCAAAATTGAAAACGAGTAAGGTTTACATTATTTAAAACGAGTAAGAAATTTAATTTACATAAAACTATATAGCTAGTAGATTTTATTTAAAAAATCTATTTTAAAAAAATACTGGTGTAACAAGTAGATTTTATTTTAAATAAGAAATTTAATAAAAATATGAAAATAAAAAAATAAATAAATTTTATGTTAATTAAGAGATATAATAAAAAGATGAAAATAAAAAAATAAATAGATTTTGTAAAATTGATTTAAACTTAAATAAAATTAGGTGTTAGTACCCAAATGTGTTACATTGATAAACTTAAAAATAATGCAAGGGTATTTTAGTCATTAATTAACTAATTTTGGTGTTAGTACCTAAAGGTGTTACAAAATTGAAACCATAAAACCTAAACCTGTTTAAAAAAGAAGTTAGTACCCAAAGGTGAAAATAGGTATAAACCACACGACCCATTTGTGTAATTAACTCTTTTATAAGGTTTCTATTCAAAACAAATATTTTGAATAAACTTTTGATATCTTACATTTTTTTTAAAAAAAATACTTAATCTAGGAGTCTTCAACCGTAGTAATAGTAATAGTAATACTAATAACAATACTAATAACAATAAAAATAACAATAATAATAACAATAATCGATATTTTTCTTTTACTAGAGCATAAGACGTATGGATTTATTGTCACTAATCATTATTTTTTTTTACCTTTTTGAATTTTCAAAGCATGTTTGAGAAAACTTATTTAATCAAAAGTAACAAATACACAGTCTAAAATTCTTTTAACCCCTTCGTCAAATGGTCATATAACTCAAGACACGCCGATGTTATAGGTTCTACTATGGTTTACTCAAGCGTAGGAATTCACTTTGGCTATCGCATTTTTTTCGCAATTGAGGTACGGACTACTGAACAACATCATGTGTACGGATTTGGGCTCTTTACTACTTTGTAGTCGAGACTTCCAAATTCGATATTGGTTAACATTGTTATTGTTATGGCATTATATATAGATATTTAAAATTATTTTTAACAGATCGCAAGGTGATCACTGAAACTACTGATATCACAACAAGGTGACATTGAAACTACTGATATCACCACAAGGTGACATGGAAACTACTGATATCACCGAAAGGTGACTACTGAATGTGAATTACTGAATGTGATCCACTGAATGTGATATGTGAACCACTGAATGTGCTCTACCGAATGTGCTACTGAATGTGAACCACTGAACATGAACTACTGAATGTGCTCTACTGAATATGTATATTATATTTTATAGATATTGTTAGGAATTGTATTTTTTATGTTGTCCCACTGAGCAATTATACTCAGATGTGCATATGTCTTTTATGTACGTTAGGTACTTACAGGCATTCGAGAAGACCTAGAATTGGGTTCAAGGGAATAAAAGTCTCACAGGACTTTCATATCAAGATCAAAGATTTTATTTAAGGAAAAATAAAAGATATTTTGATTTATTGTAAAATGTAATTTCTTTTTATTATTAATGTAATTATGTTTGATTCTGATTACTGTATATGTGACACGTCAGCCCTAGTCGGGGCGGGATGTTACAGTAGGGATCGAGTATGCATATTCAGTTCAATACCCGAAATACCCGGTTTGTACCGAGTTTTCAGTGTACCCGGGTTTCCATAAAACCCGAACCCGGGTTTTCGTAATACCCGTAACCGGGTTTTCATAATACCCGGACTCGGGTTTTCCTAATACCCGGACCCATTGTGTACAACTTTTTTTGAACGTTTAGAGCCTATGTGAGGCTTTTTTAGTCAGATGTCAAGGTATACGTGTAAATAAAGGTTTCTATTATATTTCTATGTTTTACGCCAAAAAAATGAATCGAAAAACCCAATCTATACCCGAACCCGAACCATACCCGACCAATACCCAAACCATACCCGAACCCTACCCAATCAATACCTGAACCCTACCCAGACCCGAAAATAGGGTATTCTAATACCTGGGTACTGAAAACCCAAACCCAAACCCTACCTGAACCAGGGTACATAGGGTATAGATTTTCTTACCAATACCCGGACCCGACCCAAGTATTAAAAAAAACCCAGTTTGTGCACCTCTTAACTTGGATCCCTTTCAAGCTTTCCTCTCTTTCTAGCAACAAATAAACTAAGACGTGGAAACCAAATAACCAATCACCAAACACCATCATCACAAACCCTATTCATTAGTTGCCTTATTAATAGATATAGATATAGATAGATATTAATTTATGTCCATGATACCTAGAAAAATCTAACATCTCATTACGTTACAACAAACAATGTTGATGGAAAATTGTCTCATAAATTAAATCACGTAATTCAAACATGAGGTTAAACATCCACCGATAGTACGAATCCAAACATGAGCTTTGTTAGTACTGGTATATCAGTTTCTTGTACGCATCCTTATTCTCAGAGTAGTACTTGATTTCCGCCTGTAAAACAAGAAAACACACACATTCACACAACTCAACCGCTAGAAATAAAACCTTAACCCCCTATGATATGACATGAGATGTTACGTTACCTTGCGAACCCCTTTTATCGCAACCAGCAGTTTTTCTCCTAATAAAGCTTCTAAAACAGTGTCTTTTGCAAGAGCTTCTACTGATTCTGCAAGAGAGACCGGCAATCTTTGGAGTTTGTCGCGTAGTATATCAGGATTCTCATCTGTTAGGATTCATACAAGAATGGTGTCATGGGTTGTACTTGATTCAACTCGTTTAGGAAGGTGAATTCAGCCTTACCAACAGGATCAGAGAGAGAAAGATGTCTGCGAAGACCATCGATTCCGGAAGCAATAACAGCAGCAAGAGCCAGATGCGGATTTGCACATCCATCAAATGCTTTGATTTCAAAGTTGCTGACAATTCCGTCGGGAACGCCAGGTGGACATGCAGTTCTGATGGGAGCCTCTCTGTTTTCTTTACCCCAGCAAAGGTAAGCTCCACTCCATGTATTGGGTTGTATACGATCATAACTATAAAATAAGAGTTAAATGTCATTTTAGTCCCTGTGGTTTGGGCCATTTTGCCAGTTTAGTCCAAAGGTTTCATTTTTCTCCTATGGGTCTAAAAAGGTTTCACCGTTGCCATTTTAGTCCACTGGGTTAACTCCATCCATTTTTTCTGTTAATGAGAAAGGCAATTCGGACAATTCGGCCATATAAAATGACCGAATTGCCCTTCTCATTAACAGAAAAAAATAGATGAAGTTCTAGAAGGACAATTCAGCCATATAAAATGACCGAATTGCCCTTCTCGTTAACAGAAAAAATGGATGAAGTTAATCTAGTGGACTAAAATGGCAACGGTGAAACCTTTTTGGACTCACCAACGAAAAATGAAACATTTGGACTAAACTGGCAAAATGGCCCAAACCACAAGGATTAAAATGACATTTAACTCATAAAATAAATACATACATATATGTGTAAAATAATTGGGAAAATTGAAACCTGTTTGGGAGTGGTGCTGTAAAAGCTAAAAGTGATGGAAGATGGTGTAGAACACCAGCCATGAACTCTTCCCCAATTTTGGACATTCCATGACGTGACGACGACCTATCAGAAGCTGCAAATACATTTTCCCCATTTTCGGACAAACTTATGTGCACATGTGAACCCGATCCGATGTCATCTAATGCATACCTGATTCGACAACAAATACAGCAGCATTCAGAAAGATAAAGCGTAAGCGATGTTTTCCATCATGCAATAGCAGTACCTACTTTGGCATAAAAGTAGCGAGCAACCCATGTTTCCTTGCAACAGATCTAATAACTTCACGGGCATAAATCAAGTTATCTGCAGCTTTGGTACACGTTGTGTAACGTAATGCAATTTCAAACTGACCATTGCCCGCCTCTGCATGTAGCTGCATTACCAAACAAACATCATATAACTCCTTTTGTATTCTTGATAACTTCCATAATGCCTTAATGATTTTGATAATTCAAAAGATAACGGTTTGTATATACATGACTTTTCTAATTACCTGTTCTACATCAATATTAAGGAAGTGTAGTGAATTAACAACTTCATGTAGTATAGGTGAAGCAGCATCAAACGAAGATGTGGCACAGTAACGTGACGTGTCAAATGAAACCCATTCTTCTTGACCATCCCTGTGTAGTAGTAGTAGTTTATAATACAAGTAAAAGATGACATGTAGAAATGGAATTCAGAATACACAGTTACATCAAGATAATTTCATAATACCTTAACTGACTCTTTAATAGATAGAATTCATTTTCAAATCCAGCGTTCATTTCCTGGATAAAAGACAATGTATTTAACATAATTAAGCATAATACAAATTTCTACATTTAAGGAATAATGTATGTGATTATTACCAAGTTAAATTCTTGTTTGAGAAGTTGTGAAAGTCTCCTTAGTGTTTCTCTTGGGCAATAATCCCACACTTGACCAGGTTTTGAGTGCATGTATGCCAAAACCATCTCTTCCTGCATCGCCCTGTACACAAATGCCAGTTCAGAATTCAATTTTATTTTTGGATTTTTGCTATTTTTCCTTGTTTGGCATAGAAAATAGTTAAAACGCGAGGGGACAATTTCAAGTATTTACCATGTTTAGGGCCATGTGAAGGTTATATGTTTTATTGAGATGATTTCTACAATACAGCGTTACACACGTATACAGATACATATCCAAGAAACCTTATGGGCTTAGCTATAGTAGGTACCCTCTAATGATGCTAGCTCTAATATATATTCAAACACTTCCCTCAAACAGGAGGAGCAAACATATCGAATACTAAGTTTGTTACATATATATTTAACAGAGTTATCAAAAGCGAGCGCTTTTGGCGCCTAGGCGCTTTTTCTGGGCGATTCGCATTTACTGCGCATATAGTTCCCAGGTAATAATAGCGCAGCTTAATTCTTCCCATGCGTAATTAATGATTTATGCTTTTTATTTTTTTTTTAATTGGTAATTTCCACTTTTTCTGCAGTATTTTTCAGTTCGAATTATCAAATTATTCAGTTCAAATTATCAAAATTATTCAGTTCATGTTATCAAGATTATTCAGTTCGTTTTATCAAGATTATTCAGTTCGTGTTATCAAGATTATTCAGTTCTTTTGGCTTTCAAGTTTTACTCATTATTACTTTAGTGAACCTTTTGTTTTCGAGTTTGACCATTTTGGTTTTAAATATTTTGTTATCTGAGACTTTTTAAGTGCTATGAACATTTTGGTTTTAAGTATTTTGTTTCAGAGACTTTTTAAGTGCTAGTATGAACATTATTGTTTTGGTTTTGAGTACTTTATTCCCTTAATGAACTTTTTAATTTTTTTTATTTAAGTGCTCTTTTTTTTTCTCGGGCCCACACTTTTTTTGCGCCTATCGCCTAGGCACTTTTTTTCTCGGGCCCGCACTTTTTTTCTCGGGCCCGCACTTTTTTTGAGACTATGCGCCTAGAGTGCGCTTCGCGCCTTTAATAACTATGATATTTAACTCTAGAACATGTAAGAATTTTGTAAAAGCGCCGAGTGGGTTTTTTTATTAAAAAAATTGAAAATTTAGTTTTTTTAGCATATATATATAAAAACACTGAATTTTCAAAAAAGAATTATAAAAAAACCACTCGGCGCTTTTTGGTTTTTTTGGCTCAAAACGTTCAAAAACATGCAACTTACATTTCCTAATTTTTTTAGAAAAAAAAAGTTTGTTACATAAGGTTTTCTTAACTCAAGTGGGTTTTCTCTATATATCCAGAATTAAAAAAAAAAAAAACACGTTGCGAACCGCAAGACAAAAAACAATGTATTACACATGTGTAAATACATGATATATTACACAGGCGTAATAGTACGTTTTTTTTTTTTCCAAAATTTTTATTTTTCGTACAAGTATATCCAAAAAAATAAAAATTTTGGAAAAACAACGTACTATTACACATGTGTAATAAAAAATGCCCTTGCGGACCGAACCGCAAGCACTTTTCCTTGCGGTCCGCAACATGTTTTTTCAGCAGTTCTTTAGTTTTCTCATGATCCTCTTGCTCTCTCTCTCTATATATGTGTGTGTTCTAACAAAGGTAAAAGAGATGTTTTCTTGAGATGATTTATATAATACAATGTAACACATATATATAGACTAAGATCCAAGAGCCTAACAGGCTTAGCTAATTGGTCTAACCTATAATGACAGCTAACCCTAATAAATATTCTAACATGCCAAATGTTAATAATCTTAAATGCACACACGTATCCGAATAATCACAATCATACACACATACAAATAATATTAAAGATGTCCCGGACCCCGGTTGATGAACATGGCTTAAATAGCCTTCCAACACACACAATATGTTTTACTGGGTAGGTTTGGGTGTAGTGTTCCCGTTCCCTATCACCATAAGCATATTTCATCAAATAAAACATAAGTAACGCGATAGCAACATACAATTAGTATTTACCATGGGATTTTGCATCTTGTTGACAAATCTGGTATGAGTCTGATCTCACCAGTTCCTGTGAGATTAGTCTCATCAGCCGGACCATCCATTGCGGAACTCATGCCCATGGAGGCACAGGTTAGACCTAACCCATTCTCCTTCACAATACTATCGAACCGTTTTCGAGGGACAACCTGAGTGCCATGTATACAAACTCAACGCTTTAGATAATAAAATATAAAGAAAAAAAGGAAAGCGTTTACTGTTTACTTACACGGCATCTGTGTTGTCCCGAAGCATCTACCCATAAAACACGAACAAGCACCACATCTTGTTGGGTAGAGTTAACCTCCTTTCTCACATCATTATCCAACTTTAATAAGGTATCAGATCTGACAGCAGTACCAATCCCGTAAAACTTTTTTGCATTTTCAGCAAAGATGTCGGCAACAGCTTCAACAGCTTCATCAATCGAAAGATCACCATCGTTGCATGCATCCCGTAGAACACTGAAAACAACGTCACGTGCTCTCTTTGCACCTGTCAACTTAAGGAAGTTAGTTGACTTTACCATCAGTCAACGTATATAGTTGTGGTTGCACAAACCTAGGTAAAACGTTTCCGGAAATGCACATCCATCAGTGCTGAACATCACCTACATTTATCATTTCGACTCATCGTAAGTCAAATTCAAAGTGAAACATAAAACAATGAGCTTCATTAAACAGCGCATCACCTTCTTTAGCGGCGCAAGCTCCAAAAGCTGTTTGAGTGATGATATCATGCCATGAACACTCAGCTTTGGAACTGCCAAACCAAAATCAAGGTACACCTGATGATAAACAGATGCCAAATACGATGCTTCCCTTGAAAAAGGGTAGGATGCATGTAAAAGCACTATTCTGCAGTCCAAGAATCTACGGTCTTCAAGAAGATTGCGCAGATGAAGGGGATTAGCCTGCCTCAAATCCAAATCTTTGTCTCCAAATCTAGTAGTCAAACTCCATTCATTTAATTTCCTACTTAAAGCACTCTAAATTCATTTGATTTTTGTCATCTGTCTTACCCTGTATGTATCTGCATGGGCCAGTCGAAACACAGAGCCACCTCCAAACTACGCACTATGATATAATCGATAAGGTGTTTGTTTGTGATGCGTACAGGACTTCCAGCTGGGGTAACAAATTTCATAAACGGGTCAAACAAGAAACATAGCTTGAAAGGAAACGTGTTGAAAGTTGCCCAAAATGTATTTTTAATGCATAATATCTGCTTAATAAGATGTTAAAAAGTCAGACTAATAGAGTTTCTGTAATCATCCTTGACAAGATAACTACTTTTTCACGGTGACATCTGGCAACTGTAGCAACAGGGTAAACTCACCAAGCAAAACTTGAGCAAGACCCTCGGCGGCCTCTTTCTGGGTGACATTTGGGTTAATTTCAAGGCCACTGCGATACGCAGCTATGGTTTTTAGACCAACCACTTTGGTGGCATCTGCTGTGACAGAAAATAAGGATAAGGAATTTACAAGCTTTTAGACCATGCGTAGTGGTCAAAAAAGTGGGCGTTTTTTTGCCCGATAATGCCCAACCACGCCCGACATCCCCCCCCCCCCTTCCCCGGGACACCCATTTTAGAAAACGCTCCATAATGCCTCATTGCTGACTGACTGCCACATGGCGCAAAACGCCCAAGGGTGGGGTGTTAACCACTACACATGGACTTACATTTATACAAACAAAAAGTTACAACTGGGGTATCGAAAAAGGATATGACTTTAATCGTGCTAAGAAACTATCAGTAAATGTATCCATTGTCCAAGGAATCCCATTTTTTATGCCCTGATGAAGGTTTAACATAGATAAGCAAAAGAAAAGAGGAAAAATATGATATTTCATGGGTGAAAGAAGGTTTAATTAATACTTGATCAAGAATATCCTCGGCTAGACGCTCAATCCTAAGTATTCTACCAGCACAAGGCAAAATATCTGTGCCAAGCATCTTATCTAACACCAATCCATCGTCTACGAGTACAGTAGAGATTCCTGCAGCTTTGAAGCATATTTTTGTGATTATTTCAATTCCAGAGTCAAGTCTATATTGTTGGACTCCTTCAAGAGATAAGTCAGAGCCATAGAGACGAGCAATGTCCCTCAGGCTTCTCTGCAGATGAAGAAGACTAGTAATTATTAATTATTGGAATATTGGATTTTAATAATCCCAACTGTTCTTGGATTTTAATAATCCCAACTGTTCGCCGTTGGCCGCCAACAGTCCCAAGTTTAAAAATAACCACTGGCAGTCCTAACTTTTAACATATTGGCCTCCAATGGACACTGACAAACAAAACTCTAACGCCGTTAGTCTATGGTCGCCGGAAAAATGTATTTTGGCCAGAAAACTCACTTTTGGCCGGAAAATTCAACATTTTCGTCCTGAACCTCTTTGTAACCTTATTATGGACCTTTGGGAACCTTTTTCTAGTAAAAACCTCAATTATTAAAGTCGCCGGAAAAATCAACTTTTTGGCCAGAAAACTCAACGTCTTCATCCCAAACCTCTTTGTAACCTTAGATCGGACCTTTAGAAACTTTTTTCTTGACAAAAACGCTTTTCCGGCGACCGGAGACTAACGACGTTAGGATTTTATTAGTCAGGGTCCATTAGTGGCCAATATGTCAATAGTTGGGATCAGTGGTGGACTCACCTTATGGGGTGGGTGGGCGGCCGCACCCCTTGAAAAAAAAATTAGTGGTATTTTTCGCGAAAAATCCCGACCGCACCCCTTGGAAATTTTCGTCCGCATCCCTTGAAAAATTCCGACCGCACCCCTTGGATATTTTCGTTCGCACCCCTTAGAAAAAAATGTTAGGAATTGATATAAAAAAAATTGTGAACACGGATTGTAACCCGATCAAATTATGTAAACAAGTTAGCCCACTAACCTCTTTAATAAAACTTAAATTCAATCCATCAACCCCAATAACTTAAAACCCATTCAAGCCCAACCCAACTACTAGTTTTGTTAAACAAAATCAGTCCACATAATTAAAAAAAACCCAAATCGCTGCCACTTGCCAGCGACTCCCGCCCTCCCTCTGCCTCACCAGCATAATTCCGGCCGGCGGCGACTACAAAATTCCGGCTGCAAACTGGTTAATTCAGGCCGCCCCTGACAGGTACAAGTTTTGTTTTGTTTTTTTTATTTTGATGTTATGCGATTTTGTTCAAGAGTCGTGAGATAATAGGATTTTAGGATGGGTTAAAAAAGTTTAAACTTTTATGTGTTTTTGAGGTTATTTGGGGTTGTTCTAGTCTTTATAGTATGGGTTTGTTGTTTCTTAATTTCTTATTAATTATATGATTCTAGTATAGTGTTTGAAAAGATGAAATTCAAAAATTGAACTTAAATAGGTAATTCGATTTGTTTTGATGTTTTATTGGGTTTTTTCAATAGAAACAGATATATATATTTGTTAAAAAGGTTTAAAATTTTATAAGTTTTTATGTATTTTTGAGTTGTTCTAGTATTTAGTTGGGTGGTTTTGTTGATTATATGATTGTTGGTAGGTAAATAACAATTACTAGGGCTTGAAATTCAAATGGACCTCACCCGATCTGATTGATTGTTAATGTGATAAGAAGTTAGGAACTAAGGTTTAAGTGTTTGAAAATTAAAATGGACCCGATCTGATTCGACCCGCTATGAAACTTTGTTTGTGTTTACTTGTTTTACATGACCTGACCCGACCCGATCCGACCCGCTATGAACCGGTTTTTTTTATATAGCTAGGGGTTTAAAATCTTTAAAAAAATTCCGCAACCCTAGGAAAAAAATCCTGGTCCGCCACTGGTTGGGATTGCCGGTAGTTATTTTTGAAGTTGAGATTGTTGGCGGCCAACGACAAATAGTTGGGATTATTAAAATCCCATATTCCTTAATTATTATATGAAATGAAAGCAATAAGGAAGGGAAGAAGATTCGGCGTTGACCTTGAAGTTAAGGGTAGAAGGAACATGAGCTAAGGCTTTCCCGGAAGCTTCAGAAAAACAAGAGAGGAAGGGAAGTGAAGAATCCAGAGCCACGATGTTGTGAGCGTGGCCGTCCACCAGTTCCGCCCTCTCAACCGCTTCTCGTAGCTCATCCATCACCAACACTAACTACTTCCTAACCTAGATTACAGTGATGAACTATTTCTAGGGATGGGTGTTTTAGTTTTTAGAATTTTTCTTGCAGATTTTATGGTCATTTAAAGCATCATGGAATTTAGAACATGAGGTATGGTTCTATTTTCCACGTCTTCACCTCATTTTTGTTTTCAAATAAACAGTAAATTTTCATTTTAGTTCTTGTGTCATAAATTAATTAATTATATTTTATTCTAAATAATTTTTTTTCTTTTTTGAGTTCTTTAAGTTTTCCATTTGAGTAAACTGCCATTTTAGTCCCTGAGGTTTGATCACTTTTTTCACTTTAGTTCAAACTTGAAATCTTTTGCATCTGGGTCCCTGTGGTTTTACTTTTATTGTCATTTTGGTCCAAAATGAAATCCCGTCATATTTCTCAAATTAAATCATGGTATTTTGTGTTTTTCCTTAGGGGCAAAATAGTTATTTCTTCTTTATTTTATTTAAAGATTTTATTAAAACAATAATCTTTTGTGGGTCCCACCACACCCCTACTTCTTTTTCTACATCCTTTCTCTCTGTCTCTCTCATTCCATAACAACCACCATTCATTACCACCTCCACCCCACCACCATCAATCTCCACCACCGCCACCATCTATCTCCACCCCCGAAACTCTCCTTCACCCTGATTTCAGAACTGAACCATACTCCCTTCACCCTGATTTCAGAACTGAACCACTAAATCAACAACTAAAATCTTCATAATTGACTAAATTAAGCTAACCCAGTTCAATAAATCACCCACAATTCAAACACAATATATCTAAACATGAAAAAGACTGAATTTTAAACAAGAATTATAAATACCCGCATCTCACTGTTGCCTAAGAATACATTGAATAGCTTGCGAAACACTTGACCCATGGGTTCCAAGATTCAATCAACTTTCTTTTGATTGTTTCGATTGTTGTTCACTTTTGAGATGAAAGTGGCTCAACTATCAAAACCCTTTTGTACAGTTGATGACAGAGATCAGATGAAGGGTTGTGTGGATCGAGAATTGCAAAAGAAAAACGAAGAATTCGACACGCCGCCCCTGCATTGTGCCACCGGAGGACGTCGGAAAACCGAATCTGTCGGCTCCCATTAATGGTTACTACCGCACAGCTCTGAAATCAGGGTGAAGGGGAGTATGGTTCAGATCTTAAATCAGGGTGAAGGGGAGTTTCAGGGTGGAGGTGGAGATAGATGGTGGCGGTGGTGGTGGAGATTGATGGTGGTGGAGGTGGTGATGGATGGTAGTTGTTATGGCAGGAGAGAGACAGTGAGAAAGGAGGTAGAAGAAGAAGTGGGGGTGTGGTAGGACCCACGAAAGATTATTGTTTTAATAAAAGATTTAAATAAAATAAAAAGAAATGACCATTTTGCCCCAAAGAAAAAGGACAAAATACCAGGATTTAATTTGAGAAATATGACCTGATTTCATTTTTGGACCAAAATGGCAATAAAAGTGAAACTATAGGGACCCAGATGCAAAAGGTTTCAAATTTAGACTAAAGTGACTAAACCTCAGGGACCAAAATGGCAGTTTACTCTTTCCATTTTATTGTTATTTTGATCACGTTACCTAATTCAATTTGTTTTTAAGTTAAGTCAGAGGCTTATCTGTCATTTTACCCATTTGTTTTTCTTTTTTATTTACTCCATTTACTTATTAAAAAACAAAAACATTATTTTATTATTACAAAACTTACCCCACCCTCCCCCCCCCTCTATAACAACCCTTCTTAAAATATTTAGAACACCCCTAAACGCCCTAAAATAAACTTCGTATACAAAAATAGGCCCTAAATACCTTTATTTTTATAAAAATTAAATAAAAACAAGTTTTAATGGTCTCTGGCGGGCCGCGAAGACTTAGTCTTCGGCTTACGTGGGGCGCGAGCGAGAGGACAAACGGCGGAGCCCGGAGCCGCCACGTGTCACACGCGTGTCAAGGCTATACCAGTGACTGGTCAGAGCTAGGGCCTACCCGACCTAAGTCGCGAGGCGCGAAGGCCCCTTGTGTTTCCTTCGCGGAGCGCGATAAAGTGTCGATCAGACACTATAAATAGAAGGCATCGGCCTTCAGTCCCAAATTCGCTCATTCTCTCGATCTCTCTCTAAATTTCTGCAATAATAATAGTAATATCGGGCATAATACCCCCTTAAATATCGAAGTTCTGCCTCGTTGTAAGTATTTTAACCCCCGGTTACGTATTAGATACGCTGCCCGATTGATTTAGTGCTCCGTAACGGCTGTTGAGGCTCTGCCCGACGTAGTCGTTGGAGTTCTGTCTCGGGGAGGGTATAACTAATGTAAAATTAGGTTATTATACTAACGCGTGTGCATTATTTAAAATTTATAGATTATAACCAGGAAGCCACAGAAAATTATCTAAGATAGCAATGTGAGTATTCCTCCTTTTTGCAAATTGTTTTACAAATCCTCAATGTTTTAAATTATATTTCACAGTGATTGAGTATTTGTATTCTACAATTATCGTCGGTATGTTGGGGTTTTGTATACCAAACTGATAAACACCGATACCACCATCTCTGAGTAGGCCGCGGCCGCCCGCCTTCCGAGGCAGGGGTCGGGGTTGCGACAGAAGATGGTATCAGAGTCACAACCACTGATTTCAGCCACAGAAGTGTTTTGCTGACACCAAAATTTTTTCTATTATGTTAGGAAATTATCTATGGAATTACGTGCATATTTTATTGTTTTGTGTTATTTGACATTTTGTTAGTTTACAGTATGAGTGACCAAGGACCTTCGGACGCTTACCGTCAACTGTCTAGTTCACCTAAGGACGAAGGAACTTCTTCCCAGCCTACCCCCTCGGGGTACTCAGCTGACACTGAAGAAGGGATCTTTGTATTTAAGGCACAGTCCAAAGAACCATTCCATCCCAAAAAGAGAGGATGGTTCAGTCGGGGAGCGCACGAGTGTAGAAAAAGAATGAGAAAGTTGCAGCAACAGCGGGCCTTAGCAGCGGCAAATAGAGAAATGAATGCTCAAACCCAGGATATACTCAATATGAGATTAGCTAATTTTCACATATTAGCTACCACCGCCGCGGATCCAAATTTAGAACAACTCATTGCACCCCAGCCGTTACCACTGTTTCCCACACAACCTATGGAAATTGAACTAAACCCAGTAGACCAGATCCCAGTGCCTGCTTTTGACCCAACTGAAATCCCTAGAGTACCAGCTCCAAACCCTTTAGCCTATGACCCATGGAACGACGACCACGGGGATTATCAAGAACTTTACCCAATTGAGGAACCCATGCAAAACCCAGTAGCACCCTATGCCAACCTGGACCTTCCAGATCCATATTGGGATAATGACCAGTATATCAGGGAAATCCTAGAGAACCCATACCCACACGAAGAACCGATGCCCCAGTTTCCTGACCCAACACCAGCACCAGCCCTACCCATGAGTAATGAGAATGTGCAGGAACTCCGAACGTTTGGTGAGGAGTTGTTAGATGAAAGTGAAATGATAAGACAGGTAGGTGAGAGGCTCGTTTAGAAGTATGACGAGCGCAACATGCAATTTTGGATGAATCCCTATCAGTAATAGTAATAATATATATATATATATATATATATATATATATATATATATATATATATATATATATATATATATATACACACACATATATGTTTGTAAGTTGAAAAAAATCCCCTAAAATAGATAATAGCTACTGATGCATACTAGTATTGTACTTTTAATTCCAGTTACAGTTTGTAATAGACGCATATATATAAAATAGAGTAAAGGTCGCAGTGTACGACGGTTTTGATCAATGTGCTTGTTGTGAGATTGTTTGCATTAGATATTGTCTTGTGATATTAATACATGGTAAATGTTTACAATCCAGATGGACAACGAAGTGAATCAAGAAAATCCGAATAACGATAATAACGGAAACCAAGTAGATAACAGTGCCATCCAACACATAGTGGCACAAGGGATTATAGACGCAATGCCATATATTATCAAAACGATTAAGGAAGCAGAAAATAATAAAAGTAACAGTGGAAGTAAACGACCACCTACTGAACCCGGTCACAGCGTAAACAATGGACCCTTACTTCAAGTGTCAATTACAAAAAGAAGAAGAATCATATCTTATGGTTGTTCTTACAAAGAATTCTGATCCTGTAAACCAATAGAATTCTCTGGCAATGAAGGAGCCATTGCAGCTCTACGCTGGATAGAAAAGACTGAGGCAGTCTTAATAATAAGCAAGTACGCAGAAGAAGATAAAATAATGTTTGCTTCAAATTTATTAAAGAATGCGGCTCTAGAATGGTGGAACACTATTCTCCAGTCTAGGGGAAGTTGTCACACCCCAACTGATGGTGGAAACATCGGAGTGAGACGAAATAGATTGCAAGAGACTTCATAACACTGTTTGTGACAAGTATTTAAATAATAAATTTTCATTTCATTTCTAAAGAGTCAATTACAAGGATTTGAAACAATACAACATAAATAACGAAAGACAATACAATAAGAATACAAGCTTAAAGTGTGTATCTAAGCATCCTACTAGATTCCATGCATCACCAACATCATCGCTAAACCTGCAACACGTTTTAAAAGTGTAGTTCAATACAAAAGTATTGGCGAACATACAAGTTTGGTGCATAGTATATAAGTAAAAAAACGATAAGGAACAATCCACATGGCAAACCTAGTTATCAAGATTAACGTATAAACTGGCATGCGATTTACAAGTCAACCCTCTGTTTACGCAAGTATGAATGTATAAACCTAACATGACCTCTCGTTCACGGGTGGTGCGTTACTCCTATAGCGCTATACATGTTAAGTGGAGGCTTGTACGAAGCTAATGATAAGTTCATCACATAAGAATCACCCAGAAAACACGAATCAAGCATAATAAATAGTAAGCATGTATTGGATTGTTTGTTTATGTATTTGCATAAGAATATATATATATATATATATATATATATATATATATATATATATATATATATATATATACTAAGTGTGTTTTGTATATAAAAACATGTTACACCCCAAAGTGTGAAAACGGTAAAATGGGTCAAGTATACTCACAATATTGCTAAATCTTCCAATTATCCAAGTATTGACGAGAGTAAGAGATTGGGAGGACGAATGTCTAAGGGTTAAAGTTCAAGTTATGTTTAGAGTCGAGATTCGGAATTTAAAACATAAGAATATAAACATATGAAAGTAATCATCTTTTAACACATAATACTTGTTTGACACTATGAAACCCCAAGGGTTAGAATGTTTTCATGGGTAGAACACCCATTAGAATCACAACAAGTTTTAGGTCTTAGATGATGTAATCTAGTACTTTGACGAATGAACACAATTTCATCATCAAAGGTTCGAACGTAGGATAGTATATATAAGTTATGTATTATACATTAATATGTCCAATAGTTCAATAGTTTAAGCATGAGATAGGAGGATGAATCCTCCATTTATGAACCCCTTTGGTGTCATAGAATTCATGTAGGAGGTAGGAAGAACAAGTCTTCCATTTAGGTACCTCTAGATGTTCACCACTACACTTGATGTTATGAACATTCAAGGAGGGTCATGAACTTACAAGAAACAATAGAATATGAACAACTAATCTATGAGAAAACATCAAGCAATGTATGGATTTTCAAGTAGGATAGCCCAAGCTAATCCTAAATCACACATTCATCAAGTCTTAAGCTTGAACATCACTTGTGGGTTTAAACCCTTGACCAAAACAGAAAGTTTGTGAGGTTTGCACCTCTGATTTTCCATGTCTCAACCTTGTTTTTAAGCCTAATTAACCATAGATGTGGTTATAAGCATAAGGACATAGGTTTGAGATGAGTTTCCTCAAGATTAATCAAGTTCATCAAAGTTTGAATCAATAATAGAAAAATCAGTCAACTTTGGAGCCCTTTTGGCGACATTCCAGGGCCTGATTTTCCAGGGAAAACCAACGGAAACGTAGCTAAGGTCAATATAAAGAGGTAGGAAAAAGAATCGAGTGAATCGGATAAGAAATGAGTGAGTTATGCTCACTTTTGTGAATGTTGGTATTTCTACTCGAACTTATGGAATCAGCTGCGATTTGGAGAGAATTTGAGAGTGTTTTAGTGTTGCAAAAGTGGTAGGGAGGCTGGTTATAAGTGGTATTTATATGGGGAAGGATTAGGGTTAAGTTGGGTTGGCATTTAATACAAGTAGGTGAGAGTTTAAGCAATAAAAAAAAAGAAGTAATTCAGCAATATATGGCTGAATTGCAAGGGCTGTTTGGCAGCTTTTATATATATATTTTTTTTGTTCTTTAAATGATGTAAAATGTATAAATAAGATGTATTTTATATATGGTTAACATGTTCTACAATGTCTAGTGTGTATTGAACATGTATCAAGGCCTAAAGGTATATTAAACATGAATTAAAGTAAGAGTAAAAAAAAATTATGTTATGCATAAGTATGTGTAACAAACCAATATAACAAGTATGTACGACATGTGACTTGAGGTATCAAATAAGCATAAAGAACATGAATTTGCGTCTTGCAAATGTGACCAAATGTTTGTTTAAGAATCACGAACACATGGTAGTTGTTTGCGAGTTAATCTTCGTAAGTATGCATTAATTATAAACAACATGAATTTCATATAAAAGATCAATTTTTTTTACTACAACCGAAGTCTCGGATTTACAATGGCTTGAAATGAATTATAATTACAAAGGAGACGGATTTCCGAAAGTAGAAATATTTGACAAGTTTTCTGATTAGGCAAAGTGCGGAACAGCAGGGCGTTACAGAAGTGACATGGTCTATAAAATGGAATGGACTGAGTTTAAGAATATGGTGGAAAGAAAATTACGTCATCCTAATGAAAAGGAACAGATAGCTAATAAATTCTTAAACCTTAGAATGACTGGAGTAGACAGCAAAGGTTACACTACTACATTCTTTGAATATGTTAGAATAGTGCCAACCCTAGCATCACCAGAACCAGTGTTAATCTCCCGTTACATCTGGGGATTAATCAGCGAGATTAGACATGTAGTCAAGGCAGCTAGAGCACAAACTATAGAAGAAGCCGTAGAACTAGCAAATATCTTGACTGATGAACTGGTACGTACACAAGAAGAAAACCAAAGGAAGAACCTAGCTCAAAGGCTTACCCAGGAATTTCGCTACGGTAATTCCAACCGTGGGAAAAATATAGGTTCTACCTCTACACCTTACTGTAAAGCCTGTAAGAAGAAGCATTCAGGAAGATGCTCCACCTACTGCAATTTCTGCAAGATACTCGGACACGAGGAAGAAGATTGTAGGAAGAAACCAAGCAACAGGGTATGCTTCAATTGTGGAGAAAAAGGTCACATCAAGACAAATTGTCCGAAACTAGCTCCAGCTGTTATGGGTGAAATTCTGAGCCCATATCCTGGAAAATATCTTGATATATATCTTGTTTATTGTATATGTTTACATCCAGGATGCTGACTCAGGATATTGGTAACATCCTGAATGGTATCCTCAGGATCACTAACGGATTAAATGCAGGTACGTGGGTTAGAAGCTAGCAACGTTCATGAAGACTTTTTCTACTGAAGACTCGGTCCAAGTCGTTCACAAGAAGCCATTGAAGCCGCATTACTCGGTCTACAACGTTCACATTGGAATATTCGGAGCATCCCATGTTTATAGGAATTTTAGTTTGTAATTCGTTACTATAAATAGTGGGTATATCAGATCAACTAGGACATCACAATCACACTCTCTACACTTGCTCTTTCGCAACTTTCACAAAATTCATTGTAACACTTAGCGATCTGATCTATATCCTGCACTGTATCCTGAAGTTTAAAGCAATAAGAAGAACTAGGCAGCTGCGATTGTCAGCTCCCGAGGTTTTATGCCGGCGATCTAGATTGATCAAGGGCTTTCCTCGTACATCTCGTGTCATTTACTTTACTTTTTTGCTCATTGTTTGATCGTAGATACAGCTCAATATCCTGAGCCGTATCCTGAACACTGTTTTTCCAAAGAACCTAACAAGCATATTTTCAACACACTTTTTAGCACACTACCTCACTTAACTAATTTGATCACTTAATTGCTTCGGTAATTTTTGACCAAAACAATTTGGCGCCCACCGTGGGGCAAGTGGTGCTCTCTTTACTAAAGATCTTTGTGAAATCGTTAATCGGTTTTCTGTTTTCAAAACTTTTTGCCACATTGTTTACAATGGCCTCAAGATCAAACATGAGCTCTTCAACTGTGTCTGCTACAACTTCTGCAACAGTTGGTTCGGTGCTTCCACCACCTCCTCCAAGGATGCCAGCCTCTACACGATTCAAGATGTTATCCCTGCTCGGAATGTCCAGGGATCTGCTCCTGTCTTAGCTTCTAACGATGAAATTCTAACCTTATTTGGAAGTGTGCAGGAATAAATGAGGCAGCAACAGGAAACAAACCAGATGCTTTTAAGGGAAATACAACTCCTGAAGTCTGGCTCGAGCAGATCTGCTGAGGATAATATCACTCCATTACATCCCAGAGCGTTGAACTTTAGTTCAGCTGTGTATACTGAGGATAACAGGGGGAATATCGTGCCCAGCCTTCCTCAGAATCATACTCCTGAAATACCCTCCTCGGTCAGGATATCAACTGTGAGGAGCTCAGGATATGCTTCAGGATATGGGCAAAATCCTCTAACGGGTAACGTATCAAATAATAATAATGCTATTGCCACTAACAGTGTTGGATCTCTGCAGGATACGACTGTAACGTCAGAATTATCCAGGGAGCTTCAGAAATTAAAGGATATGATATCCAATGTACCTGGGGTGGTGCAGCCAATTCCTGAAGTATCCCAGAATAGCCACAGGATATCTCGATTCGTGCATCCTATATGTGATGCTGAAATCCCAAAAAGATTCCAGACTCCAAACATGAAGCTTTACGACGGAACCACGGATCCTGAAGAGCATATTGCCCAGTATAGGGAAAGGATGGAGATCAACCCTATCCCTCCGGAGCTCAAGGAAGCGTGCCTGTGCAAGGGTTTTGGTTCAACCTTGACAGGATCGGCTTTAAAATGGCTCTTGAATGTTCCTCCACATTCGATTACATCTTTTGCTCACTTAGTAAATTTATTTAATAGTCAATTTTCTTGTAGTAGAAGCTTTGAAAAATTAACAAGTGATCTCTACAGGATAACACAAGGGCCTCAGGAATCCCTTAGGGATTATGTGAACAAATTCAGCCGGGAATCACTAGACATTCCTCATCTTGATGTTGCAACAGCTGTGCAAGCTTTCAAGATGGGGCTGCAAAAGGATTCTCAATTCTATCAAGACCTTGTAATGAACCCATGCAGGAACCTGGATGAAGCCCGGAACAGGGCTCTAAGATATATTCGGTTAGAGGATGACAGAAAAATGCAAGAAAAGATGAATGCATCCTCGACATATGAATCGACTAACAAGAAATCAGAATCCTCATATAGACCATATCGCTCTAAGCCATATGGCAGAAATGATAACAAGAGAGTGAATGCTGTTGAAGACGAGGATCCTGAAGAATATCCTGAATTATCTGAATATTGTTTTTCTGTTAATATACCTGAACTAATGTATGCTATGCAGGGTTTGGGAGATAAAGCCAGGTGGCCTCGGAAGAATCAACAAAAAGCAGATTGGAAAGACAAGTCAAAATGGTGTGCTTTCCATGAAGATTTTGGACATATGACTGAGGATTGCATCGCTCTGAGGAAAGAAATCAGCTACCTTCTAAGCAAGGGATATTTGAAAGATCTCTTAGGGAAGAAGAAGAATAAGGGTCAGGATACTGAGAAGGATCCTGAGCGAGCGGCATCACCTCCCGCCGATGCCAAGATAATCAACTTCATTTCAGGGGAGACAAACCTATCAGGATGACTACGCTCACAACTGACAAAGTGATCACTTTTGATGCAGATGATAGGGATACTGTCCAGGATCCTCACCATGATGCTCTGGTAATAACATTATATGTGGCTAACCATTTTGTACGCAGGATATTGGTTGATAATGGCAGCTCCGTCAACATAATACAACTGGAGACTCTGACGAGGATGAATGTGTCTCCGATGGATATCACTTCGAAGTCTACTGTGCTCGTTGGTTTCAGTGGAGAAGCTAGGAACACAGTGGGAGAGATAAGGCTGCCAGTATATGTTGAAGGAGTCAACAAGATGCAACGTTTTTGTGTGATGGATTCTCTATCATGCTATAACATCATCCTAGGAAGACCTTGGATCCACGATATGAAGGCCGTTCCATCAACGTATCACCAATGCATCAAGATCCCTACCCCTTGGGGGGTTGTCAAGATCGACAGTGATCAGCAGGAGGCGAAAGAATGCTACTCATCCTCGATGAAATCCTCAACCAAACCTAGTGCAGCATAGCAATTAAAGACGCGGGCCCAGGATATCGTGGAGGATCCGGAGCAGGATGTGAAGAAAATTATCCTGGACCAGGATAATCCCGATATTTCGGTGCTCGTGGGAACCAATATCCCTCAGGATATTGAAGAACAATTAATTAACTTTTTGAAATGCAGGATGTCAACGTTTGCATGGAAGCATGAGGATATGACAGGTATATCTAAAGACATTATTACTCACAAGCTTGGAATTGACAGGTCATTCAAGCCTATACAACAAAAGAGAAGAAAATTCGCCCCTGAGCGGAATGCAATTATCCAAGAGGAAGTTGAGAGATTATTGAAGTCCAGGATGATCAGAGAAGTTAAGTTCCCGAGGTGGCTAGCAAACGTGGTTGTGGTACAGAAGAAAAATGGGAAATGGAGAGTTTGTGTAGACTACATAGACTTGAACAAAGCTTGTCCTAAAGACCCATTTCCTCTCCCCCACATTGATGCAATGGTAGATGCCACTGCCGGGCATGAAATGCTGACCTTCATGGACGCATCCTCAGGATTTCAACAGATCCAAATGGAGCCTTCTGACCAGGAGGATACTGCCTTTATGACACCAACAGGTATTTATTGTTATACAGCTATGCCTTTTGGTTTGAAAAATGCAGGTGCAACATACCAAAGATTGGTAAACATGATGTTCAAAGACAAACTGGGGGACACCATGGAGGTGTACATTGACGATATGGTGGTAAAATCAAAGAAAGCTCAGGATCACCTCCAGGATATTAAGGGAGCATTTGATATCCTGGACAAGTATAACATGAAGCTGAACCCTGCTAAATGCCATTTTGGAGTGGGGGCAGGAAAATTTCTAGGATATATGGTAACCAAAAGAGGAATAGAAGCAAGCCCAGAGCAAATTAAAGCCATCTTGGATATTAAACCGCCCTCAAATATGAAGGATGTTCAACGATTAACAGGGCGAGTGGCAGCATTAAATAGATTTATTACAAGATCCTCAGAAAAATGCAAAGACTTTTATGATATCCTGAAGAAGAACAAGAAATTTGAATGGGGTGAGAAGCATGAAGCAGCCCTGCAGGATTTGAAGCAGTATCTCTCAACCGCACCTCTATTGATGAAGCCTGAGGATGGTGAACCATTATCCTTGTATCTGGCTGTATCAGGGAATGCAGTAAGTGCAGTACTCGTAAAGGATCACGAAGGTCAGGAGTATCCTGTTTATTATGTTAGCAAAAGTTTATTAGATGCTGAAACTAGGTACTCTCACTTAGAAAAATTAATACTGGCTCTAGTAATGGCATCAACAAAGCTTAGACATTATTTTGAAACACATAGGATTCATGTTAAAACTAATTATCCTGTTAAGAATGTGCTTAGGAAACCAGAAATGTCGGGCAGGATGGCCAAGTGGTCAGTAAAGTTGAGTGCTTATGATTTAGTATATGAACCTAGAAATGCCATAAAGTCTCAGGCTCTAGCTGACTTTGTGGCTGATTTTAGTAGTGACATTCAGGATGAGGTAGACCTAGAAGTTCAACAGTTAGGAGAATCCTCAGGATCCTGGACATTATATACCGATGGTGCATCTAATGTAAGAGGAGTAGGATTAGGAATACTACTAAAATCGCCACAGGGGGACATAATACCCCAGGCTGTTAGATGCGAATTCCCTGCTACTAACAATGAGGCAGAATACGAAGCCTTAGTCGCAGGATTAGAATTGGCTAAGAATATGAGTATCAAAAATTTGCAAGTATATGTTGACTCTTTGTTAATTACTAACCATTTTAATGGATCCTATGTAGTCAAGGGTGAGAAACTAATGGAATACCTCGGTATTCTTAAAAAATTAGCAGGATATTTCGATGTTTTTAAACTTGAACAGGTACCAAGAGAGGATAACGCCGAAGCAGACGCATTGGCAAACTTGGGATCATCAATCAGGATACCGGAGGGAATCCCAATACCGATATTACATATCCTGTATCCTGCAACGGATCCTCAGCATAAGGAAGTAACAAGTATCCAAGATCCTGAAGTGGTGTATCCTGGAAAGGATCCTAAATCCTGGACAACCCCAATTATGAGATATCTCAAGGAAGGACATATTCCCGAAGACGAAAATCCTAAGGCATTTAGGATGAAGGTATCACGATTCACTATCATAAATAATATTCTATATAAAAAATCTCTTGCAGGGCCATACTTGAGATGCTTGGAGGATCCTGAAGCCAAAGAAGTACTTCAGGATATACATGAAGGGGATTGTGGTAACCATACCGGGGGCAGGTCATTATTTTCGAAAGTGCTGAGGACAGGTTATTATTGGCCAACAATGAGAAAAGATGCTGCAGAATATGCGCGAAGATGTGATGCATGTCAGAGGCATAGTAACATATTGCATCAACCAGCTGAACCACTATATCCTGTAGCATCCCCTTGGCCGTTCATGAAATGGGGGATGGATATAGTAGGGAAGTTACCAAAAGCTCCGGGAGGAAAAGTCTTTATGCTGGCAATGACGGATTATTTCTCTAAGTGGGTTGAAGCTGAAGCATTTGTGCAAGTTAGAGACCAAGAAGTAGTATCCTTCATAAAGAGGAATATCCTGACCAGGTTTAGAGTACCAGCTGAAATAATTTGTGATAATGGGTCCCAGTTTATAAGCAAAAGGACTACTGACTTTTGCAAGAGTTGGGGAATCAAGATGATAACGTCTACTCCGGTGCATCCTCAAGCGAATGGGCAAGCTGAGTCTTCAAACAAGATAATAGTGAACAACTTAAAGAAGAGACTTGGAGCCAAAAAAGGAAGATGGGCAGAGGAATTACCCTTTGTGTTATGGGCTGACAGGACAACGGTAAAAAATGCAACCGGCCAAACCCCATTCTCCTTAGTATTCGGAGCAGAAGCAGTAATTCCAACGGAAATGGTGATACCTACTGCAAGATCTATCCTACAGAATCCTGAACAGAATCCTGAAGCCTTATGTCAAGATTTGGATACCGTAGACGAAAGAAGAGACGCAGCAAGGCTAAGGATGGCAGCATATCAACAAAGAATATCCAGAGCATATAACAAGAATATAAGGACTAGGAGATTTCAAGTGGGTGATTGGGTGCTAAGGAAGGCTTTTCAGAATACTACTAATCCTGCCGATGGCAAGTTAGCTCCAAAATGGGAAGGACCATACGAAGTTGAATCAGAAGCAGGGAAAGGAGCATATAGACTCAAGAATATGGAAGGGGATATGCTACCAAGGTCTTGGAATGCTGTACACTTAAAGCTCTATTTCAAGTAAGAATAGAATTTAATTTCTATCTCAGAATGGTATGTATCCTATCTCTTTTAAATATATATGTTTATTATCTTGAACCCAATACTGACTTAGGCATCGGAGGGGTGTTAGCCAAGCTAACACCCACCTTAGTTTACAATTGTTTTGCAGCATATGCTCCAGGATATAGCTCCAGGATGTGTACTCAGGATAACTCAGAAGATTAGAGGATTGGCCCCCTCTCTCACGTTTAAGGGATACTGATCCCTTCACAGGTTTAAAGGTATTCACCTTTCTCCCGAATTGGGTTTAAACACCCCGCCTGGAGCGCAAGTTATTCAGGGATAGTTCAAGGTGGCGGGACCAGTCCATGTAAAAGTGGCTGACAATTTCGTTACTGTTGGCTATATCCTGAATTCTAAAGGTATATGAGGATTGATCACCCTCTCTCACGAAAGGGTATTTTCATACTCTCTAAGGTTTAAAGGTTTTCACCTTTCTAAGTCTTGGAGTTTGTACACTCCCGCCTGTAGCGCATGAAACTCAGTGTTTATCCCCAGTATACTAAGGGTTCATTTCAGGATATCAAGAGTTTTGCCCTGAGGTATGTGGAATTCATTCGAGTCAAAAATATGAATACATTTGTGTTTCTATGTTAAGTACAGGGGACATACGTCATACTATTCTGAGGATGGATTCGAGTTTATAAGTGTGCACTGGGGACAAGCCTATAATGAGGAATTGAAATTGATTCACTAAGAATCTCTGGTATGATCTTTCCTTTTTATTTAGACAACTAATAGGTTGTATTTTAATCAGAATATTTTTCAGGATATTTACCAGGATACATTTATAATGTGTTCCGAAAAATGTTCAAACAAAACAATTTTCACAAGTGAAATTTATATATCGACGACGACAATGATAAAGCCAAAAAAGGGTTATATTATTAACATAGCAAAAGATTATGCAATTGGCTTCGTCTCAAACCGAGACCCATCCACCAAAAGCATAATTAGTTTCCTAACATATTTACTTAACAAATGAAGGCTTCGTCTTGGAACCCAAGATACCTCCACCTTCACTTGTTAAAAGCGTTCAAAACAAACCATACTAACTGATGACCAAGGGCTTCGTCCTGAAACTCAGGATCCCTCCACCTTTGGCCATCATATTGTCTACGTGTAGGAAATTAAAATTGTTCAACAGACAAGAAAAGTAAATTGTTCGAGACATCAACCATCAAACCTAAAAAAAAGTGGGCTCCGGCCTAGGCATCAATATCCATCATCGCCCACTCAGCTGCCCTCACACAACGGCATCCTCTCCTGCTTTCCCCGGCTTCTCAGCACCAGCATCCTCTCCAGCATCATGTCCAGCATCCTCACCAGCATCCGCTCCAGCATCCTTCTTGTCTCCAGCCTGATCCGCCACCTCTGCTGACTTGGAAGATTCACCGGCTTCAGATGGGAGTGGTACAACCTTGCCTCCGAGCTCCTTCAGCTTGGCTACCCAGGATTCAATTGGCCAGGATGGACAAACAAGACCTGTCTCCTTGGCCTCATAGGCCATCTTGATGCGTGCTTGTAACAGGGAGACAATAGCGGAAGTCTTGATTCCTTCCCGGAAATTGATCATGGCCTGATCGTGATCCATTTGCATGGTGGCCAATTTGAGCTCAGCATCCTGGGTGACCTTTTTCAGCTTATCCTCATAGTGCCGGCTCTTTGCCTCGGCAATGGCACCTTGGTCGGCAACAGTGGTTTCGAGCTGCTTAATCCTGGCTTCATGGAGGGCGACAGTACCACATGCATCGTTGTACAAGTGGAGCAAATGCTGGAGGCCCTGTGCATCAATAACAGGTACGAGTTAGAATCTATATATCTATAATGACCAAGATATCCTATCAGGATATCCTGTTAGGATATCCAGGCAGGATATGTGTGCAGGATATATATGCAGGGTATGCGTCAGGATATTACCTTGTTAAGGAAGGATGTCATCGGCTCTAAGGAATCGGTAAAGCTGAGATCGTCATAGGAGAACCCTCCTGAGCTTGGAGCACTGACCTCAAGGCCCTTCCTCTTTTTCGCTGTGGAAGCACGAGTCCTTGGGTTGGCCTTGGGAGCTGGAAGTGGCTTGGAGCTGGTGGTAGTAGGAGCCTCCTTCTTGACTAAGGTTGGAGTTGGATAGCTGTCGAGTTCGTCAAGGTCTAGATAGACTGGAACTTTGCTGGAAAGAGGGCTTGGAGTTGCTGGAGATGGGTTGAAACTTCTCTCTGCTTCCGGAAGGAGCCTGATAGCGTCTATTCTTTTTTGAGAATCTGCAAGGGGAGGTGCTAGTTTCCTAAAATCAGCTGTACAAGAAAACGACAAAGTCAGTTCAGGATATAAAGCAGGATAACAAGCAGGATCATCTTTAAACCCTAAATCCTACCCTTCTTCAACCAATGCACCGGATAATCCGCTCCACCAGGGATTGAATCTCTTTTTACGAAAAAGAATTTGGATTTCCATTCCTCTTCATTCCTGGTGGCTCGGAGGATTAGTGGGTCACTGGAAGTAGAATAAAACAAGAATCGACAAGAACCGTGGCACCTAAGTCGGTATGCTAATGGGAGATCATGAACAGAAAGATCAGGGATATGGTTGTTCTTGATTTGATCAAGAACGGACAAGACTCGCCAAAGCATTGGCATTGTTTGACTAAAACAAATTTTTGTGACGTCAAAGAACTCGGTGATAAATTCAGAAAAAGGAAATTGTAGCCCTAGAGTAAAGGGGAAAGCATTGAAACACAACCACTCGTCGGAAACCATGTCTGATCGGATTTCCCGATCAAACGGCCGGAACACTGTCCCTTTTGGGAAAATGCCGGAGGTTTTAAGGGCCGATAAGTGTGCACCATCGAAGGTGCAAATTTCTTTCTCCGGATCCTGGAGAATATTTTGGTGGATGAACGTGGGAGCGGAGTCGCCGGAACTAGACCTGGTCTGCCTTGTCATATTGTGGCCGGAATATTAGAGAGAATGAGAAAAGAAGTTGAGAGAGAAGTCTTTACCTTTTTCTCTTTGGTAAAAGCTAAATGGAGATATACATGAGAAGATATAGGGAGCAATGAGTAAATATAGGCTGATTGGTTACAAGTAGTCACATCATGGGTCTTATCACTTAATTGCCTCGTTCTTCGGGAAAAAATATAACCGTTAGTGACCAGGATACTTAACGGTAACATTTTTTGGGGACAATTGTTATGGGTGAAATTCTGAGCCCATATCCTGGAAAATATCTTGATATATATCTTGTTTATTGTATCTGTTTACATCCGGGATGCTGACTCAGGATATTGGTAACATCCTGAATGGTATCCTCAGGATCACTAACGGATTAAATGCAGGTACGTGGGTTAGAAGCTAGCAACGTTCATGAAGACTTTTTCTACTGAAGACTCGGTCCAAGTCGTTCACAAGAAGCCGTTGAAGCCGCATTACTCGGTCTACAACGTTCACATTGGAATATTCGGAGCATCCCATGTTTATAGGAATTTTAGTTTGTAATTCGTTACTATAAATAGTGGGTATATCAGATCAACTAGGACATCACAATCACACTCTCTACACTCTCAACACTTGCTCTCTCGCAACTTTCACAAAATTCATTGTAACACTTAGCGATCTGATCTATATCCTGCACTGTATCCTGAAGTTTAAAGCAATAAGAAGAACTAGGCAGCTGCGATTGTCAGCTCCCGAGGTTTTATGCCGGCGATCTAGATTGATCAAGGGCTTTCCTCGTACATCTCGTGTGATTTACTTTACTTTTTTGCTCATTGTTTGATCGTAGATACATCTCAATATCCTGAGCCGTATCCTGAACACTGTTTTTCCAAAGAACCTAACAAGCATATTTTCAACACACTTTTTAGCACACTACCTCACTTAACTAATTTGATCACTTAATTGCTTCGGTAATTTTTGACCAAAACACCAGCCATGAACAACAAAACTACTAAGAATGCTAGAGCATTTGTCCTGACTGCAGGAAGAAGCTAAAATGATTCCGGACGTGATTGCCGGTACGTTTTTAGTTAATGATGTTTTTGCTAAAGTATTATTTGACTCTGGTGCGAACCAAAGTTTTATTAATACTTCATTTTGCAAACTTCTCAATCAACTATTAACTAAACTCCAACAAGAATGTCTAGTAGAAATAGCAAATGGAGAATCCATTAAGATTACTGAAATCTTGCAGGGAGCAAGAATAGAATTTTTAAATCAAAAGTTTATTGCAAATCTTTACCCAATGAATCTGGCAGGATTTGATATTGTATTAGGAATGGATTGGTTAATAGCCAATAAAGCTAGTTTTCTATGTGATCAAATGTCAATCCAAGTAAACTCACCAGAGGGTGAAAAGATCACAATTAAAGGAGATAAGCCATCTAGATCCACAAAATTCATCTCTGTGATGAAAACAGCAAGCTGTGCAAGAAAAGGGTCACTAGTGTATATGATTTCCATAATCATTCACAGTAACGGAAAGGAATTGAAAGATATCCCCGTAGTATCTCAATTTTCAGACGTATTTCCAGAAGAACTACCAGGACTACCGCCGGACAGAGAAGTCGAATTCAGAATTCATCTGCTACCAGGAACAGCACCAATTGCCAAAACACCTTACCGTTTGGCACCCGTAGAAATGCAAGAGCTAAAGAAGCAGTTAGATGAACTATTGGAAAAAGGATTCATACAACCAAGCTCATCGCCATGGGGAGCACCGATCTTATTCGTCAAAAAGAAAGACGGGTCAATGCGTATGTGCGTTGATTGCCGAGAATTGAACAAAGTCACGATTAAAAATCGGTACCCATTACCGAGAATCGATGATCTGTTCGATCAATTACAAGGAGCTCGATTCTTTTCTAAAATCGATTTACGCTCAGGATATCATTAATTAAAGGTACAGGAAGAGGACATTCCTAAGACCGCCTTCAGAACAAGGTATGGCCATTATGAATTTACCGTCATGCCATTTGGTTTAACCAATGCTCCAACCGCATTTAGGGACATGATGAACCGAATATGTAAGCCATATTTGGATAAATTCATAATTGTCTTTATAGATGATATTCTCCTTTACTCTAAGAGTAAAGAAGAACATGCAGCACACCTACATGCACTCCTAAATTTATTAAGAAAAGAAAAGCTTTATGCTAAATTTTCGAAGTGCGAGTTTTAGTTAGAAGAAGTGCAGATTCTTGGACATTTAGTCAATCATGAAGGAATTCATGTGGATCCCACAAAGATCGAGGCAATTACTAAATGGAAAACCCCTGAATCACCAACATAGGTTAGAAGTTTTCTAGGACTGGCTGGTTATTATAGACTGTTTATCTGGGATTTTTTTTCTAGAATAGCCATTCCCTTAACTAAGCTAACCTGTAAATCTGTTAAGTTTGAATGGGGACCAAAACAAGAAGAAGCCTTTAGAATTCTTAAACAAAAATTAACCAATGCACCCATATTAGTATTACCAGAAGGAACAAAAGACTTTGTAGTCTATTGTGACGCTTCTAAATTAGGTTATGGATGTGTGTTGATGCAACGTCAAAAGGTCATAGCCTATGCCTCTAGACAACTTAAGAATCATGAAGAGAATTATACAACACATGATCTAGAATTAGGATCCATGATTTTTGCCTTAAAATTTGGAGACATTACCTTTACGGTAGTAAGTTTACCATTTTCACTGATCATAAGAGTTTAAGATATGTTTTTGGTCAAAAGGAGTTAAATATGAGACAGATACGCTGGATGGAAATTCTTAGTGATTATGATTGTAATATCCAGTATCATGCAGGAAAGGCTAATGTAGTAGCCGATCCCTTAAGTCGGAAGTATCACGAAAAACCAAAAAGAGTACGTTCTCTTAAATTAAATCTGCAGATTGATTTAGATGAACAAATTAGAGAAGCACAGTAATCAGTAATCAAGGATGATACTGAAAAATTAAAAGGAATGATTAAGGAATTAGAACAAGGAATAGATGGAATTTGGAGATTCCATAAGAAAAGAATTTGGGTACCTAAACAAGGAAACCTACGTCACCGAATATCAGAAGAAGCCCATAAGTCTAAGTATACGATACATCCTGGAAGTGATAAAATGTGCCAAGACTTAAGAAAGAATTTCTGGTGGATAGTAATGAAAAAGGATGTAGCAGCTTATGTTACCAAATGTCTAACCTGTTCACAAGTTAAAGTTGAACATTAGAAACCCTCAGATTTATTGCAGCAGTTAGAAATGCCGATATGGAAATGGGAGTTGATAACAATGAATTTTGTTACCAAATTACCCAAGACAAGAAAATGTAATGATATAATCTGGGTGATTGTAGATAGGTTAACTAAGTCAGCTCATTTCCTACTAATGAAGGAAACTTTCAGTATGGAACAGTTTGCCAAGTTGTATGTAAATGAAATAGTTTCATTACATGGAATTCCTTTATCTATTGTTTCTGATAGAGATAGCCTTTTTACCTCTCATTTTTGGACTAGTTTCCAAAAAGCGATGGGAACCAAGCTAAATCTAAGCACCGCTTATCATCCTCAAAAATTAAGAGACTAGTTCTAGTCAAAGTAAAATGGGATTCCAAGAGAGGACTAGAATACACTTGGGAGCTTGAATGAGAAATGCAGAGGAAATATCCACCCCTATTCCAGTAGACCTCGATGACGAGTTCTAAAACAAGGTGGGGAGGATATAACAACCCTTCCTATAATATTTAGAACACCTCTAAACGCCCTAAAATACACCCCGTATACAAAAATAGGCCCTAAATACCTTTATTTTTATAAAAATTAAATAAAAACAAGTTTTAATGGTCTCTGGCGGGCCGCGAAGACTTAGTCTTCGGCTTACACGGGGCGCGAGTGAGAGGACAAACGCAGAGCCCGGAGCCGCCACGTGTCACACGCGTCTCAAGGCTATACCGGTGACTGGTCTGAGCTAGGGCCTACCCGACCTAAGTCGCGGGGCGCGAAGGCCCCTTGTGTTTCCTTCGCGGGGCGCGACAAAGTGTCGATCAGACACTATAAATAGAAGGCACCGGCCTTCAGTCCCAATTCGCTCATTCTCTCGATCTCTCTCTAAATTTCTGCAATAATAATAGTAATATCGGGCATAATACCCCCCTAAATAACGAAGCTCTGCCTCGTTGTAAGTATTTTAACCCCCGGTTACGTATTAGATACGCTGCCCGATTGACCTAGTGCTCCGTAACGGCTGTTGAGGCTCTGCCTGACGTAGTCGTTGGAGTTCTGTCTCGGGGAGGGTATAACTAATGTTTGGATTATTATACTAACGCGTATGCATTATTTAAAATTTATAGATTATAACCTAGAAGCCACAGGAAATTATCTAAGATAGCAACATGAGTAATCTTCCTTTTTGCAAACTGTTTTACAAAGCCTCAATGTTTTAAATTATATTTCACATTGATTGAGTATCTGTATTCTACAATTATCGTCGGTATGTTAGGGTTTTGTATACAAAATTTGTTACTACACTGTGATTAGTAGCATGACCACAAGTCGGGTTGACAGTACCATGGGTGGTAATTAAAGTAGAAAAAATAAACAAATGTAATTGCGAGATCGCCCTCAATACTGTAAACTGATAAAACCTGTTTTGATTAAATTGGGATTCACTCACCAGTATTTCCCACTGACAAAATGTTTTTAAACGCGTTTCAGGTAACAATATGTGAAAGCCAAATAGAAGTCAGCTGGACAACACTGAAGGCTTGGAAAAGTGGCTATAAAAGTTACCTAAATAAAGAAGATGTTTTATTTTAATAAAATAGGGTTTATCCCTATAAACTTGTTTGTAATGAAAACTTGGATTTTATCCCAATATATTTATTATTATAAAATGTAGTGTTTTACTCTGATAAAATATTTCCTAATTACGAGATGAAATTTCCACTGCAAAACTGATAAACACCGATACCACCATCTCTGAGTAGGCTGCGGCCGCCCACCTCCCGAGGCAGGGGTCGGGGGTTGCGACACCTTCTCTCTCTCTTTCTCTCTCTCCCTCTCGCCTTTCAGTATACAACCCTGTAACAACCTAGAAAATTTCAGTCACCCATTCCTAAAATGCACACTAAGGAACCCTAATTAGAACCCCCAACTAGTATGGTGCGACCCGAAACAAAAAAACGGACGAAACCAGCAACAGCGGCCCCCAAAAACTCAAAGGGGGGGGGGGTCCTCTAATTGTTTCGCGACTCGCGAAAGAAGATCTAGAGAAGTATCATTCGAAATTGACACATTTCCAGGCTATACACGACACCAGGCTACCCTAGGCTAGGTGATCGCCTCCCGCGACACGCGAATGAATCCTGGGAACCTATCGCGACACGTGGGAGCGTTCCAATTCGGCTAGAAAGCCAACAGTCTGGGACTTGATTAGTATACATGTTGCGACGTAAAATTTCGTTCGTTATACTGTTCGTTCGTCTGTTTCTTTCAAATTACACCCAAAGTCTCGAAACTCTGCTGCGATATTAGGGTTATAACTCGATCACTGCTGCTGTACTATATCCGATCGATTAAAACCGATCCAACGGATGTTTAAGTGCTGCAAGTTCCGGCTATACTTTGTCATTCGTTGTGAGGTTTCGATCTCGTGATTATCGTAAATGTTGTATTAAGTTAATACACTAATTCGCTTGCATTGTATATTTAATTAGGTTTATCAGCTTAACCAGTAGGCAAGCTCTGTCAGTCTAAACCTGCATTGTGAGTCATTCTCTTTTTACCAAATTGTTTTGCAAAACCCTAAAAGTTTTCCAGTTATACTTACAGTGATTAAGTCTTTGTAATCTTAAATTACTACCAGTACGTGGGGTTTTGTATACCCTACTTGTCAAGCGTCACTTTTGGGTGAACGGACCCACTAAGTGATATGACCACACTCACAGGTCTTGCCGAGTAACAACTTGGTCAGATAATTATAAGATATAAACAAATGTAAAAACTCTTAATGTTGTAATTTATAACAATGTGTCTTTTGTATAAATAGAATGCACTCACCAGTATTTTTCGCTGATCAAATGTTTTAAAACACGTTTTAGGTGATTTACTGTGAAGAAAGGAAAAGTGTCGTGAAGCACTTCAGCTTAAATAAGCGGCTTGGTAAATTAGAATTAAAGGATTTCCCTAGTGAAATTCCTTTTCTATTAATACAGGGTTTACCCCACAGTTATGAAATAAAATAATTCGGTGTTTTGAAACTCTGATAAATTTTTCCTGACACCCGGTCCTGATGAAATTCCGCTACCAATTAATAAACACCGATACCACTGTTGTCTGCCTCACGGCGCCCGAACCGGGGTACGAGTCGAGGGCCGTGACAGAAGGTGGTATCAGAGCCACAGGTTTAAGCAAATTAAGTATTTGTAAACACTTAAATTAATAGTCAAGAAAAATTGATGCCTCTGTGAGAATTATTTGTAATACTAATATTGTATTTGATTCTTGGAATTTGTCTTTCTATTATTTGTGACTAACAGTATGAGTGAGTTAGCGGAAGCCCTTCGGAACTTCTCAATAAGTCCCACCGATATGGAAACCACTGAAAATTAGGTGGGGTACGAAGCCGAACCCGATGAACCAATAGTATTCCAAGCCCAAGAGTCACCAAAACCAAAGAAAAGGAGAAGAATTTTGGACTGGAAAAGGGGAAGGAAGAAGAAACCAGCAGCCCAGAAAATCAAGAAAACAGTTGAACCAAAAGGGAAAGAGGTTTTGGGAGAAAGTTCCAACCAGGCCCCAGCATTACCACCATGGGAAGAATTAGACAGAAAGTTAGCAAATTGTGATCAGTTTGGCCCAGCGGATGAAAACCTCCTGAATGCACCCATCCCATCTGAAATACCCATAAACCTGGAACCCGCCATTCCCGCACCTATCATTACACAACAGCCACTCCCCATGTAACACCCCGTGTTTCGAAATTCAAAGTCAAGATTGAAGTCAAAGGAAGAAAAGATTGCTAATTACGATCTGTCACTCCTTTCTTGACCACTGTTTGACTTTTTGACTTGTAATCGAATCTTTTATTTTATTTACTTTAGTGGTATTATACGGAGTATCTATTAATAATCGAGGTTAAATCGATGTTTATCGCTTTATCGCTTATCGCAATCGCATTCACAACTCGAATTATGCGTTCTAGATATTGCTTTACGTGTGTGTGCTATTTATGTGTTACTTGTGCATGTTTAATTATGTTTCTGTTTGTGGTGATTAATCGAAACGCAATTGCAAATCTATCGCAAACGCTAAACGCCAGTTATTTATGATGATTGTATGTTAGATATAGTATTTGTGTGTTTATTGTTAATCTATCACATCGCTCGCTCGAAACGCATCGCCACGCTCAACATGCGAATCGAAACGACAAAACTCAACACGATGGACACCGGGATCGAGTGGCCATCCGATCGGATTGCCATTCGATCGAGTTGCCATCCGATCAATAGCCAATCTGACCCTGAGCACTTTCCTCTTTTGGAAACCCTATAACTACCCTCCTGTCACATCATTTGTGATGTGACAGCTCCTCCACTCGACCAGCCGCACTCTAGCCTTCTTTCCCTCGATTTCTCGCGATTCTTGTAAGTTTTCAATCTAAATCTTGTACTTCTATGATCTACGCGCACTTCTTCATCATTTTCTCTTTAGAATCTTAAGTTTTAACCATGAAATCAATGGATTTGAGGTGTTCTAGGATGATGTCATCATGGAGTTCTTAGGAACTTCAAGTTTTGGCCTCATTCCACCAAGAACAACTCAGATCTGAAGGATTTCCACAAGATTAAACAATGTTTTCGCATAGATCTACACATATTCATGGTTAAAAGGATTGAAAGATGGTTTTCCAACTTTCTTTCAACTCTTTTACACTCAATGCATCAAAACAGATAGAATCGGAGCTCGTTCTGATCTTCTACTCCTTCTTAGTGATGTGTCGGTTCAAGATCTGGTTTCTATCAAAGAGACTATCAATTTCGGGTTAAACATGAAGGACCGTCTTGAACAGTTGACTGACCGGACTAGGGTGATTCCTGTTCGATCGGACCACTTAGGTCATGATGGGGTTTCTGTTGTTTAGCACGTTATCACACCGTCTCGATCAAAACTGCAAAACTTTCAAAACAATCAAGTGTCAAAGATGATCGGGTCGTTGGGACGGATTGCCATCCGATCGGATTGCCATCCGATCGAACAGCCATCCGATCGGCTTACACTTGGTTCCACACTTAAACTTTTATTTAAACTTTTCAAGGATCTGAACGTCGAACGGATTACCGTCCGATCGGATAGCCATCCGATCGAACGACCATCCGACCATGTAACATTTGGAACTTTGATACTTAGTCATTTCCATAATTTTCAAAGATCACCAGTAACTAACGGATTGCCACCCAATCGGATTGTTATCCGATCGAGTGACAATCATGCTGTGAACTTGTTCTCACTAAGTGCCCTACCAATCGGATCGCTATTTGATCGAACGGCGGTTCGATCGATCGACCTGAAGGGTAGAGATTCTTCTCTGTTTTCAAAACGATCGAACAGCCATCCGATCGGCTTACACTTGGTTCCACACTTAAACTTTTATTTAAACTTTTCAAGGATCTGAACGTCGAACGGATTACCGTCCGATCGGATAGCCATCCGATCGAACGACCATCCGACCATGTAACATTTGGAACTTTGATACTTAGTCATTTCCATAATTTTCAAAGATCACCAGTAACTAACGGATTGCCACCCAATCGGATTGTTATCCGATCGAGTGACAATCATGCTGTGAACTTGTTCTCACTAAGTGCCCTACCAATCGGATCGCTATTTGATCGAACGGCGGTTCGATCGATCGACCTGAAGGGTAGAGATTCTTCTCTGTTTTCAAAATGCTACAACGAAAGCTTCAAAGCCATCATACACAAACACATCCTTACCAAACAGATGTCAATCCAATCGAATGGCTATCAGATCGGATGACCATCCGAACGGATTGACATCCGATCGAGTGGCCATCCGATCGGATTACCATCCGACACTTGGTCACTTTTGCACCGTTGTACGCGCCGCTCATCGTTTATGCTATCATTAACTGTTCAGGCTAATCTCTCTCAGCGCTCCCTTCAATCCAAGAGAGTGTTTACTTGTTAAACACAATCTGTGAGTATACTCGATCCCTTTTTGCTTTACGCACTTTTGGGTGTTACGTACGTTACTTATTCTAAATCACAATTGACACACAACGCAAACACTATTTATACGCTGACCGTTATTGCATGTTACCGCTTATTCGATGAATGCTTGTATGTTATGTTAACACAGTGATTGTTGCCTGACACCTTAGCAACGATAGTATCATAGTTTGGACTCAGCACCTGTCGTAGACAGGGGTTTTTAAGGGCTTTACTTCACATGTCCCGGTGGGGATATGTGTTGTGCATTCTACAACTCGTAGTCACGTCTGTGCATATTTCTCTGTCGATAACCTACTTGCCTTCACATTATACATGTTTCATGCTGGTTATGCGTAAACGATTTCGAACTCTATTACTATTATCAAACTTGTATGCTCACCTTTACACTATGTGTATTGACTTAATTTTAACGTATGTGACAGGTGCTTAGGATGCTTGCTTGCTATGTGGAATCAAGTAGGAAGAGTCTAGAGACGAACAATTTAAATCTGAGTCGTCGGAACAGTTTTATTTGTTTTTGAGATAATATGTCTGTAATAATTATTTTGCTGGATATGTTTTAGTATGGGACTTAACATTAAATATTCGGTAATATTAGTTGTTATTGATTTCTCTTGGACAATCTGTTTCGCTCAGTGCCATGCCCCCGATGTTTCCATCATCGGTTGGGGTGTGACAGATTGGTATCAGAGCCATAACTGTAGGGAATTAGGCAAACTCGACCTAGTCCGGGTCGATGTCTTAGAAACGACATCGTCTATAGTCTAAGTACCAACGGACCGACTTGTGCATGCCCTTAAGGGTTTTGTACGGGCTTACTCGCTATTTCTCGCTCGCACTCGCTGAACACTGCACTATCACTGCACTCTAATTTTCGAAAATGAACGAGTGATTAGGTCGAGATTAGGTGTAAAAACCGTAAACTCTCGACTGAATCGCTTGTTTGACCTGCATTTTTATCTATAAACAAGAGAAATTGCGAAGAACCAGGAGTGAAATCCATACTTTAACGCAAATTTTCCTCTCTACTTTATCAACACAGGAACGAAGTTGTTAAGTCAGGGGTGAAACCCGAACCTTGGCGACTTCTGATCCTTATTTTGGTTTTATAAAAACTCTCACCAAAGTCTCAACGGACTCCAACGACTTGAAGTCACACTGTAACTAGAAGGATGCATGCCGTTCGCCCAAATCGAGGCGGGAGCATAGTCCCGAAAGCCAAGGTGTGTACCAAAAGTCCTTGTGAATAGTCGAATCACTTTGGGTAGTCGACGTCTATCGAGCCTTAGACAATCTATTTTCGATCTCAATCTCATAACCGCTGATTTTATGTGTTTTCGATTCTGAGCCCGCAACCGCTGACTCTAATATTTGTCGTTTTATGTGGATTTTATGTGTTTTATGTGGTTTTATCTGCTTGTGCATTTCGATTTCTAGTGATTTATATGCTCTACGCTTTTTGCGTTGATCGAGACACGACTCGCACTGCACATCTATCTCAACACGCTAACAAATCGCTGCTACTTGTGGATGATCGCATGTTAATTACTCGTTGCGTGCTCGCTAATAGCAATCGCTTTTCTCGAACGCGCGCAGACTTTGAATGATAGGTTTCTGTGTTCTGACTGCCTCTTGTACTTCTGTGCCTTACGTGCTTACGTGCCCTACGTGCTTATGTGTTCTATGATTATATGCTTATGTGGTTGCATGGTTGATGTGTTCCTGCACTTTAGTAGTAGTACGTGTGAGGTGAGAGTCGATTATATAGCGTTTTGAATCCTATGGCGCTGTCTATTGCAGACAATGTTGTCATTTGGATCATTTTATTCTCGATCTGCTCGCCGCAATCATGATGACAAACGCATCGCCGCCCTCGTCGCTAAGCAAATGGCGAAAGTTATCCCCCAGATTGTTAGTGAGCTAAATGAAAACGCTAGCAAGTCTTCTAAAGAATCCAGGACTGATTCACCAAAAGCTGCTTTTAGCTTCAAACAGTTCAAATCCTGCAGCCCGAAAGAGTTTACCGGCGAAGATGGGCCTACGACCATGTTTCAATGGTTTGATTCGATCGAGGTCACCCTGCGCCAGAGTGGCTGTCCTGATAATCTTCGTACTCTTAACGCTACTGGCGTCTTCCAATCCTGAGCTTTAGATTGGTGGACGGCCGAGAGAAACAAACGCGGAAATGATGCAGCTTACGGGTTGATGCGGGATGAGTTGAAAGACGTTATGATTTAGGAGTTCTGCCCTCCCCACGAGCGCCAAAAGCAGGAGGACGAATTCTGTCATATCAAGCAGAAATATGGAGACAACGCTGGTTTGACTGCTCGCTTTAAGCAGCTAAGCATAATCTATCCGAGCCAAGTTACTACGCCCGAAATCATCATCAAGAAGTATATCCGTGCCCTTCCGGATTGCGTGGCTGATTTCGTTCAAGCTGCAAAGACAGCGACAATTGAGGAAACCTTTTTACTCGCTGCTGAGATCAACGACAAACGAGTCAAGTGTTGGTGCACGAATGTCTAAAGCCTACGTCTTAGTCTTAGTTGATCATGTATAGGGTCTAGGAATGTTAATTATGTAAAGTATAGGGGGTTGATATGTAAATTGTGATTTGTAATGTCCTGATTTCGCCCCAAATGACATGTTGTCATTTGGAGCGAAATCACATCATGTTGATTTCGCCTGAAATGACTCCGTGTCATTTGGAGCGAAATCCCACCCCTATATATAGTCTAAGTGTTTTCTTTTGCACGTGCATGTTTACTGTGTAGCCGAACTGCTGCTCGACTTTTTCGTGAAAGATTAATGAAAAAACCAGTTTAAAGTGATATGCTTCTGTTTCTACTCAATTTCTACTTTGATTCATGCTGTTTGTGTATTTCCGCTGCATAAACAGTAGTATCTAGCTCTGATTGACTTACTTGACTGTCAATAAAGGTCCTACAAATGGTATCAGAGCCAGTTATGAGCTAGGATACCAGAATCAAAGCCTTTTTCTTGCACATTTTGAGTTTCTGGACTTTCCAACGGACAAAATGGACTGAACTTTGGATATATTGTGTAAAACTGTCTATTAATAAACCCTTGAGAGTATCTGACCTAAATACAGCTTCAAACTGATAAAAAATGGCTCGTAACCTGATTTCGCTCGAAAGTGTGCTTGAGTGATTTCGCTCGTAATTTCAAGCGAAATCAAGTGTTTGTTACATAAGTTTTAATTTCGCTCCAAGCAGTAGAAGCGAAATCAGAGATTTCGCTCTTATTTTGAGGTTTCGCTCCAAGTGTATCACTGATTTTGCTCCTGAGGTGATTTCGCTCGAGGGTTATTGTCTGATTTCGCTCATAAAGTGACTTTTTGAATTCGCTCAGAGGGTCACTTACTGATTTCGCTCCACTGAGCTTATTTTGATTTCGCTCCAAACCAAAGTTAAAGTCTGATTTCGCCTGAAAAGTCATTTTTAGTGTAAAAACATGGTTTGAGCATTTAGTCCGTTTCGTTCGTGATAGCGTGTTGGAAACTCAGTTTGTGTTGAAAGTTTTTCGATAAAAAGTAATCTGTTTTTTTTTAAATATTAAACATTTTTGGAATTTGTCACTTAAAATGGAACATCAAGATTTTTACAACCTGTTTGCGGGAAGCGGCATGACGGCTACGCAAAGTCCGCTGAGTATAGTTCAGAATGTTAACATGGAGAATGAGCTAGGGACGATGCAAAAGCCACCGAAGCTTATGAGTTTGGACGAATATGCCGGATGGTCATGTCGTTTCAAAAACTGGGTCCAAGCCAACCACTTCGAATGTTGGATGAAAATAGAGAAAAAGTATGTACCACCGGTTGATGAATTAGGCTTGGAAAAGGGCATCGGGAGTTTAACAGAAACTGAACAGATTGAGTTCAAGGCTGAGAAGAAGATGGTCAGCATTCTCCAACAGGCCATCAAAGAAGATATTCTTGTTTTACTGCAACATGATGACAATTCTCAGTCGATGTGGCAAGCCTTAAAGCTGAAATTCCAAGGCAGTGTATCGATGATTAAAAGCAAGAAAGCATTAATCAAGAAAGAATTTGACATTTTTACCGGGATTAAAGGTGAAACGACAAAGCAGTTAATAGAATGATACTGTCATCTTGTGGTTGAAATGAAACGGTTAGCAATTACAAAGACGAATGAAGAATGGATTGACAAGTTGTGTGACGCATTACCGTATGATGAATGGGGCACTTACTTAATGATGCTGAAGGATAATTCTGATTTTGTGAATCTCAACCTCAGCTCATTCATTGAGAAGATAGAAGCCCATGAGCTGGAATTGCTGAAAATCAAGAAGATGAACTCAGCGAGTGTGCAACAAGATGTATCTCTGTATTACAAAGGCAACACTCCAGTTACAACCAATCAAAGTTCAAAGATACAGACGGGGTTTATTGCTGATAACACCTCAAGTGCTTCTTCAAACACTCCTCAATTAAGCAAGTCTTCACCATTCGTGAACTTTGAACCAAATTTGAAAGCTCAGGAACAGCCTTCACCTCAAAGCTCTACAAGTTCAAATAATCAGGCGTATGTTTCTGGGGTGCAGTGTAATATTGCGGTGAATATCAAGAATGGAAACGAGATTACTAAAACAGCCACAAAACAACACATTGCACTACTTGCTTCCGTTCTAGAGGCTTATGAAGGTTTAGTGGCAGGGAGGATTGGTAATCCTGATATGACAAAGGAAGATTACGACCAAATCGATCCCGAAGAGCTTGAATTGATTGACATCAAGTGGTGCATGGCGAGTTTGGTCAGAAGAGCTCAACGTTTCATGGAAATCACAGGCCGGAACAGTCTTTCAGGTCCCGATCAAAAGTTAGGGTTCGACAAGTTGAAAGTTACGTGCTTTAAATGTAAGAACGTGGTCACTTCAAAAGAGAATGCCCTAACCGTGAAGTGAACAATCATCAAAACCCGTTCACTAACGATTATTACAGGCAAGCGATCTATCACCGACCAAACCAACAGCCAGCTGTTCAGAGGCCGCAGATCGAGAACAAACCGGAAAAGGCGCTGATCGTGAATCAAGACGATGAAAAGGTAGCTGAAGGTTTCAGCTAGGATAAATATATTCCCGGAAGCGATGGGCAGGCCATGATGGCAGAAGTAGTTGAAATATATGACATAATGTCATTACCATGGTGGGATGTGGAGGAGCTGTCTAAAGTAAGAACTCTAGGGTATCCTGTGCGAAAAAATGATATTCCGATGTGGGGGTATATCAAGTTTGAATCGTTGAAAGAGTTTCGACACTGGAAGCCGCATTACCCTAAGAGAGTGCGAAGGGTAGATCCGGAAACAGGAGTTGAAGAAACTATCCTTAATGTCAAAAAGCCGAGGACGATGAAGACTATACCAATGCCAAAGATGGAGCAGGATTTCTATAAAGGCTTCTTGGGTTGGGTATATAGTTATATTTCGACTGAGGCTGTTATCACTTATCGAGCTGGACGGGAGATAAGAGAGATACATGTGTATGATCCAATGTGGCTCGTAAATTGCTCTGCGAAGGATATTGAATGTTTATTCATAAACAAGATTCACTATCAGGCTGAAGATAAAGAGCAGGCCATGCAGTTTCAACGTGTTGCTACTCTTTGCTTTCAAAAAGGTATTAACTCTGAAAGTAAATGGAAGTCATCTTGGTGGTCGCTCAAAGAGAACATGAAAAGGAAAGCTGAACGTGAACGTCGAAAGCTTGAAGAAAACAGAGGTAAATGGATTAATATTCAAGCTGAAGAAGAGAAGGCAAGAAAGAAAGAGAATGACCGAGTAAGAAACTTGCTTAGGAGGAAGCCTAAGTCAAGGGAAGAAACGTTCAGAGCTATATGAAGACCCGAAGACAAGACTGAAGACTGCGGCTGTATCCAAGGGGGAGTTTGTTGGTGCACGAATGTCTAAAGTCTGCGTCTTAGTCTTAGTTGATCATGTATAGGGTCTAGGAATGTTAATTATGTAAAGTATAGGGGGTTGATATGTAAATTGTGGTTTGTAATGTCCTGATTTCGCCCCAAATGACATGTTGTCATTTGGAGCGAAATCATATCATGTTGATTTCGCCCGAAATGACTCCGTGTCATTTGGAGCGAAATCCCACCCCTATATATAGTCTAAGTGTTTTCTCATTTTGCACGTGCATGTTTACTGTGTAGCCGAACTGCTGCTCGACTTTTTCGTGAAAGATTAATGAGAAAACCAGTTTAAAGTGATCTGCTTTTGTTTCTACTCAATTTCTACTTTGATTCATGCTGTTTGTGTATTTCCGCTGCATAAACAGTAGTATCTAGCTCTGGTTGACTCACTTGACTGTCAATAACGGTCCTACAATATCTGAGATGGTGTCTGAGCCAAAGATAGTTACTGAAGATGTTTCTGTGGTTGCTGAAGAGGTTTCTGTTGAAAATGTGGTCGATATTGAAGAAATAGCTGCTGAAGTGTATTACTACCAGTCAGAGCAGGAGGTATTGGCAAGTTCAATGAAATCGATAATGCCTCCTAAAGTTTTTGAATCTTTTGCAGGTTATTTCGAAGAACCGATAACGGGATCATGTCCAAGATTTGAAGAGAAGAAAGAAGTTGTCGAGGAATTGATTGACGTGACAAAAGAGCTGACTGGAGAGACATTGAAAGACATAGCTGATAAAGCTCTCATGGGAAAGCTAAGAGAGGTAGACTCAGAACTCGAGAAGTCAGAGTCTGTCAGTACTATGTCGGTCAAAAAGGAGTCTGATCAGAAGTCTGGAGTTCAGGAGATCAAATCAGTCAAAATGTCTGAGTCTGAGTTAAACAATGTCGGTAAAATTGTTTGTGATGAACAGGATGTCAAGAAAGTTGTTTCAATCCCTGAAACACCATGCCAACAGTGTTTAGAACCGTGCATGGAGTGTCTTGAAAAAGACACTAAGTATCAGGAATTGAAACACCATGCTGATATGCTTAAATTTGACCTTGGACAAGTCAAAGAGGCTTATGATACTCTTGCCAGGTCAATCAAAATGATTCAAAAAGAAAGTGTTGAAAACGACAAAGCAACAAAACTGGCTAAAGCAACACTGTTTGATAAACAAATTGAGGTGAATTTTCATTTAGACACAATCGCCTCCCTTAAGAAAGAGCTTGAATTGGCTAAAATTGAGAATGATCGGATTGATAAAAAGTTGATGAGTTATGTGGCTTCATCGTATGTTCTTGAACAAATTGTCCCTCAGCAGCCACATGCTGCACCAGTCTTTAAGAGCGTTCCACCCCCAATGTGGAATCATTATACGCAAAAATATCCAGATGGGGTGGAAGCTGCTTTGAATCTCAAGTTGAGATCGATTAAAGATGATTTGCCTGAAAACATTGATGTCACATTCTCTGCATCCGATACCGACAACGAATCACAGGTTATCAAAACCGTTGTCGATCAGGTGTTGGATGAGGAGAGTGATAAATCTGAAAAGTTTCAATCTGAAAAGGTTGCTAGTGATTCTGAAGATGAGGGTAATTTCTTAGATCGGTTCATACCAAAATCGGACAAGAGTGCGAATGATGATCCGATTATGGTGGTTTACACAATGATTGGAACAGACAAACTTTATTCCGATTTCGAGTATCCTCTTCAGAATGTGAAGATTGAGAATGTTGAAAAAGTGTTTAAGCTGGTTGAAATGAACATTAATGAGGTTAATAACAATGAATTCTTTTCAAAACCTAAAAAATTGTTTGTTACATCACGTCCTACAAGTTCAGGAAAGAAAGAAGGGGATGGTAAGGGTAATAACAAGAAAAACAATTTTAAAAACAAAGGAATCGGTTTTGAGAAGAAAACAGCTAAGCAGGTGTTTAAGCCGAAAGAGAAGATAAATGATATTTTTGTCGCTGGTCCGAGTGTTGATGATGAAAAGGATTATATTTTTAGTCAAAAGGTCGTGGACGATTTCAATGCAGCAAAAAAGTTGAAAGAAGAGACAGTCAAATCCACTTTTGTTGAATATGACAAAAGGGTGTGTTATCGCTGTAGTGAAATCGGGCACATGGCGAAACAGTGCAAGAAAGTGATTGAGAAACCTGTTTTTGTAAAACCAATTGTTCAAAAACCAAGTGTTCAAAAACAAATTGTTAAAAAACCAAATGTTCAAAAACAAACTGTTCATAAACCAACTGTTCATAAACCAACTGTTCAAAAGCCAATCGTTCAAAATTCTCGACCAAAATCACCGATTGATACAAAAGGCAAATAGCCAATGGTTTCTCCGATCCGCATTTTAAAGAGAGGTGAATCTTTGAAGTCGGAGGATAAGCCGAAATCGACTTTCGAGGTTGGCGAATCCTCTAAGTCTCGCAAGACTTCAAGAATTTACCCTAAAACAAAAATTTTTGAAAACCAATCGTGGGTCGCGAAGTCGAAACCATCTGTTGAGGTCAAAAAGATGGATAATGCTTTGAAAAATGAATCAAATATTTTTAAAGATGACGTTGTTGAGTTTGAAAATGAAATTGATAAATTTCTTGCTGAGTTTCCCCCGATAACCAATAAAGTAAAATCAATTGTGAAAGAAGAGGTTCCTCATGTCACATTTGACTTTCCGAAAACAGATGAGAAGTGTGATGTAGTGTTCGGCTGTGTGTCTGAGGCTAAGAAATCATGGGCTTCATTGTTTGAATAAATTGATTTGATGTTTGCAGGGGCTGCCCAAGTCTATACTATCAAAGTGGATTATGGATAGTGGTGCTTCAAGGCATATGACTGGGACGCTAGCTCTTCTCTATGATATCATAAATGGAAGTTATGTGGGATTTGCCGGGAATCAAGGCGGGAAAATAGTTGGACAAGGAACGTTGACAAATGGCATGATTTTGTTCGACAAAGTGAACTATATAGTAGAATTAGAAAACAATTTACTCAGTATTTCACAAATTTGTGACAAAGCTTTTAGTGTACATTTCACCAAAGCAGAATGTGTGGTTTTGAAACCAGGGTTTAAAATCCCTGATGAGATGGTGTTGTTGCGCGCTCCGCGGGAGAACGACCTTTATATTCTTGATATGAGCGTCGCAACACCAACAACTCATCAGAAACAATGTTTTGTGTCAAAGTCAAAAGCGACGGAAAAAGAGTCGATAATGTGGCATCGTAAGATGGGCCACATTCATGTGCGTAAAATGAACTTTTTTGTACACAATGATTTGGTTGATGGTGTAAATCTGAAGAATTTTCACTTGAATGATGATTGTGTAGCGTGTAAAAAGGGGAAGCAGACTCGGAAGTCACACCCACCGAAAATCCTCAATTCAATCAGGTTACCTCTTGAGAGATTACACATGGATCTCTTCGGGCCTGTCAACGTAAAGAGCATCAGCGGAGACTTGTACTGCCTGGTGGTGACTGATGACTTTACGAGATTCTCGTGGGTCGTGTGCTTAGAAAGAAAAGATCAAACTTTTGAGTCGTTGATGGTGTTATTCAAGAAGATGGAAACGGTGTATAAGCTGCCAATCCGGAGAATTCGTAGTGACAACGGAATTCAAAAAACAACAAGATGTACGAGTTTTGCAATGAGAAGGGAATTCTTCATGAATTCAGTGCGCCGTACACACCACAACAGAACGGCGTTGCTGAACGAAAGAATCGGACCCTGATAGAGACAGCTCGTACAATGTTAGCCGATTCCAAACTACCAATCTTTTTCTGGAGCGAAGTAGTATTTGCAGCCTGCTACACGTTGAATCGTGTTCTTACTGTCAAGAAGTACAAAAAGACATGCTTTGAGTTGCTGCACCGATATAAGCCGAATCTTGAATTTTTGGAGCCATTTCGGTCTCCTTGCATGTTTTTGATGAAAACGGTAAATTTGGCGCTAAATCTAATGAGGGTTTCTTTGTAGGTTACGCAAGCCCACTAAAGAGGGTATTCGTACCGTGCCTGGGGAAAATGATTCAAGTCCAGCATGTGGATTGTTAGAAGCATACTCCGTCACCACAACTTCCCGGACAAAGATTCCTGTTCGATTACGACAAGCTCTGGGAGTCGTTTCAACTACCGGTTCAGCCGAGTGATGAGAAACTAGCTCTTCTGTACCAGTACCAGCAATATATGTCACAGGAGCCAGTGTCTAGACCGCTAGAAGTTTCTCAACCCACCGGGGGTACTCACGATGATGAAGCCGGACCGAGTGGAACAGCTCACGAACCACCAGAGGAACCAGCTCCATCTTTTGACGAATCTGACGACTCAGAAGCGGAACCCGCTCCAACTTTTGACGAGGATCCAACGGAAGCTAAGGATCAAACCGTTGATCTTGACATATCGAAGTTGGAATCGGAAGTGAATGTGCCTGACAATGCTATGCCTCGGACGTTGTCTTACCATCCGTCAGAGCAGATAATTGGTGACCTGCAAAGTGGTGTCAAAACCCGAGATCAAATAAACCGACTCTTACATGTTTCTATTCTTCTATTGCTGATGTGCAAAAAGAAGTCTCATTAAAGTGTTTTATTTCGCAGATCGATCCCAGAACTTACAAAGAGGCATTGACTGAGGATAGCTGGGTAAATGCGATGCAGGAGGAGCTGCAACAATTTGAAAAGCTGGGTGTCTGGAGACTCGTCGATCTGCCACAGAACCAGAAATTAATCAAAACAAAGTGGGTTTTTAAGTGCAAACGAGATGATAGAGGTGTCGTGGTGAGAAACAAAGCGCGACTAGTGGTACAAGGTTTTAGTCAACAAGAAGGCATAGACTACGATGAAGTCTACGCGCCGTTGCTAGACTCGAGGCAATTCGGATTTTTTTAGCCTTCGCGTCATGGAAAGATTTTAAAGTGTACCAGCTGGACATCAAATCTGCCTTCCTTTATGAAAAAATCAAAGAGGAAGTGTATGTGGGGCAACCGCCGGGTTTCACAGATCCACTGCACAAAAACAAGGTGTATCTACTGGACAAAACGCTTTACGGACTTCACCAGGCCCCGAGAGCCTGGTACGAGACGCTTTCCCAATACTTGTTGGCCAACGGGTTCACAAGAGGGAAAGTAGATAGCACTTTGTTCACCAGGGAAGAGGCAGGACATTTGTTGATCGTGCAGATTTATGTTGACGATATCATTTTCGGTTCTACCAACGACGACCTGTGTAAAGAATTTGAGAAAGTGATGAAGAAAAAGTTTGAGATGAGTTCGATGGGGGAGATGAAGTTCTTCCTCGGGCTGCAGGTGGAGCAAATGCCCGATGGAATTTTCATTCACCAAACGAAGTTTGTGAAGGACGTGCTTGACAAGTTTGATATGACAGAATGCAGTCCTGGATCAAGCCTCCTTGCACAAAATCACGGGATTTGTCTAGATGAAAACGGAGTGAAAATGGACGAGACACTGTACCGATCAATCATTGGATCTCTGATGTATCTCACGGCTTCCCGTCCAGACATCGTGTACCCGACATGCCTCTGTGCCAGATATCAGTCGAATCCAAAGCAGTCACACCTGACCATTGTGACACGTATCTTACAGTATTTGAAAGGCTGCCCAAGCATCGGCTTGTGGTATCCTCGATCGGGTGACTTTTCTTTATCAGGTTTCGCTGATTCTGACTTTGGAAGCTGCAAGCAAAACGCAAAGTCCACCACTGCTGGGTGTCAGTTCTTCGGAACTCGACTTGTCACCTGGCAGTGCAAGAAACGAACCGCAGTGGCGCTCTCTACATGCGAGGCTAAATACGTTTCAGCCTCCAGCTGTTGTTCGCAGATCCTTTGGATCCAACAGCAGATGCGCGACTTCGGTTTGCAGTTTTCAGATACTCCGATCTATGTGGACAATGAAGCAGCTATTAACATCACTAAAAATCCGGTTCACCATTCTAAAACGAAACATATTGAAATCCGTCACCACTTTATTCGTGACTGTCACGAGAAAAAGTTAGTCCGGATTGAACACTTGCACACCGATGATCAGAAAGCGGATTTTTATACAAAACCCTTTGACAAAAAGAGATTTTACTATCTTTTGAAATTAAACGGGATGAAAAATCTGCAATCTGGGAGGGTTATAGAATGTGAAGCCGAGTTGGGCGGCGATCTGACGTGAACCATGTCGTGTTGTCAATTTTCTTTGTACAGTTTATTTTCTGCTTTTCGATAAAAACAAAAACACAAAAATATGTTTTTCTTTTTAGGGGGAGAAATTCGCAGAAAAATACAAAAACATGATAAAATTCAAAAATCCCAAAAAAAAATAGAAAAACTTCAAAAAGAGTTTGTGTAGAATAGGGGAAATGATAGTACACCAGCTAGACAGACACAATACGCTAAAGAATTGTAAGTTTAAAATGCGATTAAGCAGTCTCGCTAAAGATGTGCCGATAGGTTTTTGCAAAATCAGTAGATCAGTTTGGGATATAAACCTAAAATTTACTTGCGTCTACGTGGGGAACACCTCCAGGATATATGGGTAACCCCCGAAATCTTGTTTGAAAGGTCCCGTATTCTAAGATACCAGGTCTTTATACTTAGTGATATCTGGGGTATTATCCCGGGACTTCTGCTGTATGGAAATACTGACCTAGTCCCCGGATAATGCTTTACGCATTGCTTTACTTGTAAAGCCTCCCCTCATCATAAAAAATGATGACACATTGAAAAATGTTAATCATGTGCTGTTGTAATCAAAAGATCCTCTAAAGGGGACCCACCGTAAAGTCGAAGCCGTCATCTCTCTACGTATACGGAAGTATCGACCTGAGCTCTCACGGCCCTCGCAATTCACCCTATTACAGATATCATCTAGGTATACTCACCTGTAAGACTGAATACTGGGATCTGGATACGGGAGTATATACTGAGGTGGGACACATGTAGAGGTTTAAGTCTTAAAACACTAATTCTGTATCCCGAACAGATTGAAAGTTTTGTGAGAATTTAAGAGGATCAGTATATCGGCAATCTACGCGAATTGTTTAAGGCTTGGTATGAAATAATAGCTTAACGGTGCTTGTGTCTAGTCGGCAGCTGATATGATCCCCTAACACGCTCACAAAAAGATTGTATCTACATACTTCAGTTTATCCTGTTAAAATTCAAAAAGATTTTAGTCTCTCATCTTATTTTCGACAACTGACGTTGGGAATCAGACGATCAAAGCTTTGTGCAGATCATGTCTGTGATTGATGAGGGCTGTGTAAGCAGAAGATACTTAAACAGTGATTGGTACAGGTTTGACAGTTTGAAAAAGTGTTTGAAAGTTCAAAATTTTCAAAAGTTCATTAATTTGAGCTATTTTCAAATCTAAACATCAACGTACTTCATAATCCGGTCAACCAAGGTCATTAACTTGGACTTGGTAGGCCAAACAGTTGACCAAGGTCATTGCCTTGGACTTGGTTAACTGGGTGTGTCGGTGAACAATCGGAAATTGTTAAAAAGTTAAAAATTGAAAAAATCATGTTCTGATTTCGCCCCAAAAACACTTAAATCTGATTTCGCTCCTAAGCTGCTTCAGAAGATGATTTCGCTTGTAACTACATCTGATTTCGCTCGAAAGGTTCATTGGTTATTACGAGCGAAATCAGACAGACTATATAAGCCGATTGATTCCGCTCATGTCACCACTTTCCTGATTTCGTTCCATCTATTCTCTCTCCGGCGACTGTGAGCGAAACCCTTAAAACTTTGCTTCCCTACCGAATTGCTGCCCGTTTCCCGCCAGATCTTGTTATTTTCTTAGTGTGTAATCATGGGTAAGGTAGTGTGTGTCTCAATTTGACCTGTATCATCCATATTATGAACTGTCGGCAAGTGTTGTTGAACGAAACATAGTTTTAGGGCTTAATATGTTAAATCTGAACAATAAAACTTTACCATGTTGTCGGATTGTCTGATAAATTGTATATTTGTGTTTAATTGCAGTATTTCTAGGTTTTTGATGAGGTTTGTCGATGCACAGGTTGCATAGTCTTAGATCTAGGGTTTGTTTGGAGTCTATAATGAAATCAAAACATAACATTAGTGTCGGAATTCTCAGTTAAACATGTTATTGGTTTCAATTTAGCGATTTGATGAGTTTTGAGGGTTTATCAGTGATTTCGCCCCAAGATTGATGATTTGTGATTTCGCTCCTACGTAACATGTCTGATTTCGCTCTTATGTCACATAATGTGATTCCGCTCCTAAATGTCAATTTGATTCCGCCCCAAAGTTCATGTTGTGATTTCGCTTTTAGTTAATATATTTGATTCCGCTCCTAAGTCAATGTCACTTGATTTCGTCTCTAAGTGTGTTAATGTTGATTTCACTTTTGAGTACCAATCTTGTGATTTCGCTTCTGTTGAAAAGTGTTTTCACTTGTAACTGTTTTGATGTTGAAAATTTTCTAAGTGTATTGATTCATTGTATGTTGTTTTGATGTGCAGGTTCCAGTGTGATCTTTGATCCTCTTCACAACAGCTGTTGTGACTTGGATGTGAAGAAAAACACAGAATTGGCCAAGTTCAGCAGTATCTTGGAGTTCATGGGTCGTATTCCTATTCAAAAGGCCTTGACTGATCAACGACCATTGTATAGATCACATATAGAACGTTTCTGGAAAAATGCAAGTTATGATGATGAAAACAAAGTAATTTCTTCAATTGTGGAGGTGCATGGAGAAAATAAAAAGTTAATTGTCACTGAGGCCCTTATTCGTGAGGTTATTAATTTTCCGGACGATGCAGAGTCGCCAACAAGATTTCCAGAACGAATGGTAAAAGGCTGCATGCTCAGGATGGGTTATCAGGGTGCATTGAATGTTGGGAATTATTTGAAGTTGAAATTTCAAAAAGCTTACAAGTTCCTTATTCATTGTATTTTGATGTCACTAAGCCATACCAAGGGAAGTTATGATACAATGCGCGATTATCAAATGAACATGGTCACTGCATTAGTTTTAAACAAGAAATACAACTTCTCGCATATTGTCTTTCACTATATGGCCGAGAATATTACTACGAAGAGCAAGACTTGGATGTATCCTAAATTCGTGCAGATGTTAATCGATCATGCTTATCCAGAGATAGAACGAAATTTAAAGAATGACTTGTTAGTCCAGTCACATATGAGCAACGATTCGCTCAAACAGCTTGCGAGATACCATCCAAATCACCCTGAACCAAAGATTGGTGCTGAATTCTTCGGATTTATAAAGGATGTAAACTACGTTGATCCTGATCCAGTTGATCATCAAAACTGGAGAAACGAAGAAGAAATGAAAGAGGCAGCCTATGCTGAAGAGCTAAAAACTCTTGCGGAGTTCAAATCCACCCGAAATGATTAGTTTGTCAAAGAACCAAGGAGAAGAAGCAGAAAGGTTACTCCTAAAGTTCAAGAGGGTGAGGGGTCATCATCACAACCTAAGAAGAAACAAAAGAAAGTTGCAAAAACGTTATTGGTTGATGAACCTGAGGAAGAAGAACCGGCAGTTAATGTTGAGGAAAATCCATATGCTGGTATTGAAGAAGTGATGTTAGATCTTGATGACTTAGAGGTTGAGCAGACAGCAAGCAAAGAAGCTCAGAAAGAGAAAGTGATTGATGATATTGAAGGTGATGATGTTGATAAAGACACTACTAGCTCTTCGAGTTCTTCAGAAGATGAAATAGATGAAACTGAAAGGTTGAAAAGAATTCAAGCAGAAACAGAGAAAGAGAAGTTGTTAAGAAAAAGGAAGAGGCAAGAGAAAGAAGATGCTCCATATGTGCCATCTCCGCAACATGTGTCTGAATCGCAATCACCTTCTAGTGGAAGAAAGAAGGCCGGAGCAAGAAAGAAAGTTGTATCTCCAAAGATCCGAAAATTTACTCCAAAGATTTCAAAGCCGAAGATTGTTTTAAAGAAGAAACCTTCCAAAGAAACCAGTAAACCATCAACACCACCACATGAGTCAACACCACCTCAATCACCAATACAATCACCTCCTCGACAACCAACACCTCCACAACAATCTTCACCACCAAAACAACCAACACCACCCAGACAACAATCACCTATACATCTTTCACCACTACATATTTCACCACCACCACAACAAACCTTATTCACATCGCAAGAAATCTTTCAAACACCACCACTCACCCAAAGTCAACTAACACCTGGTTCTGCTGGGCATAAAGGTCTTCACATTCCTCATGATAATCTTGAAGACATTGGAGATTTCGGCTTTGCAAACGATGAACAAGTTAAGAAGTTGGAAAAGAAGATGGATGAAGTGTTGGATGAAAACAAAAAGTTAGCTGCTGAGAACAAGAAAGTTTCTGATCGTGAGAAAATTCTTGAAATGCGTGTGAAGAGGCTGGAGATTGACAACAAAGAATTGTTGAAGAAGATTGACACTGATCAATCAGAGATTGATATCTTGAAAGTACGAGTTGCTGAAGTTGAAGAAGAAAAAGCTCGAAGAGATGAACAGAACAAATACTTCGAGATGAAGAATAAAGAGCTTGAAGCTGCTAAGGCTTTAAGGGAGCATGAGTTCTATATGTTGAACAAAGTCGTTGAAAGTATGCTCGGAACGTCGGTTGAACAAAAGTTTGAAGAGATTCAAGTTGAAGAACTCAGGGCAAAACGCCAAGCTGATATTGATGAACAAATGAAAGATAAAGGCAAAGGCGTTGAAGGTAGTTCAGCAGTGACAGAGAGATCAATTGTTCCTTCCTTGGTTGTTGAGAATCCTGAACCTATAACTGCTATATCTGGTCCGTTTGAGGAAGAAACACATCTTGATGAGCTAGCTGGTGATGATGATGATGATGAAGAGGATGATGGTGATGAAGAGGATGATGATGAAAAAGAGGGTGATGATGAGGAAGATGACGAGGATGAGAAAGTATTTTCAGCAAGCAGTCATGGTTCTGATAACGACGATGACAATGCTCAAGGTGGTATAGGTGTAAAAGTGACTGAGGCTTCCAAAGAAAGAAATGTTGATGATTTTCTAAATGATTCTGTGAATGAAGAATCAGGGGGAGCTGAAGGAAAGGGGGAGTCAGGTGATACTCAAAATGTTCAACATGTCGAGAAGTTAATTTTGAGATTGGATACTTACAGGGAAGAAGGTGAACATTTCCATACGTACACATTGGAAACAATTAAAGAAATGACTCGTATGGTGAATCTTGATTTCAAGTTCGATTTTGAGGAAGAATTGAATGCCTTCGACATCAACCAACAACCTGAATACGAGTATAAGTATGTTAAGGAGGCTGACATGTACGACAGAGTTGAAGTTGAAGATTGAACGGATGATGAGAGTGTTAGTGAAGATACTTCTCAGTTGCCTACACTTATGGAGTTCTTTACAGAAGAGAATAGAGATGACTTGAGAAGAAAGATCGTTGAGATCTTAAAAGATAAAAACTTTGATGGCACTCCCAAAGAAATGGAAAAAGAAGAACGGAAAAAGTAGTTTAAAGACAGTCACGAGAGGAAGTTCAAAAGACCGTTGAAGTACTATCAACGTGATCGAAGTGTGTCGCTTGGTGACATCATTAGCTGGGGTTTCTTACTGTAGGATCGTTTGGCGACCCGAACGAGTCGTTCAGAGGTAATTCTATCAAATACAGGTGCGGAAAACAAGTATTTGACTCAGGAACAGCTTGATGATATATAACAGATTCTGGTACAATCTCGATCCGGCAGCACCTCGGTACGAGTTTTGACAAAACGTTACAAATGAACCGTTTTTAGTGCTATTTATAGAGATCCAGGTCCGCCCCAAGGGACCATGTCCGCATAAGCGGACCATCCATTGACAGATGAGCGGACCACATATTTGACAGATAAGCGGACCTAAACATGCCCTATAAGTGAACCTCTTACTAAAAACCTATACAATCTCCTATTTTCTCGTATAACGTGCCCTGATCTAACATTCTAATACTGTGACTCGATCCAAGACGAAGTCAACAGATGAAATGCACCAACAGACTCCCCCTCAGATGTTGACGGAGTGCCATCGAGTCACCACACTGTCTTCCATCTTCTGTCTTGATCTGCCACTGGGCTTTTCTCTATCTTCATCTCTTTCTTTTCTATCATCAACAAACTCTCCTTCACAAAACTTTGACATCTTTTGAGTGTATCAAGTCCAACTTGTACTCCCCCTCAAATATTACATAATCTCTCTCAGATGTTGACTTTCCTGCAAAAACTCTACCACAAACATAAGATTTATGACAACATTTAAGCATATAAACATGCACCAACTCAGACTCTCTCATCTGCACCAACATTTAACTCCCTCTCAATTCTCTATCTGTATGATGAACCACTTGAAAAAGTTAGATTATGAAAACATTTTTAATTTTACACACACACTCCATCAAATATTGCTCATCATGTTTAGCACTTTGAATTTTGAAAATCAGCTTTTCAACATCAGTTGTCGAAAATATTTTTGTGTTTTAAAAAAAATTTATGCTAACACATCAAAAATCTTTTTGGATTTTTCTGAAAGAAAATGAAAAAGTAGAAATAAACTATTTACAGACAATATTTTTGTGAGCTCGTACAAGAGGATCATATCAGTTTATGAGACAAATCACCAACACCGTTAAGCTTTAAACATTCTCAGTTCTAAACAATTTACCTAGATTGTTAGTATGTTTGTCCACTTAAATTTTCACACAGACTTCAATTGATTCGAGATACGATATTAATGTTTTAGAGACCTAAACTTAATTGTGTATCACTCCACTTGAATATACTCCTGTATCCAGATCCCAAATATTCAGTCTTACAGGTGAGTATACCACAGATGATATCTGTAAAGAGGTAGATGCGAAACCGTGAGAGCTCAGGTCAGAACTTCCGTTCAGCAGAGAGATGACGGCTCGACTTTTGGTGGTCCCCTTTAGAGGATCTTTTTTACAACAGCAACGACTATCAATTTTATTGTTTCATCAGCTTGCTGAGGGCGATGCTATATTTCAAGCATTTAGCGAAAAGTATTATCTGGGGACTAGGTCAGTACTTCCATACAACAGAAGTCCGGGGATAATACCCTAGATATCACTGAGTATAAAGACCTAGTATCTCAGAATACGGGACCTTTCAAACAAGATTTCGGGGGTTACCCATATATTCAAGAATAGTTACCCACGAATCAAGCAAGTTTGATTTAGGTTTATATCTCGTTTCAATTTACTAAATGTGCGAAAATCTACTGACACATCCGCAGTAAGATCATTTATCACTTTTTGACTTTCCAATTCTTTAGCATGTTGTGATAGTCCACTGATGTACTATCATTTCCTCTTTTTCGCAACAAAACTCATTTTTGATTTTATCATGTTTTTGGCTTTTTCAAATTTTCTAATGTTTTTGGATTTTCTGAAATTTTCTTTCTCCCCCTAAAATGCAAACACATTAACGAAAATTGAAAAGAAACTGTACAGAAACATGACAATCGATATCAAATCACCTCAAATCGCCATTCACTAGGCATAAACAATCAGAACTCCCCCTATCAACAAACTATTTTCCCATTTAGATTTCAAAACACTTAAGTTTGTTTTAATCAAAATGGTTTTTCCGGAAAATAAGTTTAATTGATTTTACCATTTGTAGGTTTATCAAACAAATGTTCGGGGATGTGGTTCATCATCTTGTCTTCCAACCAGATGTAGGAAAATACAAGTACAAATTAATGTCCTTGATTTACCATTTGCAGTTCAAAAACCTCTGTACCACTTGTAAGAAATACACAAACAAACCTCTTTATCGTTTTGAATGATTGACGTTACCGAATAAAACTTCAAGAAAGATGCCGATTCATGCTCCACGCTTACCAACCTGGGAGCTCCGGCAAGTCCTGAGACTTACTGTTCATAATATGTACCATCCCAGTCACAAACCAGGGATGGTTCAACCTTTTCTTTCGTTGTTTTCTTCTCATAAAATTCCTTAACCCCTTTGACTTTTCCATCAATCATCTTGCCAAAGATGTGTTTTACCTTGGGGTTAAAGACCTTCTCAGCATCAAAATCATGTTCATCATGATAAAATTGGTTAGAAATTTCAACTTTACCAATTTTCTTTTTATAATTCTCAGCCCGAAGTAATGGAAACTCCTTATCATTAACAATCGGAACTGAGTTATCAATCTTTACATCAGCTTCACATTTTGAAACAATTTGTGGCTCAACTGACTTTGTGGAATCAGTTTCATCGCCTGAAGATAGCTCCTCTGATTTTGATCCATCAGAATCATCGCTAGAGCTTTTACCAACCTTCTTAACAACCCATTTCTGGTTGTCAGATTTGGCTTTCTTCTTGTAAAACTTGTTCGAACTCTCACCAGTTTCAAAAATAGAATCTTTAAACAGTTTTGTTCTATCAAGTGGTGATTCGAACGCAAACACTTTCTCCTTTATTTTACGAAATACTCCCTGTTTTGATTGTATCGCATTCGAACAATCTTTTGCAATGTGTCCAACAGTGTTACATCGGTAACAGGTTCTTGTATCTCGTTTCTGTTCGTCTTGCTTCTTTGCAAGGAACTCTTTATTTGATTCTCTCCAGAAACTTGTCTTTTCTTCTTCATCAGTTGATGTGCCTGAAACAAATGACATTTTGGATTTAAAATCACGAACATATTTTTCATTTTTCTGCTTTTCTGTAGGAGTAAAACCTAATCCTTTCTTTTTGAAGTTACCGTTATGGTTTGATCTCTTTTGGAAATCTGAACCAGAACCGTAATTCCTTTTCTTGTTTAATCTCTGTTGAACTCTTGAGGTGTAAGGTTTAGGTTTATCAATAAGACATAAGCCTTTTATTTCAGAAATATTGATTTCTATGAGTATGAAAACCTTTTTAATCAGTTCAGTTTTGACACCTCTTATTGGAAACTCTTCATCAGAATATAATTTGTCAGAATCATTCAAAGTGTACGCCACTTTAAACAATCCATCATCCAAATTAGATTTTGACAATAAAAACATTTTATCATAAACCAATTTGCCCTGTTTTTATGTTTGACTCTGTGTGCCTGACCCAGGCTTTGACTCTTCCACATCATCATTCTCTAACACATGATCCACGACTTTCTTCATTAATTGAGACTGTTGATCAGTGTCAGATGATGTAAACACAACATCAATACTTTCTGGAAGATTGACCGACGACTCTGACTCCCACTGTAAATTTGTGGCCTTTTTGACTCTTTCATCGTTTGGATATCTGGGCAAATATCCATTTTCCAGCGGGGGTGGACACTTATTGTAACTGACACCTTTCTTCTTACCAGATGACGTCTTTTCAGTATCCTTTTTCTTGTCACTCTTCTTCTTGTCAGCAATCTTTTCCTCAACACTAACTTCAGCTGCTTTTTCTTCAGTTACCTCATCGTCTTCCCATACCTTCATGCTCTCAACCGTTGGATAAATCCTGTCAATAACATAGGAAGTACATGAGTAACTTTTTAATAAACGATTAACTCTCTCCGTTTCAATTCTTTGCAGCTCAAGTTTCTGTTCTAAAGCAGCACACTTCTCAATGTAGTTGTTTACAACTTTCTGTTTCGTCATAAACGCTCCCTGGAGTGTCTTCATAGCAACAGCTTGCTCTTCACTAGTTTGATTGTACTGATTCATTGTCTTGTTCAGCACATCATACGACTCCTTCAGACTGTTCAAGTTGTAAATCAAAGTGCTATTCTGCTTCTTCACAGCTTCACAACTTTCACACTTTACAGGAACTTCTTTTGCATCAACTTGTTCTTCAACTTTAAACTTAGGCACTTCTGTCACCTTTTGCCTTCTCACCACCGGCACCTCTTCATCATCACTACTCACCGGCGTTTTGATCTTCTTTTTCTTCTTCTTGACTTTTTCATCTTCACTATCACTCTCAGCAACCAACTTCATATCTTCTCTATATTTTCTAGCCCAATACTCTGTATCATCATCACTATCATCTACAATCTTTGCTGTAAAAGCAGTGTAAGCTGTAGTTTGATCAGGAATGTAATCATCCCAAGTGAAATTTGCCCAGCTAAAACCCTCTGGTAGCTTTTCATCTTCTTGATCAATCAAACACGCTTTTCCATTATCTGGAATATATTTATCCCAGTTAAACGACTGCTTTCCGTCTTGATTTACCACACATGCTCTTTTTCCTGAATCTTCTATCACATCTCTTCCATGTGCAGTTTGAGCTTGATGTTTTTGTTGAGATGATTGACCAACTTGGTGATAGATGGCTTTTCTATAGTAATCATTGTTGTTGTTGAACGGATTTTGAGCTCCACTTGCTTCTCGGTTTGTGCACTCTCTCTTGAAGTGTCCTTTTTCCCTGCACCGAAAACAAGTAACTTTAGATTTGTCAAAACCTAAAGTAGAGACATTCGCATCACGAAGATCATCTCTCCCCGTGATTTGTAGGAACTTCTCAGCTCTCCGTAAAACACTAGCCAGACACCACTTTATGTTCATCAGCTCCATTTCTTCAGCATCTATCTGATCGTAATCCTCTTTGGTTAACATTGGATTCCCGATACGACCTGCAACAAAACAAGTGTAAGATTCCAAAACCATTCCTAATAAAGACATTTGGTTTTTGGCCACTTCCTCAGAATAATCTTGATCATTTTCAAGATTTAATACAATGTTGCACTGTAATTTTCTCCCGTTTTTAGTAGCAGAGATGTTTGGATCATATGATGAAAATGAAGTAAAGCTGGTTTTGCTGTTGGACCCCGATGATGGACTTCCAGATGAATTCTTGGCAATATAGGCAGTTTCAACCTTTGGAGATAAATTTGAAGACTTCTTCTCATTCACCCCTGCCTTATAATACAACCCGATGTCCTGTTCACCATCGAAATCTTTCATTCTGATCACTTTTCTCTGTTCCATTTCCTGGGCCTCTATTTTCTCAATGAACTTACTAAGTGTCAGATTACTGAAACCTTTCTTGTTTCTGAGCATCATCAAATATGTGCCCCACGTCTCATAAGGCAATGCATCAGCAAGCTTCTCAATCAGCTCATCAGTACTCTTCTCAATACTTAACCTTTTCATATTTGCAAGCAGATTACAATAACGTTCAATAATCTCTCTCATACTCTCATTCTTCAACCCTCGAAATAAATCAAACTCTTTCTTTAAAAGTGACTTTTTACTCTTAACCATTTCTTCACTTCCTCTAAACTTTGATCGCAAAGCTTTCCAAATCGAATATGATGTTCCATTGTGTTGTAAAAGAACCATGATATCCTCTTTCACTGCCTGTTGAAGAAGACTTAGCATCATTTTCTCATCTTTGTACTTCTTCCTAGCATCAGCAGTAAGATCTTTTATCGGAACGGGTTCTTCATCATCATTCAAAGGTCTAACATACTTTGTCTCGACACATTCCCAAGCATCAAGATAGTTTGCTTGCACCCAATTCTCAAACCGACCTTCCCAACCTTTAAATTCTTCAATGTTCATTAGTTTGGGAGGCTTTTGCATCGTCCCTGTTTCGTTTTCGAGCATTGTGGTTTGAACAGCAGTGATTGGGGTACTCGGAGTAGCAAATGCGTTGTAGAAATCCTCGTCCATTTTCAAAATGTTTGAAAATTGTTCAAAGCAGCCTTAAAAGCGGACCAGTATGTTTCAATGAACACAAGAGCGGATCTGTGTACTGACTAATGAGCGGACCTAACACAGTCTATATGAGCGAACCAGACTTGTTCAATCAAGCAGACCAAAGTGCCAAGCTGACACAAAAGCGGATCAGAATGCCAATGCTGACACAAAAGCGGACCAGAATGTGTATGTAAAAGCGAACCAATCAACAACTTTGGAGTAAATTTGTGAGACTATGTATCTAAAAGCGGACCAGATAGGAACCTTTGAGCGAACCTACTCACAAACCGTAAAAGCGGATCTCAAACGGACATCAGTTTGACCCATTTTTACTTCGAATTTTGACCCCAAACTTTCAAGGGTTTGTCTCTGTGTAGTTGTGACAACTCGAAATTTAGAACCTTTCATTGTATCTCGATGTAACCTACTTGAAACGTTATGTGATTAGTTGACGTGTTGGTGTAATGAGATATGTGAACACCCTATGTGATTATATGTTATGTTTATATGTATGCTTGTATGTATGCGACCCGAGACACAAGAACCCGACTTGAGACCATGTGGTCTCGAGTGAACAGTGCAACATATGGGCCGGTTGGGCCGTGCACCTCACCCGAAACCCATTAGGGTGCATCACTTGAAGCTAGTATATAACCTTGATGTTAGCCAACACTACCATCTTTGGACAACACACAATCTCCTACTCTCTCTAGAAAACCTTAAACCCTAAGGATCAAACATCACCTCCCCTCTCATCCTTCTCTCGGATCCAACCGGTAACACAAGAGCCCACGGTTCAAGCTTAGAGATCTCCCTTGAAAACCTAACCGGTTAGTGACTTATGTTATGTGTGATATTTCGGTTGAAGATGATATGTTTCGGTTGATAGTTATGTATGATGATGATGTGTGATGAGTTTGTATGATAATATGCATTTGCTTGTTGAGTTTTACACATCCTTCTTGAAATGCCAATATTAAGATTGTTGTTATCCATGATGAATGCATTATGACTATTGTTGGTGTTTGATAAAGGTGCTTGTTTGATTAGAAATACACATGTTCATGTTTGATGTGTAGGATGTGTTTTAGATAACATAAAAATGGTTGAATGTTGATGATAAATCCTATAGATGCATGTATTAATCGGATATGGATGACTAGGTTGTATAACTATTGTGGTTTATGCTTATTTTGATTATTCAAGTGTGCAAGATGAAAACTATAATGAAGAACATGATGAATATGTGAAGAACTTGTTGAATATGATTTGGGTATTTGAAATTGATATGTTTGATCCATTTTGGCTAATTGCTAGACAAGAAAACATGTTTGTATGGATAGTACACACTGTTGCATGAAATCGGATTTCCATTGGTTAGTACAAATGCCGGCTATTAACAGGTGTGTCAGTCGAGACCCTTGGTCCCGACTCGAGACCATGTAGATGACAACTCGAGATCACGCTTTCGACACAAGGTTGCGAGTCGAGAACCTCTAGTCTCGACTCGAGACCATGCTTCATCAGCACACAAACATCATGACTCGAGACTATGCTTGCGAGTCCAATTTCGACTCGAGACCAATACATGCATGACCCGAAACCTCCTCAGATTGTGACTCGAGAACTTGTAAGCCACAACTCGAGACCGCACAGTCTCGACTAGAGACCGCACAGTCTCGACTCGAGACTACGCACATGTGTACGCTATTTGGACTTTCACGCTGTTACGGGCCTAGGTTAGTGGGCCGAATGTATGACTTTTCTGTGTATTGTTAATTGTGAATGTCATGCACTGTTTGAACTTGCATTGCTACGGGCTTAGGATTGGGCCGGACTTTTGGGCTTTGCTTACTTGTATACGTACTACTGTTCAACTCGTAGGTATTGTTGTAAACCGCTATGTTTATACGTGTATGCCATGAATAATACATGTATGCAACTTGCTAGTATACGTGTAGAACATACGTGCACTACTTGGATACGAACCTGACTTGAATGGTATCTATGTTAGGACGTAGTTGACCACTTATAACTTGATTGACTTCTCTGTGTATCTGCCGAGCAAACCAAGGTGAGTTCACACCCTCTACAAAGCATGGGATTCCCTGGGTTGGGAATGGGGTTAAGGAACGTAGATTCCTCGTCCTCCTTGGGTAGGACAGCAATGGTTCAGGAATGTAATTCCTCGTCCTCACGGACAGATAACTCGTACTAGACCAAAACTCTATCACGAAGTCCCTCCTTTTATATCGACTTAATCGCCGGGCCAATGGCGAGCGGGTCATTAGTTAGATAGCGCTATTTAGGTCTGACAAACCTCACACCGTGCCGCAGAGGACGGGCGTGAACTAATGGATCTGGGGCACGTCAATGATGATAGACATTGACAGTTTCAGGGCACATAAACATGACTACAGTCAGTAGTCGATATGGTAACGAGTCTAGTGTATACATGGGGTAGCCCCCACGGCCGAAATGCCAGATAACTAACACGGGGTAGCCCCCACGGCTGGAATGCCAGAGTAACCGGGAATAAACAAGTCACGTTTTCAACTATGGGGTAACCCCCACGGCAGGATGCCAGATAAAGGAAACTGTTTTCGAAACAAACTAAAACGAACACCCATTGTGAACTCACTCAACTTGTTGTTGACTCGTTACTACATGCTTTGCAGGACCATAGGTACTTAGCTGGAGCTTGCACGGAGGAGAGTCGTTGTGGGACATGGATAGCTGCGTGCCATGTTAAACTTGGAAACAATTGAACTTATGTTTTGGTTTTAAATCTTATGCTTCCGCTTGCAACTTAAACTATGTTTTGTTTGAACACCAATTGTATTGGTTAGACTTTATAACTACTTATATGCTTGTTCAATATGATTGGTGGCTGGATCCTGGTCAGTCACGCCTCCAAGCGGTAGTACTCCGCAGGTGGATTTTGGGGGTGTGACAGACTGGTATCAGAGCCATTGGTTATAGTGAACTTGGTTTTAATAAAGAAGAAACGTTTTTTTGTTAAAACCAGACTATAACCTGTACAGTGCTCAACGGTCCACAACGACGCTTCACTCCACATGCAAGGCTCGACATTCTAGGTGATATGATCTATGTATATATTGCCTACTTGTTAGTTACATAGTACATTGCTTATGGTATGATTGGTTAGTATAACTACTGTTGCTTGAACACGTGTATGTTTACCCACTTCTGTCATCGCATTTTTTCACGAACCCCTCTCACTCACGTTCCTCTTAATATGAAGAACATGTCTGGACGCGTTAACCTGACACAAGCCCAGTTGACGGCTCTGATTAATGAACGAGTTGCCGCAGCACTTGCAGCTGCACACGCAGGAGGTCAACATGCTCAGCCACCGGTGTGCACCTTTAAGACCTTTATGGACTGCCGACCCACTACTTTTAGCGGAACTGAAGGAGCAGTAGGTCTCCTCCACTGGTTTGAGAAACTAGAATCTGTGTTCGAAATGTGTGAATGCCCCGAAGCGCGCAGGGTGAAGTATGCTACTGGAACTCTCGAGGGTTTAGCCCTCACCTGGTGGAACGCTCAGGTTCAAATGCTAGGGTTGGTTGCAGCCAACGCCACCCCATGGGAAACTTTCAAGGAAATGATCAGGGAGGAATACTGCAGTCGTGATGACATTCATAAACTGGAAGACGAGTTCTACAACCTCAAGATGACGGGGTCAGAAATTGAGGCGTATACTAAGAGATCGCATGAGCTTGCCTTATTGTGTCCTACTATGGTGGACCCTCCATTTAAGCGAATTGAACTCTTTCTCAAGGGCTTGGTGCCAGAAATCCAAAGTCATGTGACTTTAGCAAACCTGGCCACTATTCAGCAGGTTGTTCAGTTGGCTCACCGTCTTACTGATTAGGCGGTGGAACAAAACAGGCTACCAAAGCGTATAAGTGCTACAGCTACTTCGGGTGCTCCTAGTGACAACAAAAGAAAATGGGATTGAGCTTCAAGCAAGGGTTCAACTTCTGTGCAATCTCAGTCTCAGCAAAGAAAGACTGATGACTACAAGAGCCCCAGTCAGCAATCGTCTGGTGGTCAAAGTCATGGTTGGTACAAGGGGAATCACCCCAAATGCAATCGCTGCAACCTACACCACAGTGGGCCATGCACCAGGGGCAACTGTCATCGGTGCAACAAGCCTGGTCACGCTGTAAAGGATTGCAGGAGCTTATACCCCGCCAATCAGAATCGTCAACAAGCTCAACAGAATCAGCGGCAGCAACAGGGTAACAACAAAGGGTGCTTTCAGTGTGGAGCTGAAGGCCACTTCAAGAAAGATTGTCCCCAACTGAACCAGAACAACAACAACAACAATAACAACAATCAGGGGAATGGTAACAATGGGAACCACAACAACAACAATGGTGCCAGGGGGCGGGTGTTCGTGATTGGCCAAGGTGAAGCAAGGAATGACCCCAACGTGGTGACGGGTAAGTTCCTTCTCGACGACTTTTATGTTACAGTTTTATTTGATTCGGGTGCCGATACTAGCTATGTGTCACTAGAAGTTAGTCAAATGCTTAAGCGTATTCCAACACCCTTGAGCAACAAGCACACTGTAGAGCTAGCTAATGGTAAGAGTTTGGAGGCCTCACACGTAGTCAAAGGTTGCAAACTTATTCTCGCTAACCAGACCTTCTCTATTGACCTTATTCCTATCGTCTTGGGTAGTTTCGACGTTGTCATTGGGATGGATTGGTTATCCCAACACCGAGCAGAGATCCTTTGCAACGAGAAGATTGTCCGTATTCCTGGTTCAGGCAATGAACCCCTCCTAATTCGTGGCGACAAGAGGAGTGCTGTTGAAAACATCATCTCTTTCCTTAAGGCCCAGAAGTGCTTGCGAAAGGGTCACACTGCCATTTTGGCTCTCGTTACGGACACCTCGGAAAAAGAGAAGAAGCTAGAAGATTTTCCAATTGTACGTGACTATCCTGAGGTATTCCCTGAGGAATTACCTGGTCTTCCACCCCATCGCCAAGTCGAGTTTCAGATTGAACTAGCTCCTGGAGTTGCGCCTATAGCTCGTGCGCCTTATCGTTTAGCCCCATCGAAGTTGGAGGAACTCTCCACGCAACTACAAGAACTCTTGGATAAGGGTTTTATTCGTCCTAGCTCATCACCCTGGGGAGCTCCCGTGCTATTTGTGAAAAAGAAAGACGGCACCTTCAGAATGTGTATCGACTATCGTGAACTCAACAAGGTGACTGTGAAGAATCGTTATTCTCTACCACGTATTGACGACTTGTTCGACCAGTTGCAGGGGTCGAGCTACTATTCAAAGATCGATCTGAGATCGGGATATCACCAGCTGAGAGTTCGAGAAGAGGATGTCTCTAAGACAGCCTTTAGAACTCGTTATGGGCACTCTGAGTTTTTGGTCATGCCGTTTGGGCTGACAAACGCACCTGCGGTTTTCATGGATCTGATGAATCGGGTGTGCAAGCCTTATCTGGACAAATTCGTTATAGTCTTCATCGACGACATCCTGATCTATTCTAAGAGCCAAGAGGAACACGAGCAGCATCTACGACTTATTCTGGAACTCCTTCGAACCGAACAGCTTTACGCAAAGTTCTCGAAATGCGACTTCTTGCTTCGAGAAGTCCATTTCCTAGGCCACGTGGTAAATAAGGACGGGCGTGAACTAATGGATCTGGGGCACGTCAATGATGATAGACATTGACAGTTTCAGGGCACATAAACATGACTACAGTCAGCAGTCGATATGGTAACGAGTCTAGTGTATACATGGGGTAGCCCCCACGGCCGAAATGCCAGATAACTAACACGGGGTAGCCCCCACGGCTGGAATGCCAGAGTAACCGGGAATAAACAAGTCAAGTTTTCAACTATGGGGTAACCCCCACGGCAGGATGCCAGATAAAGGAAACTGTTTTCGAAACAAACTAAAACGAACACCCACTGTGAACTCACTCAACTTGTTGTTGACTCGTTACTACATGCTTTGCAGGACCATAGGTACTTAGCTGGAGCTTGCACGGAGGAGAGTCGTTGTGGGACATGGATAGTTGTGTGCCATGTTAAACTTGGAAACAATTGAACTTATGTTTTGGTTTTAAATCTTATGCTTCCGCATGCAACTTAAACTATGTTTTGTTTGAACACCAATTGTATTGGTTAGACTTTATAACTACTTATATGCTTGTTCAATATGATTGGTGGCTGGATCCTGGTCAGTCACGCCTCCAAGCGGTAGTACTCCGCAGGTGGATTTTGGGGGTGTGACAGTAGTTGCGCACAATCCCTGAGATTTTGAGCCGATTTCGACCGTTGAAAGTGTCTGAATCAGAAAAGAAGGTGTAGAAGATAGAAATTTTGAAGAATCTCAGCTATTCTTTGTAGAACTCCTCCTCCTGAAGCTCTGATACCACTTGTAGGATCGTTTGGCGACCCGAACGAGTCGTTCAGAGGTAATTCTATCAAATACAGGTGCGGAAAACAAGTATTTGACTCAGGAACAGCTTGAATATCACTTTAAACACCTTTTCTATTGATATATAACAGATTCTGGTACAATCTCGATCCGGCAGCACCTCGGTACGAGTTTTGACAAAACGTTACAAATGAACCGCTTTTAGTGCTATTTATAGAGATCCAGGTCCGCCCCAAGGGACCATGTTCGCATAAGCGGACCATCCATTGACAGATGAGCGGACCACATATTTGACAGATAAGCGGACCTAAACATGCCCTATAAGCGAACCTCTTACTAAAAACCTATACAATCTCCTATTTTCTCGTACAACGTGCCCTGATCTAACATTCTAATACTATGACTCGATCCAAGACGAAGTCAACAGATGAAATGCACCAACACTTACCTCATGTTAATGCTTATGCTATCAGGAGAGAATGCGGGGTACAATACTTTGAACGTTTATATGACATAATGTCATTACCATGGTGGGATGTGGAGGAGCTGTCTAAAGTAAGAACTCTAGGGTATCCTGTGCGAAAAAATGATATTCCGATGTGGGGGTATATTAAGTTTGAATCGTTGAAAGAGTTTCGACACTGGAAGCCGCATTACCCTAAAAGAGTGCGAAGGGTAGATCTGGAAACAGGAGTTGAAGAAACTATCCTTAATGTCAAAAAGCCGAGGACGATGAAGACTATACCAATGCCAAAGATGGAGCAGGATTTCTATAAAGGCTTCTTGGGTTGGGTATATAGTTATATTTCGACTGAGGCTGTTATCACTGATTGAGCTGGAGGGGAGATAAGAGGGATACATGTGTATGATCCAATGTGGCTCGTAAATTACTCTACGAAGGATATTGAATGTTTATTCATAAACAAGATTCACTATCAGGCTGAAGATAAAGAGCAGGCCATGCAGTTTCAACGTGTTGCTACTCTTTGCTTTCAGAAAAGTATTAACTCTGAAAGTAAATGGAAGTCATCTTGGTGGTCGCTCGAAGAGAAAGTGAAAAGGAAAGTTGAACATGAACGTCAAAAGCTTGAAGAAAACAGAGGTAAATGGATGAATATTCAAGCTGACGAAGAGAAGGCAAGAAAGAAAGAGATTGACCGAGTAAGAAACTTGCTTATGAGGAAGCCTAAGTCAAGGGAAGAAACGTTCAAAGCTATATGAAGATCCGAAGACAAGACTGAAGACTGCGGCTGTATCCAAGGGGGAGTTTATTGGTGCACGAATGTCTAAAGCCTGCGTCTTAGTCTTAGTTGATCATGTATAGGGTCTAGGAATGTTAATTATGTAAAGTATAGGGGGTTGATATGTAAATTGTGGTTTGTAATGTCCTGATTTCGCCCCAAATGACATGTTGTCATTTGGAGCGAAATCACATCATGTTGATTTCGCCCGAAATGACTCCGTGTCATTTGGAGCGAAATCCCACCCCTATATATAGTCTAAGTGTTTTCTCATTTTGCATGTGCATGTTTACTGTGTAGCCGAACTGCTGCTCGACTTTTTCGTGAAAGATTAATGAGAAAACCAGTTTAAAGTGATCTGCTTCTGTTTCTACTCAATTTCTACTTTGATTCATGTTGTTTGTGTATTTCCGCTGCATAAACAGTAGTATCTAGCTCTGATTAACTCACTTGACTGTCAATAATGGTCCTACATCATGTCTGGTTACTGGGATAAAGCCTCCAAGAATCTGCATCAAGCCACCACTACAACTGCTGAAACTGCCGCCGCCGCTCCGCAGTCTTCAAAGTCCTCTCGTTGCAAGAGGAAGAACAACAACAACAGTAGAAAAAATTGCGATGTCACCAATGCTGCCCCGCTCCAATCAGTTCCTGCTCAACCGCAGCCTCAACACCGCCAAGTAGCGGCACCGGTCACCAACGCACCGCTGGCCAAGAGTGCGTACACTGGTCCTCACCCGGCTTGCCCTACTTGTACTTATCACCACCCAGTGGGAATCGCTTGCAGATACTGTGTGCAATGCAACATGTACGGCCACTTCACCGCCAACTGCCATGCAGTTCCCCGTCAAGCTCCAGCACAAAGCGAAACTCCTGCTCAACAAGCTCTACTTCCTGCTCCTCAAGGCCAACAAGTGGCTCCTGCACCCGCGATCCATGCTAGAGCTTGCTTTGCGTGTGGTGATCCCAACCACTTCGCAAACATGTGCCCCAATCGAGTGGTGAAGCAAGAGCCACAGCAGCAGCAGCCCCAACAGCAATAGCAGTAGCAGCAGCAGCTAGCAGCCCGCGGCCGCACTTTCAACATCAACGTCCGTCAAGCTCAAGTCGATAACAATTTGGTCAATGGTACGTTCCTTGTGAATGGTATTTATGCTTCGTGTTTGTTTGATACTGGAGCCGATAACTGTTTTGTATCGTTTGAATTCGAAAAGCGCCTTAATCGTAAGCGCGCCCATCACCCCTCGACGTTCGATGATGAAGTTGCCACCGGAAGAACCGTCACTGTCAATTCTATTCTTCGTGATTGTACTCTTGAACTCAACAATCACGTCTTTCCTATCGACCTTATTCCGATGCAGCTCGGTAGTTTTGACGTCATAGTAGGCATGGATTTTCTTCGCGAAAACCATGCTGAAGTTGTTTGTTTCGATAAGATGATTCACTTCTCGCTCGCTAATGGTGATCAATTCTGTGTTTACGGTGAAGTCGCGTCGAAGAAACTCCAACTCATGTCATGTGCCCAGGCTAGCAAGTATCACCGCAAGGAATACCAAGCTTTCTTGGCACACATTGTAGTAGCAGAGAAAAAGGAAGTTAAGGAGATAGACAAGGTGCCTGTAGTTTGTGATTTTCCTCTTGTATTTCCTGATGAGCTTTCTGGATTACCTCCGAGTCATGATATCGACTTTCATATCGACCTCATTCCTGGAGCCAATCCTGTTGCTAGATCTCCTTATCGCCTCGCACCGTCCAAAATGCGCGAACTCTCGAGTCAGCTCCAGGAATTGCTTGATAAAGGCTTCATTCGCCCTATCACCTCTCCTTGGGCGCACCAGTCCTTTTCGTCAAAAAGAAGGACAGGTCGTTCCGGATGTGCATCGACTACAGCGAATTGAATAAGCTGACCATCAAGAATCGCTATCCCCTGCCTCGAATCGATGATTTGGTTGATCAGTTGCAAGGTGCTACGTGTTTCTCGAAGATCGATCTACGCTCAGGCTATCACCAACTACACATTCAAGAGGAGGATATACCTAAAACCGCTTTTCGCACTCGTTACGGCCACTATGAGTTCGTTGTTATGCCTTTTGGTTTAACCAACGCACCCGCGATTTTCATGGATATGATGAATCGCGTGTGTAAACCATTCGTTGACCGCTTCGTCATCGTGTTCATCGATGATATCCTGATCTATTCCAAGTCAAAAACCGAACACATGCAACATCTACGTTTGGTCCTCGAGCTACTCCAGGAGAATCGACTCTGTGCCAAGTTCTCAAAGTACGAATTTTGGCTAGAGGAAGTTCAACTCCTCAGTCATATTGTCAATAGTCAAGGTATTCACGTCGACCCCGCGAAGATCGAAGCTGTTAAGAGTTGGGTTACACCTAAGAACCCGTCTGAAGTCCGTTCTTTTCTCAGATTAGCGGGCTATTATCGCCGATTTATCGAAGGATTCTCTAAAATCGTCGTGCCGCCTACTTCTCTCACGCATAAAGACAAGCCTTTTGTTTGGGGAACTAAGCAAGAGACTGCCTTTCAAACACTCAAGCATATGCTCTGCAATGCTCCCGTCCTTGCTTTACCCGACGGAAACGATGACTTCGTTGTCTATTGCGATGCCTCGAACCTTGGTCTTGGTTGTGTTCTCATGAAACGGGACAAGGTTATCGCCTACGCATATCGTCGGCTCAAGATTCATGAGAAGAACTATACAACCCACGACCTCGAGCTAGGCGCAGTTGTGTTTGCGTTGAAGATTTGGCGACACTACCTTTACGGTACCAAGTGTACGGTCTTCACCGACCATAGGAGCCTACAACACATCTTCAGCCAAAAAGAACAGAATATGCGTCAACGTCGATGGGTGGAACTTCTCAATGATTACGACTGTGAGATTCGTTATCATCCCGGCAAAGCAAATGTCATTGCCGACGCTCTAAGCCGACGAAACTATTTGCATAGCGTTCGTAATGTTCCAGCCCAGCATCATCTCGAAACTCTCATCCGTGAAGCCCAACATGTTTGTTTCACCGAGCGCACTTTGAAGAAGGAAAGGATTCTCAACGATGGAGCCCAGCTAGTGAATAAGTCGAATGGGATATTCCATTATCTAGACCGAATTTGGATCCCTAAGCGTACCGATTTTCGACAGATTCTGATGGACGAAGCCCACAAGTCTCGATATTCTATTCATCTCGGTGCCGATAAAATGTACCAGGACCTTTGCTACAAGTACTGGTGGCTGGGCATGAAGAAAGATATCGCTCTCTATGTTTCGAAGTGCCTGACTTGCTCGAAAGTCAAGGCCAAGCATCAAAGACCCTCTTGCTTACTCGTCCAACCCGAGATCCCCATGTGGAAATGGGAGAGTATAGCTATGGACTTCATAACGAAACTTCCACGCACGCCATCAAGTCACGACAGCATCTGGGTTGTCGTTGATCGCTTGACCAAATCTGCTCATTTTCTGCCAATACGAGAAGACTACAATGTAGAAAAATTAGCCCGAATCTACACCAATGAGATCATTTGTCAACATGGGACGCCTCGCGACATCATCTCTGACCGCGATGGTTGGTTTACCTCGCGTCTTTGGGAAACGTTTCAATCCGCTCTCGGTACTACGCTTAATCTAAGTACTGCTTTCCATCCCCAAACCGATGGTCAGACAGAAAGAACGATTCGTACCCTTGAAGACATGCTCCGTTTGTGTGTCATAGATTTCGGTGGTAATTGGGACGCATACTTGCCTTTAGTCGAATTCTCGTACAATAACAGTTATCATTCCAGCATTCAAATGGCACCATTTGAGGCATTATACAGAAGAAAATGTCGATCGCCTATTGTATGGAACGAGATCGGAGACTCACAAATAACCGGTCTTGAGCTATTGCAAGAAACGACTGACAAAATCCTCCAAATTCTAGAACAATCTGTTGAAAGCTCGGAGTCGTCAGAAAAGTTACTGATGTCTGCGAGGTGTTATATATTTTTAATGTATATTTTAAGCCCTTTTACACTTTTTAGCCAAGTTTTAAATTTATAAAACACGATATTTACTAACACTAGACACACATATGGGCAAGTGCACCCATCGTGGACGTAGTATAGTGTTGGTAAGATACCGAGGTCGTCCAAGGACACAAGAGCTTTTAGTACCGGTTTATCCTCAACGTCTAATCAAATCAAAAAGTTAGAAAAAGGTTTTAAACTAGAAAAATAAAACTAACTAAATGCTGAAAAATAAAAATAAAATAAAAACAGATAGACAAGATGAATCACTTGGATCCGACTCGTGTATTAGTATAACCTTTGATTATTTTCGCACTTTTGCACGTGTTTAAGAGATTATCTTAGTTATTGTAGTAGGACCCTCTTTTGAAGGCGACGTTACCCTCAACCCAGTAGTTTGAGTCAGCAAGGATACAATCCTAAAGGGTTGGATTATTGGAAGATAATGAATTAAGTTATTAATGCAAATTATGGTAGGCCCCGCTTTTGGCGGTGACGTTACCCTCGACTAAGTAGTCTGAGTCAGCAGGGATACAGTCCTAAATAGCCGGGTTATAGTATTAATAGTAGTTAACTTATGAGGGGGTTAAAGAGTTTGGATCCCCGCCATCCAATACCTATGGGCATTGAAGGAGATCCTACTAAATTTGACCCAGGTCCCTTGCAGGACCTCTAAACGTTGAACAAGGGCAAGACCCTTACCAAACCGTTCCCTTAACCCCCGACCTGGTAGCCAACATACCTCCATATAGACCGTGGAGATATGAATGGTGAAAATCTTTTATTTTATATAGACAGTAAAATAATGCCAAGACACCACGGACAAACGATAAGGAAAGATCACCTTCAACATAAGTAACTAGTTATTAAAGTCATTAATACAAAACCAAATAAAAAGTGCAAAAGATTAAAAATAAAAAGTATTATACTAAACACTTGTCTTCACCAAGTGATGTAAGAGACTTAGGCAAACATGGCCTTGATTGTCAAGAACTCTTACTATCAATCTTGGATCCCGAGACGACTCACACACTCTACGATGGACAATGGATGATGGTGGTGGATGATGGTGTTATGGTGGTGGTGGGTGGTGGATGAAGTGTGAGAGAGGTGGTGTGCCAAGGGATGAGTTGAAATGAAACCAAGCACTCCTATTTATAGGCTAAACAGAAGGCTGGGCACGGCCCCGTGTCCGCTGGACACGCCCCCGTGCCCGTCTGACACTCTCTCTCTCTCTTCATTAATTGTAATTCGCAATTACAATTAATGCGTCTGCTGTACTTTCGCCACGCCCCCGTGCTCACTAGACACGGCCCCGTGGTGGGCAATAGAAGCTTCTACAGGTTTGTCTTTTCTGCTGCTTCTTGGGCATGGCCCCGTGCTGGCTGAGCACGGGGCGTGTTCAGTCTTCTGTTTTCTCTTCTTTGCTTGGGAGGATGCCGTTGAGGGTTCGGGCAATCTACTTTTGTTCCTTTTCTTGTATTTATGCTAGAATTAGTTGTCTTTTTGCTTCTTTTGTGTATTTGAGCTCATTTCATCCTGAAAATACAAAAGGAAGACAAAAACACTCTTTTTCCAACATTAGTACTTAAAAAGGGTTTGTTTTATGCCTCATTTGATGTAATTTATATGTTGCATTTTACACACATCAAATACCCCCACACTTGAACTTTTGCTTGTCCTCAAGCAAAACTCTTTAAATGTGGCTTACACTCCCAAATGGAATGGGTAGAAGAGAAGGTTTTTGGCTTGTCATAGAGTGTCGGGAATCCAAGATCTTTTTGGGTTTTATTTTTATTTATTTACAATCCTATTCGTTATGATTTATTTAGAACGTTTCATAAGATAAACTACTTATTTGGGTATAACATGCCTTTTTTAAAATTTCATTTATATACAAGTTCACATACCTCACGGGAGAAATCACTCAACACTCGGCCGAAGGTGTATTTTTTTTTTTAGTGAATCACTCGAGAGCGGCATGGAACTTATTCCTACCATAAGCTTGCCAAGCAATCAATCCTCCTCCTTTTTAACTTTATACCTTTGTAAATATCAAGAGGACTTTTTGGGCGAAGGGTTAGGCTTGGGCTAAAGGTGGGTGGTTGGTTAGTGGTTAGTAAAAGGGCGAAAAGCGTAAAAAGCGTCGGTTTTCGTAAAACACTTTTGTTTTGACTTTTTATTTTGAAGTATTTCTCCAAACAAGCTTTTGTTTTCATAGCTTTGTTTGTTTTTAACTTCATCATTCAAATATATATATATATATATATATATATATATATATATATATATATATATATATATATATATATATATATATTGATCAAACAAAAGAGCGAGCTTGCGAAAAACCGAGCTTGTTACTAAAATAAAGGGTGAAAATAAAAAGGGTTTTTGGTGGGTGAAAAGGGTAAAGAAATGAAAGGTTTAGGCTCAAAGGGTTTAACTAGGGGGATTTTGGGTAGGTGGTAAAAAAAATGAAAAATAATGGTGTGGAAAGAAAAATGGTTAGTCCTGATGCCTCTATCATTTACTTACTTGGGTTTAAGTTGGTAAGGACCGGGAATGAATCGTCGTGGCAAGTTCTAGAGTTGTAAGAACCAAGCGGCTATTCACACAAGAAACAAAAAATGAGCATTTAGTCTAAGGATGTAAATTTGTATGCTCAATAAAGGCTCAAAACTCACTTTTGTGGGAATGGGTTTTAATGTGATCAAGTATATATAATCAAATTTTAATTAGACTTGTTATGCCATATCATAATTTTCTTATGTTGGTTCTTGTTATCACGACGCTCTCGGTTGTAAAATTTGTAAAAATATAACCTTATTAATCTTAGGATTCCTAACTTAAACTTTAGACAAGTAAAAAAAACGAAAAATTTTGAAAAAATTTGGGGTGTTTAGCGGTTCCAATAGAGTTTTGTGTAAGGCTTGTTGTTAGGACTTGCAAAATTTCAAGGTGTTAGCTTCCCCCCCCCCATACTTAAATTACACATTGTCCTCAATGTGTCCCAAAAATAAATTTTTAGGTTGATTGGATGTGTAATGTGGTGTTAAAAAGCAAAGATTTATGTTACTGGCAGTCTGGACACGGCCCCGTGGGGACCGGACACGGCCCCGTGTTCAGGTGCCAGTAACAGAAATTAGAGAAATGAGACAGAAGCCTGGACACGGGGGCGTGTCTGGTGAACACGGCCCGTGTCCAGTTGCTTGAACTGGGCGTTTTTCTGCAGGTGGTTCAGCATGGGGCCGTGTTGGTTGGGCACGGCCCGTGTTGAGCCTTCTGTAATGGAGATTTGTGTCGGGTTGCCTCGTTCTTGTGCATGGGGCCATTTTTTCTCATTCCCTTTTTCATCCATTACCACCACGAGTGTGTTTTATTTATTATAAACCATCAAACTTTAGAAAACCAACATTTCATTGCAACCTTAGAGAGATACATATAGTTTCTAAATAAAACAAATAAAAACTTTACTAAATAGGTAAGGAGATACACGAGGTTATCATAAAGGGCTCTACTTCTTAGGAAAATTTCGGGAATAGTTTCCTGATGTAGTAAGACCTTTAGCCGATGGTTCCTCGGATGTTGTTCAAAGCCATTCTTCTATCTCCCTTGGAAGGAAAAAAGCGGCTTCATTTTCCTCAGTGGCTTGAGGAGGAACATTCACCGGGATTCCTTGCACCACCCTTTGCGGAGGCTCTTGGTGCATGGCATACCATTCGGCTGGAATGATGACCTCGGGCACTATGTTCCACGCTCTTTGGGTTATTATGGGAACCAAAGGCGGGGAAGCGAGAAGGTTTAACCTCTGGTGCAAGAGGTTTACTTCTCGGAGACAGCCCTCCAATCCCACCGTCAGATGGTTAATACGGTCCACTAACGCTTCCTCTACTCCTGTCATTTCGTCTATGGCCTCCCTCAAGGCGTAAACATAGTTCACCAGGGAGTCTTCTGCTGTGGACGACCTTCTCCCATTTCGGTTACCTCTTGAAGATGATCCGCTTGTTCTGCTGGCCATTTTCTGTGAAAGAAACCGAAGAAAGCTAAATTTTTGCAAAACAGTACCTCGGACACGGCCCCGTGCTCGCTGAGCACGGCCCCGTGTTCATTTGTCTGCAGGATTTTTGGCTAAGGATTCTTGGGGTTTTAAATTATTTTCATGATTTTTAACTGTGGTTTAAACTTAGATAATTTAAAACAAAGTTATACAACTAACTTTAAACAAGAATCCGTAGCAAATAATCCTACAAACTCTTCATAGAAGGTTGGAGTCATAGAGTTTCCAAGCTTCCATGGAGGAGATGTTGAAAAATTTTGAAAGAAGGGGAAATGAACAAAAGTGGAAAGGACAAGATGGTCCTTGGGAACCTTCTTTTAGCACTTACCTAGGATGGTATAGGTGAAGATCCCAGGAATCTCTGTCTAGTGAAGTGGTAAAAAATGAGCAGGAATCAGGCTGCATTTAAAGAAAACGACAGCGCACTGGACACGGCCCCGTGTGCAGAGAAAATCCTGACACATTTTGTCCGTATTCTGACAAAATCAGCAGAGAATCTTTTAGGTGAGCACGGGGGCGTGTTGACCGGACACGGCCCCGTGTCTGGAGGCTGTCTTATGGAGTTTTGTTGTCCCTAAGGATCTTATTGATGTCGGGTGGTTCCTTACTGGATGGAACAACCCCAACGTGCCTAAGATACCTAAATTGTCCTAGACTAAGACGAGAACGCAAGAGGTTGTCGGTGAGGGTAATTCCTATTTTCATTCTAGGTGGACAAGTCCAACCCTTTCCCGGGCTCTCGTTAAAGAAGGTGTATGCCGAATCGCTCAGGTTTATGTATGCACCGAACGAAGTCGATGGGGAGTCCTTCACGGCACAATCGGCACAGGGACGACTATCGTCCAAGTCTTTTCTAGGTATGAAGGTATTTTCGGAAACAACGAGGTTGTCGGAATGCGGTTCCAACATTTCTTCATGGTCATCGTCTTGGGGCGGATCAATAAAATCCTTCCTAAGTTCTTTTGACCAATTTAGAATTAGCTCTTCTAGTTGAAATAACTCGTCAAGGAGCATTTCCCATAGAATATCTGGCTGGGCGCATTCGAGGGAGAGATAGTGCTTATTTTTACTTTCGCCCCTCTTAAGGTTATAAGGGATTGGTGGGTCTATATAGTGGGGCCTATAATTTAGAAAGTAACATTTTAATTCTTCATGTTCGCCTCCACATAATTGACACCACATACCATAAGAGTGCCGAAAGTAAAAAGAATTACTATCACTCATGTTTATGTCAGAAATTACCAACCACCGGGATCTAACGGTTCTGTTTTCAGTAAGAGAATCTTGGGCACAGGGGCGTGTTGAGTGAGCACGGCCCCGTGTTCAGCTTACTGTCTGACTTAAAACAGGATTGCCAGTTCCAATGATTGAGCACGGGGGCGTGTTCAGCGGGCACGGCCCGTGCTGAGCTCTGCAGAAGCTGAAAAACTAAGAAAATCCTAAAAATTTTAAAAAGAAAAATAAAAATATGATTAGGCCGTTGATTCCTAACTTTCTTAAAATACTTGTGTCCCCGGCAACGGCGCCAAAAACTTGATGTGTGCGAGGTGTTATATATTTTTAATGTATATTTTAAGCCCTTTTACACTTTTTAGCCAAGTTTTAAATTTATAAAACACGATATTTACTAACACTAGACACACATATGGGCAAGTGCACCCATCGTGGACGTAGTATAGTGTTGGTAAGATACCGAGGTCGTCCAAGGACACAAGAGCTTTTAGTACCGGTTTATCCTCAACGTCTAATCAAATCAAAAAGTTAGAAAAAGGTTTTAAACTAGCAAAATAAAACTAACTAAATGCTGAAAAATAAAAATAAAATAAAAACAGATAGACAAGATGAATCACTTGGATCCGACTCGTGTATTAGTATAACCTTTGATTATTTTCGCACTTTTGCACTTGTTTAAGAGATTATCTTAGTTATTGTAGTAGGCCCCTCTTTTGAAGGCGACGTTACCCTCAACCCAGTAGTTTGAGTCAGCAAGGATACAATCCTAAAGGGTTGGATTATTGGAAGATAATGAATTAAGTTATTAATGCAAATTATGGTAGGCCCCGCTTTTGGCGGTGACGTTACCCTCGACTAAGTAGTCTGAGTCAGCAGGGATACAGTCCTAAATAGCCGGGTTATAGTACTAATAGTAGTTAACTTATGAGGGGGTCAAAGAGTTTGGATCCCCGCCATCCAATACCTATGGGCATTGAAGGAGATCCTACTAAATTTGACCCAGGTCCCTTGCAGGACCTCTAAATGCTGAACAAGGGCAAGACCCTTACCAAACCGTTCCCTTAACCCCCGACCAGGAAGCCAACATACCTCCATATAGATCGTGGAGATATGAATGGTGAAAATCTTTTATTTTATACAGACAGTAAAATAATGCCAAGACACCACGGACAAACGATAAGGAAAGATCATCTTCAACATAAGTAACTAGTTATTAAAGTCATTAATACAAAACCAAATAAAAAGTGCAAAAGATTAAAAATAAAAAGTATTATACTAAACACTTGTCTTCACCAAGTGATGTAAGAGACTTAGGCAAACATGGCCTTGATTGTCAAGAACTCTTACTATCAATCTTGGATCCCGAGACGACTCACACGCTCTACGATGGACAATGGATGATGGTGGTGGATGATGGTGTTATGGTGGTGGTGGGTGGTGGATGAAGTGTGAGAGAGGTGGTGTGCCAAGGGATGAGTTGAAATGAAACCAAGCACTCCTATTTATAGGCTGAACAGAAGGCTGGGCACGGCCCCGTGTCCGCTGGACACGCCCCCGTGCCCGTCTGACACTCTCTCTCTTCATTAATTGTAATTCGCAATTACAATTAATGCGCCTGCTGTACTTTCACCACGGCCCCGTGGTGGGCAATAGAAGCTTCTACAGGTTTGTCTTTTCTGCTGCTTCTTGGGCACGGCCCCGTGCTGGCTGAGCACGGGGCGTGTTCAGTCTTCTGTTTTCTCTTCTTTGCTTGGGAGGATGCCGTTGAGGGTTCGGGCAATCTACTTTTGTTCCTTTTCTTGTATTTATGCTAGAATTAGCTGTCTTTTTGCTTCTTTTGTGTATTTGAGCTCATTTCATCCTGAAAATACAAAAGGAAGACAAAAACACTCTTTTTCCAACATTAGTACTTAAAAGGGTTTGTTTTATGCCTCATTTGATGTAATTTATATGTTGCGTTTTACACACATCAGTTACGCCGATAGACGATGCAAGCCCCTTGAATTTGACGTTGGCGATCACATACTCCTAAAGGTATCACCTTGGAAGGGTGTGGTCAGATTCGACAAGAAAGGAAAGCTCGTGCCTTGATATGTTGGACCCTTTAAGATTCTGGAAAGGATCGGAAAAGTGGCCTACAAACTCGAACTACCGGAGTAACTTAGCAACGTCCACCCGACTTTCCACGTTTCGAACCTCAGAAAGTGTCTGGCTGAGCATGATTTAAACGTTCCACTGGAGGATCTTCAAGTGGATGAAACATTACACTTCGTGGAGAAGCCTGTCGAGATCATGGACCGACAAACCAAGCAGCTCAGGCGCTCACGCATTCCCATTGTGAAAGTTCGCTGGGAAGGCAAACGAGGCGCAGAATTCACTTGGGAACTCGAAAGCGACATGAAGGCGAAGTACCCGCAACTGTTTGTTACGGCTAAAGCCTAATTTCGGGACGAAATTCCCTTAAGTAGGGGAGGCTGTAACACCCCCTGTTTCAAAAGTCAAAGTCAAAGTCAAGATTGAAGTCAAAGGAAGAAAAGATTGCTAATTACGATCTCTCACTCCTTCTTTGACCACTGTTTGACTTGTAATCGAATCTTTTACTTTATTTGCTTTAGTTGTATTATGTGGAGTATCTATTAATAATCGAGGTTAAATCGATGTTTATCGCATGTTTTATCGCTTATCGCATCGCAATCGCACTCGCAACTCGAATTATGCATTCTGGATATTGCTTTACGTGTGTGTGCTATTTATGTGTTACTTGTGCATGTTTAATTATGTTTCTGTTTGTGGTGATTAATCAAAACGCAATCGCAAATCTATCGCAATCGAATCGCAAACGCTAAACGCCAGTTGTTTATGATGATTGTATGTTAGATATAGTATTTGTGTGTTTATTATTAATCTATCACATCGCTCGCTCGAAACGCATCGCAACGCTCAACACGCGAATCGAAACGACTGAAACTTAACATGACGGACACCAGGATCGAGTGGCCAACCGATCGAGTGGCCATCCGATTGAGTTGCCATCCGATTGGTGGCCAATCCGACCCTGGGCACTTTCCTCTTTTGGAAACCCTATAAATACCCTCCTGTCACATCATTTGTGATGTGACAGCTCCTCCACTCGACCAGCCGCACTCCAGCCTTTTTTCCCTCGATTTCTCGCGATTCTTGTAAGTTTTCAACTTAAATCTTGTACTTCTATGATCTAGACGCACTTCTTCATCATTTTCTCTTTTGAATCTCAACTTTTAACTGTGAAATCAATGGATTTGGGGTGTTCTAGGATGATGTCATCATGGAGTTCTTAGGAACTTCAAGTTTTGGCCTCATTCCACCAAGAACAACTCAGATCTGAAGGATTTCCACAAGATTAAATAATGTTTTCGCATAGATCTACACATATTCATGGTTAAAAGGATTGAAAGATGGTTTTCCAACTTTCTTTCAACTCTTTTACACTCAATGCACTCAAAACCGATAGAATCGGAGCTCGTTCTGATCTTCTACTCCTTCTTAGTGATGTGTCTGTTCAAGATATGGTTTCTATCAAAGAGATTACCGATTTCGGGTTAAACATGAACGACCGTCTTGAACAGTTGACTGACCGAACTAGGGTAATTCCTGTTCGATCGGACCACTTAGGTCATGATGGGGTTTCTATTGTTTAGCACATTATCACACCGTCTCGATCAAAACTGCAAAACTTTCAAAACAATCAAGTGTCAAAGACGATCGGGTCGTTGGGACGGATTGCCATCCGATCGAACAGCCATCCGATCGGCTTACACTTGGTTCCACACTTAAACTTTTATTTAAACTTTTCAAGGATCTGAACGTCGAACGGATTACCGTCTGATCGGATAGCCATCTGATCGAACGACTATCCGACCATGTAACATTTGGAACTTCGATACTTAATCATTTTCATAATTTTCAAAGATCATCAGTAATTAACGGATTGCCACCCAATAGGATTGCTATCCGATCGCGTAACAATCCTGCTGTGAACTTGTTCTCACTAAGTGCCCTACCAATCGGATCGCTATCTGATCGAACGACCGTTCGATCAACCGACCTGAAGGGTAGAGATACTTCTCTGTTTTCAAAATGCTACAATGAAAACTTCAAAGCCATCATACACAAACACATCCTTACCAAACAAATGTCAATCCAATCGAATGGCCATCCGATCGGATGACCATCTGAACGGATTGACATCCGATCGACTGGCCATCCGATCGGATTACCATCCGACACTTGGTCAATTTTGCACCGTTTTATGCGCCGCTCATCGTTTATGCAATCATTAACTATTCAGGCTAATCTCTCACAGTGCTCCCTTCAATCCAAGAGAGAGTTCACTTGTTAAACACAATCTGTGAGTATACTCGATCCCTTTTTGCTTTACGCACTTTTGGGTGTTACATACGTTACTTATTCTAAATCACAATCGACACACAACGCAAACACTATTTATACGCTAACCGTTATTGTATGTTACGTGTTATTTGATGAATGCTTGTATGTTATGTTAACATAGGGATTATTGCCTGACACCTTAGCAACGATAGTACTATAGTTTGGACTCAGCACCTGTCGTGGACAGGGGTTGTTAAGGGCTTTACTTCACGTGTCCAAGTGGGGATATGTGTTGTGCATTCTATAATTCGCAGTCATGTCTGTGCATATTTCTCTGTCGATAACCTACTTGCCTTCACATTATACATGTTTCATGCTGGTTATGCGTAATCGATTTCGAACTCTATTACTATTATCAAACTTGTTTGCCCACCTTTACACTATGTGTATTAACTTTATTTTAACGTATGTGACAGGTGCTTAGGATGCTTGCTTGCTATGTGGAATCAAGTAGGAAGAGTCTAGAAACGAACAATTTAAATCTGAGTCATCAGAACAGTTTTATTTGTTTTTGAGATAATATGTCTGTAATAATTATTTTGCTTGATATGTTTTGGTATGGGACTTAACATTATATATTCGGTAATATTAGTTGTTATGGATTTCTCTTGGACAATCTGTTTCGCTCAGTGCCATGCCCCGGTGTTTCCGTCATCGGTTGGGGTGTGACACCGCAATCAAGCTGAAGAGTGGTGGACGAATGATTGGGCTTTTTAGAACTTAATGAATAAACCAAACCCAAATTACCCACAGTTTTGAACCTGCTCCTGCTGCCTTTCCACCCATGAACCCCGACAATGTTGCTGACCTGCGCCATTATGGTGAAGAGTTGGTGGATGCAGGGAATCGGATCAAGTCAGTGGGTGAGAGCCTGATCTGGAAGTATGACGAGCGGGAGTTCAACTTCTAAAGGCGGTCTATCAATAGAATGGGTGTTTGTATAATATTTAATAGTTTGTGAAATAATAATAATAATAATAATAATATATCACCTAATAATAAATAAATCAATATATGTAAATATGTGGTTGTGTATCGAAGCATAATATATATATATATATATATATATATATATATATATATATATATATATATATATATATAAATCTAAATGTCGCAATGATCGACAATTTTGGCTATATGTGTTGACTCAGTTTGTATTTGTAATTACAATGCTTTGTTTATTTGTTATCTATTTTGTGATATTAATCTAAATATAATGTTTGAAATTCAGATGGTAAACGAAGTGAACCAATCAGGCCAGAATAATCAGGAAAAATCTTTGAATAAAGAAGATATAGAAAACATAATCGCCCAGGGCATAGCTAATGTTATCCCTTTAATCATAGCGGCTGTTAAGAACCCGGTCGAACCTTCCAAAGCTAAGAATAGCAAACGCACCCGTGATGACAGTTTTAGTCATAGCGTAAATGGAGGCAATGATAACATTATCAAAGCCCCATTTCCTAAAAAGATGAAAGTAATGACAACTGGTTTTACTTATAAAGAATTTCTAGCCTGTAAACCAACCGAATTCACAGGTAGTGAAGGAGCCACTGCTGCACTGCGATGGCTAGAAAAAGACAGAAGCCGTTATTAAAATAAGTAACTGTGCAGAAGAAGACAAAGTAATGTATGCTTCCAACCTCTTCAAAGAGGAGGCATTAGAATGGTGGAACACTGTTCTACAAGCTAAAGGAAGCGACATGGCTTATGCCATGAGTTGGGAAGAGTTTAAGGAAATGATAGAAAGGAAATTTTGTCTTTCCTATGAAAAGGAACAGATGGTAAATCAGTTCCCGAACCATAGAATGGTGGATGTTAAGTGACGTGAGTACACATCCAAATTCTTCGAGTATGCAAGAATTGTACCGACTCTGGCTTCGCCAAAATATGTACTCATTTCTCACTATATTTGGGGATTGATTAGCGAAATCCGCGATATAGTCAAGGCTGCTAGACCTTGGACTATCGACGACGTAGTGGAATTGGCCAATACCTTGACTGACTGATTAGTTCGTATGAGAGATGAAAATAGAAAAAATGAGTTGGCTCAAAAGATTACCCAAGGTTTTCGCTCAGGTAATAACTTCAAGAAAGGAGTCGGGCAGTCTTTTGCACCACCTCTTTGCAAATTTTGCAAAAGAAGGCACCCAGGAAAATTTAATAGGTACTGTAACTTCTGTAAGATACCTGGGCACAGAGAAGAAAAGTGTAGAAAGAAATCTACTATCTGCTTTAATTGCGGGGAGGCCGGGCATTTTAAGCCAAATTTCCCTAAATTAGCAAAGGCACCTGACAACAAAGCAAAAGCAGCAGACGAAACCAACAAGAAGAACACGTGAGCTTTTTAGCTAACGACACAAGAGGCATCTATGATCCCCGACGTAATCGCTGGTACGTTCCTTATCCATGACATTTATGCAAAAGTATTATTTCACTCTGGTGCAAACCAAAGTTTTATAAATACTGCATTTTTCCATGCTCTTAATCAACCTTTAACTAAGCTTAGTCAAGCTTGTACGGTAGAAATGGCCGAAGGAAACCCTATCGATATACGCGAAGTACTTCAAGAAGGAAATATAGAACTATTAGGACATACGTTTTCTTCAAATCTTCTACCTATGAATCTAGCGGGATTCGACGTAGTATTAGGAATGGATTGGTTAGTAGCCAACCATGCCTGAATCCTATGTGATCAGAATTTTGTAGAGATTCGTGAGCCAACAGGAGAGAGGATCCTGATCAAAGGAGATAAGCTGAGCAAGCCAATGAAGTTCATCTCAGTGATGAAAGCTGCTAGCTACGTACGGAAGCAAGGCGTAGCGTATATGATTTCACGTGGCCCTCCATACCCTTCACAAGCCATAACCGAGGCCATTTTTGCCATTTCTATTTTTTTTATATTTTTGAGGACAGGGCCTCGATTTGGGCTTATAAAGAGGTGTTCTCATCTACTTTATGGGCGCCCAGGGCAATAGACTTTGAGCCGCGGGGGGTGTGCCATTGAAAATTGTTTTGAGCAATTTCCTCAATTTGATTGTAGATTTTATTTGGGCGTTTATTACCTAGAAGTCCCTCGGAGCTTGAGTCGAGTGTTTGTCTCGTGTTTGGCAATAATCCATTATAGAAAGTGGATACTTGTTGCCACACTGCGAGACCGTGATGAGGGCATTTCCTTAATAGCTCCTTGAATCTTTCCCAAGTTTCATATAAAGATTCCCCGACCTCTTGTGAATATGTATTTATTTCAGTCATTAATTTAGCGGTTTTAGAGGGCGGGATTTACTTATATAGAAATTTTTGCGCAAGTTCATCCCAAGTGTTTACCGATCCACTTGGAGGGTGTTGAGCCAAGCCTTGGCTCGGTCTTTTAGTGAAAATGGGAACATTTGGAGGCGGACAACGTCATTTGATGCTCCGTTGATCCGGAAGGTGTCACATATTTCCAAAAAGTTGGTAATATTTAAATGGGGATCTTCATCGGGTAGGCCATGGAAGGTTGCGGAATTTTGGAGCATTTGGATCAAATGCGGCCGAAGTACGAAGTTGTTGGCATCGACGTTTGGTGCATTGATGCCGGCTCTGAGGTTACCGACTGTGGGTCGCACGTAATCCATTGGGGTACGTTGATCCGCCATCGGGATTCGATCCCCCAAAGCTTTCTCTTGATTCTTGGCTTTTAGTCTTTTTCTTAGAAAGCGTTCAGGTTCGTCTAGAGGTTCTTTGATGTCTTTATCAGAACTGGAGCTCATGTACCGCGTAGAGTTTTCAGGCCATGCAATTGAGTTCTAAGTCCTGCGATTAAAACAAAAAAGAATGTTGGTCAGATTCTTCACCACGGCCCCGTGGTCGTATTACAGTTGCTGTTTTCTGGATCCCTAGTTAATGGGGAGATCAGCACGACCCCGTGGTGCACCTCCATGGCCCATGGTTAATCTTCTGTAACTCAGAAAACAAAAACTGCCAGTAAGAATGATGGGCATGGCCTCGTGTCTGACCGGGCACGACCCGTGTTGAGTTCTGCAGAAGTTGAAAAATTAAGAAAAAAATCCTAAAAAATAAGAAAAAAGCTAAAAATAATTAGGCCGTTGATTTTAAACTTTCTTTAAATCCTTGTGTCCCCGGCGACGACGCCAAAAACTTGGTGTGCGTTAAGCGTGATATGATTTTATTAATATTTTAAGCCCGTTTTACGCATTAGTCAAGTTTTAAATTTATAAAACACGATATTATACTAACACTAAACACACACTTGGGCAAGTCCACCCATCGCAAGTGTAGTATAGTGTTGGTAAGATACCGAGGTCGTCCAAGGACACAAGAGCTTTTAATACCAGTTTATCGTCAACGTCTAATCGATGTAAATTTTTTGAAAAGAGTTTTTAAACATGAAAATAAATCTAAAAATTAAAAGATAAATAAAATGAAAACAAATAGACAAGATAGAATCACTTGGATCCAACTCATCTTTAATGTATCCTTTGATGATTTTTGTACTTTCGGACTTTTTAAGAGATTATCTTACTTATAG